>NW_026136707.1:25627038-27062038 GCF_905237075.1 Dicentrarchus labrax
GAGGAAGGAGGATTCTGAGGATCATGTTGGCGACATAAATTTAATCCGATCAAAATATGGATTTAGAATGAATTCAGGTGCTTCCCAACATGGATTAATTAATATATGATCAACAAACTGAGAGGTATGACTCTTATTGATTCAAGTCACCGCACAATGAAAGGAAACGTCACGATTTCACGTAACAAGCATACCTGTCAGTTAACGAAAATAACTTAAAGATTGTAGGAAACTATTGTTAGCAAGCAAAAATGACAAAACACTGAGGCTTCTTGAAAGTGTTAGAAAAGGCAGTATTGGGCATAGAATCAGTGAGCTTTAGATTGTGCTGAGTCACTAGTACCATGTCAGAATGGTACCATGGGTAGCGATCAGTATGGTAGTTTTGTGCAGAAAACATTGGGAAACCACCTAAAATATGCAGCAAATGAACATATTTGTTGACCTGAAACATCACCAAACACTTTCTGCTATCGTTTTTTTCATCAGAGTGCTGTCTGAGGCTGTTTCCCATTTCCTTACAGTCCATTTATCAGTCATGTGACTGATAAATCACCATAGATACAGCATTATCATCATCCATTTGTTAAAAAGTACCATTTACAATGTACCATTACTCTATGCAAATCAAACATAATGATAAATATTAAATACAAATTCCCAGCAAAAAAATACATAGCTATATTTTGTTAGTTTATATTTAATTATATATATTAAAAATATATGAATACATGTATTTAATATAAGCATTAATACAATGTTTGCTATATGCTTAGTCAGCATATTTACAGATTTACAGCTTTACAGAAAGTGGCTTGAAAGTGAAATTATGAAAAGCTGTCACTGTAGGCAATAATGGTAAATCGTACATTTAGTAACACATAAGAAAAGACTCAGCATTGCCAGCTGCACAATATCTGTCAGTGTTTAGGAGACCCAACAATTCACTAGAGAATATCGTGTCAATGTTTACCTTTTGCCTCTCCTAGACGTGAAAAGTACGTGTGTGTAGGTGCAGTATAAAAAGTAATGGTGCAAACAACCACAGGATTTCCACCCAGGAGACCGTTGTCTTGTCAGGTACAAAATGCAACTTACACTGTTTTCTTAAAGCCAACCAAACCACAACCTCAGCAAGCTTCAGCTTGGCGGTCCTGACTCCACCAACTCCCAGCTAATCCAAAATTGGTCATAGATGTGGAGCGTGGGTGAAGCAGAGGCGGGCTGAATGAAGCCTGGTTACTGAAACCAGATGGCTGTGATGGCACCCACCTGTCAGTCAAGAGAGCCATGCCAATCTTAATCCTTAATATAATTTAAACAGGTGAGTTATATAAAAATTAACCCCCAGTACAGTTGTAACAATCGGAACAATTAGCTATAATGACCAAAATCACTTTTTGTACCAGGCTGTAAACATGTTTATTTCTGCTGTAAAGGAGGGCCTTGTGGAGATTGACCTGCTTTCGTAGCCAGTCTCAAGTGGCCGTTAGAGGAACTGCAGTTTTTGGCACTTTGCTGTTGCATTAGTCAGCTACAGAAGGTTGCTGTTTGGCTGTGACATGATTCTTGCTCAGTTCTTCACAATTCAGCCTGAAAGTTTATCTTTGTAAAAGTCTCTCAGCAAAACAATTAAGCACCAGATGACAGTCTACCAAAGACACATGGATGATTGCGCAGACACAAGGGTCACCACTAAACTGCTACAGACGTCTGCTCTATTGTACAATCAACCTGAAACTCTTCTCATTTCTTTCTTTATCCAGACCCTAACCTCCAATCAGACGCTTCCAGACGATCATTGAATGAGCTGCCTGTAGCAACGTCCCATCTTTTATTACTGCTGCTGAGGCCTGCAACTGACTGACCTCACACACACACACACACACACACACACACACACACACACACACACACACACACACACACACACACACACACACACACTCACAGTCCATTTAGAATGGAGAAGAATTAAAGAGAGCAGCACAGACACACTCAGGAACAAATTTTATTTCTTTTCATATAATATATTTTTTTATGTAGCAGTTATTTTAATTTTTACTGAATTGCACTCAGACATTCTAGCAATACCAGTAAAGAAGATTAAATTGAATAGAGCTAAGGGAAGAAGGCAAATAAAATTGTGTTTCCCAAGTTCTTTGATGGACTCAAGGGCTTCCAAATATTGAGCGATAAAGAAAAGATTAAAACTGTATTAGATGAGCAGAGCCAGGGAGTTCAAATTGACTTTTTCTACATATTTCTGAAAAAAAAAAAGCAATACAAATTTGAAAATTAAAACAAAGGGATTCCTCTTGTGACGGAAGTGACGTGCTAATAATGCAAACCAACAGACAGGTAGATCCTATTATCCACAGAGATGTTTGGGGGAATTTGGAAAATGAAAACCAGAGCGAGAGGGGATCACTGAGAGTGACGCGAGAGAGGCGAGCACGAGGAGGGGAGGGTGGAGCGAGAGGGAGAAAATAGAGAGAGCTGTAGGGAGAGGGAGAGTGATGAGAGGGCTATGAAGTTTGACAGGAGAATGAACATGACTACACTGCAGAGCTCGTCCATGAAAAGACCTAAGGCGTCCGTCAGATTGGTGATTTTGTGCCCATCTGCGCAATGTTCCAATGACCAACTGGAAGGACGCCAGTTTAGGAGGAAAGGAGGTGGATAGAGCAGATTTATGTCAAGGTAGATGTGAGTGTGTGTGTGTGTGTGTTTAGGGTGTGTGTGTTGTACAGAGAGAGAGAGAGAGAGAGAGAGAGAGAGAGAGAGAGAGAGAGAGAGGGGGGAAAGATAGATATTTTTGTAGAGATCAGAGGCCATGGGGTGACCGTGTCTGTTGGCTCACCCAGTCAGAGAGCGCTGCCAGTCACGGCCACATCAAAGCTCTGCCTGCCTGCCACCACAGAGAGCAAACCCCCTCTACTTCCGCAAGACACACACAAAAACACACACGCACACACATTTGTATGTATTCATCTCTCAGCCCATAATCCTGCTGGCAACCTTCACCACTACTTGCTCTTTGTTATAACCTTTACCTCAGCCTTGAAGACTAATCTTGGTTTATTCAAGTTTATTTTCGTAGTTATGGACATCATTTCAGTTCACCAAATTACCTGCTTAGATCTGTGCAAGACACACAAGCGGTAAGATGATCAGTCAGGCTGTAAACAAGCAGACAGTTTATCCAGATTATCTAAACATTTATGTGAAAGCTAAACTGTTGGTTTAGGTTAAAAGTCCAGTGTGTAACATTTAGGAGCATCTATTGGCAGGAATGGAATATAATATTCATAGGTATGTTTTCATTAGTGAATAACCACCTGAACATAAGTAGTGGTGACTTTGGATCACATTGTTGTTTTAGGAGTTTTTAAAAAATGTGACAATGGTCGAATTTCTGTTTGGACTTTTTTGGAAATTCAAGCAGCTATAATATATTTTTTATTAGAACTTGGTATCAAATGACGATGTAAAAACAAATGTAAAAAGCTATTGTGAGTTTCAGCACACTGTTTATCTGTTTAGCACAACTTTACTATTTTGGGTTACCCCTCAGCACTCAGAGTTACTTTTGGCTGATTGACAGGTCATTCTCAGTGAGTCAAACTAGGCATTGCTGATCAAATATGAATCAATATTCTGTTAATGTGTTGACTATTTCTCTATCTAACAAGTTTATCTGGAATATGAGAATGTGTGTGACCAGACAAGCCAGTTGAGTTGAAAGCAAGCTTATCACACAGTATGTCACCAGCAAAAAACCAATATGGCAACGGCCTCAAAAATGGTACTCCACAAACCAATAAGTGATCACACACAATAGGTTCACACTTGGTAATAGGTAAAAGTAGGTCTAAGTTGAACCAGGAAGTGGGTCTGTAAATTGTGCTGGGTGTTTACAACAGACAGTTTGGGCAAATATACCATTCACCTTCGTTTCCTCTTTCAAATAAGTCTGAATAAACTGTGATTTTTTACAACCTGTGAGATCCTCTGACTGATCTGCCTCACTTCTTGTACTATGGCACTATGTTCCTAGATCTCAGCAATTACCTTTGTGAACACAGTGACAGGAATGAAGCCCAAAACTATGAAAATCGAGCCCAAGTTGCAATAAACTGGCATTGTCCTTTCGCACAAAGATAGGCACTAGTGTTGGTGACAGATGTCTTTTATTTTTATTGTGTTTTATTGAATTTAGACTTGGCTCTGACTCATACAAACTGATTCATGGACAAAACTAAAGCCCTTTAAAGATTGCCAAGTTGATTTTTACAACTCTCCCTGATCCTTTGATGAATTGTAATGAGCACCCGCCAGCCACAGGTGTGTGACATCCCATGAATCAATACACATACAAAGCTGTGTTGGTCTTAACATTGCTTTCACTAGACCCTTACTGAGAGGAACTGCATCAAATGTAGAAAAAATCCAATGCAGGGGACTGACTATGTTGAAGGTATAATGCTCCTCAAAATATACCCACACAAGTCAGTGTTTTTATAGCTGTAAGAAACTTAGCTTGTGCTAATGGTGGTGAGTCACAGCATCATCCAAACACTTCCCCTATTTCACCAAGTTCAAATAAGTCCTCCCATCCAACAATAGGCTACATCAAACAAACATCAAAAAGTCCAATACTAAATAACAATGTGATCTATATATGAGTGAGGCAGTTATAGTGGTTCATCCCAGAGTGTTGGGAGATTTAGAGGTTTCAATCTGGTCTAGATCAATACAGACTCATTGGGTGGGTCAGCGCTGTCCTGCCCCATTTCCACAACATAGTGTCCAGATGCAGGAAGCTAATAGCTCATATCAATCACAGCCAAAACTGGTTCCATGGCACCGCCATTGATTGTCAGTCAGCAGCAGGATGAATGGCATCTCTTTAATGTTGTGGAGACCAAGCCAACAGGGTCTGTGTGGTAGAGGGGTGAAATGTCCAGAGGTCCTCACAAGACTGAAAGCTTTATTGGTGAATGTGTTCCCTCAATAAATCACATTAGGGATATGGGAGTCCTAGGAAGGTCTACAAAAACTCCTCACAAACAACTTTAAATTTAAAGTGACTAAACCGTGGTTGCACAGGCCATACTATAGTGGATTTGATTGTTTTCGACTATTTGTGATGGCAAATGGCCATCAGCTCCAAAACATTTTCTCACTTTTCAGTCTATTGCAAAGATAGAACTGTAAACGACAGTAGCACCTTATCAAAATGATCTACACAACTCTCTCTTGTTGCAGCAGCATTTAAAACCAACACCAACCAATACGGTCAAAGATTCTCTTTCTAGTCTTCCAGATTTGGAATGAGATTTCATATCATATCACAGCCAGAACCCCTCTTTGTCACTTCAGATGCACATATAAACACAGACTGACGGACTGTCATCATCACCACCCACGTGCCCCATCATATCTCTGTCTGCTGTTTACTGTTTTTCATGTTTCTTTATTCATAATGGCTGATCTCATTTTGTATTCTTTTATTTTTGGCATTTGTTTTGTTATCCATCGTCAACCCGGTCTCAATCCAGAGCCGTCAAAAACTGCCGCTTGGTCCCTCTGCTTTAAAATATGACACTGTAGGTACCCCTCTTGCATCATTTCTGGATGTGCAGGGCTCTGTGGTCAAGTAAACAAGGAATATGCTAAATTGCAGGCTTAACAGTTGCAGTTTTTTTAGGTTCAAGCACAAAAACTACTTGGTTAGGTTTAGGAAAAGGTTGTATGTTACATCATGTACTTGAGTACAGGAATAAACTTGCGTAACAAACCTGACTTTACTTAAGTTATTCAAAAGAAATAGTTTATTTATGATTTCACATGAACATCAGCCTCCTGGGTTAAAATCACGTGTGAGAGTCATCCACTCACCCCACCTCCTCCATATGTGGACTTGCACTACATCACCTGACTTTGACGGTGGAAATTACACTACAGATCCAGAAATTACGCAAGAGGGATACCAGCATCATATTTTCAAGTGGAGGCCTACTGCAGTATTTGACGACTTGGAAGAGAAACCAGGTTGCCAGTGTGTAGGATTTAGTGGCATCTAAGTTTTAAATTGCAACTAACGGAACACCTCTGGTGTCTGTAGTTGAAAACCTGGGAATGTGAATGTGCTCTGAAGTGCATAGGAAATAGTATGGTGGCCCCATAAAACTCGCTAAGAATATGAAAAATGCAAAAGGCCCTATCTAGAGCCATTGTACTGTGTTTTCTTAACCTTAGAATAGCCATTTTATCTCTAACCATTCCCATATTTAGGTGTTTAAACATACCTACGAATATAATATTCAATTTCTGTCAATAGATCCTCCTCAGTGTTACACACTGGACTGTTATTGAGCCGGCCCTATAACACGATTATTTTCACTTTCCTTTTCTACGTAAACAAATGAAACTTAACTGATACATATGGCATATACTGTGAGAAAACATACAAAAAAAAAATTAATAAACCAACACCACATTGACTGATATCCCCTTGAGGGCACAATAGAAAAACCTGATTTATAAATATTAAAACATTTCAAGATTATTAAAACGACCCGACACCAGTTTGATTCAACGGAGTGTGTCAAAGAAAAAGGAAAAATAAAATAAAAATGGAGATTTCTGTTTTTGCAAATGACATGTCTGATAAGAAAATCTCAGTCCAAAATGAAAAGGGTTCCCTCTCTGAAGAATGAAGAAAGAGATATTTTCAGCAAAGTTTCAAGGAGGAGAGGTCAAAGGAAAGGTCATTGCCACTTCATGATTGTGAAGCAGCACATTGTTCTAAAAGAGCATTCATTGTTAGTGAACATACACTAAAAAAAGTGCACTGACCTTAACCTATAATTATTTATTTTTTAATTCAACAATGATTGTACTTCATTATTACATTCTCAGTTGCAATGTTTTGTATCTCAACTGAGATCTCAACAGAGGCTGCATTCTGACCTTAACCACACCAAACATCTGTATACTAACATGCTAAACCCGGACAGTAACTGTGGCACAACATTACCTGCTAAACATTAACCCATTCAATGAATGTAACTTTTCAAGGATTTCTAGATAATATAACTCACTCCACCCAAATGCACAAACTTAATTTACTTGGATGTCTATAAGCCAATCACAGTGCTCCACATCATGGAAAGTTGACTGCCAAGTCGAGTTGAGTGAGGCGCAAGGAAGCGTAAGGCGCACTTTAAAACACATTTGTTAGTACATTTAAATTGTGTCTAAAGTAAACACTAAATGTTTCTTATACACGTTTTGAGTGCAAATTATTTTGTGAATGCATATAGAGTAGAAATCCACCATTCAAAATATATTGTTTTGTGTTTGGAACATAATTGGATTCTGAAAAGGATGGCAGTATGATCATGTTAGCACATTGAAACAGCTTAGAGCCTTCAGCATGTAGCATCACTGTCTTAACACAAAATGAAATTTTTGGTTCAGTTCGGTTTTGCCTGTGGACTGACTCAATGACAATGACTTGTCAATCAGAAGGTGAATGGTAAATGGACCTGTACTTGTATAGTGCCTTTCTAGTCTTCTGACCACTCAAAGCGCTTTTACACTACGTGCCACATTCACCCTTTCACAACCGCCACGCCATAAAGCATACCCTGCTTTATGGTCTATTTTACTCTAAACAGGACCATAATTTACTAAATGAACATCATGCTGTATGGAAGAGGACTGAAACTAGAGACTGAGACCATAAACTCATCAGGAAACTGTTTACTAAGCTAATAAATCAAGTGGGAAGTTGGCTCATTTCTCCATAAGACTGTATGGTATTTGTGTATTGCAGCCAATGGAGCTGCCCCTTGCTGGCCTTTACATAGAATGCAAGTTTAAGACACTTCTACGTTGGCTGTCGACGTCACTTTACAGATCTGGAAGCTCTGTCCAAGATCTATGCTGTCCAACGGTAAGTTTTTGGTACTTTTTTAAATTGTGAGAATTGCTGACTGTACTTCTATGACCAGAGTCATCAGTGTGTGACACTAAAAAGTGTTCAAACTGTTTCAAACATACCTCCAATATGTCACTCTAAGCTTTCCCATGGCAGTCCTCACATGATGTGATCCAGCATTAAGCCATCCACTGGAGGATGACACTCATTTCACCTGTTACGGTAATCAGTCAGCTTTAGGTAATCTTAGATCTTCTGGAAAGCCTGTCCATGCTGGGAGCTGAGCAGACAAACAGGCAGTGGAGTGTTTTGCCTGTGTTCTGCAGTGGAAGGAAGGGTGGCATTTTGATTTGATTGGGGATTAAAGGTCACAAGGAAGTATTTAAACGCTCCTGCTCAACTTTGGGCTAATCATTCCTCCACAGCTGTGAGTCGGAGGAGTCGGCAGCGCCCTCAGATCACCGTTGTCACACTGTGTTGTCTCCCACTTTGCGGTGACAGAGCCTTACCCACCCAGCCAGTAATCCCCTGCAGCAAAGTTTGGAGTAAGCTGACGGCATGGAAAAAGATAAATAAGGATTTTCATTTTTCACCCTGTAATGAAAAATTGCATAGCACTTTCTCTCCTCGCTGCATTTATCTCTAATACAGTTTCAGATATTCCGTGCTGTAATTCGCAATGCACAAAAACTTTCCACCTTGGGTTTTTCTCACAGTCCAAACAACTGAAACTTGTTTAAAATAATTATTTCTCACTTCCAGACTAAGCACACAGACATTCAACATCTGCTAAGCCTCCCAGTGCCAGGTTGAGTAAGTAACACATCTAGACGCACAAGAAACTTCTCCCACTTAGAGAAGAGAGATTGAGGACGTCAGTGACAAATGTCTTGCATTAACTTTGTTGTTTATTTTTCCCCCGGAAGATGTGAAATAACCCTATTAAATCAAGTAGTCACTTGGCCATTAATCTCAATGCAGCTGACTAGTCCCTCAAAGCTAATGGGGTTTAGAATTTGCATGAGGCGAGTTTACCCACAAAGCTTCGCCTAAGAGGATTGCTGTTCAGACAGAGAGTTTATTGTCACACTTGTTCATAGACATGGATTAACGATACTAGGCCCAAAGAACTCCACTAACTGTGGCAGCAACTCACAAGTTCCCCTTTGCTGGCTCAGATCTCTGTTGCAGAGGGATGGAGATCCAGACCGTCTGCAGCATGCACGGTGAAATATTTGTTTCATTTGGACAAATACCTGCCCAGTGCCAGCTTGTTAAGAATCCATCAAAACCATGTCCTTGAGCACATCAAGCTTAAGCTAAAAAGAGAAAGCCAAATGTGAAACGGCTCTCCAAAACTTGCCGCCTGTTTCCTAAATATCAATTTCTCTTTCAATATTTATTTTCCATCCTATCGGCGGAGCGTCGCAGCGCTCCCGAATTTCCGCTCTGTGTTGTCAACTTAGCCTTTTACATCATTTGAATAAGCCTCTTTCAGTGAGACCGAGTGTGCTGTGTTTCATAGTGACTAAAGCAGCTTTGGAGTCTAAATATAACATGTATCCACTGCATTAATTCTTTAATATTTATCAGCGAGGAAAAAGGTGCTCGAAATGTGGCATATATCCGTGTTTAAATTCATAGGGAAAACAGCAACACAAATACACAAGTTCCGCTCAAGTTCTGGCACAGTTTGATCAACACACACACACACACACACACACACACACACACACACACACACACACACACACACCCGCTCAGACTGCACCTCCAGGACAGCACAAATCCTTCAATATCCTTTGGAAAGAAAAACTCCCTCTCTATCTTGTCTACCACTGCCCACATTGTGTTACTGATCCACAGTGTGAATTACAATAGCAATCCGAGCGCTGAGTCTCACTTGTGTGATAGCTGCACCAAAGTGACAACAGGCTGTTATGATACGATGTCAGAATTGCAGTTTATTCCCTCAAGTGAAGTGGTGTGTCAGGGACGTGTAGCACATCAGTGTAATCCAACTGCACTGTGGAGCCAAACGACAAAGCAATGTAAACAGAGGTTTAAAGGCTACTAAATAGTTACATGTCCTTTTTTCTTTTTTACTTTCTATCTGCTCCCTGAGCTATTGTTTTTTTGTCACCCAAATTGCTTGTTTTGCACAAACTTCCTGCAGTCATTGTGTTTACTATTTGGGTTGTTGTTTTCTACTGTTACTGTTATGCATTGAATATAATATGAAATATCAGATAGATAGATAAACCTGTATCTGATTTGAACCATATATGAAAGTAGTCCAAGTCACAGTTGAAAAGATTAGATTCCATGTGATTTTTGCAATTCCCAGTCATTAAAAAAACAGATATGACTTACATATGAACCCAAAAAAAAGGTTGCTTTTAACCCATTTGTGCCTGCAATTAAATTTTTAATTAAAAGTGTTCTCTGGGCTTGCCTAAAGCAGAAATCTGAAGAAACTTTCAAAATCAGACAAACAGTTATCATGCTACTTAGTCTTTGGGCACCTGGGACTACTGGTTTTTCCTAAAATGGTAGAAAATGCCCTAGAATGAGCATAATTTGTCCCAGCTGGTAGTAGTTGTGTGCAACTTTTATTTATATAGAATATATAGATAACTAAAATATTGAAAATCTCTCAACTTTTACCAAAAATGCTAAAGGCCCTATCTACAGCAAGTATTTGGTTTGTATTTGGTCTACTGTAAAAACTTGGTGGTTAAACATGGTGACCATCATAGAAGAGGACCTGCTCCCTCTGTAGATATAAATGGCTCATTCTTAGGGAACAAAAACACAACGATTATTATTTTTGGGTGATTATACACGAATGAAAACATACCTATAAATAGGTATTGCTTTTGCTTTGGTTAGTGCTATAAAAGAAGTATACTGTTGTCATGGAGTCAGTGAGTGTGTGCTACTCAAGAGCCCAGCATCCTGTTACACCAGCTGTGTGTTAGAGTGGTTGTACCACAGAGATAAGTTCCAACTTAACTCTAAGTAACAACTAAATAGTTACACATGCCTCTGAGGTGGTGCAAATCATAAAATACCACAGAATTATACTCACTGATGGTAAAACAGCAGTTTTTCTGCCACACAGCATAATTTTTGCCTCATAATTGTACAGCCATTTTGCACCAAATCAAGTAGAGACCTTATTTATTGATATGATATTTCAATATTGATCTAGCTACTAGGAAGCCCAGTGGCTCATGCCAGCCAGAAAGCTAATGCACACGGTAACCATAATGATGGAACAATATCTTTGATAGTTGATCGGCCACGTGCCTTAATTATGACTTTACATCCAAACTAGTTTAGTTATGCTTTAAGTAATAGTGGTACACACTCATTATCATGTTGGAAAAAGAGAGCACCTTCCTCAAACAGTTGGACAAAAGTTGACAAAAACATTACTGTATTCTTTAGCATTAAGATTTGTTTGAACAAGAGCTGACTACTTTGGGCCACATAATGTACAGTAATAATATCATAGGTGGCATAAAGCCTATTAGAATGTCCATTGGATGGGATGCCAGATAAAGTTGCTGTTTAACAGAGTTAAGTTTCATTTATTTACACAAAATTCTTGTGATCTAAGACGCATGTTACTATGAAAACAAATGAGCATGTTTATGCTACCAAGGATTTGAATTTAAATAACCCTACTCCACCATCCCCAGGCCAAACTTATATTTTGACCTTCAATATTGGTAGGACTGTGCAAGAACCTCTTGCAGCCACGGCTGTGTCTCAGAGCTAGAGTGGGTCGTCCACTAATCGGAAAGTTGGTGGTTCGTTTCACTGCTTGTCGCATGTCCTTCAGCAAGACACTGAACCCCAAATCGCTACCGATGCTATGCATCGGTGTATGAGTGCGTATGATTGATTAGTTTCTGTTCTGGTGAGCAGTTGCATGGCAGCCACTGCCATCAGTGTATGAATGTGTGTGAATGGGGTGAGTGTGGCATGTAGTGTACAGCCCATTGAGTGGTCAAAAGACTAGAAAGGCGCTATATAAGTACAGTCCATTTACCATTTATTAAAAGTCAGTTACAGTTTAGTCTTTTCCAGTGTGAACATTCATGTTATCATCAAATTAATTATGACTTATGTTCACTGTTAAGCACACAAGGCACAGTGTGGAGACAGTGATCACATTTTATCGTACGTGTTCCTACAAATTAAGACCTGAAGTCCCATGAAATCCGTTGTCTAATACATATTGATTTAATAATAATTCCCTTTATTGCATCTAACCCTTTATTGGGTTAGTGTTTGTATAATATTGTGAAATTTTGAGCATTTCCCTTGGTGGAAGTCCTGGGGTGGCATAGGCAGGCTATATCCTTAAATCTCAAACTTAAACTCCCGCCACATGTAAGCATACTTTTTAAACATTAATGATAAATTGGGGTCAAAATATGTGCACATGATTAAGCCCATGGCATCCTAATTTCTCTTTGTAGAAGCTAAGCTGGACTCAATTAAAGACTAAAGTGGATGAAAACCAAGGGGATTACCAAGGTTTTATTCTCTCGGGACTATTAGATGTCTGTACTAAATGTGATGACAATCTATCCAATAGTTGAGATATTTTAGTCAGGACTAAAATGGTGGACCAACTCACCAACATTGTCATCCCTGGGCATCACTGGTGGTGTAAAGTAGTGCAGTAAAAGAGCTACAACACCATTGCAGTGATGTAACCAGAATCGAATGAAACATATACTTAAAACCATTTTTTGGGGGGGGGGGGGGAGAAAAAAAAAGGGGGGGGGGGGGGAAAAAAGCAGCTCCAGACTCTGCTCCTGTAGGGGAGTACAGTGTGGCATGGAAAAACCTAAAAAAAAAAAAAAAAATATATTTTTTTATTATAAAAAAAAAAAAAAAAAAAAAAGGGGGGGGGGGGGGGGGGGGGTGGGGCGCCCCACTAGAATATTACTAGAATATACCGGGTCAGTGTCATGATTTGTCTCGCCTGGACGTTGTGGTTTATTTTATTCCAAATCAGTCATAAAACTAACTAAGAGACCACTAACTGTCACTGAAAATGAAAGAGACGAAGACTCACAAATGACGAATTGAATCAGGCAGTTTCGCTCCATGTCAGGTGCAAACACACCTAATAAAGTACACGTGTATATAGGTGCAGCATAAAAAGTAAGGTCAAACAAACAGATACTTTTACCCAGGAGACTGCTGTTAGTGTCCTGTGTGAAACCAAAAGTTGACTTAGATAGGTAACAAAACTTAACAACTAACAACTCAAGTAACAACTCTTTTCCTAAACCCTTAAAGTTATTATTATATTATACGATATAATATTATTATATCTATTATTGTTAACATGACTGCGGAATGAGCATTTGTTAAAAATGTGACATTGCCACACCCAGGAGAGGCAAAACGCAACACTGCCACAGGGAGCAGCCATGTAGATTACACACTTTGGTGTGATACTGGGTTGTCACATTTAGCTTTTCTTGATATTACAACTTTTTCACTTTATCCAAGGGTGAAAACTTTTTTTGCACCAAGTAAAAATGTGCATACAAACAGGTGAAGGAAAATGCACTTTTGTCATTTTAACTATACTGTGCTGGTGCCAACGCAAACAAAAATGTGTCACTGTCCTCATGTCCTTTTTGACAGGTAGCAGGGAATGTGTGTACCTTATTTGAAGGAATAGTTCCCTTTTATTATGGATTGAGGAGCTCTTCTATTATCCTCTTATCCCCTTAATACTTGTGTGAAGCCAGGTATGTATACTCAAATCTCTGGCCGTGTTTGAATAGCCTGGGTGTTAAGTCCATGCACAGGACCCTCTGATTTCTCATTATGCTATTGGAGAGAAAACTCTGCACTGGATGCTAAGTCATTTCTGCTCAGGACAGCCTTTAATATTCTGTTGATCGCTGAGATGAATGATTGTCCAGTCAGAGAAACTACAGGTTGTAGTAAAATATATACTTAACTTTTCTTAACTAACCTTATTCTTCATCTGCTAATACTCTGCACCAAATTGTATTTGTGACTATTCCTAAAGAAGGATTTTAAAGACTTTGAACCACAATTTCTAATAAACAGTCTGTAGAATTTCAAAATACCACTTTGGCATATTAACAAGTGCTTCCTAAAACGTACCCTCATTCGGAAGTGACCTGTTAAAAGCCGAAGTCTGCCACCACAGGCTTTTCTTAAGCCTGAAAACAGAACCAAAAGGAGGTGCAGAAGTCTAGTTTTCTGTCAGACCACTTGAATTAGAATATACTGACCTATGTTATTATGGGATTTTTGCTAAATGATGTTAAAAAAAGCTTTGAAGCTTCTTGCCATTGCTTTGATTTAAAAAATCAAATGTCTTTACACAAACAATGTCTTATTCTGGATAAGTGCAACTACAAGAGTTATTTTTATTGCTCTGCTTTAAGCTTAACTATGCAACTTTAAAATGTACAAAAAAGTACATTCTTCACATCACACCCACCCTAGCTACAGTTTGGGCGGCTACCAAGGGCAAAATTTCCACTCCCCCTTACTTTTACTGTGTCTGTTTGACGTTCTCAATAAAATCTAAGTCCTCTAAATGCCCGGCTACCAAAAATGATCGCTCTGCATAGTTTACTTGTAGGGGTGTAAAGATTTACAGATACAAGTCGGAAATCCATTTTAAATTTATAGATGCAGCTAGATCGGTATGTATACCCCCGGATCAATCTGAATGTACCCTGAACTGGTTGATGGTCCGATTCTAAAGTTATGAATCGGCTGAATGAAGCTTTGCTGCTAACAGCGTCTCCACTCTTAAAGGTAAAAGGTCAATGTGAGGATCTCTGAGTAACATTAGCGCAGTGTGTTTAGAGTGCGCCAATGAATCTAAAATCTAAAGTTTGGAAGACATTTGGATTCTATAAGAAGGAAGGAAAGTTGGACCAAAGTACATCCATTTGTAAAATAAAAGACTCAGCCTTGGTTCTAGCAGTTGAGCTATCCAGGCGCCCCATCAGACTGTATTTTCCACAAAGTGTGAAAATGATATGGATTGTAACCCACTAACTGCCTGTTGACATGGTTTGAGTTGTCACCCCTCCCAAAGCAAGATCCTTACCTATTGCTAGTCCTTCAGTCAGTGGGCTTTTGGTGAGTAGTTTTTGCTGCTTTGGGCTCAGGTGTTTTCGGTCTCTGTAACTGGACATCACAGCAGTAAAACGGAAGGTAAAGACTGCTTCTTTTTCTCTGTGTTGTGCCTTGTTTTGATGTCTAGTCCCATTGCAATAGTGTTGCCCTCCTGTTAGAAAAGTACCCTTCACCACAATTTCAACAGAAGTCAATGCTCCAGTGTTTTGTAATTTACTACGCGTGGCAGCAGAGGCAGCTGCTCCGTAGAAATGATAGTCTCGCTTTTAAGCTTCTACCAAGTTCAGCCTTACCTGAAATCTGCTGCACGGTTAAATTCTATTTTGATTAATGTCAGCAAGGTTTAGACCTTTGATCCACCGGCTAGTTATTTTAACATTAATATATACTGTATATATAATAACAGGCTTTTATAATTCCCCTTTGCCCCATGCCTCATGTCTAAAATAGCTGGAGTTTGGGCAGCAGAGAGTCAGGTTTGCATGAAATTTATCCTTTGTAGCTATCAATAAGTTAACAAAAGTAGCACAATTCAGGTGCACTCATAACATGTGAAAGGTATTACCTTAAACTTTACAGTCTAGAAAGTCTTGTTTTTTCTGGGGTTTATAGGGAATCACTGTAATTTTATCACATGCATATAGAGAAATCTCACTCCCCAAATGACTTTGTAAACAAGACGTGAGGGCAGTGCCAGTAACATAATTTGTATAGGAATAAGTGTCATGGTGCAGTTATTGCATTATTTAGAGTGCCATAAAGAGCCAGGCTATTGATTTGACAGCAGAAGCGGCTCCGCAGTTATTTCTGTCAACGTCACCCTCATTAAACTGATGTACGACGCTTCCTATTCTCCTTTCTGCCTCTCTTGCTTCTGCTCTCCATCGCTCTTTCACTCACTTTTTTATGTGTTATGTCTGGATGGATGTTTTGTTCAGGCAAAAAAAAGAAGAAAAAAAGACACTTGGTACCATTAACAGCCATTTAAACTGTGTGCGTTTGGATCATTGGTGAAAGACAATCCTTATTATCCCACTGCTAGTTCAAACACTCTATGTAGTCATTGAACAGCTTACTGTTGACTGAATCTGCAGCCAAGCTAACATCTCTGTAAGGTGAGATGCTGTGAAATAAATGCTAACATGTTTACAGTGACAATGCCAACATGCTGATGTTTAGCAGGTATAATATAAGCCATAGTCGCATCTTAGTTTAAGGTGTTAGCATGCTGTTTAGCATTAAACACAAAGCTGAGGCAGAAAGGAATCGGTCATACTGCTAGCTGAGTAACAGAACACAAGGAATGGGACCCAAATGACAGATTAGGAGGCAAAGCTGGTGCAGTCCAGATGATTTAATAACAATGAAAAAAAGTTTATGGATAGTTGTGCAAGCTCAGTTCAAAACCAGGTAAGGCAGTCCAGACAAGCAAACAAAGGTGCCTGCCACTTTATGGATGTGTTTGCTTGTCATCCATAAAACAAGCTCCAAAAAAACAAAGTATATGTCCACACAACACCAGGAAAACACGAGGGAAAAGCTGGAAAGCTTGAATTGCAGACTAAAGCCTTATTCACACGGGACTTGTATTATAAGGGGACCTTGTGGTTTAGAAATGACCCCCGCACATCTGTGTTTTGTACGGCGCATTTGCACAGTATAAACAAAGTCTGTATTTTACTCAGCTTTACTTCCATTATTATTATTAATGACCACATGCATACATTGGCACTCTTAATTTAAGATGCACTTTTGTTTCTGCTGCTGTGTCATGCTGCAGGTATTTAATCAAGTCAAATGAAACAATCTGACACACAGCCAGCTAAAAGTTGGTTTGTTATGTTGGAGAGCTCTGAGTGTGCGCACCTCTGCTAGAACCACGCAAACTGTGTTTGAGCTCTCTGCAATTGTCATTAAGGATCAATCTCTGCCTGGACAAAAGCCTGAGACACTGGAGATGACTGCAGAAACCACACTGCTAACTCAAGACTGATCCTATAATACATCAATGCAGAACTATATTTCCTCCACTGCCGCTTCAAGTTAAGTTCCACTCTGTTACATTGAAATACCGGTCTGATACCTTGCAAAAGTAAAAGATGTGAGCCCAAACCACAGCGATGCCGATTCACCAAAACGTATCTGTCCTACAAAAGTAAAAGACTTAACTGGCCAGAGTGTAGAACTGAGAAACATGGCTTTAAAGTGTTTTGTTGTCCAGCTAAATGAATTGTAGGCAAAATATAGGAAATATGGCAGTGATTTTAATGAAGTTATCTAGCTACAAAAAAATATTTGAGGTCAAATTTCGACCTTTGACCCTTTTTTGAAAGTTAAGGTACTTAACTTACTGTTTACCCAGCTAGAGTTACAGTTATGCCCAAACCTTAACATAGTACCTTCACTCAGTTTGAGTGTTTGAGTGCAGTCGAACAAAGACAAAAACCCTGAACTGATGTTAAGCTATTCTGCCTCAGTTTTTCTGGGCATTTTGGAAGTTAAGGCAAAGACAACCCACTCTTTTTCCTAAAAACAACTGAATTGACTCAACATATTTGTCCACATGATAAAGCAGATCTAGAATGTTCCAAAAATGAGAATAACTAAAGTTAAGCCCTTTTGCTTTTGGACGGCAGTAATGTTATCATAGGACCTCTGGGTTTGGCAAAATATGGTAGGTAATTTGCAGTGGAATTTTTACTTGATGATGGACATTTGCACAGGACCTAAATAACAGACATCGGTCCCGGGCGGGGGAGACAGGAAGTGAATTTACTGACACAAGAGGAGAGGAAGTATTACAATATAAAACAGGAAATAACTAAACTAAAACCCCAAACCATGACAGAATGTCATTAGTTGTACAGGTTTTTATCATGAAACTATTGGACAAAGTCTAAATTTGAACTTGATGGTGCTAGATTATTAAATAGGGGACCAACTTCATGATTTAGATGCATGATCTAGGTACAATAATGTATGACATTTTTTGCCAATAAATGTTCTGACCTGTTGCCAGAGCCCCGCCACTATCATGGCCAAAAAATGAGGATACCTCAAGGACACTGGGTTTAAAATGAACAAATAACACCATAGGAGCACATTTCACATTCCTAATGATTTTCACAGTTCCAATGTGATAGCACCTGCCCACCTGATTATCTCATGCCTGAAAGTAAGCATGTTGCATGGAAACAACAGTTAGTCAGTGTCAGTGTAGCGCCTCCTATCAAGTCAACCAGGCTCTGAGTTAAGTCACAATGCCTGGCAAAATGTACTTGCATGCTGAGGAAAAAAGCAGGTGGGACAGCACATAGCAGGGGTGGGGTTGTAAGCATAAGCTGTGGAAGCTAGGGATGGCGAGGGGGATAGCAACAGTAGTCCACAAAGTTGTAAATTACACAGCTTCTTTTTAAACATTTTACTATCATTAACATCTGTCACTGTCCTTGCAAGATGCCAGGGATAGATACAAGCCACATAAACACACTTGTGAATAAACGTTCGCAGAAAGTGCACATTTCAAACTCATGCTGCCAGTTACACACACCTCCACTAATGAACAGTACTCAGTGACATAGACCTAATATGATATGAATAAGCATTACAGAGGCATATTTTGTGCATTAACCACCAAGTGCATGCACTCTAGCTAACAGGAAGTGGACCACTGACGTTTTGTCTTTTGCATTATTCTTTGTTAGCAGGTGGAGTCCTCATAGTTCACCTCAATGCAAAGAGCCCCCAAATGAAAGATGACAGCTTGCTTTATGAAGTTTACATCTAAAGTCTCTGGCAGGTAGCGGTGGGTCATATATATGTATATGATAGGCCAGGTAAGGTAGACTTAATGCGCTTTATATTTTTGTATTCTGTTGCTGCTTTATTTTCCTCTGTGTCTCTTGATTGGTTAGTTTTGAACAAGCCCGTCTTCAGTCAACTCCTTTGGGTTTTGCCAATAATAAAGCACTTTACAACTAAATAAACTTGAACTAAATGAATGTGTCACTTTGATATATTTTGTTTAAAAAAGCCTGTTAAGAGAAAATCTGTTTTCTTTAACTTTATAGCTCTATAATAATTTTTTCTTCTATATATTTATCAACATTCTTATCTGCCTGTTTAGTGATGTATTGGCATTAACTGTTATTGTCCTATCCAGAGTGAATCCTTTCTGTTGACTCCCAGTCAAGGTTTCAAATTTTCAAAATCTTGACATTTATTTTGAAATTGTTATTTAACATGACCTCTATAAACACAGCATGTCCTTCAGTGGTTGTGTCGTCATGTTTGGTCTCTTTCATAAAATTTCTAGTTTTCAATTGTAAAAAAGATTTTAAAATCATACCTTTTCTCCAGGCTTTTGTTTGTGTGATCCTTTCTAAATTCTGCACTGCCTCACAGGTTGTATATTTGCTTTCTCTTTTCATTCTCTTTGATTTTCTTTAATCCTGTTTTTGTCTGCTCCTTTTGAAGCACATTGGTCACACTATTTTGGTTTTAAAGTACCATTTCAATAATCTGACACTGATATGGACACTGACAGACTAGAGAAAAATGGTTGAGGGGTATGTGTGTGCGTTGAGCTATGAATTGGTCAGTAGCAGATTATCTGGCTGGGTAATGGATCACATGATCATCCACAATCTTAGTAGAGAATAGGAAAGAAAATCAGGATGTCTGTATGTACATTTTTTAGCCTTTTGTCTTTAGTTGTTTTTTTAATAAAAGAGGTTAAGAAAAAGAAATAAATGAAAAATAAAGAGATAAATCCTGCACTAATTAATTATTAATTGTTTTATTATCATTTAAATAATAACAATCGACTACATGATATATAATCAAATGACTACTACTGTAATGTGAAAGGGTTTACATGATTAACTGAAAATCTTTTTGGTCAAAAATGTTTATTGAGCCTGAGATGTCTACATGTCTGTCAGTCATTGTGTTAGTTTTGTTTCTTCAGTTCAGAATAGGTGTTACAATACAAACACTGACACTAATAAAAACCGAACTAAAAATAAACATATTTAAACAATAAAAACTAAACTGAAATGAGCCAAGCCACTCTGGAAACTAACTGAAACTAAACTGAATTAAATGCAATAAAAATAAAATTGCCCTTTCCTAAGTCCCACCCCTTTTCGCTTTGTGCCAACTCACGTTTGAAATGATTATTAAAGCAGTGAGGCATGTTTAGATTTTGGCGTCTAGGCTCCGACCTCATCACTCCCCGCAGGTATGTTTACATAGAGATATTGAGGAGTGATGAACAAATACCTTAAACCCCCAGTCGGAGCCTACAGGTGGATGCTGGGGTGGTGGTGGGGCTTACAGACCTGCAGGCAGGAATACGGATGCAGGGCAACAGCGGCATTGACAGAGCAGAGGGAGAGCTGGGAAACTGTGCAGTTTAAATAGACCGCCAGATTGGAAGGGTGCGCTTGGTTAGTGATTATGGAGTGAGGCATGTCATGTGTGTATATCAGCGCAGCTCGAGTTGACTGCCTGAACTAGCTCGCAGGCTTCCATCCATTTGAGCAAGCCTGTATCAGAACATCAGTCAACTTCCTCCTTTCCTGTACTTAGATATGCTATGTGCTAGGCTACACATTTTGACACATTAAGATAGTTAAAAGAAAAAACCGACAAATATATATATATATATATATATATATATATATATATATACAATGTAAGCTAACAAGCTAACTAATTATTTATGTAAATTAGCTAGGTAATTAGCTAGTGTTTTGCTCACAATAGTTTTCAGATGCAGCTAGCTCACTAATGATTGATGTAGATTAGCTAGCTAGTTAGCTAGAGTTTCTCACTTTTTGGGTGAAAGTCGACTGAGGTTCTGACCGATGCTTGCTCAATGGCAGGACTTAGGAAGGTTCAATCATTCGCCAACTCTAATTCCCCTCAGCTGAGCATTTTAGCCTCTATCAGATCATTTTAAAAAAACACTATTCAGTTGGTTTCATCTGCAAGCACAGATGTAAAAATGAGAATGTGTGGTTTTAAAGTGTTACAGTGCAACCATCCAAACAGCATTTCTGATAGCATAGTTGAAAATAGACAAACTAGATACACCATGTCAATCAGCAGTGATGGGAATAACGGCGTTATTAACCCATGTACCGAGGCTGAGTCCTTGCTACAGCGGCCCAGGGTTCGAATCCGACCTGCGGCCCTTTGCTGCGTGTCATCCCCTCTCTCTGACCCCCTTTCCTGTCTATCTTAAGCTGCAGGGCCGCTGGAAGTAATTTTGAACAGGGAGTGCTGTGAAAAATATATTTGTTTGTTTTTTTTGGACAAAAAACCTATGAGCCTATAGGCCTATTTAAAACACATTTTAAAAATAAATAAATAGATTGAGATTCACTACTTTATTGCCATATACACTTCAGTGCACACAGCCAGGGTCTGAAACACACAGACATCAGTTCTCAGATGAATATATGCGCTGTTAATTAAACTTCACAATAAAGCTATAACAATGCAATAGATTTGGTCAGCTGGCATGAACCTGAGTCACTGCACCATATACGTTTATGTCACACGCGACTCTATTAGCTCCACAATCCTTTTACGCACACCACAAGGAAATAATCTATTAGACTATTTAAGCACGTAATTGAACAGTTCTCCACATCCATTACGCAAAGAACACACAATCAAAATAACACTCACCATCTCCATCCCCACCACCTTGCAAAAATACTATAGTGTGACGTTAAACTGCATGAATAGATATGAAAGTGTGCGGCGGCACCATGCTCTTACTTTGAGCTACAGGCAAGGTGCCCTGGTTACAGGTGTCCAAATGTTGAGGTGCGCTCTGGGGTCATGGAGATAAAGTCTCTCATGAGGGGACGAATGTCCAGGGAGTTCAGAATGTCTGTGTGGGCATGCATCAGCAAAAGGTGTGTGGGTCTTTTCTGGGTCATGGTGCTGCGTACCCATGTCTTCAAAAGACGCAAGGCGGAGAAAGTGCGCTCGGATGAGGCCACGGAGATAGGTAGGCACAGACATAACTTGATCAGTTTTTCTGTCTCTGAAAACATGGCTCTTGTTTGTGGCTGGAGCTTTGTCAAACATGATGCTACATCTTGAATTGTGACACACTTAGACCCTCTGTCTTTTGTGACTTTGGCAAGCTGCTTGGCGATGCTTGGCCCAAGCATTTTGAGCTGGAGTTCAAGGCGGTCTGTGTCAAGCTCCTCCGGGAGCTGAAGGGCCTCCAGATTGCCGTTCGTTCCCTCTGCTGCTTTGATAACAGCCCTCTCTCGCTTTGTGGCAAGCTTCATACTGGCCTGATCAAATCTTCTGTCCAGCTCCGCCGATATCACATCAATAGCCTCGAAAAAGCTACGTCGCCAATCCACTGTTTGTTCTCTAGTTTGGCGAAGGTGAGCTGGCACTCTTGTCATCCTTCAGCTCGTGTAGTGTAGTCAGGAGAGTGGGGTAAACTGCAGTGACACGTTTAATGGACATGTCACGGATACACCACCTTGGCCTAAGATGTTGACAGCAACCTCATTACAGCCAAAAAACGATTGGTAGAGCTGTTTTCGCTTTGATGACTCTCTTATCACAGATGAGACACCCTGAACAAAGTTCAAAGTATCGGCCACAAGACTCACTTCACGCGCAGCTTCTTGGAGAATCAAATCCAGTGAGTGGTTGCTGCAATGCACATAAAGTGCGGGTTTAACTCTTTAAGCCGAGCTTGCGCGCCTGAAAAACACCCTGACATATTAGCTGCTCCATCAAAACAAAATCCTGCGATGTGTTCAATGGGGATATTTAGTCTTAAAAAAATATCCTTGATGCAACTGAAAAGAGTTTCTCCAGTGCTGTCCCGGGCGTTATAAAATCCCAAAAACACAGTGTGAGGCTCCAAGCTGCTGTCAACATATTTCAGACTGCAGGAGAACTGCTCAGTGGTGCTAATGTCAGTGGTGCCGTCAGCTGTGAGGCCATAAAATCGGCAGTGCGATGAGCGGGCAACAATTTCCCTCTGGATAGCATGAGCAAACTTTTCAGTTATTTCATTTTGTATAGTGTCCGACATCCAGTTGTCACTCCCTTCTATCCACTTTCTTTCTTCAGGGAGATCATAGGTGCGCTCCAGCATCAATTCATACAGTATTCCTTTGCGTGCTGTGTCGCCCCTGAAGGCAATTCCCTTGCTGCCAAGGAATCGGGTGGTCCTGAAGAGAAGCTCCAAACAGTGTCGAGCAGTAGCCTGCTTTCTGGCATGAGCGCTGGATAAGCGAGGATCTATGGGGACGTCATCCAAAGCGGCCAACTTTTGTATTGAATCGCTGTGCAACTCTGATCTCTCATGCTTGTTAAATTTTTCAGTGGCTTTACGCCAATTTGAAAAGCCGGCATTCGGGAAGGGTTGTCTTTCTTAAGTTTGTCTCTAGGTATGACTTTTTTTCCGACTGCTTTCAGGCAAACAAAACACAAAAATATGATCAGTCTCTTCCACATAATGCAGCCACTGCCATCCAGCAAACCAAGCCGGTGCCACAGAACGTGAGAACGTTTCATTACCACAACGCCGTGCAGGAAATTTGAAACTGGATGTTGGCTGGAAGGGCTCTTCTAATCCAATCACGCTAGGTTGGGTTGCGGGTGCTGGGGCTGGGCCTGCCGGTGCAACTGCAGAAAGAGGCGGGCGGACAGTCTCCTCACTCAAGCTGCTCTCCGTTGTCATGGATGCGGTACTAGTGTTCTTTTTCACTGGTGGTGGTTTTCCAAAAAAATCCGAAATGCTTTTCTGTGCCATATTTCCTCCTCGTTTCTGTCATTAGACTATGTAAATCTACTAGTCTGCTGCTGTCATGGATGGATGTATGCTGCATGGAACGAGCGAGAAACCTCTTTACTCCGTGACCACTACCCTGCCTGACGTTGACAATGTAACTTCCATTAACCTGTGTTGATTAGGCCTCAAAATAATGAAATTAAAATCCAAAATACACGTAATAGCCTACGTGTGTCAAAATAATTTCCCAAAATATTCATAAGGAATTTATAAATTGTGCAAAATATTTTTAATACATTTTTAAAAAGTCTCCCTCTCGCCACTAGGGGGTGCTGCAGCACCCCCAGCACCCCCACTTCCCGCGGCCGTGTTAAGCTGTCACTATGATAAAGGCAATAAAAGCCCAAAAAATATACTTAAAAAAAATATTAAAAATGCGGCGCGTTACTATGATTAAAGCTGTTTTTTTTTATCAGACCAACTAAATCTGTGAGCCGAGAGGCAAAGACTTTTTTTTTATTGTTCTTCCTTGGTTAGCGGGCAGTGCACGAAACAAGCGCATAAATGCTGACGATTGGCTGAGGTTGAGTAAAATTTCATGGTAAGCCAATCAGAGGTAGAGTTGGGCGGGTGTTCGAAAGCACGTATAGTCGGACACACAACGAACAACACAAGCGAGTCAGTCAACGAGAGACAGGTATGGCGAGTTGTGCTGCATCTTATTACATTTGCACTAAAAAGAGTGAATATATTTTTGGAATACATTTTTAGTACATTGCTTAAAGACCATAATTTAATTTAGATTTATTTGTTGGCTGGCTGCAGCCTCTTGAAGTGAGATTGTCAATGGCCAGAGAAAGAGATTTATTTTTATGGAGATTCCTTAGTTTTGCTATACATTGTACTTTTCAGTTAGATTGAAGGACCTCCTATTGTTACACTTTTTCGAGGAAGAAAATACTTGAAGTACAGTATATCTACCAATTGTCTGAAGTTTTTTTTTGTTTTATTTGCACTACAAATAGTGTATTTGTTACTTATTTTTGGTATAGTGCTTAACAAGCATAATTTAAGTTGTGGCCTGTTGAGGGGCAATAAATATCAAAAGTTCCAAAACATCTATTGTGTTATTTGTATGGATCCACTATATAAACATAATATCTACATACATGGCATTTGATTGGAGGCTAGTCTCACTTTGTCCCACAGCAACATTAAAATAGTTTAGACTTGTGTACATTGTTTCTGTTAATAATGGATTGTATTATAATATTCAGATTTATCATAAATAATTGAACATGCACATGTATTTTAACTTCTGTTAAAGAAGGGTGGAGGTGGGTTCACATTTGAGCATTTAAAAATGTACTTAAAAGTAAAGCAATAGTTACTTTCTGAAGTAACTAGTTACTTTTATAATTTGTAACTGAGTAACTAATTTATTTACTCTTTGGAAGAAGTAACTAGTAACTGTAACTAATTACTTTTTAAAAGTAACTTGCCCAACACTGTCAATTAGTGAGTATTAGAAGTATCAGTGTATTTTTGAACTTTGAACAAAGCCAGGCTAGATGTGCCCCCCTGCCCCCGTTTAAGCTAAGCTAACAATATCTTGACTCAGAATCAGAACCAGAAATACTTTTTTGATCCCTGGGGGAAAATTTGTTTAGTTAATCACTGTTACTCAAGGTGCTCACAAGACATTAAAGAAATAATATTAATAGGAATGTAAAAATAGGTATTATATTACAATATCTAATAACAATATATAGAGAAAATAAAAATATAAAAAAATACAAATTAAAAGATAATATTTCTAAGTTAACCCCAACACCATATGACCACATGAGAGTCAACTTTCTCATCAAACTCTCAGAGATAAAGAGAATAAGTGTCCTCATGGTTACCACCATATGGTAAATAGCGTCCAATTGATCGCAAAAAGTCATCTGTCTCTGTTTACTGCATGGCTTATTAGACTTTTTTCTCTCCATCTGTCCATTTTTTGCCACTGCGGATGGTGATGCCCTCCTTTAAAGAAAATTGACTGAACGCTGACAGAGGCTGTTTTTTACCGTGATGCTCGCAACTGTTTCACAAAAGATTTTGAGGGGAATGGCTATAAAATACTTCATACATTAAAATATTTATCTGTGCCAATATCAGTTTTATAGAAGAGGGCATGTTTGTTTACACTTCCTGCTGTGAAAATCACTTAAATAATGATAAAATGGTCGGGCAGTAATCGCAGTAAAATTGAGTTGTATCACACACCGAAATACTTGACAGAGCGGAAGCCCAGTGTGTTCATTTGGATCTTTAGTACAAGAACTTGTTGACTTTGCCAGGCTTATTGCTCTGCTGAGGCAATAAACCCACTCTCTTCCGCTAAACTCAAATAGGGGCCTATAATATAATTTCCATCCAGTGGGGATGAGGATAGTTATTTTCTCACACACACATGCACAGAGTGGTTAGTAATCCTGCCTCATCTGCTAAAACAAAGACGTTGGTCTATTTCCATAAACATGAAGAGCTACTAATCAGAGATCTGAGTAAATATAGTAGAAGGAGATTTCTGCTGGATATTTATGCATCTGCAACAAAGATACCAACATGTTCAACGTTCAGCGTTTTTTTACAGGTTGAAAGAAAACTGGAACATTTAGTACTGTGAAGAAAACTAAATTAAATTCTTATTTTTAATGTTTAGATTATTATTTAAGATCTAGAAGAAGATATATACTTTATTTATTATCAATCCCCAATGGGGAAACGTGGAAAGATGGTGGATTGACAGACTGTAGCAACACTCTGGGAGCACTGTGGTCACAGCCATGTCCTACATTAGGAAAGTCAAATCAACCAAAGAGCCAATTAGACAGGGTCAATTTTCACAAAATCAGAACGAAAGGCATTTTGTGATTATTTATATTGTACAACATTCTAGGGGTATTAAGGGGTGCTGAATCCAAATCTACTGTATATGAAGCTCAAAAATGTCCCGAAATGCCCCAAAATTCAGAAATTCTAAATGGCCGCCACCGCCAGGCTGAAATCTTTTTTTCAGTATATCTTTTTGACTAAACAAGGTACAAACATGAATTAAATGTGCTTTTATAAGTTTTCCTACATGGGCAATTCAATGCCATATTCAGATTTGAGAAGTAATGTGAAGAAACTGCTTAGATATTGCAAAAAAAGTTGTTTTTGTAATAATAATAATTACTAAGTTATTATTATTATTATTATTACTACTATTATTGTTGATATTATCAGGCTTCATTTACTTACTTTGTATTTTGTTTTGAGGTCAAATGTACAAACAAATACAAAAATTTAACATCCTGTCCTGATTTAGATCAAGTGTCAATAATCAGCTTGAAAATCACACAAGTATAGAGAAAAAGGTGGTCATTAGTGATAAAGAAGTTGTCAATCAAATAAGATCCAAAAGCAGGAAGATCCATGGGTCATGGTGATATTCATTGAACTATATCCCAGTAGAAGTTACAGTGACAGCTTATTCACAGTCCTCTTCAATGATCTGGCAAGTGTTGCAGTTGCATGCATCTATACATTCCATGTGACTCTTTCTGAATAGAATAGATTAAATAGAATAGAATAGAAAGATTACAACCAGTACAAGTACAGGTACATTGGAATACTCTACCAGTCTATCATATTTGTACATTCTTGTACACAATGATCAACATCAGCTAATTCCCTATACACATACCTGCAGCTGCAGCGTTGGCTGAGGCATCCCTTGGTACACCCACATGAAGTGAACTCCCTGCAGGCTTTAGGCATAGGTGGCAGAGACATTAGCCGTGGCACTAATTGACCTTCCTTGTGCATCCATCCCATTTCATCCACTGGAGGAAGATCAGGATGTGGCAGGTGAGCTTGGTTCTAGATTGTCGCTTGATAGTGTGAACGCATGATATCAAACTTCACTGCATCTGAGGTTGGAGGCAGAGTCTCTTGTGGACGACCTTTGCAAAACAACTTCACTCTTGCTTTGTTGCATGTATCAACCTCGGGCACACCATACATCTTACAGATGAATTTCTCTGTTGAATTCACAATATCTTCTATGAGATGGTGATTCCCAAGGCCAGTAAGATCGGTGTGATGTTGCTTGAACACCTGCCAGGCTGTTTTCTTTCTGTGACCGCTGAACTGAGACTATCACAGCCAGTGATGGCATGGAAGGCAAGGAGTGTGTCCACTTGATCATCAGAGAGTAACTTGCAAATGTCATGTACTAGAAAATACTTTGGATCCTTTGATGTCCCGGCTTTCATGTAGAGACGGGTACATCCAATTCTGTCATGATGTGCTAGGAGTAGAAGAAGCACGTCTGTGTCACGCGCTGACATGACTATCGTGTCCATAGGAGCCTGGATGCAGTGCAAAATCAGTCGTGTATCAGCCTCCTCATGGTCAGCACTCAGAGAGGAGATTTCAAGTTCTGGATCTGATGACTTGACAGTGGTCGCTTCAGCAAACCCACCTGATACTACAACCACTGGCTCATATTCTGGGCTGTGTTCTGTCAGATGGTTTGTGCCTGTTTTGATGGATTCGTCATGGTACCTGTCAAAGACTACATCAACCCTCTGGTACTTCTCTGCCATCTTCAACACTGTGTCAGCAAACTTGTTGGCATAGTTGCCGAATGTTGTGATGTCAGGCGGCTTCCCAAGTGCCATAACAAATGCTTGGCCATCAATAAGAAAGCAGCTGGGTTCCTGAAGGCGCACATCTGCAGGGGTTTGGATATGTTTTGTCAGTATATTTGCTAAAACAGATTTGTTGGTGGAATGTAGACTGCCGTTAGTTGCGGCCAGAGATGGCGGGATGGGCATGAGTTCATGCTGGAGAATATTTTCCAGGTCTACCTTGCGACCTGCTCTGTAAGCTGTTCGAATGGGTGACTTCAGATCCAAGTGCTGGTTACTATCTGCAGGTTCACACAGACGTTTGTCCACAAACACTTTCATTTATGCCTGTCCAAGGTGTTCTGCACCAAGCAGAGATTGTTGAATCTGTGACCACGTATAAGACAGTGGTTCCCAACCTGTGGGCCACCGAGGTATTGCAGGTGGGCCGTGGGAGGCCTTTCAATAGAAAAGTAAAATAAAAAATCATGAAGGATTACTAAAAGGGATTGAATGGTTCAAGTAGAACAATACCCAAAGAGATTTACATTCAAATAAATTAAATGAAATAAACTTGATGCTATCCAGCTAATTGCGCTAGCGTGCTAATTGCACTCACCCACTTTTGCACCAAAAAGTTTGGGTGGGCTGTGGAAGATTTTCAGAATTTAATTTGGGCCTCAGCAGTCAAAAGGTTGGGAACGTTTGCACATCGATATGTACTGCTCATTGAGCCAGCAATGTTAGCTAGCCACTAACAGTAGCTAATCCTAGCAACTAGCTGGCTAAAATGAGCTAGTTAGGCTTCTTTTAGTGATCAAAAATGCTAAAATATATACTGCAATTATTTAAACTACATAGATGGATAGAAAGAAACGTTATTGATCCCCTTGGGATGTTTATGAAAACATGTCACATTATGAAAATATACACTGGACATGACTTTACCTGTTAGCTGTCTTATGTTTCCGATCAGCCGTTCTGAGAAGTGTGAGAAAGAGCGTGGGGGTGGGGTGGGGTGATATATGGGGAGGGCAAAGGTTGGGGAGTGCATTACAGCACATTTGACACATTTTACCTCAAAACAAAATACAAACTGAGTAAAAGTAGCCTGATAATATTAATAATAATAACTTAATTAGTTAATAATAGCTCATAGTTAAAAACAACTATTTTTGCAATATCTAAGCAGTTTCTTCACATTACATCTCAAATTTGAATATGGCATTGAATTACCCATGTAGGACAACTTACAAAAGCACATTTACTTCAGGTTTGTACCTTGTTTAGTTAGATATAGTGAAAAATAGATTTCAGCCTGGCGGTGGCGGCCATTTTGAATTTCTCCATTTTGAGGCATTTCGGGACATTTTTGAGCTTCATATACAGCAGATTTGGATTCAGCACCCCTTAATACCCCTAGAAATGTTGTATAATATAAATAATCACAAAATGCCTCCAGCACTTTAAATAAGCACATTGTCAGAAATTCTGCCTAGACTAAATAGAACAGTGGCCATCAGGGAGAGGAGAAGACTGAATTTGCCAAGAAAGAAGCCTACATATGATTATTAAAAAGAAATTCATAATACAGTCGGGGAATTATATAAACAGTTCCTAGAAATATCGGAACACTCATCTCTGATGCAATATACAATGGAAATAAATTGCTTTTACTTTCTCCAAATCCCTCGTTGTACGCAAACTCCCTGCAGTTGTGTTCACATTACGTTTACTATTTGTTTTAATTGTACAGTTTATAAATTGCACTGTTCTTATTCTGAATTAAATATATGTGTCGTCAAATACACACGCGTTGGGACTTTGGGAATGAGGAACAGTATATGGGGTTGGTTGATATGATGACATAGACACAAAAGAAACTCAAATTTCAGTTATTTGGGCAAAAAGAATATGTCCCCACCTGATGCAGTCAATAGATTGTCTGTACTGTGTCACTGCTTTGTTATAGTGCAGGTGGACATCAATAAATCTAGTCTTTGAATACATGTAAACAACACAACAGTTAGTGGCAGACTTCACAATGGCCCGTTGCCTTTTTTAGCACTGAGACTGTGTGGTAACTGATAGTGTCTAGCCACTTGAGTGTCGACCACCAACTCCTAAGCCTCAACATGGGCCAGTCGCCATGGGAGCATTGATTCAGCCTGCTGTTTCATGAATAGAATGCTTTGTTCCACAGGATTTCCATTTTCTTCCCCCCAGGAGGATGTGATCAATACTTTATGCAAGCAGAGACATCTTGTATTGGATGTCAAGTAAGAGAGAGAGAAAAAAAGTGTTTGTCAGGACAGCTTTTCCAGCCATTAGTAATATGAGGCTACAATTAGTTAGGTCATCAAACTTGAGAGCATCTAATTTAAAATTAAATCAAAAACTTTCTTCAGATTCCCCTTTAAGAAATAAAATGCATCACTTTTTAGGATGATTTCAAACTATCTGATCACTGACTTCAGGCCAGGGGAAAACCATTTCTCAGCTCATCTTCTTTACTGGTTCTATAGAAATAAAGTTGGCTTTTACTTTGTCTGTGCAAACCACATAATCCAACTTCGGTTCTCACCACTCAAGCAAATGTGACCCTACTTCTTAACACCCAGGGGTCTTGGAACGTGCTGGCACATTTTTGCGATATCTCTGTGATAATACAGCACAAAAATAATTATATTTCCGCAAGAGTGTACGTGAATCACACAGTGCACTAGGAGTAAGAGAAAAGAGCGTTGTCTGCCTTTCAGCATGCCAAATTGGTGGGTTTGTGTATCTGCCTGCATTTTGTGTGAAACTAAATGAACTAAGTTGTTATACATGTATATGCTATTTTATTCATAGATTCCACATTTTTTGTGAACCTTAGTCTTTGATAAAACCCACTTCAAGCTCCAAAACAATTGGTCCATGTGAGTAAAGCTGTGTTTTCATAAGAGATTTGAAGAATTTAAAAAATCAAACTTAAATTTTTCAGCTTTAGCTTTAGGGTCAAATTACCTCCTGTCACAGTGCTCCAGGACAAATAGTGCCTCATCAAACAAATACCTGAGGTGGTCGTGAACATTGTGCACATTTTTATATAAGACATGGGTGTATCATGTTTTGCCTTTAAAGGTGAATTTAACAAGAAAATTCCATTAGACCCCATAGGGTTAATTTTTATTTTTTTTAATCTTTTGATTATGGATAAACAGTACACTAAAATATGTTTCTTTTTTTTTAATTAAAGTTATTTTTTGGCCTTTTATTGCCTTTATTCGATAGAGACAGCTGAAGATAGACAGGAGGGGTGGGTAGAGAGAGTGGGGGTGACACGCAGCAAAGGGCCTCAGGTCAGATTCGAACCCTGGGCCGCTGCAGCAACTCCGTATATGGGTTGCCAGCTCTACCGACTGAGCTAACCAGGCGCCACACTAAAATATGTTTCTGAAAACATTTTAAGTGATGAACAGGCAATGCATTAAAAGAATCTGGATTTATATTTGAACAGCATTGCCTAATTTTACAGTTTGATCTGAGTTGCCTGAGCCTGCTGTGTTGAGTCATGTTTATGCAAATATAGATACGGCGAACAATCAACTCACCGCAGTGTATCCATCATGCACCACACATCTGGATATCCTGCTTTCCATTGCTCCGTCGACTGGACATACATCAATGGACAATGTGGTTGGTACCATGATAGATATATATTAAACCAGACCAGACCAGTAGGTCATGCTTTGGGTTGGAAGATTGAAGATTCTCTTTCCCAGAATCCCAAAGTGCATGTAATGTTTGTTTTTGTTCAGGCCCGGTGGATTCTTGAAAATAACATTAGTAGAGCTAGGAGGAGCCAGAGGAACATGATTTTATAAATATAAAATGAAGTCATTTTTATTCAAAATACCAACTGCAGCTATAAGGAATCATACTTTAGCAGAAGGCACAAATCAGGGGAATTTGTTCATCTTACCAAATGATACACAAGAGTTAAACAATGCTAATCCTTTGGACTTCTTAGGGATCAGTACAGTTGATTTCCTTATTTTGTTCCTTATTTTTCTCTAAATATACACGGGTACTAAAAAGTGATGCACTATACCAATAAGACAGCGGGCCGAGGGATTCTGTGGAGTCTTGGTCAGACAGCAGGTGGTCAACACAAGATCGACAAAAATGTATTTACTCTAAGATTTTATCTGAAAAAAATGTGAATGATGTGTTATAAAATTTGCAATGGAAAATGTTGCAGCGAATATGTGAGCAGAGGGATAAACTCGCCAATGTTTGGCACACAGTTTTACAGCATTTCACAAAGCCATTCGCAGAAAACTGAGCTGGAGTTGACTGACACATACTATCATAATATTTCTCTTTCAGAGACTTAATGTTTAGAAAAGATAAACGGTTTGATAAAACAGTGAGAGATTAGCAAATCCTGGTATTTTGGGTATCAATGGTGAACAGAATTAAAAACTGAAAAAGCAACCAAACCCGGCCCTAATCTTAAAGTACCTATGTAAATAATGCTAGTGTATTAAAGTTGCTGTACTATGGCCTGATGACCTGGTTTTTTGATTGGCTTCTCCTGTCCTGCATTACATTTGGCCAGTATTTGGTGATGTGGCAGCATGTTGCTGTAAACTAAAATGTTTTTTTTTATTCTGAGATGTTAAGTTGGGAACAAAATTTAAGTTTACTGAAACCTGCTAAGATGGGACAGCCCACACACAATGACTTTTTCCAAGAACATAGACAGATTTTTTTGTGTTGGCAGCACACTGAACAACTGACTAAATACAGAGACAGCATGCTGGGTAACAATTAGAGTTGCATATCCAGGCAACCAATGAAATCCTGTGAGAACACAAATGTGTTAAGGGCACCAAAACAAAAATGCACATTCATTAGCCACTCTATCAGTCAGGATACATAGCACATCTTCATCTCTGAGTGCTGTTTTTTGCTAGTTTTGTTTTTAAATTGTTATGATTATTTCACATACAAATGGGATGTTGACTTTCCCAACTCCATTTGTAAATATCAAACAAGTTTAACGTATTTGTAATGAACGCTGGGTGTGTATTGAATTTAGATCAACACCACAATACAGTGGAAATTATTAGTAAATCAATCAATCAATTATCTATTATTTGGCAACATTAAGTAATTGTTTAAGTTAAGTATAAAGCAAAAATGGTTAATATTCTCTCATTCCAGCAAATGTAATGATTTTTGTAATCATTTTAATCATTTTTGTCTATTGCTTCTATTTTTGCCTTATTTATATTTTTCTATGCTTAATTGTGATGCACCAAGGCAAATTCCTTGTATGTGTAAACCTACTTGGCAATAAGCCTGATTCTGATGATTTTCTGCTTTTCTCTGTTTTAAAGTAAAGTGATTATTTGGGGGTTTTAGAAAACAAAACAAGACCTTTGGCAACTTCCCATTTTATAGACTAAACAATGAATTGAGTAATTGGAACAAAAACGCAATGCATGCTTGTTATCTCCTGACTGTACATGACAACTGACAGAGACCGGAACAGACTCAGTCGATCTTGACCAGTCGTCACGCCTAAATCATACAGTTCAACAAGCACAATGTGTGTCCCTGCCATCCAAAGAGAACATTTGGAACCCAATTGTCAAATAATGTGTGCATTTGTTTTTTTCTTAAAAAGTTTTAAAATGAAGGGCATATTATAAAAATGTTACTGCCCTACTAAGCTACTGTAAAACCTAATAACACATCTTAATAAAAGAAGTAAGTTAACACAAATGAATCCTCCAAAAATATTGGAGTGATTCACTCACATGAATTAGACCTAACTCAAAAACGATTGGTTGAAGCAACTCACTTGTTTTGAGTGCACTTTTATTTAACATACTTGATATACTTATCCTTAAATCAAATATTTTTCATATCTTTAATAAACTTAAACGGTTTAAGGCAATCGGTTTCCTCAAACAGTTTGAGTTAAACTAACTCATCAGGTTTTACAGTGTATATGTGGAGATATATAGTGCATTATATCCCAACTTTAATAAAAGACAAATATCAGCTCTAATAGTGCACTAGTTAAAGGTCCAGTGTGTAGGATTTGGTGGCATCTACAGTGTAAAAATACATCCAGAAATTTTGTTGAATTCACTAATCTTTTTTCAGAAATAAGTTTTATTTATTTCAAGTTAAAAGTGTTTTTTCTAAAAATAGTTTTTAGAAAACATGATGGAAACTTGCTGTGTGTACATTGTAAGATAAGTCATTGTTAACTATGATGAAGGTTAGTATTGAATTCAAGCCTTACTCCCTTTCACTTAAAACAAATTCACTGGAAGCAGTTTCACATCTTGTCTTTGTGCGCTGGGACAAAGTAGCTTGAACTGATTCTTCAAACTGAGAAAAGAGGAAATTAAATTTAATTGTAATGTTTGTCTGTGTGACTAAATGGTTGTTGCTTCTACTTAATATCTTAAGAATACTGAATGTGTTTTCTTAAGTTCATTTAACTTTACAACTGAAATAAACTTTAAACCAATTACTCAACGTTCATTTATCTCACATTTGTAAGGCAGCAATTTCAAAATTATTTACAGTGTAGCTGTGACATCGCAGATTACAACCCGCAAGTTGGTTGCAATCCAACTGAGTAGGAGAAACTATGGTGGCAGTGAAAAACGCAAAAAGCCCAAACTAGAGTCAGTGTTTGGTTTGTCCATTCTGGGCTACTGTAGAAACATGATGATTCAAAATGGTGGACTCCATAAAAGAGGACCACTCCCTCTGTAGATAAAAACGTCTTATTCTAAGGTAATGAAAACACAACAAATTTTATTTTCGGGTGATTATACACTAATGAAAACATACCTATGAATATTATATTCCATCTCTGTCAATAGATCCTCTAAACTGTTACACACTGGACCTTTAAATAATATGGAACTGACAGTGTCAGTGTCTGGGACAGGGGTTGCAGTGTTGACTGCAGTGTTGAATTGTAGATGATGAATCTTACCACGGTGGCCAGTCTCATTTTCTTGCCGAAACAGCAATGATGATGATGAGGATGGTGAGGACAATTGCTCCGGTCACCAGGAGGTAGCACTTCCTCTTCCTCAGCTGCCTCTGTTGGGAGAAAGAATTCAGTAGGTTGGTGGAGTTCAACCCTATCGTACACTGCACTGTAAGTAATCAAAGATAAAATGATGATGGTTCTTTAAATCTTTGCATGACTGCTTTGTCTCAAATACTCAAATGTGTCTGTTTTTCCTTTACTGGGTAATTTAAGACAGCAGTAATTCAACCAGTGATTCGTCAGTTCATGAGATCTAAAATATTCAGCTCTGAAGGCCCATTTTTACATTGCATTAACAGCCCTGTAAATGACAAGTCTCAGTTTAATAACCACACAGCCACAACACTCCAACTTCCCTATTTTTGAACCAATCCAAATGCAACACCACAGCACATGTTTACATGTACTCACAAAGTGAACACAAAAGGAAACAAGGAAAGTTGCATTTCAACCAGATGCATTTTCAAAGGAACAAGAGCGTTCCAGGTTCTGCTGACAAATACAGATAAAATGTAGCAATGACTGAATGGGATGACCAAAAAATCCAGTGGTGGCCTTCACTTCCTCCCATCAAAGTCCTGTGCAGTCATCACTGTGATGGCTCTGCTGCACATTATTCTTCACTATGTGAAGCACCCTAACATGAATGAGAGGAAGAGGAAGAAATGCAATGTGAATTACCCAAATAAAATATTTATATTATCTATATATATATATTCATATTTATAAATATCTTATTCATTCAGCCCATGCAGGGCTGCTTGTGTCTTTGCTTTATTTTTAAAGTTAAACTTGAGAAAAACAACGACAACGGCAGGTTTCTCACCTTATCACAAAGCTTTGATCCAATTGAGTGGATAAAAAACGCTCAATACCATCTTTTTAAGAGGATCTTTAGTTAAGTGACACCACAAATGATAGAACAAAAAGAGGTTTTAGTCTTAAATTAATTTAGTAATCGAGACTGATAACTGTTAACTACATAGTCCATGAGTGACTGCAATTATCAAGACTGAGAGAGACTGCGGATTGTTGCAGTTGGAATGTATTTACTTTTACGCTTTGAAAGGCTTGCGATTACATGTAACTGAGTTATGTAATCAGGATACAAAAAACTCTAACTCTAATCCATTACAATAGTTGTAGGTTGAGTCTCATTCATAAAGACACTTTGTAATGCTGGGAATGGGAATCAACAATCAACTACCTTCAAGCCTCCAACCCAAACCCTTTTTATATCTTTCTTGGCTCTGATTGGTTGTTTATGTCCAGGCATGATGGATTCTTGCAAATTCCATTAGGAGCACTAGGAGGATCCAGAGGAACCTGATTTTTTCACAGATTATCTGTCTCATGTACTACTGTCAGGATATTGTGAAAATGTCAGCAAATATGACAAAAAGTCATATTCCTAAAAGTTACCTACTGCAGCTTTAAGTTGGTTTAGAACTTTTTAAAATATTTTTTTCTTTAATCAAACGTGTGAGCAAGATGGCAGTCAAAAGATACTCAGTCTGTTTGGGCGGAGGAATGAAGCACACATAAAAAAATGCTCAATCACAGAAACATGTAAAAGCACACAATTTCATAGCTTTGCATTCAGTCAGTTATTTTCATTTTAAGTGCGTATAGCTCTTGAATGGTTTTCAACCCTATTTTCTGTTTCATTTCTAATATTGCCTGTGGTATAATTGGGATTTCAAACATTTCCTTCATACAGCACATGAGCTTCATTCATCCATGTCAATTACTTGCCATGTCTGAAAAAAGTGTTGACTGTGTTAAGCAAAAATATTAAAATAAATAGACTAGAAGAGTAAGGGTTAGAGAGTATTTATATTTCCTATTCTCCTCAGGCAGTAACGATGTGTTCAAGCACAGAATCTATGTTGTTTTGAAATGCTTTTTCTTGCGTGTTTTTTTTTTTTTTCCCAGCCTGTTTTCTGCTACAAAGGCAGCAAGAGCAGCGGCGTTAGACCAGAGCCGAGGCTGGAGTCTTTAAATCCTGACGCGCTTCAAAGCAGGGGGAGAGCAATTCATCTTCTTATCTGAGACTCAAAACAGGCTTTCTGTGTGGAAGAGAGAGGGAGAGGGGGAGAAGGGAAGAGGGAGAAAAAAAATGCTGTCGAGTAATTTTCCGTTTAAACGTTCCACTCCACAACAATTTGCATAAGCAGCCCTGCGTCTGTGATAAGAAGATTGGTAATTTTCAAAGGCTCTGTGGGGATTGAGAATTAAAAGCCTTTCTCCGCTATCTCCCCTCTTGCAGCTGGCCACCACAGATTCCCCAGCTTCTCTCACGCGTTTCCTCCTAAACTACGCCTTATAAACTTTCTCTGCCGTCCTCTCCTTCTCTTTGCTCGCTCTGACAGTGCCGACTTGCTCCCTCTCTCTATATACTGTATTCCCTCCCTCTCTCTTCCCATACACTCTTTTCCCTTCTTTTTCTATGTCTCCCGCTCGCTCATCCCGCCACTGCTGTTATTTGGGGAGAACAAGGAAATAAATAAGATGGGGGGGACAAAAAAGGGCTTAGTATAACAAAGGAAGTGTTGCAGTATTTTTAAACCAGAATTTTCCAGATTCCAAGGCAGGCTGAGAGGCGGGACAGAGAGACTTGCAGAGGGAGAGACAGAGGAGGATAGAGGAGGGATGCTCTTATCACCAGTGACTTAATCTGCTAGAGAATGTGTCCTTAGTGCCAGCACTTCAGGGCCTATGGGTGCTGCAAGCCCCCAGGGAGTAGACAGCGTCTCCCTGAAACCCTTTTATACATGTTTCATGTCTAATATGAGGGGGAATAGTTCATAGTTAAGCTGGGATATAATCAATATGGGTTTTACAAAGATTGAGATCCAATCCACCCTTGTATTTTACAAATTAGGCTTCCAAAGCTATACTCATCATTTTAAATCATGATGTTGGTGGCTAAAAAGAAAGTTTTGCTGTGAATTTTATTCTTGTAAGTGTGGAAAATCCTCTTAAGCAGTATTTTTTTTTTTATATAATTTAAAAATAAAATTTAATAAAAAAAAAAAAGTAGTTTTTTTTTTTTTATTTTTTTTTTTTTTTTTTTTTTTTTTTATTTTAATATATTAAAAAAAAAAAAAAAAAAATATAAAAAAAATTTTAATTTTTTTTTTTTTTTTTTTTTTTTAAAAAAAAAAAAATTTTTAAAAAATTTTTTTTTATTTAAAAAAAAAAAAATTTTTTTTTTTTTTTTTTATAAAAAAAAAAATTTTTTTTTTTTTTTTTTTTTTTTTTTTTTTTTTTTTTTTATAAAAAATTAAATAGGAGTTTGTTTTTTTTTATTATTTTTTTTGTGGTTTATGGGAGAGAGGAAAGGGAGGTTACAAAAAGTGGGGAAAAAAAGAAAGGCCCTTTTTACAGCCAGTTTTTTGTTTTTTTTTTTTGGGGTGGGGGGCTTTTATAAAAATGGCTTAAGTTTTCCAAGGAACCCCCCCCACGGCCTATAAAAAAATATTATATTCTATTTCTGCCAATAGATCCTCCTAAATATGATACACTGGATTTGTTATGCGCACATCTGTCAGCTGTATTATTTTAGTGTTGCTGAAGGACAAATTTATCTAGTTATAGGTAATACTCCCTATCACCAGATGGCAAGAACAATTAGCGTTACTACCTGTAAGCTACACTTTTTGTCTTGGCTAGTAGACAGGAGAAGTTAGTAGGACCCACACAGACAAACACATTAACTGAGCTTTGCTACAGTATTTACTTAAGAAATAATTATATTTGATGAACAGAAAGCATGCCTGAACTCTCTTGGGCACCAAAAGGTTGGGTGACATTTGATCATAAAACGGAAAATCAACAGGATATACTGTGTTTGTCTGCTGTCTTCTGCAGTTGTTTACTATTTTCAGGTAGGACAAAAGTAACGAGTAACAAGCCCATTTCAATTTCAGTAACTGTAATTAGTGACCCCTAATCCTAAACTTTACTGTTATCTAGTTATGACCATTATTGGAATTACTTTCAGCACTGGTATCAATAAAAACAAAATGTGACAAAGTGCAATGGCAGCAGATGTAATAAATAAGTCATGACATACATGAAGCACAAGTCGCTCAAACTCTATATCTCTAAAAGTAATTCCCATAGAAATCCAGTGCAGGATAAAATATAATCAGCTAAAGATTATATAAAGTTCAATAACCGATATTTAATATAAAGGCTAATAGCAGATAATGACAGTTTAAATCTTCCTGAAGTTGATGCAGGTCCCCCTTTGCTCTAAACTACCATTTGGAATATAAACACATTCATGCATCTTTAGTTCTTTTTCCAGGTCAAGGTAGCAGTGGAAGACTCAACAGGCCTTTGTTCTGGGTCTGCCCCAACATTTCTTCTCCAGTTGGATGGGATGTGGCCTGGGATCCTGATCAGGTGCCTGAATCTCTTCAACTGGCTCCTTTCAGCAAGAATGATCTGAGCCTTGGGAAGTCCAGCAATCTAATCTAAGAAGTGGTATTTGGCTGTTTGTAGCTGTGATCTTATCCTCTCTGTCACTACCCAAAGCTTATGACCATATTAGGCTGTAATTGTGAATTGGGCTCAGGTCCCGCTCTTGACTTTAACAGACCAAGATAAAGGTAAAAGGCAAGTATAGTTGCTGCATCAATCTCCCTTTTTCTCCTTTGTGAGCAAAACCCAGAGATACTTAAAATCCAACATCAGGGGCAGTGGCTCCTTTCTACCCTGTAGAGAACAATTCATCTTTTTCTGACAGAGAATACTGGCCCCAGACTTGGAGATGCATACCCTCATCCCGAACCATTTCACACTTGGCTGCCAACCCAAGTCGATGCACAGCGGAGGTCATAGGCTGACAAAGCCAGCAGAACCGCATCATCGGCAAAAAGCAGAGATGGAAGCCTGAGGTCATCAAAGTAGACTCTCCATTCCTTTTGCACCTCAGAATTCTCTCCATTAAAACCACACACTGAAGAGGTGACAAATGACAACCTTTGTGAAGTCCGCCACCCACTAAGAATGGTCCAGAAAGAATCGACAGCGCCGACAGAAGATCTCCAGAGACACAGTCATAAGCCTTCGTCAAGTCTACGAAACACCCATGAACCCTTAAGTGAATCTGTGAAGATAAAGAGGGAATCCACTACTCCATGATCAGGACAGATTCTGCAGTGCAACAACTGAATCTAAGATTTGGCACCAAGAATACATTTTATGAGAACATATCCCCCGGTTCCCTTGATAAATGCAGCTACAGAACCCATTTGTCTGTCCACAGGGACTGGCCCCAACTTCCATGGGATAAAAAGAAATATGTTAGCCACAAACAAAGTTCTGAACCTTCAGCAGCTTAAGGTGAAACTCATCCACTTTGGGCACCTTGCCTCTGTGGAGCTTAACTACACCAGTGACCTCTGTCAGGGAGATGGCAAAGGATTCCCCCGAGTCCTCTATCACTACCTTGTACAACCTGTCACACAAAAACACATTTTATGAGTGTTTTCTTTCTCTGTTTGAACTCTAACCCCTGCTTTTTCTCTTAGGCATTTTCCTCCCTTAGCATCAATATTTTAAAGCTTTACTAAGCAACTAGTGCTGCCATTGTTGGCAGGATTGCACAACAGCAACTTTGAATATGGAGCACTTCAGCACTCGGAAATATTTTAAGGTCATGGCAAAAATGACCAAAGCCACATTCTGTGTAATGTTAATACAAAGGGATGCCAAAGAAAAATGCCTCCGGGAATAGGTTTTGTCCTTGTTTTTCAGACACTTGAGATTCAACTTTAAGTTATTTTTTACAATGTGAAGATTAATTCTCCATAATGACCATACCAAAATGTTCGGGGCAGTATGATGCATAAAAATGAGGATGCCCATTTAGAAGGATAGCATGGACCTCTTTTTTTTTTTTTTTTTAATGTAGAAGCCTTGCTTTTTACAGCTTTAAGTCATTGATATATAGATAGATATACTTTATTGATCCCAAGCTGGGAAATTGTTTTGCCTCTCTTTCAGCCCATCATGAACGGTCCTTGTTCGAGAAATCCCACTTGTAAATAATATGAGATATATGAAGGTCAGCAGCACCGGTCAAGAGCAAGGAAGAAGAGAGAGGACTTCGAGAAAAGAGGAGACAGAAGAAGATAGATAGCCATTAATGGCTTGTTCACCTTTCCATTTTTCAATATTTCTAAGGCCCTCTCTGACTTTCAACAACCATAAACCATTTTGAAAACACATTTTTATCCAAGGGAGAATGCAAAAAAAAGAATTATAACCATTAAAGCTGATAGGACTGCCGTACAAACCAACTATCTATCTCATCTCACTCGCATGGAAGACAAACTTGCTGTGTCTCTGGGAGAAAAACTACTTACCTTGTGTGACATGAGAAATATCCTCATAATACAACAATAATGCAATGCAATGATAATGGCCATAATATTATTTTCCTTTTATCGCATCTGGTTGGGAAAATTGGAAGTCCATAAAATAAATAATGTTTACAGCGGAACTGCCTCAGTTGTAATCGGCTTATATGCAATTTACATAAAACTCAGAGTCCCATGCAGTCACCCTGATTATGATATTTAAGAGGAGCAGCAAATAAACACAGACTTCACCGCCAATCCCAGCATCCTGGCAGGGAGCCCTGTGACAGCTATTATCAACAATGAAACAAAAACACCACACCACACCAGCATCAGCATATTTGGCCTTTTATTGAAGATTGATTGGCCTTTGGTCAAAAATAGCATAACAGCCAGTTATGGTGTTCTTTGACATGGTGGATGCACCTCTCTGACCTTAGCAACATAATGACATAGAACTGGCAAGCTCCGGCTGAACAATCATGTCAGAACCTGCTGACCATGTGACATTAGCCATGATTCTTGCGTACACGATCTTGACAGCACAAGTGAGGAAAGATATGCTTTTTCAGAACAAAGAAAAGCTTGAATATCTTGCACATGTTTGAAAGCATACAGTATCAAAAGAAATAGCTAAACCTAACTGCAATTTTGACATTGTGTTAAGAACCTTAAGCATCTTTGCATGCCTCGTCTCCTGTCGTCCATACTATCTGCAACCATTGATGTGTGCATACTGCAACACTCATTCTTGCTGGACTTCTACACTGTTTGCAGGATAAATCAGAATCGGAAATACTTAAGGAATTTCCCCCTGGGATTATTATTATTAAATAACTCAGAGGCTGGAGCAACGTAACAGCGGCAAGCAGCTTTCGTGCATGCGCACCATATGATCTACAGCAAGCACAGCAGAAATCCTTCCAGAAACTCAAGATAAACCATGAAATCCAGCATAGTACTTTGTACGATGTTGATCTTTCGTGCTGTTTAAATAAAAAATCCTGAATTAACTACACATTGTCTATATCTTAAAATGTAGGCTCCACATATCGTGACAAATTATGTTCAAAAAACAAATATGATCATTTTAGAACAGATCAGTGTATAACCTGTTCAGCCTGGTTTACTTCACATCAGAGTGAATTACGATTTTGCTTCACCAAGATCAGAGATATACTTGCTTTTGATAGAGTTTCCACTTTAGAGCCTAAAATGCAGTTTTGGATATTGGTGAGAGTATGCGTGTCTGATTGCCGATCGGAGTCAGTATCAGGAAGGAAAGAATGTTACTGGAACATTTCTAGCTACAAGTTTGTGTGCACGATTGCTTCCTCGCGTATCCTGTGTCTGTCTGTACCATTGGTTGCTCCTGTTTTGCCTTCACTAGCAGGTGACACATTCATCACACATCAACATTTTTAGTTAATGCCAAAGCTGCAGTGGTGATAGGAACAGTTAACATGTTTCCCAAAAAATTGTCCCAATTTAAGATTTATTTTTGTAAGGGGACTTACAACAATATGTACAGCTGTATCAATTCTATGCACACATTTTTTTGGCCATTTTTCTGTTAGTTTAGGAAAATTGCTTACCTATTCCTAATGCAGCATACAAAACTCTGACTGGTCTATTATTTCTTTAACCTGTAGAAAGAGACCACAACACTGGACCTATTTTAACAAAGAGATATGAGCAATGATTTAGAGGTCTGGAACCAGGCTACATAATGGTACCAAATATTTGCCACAATGTAAATGTGAACAGCTGAACAGAAAGACAAGATCTCGGCAATAAACTTCACAATATTGTTTACCATCCTCCATTCTAACCATGCACAGTTAAAGTTAAAATTCTGCATGTCCTGTGTAAATGGTGATATGATTTCCGGTGCAATTTAAATAAAATTTACATTTTGGGTCACATTAATGGTCAAATATTGTCAAGCTTTTACAAAATAAAACAACTGCCTCACCTCTGACCAACTCATTGTTTAAAGAGACCACAAAGCCATTTATTGTGACGTGATTCATCCATCCAAGCTCTTAGATACAACAATGAAGACAGATTAAAGCTTTTTTGACTCACAAAGGCATCTTCATTGCTACTATTGAGGGTTAACCTTGAGCAAGAAAGGTGAACTAATCTCAGAGCACAGCGTGTACAATCACGCTGGATTCAATAGGGGAAACCTTGCTTTATAGTGCCTTTCACATCTCTGTATGTGTGTGCGGGTGTGTGTGGGAGTCAAACAGAGTGAAGCACCAGCAGCATGGTGTAACCTGGCTTTGTACTGCTGCTCTCACAGAGAATCACTCTGCTGTGGCTTTCAACACAGCAGACGTTTGCTCCCATATTTAGGGTTTGAGGTTTGGGGGAAAAGGCAAGGGTGGGGTCTGAGCCATTGACATACGTGCAATAGAAAACACAATATGAATTCATACCAACATGAAAATAGTGCTGTACAGCATGTGTACATCATATGGGATGCCAAACACATGGATATGTTTTCCAATTAAAACATGCTGCTGTTCTTTTCACTTTGTCTTAAAACGTTGTTGCTCAGACCTCATTTCTGTTCTTGCACTGCACTTTTCACTTGTCAATCACACAGCATGACTGTGGTTACTTACGTACTGATTTGGGATTTTCTGTTAATCAAATTTCTGTGGGTGGCACTTGTCAACAGTGTTACTCTAAAAACCCAGTTTTTGTTCTGTTCTAAATTCCAAACAAGACGCACAACTGTGTGTTCAATCGACGGGGATTTCCAAATACCTACCGGACTTATTTAAAACAACAAATTTAAAAGTTTTGATAACCTTTCACTGCACATCTACAATAATCAGTGACACAAAATTGACATTCACCCAAATTACAATGCCAAAGGTTAATATTGTAAGAAGAACATTTTAAGATGCTTGTTCTCTCATGCTAAAATGACAATGAGATACATTATGGGTGGGGAATTGGGGAATTGGGCAATTAGGGGCTGGGGTAGATCTAGAGAACCATCCATGTGATGGCCAGAGGGTGGCATGGAGACTTTAAGGGGTGGCAGAAATATATGCTGATTTAATCTCAAACAATCACATATATCAGTATTTACTTGGAAAAGCCCCCCAATGGAGATGTTTGAACTCAGAAACATTATCCATGCTCATTAAAGCACTGAATCGAAATATCTAAATGTGGAATTAGAAACCAATACATTGTTTCCAAGTCTTCAGAATTTTTTCTAAATACATGTCTTTTTTTAAATGAACTTAAGCAAATGTTGCCATAACAAATCATTATATTATGTTGTGTTAATATGCGTTATTTTTAATTAATTTTAGTTATTAATCTAAATTAACATGTTCAATTTGACAGCATTTGACACCAAACTGGGCTGGCTGCTTCCAAACCAGGGTCAGCCCTCTATATCTGCCCCTGGTTTGGGGTTGTTCATTCAAACAGGCTGTTTAGTTACAGTCAAAAATGAAACTGTGAAGAATTTGCTATAAACCTACAGACCAAAAAAGGTGACAATATTGCATTGAATCAGCACAGACCTACACAGACACATATATGATATGTTACAAACATTGATATAGTCTTTGGAGACCTGAAAAAGTCACTGTGCCTTGAATAAACAGCAACACATGTCCTTACGGAAAAAGGATAGTACACAAACACAACAACACTGTCATAAAATGAAATGCATGGTTGTTGTTTAAATACTCGCTTGGTTTTTAGATTTGATTTGATTTGATTTGATTTGTTTGGAATATCAAGTAGCACACATGCTAGAATCATTCTTACTCTCTAATGCTACACCTAACACCCAACTCTATCCAGATCTTAAATTTTTTACTCTTACAAATGAAAAGTGGAACTAAGCAACAAAACAACCTTGATCAATTCAATACATTTAAGGGTTTCATAGAGACTGCCGTATTTCAGCTGGTATGATCAATAAGGTATGGTCTCTAATGTTGACTAATGTTATCAGACTTTACATAGATATTGCTGTCTTGCTAACATTAGGACTCTCTCTCTTATGACTCTACTGTTACAATGGGGACACGGAGGAGGGAAGCGCCACAAAATGCTGCCTGCTTCCTTTTGGCAAACATGTTAAACATTTGGGCAGTCCAGATATTGCAATCTGCAGCCATAGTTTTCAGCATCTGTTCTTTTTTTATGGACAAATCTGGCAATACACAACGATAATCTATCCTAAAAACCTAACTCTTCAGTATGTGTGTGTGTCTGTCCCCCCCCGACTGTCAAGGCGTGGGATTAAGGTAAAGATTGCAGTCTGGTGATGTTTCTACAGCCATCTAAAGCACATGTCCAAACCACTGCGCCAAAGTAGAAAGATACTAAGAAGAGGGTTAGCAAAAAAATCGCAAAAACTCCTGTGAATGATGCGTCTAGATCAATATACATCTGAAAATGACTGTGGCAGTTTCACAGACTCCCACTCAAAGCGGAGTCTGGGGGAGGTGGGCTGCCCTCTTCTGATTAGAGGGCATTAACACCGTTTTTTTTAGAAATGTCATGATGTAGAGTCACCTCAAATGGTCTATCTCAGCATTGGACTTACTAGGTCTAGGGTGATCTGCCGCTGATGGTTAATAGTCCACCCAACGCCCCTGTTAAGAAACATCTAAGAAATGTATCCATGTCTTATTTGAAGTCAGGTTGTCTCTTTCCTCCAACATGCTCGGGCCAGCTGTGGCTGATAAGGTAGAGCCAGTGGAGTGTCACTGACGTCAACCTGGGTAACTTCAAACATTGTTATTTCCACTCCATATCCTTCAAAGTAGCATAAAGAGTCCAGAGGGACTGGGGAAAGAGTGATTAAACAGTGGGCCAGTTTCCCTGAAATCTGTCAGCGTTAGCCCATCCCCCAGTCTGAGTGTAGTGATCAGTCAGAGCTTTAACACTGTGATTAGGTTATTCTTTTTCATTATCTTATTTGTCAAAAGGGCAACAATTTGTATGTGTCTGCATGTGGATGAGTCCATTCATCCGTCTGCCCATTCATTTACAAGCCATCTTCCTTTTTGTCTTCTTTTCTTTCCCCTTTGTTCCTTTCACAATCACAATAGCCGGCACTCTATATTATCCTCAATTAAGCCAGAGGAAAACTGTGTTACATTGATTTTTTTCAGACTCAAAAGGATGTAGTTGCTCACTCAGAGATCAATTTCAGTTCTGAAGATGGATGGACTTTTAAGTCTTAACAATTACATCAGATCGAATCGATAATAACTTCATAGTTTTTTCTACGTGTGAAATGGCTACAGCTTTTGTTCACTGAATTGCTGGAACATCAGTGTTTTATTGGTAATTATATACCATCTTGTGCAGCAATCAACAATCAGAGTTCATTGCGGTCCACTGAACACAGATGAGGTGATAAAACATCAGCGCAACTAGGAAACTTGCAGCGGGGAGAGTAATCTGCCTCCGGATAATGGATTATAGATTCAATTTATTTTCAATGTAAAGTGAGTAGACAAGGCGGGGCATGAGAAGAAAATGATATCCGCTCTTAATTGACCATTGGTGGAGATGTGCAGTGGTGCATGTAGAGCAGCATCAAGGAGTGTTCAAGGCTACATCAGTGCTTAGACTTGCTGCAAAGTGTTCAGTCTGTTTCATTCAAGCTCTTCCTCCCCGCCCTCTAGGTTGTGTTGAATTTTTATGCGATCACAATAGTGCCATTAACTTCACGCTACATTCACTTCATATTGGGTAAATACAAGCCACTGACTGGTAAAATTGTTCACATCAGCCCCTAGTGGCAATTGAAGTAGATTTAGTGGTCTGAGGGCACATCCAACAGCCAAACAGCTGAAACCTGCAATGAACCTGATCCAGATCTTGGATCTGACACCTACTTTAGTTCCAGAATGGCCCTGACTTCAAATCATATACAGCCTTCAGTCTGCATAATTTCGTCAGGAGGTGAAAGCATTTCTATCTTTCTGATCAAAACACAACACTGAAGGGCTTTTTATAAAGATTTGTTCACTGTTTATGTTCATTACTACCAAAAAATGTTTGTTCAAACCAACAGAAAGACGACACCTGCAATTAACTGAATGGCTTTTCAGGTCATGTTCAAAGTACTTTGATTTAAACTTTAGTGGTGATAACAAATAAAAACCAAACATGTTAAAATGTCTTAATGTTAAATTGCTTATGAGCATGAGTTCCAGTTAAACCTGAAACACTTTAGGGCTGAAGTGCCAGTTGAAGTGTAATCACTTACAATAGATGACAGTTGGAGTTTCAGTCGAAGTGTGTGTACTTTAAGCAGTGAAGCGCACTTTGCTCTGTAAGCATGGAAAGCAACAGTATGGAAATTTAAAGTTTAGCGGTCAAAGTCATTGAACTGTCCGCTCAACACTAAAATTCAGCTACATTAGCGTCCACTGACAAACAAGCAATTGAAATGTCAAGTGACGTGTAACAGGTAAAAGCAGTTTCAGTTACAGCATACAGGGATGAAAGCACATTACATTTTTGTTGAAGTGGAAGCTCCAAAACTGTCAGGTAAAGAGTAAGTTATGTTTCAGTTTAAGTACAGTAATGAAAGCAGTAAAGTGAAAGTGAAAGAACTCAATGTGTGAACTGAAGAGTGAGTGTAGCTGAAAGCTGTCAAATATCAGTTAAAATATAATAGTTGAAATATCAGTTGACATGTAACCACTAAAGGAAATTTGTCAGTTGAAGAGAAGGGGTTAAAAGAATTTGAAATTTCTGCTGTAGTGGATGCAAATGTGTGCACTGTAAGCAGTGACAGCAACTGAAATGTCAACTGTCGTGTAGCAGCTGAAAGTTCTCAGTTGAAGAGGAATAATCTACTGCAGTGTCAGTTGATGTGCAGAAGCTGAAAGCAGGTTAAAATATCAACTTTTGTGTGTACACTTTAAGTGTAGCAGTTAAATTGTCATTTAAAAAGTATGAAAAGATGTGAGCAGTTGATAAGTATAGCTACCCAAAGACATCATATATAGATTAGCTGTTGCTAACTCTGGTGCAATTACTTTTATTGTGTACTGTCCCAAGCATAGCAGTTTCAAAAGTGTCAGCCACGCACATGACATTTCAGCTGAAGCTAATACTTTAGCTATCAGTTGAAGAGTAAGAGATGCAACAAGTTTCAGTTTAAGTACAGCAATGGAAACAATGGAAGTACTAAAAGCCACAAATACGCCTTTCAAGTGTGAAAGGTTGACCCTGGAATAATTTGCCACTTTTCACACTTTTAACCTAGGGTTAATCTGAACCCAGGGGTGGAGCACACATTTACTTTTATGTTTTCCTAAGCCCCATTTAACACTAGCACCTTTTAGCCCAATATTTAGCCAATTTTCACTCTGCAAACTCAGGATAACCCTGCTCCTGAGCTGGGCCAACAAGCCCTAGGCTCAAGTCGGGGTTAGAATGTTCCAGGATTGTGTCAGTGTAAAATCACTTTAATATATATATATATATATATATATATATATATATATATAATTATTATTATAATTATTATTATTATTATTAATTATATATTAATAATATATTATTGATTCGGGCTAACAGCTCCCTTTGTCTGGGGTTAAGAAGGTTCTAAGAATTCTTTTAACCCTGCGCCATGTGCAGTGTAAAAAACTAAAACTAATCTTAGCCCAGGGCTAACAGTACATAACAATATGCAGTGTGAAAAGCTCTTAAGCTTGGGGCTAAAAGATCCCTGGGGATACAAAGGTTCTAAGAATGCTTTAAGAGCAGTGTGAATAACTAAGAGAAGAAAACTATGGAATTTTCAGGTCATGTGTAACTCTGCTGGAGAATGTGTGCACTGTAAGGAATTGTAGAGTCAGTTAGTATGAAGGCACTGACAGCAGGTAAAATGTCTGTTGAACATACAATATTACCAATAATCCCTTTCACACACTGGGGTTTTAATAAAGAGTTGGAATAAGCAGATACACTCTATATGTGGCATAGCCATACAGTTACAGGAACTGGTTTTATGATTTTAATGGACTGCAGGCCATGCACAAAGACATATATTTATGATGTATGACAGATACTGCCTTATGAGAAATCTCATTGTTTTTAGTATCAATAGCTCTATACGTGCACTGTATGTAGCAGCTGTAAAGTCTGTAACTTTGACAGAAAAGAGTAATCACGTTAGATGTCAAGAATCTGGCCTCTGTCCAGGTCCATCATGCTGTCTGTCTGTCTGACTGACTGACTGACTGACTTTGTGTCTGTCTGTCTGTCTGTCTTCTTCTTCTTTGTTGTTTTTCTTCCATTCAACTGCTCTGCCTCTGTAAAGACAGCGGCTGTCTGGATTGGCGGAGAGCTAAATTGCTCAGTGTGAGCTCGGTCACGGCTCAGCTCTCCTTGAGATAATGAAATGACAATTAATGGGAAAGCTGTTGCCAGTCGCTCATTTGTTCGCTCACTAGTAGAGCAGCAGCATGGGGGGACAGACAGAAACCCCTGCATTCGTGACAGACTCTGAAAACTGCCCAGCAATTGTTTTCATATTGAATAGCTGCTGATGTGATGTTGAAAATCTATGCAAATATAGAAAAATTAAAGTCCATGGCTCCGTAGCCAAAATATGATTGAAAGAAAATATAATTTTGGTATTAGATTAAAATGGAATGTCTACCTTTTTCTTTCTTTATTGAAAAGACACATATCACTGATGGTCTAAATGTTAAATATTGCTCAGATATATATTTTCCATGGCTATCAAAAGGTGTTGCAGGTACTGAGTTTAGATGCAGCTCTGAAGCTGTGTAACCCATGTAAAAAAGGTATATCCTTTATTAACCCAGTGACACTTGAGTCAATACATTATTTACCATAGCCAGGGGCCTACACAGCAGAGCCACTTTGAGCTCTGGCCTACTGAGATAGTCCCTGACAGAATAGCAGAAGACACATATATTTCCTTGAAAAGAAAGAGCGAAAGCAGACCCTTGGGCATCTCATAAAACGTCTCTCCAATATGTGCTGTGAAGTGGAAATTCTAGCCACCCCAAAAACCAGAGAGAGTAAAAAAAAACATTTTCTATTTAATTTCTGGCTGCAGTTGTTGCCCATTAATGTATTTTCCTCTCTAAGTCAATACACTTGTTGGATAAAATTGCAAATTTATAACCATTATCTCAATAGAAGTAAGACTTGCTCATGGAATTGGAATTATATATGTGGTTTTGTGTTTTTATAAGACTCCAGGCAAGCACTTTATGTTTTTGTCTCTAAATACAATTAATTTAACTGAAGGCAAAAGCTAGTAAAGTATGACATGAAATTACATCATCTGTGTTATTATGCTAGTGGGGGATGTGATAAAGCTGTGTAATCTAGTTAGCAAAGTCCCTGTTTGCATGGCTGATCAAGCTAAGCTTCTTGTGACTGCATTACAATGCAAAAGCTCAGTCAACTACACAAAATGGAAACTGAACAAAGTGAATGCAAAGCGTGGAGCACACTGTGGCACGGGGCGGTTCACTGTACCTGGTATTGGTTGGCCTTTGCAAGCTCCTGATTGGCTGATTCCACGTTGGATGATGCAGTCTGGATGTAATCTTCGATGCTGTCTAAGCGAACAAAGGGAAGACTGATTGTTAATGGGTCACTTTAGTTCCAACAATTTACATCACTGTGGTCAGGTGGCACAACAACACAACAGTTGAGCCCAGTTCACGCAACACAACTGTAAAAATCGTGTTTTATCACACATAACAAAAAAAGTACAGGCTTATTTATTAATATATTTATTCAGCTACAGTCTACAAATAGAACCCTTAGAGACCACTTTTATTCTATACATGCAAACGTGTGTTTGTTATTGATTGATTGATTGATTGATTGAAAAAATATATATGGATAAACAAAACTCCCCATGCAGTGCCAATAACATTCAGTTGCTGCTAGGTCACAGGCATTCATTCTGTAAAAAAAGGGACTAGGACTAGTGTGTAGGATTAAGTAGCATCTAGCGTTGTAGTTGCAGATTGCAACTCCTCACTTCACCCTCTGCTTCCAAGCTGTCAAACTCTCAAAAAACGTGCACGGCCCTATCTCTAGCCAATATTTGGTTTGTTCCCTCTGGGCTAAACGTGACAGTTAAAAATGGCGGACTCCATGGAAGGCAAACTTGTGGCATCTGTAGAAAAAAATGGCTCATTCTTAGGTAACAAAAACTTTCATTTTCAGGTGATACACTAATGAATACATTCCTATGAATATTATATTCTATTTCTGCTAATAGATCCTCAAATGTTACACACTGGCCCCTCAAGCTTCACATCACGTTGTTTCTAGACTTAAATTGTATATCCAAAATTGAGCTTGCAAGATACAGCCTGGCCTTTTTGGGCTTAAATTATGTTGATATGGTATACAATTAAAGGTAGTATACATGTAATGCATGTTTCAATGGTAAAATTATAGTGTTGATAGCAAAGCATAGATTTAAAGTTAACATATTTTTTGATGCAATCCTATGACAGTACACATTAAAATGAGATGGCTGCAAAAATGTAATCTGTAATCTGACAGACAACTCTTGTGATTAGTTCCCGCCAAACATATTAATATATGTTTTTTTTAGCAATCAGACAATAATACAAAGGTCATTTTCTAGTGTTTCTGTAGCATAATATTTTCAGTATCAAAAAGTAGTCCTCTTATGTTATTTTAAAAGCTCTTGCTTTCCAAATTCCATTGGTAGCACTTGATATTTGCATCAAGGAATTAACAGAAAAAGGATATAAGCAAACATTTTGACTTCACACCTGAACATATTTTTACTAGCTTCACATTAATAGTAGCATTCAGTCAAGGAGCAACTTCAAGAAGGACTTCTGGCAAAAATACACCACATGCATCCCCATTTTTCTTCAGATCATACTTACAGACAATTTGGGAAAAGATGACTATATACAGTATCCTCTGTTTTCCCAATAGATGTGCTCTCCTCTAATCTTTGTGTGTCCCAACTTGCTTGACCACCCTGACCTTAATGGAGGGAATGACTTTTGTTGTGACTCTGCACACACATGCTTGGCAGCACATTACATGCCAGCCCTCGGTGTTACCAAGGACTAGTGGTCTGATTGTTAATACTGTTAAAACAGCAGGGCCTCCTTTAAAGGCTGCCAATACACAGAAGGTAATGGGATAAGACAGAACACGTTTAACGAACTGGATGGTCCAAAATATTTTATATTACCATATAATTACCCACATATATTCACAACTGGCTGATAACAGTGAGGGTGCTATTGATTGTTTTGGTATTGTGAGAGTGAACAGCCGGCTCAGAGAAGTGAGTAAAGACTTCTGTTTCATGTTCTAATGGCCTCTGATAATTACTGCACCACCTGAGCTTGTAGAGAATTAACTTTTGAACTTAGCAAGAGCAGGAGGTGAAGTGAATGAATTGTGCCAATTGACTAAATGCTCTTACTCCTTTAGAAAACAAAGGAATACATGAACACATGTTTAGACTCACTAGCTAAAGTTTAGAATAATATTGACTCCTGGACTGAGTCATACTTTCTTTTTCTGCATGGGCAGGTCCTATTCCTTTTTTCATAATTGATTGATATTGCACTTTCAGTCTTCTTTTTAGAGCACCAATCATTTAGACCAATAAGTATGTCTGTGTTTGATTTAGATAAGCACTAAATACAACAATTTTTTCGTGCTATATTGAAAAGTAACATTTAGGAGGATCTGTTTCCAGACATATAATATAATATTCATAGTATGTTTTCATTAGTGTATAATTACTTGAAAATGAGAATTTTTGTGTTTTTGTTACCTTAGAATAAACCATTTTTATCTACAGAGGGAGCGGGTCATCTTCTACGGAGTCAGCCATGTTGAACCACCATGTTTCTACAGTAGCCCAGAACAGAACAGAACCAAACTCTGGCTCTAAATAGGGCCTTTCACATTTTCCGCAAGCTTTGCGGAGTCTCCTACGCACTTAATTTAGTCAAGGGGATTCAATTGGTTGCAATTTGCAATCTCACCACTGGATGCCATTAATTCCTAAACACTGGCCCTTTAAGGCATTTTTTTGTTTGTTTGTTTTATCAAACATCTAAACATTTGAATAAATCGAAATGTTTCTTGGCTCAATATAATCTACATATGTAGCATGATTTCAGTACCTTGTGCTATTAAGTTTATATAAAAACCCTCATGACTCACTGAAAATAGCTCCAAGAATGTCAATGTGGGTCTGTCAGGTGGTCAGTCTACTTTGGTCCTGACTTTAAGGTCCAGTGTGTAAGATTTGGTGGTATCTAGAGGTAAAGTTGCAGATAACAACCAACTGAACACCATTTGTTTCAGTGTGAGATGATATGGGAATGAGAACGGGGTGTGAAGTGTGTAGGAGAATCTATTTTAGCAGCGAAACTTGAGAACAGTCCTATCAATCTATCATTGTACACAGAAATATCTGCGTCTAATACACAGATTCACATTACACTTTGTGAGAACCTTCAAAAATGTGTTTTTGCCCTACTGACTGGATCGGTAAGAGTTTGACTATGTCATATCGTTCGTTGAACTGATTGATTGATGTTTCCCCATGAAAGACAGTGACAGACAGATGGTTCATCCAATGCCCTGCCATGTATTTAAGTGCCAGCCCTCTTCCAAAGTGTCTCCAGTGACAACTTCCTAAATGGTTCTGTGTAACACACCACCCGCCACAGTCTTCTGACAGCCTATTCAAAATCCATTAAAACTCTTGGTAAAATTCAATCAAACATTCCAAATATGAAAATACCAAATAAACATACATGTCTAGCCCATTATACTATGCAATAGAAATAGTCAGTCCAATCTCAGAATATTTTAATGAAAATTACTCTGAAAAACAAAGAGTGTACTCTTTCAATCTGTATGAATACTTTTTTAACACCTCTTTTGTGTGGTGTGCCAGAGTTTGTGTCTGCCTGCCGAAAATAACCTTGTTGATTGTGTATCTAGACTCATGGGTTTTAATATAGTGTGTCCTTAGCCAGCATGAATAGGCCATAAAAGCACTAATCCTTCATTCTTGAGGCTATTCATTTTGTTGTATTACCCGTTGCTTTTGCTACAAACGGCTTTGTGGCACAATCACATATTATTCATATCCACCACACCAAGAAAGGCTTGTTTAAAAAAGGCCAAAGGCAATTTTAGTTCATCTTTTTAATGGGAAGAGGCCCATTATTGCAGGGCTCTGTAATGATCAGATTGGTCAGACTTCTGCTGAAGTATGATGTACTCTTCAACAGAGTTCTCTTCTGTCTCTCTGTTCGCCCATTTGGGTGGGAGCACACTCTGTTCCTCTACCTTCCATGTCCAAAGTACCATATCAACAGTCTTTCACATGCAAATGATAAAATGGCAGAAAAACTCAGTGCAGTTCATGCATGTCTGATTATGCTAAACAAGCTAGAGGTGTAGCAGAATTTACAAACAGAAGAAAGAACCAAGATGTCTAAATGTGATGGAAGGAAGTGTTCATTTATTCTATATCTGAGAATGGACACGTGGAACGCAAAACATACTTAATGGGTCATCTCATCTATATATATATATATAGATAGATATATATAGATATATATATATATTTCTTTTGCAGGTTCTGTTAAGCCACTATCTATTGCCAAATGAGGTAACACAAATGGTGACTGAGCCTATGGCCACTGATTAAAGTATTGCAATATATCTATACTTGCAGAATTACAAACTGGGTTCCTTAGGTGACCCGAGGATTTTCCTGGAAGAATTGATGTATTAAAAGGTCCATTTCGGAGGTATGTATTCATTACCGTATACTGACCTGAATATGAAAATTGTTGTGTTTTCAGTACCATAGAATGAGCCTTTTTTATCTACAGATGCAGCGGGTCACTTTCCGTGAATGGACAAACTAAACACTGACTCTAGATATGGCTGTTCGCGTTTTTCCGCACCTTTTGCGACCATCGTAGTTTCTCTCTTGGTTGGAAGGGAAGGGGGGAATGAGTGATTTGCAAACTACACCGCCAGATGCCACTAAATCCTACACACTGGTCCTTTAAGTTACTGCCAATGCAAATTGAACATTTCCTCCTGCTGCTGCTTCACATTAAAAGCATTTAACTTGCGAACACAAATTAAATTGTCACAGGAAATGCAATGTGTTTGTCATTGAGATTAGCACTGACCGCTCACGTGATAATCACTTTTACAGTTTCCTGGAAACTGTTGTTATGTAACTAATTTCTGTTGACTTCTGTACAACCTACAGCATTTCTATATTTGGTTGTGTTTTCTGTATTTTGTTTGTAGAACATACTTTTGTATTTGGTTGTTTTCTCACATTCTCACAGCATTTATTAAAATGCTACACGTGTTGTCAAATTAATGAAGCTGTTTTTCTGTATGGTGTTTTTTTCTCGCAAGTTATAACGCATTGAAATCTCAGGCACACTGTAGTGCTGTTTTATAAATAATATATAAATTATATAGCACATTTTAGTAAGTAGTAGTAAGTAGCCTTCATGTTTTATTTGTGGTGTGTTACCTTCTAGGCTTTCATTCAGCACTCTTAGCACTTTGTTGTCAGGGAATTAGCCTTAATATGTTCTAACACATCCACAATAAAAGAACAAGCATATGTGCTGTTGTTGTTGTTGTTGTAGTTCAATATGGTACAGGGACATAAAAATGATAAAACTCAAATAAAATAAAAAAGCACTTTAGAGTTTTACCAAAAATACAATTTCACTATTACATGCATTGCGGTGAAATGAGAAAAAAAGAAAAGAAAACAGGTATTCCATTCTGGTCAAACTGGGGTGAGCCAGTCTGAGTCAGCCCGACTCTAAAGGGTATTTAAAGGGCATCTACATTAGCCTGATTGAAAGCAGCAGACAAAAGGACACTCTACAACAAAAAGGCAGCAATTAGCAAAAGTTATTGCTTCCCCTTTTTCATCACACACACATACGCACACACTCTCGCCTGTACAATCTTCACACCGTTTTAAGCCATAAAGCTGGGATGTGTATAAAGCATTGAAACTACACTAAACATTAATCTAAAGTATTTATTAAACCCAGCTCTATGCTATTGTCTCCCTGTTTTATGTTTTGTGCCCTTGCCTTTAACAGTCTTGGACTGTTTTTTAGTGACAAGGCCTGAAAATTTACAAAAAGAGCATTTTGGAATCTTAATACCGTGAATGAGCCTTGTGTGTTTAACATAAGTTCAAGGCTTGGTGTAAAAAACAAAACAAAACACATCTTGTCAAAGCCAGTGTGATAATTGCATTAGCATAATTGCTATTATTGCATGTTAACACAGGTGTTTGATAACCTCTTAAACTCCAGTGTATAGATGTTTTCACAGCAGCCATTTTGACATGAAATTGTTTGGTAAGCACAGGTGTTACCAATGATACTAATTAAGGTTCCATTCCATTTAGTGAGCCTTTCCAATGAGCCAACATGCACAATTTAGTGGCATGTAGCGGTGAAGTTGCAGATTGCAACCACCTGAATACAGCTCAGCCTTCCAACCATGTATGAGAAATTACAGTGGCCAAGAAACTCACAAAAGCTGTAGAAACGTGGCGGTTCAACAAGGCGGACTTTAGAGAACTCTCTGTGGTGAATATTATATTCCATATACATATATATATATATTGCAATCAAGAAATCTAATGAAAAGAGCAAAAACAACAATAAATGATGTATATATGATATATGTACTGTAAATACTCACTAGATTACCAATTGTGTATTAATCCATGGCTGAAAATAGTCCCTGACAAATGCACTATTCTGCTCCTGTTGGAGAAATGTTTGCTAAAAACTACAATGTCTGGAAATAATGAGCCTCCAGCCAGTGGGCTCAGAGCTGAGTGCAAAAGACAGGGAAGGGAAGAAAAGGTATTGAGAGGTGGACCAAGACTTTATCCTTTAAAGGAGTCATTGGGAAGACTGGGGTTAAAATGATACTCATTTATTTGGCTAAATAAGCCGAAAGACTCAATCCACAGTTTAAAGTGTTTTGCGGCACTGACAACAACTAAAGACAGTGGCCTCAATTTGGAAAATCATCTGACCTTTCACTTCAACTCAGAATTGATCTACAAGCCCATCACAACAACATTTTTCAGGTATGTCTCTGTGTACGTGGTTGTTTGACATTATTAAGCAACAGCCAATTCTATAGGGAATGTTCATGATGGAGCCAGACGTAACTGATGGCAGAATTATGACCTAGCAGCAAAGCCTCCATATCTGCCCTATATCTGTGTGCTAAGTTTCATTCTGTTTTGCCAAGTCTAAATCACTGCAGGGTGTGGAGAGGCGTTTACAGATAGCATGGTGTCTAAATGGATTTTCTCTAACAGCCACTGTTTGTATGAACCCAGAGCATTTTCCTTCTCGCCCAAAAATCTTCCAGCGTGGCAGCAAGGTGGAGGTTAAAAAGGTTTTGTTTTGCCCAGCAGAATTTTCAAACTTGTGTTATTAATCAAGCACATCAAATTAAAACACGACCACAATGGTTATCTTTGCTAATTGGGACAGTAGTGAAAACAACTACACACAGAATATCTTACCTATGGCATCTCCTTGTTCATGGACCATACTGGCCAGATCCTTCATGATTTGACTGACGTCCAGCATGTCCCTCTACGGAGAAAAGACACAGTAATGTTACACCAGTGTTCAACCTCAGTGTCTGTCTGAGTTCAGCCACTGGCACGAACTGGCAAACACCACATTATAAGTAAAGGAAACTCAAAACCATGACTAATTATTCTGATGGTGAGCTCAATAACTATTATTATTATTTTTTTTTTTTACTTAGATCATCTTTATTAGCTGGGATTTAAAACGTATGCAGTCTTCCACCATGTGTCCAAATATGGAATACTGCTCTTTCCTGGGTGTCGCCTTGATGTGATTGACAGGTAATTAGGCTAATTAGTTACTTAAAATACTACTTCACTGATTTAGCACTTCACTCTTCTCATACTTGTGAAATATAATTAGGTTAATATCTATGTTTAGGATTCACCTCCTCTTACTTCTAATATATATTATTATGGTATCATGGATTTTGTCTAGCACTTCCCTTTAAGGTGGACTACTGACAGTATATATAGTGGACAGTTTTAGGTCTGTGAAGTGAATCCAATGCAGAAGTGTTTTAATGGTCAGCTAGCAGGGGGCAGCTCCATTGTCTGCAAAAAAAAAAAAAAAAGACTGATAGCATACAGTCTCACTTCTCACTTGATTCATTATCTCAGTAAACAGTTCCTGATGAGTTTATGGTCTCACTCTCTAGTTTCAGTCTTCTTCCATACAGCATGATGATTATTTAGTAAATGATGGCCCAATTTAGAGTAAAACAGACCATAAAGCAGTGTATGCTTTGGCTTGGGACTACCTTGTGATTGACAGGTCATTCTCAGTGAGTCCGTCCAGCTCAACGCACCAAACTCAGATCAAACTGTCAAATTAGGTAGTGCTGATCAGATACAGATATGGATCCAGATTTTGTTGCTGCATTGACTATTTCTCACCTAAAAATCTTTTTCATAGACAGATTCTGGTGTACCGTTTATCCATGATACGAGAAAGACTGTGACCAGGTGAGCCACCATTGTTTCATGCAAGTCAAATGCCCAGCCAGTGAGTGCAGTATGTCACTGCTGCTGGCTGCAACTAACCAACATGGCAAAAACTACAATGCCAAACTTAAGGCTTCAACAAAGTACTCCACAAACCAAAAGGTGAAATCACTTGGTTCAGACAGAATTTTATGCAAAGTCAACAGAAAGATGTGAGTTGGTGCAAATACACACAATAATCCACCCAAGGTGGCCTGGTCTAAGAAGATGCGTTTGCTGAACTGAAAATGTTTGTAAAACATGTAGCCTTGCTTATCCCAGGGCCTTTTATGACTAGACTAAAATAAACTTTTATTGTCATGTTTTATTGTGAATCTAGTATTATGTACAGATACGCAAAAAGGACCAAAACACTTAACCAACACTAAAATTTCCCAATGTCATTGAAAAGGACATTTGTATTTGGTGCAAGTTTCACCAGAACTAGCTACAAAACAAATTGGACTGGTAAACAAGATTTAGTGCAGAACACAATGGAGGACTCCATTGTTGGAATTGTTGGAGCTCAGGTAAACTTTTTCGATTGACTTTGCCAAATAGCTTTATATATATACTTTTATATATCTGTCAAATGCTGCCACTGCTGAATGTCTTGTTTGGTAATCACAGGAAGCAATCCTCCCTGCCATGTTCACCATGTGTGAAGTTACTGGAATGAGATTGAGCACCTACAAGTCTGAGGCCATGGAACTCAGTGGAAAATGATGAATTGGGTCTTTGAATTGAGAACTGTTTTCATTATCAGTTTTTCTGCCAGTTGTTTTTTTTCATAAAAAGAGGAAAATATAGAGAAAAATTGAGAAAATGCCGATTACAGTTTCCCAGAAGCCATGGTAATGTCTTGGTTTGTCTGATCAATAATCCAAAGCCTAATCATATTCTGATGATATAGAAAACTATCAAAATTTAAATTATATTAAACTTTCCTTAAAAGTTCTGGTGGTCTTCTCAATATTAGAGTTCCTGAGAAAGAGATTAAACTACAGGGATTTCTGATCGTTGTTGGATGTTTTGTAGAATTTTAGATGCTTTATACAAGGCCTCAGATGTGCAATGATGTATGCACGGATTTGTAAAAAATGAATTCTAAATTGAGTTCCATGTCCCTTTAATTAACAAATGCAGTGGATTTGTGTTTAATCCTCAATGTTGTGTGCTTGGCTTGACAAAAAGTAACAAAAAAAAGCAGTTCAAAGTTTTTGTTCAATTATTTCTCTGTCAGGGCACAGAGCAAACTAGTCCAGCTATGGTTGACCGCAGCTAATTCTCCACAGTCTCCAAGCTTTGAATCTGCTCTCAATGTTTCAGCTCAAAGCAATATGAAAGCTTATAAAACCTCTGTCTATCTCCTGCTCACAGGTCCCCCCTTTTCCTCCATTATGGCTCTGTGCAATCACAGCTGCGTTTGTGTAGCCTAACCCACTGGGCCATCCATCACAGGTGGCGGAGATTGCTGTGGAAACTGGCAGCCATCCTGCCACTTGGCAAAAACCATCCGAATAGAGCCAAAATGGCCCCTGGCAAACCTTGTGATGCTAAAGACTTTTTTTGCATTCATCTTTGGGCAACCCTGTCTATCATGCTGTAATAGAATAACAAATGTATTTTACCTGGCAAAGCATTGGGCAATCAGAGCTCATTTCATCATAATGACGGAGCAGTGTGTAACCAATTTAGCAAATAGTGTGTGGAGGTGAATAGGCAGAGGGAGACGCACACACACAGGGAAGGAGGCAGAGATGTGATGGGTTGGGACCCCTGCCTGAGGGCTGAGTGGGTGGCCAGGCTCCAGGCCAACACTGTGCCCTTTTCCATATTTCATGGGCTTTAAATTCTGCTCATGGCCAATCTAGCAGCCACTGGATACTGGCACTGGGCTGGGACCCAGGATTGGATATTTTTCTATTATGTTTCCAACAACAGGTTTACAACAGGAGGTTTTCTTATCACTGGGGGCAAGTATATCAGCACTGCTTGAAGATAGTTTCTGCTTCGGTTCCAGTCTGGACCCTATCAAATGCAAAGAAAGTAGTCAGTGTCTTGGTTTGCATTGACACCTTTAGTGTGGTTTACTTGATCTGGAAAATAAAAACAAAAAAAAAAAAAGATTTTAAATTAGCTGTCTTTCAGTTAAGTTAGTTTGGTCTTCACATTCAAATCCATTCTATATAGCAGTGCTGGAAGATCAGTGTTAAAGAACCAGTATGAAGGATTTAGTTGCATCTGGCAGTGACATTGCTGATAAAAAACCAAATAAACACTGCTGGCATCTATAATTGAAGACCTGGGAATGAGAATGGGCTGTGAAGTGAGTAGGAAAAACTATGGTGGCCACGGAACTTGCAAAAGGCCCTTTCTAGAGCCAGTGTTTGGTTTTTCTCAGCTACTGTAGAATCAACATGGTGAACTCCGTGGAAGATGACCCGCTCGCTCTGTCATTCTAAGGTAATGAAAACAATTCCTATATCCAGGTGATTATATAGTAATGAAAACATACCTATGCATATTATGTTCCATTTCTGCCCACAGGTCCTCTTAAATGTTACACACTGGACCTTTAAGATTTTTTAATTAAGTAGAAGTAGCAATAGCAAAAAAGTTACTGCAATCAAAGTTTAACTTTCATTTAATTTCAATTTAACAATATATTCTATTATTGCATTATAATTATTGATGTATATCACTTAAATGATGCAGCTATTGGAGCCAACTTTAATTACTTTATATGCTGTTGGGTAGATTCATCTGTATTACACCATGATCTGGATGAATATTCCATTCTGATTGGCTGCAGGGTGTCCATTAATTCCAGATATAGAACACCTACTACACCACCTAGTATTTCCAGTGAAACTGTCTGTTCACAGGTCTGAATTAACGTACTGAAATAGTATAGACCTTCAGTGGCTCATCCTCTGAACACCATGGGGATGGTGACTATAACACACAACCAAATCTTGATATTGAATTGGGGACAATGACATGGCTGGATAGCTTGCTGTCATATTATATTTACTGTTTGTCAGCTGAATGCAATCTTGCAGGCAAAAAGTTAGCTGTCTTGCTCATTGCTGAACAAAAGGGTTGTATGAGTGGAGTGGACTAGTAAGATCTCCTGTTGCATCAGAGGCATGTTGCCGGTGCGGCTGTGGCACCGCTTCACTAGAGAGTTATGTTTTTTTCCACGAGCAGTGTGCCTTTCCCAGAAAAAGAGTGAAAAGGAAATAATCATATATCTGTATAATATGTCATAGACCTAAAATAAAATTTGAAATGCTCTCTGTGTGGACACGACAGGTGTGCAAGCTGCAGCAGTTCAGCGAGGCAACTGTCAAGCACTGTTCATACATGCCGTGTGTCCAATGTGTAAGGTTTGTCCTATTTAATGGTCTAGTGAACACCCTTTCAATTGCATAAAACCTTAAGGGATGGTAATGATTCTTTTAGGTATTAGTAAAACCTCAGGTCTTACCAGGAAAAGTTATGGCTTGTGAAAAGATTTTGATTGACAAAACGCATGCACATTGTCTACATTATTTTTCTATGGCAAGGGACCATGGTTTAACCAGGATAATAAAAAAGTAGCAAAAAATGTAATTGCTCAAGAACAAGTACCTCAAAATTGGACTATGTACCACCAGTGCTACATACTGTATATATATTTCCTCAGAATTACTAGTTTAAATAACTTTGTTGGGCTAACTAATGTGAAATTTTCTCAGTTGTAATTACTTTACCAGTCAACTGATTTACTCGTTAGAACCATGTAAACTGTCTTAAAAAGAACAAGTAAGTGCTAGTCGTGTAACATCAGCGCTTCGAACATCCATTAGACCAAAAGGAAAAACAGGTTCCATTTGTTTTGTTTTTTACACATAATAAATATACTCACATAGTCATATAGACACAGTTCAAAGTTCAAATGGATAAAAAAAAAAAAAAAAAAGTATCCTCCTACTTTGCTTTGCTCCTTTTAAAATTGCGATTCTGTATCAGAGATTTCTTCCTCACCCGTCCTATCCTGTGGTTGGTCCACTTTGCCTTCTCACCACAAGCAAAACCACAGCACAGTTTGCTTGGACTGAGACCCAGCTTCCCAGGTGGTTTTTGGTACGGCTGTTCAAATAACAGCTTCCACTCTGGCCTAAATGAACCGAACCTAATGGGTAAACACAGTTAGTTTGAACTGTACCAAACAGGTCAGGTGTGAAAGCACTCTCAGAGGTGTGTTGAGTATTCTTTCGTAAGACACCAAGGGTGTTGCTTCTTTATTTTTATTAGGGAGGCTCTAACAAAGTGACACAGCCCCACTTACACAAGACTATTGCGTTTTCAGCCTTTTTTGAGGTCACCTGGGCTCTAGAAATAATCTTTTTTGTTCAGGAATTCCATCACTCCAGCCATTTTGTTTGAATTGCTGGAGAAATGGGTCCGAAATTTGAAAGCCTTATAATCCACGGTCTCTCTGAGACAAAATTATCTGTGTTCGGGTGTACATTCTCCATCTTCTCTTCCTATTTATACTCACTGCACTGTAGAGGGAAGCATTTCTACGCAAGTGCGTGGTGGTTGGTGGTGTTGAACTGCAACGTTACACCGCAACCTACTGGCCTGGCATACTACAAAAATCTCAATAGTTTTTGCGGATTTGTGTGCAAAAGGATCATTTTCACAATGTGTTCCTAAAAATCTTGTTTAGAAATAGCTAATTTTGCTGTTAAGACCATTTGTTTAGACATCGCCCTCAGGACCGGAGTACTGCCCGGCACAGGGGAGTGGTAATTGTAAAAAAAAAAAAAACATCAGTCTCTATATATTTATATATATGCTATATTTAGGATATTTTCACCATTTTACTTCAGGAAGCCCTTTCCAATGAAACTGAAGCCATCTCTGCTGTGGGCCGAGGCAGCTGTAGACCAGCAACTGTTGCTGGAATTTCATTTTTTTTCACATCTAACTCAGACCAAGCCAGAGTTGGTAATTGTTTCATTAACAAGCTAAATAAGCTAATGCTAGTGGAAGGAAAGAGAGAAATTTGAATTCAGAAACTGTCTGGTTGTGTTTAACAGTGGTTGGGTACCAAACTAATATTTACATCTATTTAGCCTATATATTCACAAGCTAGGAGTTGGCTCATACTTACAGAGGCAAACTAAGCCAGAGCAGTCGTCGCTTTTGTTGCACCTTTTTGGGTGGGAAAACTGAGGGGGATTTTTTTATTGATTCACAGAATTAACTTATGTTTTAGATCACACCCAATTCAAACCCAATATCAGGAATGTCTACAAAAGTTAAATAACATTATTTTCAAATTTGGATTGAAAATTGAAAATTGTGCTAACTTTATAGATAGCTTGCACAGCTAAATACTGTGGATTTGGGTTTCCGATGGCTTGAAAAGAACTAGTGTTGACAAAGTGGTTGCAAAATGGCTGGAAAGCCACTGTCACTGGCAATTACATTAAATAAAATCCAGTGTTCACACAAATACAATCAATTCTACTTTAAAAAGAGGTTCTGGTTCCAATTGTTAACACATTTCTACAAATATGGAAAAGAAAAACTATGTGAAAAACTACTAGGGAAACCATCTCAGAGTAATGATGAATGTTTGCAGTTGAGAATAACAGGTTGTCTCATCGTTCCTGTTTTGCCAACATGGCATGAATGCAGCATTAGTTCAGGTGAATGCTGTTAGTACTTAGCAACTCTCAGTGACTTCCTTCCTTCAGCACATCATGTTTTGGCAAAATTGGCAAGAAAAAAAGGCCATTACGTTTGACTGAATCACCCTGAATCTGCAGCAGCTCTGAGGGGCAATGCTCTACAGCTGACCCGGTCCTCACCTCCCAGTGAGTCGGGCATGCAAAAAACATGAACTTCCTGCACAGGGATCAATAAAGTGTCATAGAACTTTGGTTGCATTCCTCAAATTGTTATGATGGTAGCCAGTGAGTCACAGTCTTCCCCAGCCCTAAGGCTCACCTCCACCGGTCCTACGATGCCTCCTGTCAATCCCACCGCCGTTGTTATTGTGTGTGACTGATGAAAAGAACATACTTGAACAAATGAAAGGCTCTGAGGGTCTGTATATTTTCATGAGACTAAAATGTCAGACTGCGATTCAGACATCTGTTCCACCTGACACTGAGGCCACTGCAGAGACAGCAAAAACACAATTAAACTCGAGGCCAAGATAAAAAATAAAAAGAACTCACAAAAACAAGCCTGCCGGCAGCGTCTGATTGGCTCCTCTGTCACCAGCGCTGCATGCCTCACATTTCTTCAGTCATAAGGATCTGTCTGATACTGGCTGATATGAACACTTATGGTAGATATTGCAGCTCGATCCAAAGCTTTGCAACCCGCAGATTGTCTGATGGAGGACGAGCAGGGGGAAAAATGACTCCTATTTTCTCTCACTTTCATGCTTATGTTACCTAAAGATTGTTCTATTCATCCACATGCATCAACGAGCACCCCGTGTGATTGCATTATTCTGCTTGTGTCTTAAAAACCATCCTTTCTTTATTAAAAGTAAAATTGGCCAGGCACAGTTTGATAACTTTGGCACAATGAAGGTGATTTACAATCTAGTATAAATCGTGAGCAGCAGGGATTATAGCACAGTTTGCAGTTTATAGGGGCCTGCAGCATACATGCTAATATGTCATTCAGGCTTACACTGCAGAGCGGTGATGAGACAAAACGGCTGTGCGTGGAGGTCTCCTCTTGTGCCTGCAGAGGGAAGTGTGGCACAGCTGAGCGCTCCTGTCAGCCTCTTTAAGGTGAACCGGCTTCAGTAATAAGAGCTGATTAGGTATGCAAGTCAGCCACGAGGAGGGAAAAGCGCTGATAGACAGCACGACCCCTGAAGAGGCGTCTGGGAGATTTAAGGCGTTTTCACACCTTGTTCACTCTGAGAAGTTACTTGGAACTCTGAAGTGCTCTCTCCCACTTAGTTTGCTTCTTTTGGCCAAATGAGAGCACAGCAATCAGAGCGAGACCTCGCTGAGAGAAGTCTCTCACTACATTCCCGAACCAAACTGACGCCTCCTCTGGATTCTGAACGTGATCTGACTGAGATCAACTCCAGTGAGCACTCGTCACCACGCGCTGTCTGTTCATGTGACTACATTTACTCACATAAAATGAGAGTGACGGGAGCTGTGTGACAAATCTCAAACTCATAACTGGGTTTCTTCAACCATCTCTAGCCTGTGACCCTGTTTTTAACTCCTGAGAATTCTCATGAACCCAGCAGTTAGAGCTTGTTTTTTGTGAGATATACAAGTGGAACAATAATGTCTGTCTCATGTTCAAATTCATGTATTTTCATAGGTATTCAATATTATTTCATTAATGGCCTGGCATGTGAACGTCTTGGTCCTCTGCGCACCCAGGGAATCCAACCTTTTTCCTTAAGGGCCCCCTTTTCAATCATTGAAAAGTGATAATTTTCCCTGACTCAGTGACATGTTTTATGTATATTTTATATTATATTCAAAACTGTACAATGAACCCAAACAGTGAACTCAGTAACTCAGAACTCAGTAACAAGAAGCTTGCGTAAAACTGATTTGATTTGGATACATTTCCAGTTTAGGGAACATTTTATGCAAATATTTGTATGTATTTATTTATTTTTTGATTTTTAATAATGTTACATATTTAATAGGCTGCTTTTCTTTTCTGAAAAAAATTACTCTACTTTACTTTATATTTATTTTTTCTTCACAGAAGTGAACTAAATGCAGAGAAATCAGCGTACTGTATATATTTACATTTAGTTTTATTACACATCTTAGAATCAAGAAGGCCTTGCAACCCCCCCTGAAGCTTTGGCAATCCCTAGTGGGGATCCCCACCCCCAGGTTGGGAAACACTGATGTAAAGTGTATGGTCTCAAATCCGTAGTGGAATATTCTATGTTGTCGTAGTGGACTATTTTAGTTTATAAAATAGCAAACTGGCAATAAAATCAGTAGCACTTTACATTACAGCCTTTTAATAACATGTTAATGAGAAAATCATATTACTGTTACCCTATTACAGATAATAAACACTATTACAAAGATATTGTATTATTATTGAGCTATAAAGTGCTACTGTGATCTCTATAAAATGACTTCTGCTGTAGAAAAGTTTTGCACAGTGCGGTGCAAACAGTGGAACATATGCTGTGTTGTGTTTTTGGAGGGTACATTGTTGTGTATCTCAGGTGTAGATTGGTTTAGGGAGCACATCAACTAACTGTCACGTCAACTGCGATTTGGCGGCGTTCAGTGACGTATCCACTCTCCACAGGCACATTAGTCATCATTTTCTGTCAGCGCTTGTCATTTCAAGTCCCCTTTTATTCCCGCTGCATACAGGCAAATCCATAGCCTGCAAGGGAGGAAACAATTTCTTTACCATGTGCCACGCAGCTCAGCACAACTCTGTGCTCCCAATCAACCCTGAATATAGATCAGTCTGCAGCCTTAGATGAACTCAAGTTGAACAAAGCGACGTTTTTATGTAAAAACTCCAGACATCTTATCAGCCTAAATCACAGAGAGGGACAAGTGTTCCAACCATACTAATTTAGATGCTGTAGATACATACGAGCACACTACTTGGATTCAGATGGTTACTGTCAAGAAATCCTCTTGACACAGGGAGGTGTCAAAAGAAAATGCTTGCTGTCCCCTTAACAACAACAATCGGCAACCAGTGCTAGATCCTGAGAAAGATGGGCCTCTTCATCACCTCCACCCCCCCACAGCACATATGAAGCACCATGTGGGCCCACGATTTAGCTTATGATTTCTTGGCATTTCACACTATCTGTGTTATGAAATCCCTCCAGCATATTACATCTTAAACGTTACCTCAACTTACCTGCACCTTAAGTGTCTGGTTCTAGTTCCCTACCTGGTATTTCTGTGCTAGAGTGAGAAGACAGCGACCTGCTGGCTTTGCTCTTTAATTGAAAAATGGACATCAAAACGTGTTGTTGTTAACATGTTTCAATGGAAGTACACAAACTTAATTAACCTCCTATAATGCAGGTGCTGGGTAATCACCCTGTATGGGAATACCTCTACCCTCTATTTTGTCTGCTAATGCCCTGTATACAATTTCATATTACAGATGTTTTCTTCTATCAGAAGGAATTTGAACTCCATCCCGAGCCGTCAAATATAGCCGCTTGGCCAGTGGACCTCTGCTTCAAAATATGAGGAAATATGATGGATTATAATTATGTTTGTTGAGGGGTGTCCAATTACCAAGACTGAAATATTGCTTATTTTAGATAAAAAGGAGAAAAAAACATTCTAATGGCATTGTCTTGAATTGAACACTAGAATTTGACTGAAAATCTGATTCCTTGGATAAAGTTAAAAGAATTGAACAAATTGAAAATTGGAGACAGTTTGCCTGCCACTTTGTTTTAGTTTCACTGTAAAACCAGATTAACCAGTTAATTTAACTAAAAGAAATGCTGAAACTGATTACATCAGTACATAAGTAAAACTAACTCAATTTTGTAACCAATAAAAAACATTATTGATCAAGTAACTAAATTTTAAGTGACACTGACTTTATTTTGTCATTTTTATTTGTACTGTGAAAACAAAATACCTAGTAAAAAGTACTTAATCAAGAATGTTTCTCTAACTTAAAAAATAAAGTTAGTGTCACTTAAAATTACGAGCTGCTTCATCAAGAATTGTTTTTAACTTTAAAAGTAGTTTGTGTTACGTAAAATTTGTGTAATGTAATCTATTTCAAAATGTGTGAGTGACATGTTGGTCAAATCAAATACAGGAAGGGTTCATGCTGCCATCTGAGTAAATAAATAAAACTAATGATACACTGTAATCATGATACAGGTTAAAATAAGTTAAGTAAAGTTCTAAGTGGTTTGGGCAAAGGACAATAAGTTTATCAGCTGTTCTCTTTCATGCTCAGTCATCCCTCCTCCCCCCGCCGTGTTCTCACTCTCTTTGATAAGTGTGCTTAATACTGATATGAAATTCTCCCCACATCTCCCACCCGAGCCCAAAGGCATCGGGCAACGGGACACAGTGTCACTGCCACAGCAGAAAAACCGTTAAGCAGATTTACTCGCACGCTTACTGGTGAGAAAAGGGGGGAGGAAAAAAAGCGGTGACATTTTTCCCACACCGACTGCATGAGAGACATCTCTTTTTTGCCCTTACTGAATAAACGGTTTATAAATGTAAAATCATGTTTCCTCTCTGGCAGTAGCCCAAGGACCTAACACCCCTGAATATGGAGCAGCAGGGCCTGAAGGGCAGCGAGGAGACAGAGCTGAAAATATTAGAGACAGAGGTTACAGTCTGCTGAGGCTCAACCTGCTCCCTCCTCTGTGATTTCAGAATAACAAGGATAGAGGCAACAAATGACATTCACTCCTGTTACTGAACAGATTTGTTCTTTTTGTCATGCAATTGGTGGACCAAATTCTAGGTTAAGACTGCACAACATTAGCCATTTAATAAGCGCGACTCAACAGACGTATGGTGTTAAGAATGAAAATCACAGTCGGGCATGACAATTTATTGTTTTGTCCCTTGTAGTTCATCATAGTGGACAACAACCGATGCCGCATCTGGGACGCCTCTTGACATTCCAGCAAAAATATGAATGTGTCAGAATTTTTCTGCCTTAAAAGACAAATTCCACAACATGTTCCAAACGTTGAACATAGGAGCACAGAGGGCTCTTCTGTGCACAAAACCAAATATGGTGACGCAAAAGAGGAATATTGTTGGTGCTGCCAGAGGAAAGGTTTTTTCGAGGGCTGCATAATATGGTAAAAAAGTCAAATAGGGTTTACTTTGACAAATACCGTGATTGCGATATGATTTGAGATTAGAACAGAGTGGGAATGAACCTTTTATCATCACAATTTACAATTTTTACTAATAAATAAAAACTATTAAAATCATAATGATGTGACATTTGTTGTGACAAACATGTTTTTTTTGGCTCAACAAAAAAAAATTAACACAAAAAAAAAACATAAAACACAACAATTTGCATTAATCTTTTTGAGTTAGTGCAACTTCTAATAAAATGACGTCAACAAATGTACTACAATGAGTGTGCATTGAATTACTTTTTAGAGCGTCCTTCGTCATGTGCCGTTTTATACACATAACACATTTTACCTTTATCAAAAAATTGCAGCTTCTGCAATTTCTATATTGCAGAATCAGAATCAGAATCAGAAATACTTTAATAATCCCCGGGGGAAATTACTTTTTAGGGTGGGGGGGAGGGGGAGAAACAAGAGGAGAGGGGAGGAGAAAAAAGCAGCTCCCAGACTCTGCTCCTGTGGGGAGTACAGTGTGGGACTGGGAAACTTGCACTTGATACTATTGTGATTAACTGTGCAGGCTTAGTTTTTTTCTTTCTTTTAAAGGCTGTTCCAAACACAAGACAGCCAGTATCATACCAATAGAGTCTCACTCCCAAGTCCTCAAATACCGCTGCTTGGTCAGTGACCCTCCACTTTAAAATATGACGCTCTAAGTATCTCTAGCATTATCTGTGGATGTGCCAACCATCAGTGTCAGGTGAAGTTGTATAGACAGCAACAAATTCTGCATACGGAGGAGGTGGGCTGAATGGAAGGCTCAAACACAGGACGCTGTTCGTGTCTCATGTAAAACCAAAAAAAGTAAATAATTTACGTCAGGTACGTTATATAAGTTACGCTTTATGCATGTACTTAAGTTATGTCAGATATGTAGCATAACTTACTCCTTTTCCTAATCCTAACCAAGTAGTTTTTTAACTACTTATAATTTTAACTGCATGTATACAAGAGTCTGAAATGTTATATATATATATATATATATATATATATATATATATATATATATTTATTTTTTTTTTTTAATGTCAAATAGAATAGAAACTGTTCAAATGTGAATTGATTGTGGTGTATTTAATGGCGGCAGTCCGTCAGGCACAAAAAGAGAAAAGTCTCTGATTTCATTATTCACTTTATTATATTTTAATTAAAATTTAATTAAACCTCAGTCCTCTCAACCTTTTTAAGTCGCACATTAAATAAAGGTAATAATGCTCTTGAATTAAAAACTGTAACTGAGTTATCTTTTATTGAGCAGGTTTTTACACCAATACTTCTACCTCTGCTTCAATTAAATTTCAGCAAAGTGTCAGAGCTCATTAGCAGGATGTGTTCAGACTGTCTGCATGATTGCGCCTACAGCAATTTCACTGTATATTAGAAATACTTTCATTTACCTGCTGTGTCGATTACTTCCTTGTTTGTATCATATTTTTGCAGTATGATAAACTGCGAGAGAAGATTTAGCGTGAGAACCATGTCACTCATTAGGAACCCTATAGCCTGTATTAGTGCGCTTTAGTGGATAATCAAGTTTGAGTGGAATATCAGCATCTGGATTTCACAGACGGCTGATATTGTAATTATCTGCAGTGATCCAGAGTGCAGTACGTGATCTGCCATCATACTATTAGTTTCTGTGTAAAGAGAAGAAAATCAATACAGTTTTGATTGCCAGGGTTAATAACAAATGCTTTTGCTAATAAACCACTAAGATCTTTTCTGCTGAGGGTATAAAAGTCTTATTGTTTTTCTACTGGGATGATTTTTCTGCTGGCGTTTCCCGTAATACCTGTCTCCCCTCAAGGGTAAACTCTGTGGACGGAATGTCCTGAGGATACATTGGTAGGACAGACACGCTTTGCTGTGGGCCTTTTTTTTTTTTTTCCCTCTTTCTACTGGGCCAGGTGTTGTATTCAGATTCCCCTTGAAAGCCGTCCTCTGTTATGCCCTGAGCCTTTTTTTTTTTTATGAATTCATTTTTGATGAAATGATCTCTGCTGCCAAAGCATATAAAGTGCAGCTGGGAGGTGACAGTCTAATGGGGGAGTGGAATGTGCGGAAAGTGCTGCACAGGCTGCAACTAATATTCTGACTTCTATCTCTTTTCAGAACATATGGAATAATAGAACTGAAGGACGATATGTCCAAATATTTTATTACTGGGCCCTGGGGAAGCTCAAAGCTGTCCAGGACCCTGTTCTTTAAATGGGGTTTAAAGGATCACTATGTAAGATTTGGTATTTGCTGCGATTTGACACCCCAGTTACAATAGAATATGGTCAGCTGTACACATGCATTTGATATGATTACATTACTTATGATAAGCATGTAACTTGCCAAGTTGTTACCAACGACTAAAACCCAGTCCAAGATTTACTCTTGTCTGAAAGCTTCACTCTCCTTTTCTCTTCTTAGCTTCCTCCGTCAATGTCCTATCCAGTCTCTTCACCTCTGCCACAAGCTGTACATCAGTGTATGAATGTGTATAAATAAGTTAGTATCTATTTGCGACGGTCTTTGAAATCACTGTGTGAATAGATGAATGTGGTATGTAGTGTAATGTGCTTTGAGTGGTCAGAAGACTTTAAAGTACAGTTTATTTACCATAGTGCAAGAACAGGTATAGGAGGGGCAAAGCGGGAGTGACAGAGGCACCATTCACACTATTACACATTATTATAATACAAGGTATTATAATACATTATAATACCTTATTGATCTCCGGGGGGAAATTTGTTTCTGAAGCTGTTATTTTAAGATATAAAAGTTACATAATGGGGCTTTAATGCAATAATGAAATAATGAAACAAGGTGGTGGAAACACTACCATTTTTGTCCACAGGAGCCACCAGAATCAACACAAAATGAAAGTAGCTGCTTTGAAATCACTAACAGCTTAGCTATCCACATACGAAGAACATGGACTGGTCTTGAACTGGTCTCCGAGAGAACTTTTGGAAAACACAACGCTTGTGTAGACATGACTGCAGAAAGGCTTTATAAACCCCAGAGAGTCTAATGTTACTCACAGTCAGCGCACCGTGACTTGCCACTACAGCTGCAGACAGGAAGCCTCAGCATAGTTCACACATACATCCAGTCTCTGAGGAGAGCAAAATTAACCTCAGAACCACATCAAACCTTTTGCTGCGAGACAGTGGCTGATAACGATGACAGAAACTAGGCTGTCTTGGTCCTCTGGGAGGAGGGCAGTGAAGAAAAGTGAGGTGTGTTTGGACTCCAAGCAAACGCTGCTGATTTAGTGGTATGAAGGGATGGCAAGAAACGAGGCGAGGAGGGCGGTATGGAGGTGAAAAAGCACATTGTCAGATACTATCACTCTCCCCAAAGGAACAACGTCAAGCCCCTCAGCACCTGCCTGAGCACTGACTATGACATTTATCCATGCTGCTATGACTAAAGCACAGGCCAGACGACTCCGTCTGAACACCAATCCTCTGACTAGCCCATCTCGGCGGCTGTGCCGAAATGAAGCTGTCATTTGTGCCGCCGCTCTTTCACTGTGTGTCACTCTGCGGGGAGAGATTGATGCTCTTCCTTTTTTTTTGCTCCTATTCAGCACGGCTCCTGCAGTGGGATTAGCTGATTTGAAACGTTGATGAAGTTCAGACAGCTCCAACTGGGCATGGAGATACATCTTCATTATGCTGCAAAGTGCTCCTAAAACATTATCATTAGTCTTCAAACCGGTGGATGGAAAACTGCAGTCCAAAGCTGGACTGCCACGTACAGGGGCTTGTCATTTTAAAAGCAGACTGCCGCACCATGTGTCAGGCTTCTATCTGCTTCGCTTCAGCCATATGGTTCTGAGACGGGTTATGAAGTTTTACAATATGTCTTCAGACGTTTTATTGTGAGATTTTGCACATGGTATGTTCAATAAACCCCACACATCAGGACAGCTGTGGAGACCATCAAAACTGGAGTCTCAAGAAAGAAAATAATTTACACAATAAGTCATAATAAAAATAACACATGTCAACAACAAACCGGTCCCCCTGAGGGTCAAACCATCACACACATACAGAACAAGTCGATGGTTTAAGCGAGTGGTTTCCAACTATTTTGAGACCGTTCTTCTATCATCCAGTAAACTGACAACCCCTGACTAAATTACATATTTTATGGGTATATAATATTGTATTCCAACACATACAGAACAACTGAAAATTAACCCAAATACAGAATGCAGTACCCGCAGGACCTTTCAGTAAAACTAGCAATTTGGATGAATTTTTAGTTTTTTTTAGATAATTTCCTGTGAATACTGCATTAGAGATGAGTTTTTCTGATATTGTTAGGATTTTCTTCATACAATCCTGTATTTTAATTTTATTTGAATTTTTTAAACAAGCATAGATACTTTTTTGAGAAATGCAGTGTTTTCTTCTCCCTGATACTTGGCCATTGTTCTAATACAGGATGAGGCTGTTCATCGGAGAGTGAAGGCTCTGTGAAATTAGTTTGTGTTCAGGTCTTCAAAGTTTAAAATTAACAATTTCATTTGGTTTTCTTCACATAACTAAATGTAATTCTGAGATATAGGCCTATTGTGTATATACTGTGTATATACTGAGAGCATATATATAAATAATAATTCATAAAAACTATTGTTTACTCTTTTTTATTAAGTATGATGTTAGTAATGGAATATGGCACTCTTAGTACTTGAACACTGTGGAAAGTGCCCCTTCCATGAGAAGACAATACTAGCCGTGTCCCCAAGACAATTGAAGTTGGAGACTTCTTCGTTAAAATTAAAATATGGCAGAAACCAACACCTAAATTATTACATACTAAATGTGAAAAATCTATATAATTTATGTAATATGCCAAAAATGATATACCAACCCACAGCAGGGTTAGGTCAGATTCCAATGGCTATGGCTTAAACCCAAATCCTACTAACATATTTAACATACAAGGACTACTAAACTACTGTAAAAAAAAAAAAAACAGTCATAGCAAAATGTATTTCTAATTTATTTAAATCATTAAATTAATTAAAATAATATTGTTCATATTTTTATTTTAGGAAAGTTACAGTTAATTAGCAAATTGTTTAAATGAAAATACACAAGGAAATTTGTGTCTGTCTCCTTCAAAATGCCAGAGTGAGACAGAGTGCATCTATCCCCCAGATAGTGTGTGATACTTTAAATCAGGCACCATTACAGACATGAGCTCAATAAATAGTTCCATCTATAAAACTGCACAGGCAAAAATATGGTGCTTTCGAATGGGGTCCCCCAGGACAACTGATGAGCGAGTACACTGTCATCTGTATCCATATCTGTTCAACCGAAATTATCTGTATTTGTATCCCTACCCGGAAAGGGTGAAGCTTTAATGCGATAATGTGAAAACATGGCTGGCTCTGTTCAGCCTTACAGAGCTTTATTGTTTTAGTTTACTCTCACTGCTTTCGGCCACAGAAGGCAGCTTTTGTCAAAAACCCTCTGTCCACTCAGCACCAAACTGCAGATAGACACAGTTAGAGACGAACTACTGAACATGGTAGAAAGAAAAGAGCCAGACATTTTTTTCTCAGGAGTTGGTGGAGACCAAAACCATAGCTAGAACTGAATACTATACTAACATTCATCATGTGAACACAAACATGACTCCAGATGAATGACAGATTAATAAACAACAGTTTGCCAACAAGTTCTCCATATCAACTTCAACAGTGATGTAATGTTCACAACTTGTTTCCGCTGTCCCCACGTGGCCAAAGAAATCCGAATAGCCAATCAACTTGCATGGAATATCTTATTCATCTAGGCTCTGACCTGATCACTCCTCACAAAGAAACTCAACAGGGAGCTCAGCAGCACAGAGTGGGGAGTGGCGGTAGTGCAGAGACAGCGGCAAAAGAGTGAGCGAAGCATTGATGGCTTAAGTACAGTGCCATGATTAAAAGGGTGTGCTGGATATGTGATGCGGTAGGAGTAATACTCATGTGAATATGGCACCCACTTGAGTTGCAGGCTCTGCTTCATTGATTGTAGGTTTAAGAGATTAAGGAACACCACTGTGGGCTCTTGCCATAGGATAATGGGGTTAACTAAAAAGATGGCGTGTTTGTGTTCTTAGAACATAAAGTGGCTATAATCAATATTTTTATATTAACCATGGATCACATGACTACTTCTACTTGAAATGTGTCCATTACAGTGACAAACCCACATAGAATCATTACCCGACTGTGCAGCTCCTGTCAACTCCAGGGAGCTTTACAAAAACTCCAATAAACCCACTGTACACTACTTGCTCAGCAGCAAGCAGCAGAGACACAGTCAGAGACTAGCTGGAGAACATAGGCAGAATTTAGACTCGACATGACTCTAAATTAATGATTGTGTAAATTGGTAACTGTAATAAAGGATATATATATATAAGATTTAGAATAATAATGTAATACCTGCCAATAACCTAATAATTCTGGCCATTTTAAATGTAATAAAGCCAATAACGTAATAACGTTTTTGGGCCAATAAGGTAATAACATTTTGCCAATAATGTAATAAGTTATTACGTTATTGGCTGGTTATAACGTTATTGGCACAGCATTAAAAAAATCCTTTGAAATGTAATAACTGCAGCCGATAATGTAATAATACATAAATAAGACTGTATTTCTTGGAAATAATTTTTTTTTTGTAGTTTTTGTGCAGTTTGCTCATGTAGGACCTTGTCCTCATCTTCCTCTACAAGAGACGCTTTATCCGTCTCTTAATTTAACAATCATCATATTATTTTGACTATGTTCCACCGGGAGAGTTCAGAAAGGCCTCTTTCTCTGACCTTTTTGACCCAGGAAAGGAGATGAGACTTGGCCGTGCCAAGTGCCAGTCCTTCCACAGGAAGAAGCCTGTCTCTGCTGATTTACTCATGGGATTACCAGTGGTCATCCACCTCTTTTTATTTATGACTGCAGCTCTCTTTCCACAGATAAAAATGATGCTCTACACTCAGGTTTTGGGAAACACTTGTTGTTCTACAAAAGATGGGTTGATAATTTAGTGCCTTTTTGATTGTAAATCAGGGTTAGATATCCCTGAAATGTGTTTACATCTCTTTTAGTCTGACAGGTCCACCTCCCATTGAAACTCACATGGCACGCTGTCATCATTTGTTTTAAAGAAGTGATTTATGAGAGGCCCATGTAAGAGCCCTGACATTCCAATACTGATAGCAGAAACAGCTCTGGCAGTGATATAGATTTAGTTCTAATTGAATACTATTGTAAAATTTCATCTCCTCCTAATTAATAGATTGCCATCCAGCATGAGAAGGTCGCAAATGTAATGTTTGTCTGATGTTTCTGTCTTCAGATTGGACTAAGTTACAAAATCATGTGTAAAATGTCTGAATGTTTGATGGAGCCACAGTGCCACCTTTTGGTAAGATTCTGGTATAGCATAAGGTATTTTCAAAACGGACTTTGTTTTATAATTGTGTATTATTCCAAATAGTAAATGCCTGACACATAATTTTTATAACAAGGATTAAGCTAGCACTATACAAAATATGTACAATCCATCAGTGCTGCTTTATATGCGTGTTCAATGATTATGATTTAATGATTTTAATCAGTTCTACTTTTCCTTTACATCAAGTAATTTCGGCTATGTTATGTTAAAACATGTGAACTATGTATTAAGTCATGGTAAGTTCTGTGAATGGTGAATTATGATTTCGCAACTTTTAGAGACGATAGGAATAAATTAATAAAGTTCCGAATATCAAAATATCACTAAAGGAAGTGACGCGATTAGCCTTTCCGGATACGCCTTCAGATTAAAATATATGAGGAACAGACTCCGGTCACTCCTTCTCTTCTGATCTCTTCTGTCCTTCTTAAATTTTCTTCCTTCTAAGAGTTTTGGATCCATTCGTTATTTACTCTCGTTCTTATTTTTAATTTCCGTACTTTACTTAGTTTTGCGACACATGTTGAATTTTTCTTTAAGTAATAACTTGCGGTGCTGAAGTACTTTTCAAGTACTTTTATTTTGAAAGCTCAGGACACAAACGAATTTCTTCTTTTTATAATTTATGTAGAGTTATATATATATATATATATATATATATATATATATATATCGGCAAGTATTGTCGCCTGATTCACAGAAAGTGAATTCAGTTTAATTCTTGGACTTGACGACGGAGAATTCACCAGGCCAGCGTTTCATCCTCCAGTTATTTTTAAACAAGAAGCTGAATTAGTTTACAATCAAAGCTGAAGACCAACCACTCTAACACATTTATCATCAGCCAGAAGGACGTCGCAGTAGTTGACTGCTCAAGAAGATGTACAAACGTTTCCAGCCGAACAAAGACATTATTATCCAGCGACTCTCTGCCTCCAACGCACTGAAGCGTAAAACTACATTCTGGGCCTTTGAATTGAAGGGCCACTGGACGAGAGACGAGACGCAACTTCCTTCGGCCTGTTGGATCAGTGATGCAAAGCCGCAGTTGAGCTAGGAGGAAAGCCAAGGGCCTGGAATCCTTCCAAGTTCCATCTACAAACAAAGTAGGCTGACTTTCCGGTACATGGCCGGATTCACACCCATGAAAAAGAGCTGGTGTCTGTCTGTGAGCTTTGATTCACATAGTTTAAGCTTAGAAGAATTTTCGATTAGGGCCTCGTAGTTCTAAAATTTACTGTCGTAATATTTTAAACTTACTGCCGCATCGCAAAATCCACCATCGCTCCTGAATCACCTAATAGTAATAATTCATATATTGTCCACATATTCTGTTACTTGTTGTTGTTTGTTTACATTATCATTTCATACTATTTACTCTGCATTAATTTAGTTAATAAACATATATAACCATATGTCCATGTCTGTGTAGGTTGATTTGATGCGGGGAAATTGATGAATCGTGTAAAAGAAATCCCTACTTCAGAAATATGAGATTGAAAACAGATTTTGAAATTGAATAGATTGATTTGAAATTGATTTGATTAGATCTGTGGAATAATTTCCTCTGGATTATTCCAGTAGCTAAACAACAGAGGTGGTGCCCCATTTACGAGTGTATCATTAATCTTCAGTGATTAATTACCTTTGTTATTAAGTAGTGTAACCCCTACACTCATCAAAAATAGATATAGTGGATGGCATAGTCGTCATATTCATTCATCAAGGGTATGTATTATGCAGCACTCTCTCTCCTTAAATATGGTTGTAAGCAACCCAGTCTCATATAAAAACTTACCCTGGCTACATTGGTCCAAAGTGCAAAAACGTAGAGGGGTTACAATAATGGCCCTTAAATTGTATGACTGTTACATTTTTTATGCCTATTCTTTTCATAGTCTTTTGCGTCCAAGTCACATGACTTTCAAGATCCCGGCCGTGAGAACAAAAAACATGGCGGACGTTTCTCTCATTTTTAGTTAAAAAAATCAATATTTTGAGTTAGTTTCTGCATAAAAATGTGTTTTGATTACATTTCTTGCGAGAAATATATATCTTATTTTCATAATATTCACTCAGTGAATGTACATAATCACTCGCTTGCTCATTGTTGTGAAGATTTTTCAGATCTCGCCAGAATAATGTGAAACTGAAACGTTTTGGTTGCTATGGACGCTGCTATCGCCTAGCATAGTTGTGGCCCCAGATTCCACATAGTGGAAAATTAAATATCTCTTGTCTTAACGATATTTGTGTCTTATAACGCAGCACTACAGTAGATTGATGTCAAATATGTCGCTTTTAATAATTTGGACCAACGTAGCCAGGGTACGTTTTTATATGAGACTGGGTTGCTTACAGCCATATTTAAGGAGAGAGAGTGCTGCATAATACATAGCCTTGATGAATGAATATGACGACTATGCCATCCACTATATCTATCTTTGATGAGCAAACTGCACAAAAACGTAATAACTTATTACATTATTGGCAAAATGTTATTACCTTATTGGCTCAAAAACGTTATTACATTATTGGCAAGTTATTACGTTACTGGCTTTATTACATTTAAAATGGCCAGAATTATTACGTTATTGGCAGGTATTACATTATTGGCCATTATTACATTATCGGCTGCTACAGTCCCTCCATGAGCAGCTGAGTAGAGCCACTGAAACTGTTGTTACTACGGCATTGAATTAAGGATTCATTTCGACCAAACCAGAGTTGATGATTGTAAGAACAGTGGAAAGACTCACAATGACTGTTTTGGTGAGTTTTGTTTTATTTCATTAATTTTCATTTGAATGAAGGAATGATATGCAAGGTTAAATGAACACTTTTGCTTATTGAGTCTGGTGGCAAGCATTAGTGGTAATACAGCACAAAAGGTCTATCTCTGTAGGGATCCTTTCCATAATGTGGTCAGACCAGTGGTGGACTGGCCATCGGGAGCACCGGGACATTTTCCGATGGCCTGGCCGCCGAACTGGCCCGCTCAGCCATTGCTGATGGTCGGGACCGAAGGCTCGGTTCGGGTCTTGATTTTTAAATAAACAATCCGTCGTGCGGCTCATTAGGGTATCTGCCTCCTGAAGCTCACACAGACTGAGCAGCAACGTTGGGCACAAACACACCCCCTCCTCTCTTTTTCTGAGGCTCTCTGTCACAGCACTGCAGGCACACACACACACACACCAAGTTGTGCCCCCGCCCCCCTCCTCCCTCCTCCCGCACCTGTAGTTCTACATGCTTGAAAAATGGAGCGAGATCAACAGCCCAAGAGGAAAGGTGGAGCAGAGAGGGAGAGGCTTAACAAGCTAAAAGCACTGGCCACAGATTCAGCGAAGTGCTGTAAAATAACTGACAGGTTTGTCAGTAAGGGAGCAGGTAAGACATTAAACACTAGTTGTGACAACAGACGCACAACCATAGCCTACCCAGCACAACCAGCTTAATGAGGAGGTTAACCTCCTCATTAACCCTAACCCACTAACGTTAGTTCCACTTTGTGGAAGCTGATGGGCTAAAACTGACTTAATAAAACAAATGTTTTAAGTTGTAGCAAAGGATATTGCAAATTTTAGAATATGGTTAACTAACATAGACACAACATAATAAATTATATGAATACTGAAATCCTTGTATTATATTATTTAATTTAACCTTTATTTAACCAGGTAAAATCCCATTGAGATTAAGAACATATTTGTTGTTATATGAACATATAAAAATGGTCAATTGGTGAATTTGAATAGCTGGGAAATTATGGGTGGGATTTGGATTTTTCTTTACAAAGATGGAGAAGGGAGCAGTGTCAGCACAGTCAGCAGCACTAGTGCTGCAAGAGTTCCTGCTGTCATGGCAGTGGTGGACAGCAGCAGTGAAGAGTCAGAGCAGGAAGCTTCAGGTACAATTCATTTACAAACCAAACATGTAGGCTATGCTTTTAGAATAATTATGATGCTTCTATACTTATAATAATTTATATAATGATCAGTATACAATTAACTTTACAAGTATAGATTATAGATAGCATGTGGAGTCTTTGCTTTATTATTTTACACTCTTACAGCAGTAGGCGCCCAACCTAACTCACTCTTGGTGTTTTGCGTTAATCGGGTGGTGGTGGCCTGGGATGGTATCAAATTCCCGGCCTGAATTATTGTCCCAGTCCGCCCCTGGGTCAGACGCATAACAATCTGAGCCTGTCCGTGGCAAAACCAAGCACCTTTAGTGGTTCTACTTTAACAGACATTTGTCTCCAAGGATTAGCCACATTGCCAGCTCAGACTGCTTCAGGGATGATATATTTTTGTAGGCCAGCCCATAAATTACTCTTAATTCCTTCGACAAGTTTACAAATCTACAACTTGGAAAGTTTGAGTTAGAATAGTTTAATAGTTTAGAAGAGGATAAATACGAGGCTGTAAAAGCGGACTAGTGAGTAGACAAGTCTCTGTGTTCAGCATGCTGATATTTAATGTCACAGACAACCTCTGAGGTCTCATTTAGCAGTCAGCAGTCGCCTTTTTAAGACATGTAAAAGCTTCAAGATTCAAGTGTGGGGAATTTACTGACGTATTTAATTTAACCACTTGTAAATCTCTCCAAAAACCAAAAACGCATTGAATTTGAGGTGAGGGAACCAGAAGTGCCAAAATGGTAACTTATTTCCAGGTATTAGGACTCATTTCCTGCAGCACTCTATTGCAGCCCATTTTGTGAATAATTTTACATTTTACTCTTTAAACTAAACCAACACTTGTGTAGGACCTTGTCCTCGTCTTCCTCTACAAGAGACGCTTTATCTGTCTCTTAATTCAACAATCATCATATTATTTTGATTATGTTCCACCAGGAGAGTTTTCAAGGCTTTTTTCCCTTTGACCTTTTTGACCCAGGAAAGGAGGTGAGACTGTGGCGCCGACGGTCTCCTGCAAAGAAAGCCTGGTTCTTTTCAGATTCACAGATGGGATCTCTAGGTGTCAATTTGCTTTATCCTCTTCCACAGATCAGAACGGCACCCTACACCTAAAGTGGATCGTGTGTGATAATTAAATGCCTTTTTGATTGTAAATCAGGGTTAGATATCCCTGAAATGTGTGTATCTCTTTTAGTCTGACAGGTCCACCTCCAGAGAGAAACTACTCTGGAATCCACATCTGGCATTCTGACACCCCTTCCTCTAAAGTGTAAATTACGATGTTTTCTTTTGATAGTGGACATTCCAGTCTAGGAAGCAGTAACAACAGTTGCACGGATATAGATTTAGTTCTGTTGGAGTATTATGGTAAAATTTCAACTTCTCAAAATTAACAGATTGCCATCCAGCATGAGCAAATGTAATGTTTGTCTGATGTTTCTATCTTCAGATTGGACTAAGTTACAAAATCATGTGTAAAATGCTTGAATGTTTGATGGAGCCACAGTGTCACCCTTGGGTAAGATTCTGGTATAGCGTAAGGTATTTTCAAAACGGATTTTGTTTTATAATTGTGTATTATTCCAAATGGTAAATGCCTGACACACAATTTTATAACAAGAATTAAGCTAACACTATATGAAATGTGTACAATCCATTAGTGTTGCTTCATATGCATGTTTGTGACATTTTAACTAGTTCTGCTTTTATTTTTACATCAAGTAATTTTGGTTTCTTTTTTTTCCTCTTACTTTATACTTCCAAAACTCTCTTCTTAAATTAACTATTGGATCCATTCGTTATTTACTCTCGTTATACTTTTAATCTCCATACTTTACTTCGTTTGAGACACGTGTTGAGTTTTTCCTCACGTAATATTTGCTGAAGTACTTTTTAGTACTTTTATTTTGAAGGCTCAAGACATGAACAAAGTTAATTCTTTTATAAGTAGTTTTAGTTTATATATCTTGTCAAGTATTGTCGCCTAATTCACAGAAAGTGAATTTAGTTTAATTCTTGGACTAATGCCCAATTGTTTTGGTCTGAGATACTGGTACTCTAGTGCAACACCTGAAATTTTATTAAGTTCACCATATGAACCCTAAAGGTGATATTATGTCAGTTGTTGTGTTCACAGCTTGTGTCTGCTACCCCAGAGTGGCCAAAAAATAAATTAATACAGGTTTAAATCAGACATAAATGGACAATCAAGTCTACAGATGACAAAAGTGGTACTGCAATTAGCAGTTCCATTAATGTGATAGACTTTGGTGGTTTAAAAACATTCAAAGGCATTTTTTACTGACAAATGAGCAGAATTCAGCCTGGTCATACTGCATCATCAGAAAGAAGTCTCCTCCATCACATTAAAGTTATTTTAGAAATGATTTTACAGTATTTAACAGAATGATGTGGTCTTTAATGCCGGCTTTAAAAGTTAAGGCTGGGAACATTATGATTCCATACACACTTTAGCCAGGTAAAGGAACAAACAAGTCTATATAAGCACCTTAGTAATTGGGTAGCATTCAATATCCTGCAGTAGCATTGAGGGGTACTGTGACAAATACTAATAAGCTTCTGGAGGTGGGAGAAGAAGAAGGACCCTGTCTGAGTTAATAGTTAGTAACTTGCCATGTGTTGGCCTCCTGGGAGGCAATATTCGAAGAAAACAAATAGTTTAGCTATTTTTTTGAGCGTTTTAATCTTTTTATCTTTTTATCATAGATACCTGCCTGTTTTAAAGGTAATTGGCCCGGGCTTATATATATATATATATATATATATATATATATATATATATATATATATATAGGCCAAATCCAGGTTCTCATTTCTTATCCAACAAAGGTGCAATGAGTTTAGTAAATGTAGCCTTGAGAGAATATATGTAAACAGGCTTGTAATGGCAAGGTTGCTGGGGTTTGGATTTTGCAGGCTGGCTGGGAATACATGAGTGGGGAAAGTGAGCCATGGCACATTTTTGGCCTCTGGGACATTTTTACAGAAAATACAAAACAAAAAAATGTGATTATTGACGAAAAAAAGACCCCAGAGGCCCAAGTGGTTGGGGGGCTCTGATCGCACTGCCTTTTTGTGAACTGACTGGTATCAAAGGATAAGACAGAAGAGTTTAGGAGTAGGGGTTTTCTTACTTAAAAAAAAACTAGTGCTATCAGTTAAACCCATTTTAACGGCGTCAATTTTTTTATCGCGAGATTAGCGTTCTTTTTGGCTTAGCACACTTTGAAGTTTTTTTCACATGCTGTTGCAACAACTAGTAACGTTAGAAAAACTACAACACCACACCAGATCTAACTAGACTGGAAATAAAAACAACAGGCACACACTTGTTTAAAAGTATTAGACGTTAAGTTTTGAGTGGATGGCGAGCGCGAGATGCCGAAATGGATGCCAATAATATTCTGAATGGAAAGTTTACTTTTAAAAAGTTGCCAAATGGTTCCATTGACAAGACCAAAGTGATCTGTGTGTTTTGTCGCTGTGAACTGAGCTATCATCGCAGCACGTCCAGTCTGAAATACCACTTGATGGCCAAGCACACAGCTGATGCCAATTCTCCGCCCCCTCGTCAAAGCCAGGCGACAATGGAGGATTTTTCAATAAAAACAACACAAAGCAAGCCAATCCACTTTTCCATGTTGATAAGACCATTAAAATGAGAAAAAATAATGGGACAAAAAGAAATCAAGGGACATTTAGAATAGATAAAAATGCGCGATTAATTGCGAGTTAACTATGACATGAATGCGATTAATCTCGATTAAATATTTTAATCGTTTGACAGCACTAAAAAAAATATAAAAAGCATACCAAAATGATGCCACAAAAAAACAAACTGTGGAAAAATGCGATAAGAATAAATATCAGTATGACGTTATATTAGGGCCATTGTGGTTAGGGGGGTAATATTCCAAGATTTCTTGTAAATTTGCAACTTCAATCTTTGGGAATATCCAAGTTTTTTTCCTAGCAAATTACCACATGGCTTTGTAATTTATAGGCTGTATAAAGTAAGTATCTCCAGTATATCTGGAGATATAATTGCTGTTTAGCATGTTAATTTCTGAGCATGTACACAATAAACAGTCCAAACAGATGCGGGGGCCTGGCCTAAGCTTGCTGTACATAAAAACCAGTAAGGCGATACCTCTGCTTTAAGAACATATACTGTAAACTGGTAACTGGTTTACTTTGCTGGTTTACTCTAAAGGCATATAATATTTGATACATTTGTGGAAATGAGTGTTAGTGTGGATTGAATGTGGCAGTGTTTTTTGTAAAGGAGCTAAAAAACCTCTCTTCATCTCCAGCATGAATGAAAAACAGAGTTTAGGTGTTCAACCCACAGCAGCACTTATAGTCAACCTGTAAAATGTTGCTGAAAAAGACACTGGAATGTACAAAAATACTATCCAACGTGGTGATACATTTCTATTTGTCAAAAAAATTGACAGTATGTAATAGAATACAGACTGGATCTATACAGAACAATACGATACGACATGACATGATACAGATCCGTAAATTTATATACCATTGGATCTTTACAGACACAGGTCATTCTTGTCCAGTGAGATACAATACAGTAGGGCCACCTCTATTTGTCTGTCTGTGCCAGGGGCCCTTTATCCCACATCCATACTCATTATAACTGTGGTAACTGTTACAGCCTTTACAGAGTTAAATTTTTTGGGAATAGCGTGGCGCAATTACAGACAATATGCCCTTAAGCAAGGCTTCTAATCTCCAGCAGCTCTTGTGGAGCCATTCATTGGCTACCAAGAGGGCACTAGAGTTGTTCTGTGTGACATGAAATGTATATAAATACATGTATAAAGCTGAACTGAATGTCAGTAATCTTACTTCAATCTGCAGCAGGGCTTCCTCTCTTTGGCGAAGCACCTCCACGTCCTCCTCACTGATCTCAGACAGGAAGGCCTGAGCTCCTCCCTCCGAGACTACCGCTTCTCCAAACAGTGGACCCTCATCCATCTGTTCAGTGGACGGGGTCTGAGGACTCTGCAGAAGCACACACATACAAAACATTAAATTAGATTCTATAGTCACAATGATAGTAGATATAGTGAAGGTACTTTCTGTTAGTGAGCAGTTACTGATCTGTCTGATGCCTGACAATGTTACTGTTCAAACCAAAGCATGTTTATTTAATATTTTTGGAATTAAAGAACAGAAAAAGTTTGGTATAGCCAGTTACTGATATTTGAACAGTGCATTTTAGTTTAGTGCAGAGAAATGTCGGGGTTGGCTGAGACTGAGGTTGTTAATCCATGAAAACTTGGACACTCTGCTCATGCACACACTTTGTTACATGTGCAAACAGAGGCACAGGAAATAGAGGAAAACATTATAGTCAGAGAAAGCCCTGGTTTACTCTTTTTGCATTGCTAATGTGTTCCACCTTTGTGTGGCTGACTACACAGCTAATTCACGATACAGGGGCCAGTGTGGGTCAGAGCACAAGGACCCACCCGGGCTGAGTCACAGCGCTCTGTCTACTGGCCACGATCTGACTCACCGCTCCTCAACAAACTCTGCAACAACGTTCTCACTCCTCCACATACATACACTGCGGAATATATTAGTACATCACACAGATGGAAAAGTCTCTCAAGACAATCATTCTGACACCTTATTGCCTTAAGTTCCCTGCTGCCGATTCCAGTCAACTCTGATGACGTGAAGTTAAAGATGTGGGTGGAAAGCAGTCGATAGCATTTGCATTGATCTGCAAAATGTTTGTCTAAATGAATATATATGGCATTCCAAATGCCAGGACGCCTCTCATCAATTGCTGTCCCTGAATTGAAAAATCCTTCCACTTCATCTACAGCAGAAAACTTGTTTCCTTCTGCCACTGACGTATAGGTAGTTTCACCAACTTGTTCTTCCACAATGCACTCACAGATTAGTGAACTTGCTGCTATGCATTTAGGGTAGTCAGTTACATAATGTGCAATCCTACTTGCCACCCCCTAAGCCCATTACCTCTGAGGGTAGCAGTATAAAAGACCTTGATAATATGCCTTTAGAGGAATATACAACCTTAATATATAGGCCTCTCCCCTCTATAAAAAAAGATGGATTTTTAGAGGCTCTTTGTGAGCAAAATGGCTCCTGACAGAACTGTTACTGTCAAATTGGTTGAAGCTGTAAATTATTTCCATTCAGTTCAGCAGTAAGGTGGTGTTCAAGATGGTGTCCATCAATCAAAGATGTTCAAATCTCCACCCCCCTGAAGTACTGCAGAGTGAGACACAGAGGTGCTGTTCTATTACTGAACTAAACTTTGAACACACAACTTTCTCCTAAGTGATGACAGGTGATCATACTTTATATACAGTTATTATTAACATAAATGTAAAATGCGACATTTTACTTATTCTTGCCAAGAGTCAGATATTTGCTGAATATAAACTATTGCCAGCAGCTGGCTAACATAGCTTAGCACAAGAACAGAAAACAGCTGCTCTGTGTATATGTATTTCAGCCTGTGTGTATAAGAATAAAACAGAGTGAAAAGAAGAATTTCCCCAATAGGGGGATTAATAAAGTATATACCTTCTTCTATCATCTTCTTCTTCTGGAATGGCGCCTGTTACAACGGCAGTCTGTTATAGCAGCTCCTATAATTGTTGTAGTTTTAGGGCTCTATCTTGCACTCAGCGCAATTGACTTTGTACACTGGCGCTTGTATAATTCCTATTTTGCATTCGACGCACATTGGAATTTTCCCTCCACCGACGCACGTCCTTAAATTAGGGAATGAACTTGTGCTCCGGGGGACGGTTCAGCGAAAAGAGGAGGCGTGTTCCGGCGCAAACGTTCCCTAGTGCTATTTTGCTGTTTCAGAAAACAATTCCGCCACAGACCAGGAAAAACCTAGCCTAAAGTCAGTGGCGCTTATTCAGATGCTATTTTAAGGGCGCAGACTTGAGGGGATGCACCTGAGAGGCAGCAGCGACATTGCCACCTGGTCAAGACGGGCATTAATACTTTGCCGCATCCCAAAAAGCTCCTGCTCCAGCATGTCAAACCCGGTTTGCTGCAGTAACGGGTGAACCTCCGGCGTGTAGTGGGTCTGGAACCTCTGCTCCTTGGTGTTTGCACTGCTCCCTCCTCAGCTGGCCCTTGCACACGGCTCGGCCCGTGCGCACTGCTCCCGAGGCCAGGGTCTTCTTCCTGCGAAGCTGCATTACATTGTTTGGATTTATTGTATGGCTGTGTTACATTTATTTCATGTCAATAATGTCACTTCTCTGTATTTTACGGCCCTGACGAGAACGTTGGTCTCCTTGGCTGTGAACCGCTCCTGGCGTGCGCCTGGCAAATCCGCCGTTATAATAGCAATCCGCCATGGAACAAGCGCGCCTGCTTTTAAATGGAATGTGAGATGGCGCTCTGATTGGTTTATTGCACGTTACGCCCAAACCACACATATGACTAATGTAGCTACTTCAGACCAACCCATTTTAGATTTGTGCCGGGCGCAAGAGTCATTTATCCTGCCGGCATAATAGCAACAGTGCCTAAGATCCGCCCACAAAGCTACTTGCGTTTTGCGTTTGATACTTGCGTTTCAGATCGGCAAGATAGGGCCCTTAGTGTGTTTTCAGTGTGTTTTTTGCTATTTTTAACAGTTTTATTACTTTCTTACTACTTTTTCACATCGCCGTAATACTTTTTCGCCGTTTTTGAGCACTTTTTATTTTTTTGTTTACACTGGTCTCTATGGCGACTGGGGAGTCGCATTGTTTACACCCGCGACCAGATGATCGCCCTGAGGCACCGTAGCATCCTGACTGTAGAGAGACCCTCCATACCGGAGGAACTGAGAAGGAGACAGCGAGGCTGCAGAGAGGAGGTTAAACGGAGGATGAAGAATAGGAGGTTTAAACCCTACATCCCTGCAATCATCACTGGCAATGTAAGGTTGCTGGCAAATAAAGTTGACGAACTGGAAGCGCTCACCAGGACACAGAGGGAGTACAGGGAGTGTAGTATCATGTGTTTCACGGAAACATGGCTACACAAGCAGATACCGGACTCCAACATCACCATTCCAGACGGCTTCCAGACGCGACCAGCAAGAAGAAAGAAGGGGGTCTGGCTGTGCTCATAAACAACAGGTGGTGTAACCCCGGGCACGTCTGTGTGAAAGAGCATGTCTGCAGTCCGGACATCGAGCTTGTCGCCGTCGGACTTCGTCCATTTTATCTGCTACGTGAACTTTCCAGTGTTATCGCCATCACTGTTTACATTCCTCTGTCTGGGAAAGCATAAGCAGCGTGTGACGTCATCCACACTGTGACTGCAGGACTACAAACAAAAGCCTTCATCATCATCACAGGGGACTTCAACCATATTTGTCTCTCGTCCACACTCCCAACCTTCTACCAGTTTGTCACATGCACCACCAGAGACAATAAGACCTTGGACCTGCTGTACGCAAATGTTAAAGATGAGCTCCACTGCCCTGCCACCACTGGACAGGTCAGACCACAACCTAGTCTGGCTCTAACCATCATACAAGCCTGTGGTTCAGAAACAACCAGTCACAGTGAGGAAATGGTCTCCTGAGGCCATAGAAACACTGCGTGGAGCAGTGAAGGCCACCGACTGGGATGCTCTGTATGAGCCACACGGGGAGGACATTGATGGCTTTACTGACTGTGTCTCTGAGTACATTAGGTTCTGCATTGACAACTCCATCCCCACCAAGGAGGTCTGATGCTACCCAAACAACAAACCGTGGGTAACCAGCAACCTGAAGGCCCTTCTCAATGAGAAGAAGAGGGTCTTTAGATCAGGGGACCGAGCAGAACTCAAGCGTGTACAAAGAGAGCTCAAACACAGCATCAGGGGAAGTAAGGACGCATACAGGAGAAAACTGGAGGACAAACTGGAGAACAACAACACCAGGGACGTGTGGTGAGCGGTGCCATGTGAGGACGCGTTCTTACTGAGCTCCTCGCCAACACTATTAATAAATAAAGAAGCAGCTATTTAATGTAAAGACCTTGAGTCACGCTCATGATTGACGTCGCACCAGGCTTGAAATTTTGACCTAACGCTCACTGAAAATGTCTAAAAACCCCCGAAAAGCGCCTGATACAAGGGATAGCTCCAAGGCTAGCAGAGAGGCTAACGCTGCACCTGATGCTGTACCTAACGCCACACTTGACCACGGACCTGGACATGAGGCAATCCTTCTAGCAATCGCCGAGTTGAGGACTGAATTGCTCACCAAAGCGGAGGCACAATCCGCTGACATTTGGAACCAGGTTGACCAGCTAAGAGCAGAAATTAAACTAGCCAACGATAATGCTAATGCCCTAGATAAACGGGTGGTCGCCCTCGAGTCTGCAGCCGACAGCCACTCCGGCCTGATTGCTGCTCTGGAGCGGGACATGGTTAACGTGCGGAGGGAGCTTGCTACCCAGAAAGCACGAAATGAGGATTTGGAGGCACGGTCATGCTGCAATAACCTGCGCATTACTGGGATAAAGGAAAGACGGGAGGACAGGAAGCGCATGACGGATTTTATATCTCAGTGCCTGAAGGAGACGCTTGGTCATCGATAAGCCCCCTTTATTGGACCAGGCACACCGTACGCTGTGCGTGAGACCGGGTAACAGTGACCTGCCGAGAGGCTTCGTCATCAGATGCCATTATTACCAGAAGAAGGAGGAAATACTAAGGAAAGCTGGGCAGATGAAACAACTGACTACGGGTGACGGTGATAAGATCCGCATCCAACCAAACTACACACAGGAAGTAGCCAAGCAGCGGGCAGAGTTCAATGAAATGCGGGGCCTGTTAAGGAGCTGTGAGGGAATCCGCTATGGCCTGTGGTACCCAGCGGAGCTGAGGATAACGCCGGATGGCGTGCGCACAAGCTTTAAAGACCCAAAACAGGCCAAGGATTTCATAATGAAAAACCTGAAGCGTGCAACCTGAGGATGTGACAGCGCAGAGTGACGTGCTTTCTGTGGTTTCCCACATCCCGTATACAGAGGTATGTTTGACTAACGGTATCCGGACTGCCATCCTTGATTTAAAATGTACACTTCCTTAAACGTCTTCACTGTTAATTGTTGGCCAAAAGGCCTTGTTAGCATAACTGGACGGTTTGGAAACTCCACCGAAATTGAATGTTGTTCTATTGTGTCCAGTATGTACCAGTAGAAATTCAATTCAATTTTATATTTAATTTTGGTTTTGAACTGTTAGGGCCCTGATAACGCATGACTGGTTGGTTCAGAGACTCTGTCTATGTTTGTTAAGGTTACTCATATAAAGTGGGATATAAATAAGGTGCTAGATTGGAAATTTACTGAGTGTGTACTGTATTTGATTACAGTTAAGATCAGCTGCAACATGTTATTCTGTCATTCATATAGCTTTGGTGAGACTCGGTCTCACGAGGTAAGCTTTGTTATGTTGTGCGATAGTGTACGACTGTGGGAGTATGCAGCCTTTTGTTTGGGGAGAGGCCAGCAATGGGGTTTTGTGAATGATGTGTTTGATTCTGTGTTTTTGTATTTTCTGTTTTATTCATGTTTTTTATTATCGATTTTAATTGCACAAGGTCTAAACAGAGATCTGTCACTTGTGAAAAGGCTTTATGATCAGGCTGTTTCTCAGCAGGCTGCTGTCAGGTCATTTCAGATACCAGAATATGGCCACCCCTAATGTTAGTGGTTCAGGGCGGGTAAACACTAAATTTACAAACTGGAACACGACAGGGCTTAATCACCCAGTGAAGCATAGTAAGGTGTTTTCTCACTTATCAAAGCTGCAAACAGACATAGCATTCTTAACTGAAACACACCTGCTTGATAAGGATCACTCCAGACTTAAGAGAGGGGGCTTTTCCCAGATTTTCCACTCCAAATTTAACGCTAAATGCTGTGGTGCGGCCATTCTCATCCATAGGGAAGTGCAATTTGTACAAACAAATACAATTCAAAATAAAGATGGTCGGTTTATTATTGTTCAAGGACATTTATTTAATTTACCAGTGGTACTGGCCTGTGTTTATGCTCCAAACTGGGATAATGCTAAATTTTTCACTGACTTTTTCTCACTCCTTCCAGAATTAAACAGTCACCAATTGGTCCTCGGGGAGATTTAAACTGTGTTCTAGATCCCACTATGGACCATTCTAGAGCTGTACCGGGACACACTAAATCAGCAGAGACTATTAACGCTTATCTCCAAGCGTATGGGGTGATTGATGCATGGAGATATAGAAATCCGGTTTCCAGACGGTATTCTTTTTTCTCTCCAGCGCATAATTCGCATTCCAGGATAGACTATTTTTTGCTGGACAAGAAACTCCTCCCCCTGCTGAGGTCTAGTGAATATGATAGCATCGTTATCTGTGACCATAGCCCAGTAACAATGGTGCTTTGCTTTCCAGATAACGAGCCTCCACAAAGCACCTGGAGACTTAACCCACGGTCTTTTGTCTGATGAAGATTTTGTTAACTTCCTATCTGCCCAAATTGACTTCTTTCTAGAAACAAATCAATCACCAGACACGAGCCACTCTAACCTGTGGGAAGCAATGAAAGCGTATTTACATGGTCAGATAATATCTTATAATGTAAGCATGAACAGAAAACGGTCAGCACGCCTTAATGAGTTGATCTCTTTGATAAAGGATGTTGATCATAAAAATTCTGAAGCTCCATCTGCGGATCTCTGTAAAGAGAGAATAGGTTTGCTAACATAATTCGATACCCTCTCATCTGGAGTAGCTGAGGAGCTTCATCTTAACTCTCCCCAAGAATTCTACGAGCATCGGGAACGAGCCAGCAAACTACTAAGCCATCAGCTAAGGCAATCCGCAGAGGCTGGATTTATAGCAGAGATTAACACTCCAGAAGGGATAACCACAGATCAAAAAAGCATAAATAAACAATTCAGAAAATTTTATGAGGACCTCTATGCCACTGAAAATTGTGATAGCATTAAGTTAGCTCAGTTTTTCGATAGTCTTGAGATTCCAACCGTAGGCCGACAAGACAGGGCATACCTTGATAGCAACATTCAGCAGCTGAAATTGATCGGGCAATTAAAAAGATGAAGAGCGGTAAGGCTCCAGGGCCAGATGGCTTCCCTATTGAATTTTTCAAAAAATTCTCATTCAAACTAAGCCCTCTTTTAAAAAACGTATATACCGAGGCATTGGCGCACAAGACTCTCCCTCCTACAATGACCCAGGCCACCATCTCAGTCCTTCTTAAGAAAGGAAAGGACCCTCTGAAATGTGAGTGATTTTGCATTGTGTGTCTACTCTGCTGCGACTACAAAATCTTGACCAAGGTTCTGGCTAGTAGATTGGAGTCTGTTATGCATACAGTGATACATCCAGATCAGACTGGTTTTATTAGTGGGCGGCAGCTTTTTGGCAACATACAAAGGCTTTTTAATATTCTTTATTCCCCACAAACTCCACCTACAGCAGAGGTTTTGCTTTCCCTCAATGCTCACAAAGCATTTGACCGGATAGAGTATGAGTATCTTTTTGCAACTCTGGGGAGGTTTGGTTTTGGATCGGCTTTTTGTTCGTGGATAAGGATCCTGTATGCTACACCGCAGGCCTCCGTCCGTATTTATAAAATAATCTCCAACTATTTTCCTATATGTAGGGGGACAAGACAGGGCTGTCCATTGAGCCCACTTCTGTTTGACCTCGCCATTGAACCACTAGCGGTTGCACTTAGGAGTGCCGAGGAGCTCATGGGTGTTGTTAGGGGGGTCAAACTCACAAACTGTCTCTATATGCGGACGACCTGGTACTTTACCTGTCCGATCCTTGCACCTCTATTCCTAAGGCATTAGAAATTATCTCTAGCTTTGGAGAGATTTCAGGCTACAGAATCAACCTTACTAAGAGTTTGCTCTTCCCTATTAACGACCAGGCTCGACAGATGTCTTTTGAGGTATATCAACTAAAAGAAACTTGTGACACTTTTACTTATCTTGGCATATCAGTAACCAGTAAATACAGACTTTATTCAAGCATAACTTTAAACCAGCCCTGGAAAAGGCCAAACAGGACCTTATCCTATATCGCTTGCTGGCAGGGTTAATTCTATCAAGATGATAATTATGCCCAGGTTCTTATTCTTGTTTCATACAATACCTGTTTTTAACCCAAAGTCTTTTTTCAGAGAGCTAGATAAATCTATATCTACCTTTATCTGGAATAAGACCATCCCACGAATAAGGAGGGCACATCTTGAGAAACAGAAAGAGGCTGGAGGCTTAGCATTACCAAATTTTTTACAATATTACTGGGCAGCTAATATTTATAAACTAATATACTGGGTCTCTGCATCTTATGACGGGGGTGGACCTGTATGGGTTGGAATGGAACAACATTCTGCTCATCCGGCGTCCCTACCTTCTTTAGTATGTGCGCCATTGCCACTCAGTAAGCAGCGCCTCACAAATAATTGTTATTGTGAGTGGCTCACTTCGAATTTGGTCCCAATTCAGGACCCACTTCAAACATAAACAGGCTATGCCCTCTCTCCCAATCTCGGCAAACACACTCTTTCCACCCTCACTCATGGATACCTCATTTAAGTTATGGTTCGAGCGGCTGGTAAATGAGTATAATATCCCCAGTTCGCATTATTTCAGGTATCAGCAGGTGCGTGTCTTTGTTCAGAAACATTTTCCTTCCTTTCCGTTACTCTCGCCAAATGACTGGATAGATGAGTGGTTGGAGGGGGATCTAAATCAAAGAGGAGGAGTGAGCAGATTATATGAGGATATCCAGCTGATTGCCTCGCCGTCACGTAGTCATAATTAGGGCAGGGTGGGAGGGGGAACTAGGATTTGAAGTGTCGGACGTCTCCTGGCAAAGCGCAATTAAGAGAATACATACATTCAACTTCGATTTGTATCAGACATGGTTTACTTCAGTTTAAGGTGCTCCACAGGCTTCATCTATCTAGGAGTAGGCTTGCCAGGATATATCCGACTTGCTCCCGATGCTGTCAGGCTCCGGCTACCCTCTATCATATGTTCTGGGCTTGCCCAAAGTTGATACAGTTTTGGTCTTTAATTTATGATCCCCCCCACCTCCCAGACTGGACTTCATATCACAGTCAGCCAAGTGAGGAGAGCGCTGGAGAGGCTCAAACAGAGGAAAGCTGCTGGACCGGACCGCATCAGCCCTTGTGTACTGAAGGCATGTTCCAGCCAGCTCTGTAGAGTTTTCCAGCACCTCTTCAACCTGAGTCTGCACCTTCAGAGAGTGCCAGTGCTCTGGGAAACAACCTGCCTGGTCCCAGGGCCCAAAAAAGGACATTCCGTGACACTGGAGGACTACAGGCCAGTAGCACTGACCTCTCACTTCATGTAAGTCATGGAGAGACTGGTCTTGGCACACCTCAGACCATTAGTATGCCCATCGCAAGACCCCCTGCAGTTCGCATATCAACCTCATGTGGGGGTTGATGATGCAATCATCTACCTGTTTCAGAAGGCCTATTCCTCCCTGAACAGACCTGACACCTTAGTCTGCATCATGTTCTTCGACTTCTCCATCGCCTTCAACACCATCCAGCCCAGACTGCTGAAGGCCAAACTGGAGAACACGCAGGTGGGTGCTCCCCTCATCACGGGGGTCGATGAATATCTGACGGGCAGACCGCAGTTTGTGAGATTAAAGAACTGTGTGTCTGACCGTCTGATTAGTAACATCGGGGCCCCCCAGGGAACTGTACTGTCTCCCTGCCTCTTCACCACCTACAGTGCAGTACTGCACTGAGTCGTGTCATCTGCAGAAATACTCTGATGACATGTCTATTGTAGGGTGTCTGGAGGGCAGAGGGGAGTCTGAGTACAGGGACCTGGTTGATCGCTTTGTGAAGTGGTGTGGGGAGAACCACCTGCAGCTGAATGTGGCAAAGACAAAGGAGATGGTGGTGGACTTCAGGAGGAACAAGCCCCTGCCCTCTCCTGTCAGCATCGGTGGGACAGATGTGGACATGGTGTCGGCATGTAAGTACTTGGGTGTCACACTGGACAACAAACTGGACTGGTCCACAAACTCAGAGGCCATCCACAAGAAGGGCCTGAGCCGGCTTTACTTCCTGAGGAGGCTCAGGTCCTTCAATGTCTGCAAGAGGATGTTGCAGATGTTTTGTCAGTCTGTTGTGGCGAGCACCATCTTCTTTGCTGCAGTGTCCTGGGGTGTGGGCATTAAGGCAAGGACGCCAACAGACTGAACAAACTCATCAAGAAGGCAGAGTCTGTTGTTGGCTTGAAGCTTGCCACCCTGGAGGAGGTGGTGGACGAGAGGATGCTGGCAAAACTGCTGGCAATCATGGACAATCCCTCCCACCCCCTCGACACAACACTGGACAAGCTAAAGAGCAGCTTCAGCAACAGACTCATTCATCCTCGCTGCTCTAAGGAACGATATAGAAAATCGTTCCTCCCCACTGCAATAAGACTTTCTAATAATAATTGACTCTTAATCAGCTGCTATAACATTGTAATTTCCCTTCGGGGATAAATAAAGTATTTCTATCTATCTATCTATCTATCTATCTATCTATCTATCTATCTATCTATCTGTACAAAGGTGCCTAACAACACCTCTTAAGCTCACGAATTAAAAGGTCCAGTGTGTAACATTTAGGAGGATCTATTGGCAGAAATGGAATATAATATTCAGGTATTTCATTGGTTTTCATTAGTGGATAATCACCTGAAAACCAAACCAAGTGTTATGGACAAACCAAACACTGGCCTTTTTGTGTTTTCCCGGGTTTCATGGCCATTGTAATTTCTGTTACACGCTTGGAAGTGTAACTTGTATTTAGTTGGCTGAAACCTCCTATTTCACAGCTAGAGGCCACTAAATCCTACACAAAGGACCATTATGTAGGATTTTGTGGTATCTAACGGTGAAGTTTCAGATTGCAACCAACTGAACACAGCTCACTTCTATATTTGACAACCTAGGTTTGAGAAGAGGATCTAAAGTATGAGGAGGAACTACAGTGGTGCGAAAACCGTAAAAAACATATTTTATCTACAGCCAATGTTTGGCTTGTCTGTTCTGAGCTACTGTAGAAACATGGCGGTTCAACATGGTGGACTCCATGAAAGGCAACCCGCTCCCTCTGAAAAGACAATGATTCCTATATCCAGGTGATTCTACACTAATGAAAACATACCTATGAATACCTATGAACATTATATTCCTGAAATACACATGACTACTACGTTACTCTGCATGCATTGTCACGTAATATGAAATGCATTTAACGGAACTCACTCAAGTCCTTACTCACCAAACTATGGCTCTATTGTAGACTACTCCAGCCTTTTTGATGTGTTTATCACTAAAGCAGTGGTTATATCTCATGAGGAGGAGTCTCTCAAATCATTTGGCAGACAACCTGTTCCTCCTCAGAGCCCTAACTCTAACCCTAACTGCGTCTAGGCGATTGTTGAAATTCATGGATATTGCAAAGAAACTATTCGGGATCTCCATCATCTCCCTGACTTCAAATATTCACTGACTACAAATGACTGAAGAGCTACAGTATATTCTAGCATCAAAGATGTCTTTCATTCTTACTGCTGTATTACTTCTGCTGCTGCAATCACCACACAACCAGAGATCAATAAGTTGTATTTTATCTTTTTATCTTGTTTTAGTAATCAAAAATGTCTGTAATAAGAATTGACTTTCATTTGTCAAACACAATTACAGATTATCAGCCTCTCTATTAACTTCACAAGGTAAATAAACTCTTACCAGTAACTAATTTAGATTCAGATTAAAAAAAGGAAGATATTTCAGCAGTGCATAAAAGTTGGATGTGATAATAACAATAATATAACAGAGTGGAAGAGACTAGACAAAGATTCAAAGGAGCCCTTGTGAGGATGCAATTGAGCAGAGAAATGCCATCTCATCATCCTGCTCTTTTATAAATGACAGTGAAACAAAGGGCAGATTTTTACCCTCCATATCAACTCACCTTCCGCTTGTCTTTCTGTGCTGGAGGGAGCAAGGCCCTTGAGCGCTCTGCAATTTTCTGAAAGAGGAGCAAACGAAGAGGCAGGGTCAAGAAGATCTTTTTTTTTTCATTAAGGAATTTTTTGATTTTGCCTGTATGTGCAACAAGTAGCACTTTAGATATGTACAACCTTCTGCCAAGGGAGCAGCTCCATCTATTTATCAGTCATTAATAAGAATTCATTGGCCATACCATGAATTTATGACTCAAATGGAGATACTCTAAATGTAGATTAAATATGGATACCTTCTGTAGATCCCCATAACGCTGCACAGACTCTGAGAGTTCAGTCTTTAGTCTGGTCAGGCGCAGACGGTCTTGCTGTGTAACAAAACAAGATTAGCTTTAATTAGCCCAAATGTTGTTTAATCCACTGTTTATTCTTCAAAAAAATGACAGTGAATGAGGGAGGAAGGGGAGCATGAAATACCCGTGAAGAACCGCTGATTATATCAGAGAGCTGTTTGATGAGCTGGCTTGTGCTGGTGATGACTTTGTTGGTTTGCTGCTGCATGGAGTGTCTGGGGAAAAAAAGATTTGAAGAAAGACAGAGACAGAGAGAGAGAGACAACATTTAGTGGATTATGACAAAACTAAATTAAAGGACACTTGCCAATATGGCAATATTTTTTTATTCAGTTGTCAGGGTTTAAACGCAAGATGAACACAACCGTCATGTCATGGAAATTATATATACATTCTTAAAAACCTGTTTAAAGAAATAATCCATTCTAAAATGAAAAATCCCAACACTTTAAAAAACAAGTTAAAGTCTATAGTCTATTATAGTCTTATATATTAATTTCGGACAGAAATAAACCCCTCTCTTATATGTATATATATACATATCTATGTATATATACATATATACATATGTATGTATATGTATGTATATATATATATATATATATATAAAATTATATATATGTATATATATATATATATATATATATATATATATGTATATATATCTATATATATACATACACACATATACATATATATATACACACATATACATATATATACACACACATATATATATATATACACACATAATATATATATATATATATATATACATAATATATATAAACACACACACACACACACTAATAAAACTACTACTTTTTATAGGACTACTTGGTGATTATTTTCTTTACCAATTAATCTGTTAATCATTTTCTCCATTAATTGATTAGTTGTTTGTTCCATAAAATGTTAAAGAATTGTTAAAAATGTCAGTTTTTCCCAAAGCCAAAAGTAACGTCCCCAAATGTCTTGTTTTGTCCACATCTCAAAGACATTCAGTTTACTATCATAGACGACAAAAAAAAAGCAGAAAATATTCACAACTGAGAAGCTGAAATCAGAGAATTTGGACAAGACTCAAAACGATTAATCAATTATCAAAGCAGTTGGCGATTCATTTAACAATTGACAATTAATTGATTAATCAACTAATCGTCGCAGCTCTAGCGGCCGCCAGTAAAATCTGAAAACACTGCGCTTTGTATAGCCACAATCTATCACTAGTATATTTTCAAGCACAGCACTTCCTGGACATGAAAAACTAATTTCCTCCAAAACTGCAGACAACACCATTTAGCTGTATATAAATATAACTTTTAGGAGACAGGGTTTCTTAATGGACCAGAATGTGATGTAGTTGTAGTCACATTCTGTATTATGAGAAAGCCCAAACATTTAAGGTACCAGTATACTCAGATTTCAGAGTCACTTCAACGGCCACGTTCAACACTATGAATGTCTCACAGGAGAGAATGGCAGTATTCCGAACCGCCTACTACATACTACAGATGAACAGTATGAAACTGTGAAATCGATCTATTTTGCAGTATGCACTGGTCTGTGTGACTGTGGGGTGAGACATGTCTAAGAGTGTGACTGATCGGCTGGCTAGCTAGCTAGGAACTTCTCAACTCTGAAAACTTTGGAGCACACAATCGATTCATCTTCAATTTTCTTTCACCTTAAATCTCAGATTTCTCAGAAATGGAGCGAAGCCTGTGAGCTAGTTCATGCAGGTCTACTCGAGCTGTGCTGATTACACACATGACATGCCTTATTCCATAATCACTAACGAAGCACTCCCTTCCAATCTGGTGGTCTATTTAAACTGCACAATTTCCCAGCTCTCCCTCTGCTCTGTCAATACCGCTGTTGCCCTGCATCCGTATTGCTGCTGCTACTCTGTAAGTTATTGCTGCCTGCTGCTCTGTAAGCCCCACCACCACCCCAGCATCCACCTGTAGGCTCCGACTGGGGGTTAAGATATTTGCTCATCACTCCCCAATATCTCTATGTAAACAGATCTGCGGGGAGTGATGAGGTCGGAGCCAAATCTAAATATGTTATACTGCCTAATAAACATTCCAAACGTGAGTTGGCTGACTGAAAAGAAGTTAGTGATAAAATTGCAAAAAACGTCGCGTTGTTGGCCTGACTGGTTGTGATTGTTCAAGCACTTTGCATTGTTTGACACAGCAGGCGAGGTAGACTGGTCAGATGCATCCTGGAGATTTCTTTCTGAATAAGTATGACATCCAAGTATTTTTGGCTTTCTGACAATTTTGCTTTTGTCTTGCATACTGCATACTACATGCTACATTTTGACCAGATCAGTATATAAATACAGTCTGTGCCATTATCCCCCTATGTAAATGCTCTCCCCTCTCTATGATGGGCAGTTTTTCATCCTGCCTTACACTGTGGCTATGACCAGCTATACACATTTTTCCCTCACTAGTTTCCAAACCAGACTATTTTTTTTCTTGCATAACTGGATCCGCAGTGTTTGTTATGTACAAAGTTCGCTAGCTAGATACATGCTCCGACCTTTGATTAAAAGTAGTGAGTTTTAAGTGGATTTGACAGTGGGCATTCTGGCAATCTAAAGAAATCACTGCAAAAGCTGCTTCACAAAAAAAGTACATTACATTTCTTCTCAAAAAACCCTAACCCTTTTAACTAACCCTTGCAGGACTCTCTGAGCCAGAATGCTCTCAGGTATATGATTACATTTGACCAGCACAGTGACTGAGTATTAACAGCTGTCTGATAGAGGTGAACAGTGTTACACAGCCAAATCCTCTCTGTTCCTTAATGTTTTTACTGGGAAGCTTTGCCGGAGGTGAAAGGTTGAAGGTGCGCCCTTATTCATAACTCTCAAACACGTCCGCTGCAAGTCTGGGTTAGGACAGTTATTAAATATCTATGCTGTCAGGTCATCCCGGGCTTACAACCCCCTCTCTCCTCGCTTCCCCCAAAGGCCAACTCACATCCTCCAGACTTTGACACTATAACGGGCTGCCCCGCAGAGATAGGCAGCTACACAAACACACCCCTGCTGCTGCATACCCTACTCAAATATTGATCTACGCGTAGAGGGTGGCAGGAGGAGCAGATAAGCTGTAGTGCACTGGGGCTAGAGGGTAGCATGTCACTATAATTCTGTCTGTTGTGAGAAAAAGCCAGAGTGTCACGGTGGAAAAATACCTGAAAAACATCACCCATCATATCTGTGCCGAGCAGGGTTAAAGACAGTTGAAGAGTCAGGGAAGTAGACAGGGTAGAAGTTAATTTTGCTGCTAGAAATAAAAGTTTTACTGTGAGGAAATAATTAAATTGGATTGCAGCCAGTGTCTCTCCCTGGCCAAAGTCATAACAGACAGAAATAGTGTCTTCAATGTGAACAAGTTTTACACTTATAATCTAATCAGAATTTAAGGCTTTAAAAAGCCAGAATGTGGTCTTATATCACCACAGTGACAGTAGGTGATAGTAAAGCTGTATATGCTTGAGATCAGTTAGTATGATAATATGAATTAGATATTCCAAAGAGTACTGTATAGCATTGTAGTGTATAATCAATGAAATAAAACATTTCCATTTTACTTTACTAACTTGTCTTGGGCTAAGTACTTTACGGGCTTGATTTGCCTATATGATCAGCTGTACACATGCTTTGATACACACACAACAGAAAGATTAACCAGCACTAAACCTCGGCCTGATGCGTCATCGTTTAGCTGCTTCACATGTCTTTGCAACAGACATGAAGGGTTATTTTGAAATTGTAGCCAGCTAATGCTCCATCATGTTAGCCACCAATATTACAAAGCAGAGTACAGACTGCTAGACTGGCACTCTGCATTAGGGATCCGGAGGAATAGCAAATGAAAGTCAGTATCAGTGTGCAGCTTTGAGTGAAACATACAGAATGTTTTATTTTAGGAAACACTGTTAATGCGTCAAACAATCTACAACATGTCATTTAAATAGTTAAACTCGCCAATGACAGAATCCCACTCCGCTTCATCTCAGTTATGAACATGTTACCTTGTTTTGATTGTTACAAACAACTTAAAGGGAACTCCAGTGAATCACTATTGCACAGTTCAGTGTGTAAGATTCAGGAGGATCTATTGGCAGAAACTGAATATTCATAGATATATTTTTCTTAGTGTATATTCACCAGAAAATAAGAATTATTGTGCTTTTGCCCTTTTTATCTACAGAGCCAACAGATACCAAAGGGGCCTGGGGTGGCCACCCCTGAAATCTGATTAAGCACCACCTCAATATAAAGGAGCAAAGAATGGATGGAAAACTGTTTTTGTGCTTCTCATTTGTTAAGAATTTGACTATATGGTTTGCTGATCTGACTGGTTGAAGTTCCCTTGTGATAGATGGTGATAGACAGATGGTTCATCCAATCACCTGTGAAGTATTTTTTGTGTGTCTGCCCTTTTCCAAACAGTTTCCAATGACGATTTTGCAGATCTGGTACTTTAGGTTGCACAGTAAACAAAGTATGAAAGGCAGACCAATGGACCAACGAACATCGCAGTTCCTTTTAGTCGAAAAATCCAGTTAAAAAAGAGCAGTTGTCAGCTGTAGGTCAATTTCTGCTCAGTGACCAGACTGGGAGGATTTTAGTAAGTGACTCAATCTGCATCAACTTAAATAGATGGAAAGGTGTATTTTTTTGACAAGGAGAAGTAGCAGCAAACAAAGGGAATCCTTAAAAACTTCTGGTCTAAAAATACAACCTGAGCTGTGCTTCAGTGCTGATGAGCTCTGATGGATCATCCGTGAGTCAGTGGAAGCCCCGCCCACCACTGACACGCTGTTACCAAACAATCAGAGCTCGCCCACTACCGAGGACCCCTGAGAAGACCTTTGCAGTATCGCTGCACAGTGATACATCTGCTAGTCACACTCTTCCCCCACAACGAGCTCGAGAGCCAGGCGGCCAGAAACAACATGCGAAAGATTGGAATTGCTCACACTGTGAATTTCAATCAGCCACCTCGGTTGTGTATTTCTCATTGCTTGCTTGGTGTTTGGTATTCCTTTGAGGTCTGGCTGGCCCTGGTGAAGGGAAACTGAGGGGACTGGGAGCAGCTGGCTGCAGGGGGAGGTGTGAAGGATGGAGGGGGTGCCAGGGTGGTTGTGGTGGGGTGCTGTTCTCTGACTGCAATCATAGTTTGAGGGCTTTACAGGATAGAGCAGTGCTTATACTGGACTCCGATAAGAATTAAACCACCAAACTGGAGTTACTTCCTACACACAGCTGACCTCTCACTAGCTCAAATTACAATGCAGAACATTGGTAAAACTCAGCACCGACTTAAGTCCAAAATACACCCATGCTGTATGAGGACACCTTGTCCACAATGACCACATAGTGAAGGCAGAACATCGGTTGCTACAGTCTTCCATTTATGTCCAATCCAAAAGTTAAAATTTTAAATTCATGCGTGACTTGTCAGCTGCCAGCTGCTGGTAAATGTGACATGTGGGTTAATGATGGGAATTATGGCTCTTTTTAGTGAGTCAGATCTTTTGGCTCTGCTCAGCAATAACAATTGGCTCTTTTGGCTCCCAAATGGCTCTTCATTTAGTACCACTTCTTGCTTATAATTCAGACAAATTTAGCAACGTTTTGACCTATGATTGGTTTGTGTTCTCACACATATACATACATAAATATACATACAGTGGGTATGGAAAGTATTCAGACCCCTTTAAATTTTTCACTCTTTGTTTCATTGCAGCCATTTGCTAAAATCAAAAAAGTTCATTTTATTTCTCATTAATGTACACTCAGCACCCCATCTTGACAGTAAAAAAACAGAAATGTAGAAATTTTTGCAAATTTATTAAAAAAGAAAAACTGAAATATCACATGGTCATAAGCATTCAGACCCTTTGCTCAGTATTGAGTAGAAGCACCCTTTTGAGCTACTACAGCTATGAGTCTTCTTGGGAATGATGCAACAAGTTTTTCACACCTGGATTTGGGGATCCTCTGCCATTCTTCCTTGCAGATCCTCTCCAGTTCTGTCAGGTTGGATTGTGAACGTTGGTGGACAGCCATTTTCAGATCTCTCCAGAGATGCTCAATTGGGTTTAGGTCAGGGCTCTGGCTGGGCCAGTCAAGAACGGTCACAGAGTTGTTCCGAAGCCACTCCTTTGTTGTTTTAGCTGTGTGCTTAGGGTTATTGTCTTGTTGGAAGGTGAACCTTCGGCCCAGTCTGAGGTCCTGAGCACTCTGGAAGAGGTTTTCTTCCAGGATCTCTCTGTACTTGGCCGCATTCATCTTTCCTTCAATTGCAACCAGTCGTCCTGTCCCTGCAGCTGAAAAAACATCCCCATAGCCTGATGCTGCCACCACCATGTTTCACTGTTGGGATTGTATTGGGCAGGTGATGAGCAGTGCCTGGTTTTCTCCACACATACCGCTTAAAATTAATGCCAAAAAGTTCAATCTTGGTCTCATCAGACCAAAGAATCTTATTTCTCATAGTCTGGGAGTCCTTCATGTGTTTTTTGGCAAACTCTATGCGGGCTTTCATATGTCTTGCACTGAGGAGAGGCTTCCGTCGGGCCACTCTGCCATAAAGCCCCGACTGGTGCAGGGCTGCAGTGATAGTTGACTTTGTGGAACTTTCTCCAATCTCCCTACTGCATCTCTGGAGCTCAGCCACAGTGATCTTTGGGTTCTTCTTTACCTCTCTCACCAAGGCTCTTCTCCCACGATTGCTCAGTTTGGCTGGACGGCCAGGTCTAGGAAGAGTTCTGGTCGTCCCAAACTTCTTCCATTTAAGGATTATGGAGGCCACTGTGCTCTTAGGAACCTTGAGTGCTGCAGAAATTCTTTTGTAACCTTGGCCAGATCTGTGCCTTGCCACAATTCTGTCTCTGAGCTCCTTGGGCAGTTCCTTCGACCTCATGATTCTCATTTGCTCTGACACGCACTGTGAGCTGTAAGGTCTTATATAGACAGGTGTGTGCCTTTTCTAATCAAGTCCAATCAGTTTAATTAAACACAGTTGACTCCAATGAAGGAGTAGAAACAGCTCAAGGAGGATCAGAAGAAATGGACAGCATGTGAGTTAAATATGAGTGTCATAGCAAAGGGTCTGAATACTTATGACCATGTGATATTTCAGTTTTTCTTTTTTAATAAATTTGCAAAAATTTCTACATTTCTGTTTTTTTTCTGTCAAGATGGGGTGCTGAGTGTACATTAATGAGAAATAAAATGAACTTTTTTGATTTTAGCAAATGGCTGCAATGAAACAAAGAGTGAAAGATTTAAAGGGGTCGGAATACTTTCCGTACCCACTGTACATACATACATACATATATATTTGGTGGGAGGGGGGTAAATTGTTTTAAATTGTTTTAATGATGTGGGAATGTGTGTATGCATAACTTTGTAATTGAAATTTTGCACAACTGTGAATTTAGTAACTGTTTTTAATTTATTGTATGTTCCATCTACCTGCCCAGGGACTACGGGTGGAAAATAGCAACTTGCTAAAACCCGGTGCAATGCATCTCTCCTTGTTATATGCAGGGCTAATGTTTTATTGTGCACTGTCCCTGCTCAAATAAAATAAATAATAATAATAATAATAATAATAATAATAATAATAATAATAATTTATACACACACACACACATATCAATTCTTGATACATGTTGTTGGTATGAAAAGTGGTATACAAATAATGTCTGACTGACTGACGTAAAAAATGCAGCCTGTACTGTGCTATAAAATTCATGCATTTCTGTTCCATCAGACATGTGTGAGAGACACAACTGTTAATTGCAAAGATCAGACCACTTGATACTCTAATCAATAATACTCTAATCAACGCAGCATCTAGGACACCCCTTGCCAGTGTGGTGCCTCAACAAAAAAAAAGCAATGTGTTTGTGTTTTTGGTGAACAGTGAACTGAACATAAACTTTGGCAACTAATGATTGAGGACACGAACATTGTTAAAGAGAGATAATGATGTTCATGCATGGTTGAGTTAAAACTCAAAAAAGTACACAAGGAAATGATGCCAGGCGTGACTTAAAGGACCAGTGTGTAGGATTTATTGGCATCTAGCAGTGAAGATGCAGATTTCAACTAACTGAACACCCTTTGTGTCTGTATTTTGACGACCTGGGAATGAAAAAAAGGCTGTGAAACGTGTAGGAGACACTACACCGTAGCCCCCAAAAAAGGAAGGCCCTATCTACTGCTAGTGTTTGGTTTGTCAGTTCTTGTCTACTGTAGAAACATGCTGGTTAAACATGGCGGCCTCCATGGAAGGCGACCTGCAGGGTCTGTAGATAAAAATGGTTAATTTTAAGTTAACAAAAACACAGTGATTCTTATGTTCAGGTGATTATACACTAATGAAAACACAGATCCTCAATAGATCCCCCTAAGTGTTACACACTGGACCTTGAAGTTTCACTTTCTAGCAAAGCTATTAAACCAGTGCATCGCTCCAGAGAAAGGGAAACAAAACTGTGGAAAGCGGGCAGCTCTTTAAGTTAATGAAGACTTCAAGCCAACAGCTGAAGTTTCTCCACCCACATCAAACTCTCAGCATTATGTAAAACAGCTAATTTAAAGAAACTGAACAAAAGAAGGTGATCTAATTTTTGGAACTTAGTTCAAAATTATGATCTATGAACAAGAGCTAGCTCATTTTAATTAGTGTTAACTGAACTGAAGGAGCATTACATAATTCAATCACATGTTTTGGTGTAACTTTGCCCCTGTACGCACATGTATGCTGCTCACCCCACACACTCTCTTTCTACTGGGATAAATGGTTCCAACTTCAATTCCGTTCAGAAAACCCTGATAGCATAAGGAAACATTCATTGTTGGCACTGTTGGTGAAAACTGACTGTGCCTCTAGGCCAAGTCATGAATTATGATTTCTAACCATATGACCACTAAATCAGACACAGTGATCATCTAAGAAGTAAAGCAAAAAAAATAAATCAATACTGTCTTGTCTGATCCCAGCTTATAACTCTTCCTGTATGGACAGTGAGAGTGTCGAGGTATATGTGGTAGGGTGCCTGCGGGCTTGTTGCTCTATCAGTGAATGAGGACAAAATTAGGTTGGAAAATACCCACAATCCAGCATTATGAAGGTAATATTGAGAGTGACACTGATTGGTGAGCCATAGCTAGGGATATTGGCTCTTCAAAATAACTGACAGAAGACTTGATTTCAAGGCAGCACTCCACTTTCTCAATACAGTAGTGTATGTCCTGCGTGGATAATGTGCTATGTGGACCTATCAATGTGCTGTGTGGCAGTGCTTTAGCTTGTAGGTTGGAGCAATGTATGTGCCACTGCATTGTACCAGTGGTTGAGGAACATTAAAAGAAACACCTTTCAAGGAATCAAGAAAATGTATTATCATTACACAACACAAGGCAACAAAATTAACATCTGCAGGTTCTTCATGCTACACACATAGAAAAATACTAAAAAATGCATAGAATAGCATATAAAATAAACTAAATCAATATATACAGTTATTTATATACATATACAAATATAGGAAATAACTGAATTTGCATCTGGTTGATTATAAACAGCAGCAACAAGACAGTGATAAAGATATGGTTTCATCTTCACATGAAAAGAAAGTATCCATCCACTCTGACTGTATTTGAACACGAAGCTACCGGCCGCTGAATCTACATGCACAGCCGTTGCCATATGACCATGTAACGCTTATGAGTTCATGTTTTCATGTAAAAGAAATAAAGAACTTTAAATTTGAAAATAAAATTTTCCAACGTTCAATTTTTCATTGGAATATAACTATAACTACCTTACACTTTTAAATACAGTCCCGGTGGATTATTATGGAGTGGGAAACCTACCACCCTTCACTAATGACTTCACTTTCTAATAAGCCATTTGGTCTGCAGTTATAAATAAATTAAGTCATTAAAAATCTTTCATTTTTAATGAATGAATATACAGACTATATTTATAATGACTGCACTGCTCAGTAATTGTGTCCTTTTCAGCAACAATATAAATGTGTATTTTGAGAAGCATTAAGGTTTATTTTTGACCTTGCAACAGTTTTTTGAACTGCATGTCCAATTACAATTGTTTTTCTGAGCTTTCAACCACATCCCAAGGTCTTCCTCGACGGATAGAGCTTGATTAGTTGTCATGGAGATTTTGTAATTGGTTAGAAAAGCCAGCAGTTCCATGGCAATCAAAAGGACTGTAACTACACTGTGCTGTGAATGAATTCCTTAGCAGGATGTTCATGTTAAGTGAATTTTATCTGCTGTACATCCAAAATCACTCCCTATTTAGCTACTTACTCTCCAACATTTGATTTAGGGCAGTAAATGTAGTGTGGGGTGGGGTGATGACATGAAGCAAAGGCCCAAAAGGCTGGAATTGATCCTGAGCCAGAATATGGAGCACACAATCTAACTATGAGCACTGCAGAGTGCCATCAAAAATCCCCACAACAGATTGAAAAAAGTCCACAGCATGTACACTACTACAAGTTAGTCTCACTTAGAGTGAAGGGAAAAACAAATAAACCAATGAAGGAATGAGTTCAAACACAGTGCAGGTCTCATCAGCTGCTTACTGAGTCTGCACATCAAATTATCTGGAATGATGCTAAACAAAACTGACAATGACGGGCCAAATGAAAGCAGCTCGGCATGATGTTCCCTGGGGGTCACGCTATTCCTCTGATACACACAAAGTAATGCTCAAGCAATAGGTGGGGAAGAAGAAGACCGGTAGGATGTGATTCCTTCAGTCAGAAATCAGTGTTTCCCCTTGTCCCTACAGTGTGCTGTTTGAATGCTGTCTGTGCAGAGTTTGACTCTAGAAGGATGTTTTCACATTCATCTGCTGAAAGTGGAAAGTTTAAATACGTAGTTAGGAAGTCAGTTCTGGTCCAGTATGCAACTTGTACAGTGTGATGTAGAAACTTGAAGCCACCAGTGCACATCCACTGAGAATGGACTTTACAGTGAAGTAGGAGACATCTTGTGTCCAGCAGGAAAACTTAAGAAATAAACAACATTTGCATATTCACAGATTCTGGAATTCATAATGTGGTAGAAGGAGGAGATGACTCTTTAAGGATTTTAATGTTGAAATTATAGTTTTGTGTGGAAAAAACGAATTACACATTATTGTTCAAAACAGACTATTTGAATACCTGTCTGGGGGGGTATTCTAGTGGTGTTGCTGTAGATTGCAAATCATTAATTTCACCCTCCCTTTCCAACTGCAAGGGAGAAACGCGTGGAAAAAGACGAACAGCCCTATCTAGAGCCAGTGTTTGTTTTTTGTCTGTTCTGGATTACTGTGGAAACATGGCAGTTCAACATGAGTCCAGAGGAGAGGAGATAAAAACAGCTCATTCTAAGGTAATGAAAGTCCAAAGATTCCTCTGTTCAGATGATTATACACTAATAAAAACATAGCTATGAATATTATATTACATTTCTGACGATAGATCCTCCTAAATGTTACACACAAAATGTTTAATTCTTAGGAAAATAGTTATTTTAATAAATGTTTTTATTTTTCTTAAGTTTTATAGGGCTTCACGATATAGTAAAAACATCATATTGCGATTAGTGGGAATGATCATTTTTGTATCACAAATAAAATTTTTCACTTTTCACAATGTGAAAATGTTGATTTTTTGTTTTGCATCTGGAGAAGATTTGTAGGCTGGGTAATCTCTGCAGCACTACAGTAGTTTATTACAATAAAGCCACATTTTTTTATTACCGAAATAAATTACAGCTTCTTGTGATCTGGATATTGCACTTGGCCATATTCCGATTTCGCTAATATTGCAATTAATTATGCAGCCCTCGTGTTTTTACAGAGATGGACTCTTCATACTGCACCACCTAACTTTGACGGTGAATACGTCCAAATATGTGTCATATTTTGAAGCAGAGGGCCACTGGTGTGCTGTAGTGTTTGAAGACTTGGGAATCAGACTGGGTTGTAAAAAACTCCTGCCCATATGACGTGTCCCATGTATTTCAGATGTTGCCAGAAACAGTTTGTGATAAGAAGAAGGAAAAAAAGAAAAGAGAAATATGTGATAACTGCAAAAATCTGAAGGGTTGGGAAGGGCGCTGTCCCCTGAGCCAACTATGCACTACCTGTGAGATCTTAAACTCATATTTTCTCCACAAAATCCCAAAGATCAAGAATCCATTCACAGATTCAAAGAGTCAGCTCTGCAGAGGTTTTATGAGGAAGGAAATTCGTTCAACTTCTTTAAGGATACACACACTGCTACACACAATGCATTTAGGTGAGAAACACTGAATGTAACTGTGCTTGTTTACAAGAAAACTCCACAGGATGCCTTTAATAGTGTTCCTCCTTCAGAAAAAGACCCAACGGGCCGACATGCCAACTACACACGCATGCTGATCCAAAACACACCTGACATTTTAGATTTACATTTAAAAAACAACCAGAAAGTAAAGTTCATTTGCAGATCACCGACACTGCAAAATCATCCCCATGTAAACGCACACACATAGCTGCAGTTTGGGAATCCATCTGACATTTACATGTGCATCTCCACCGGAATATACACCTACTGTTGGTTCACACATATCCGTGGCTGTGCGAGAGCGGTGCATTAATGTGGGTTTGAGAGGCAGAGTGGAGCCTGCTGGTTGCGTAAGAGTGGAGGAGGACGAGGTGGAGAGGTGCATCCACGCGCTCGTGATCGCAGTCTGAAAAGATGGCTGTGACATTCTGCCCGTTTCCTGCAGCTGGCTGGCCGAGTTTACGATCGATGTTGATTCCTCTGCTTTCTAGGAATTGCTCACACAGTTGTGATGTGATTACAGTAATTATGAGTCTGAGGCGGAGGCATTTCTGGGTTTTTTATGCCACTTGCACCATATTTACATTCAAATCACGTGTTAATCATTGAAAACTGAAATGTGCTCCTCAGAAACGGTTTGCTTTCTAGATTAATTGTGTTAAAAATATGCATTAGTAATGAGTATCAGTATTGAGGAGAAACAGAACACTTATACTGCTATTATTAAAGGCTCTGATAAAGTAAAAGGAGGATGCTTGACTCCAAACGATTTCACTGTGTGAACCTGGACTGTGTGTGTGACCTTTTCGATGTGCAGAAGAACACAGAACATTAATTAACATTAGATCCTGACCGATCCTGATGGCATGTCAGGAGATTTAAATAATCAATGTGTAAATATACACAGCATCTTGTAACGTGGAAACGCTTCACCCTATTTCACCGTCCCGCAACTCGTCCACTATTAATCAGAAGGGTACATTTTATTTTTTTATTTTATTCAATTTTTTGTGCAGTTAAACCATGATCCATGCATCAATAGCAGCTGCCTTTCCAGAAACTTGAGTGCTGTGAGGTCGTTTCTTGCAGAAATCACCCAAATGATAAAATCTGTTTATTCCAACTACTCGGACAACAGGTCAAACAAACTGTGCGACTTCAATGGGTTGTTCTGTAACTCGGTGCTTGTGCGCATCTTTACTTCTGACCACACACAGTGCTTGGAAGGGTGCATTTGATTTATTGTTTCCATCCTATAAGTTCTTTCATGACTGTTTTTTCAATATTAAAAAATGATTGTGTGGCAACATTCAAACAGGCTATACAGCTTTACATGATGTCAAGTGTTTCCAGTTTCTTTTTACACCATACAGGCGTTAAAAGTTCAATATGTGTGTTCAGGGATGTATGAAGCTGGGGGCGAAAGGAGAACAACATGAAGCGATGGAGGTTTTGTAGCACCGGCAAGAACTTTAATCTACTTTCACCCCTGCCGGTCACTCTCAGTGAGAAAGCAAATAAGTGTATCTCCCTAACTCACGCAAATAATTATTTTTATCAGTCTCTTATCAATGGCTTGGCCTTATTACAGTACATACACTGTACAGCACTGCTATGACTCTAAAGGCCAGAAACTGAGGCACAGTAACCCCTATAATGGGTTTTGTAACATTGGACTTCATGCTAGAAGTGACATGAAGGCCCAAATAATTAATAATCTGTCATAGACAGCGTTTCACAAAGCTCATAAAGTTTCTCTCAAAAATACTGTGATTTTTTTTAGGGAGTCTGGGGCTATTGCAGTTACTAGTTCACTGGTCATATCAGTTGAAGCAGACATCTGCTGTTTATCTTGGCAGGTAAGAGAGCCCAAGCACATCATTTGCATTACAGTGAACTGAACAGACAGCTGTTTCTGTGTATTTACAGGATGTCAGTTGAGTAGGCGGTCATTCAATGTGGCCCAGGATGCATTAACATTTACACAACAAAAGATATGTGGTCAGACTACCTCGGCAAGTGGTTTGAGTGATTCGATCAGAATGCGTCTCAGCGGTCGTTGTATATAGAGCTGTCCAGTTGTGAACGGATCAGCCAAGACTCATTCTGATATTAGCTGTAAACGGACCCTGTGAGAGAAACAGAATGTTGCTGCAGGAGGATATGACTGTCAGTTTATTGGATCAGATTTAGTTCCAGTGCTGTTTTAGGACCACACTGTGTAAATTTTGACTCGACTTTGACTTTGAAATCAAAAGCTCAATGCACTATGTGGAAGAAACATTTGTTTCTAATTGGGTTACAGGAAAATGTTTTTTATTTTTATTCTTTTTATATTAATTAGTGTAAAACTGCAGACAACATAAAAACTGATGTGATACAAAGGAATAGTGTTGTTGTAATGGTCCTGACTATCTTTCCTCCATTCTGTTGATACTCTCTCTTTCTTCCAAAATAAACACCAGCTTATTTAGCATGTTGGCTTTATGAATGATAAACTTCACACCTCATCAGGTTTGTGTTTTTAATAGGGATTTGAAATTAGCTGATATTTCTGGCAGCAAGCAGTAAAGTAATCATATTCTGAGTTTGTTTACTGACACTTTCATCTGTCTGATGACACAACGTTTTGTTCCTTGACAAACGAAAATAAATAACAGTTGATGGGCTACTGGGCCGGAATTCATCACAGACGTAATAAAACAGTTGAGTGTTTACGGATCAATGGGAACTTGTAATGCTGGAACAAAAGAAGAAGAAACTTTCGGTTTTGCAATCAGTTAAACTTTATGGAGCCCTAATCCAGCACTAGCTTCCTCCTGATCCTGACTCCAATTAATACTGTTAATATACTGGACAGCAGCAAAGACTCCAGCTCTACCAGGTGAGCTATTCAGGCACCCACCACCCCATTATCCTTCCCTCTTCCATTCCGCACTGTCTTTCAGGCTGTAGTGGGCTTTGTTTTAAAGCTAGATTGATGATACTGGTATCATGTGAAACTAGATGACCTTATGCATTCATTATATCATGGTAGCATGTCAGGGCTAAATAATCCTCCATTGTTAGGCTAAATTTTGGTGATGGAAAAACTGGCTAGCCATTTTCATAAGGGATCCCCTTGACCTCTGACCTCAAGATATCTGAATGAAAATGGGTCTCTCCTTTCCGGACATGCAGTAAAATATTCAAATATACCACATATTTGAATATTTCTGCATACTGGGGACTCTCAACTTGCATATCACAAGCTATCCAGGCATCCCCCAGTTCTACTGAACATTTTGTATTACCTTGAAAACTTACTGACAAGGCTTGCCCAGGCCCATTTCCTTCAGCAGTATTGATGCTGGATGCAAGCAACACATCCATTTCCTCAGCCTTTTGTTTGGCAAAAAATAAGGTCCTACAAAAGCTTGCAGAGGGTTAATAAGGAGTGAGCAGATTTTATACCTTCCTTGTTGTTTGGCTGTCATCAACAAAGATGATATAAAAATGTACAGAAACTGATTTTTGCATTTTTTTTGTGAAGTATGATGTAAGTAACGGACATATTTTCAGACTATTGCTTTTTCTTGTAGGACCTGAACGTTTAAGTGACCTTCCTGTGAAATGATAATACCAGCTGTGGCCTCAAGCCAGTTTGAGTTTGCACTTTGTAAAATGTTCATCTACAAAGTAACTACAGCAGTCAGTTAAATGAATAAAAAGTACCACACCTGAAAAGTATCAGAAAATGGAAATACTCCAGTTAGGTATGTATAGTTACTTAACACCCCCAGTAATATGTGGAAAAATGAAAAACTGTCAAAGCATTTGTTTCACTTGCTCTTATTAAACTTCAGTTAATTTCCCTTTAGCAATATGATGCACTGCAGCTCACTGTATCTGCAGAGAGGCCATCAGTCAGTGGGTGGCGCTCTCCTCCAAACACAGCCCTGTGTCCTCTGGCGTGTTACAGCCAGAACACCAGTGAATGCCTAATGCGCTAACAAAGACAATGACACTCAGAGGGTGCCGGCCATTAATCCACTTAGACTTTTTGCCGTGTGCATTTCCACGATTACAGGGGCGGGTCAAATTCCATTAACCGTGAGGTTTGAGTTTTTTTGCCTGAAGACAGGCAGGCCAATGGCGGGTTACCATTCTAACCACAGGCATAAACAGGACTTGCTTTTATTTCACAAAACTCGAGAGTCTTTCTTCTCACAGAGGAACGTTTGTTTGACAATCTGCTGTGGGTGAGATTAGTGCAGCATACGCATGTGTATGGCCTTTTTCAGTAAGACTGGATGGAGATCAGATAGCTGTTCTCCATATGTTGCTCTAGTTAATGATGAAGGGGACGAGGCACGGAGCTGCGGGTGTAGGGGTGTTTGGATGGGTGAGAGTCAAGGTTGTGATTTCCACTGGGTGATATGACATTCTCTGATTAAAAAACCCTTCAGGTTCCATCACTTCAAATGTTAAAGGATTCAAAAATTCCCCACTGTAAAACCTGATGAGTTAATTCAAAACTGTTTGAGGACACTGGGTGATCATTAAGAATTATTTGGATGCATTCTTTGGTATATGATGATTAATAAACTGAAATAAATACAAAAATCTAAGTTATACAGCATTATGATGCTTACATTTTTCTAACAAATTAAAATTATATCACAATACTCAAAACTACTGAGTTGTGAATGAGGGACTCCAATTTGTTTGGAGGATTAATTTATGTTAACTTTCTTTTTTTAAGCTGTGTTGTCAGGTTTTACATTGTATTTTCCCAAAGGTGTTTAGATAATTCACATCATTTTCATTCTCATCAACCCATTTGATGTGCTATGTGAAAGCATCTGCATTTGTCATGTTTCGCCACACATTCATTCAGGGTTTTCCTCATAATGTGTCACCCTTCATATACGTACTAGTGCTGTCAAAATTAACAAGTTCATTTTTGTAACATGTAAAATATGCAGCTGTTTTGTTTAGTTCCTGTGGCCGCCTGTGACCAACGATGATGTCTGTCACCAACAATGGAATTTTAGGCGTAAAATGCCACTTTTAAAAAGTTGCCTAAATGCCACTTTTAAAAAGTTGCCTAACAGATCTTTGGAGAAAGCAAAAGTAAACTGCACAGTCCACCTGTAGGCTCCGGTTAGGAGGATTAAGGTGTTTGCTCATTGCTCCCCAATATCTCTATGTAAACATATCTGCAGGGAGAAAATCTAACTACGTTGTGCTGCTGCTAGGGTTGCATGATATATTTAAAACATCATATTGCAATTATTTGGACATACACTGATCAGCCATAACATTATGGGCACTGACTGGTGAAGCGAATAACACTGATTATCTGGTTATCATAGCACCTGTCAGTGGGTGGGATATATTAATTCAATTTTCAATTACATTTTATTTGTATAGCACCAATTCAAACAGGAGTCATCTCAGGACACTTTTCAAATGGAGCAGGTCTAGACCATACTCCTTATAAAATTAGGCAGTATGTGAACTTTTGGTCCTCAAAGTTGATGTGTTAGAAGCAGGAAAAATGGGCAGCATGAGAATTTGAGCGACTTTGACAAGGGCCACATTATGATGGCCAGACGACTGGGTCAGAGCATCCCCAAACCTGCAGCTCTTGTGGGGTGTTCCTGGTCTGCAGTGGTTAGTACTCATCAAAAGTGGTCCAAGGAAGGAAAAGTACCAGAGACAGGGCCATTGGTGGCCAAGGCTCATTGATGTACGTGGGGAGTGAAGGATGACCAATGTGGTCCGATCCAACAGACGAGCTACTGTAGCTCAAACTGCTGAAACAGTTAATGCTGGTTCTGATAGAAAGGTGTCAGAACACACTGTGCATCACAGTTTGTTGGTATGGGCTGCAGAACACAGATCAACCATAACATTCTGACCACATGGGTGCCCAGGTGCACAGAATGTTATGGCTGATCTGTGTATGTTCAGATATGATTCACAACTAGTGGGGGAATGTTCATTTTTGCATCACAAATTTAATTCAGTGAAAAAAACTATTCAAATTAATAATTAATTATGTGACATTTGTTGGGGTCAGACCCAAACAAACATGGTTTTTTACACCTGGAGAAAAATATCTGTAGCCCTGGGCATCTCTTCAGTTCTTTATTAGTATGTGTTTTTGTCACACACTTTGTCTTTATCAAAATTAATTTTGCATATTGCGATTTCGATAATATTTCATTATTATTATTAATTATCGGCCCTAACTGCTGCAATAAACATTTCAAACATAAGTTGTCTGACTGACTTAGACAATTGACCTTGTAATGAGACTGTTTTGTTCATTGAGGATATTTCTGATCTTTCTGAAGGGATTTCTCTTTAACACTGACCACTTTCATGTTAACCTTACAAGTACTTGCTTTATTCAGACAGCATTTCAGTCAATAGACCCTGACAGAGGAAACAAAAGCTCGGTCAATAGACATCCACAAAGAAAATGATAGTTCAGTCAATAAAATAGGCCCTCATCAAGAAAGCTTGAGGTCGGTTCTTGCAGTCTGCAAGGATGGTGCTTTCTTTTGGACATCAAATTGCAGGAAATTTACTAGAGATTGTTATGTTTTTGAGTGCTGTTTTACTGCTTAAATAGACTTTCTGTGTTTTTACCCGTGGAACTGGCCCTTGTCAGGGTATAAAAGCCTTGAGACAGACGACCACCCACCTAGAGCCGGAGGATCTGTCCTAGGTTTCTGCCTTTTAACAGGCAGTTTTTCCTTGCCCTTGTCGCCAAGTGCTTGCTCATGGTGGTACTGTTGGGTCTCTGTAATTAATGTTAAAGAGTTCGGTCTAGACCTGCTCTATTTGAAAAGTGTCCTGAGTTAACTTCTGTTATGAATTGGCGCTATACAAATAAAATTGAATTGAATTGAATTGGAATCAGCACATTAAAAACATATATAGAAACTATTCACCATTTTTGCATATGTGTTTTGAAAGTCATACAAATCTATTCATTTTAAAGTTTATCACAGGCAACAAGAGAAAACTGTTGCAACTGCAAAAAATACTGTTCAAAACCAAAGCCTATACTTAATGAGCTCTAAAAGTCCCCATTACATTGTTGAATCAGGAAGCCTCCTGACTGTTTTCTGGAACAATCTTTGAAAAACACAGAGAGCTTCTGAATAACACAAAGAATTGTACTGGATGTAATTTGCATCAGTCGGAGGCACTGGATGTGTTGTTTGCATCCAGCATCAATACTGCTGGAGGAAAACGGGCAGTTAAAAATAAAAGCAGCCAAGCATTGTCAGTAAGTTTCCAAGGCGATCATAAAAAATGTTCAATAGAATTGATGACATGCCAGCCAACACAGTGGGATGTAATGCATTTTAAACAGATGCAATCATCTTAGATTGGCCACTTTGTCATCAGCTTTGAATCTGGTAATTGCTGGCAGCTCAACTAAAAAAGAATAATCAATATGAAAGAGGGCGATGAAACAAAGAGAAAATAAGCACTTTTTTTGCAAGCAGAGATAAATGTAACCCTTGCAATGAGATGAACCACCAAGTACCCCTGACTCCACCCCTAACCCAATGAAAGTGTAGGAGCTACTGGGAGGTGTCAGTGGTGCAGGAAGTATTCGGACTCAAGTCAGATTCAAGTCACAAATTTGATGACTTTAGACTTGACATGACAAAATCAAAGAAGACTTGCAACTCGATCTACAACCAGTGTTGGGTTTGTCCTTCTGGGCTACTGTAGAAACTTAGTGGTTGAACATGGCGGATTCCACAGAAGGTGGCCTAAGGTAACGAAAACACAACAGTTCTTATTTTGAGGTCATTATACACTCACGAAAACATAGCTATAAAAATGATATTCCATTTCTGACAATAGATCCTCCTAACAGTTACACACTGGACTGGAAATTGACCTTTAATTAATTTGCTAGCTCTTTTATTGGATCAAATGTCAGAAAAAAAGGAAATGTCCATCACAATTATCCAGAGCTGAAGCTGACACTTTCACTTTCTTGTTCTGTCCAACCAACAGTCAAAATATTCAGTTTACTGTAATTTAAGACAAGGAAAAGCAGCACACTGTCACATTTGAGATGTTAAACCATGAAATGTTTCCTATTTTTGCATGAAAAATTACTTTTTTTATTTATTTTTTCATAACTGACTAATCAGCTAATTGATTAAATGAATAATCATGTAGGCTTGTGTTGTAGACTGGTAGTTAATGCATCATCATTTTAAAAGTTCTTCATACTGTATGTTGTGAACGTAAAACCTTAATTTGTAACATTTCACTCTCAAATGTAGTGGAGTAAATGTATAAAGAGTGATGGAAGACTCAAGTAAAGTAAAGATACCTCAAACTTGTAAAAGTGAGTAAATATACTTAGTGGTGTGTGTGTGTGTGTGTGTGTGTGTGTGTGTGTGTGTGTGTGTTTGTTACTCACAGACTCTGCCGTAACTCTGCTGTATCTCTAGATGTCCCCAGTGACTGAAGATTCTTCTCTAGTGTAACAACTGGAGGCACAGTTGAACAATACAAACATTAAGAGTGCGTACTCGACTCACAAACACACTCATGCACTTAAAGAAAATTTTCCATTACCCTAGTGTGATACTATTTCAAGTCCTAATTAAACTCAAATCTTGATTTTAAATAACTTAAATTATTCTGTTTATACAGAGTTATCCTGTTTTTATCTCTGTTAAAATAGCCATTACTGAAGGAAGAAGGAAAAAAATAAGAAAACACCAGTATTACAGGTGATTCCAACCTTTTGGTCAGTGGTGAATCTTAAAAGTATATAACCATAAATCTTAGCACTACTTCTACTGTTAACACTAGACCAAAGCTGGACCTAACCTATGACCTAAACTTATCCTAAATTTAAACCTAGTTTTAATACTCTTCTGGACTCCAACCTCAAGCTCTGACCTTAAGCCAACCATAGGTCTATTTAAGTTTACCATAAACCCAAGACCCACTGCTAAACTAAACAACTTAAATTTAAACCAAGTACTAACAATAGTTTGAACCATAAACTCACCCTTAAGTCATAGCCATCATTTAAAACTAGTACCAAAACTCAGGATTTGATCCCTCAATTTATCCACAAATTCTAAATGTAATACTAATTTTAATCTTAAAGGGGAATTTGGCAACTATTTCAACCTAATAAACCCGTTTAGAAATCATTTGATGGTTAAATGGCCTGTTCCGGTGAAAATGGTGACTTGCCCCGCTCCCCCTAGCATCCCCAGGCGGAAAACCAACCTTGCAACTTTGGGACTACCGTCCCGTTAAGTTGGAAATAGGAAGTATCGTGAGAAGCGAGAACGAGCAAGAAACACGAACTACTTTACGGCAATTCCACATAAACGCACACGCCCCCCTCAATACCGGTTAGCCATGCCGGCTATAAGAACAAGCGACGATGAATGTATTACCCACCTCGGTAGACATTGCTCCACACGAAAAAGTTGCCCAGCAACAAATGCATATCAGCAGCGGCAGAAAGGGGGAGGAGGGGGCCGCAAGTGAGTTTTTTTACGACAGTGTTTTGAAATATACGTCCCAGAGCTGTAGGGGGAGCTCGTTGAGAAAACATGCGACGACAAAAGTGAAAACCAACGAAGAAATGGCTAGAGTTGCCAAGTTCCCCTTTAAACCTAAACCCCATACAAAATGCTAAACTTACTTAATGAGTCTGAACCCTAGATTCATATATCTATGTGTATATTTATATCAAAAAGTATAATGACCAATCAGGATATTCAATTCAATTAAATGTTATTTGTATAGCGCCAATTCATAACAGTTATCTCAGGACACTTTTCAAATAGAGCAGGTCTAGACCGAACTCCTTATAACATTATTTACAGAGACCCAACAGTACCACCATGAGCAAGCACTTGGCGACGGGGGCAAGGAAAAACTGCCTTTTTAAGAGGCAAAAACCTAGGACAGACACTTCGGCTCTAAGTGGGTGGTCGTCTGCCTCTACCAGTTGGGGATATGGGTCTATGGTTAAGATTAGTATAAATGCTCTGTTGAAATTAGGGTTAAGTTTAGTTTGATATCTAAGGTTGAATCTAGGGCTCATTAGCAACAAGTTTAAAGTTAGTTTAGCATTAAAGTTTTGAAATTCCAAAACCAAACCTGGGAAAGGAACTGTTTCCTGACTACCATTTATAAATGGGTTGTTTCTTTGTTTTCAGTTTTTTATTTTCAAAATAAAAAATGGAAAGTGACTTGTTTCGCAATTTTGTTTTTCTCATTTCAAAACAAATATCTGTTGGACCCAAAGTACACTGACCCTGATTCTACAAAAAATCTTGTTCTACTAGTTTTGATCATAACAATACACCCAGAATCTAAACCAGTCTTAACCCTTATGTAAACCAATTACTACTTCTAATCTCATCTAAACCAAACATTAGAGATGAGATTAATCTAAATGTAATCCTAGCACTACCTCTAATTTTACCTAATCTACCAAAATCCAAACCACCCCTAAACTTCATAAAGTCTGACGTACTTTCATCCCTAAACCCAGATCCTAATCTCAGAATTCATTTGATGAGAGCAAGACTGGGTAAAGTGACTGAGTAAAATGTCCTTGGACAAAGGACTCAAAGTATTTACTGTACAGACACAGACAGGGACAGACACACACACACACACACACACACACACACACACACACACACACAGACACAGACACACACACAGTTTTACTGATGAATGCTCTTTTTACCGTTGGCGTTGATCTGGAAGATATTGGAGGAGGTCTCCTGAAACACATCTTGCAGTTCTGAGGGGCTGACCTGTGTGGCTTTGGAGAAAACATGATATCAGCAAACACTTCTCAGTCCAGTGGAGCGTGACACTGCAAGAGCTGACCACACTGTGTAGGGAACAGTGCCATGGAACAGAAACAATATGAATACCTAGGGTTGAACATTTTTAGTGTCTGTCTATCTGGGTGTTTTTCTTTTTTGTCCACTTGATATCTCAAAGGTTAAAAGGGTTAGTCTTGTGGCCAAGAGGAAATTGGCATCATTTTTGGGGGAAGATTATTACCTTGCTAAGCTGTTGGCCAAATGAATGCAACCACATGTATGCTGTTGTAGTACTGTCAATTCTACTTTTGTACTTTATTCTTTTTCTGTATTCTTTTTTTTATCAGAACAGTGGATTTACATAATTTCAACATAATTTAAGCTACACCAAATCAATAATGTTAACAATGGATAAAACTACCATGTGTAGTCAGAAAGGGGTCACTCCTTGTAATAAACCTGGACATAATTTCCATCCAGCTGTGCAGTTTATCTAAGCCATTTGAAACATTTTATTTTTTATTCATCCCTTATTATTGCAGGGATGACCCACTGAGACTGAGGTCTTTATTACAGGGGTGCCCTGCGACAGCTCAAAAACAGGATTAAAAATACAGGAAAACACAATTATGTAGAAAACACTGTATAATTGTGTAGAAAACACAATTATAAAAAAACCTATAAGTCTACCTCTACCCGTATGTGCACGCTTAAAACTGTTGCAAGTGTATTTCTCTAGTAGCTTAATTACTAGTCATACATATTGACAGGTAACTCATTGATTCGACAGCTTTGGCACCATCAGGACCCTTGAGGGAAAACTGGTGACTGACAGCTGGTGGCTTCTTTATGTGTATTTATGCTCTCTGATGTCACAAAGGACTCATGATGAAAGGACAAATTCAAAGCATTTAATGTATTATTAGACTGAAAATCGACCACGTATTCAATAGTGGAGTAAGAGGTTTGTACAGAATTGAAGCTGTTATGTATCACTGTGTCACACACTTTTTAATGGACTTCAGCTCAGCAGACCACAGTGTGAACAGCCTTTGATCGTCTTATTGATCAGGCAAAGTCCCTGACATGTGTACAGGTTACCATGGTCACCACATGTTTTGAAAACAGTACATCACTATAGAAATCAGTTATAAGATGGCTTCCTCAACAGTTCACGACCAGCAAATGGATTAAATAGAAAAATATTTTTGCTTTTGATATGCTAATATCTCCCATCGACATATATAAAGATGGACGACATGACAGTTCTCCAAAAGTGAAGCCAAAACATCTAGATTGCCCCCTGGTGGCTGAGTGCAGTATATGTCTTAAAGTCTGCTGCCTCCATGTTAGCACATGGGACATGGGTCAAACTAGCTCCGAATGACTTCACCAGAGTAAGATGGCAGTGGCCGTATCCGGGAGTGAGCGGAAGTGGAGATACGATGTTCATCTTTTATGTGTCGACAATATTTACTATAACAAAATACTGTAAGTGGTCTGTTAGCTTTCACACTACAAACAAATAATACCAGAGACCCGAGCTCTTTTCAAGCTTAGTCTGGTTGTTTGGTCCCCACCAGAGTTTGACTGACAGCTTTCACATCAGCCCAAATGAAGCCCAATGTTTTGCAAATGCATGCTGATCACAAGTTGGTCTGGATGTATTATTTATACAAGACAGGTGACTTATACAAAAATAACCAAGAAAAAAAAAAGCCATTTGGTGGTAAAAGGGATTCTGCATACTGATGTTGCCTTCACATATAATTCCACTGAAATATTTTCTATCTCACGCAATTTTAGGCAGGTGATGTTTTGGTACTGACAGCATGTAATTTAAGCTACACTTCAAACTTTATGTGCAGGAAAAACCTGTGCATGGACAGCACCATTGTATTTGCCTCTCTGTTGTGGTGACTGCCAATGCAATATTCTCACATCTGCTTTTCTAAAATTCAAACAATCACAAAATGTTAAACGCATCAAGTCGAGCTGACAAAGGGACTTTAAAGAACTGACACATCAAAGTTGCATTAATTACTGACAGGAGATAGTAGGAAATTGACATTTACAGTAATTATAATGAAATACTGTGTATTGTTATTATAATGAATAGATGTGGAAATTGAATGGACATCAAAGGCTGCGGGAGCCTCTAATGTAGAATCTAACTGCAGTGATGATGATAGAGTGGATGAGGAAAATGGCATGGCTCTAAGCCACAGGCTGGCAGCAGTAGTGGTGAGTCTGCTGTATAAGTTATGTGGGCAGCGCCATTTTCCTTTTACAAAAGCACATGTCATTGCAAATGACAGGGAGGGTTAATGGCCAGGAGCCATTACGCCAGGCTGAGATCAACATCACGACCTGGATAAGCTGCACGCACAAGCCATCTCACTCACCCTTTTGTCAAATACTGCACCCAAAAATGACTGCAATTGGCTTTTTTTTCAATGTGGTCAAAATTACTGGGGTATAGATAAAATTTAGAGGTGTGAAAAAGCTCAAAAGTACCTGCGTTTGAGGCGAGGGGGATCAAATATTGGCATGAAAAGAAGAGAGCCAGACGAAGCAGAGCTGGACAATGACACATGCATCCATGGTGTGGGCTGGAGAAAGGACCGCGAGACCGCTACTGTACATCACAAGTCGTTAACTCCTCTCACTGAGCTAGGTAATGAAATGATTGCATGCAGTGAGTCGAGCAGCATTACAAGATTGTGATACATTTGGAAATTAGTCATTTTTCAACCGAGAAACCTTTAGTGCATTTTTAATGTTAACACACACACACACACACACACACACGCTCACACACACACGCTCACGCACACACGCCTTCAACGCACGCTTTGTCCACCTTTCACTTACCATGATATCCAGTGTGCATGCTACAGTGGAGGTGGCCTGGCCTATCAAAAGAAGGGCTTCCAGGATGTGTGTGTGACTAATATATGTCTGCATATTAGGCCTGTAGCAACGCGTCAACGTCAAAAATACGTTATATATACATAATACAAATTTTTGCGTCGACGCTTCGCCACAGCTCTACACACACACGTGGGAGACCAAAACATTGCAGAATGGAGGACGAAACAGCAACCTCCTCACAGAATTCCCAATAAAAGCCCCAATAAAAGAAAAAGTCCTAAAAAAAACAGCTCGCCCTCAATCATCGAAGGTATGGGAATACTTAAAATTTAGTCCCAAACGTAAAGGTGTGGTTATTTGCGCTCTGTGCTGTTGTGCTGTTGTGGTATGCCAACTCCATTTGGCAATGTGGGAGCATCTGGGGCGGAGGCGCCCCGTTGTCGCTCGTGGAGGAGACGGTGGCGGGTGGGTGCTGGCGTTGGCTGGGTTGGTTTCATGTTCGTGTGGTGTGTTGTGTGGCTCGGGCTCTGCGCACTTCGGTGGTGCTGGCTGGCTGTCTTGGCTCTCCGTGCGGTTTGTTCGTGCTGGGTTAGTTAACGTTAGTTATCATCTAATGTTGGCTTGAATGGTAGCCGGCTTACAGCTGCAGAACACAGCTATCTATAGTAGCTAACGTTGGCTGGCGTGGGTTTTGGCTGCTGGCCTGCCGCGGGCGGGCTGCGCGGGGGGCTGGGGTGGTTGGCTGGCGCCACCGGGGTGCGCGGAGCTCGGGCTGCGCGGCGCGCTGCACGGGCATGAGATTGATTTGGCCAGCGTTGGTGTTAGCTAGATCTAGCAGCTGTGCACTTTGGTGGTGCTAGGCTAACCAACGCATCTTAGCTCTCTGTCTGAAACGAAGGCACCGCTTTGCCACTCGCGAAGGAGACAACAACAAGCAAACGGTAGCAAGAAGATTGCAGTAGCTTTTAACGTTATCTGTTTAACGTTAGCTAACTCACGTTAATCGTCCAATTAGTCGTTAGATTAGTCGACTAATCGATAAAATAATCGCCCGATTAATCGTTTAAGAAATAATCGTTTACCCCCAGCCCTACTGCACATGTGTTCAGGATCCCATATTCCTACACAGCACATACGGATGGAAATAAAGATATACTGAGGGCAAGGTTCCAGCACACGGCTCTGTGACTCTAATTTTTTCCTGTCCTCTACACGGCTTTATGCCCAACTAGGACCATTTCAAAATGTTTTACCCACCCAATTTTGTTGATTTGCTCTTACTTTATTAATTTGGTCCTTTTTCCTTGATTTATGTGTTTTCAAAATTGGTAAGTCAGTCCTTCTGGATTTGGCAGGCTTTCTGGGGATTGTTGCGGCCTTAAATTCCTGATTTCATGGCCATTTCAGCTTTTTCTTAATAATTGTGATGCATGTTGCAATGTTTTCAGGCATTTTTTGTGATGAAATTGTGGGAGAAAGTGAAAATTACAAAAACATAGTTAGTAGGCTCGGATTGGTGAAACTCCTGGGAGACTACAATGATCAGTCAGATTCGCGAAGGAATTCACAGGGGTTGGTTGAATGAGTTAGTTGTTGCGATTGAAACTTTGCAACTTCCTATGGGGATTAGTAGTAAGTAGTCTACAGGGTTTCTTTTGTTGTCCATTTTTACCAGTGACCAGATTCTGTGTCCAACTTCCTGCCCAGCTCCGTCTGCTCTGTGCAGATGGAGCCAGCCGTGTATAACCAAGAGATGTTCTCTCACCAAAAGAAGGCTACCAGTAGGCTACTAGTGTATATTGATTCATATGTAAAAAGGTTTCACTTGTTTTCTGAGATTTATATATTGTCATTGTTTCTTGTTTTATTGATAATGTTGGATTGTAAATTGTTGTTTGCTTTTACCATTTCTGTCTTTGGGTGGACCCCAGGAAGACTCATGGCTATAGCTAATGGGGATTCAATGTAAAAAATAAAAGGCTAAAATTACTAGAAATAGGTGGATCACTATCTAGACAGTTAAATAACACTGAGGAAATAAGTTATTGGAGTGAAGGTTGGGTGGATAGATAGATGTAGATTAACAGTGAAGACTGTGAAACCTGTCATCAGAACCTCTTATGCATTGGACTAACTTTTACTCAATGAAATAATAAAATGAAAATTTCCCCCTGGAAACCCCTCAAGGATCCCTGGGAGTATGTGGACCCCAGGTTGAGAATGCTACATTAAAGAGTAGTGAACAGGACTGAAGTTGCTGTTACTGCTTACAGTCAGTTATGATGTTAAAATGCAACTTTGGTTCCTCTTGAATTCTGGGGGACCATCGGATGGCATATATAGGTATTAAAATGTCTGAAAACCCACTTAGACATTGGGAGAGAGAGAGGAATAGTGGCGCAACAACAGAGCTGTGGGCAGGGGCGTGGGAGTGTCAGTGGTTGAGGTTTACCACGAGGGTGTCAGGAACATGCAGGCGGTAGTGTATCAGGGTTTTAATGCACTTTTATCTCTGTAAAAAAAATCTGTAGGTGTGTTCAAACTAATATAGGGTTGCTCTGTAGATACTACACTCATTGTATTTTTATTTTTATTCAATAATGACCTATTGAACCTTAACCAAATTGTTTAGATATATACCACTGTAGTTCCTGTTTGCTCTGTTGATGGTCACACCTAAGGATGTCCATTAATGGATCTGTTGGACCAATCCTTTCATCCACACCAAAGTATTTTAACAACTGTTGGCCAGACTGCCATTAAATTAGATATCCATGTTCCCCAAAGAATGATCCGTAATGAATTGGGGAACCCCTGATCTTTTTGCAGTGCCACTATGAGGTCATATTTCCCACCTTGGCCTCTTTGGTTAAATGGTGTGCTCATACATACAGAAACAAAAAGACAAGAAAAAGGATGTAAATCCTTTGATGGAAACACAATAAGACAGAAAACTACTAGCATGATGGTGTCACCATTGAAATTCATGAATCAAAACTGGCTATAGCCACACTACCATACTCTCTCTGCACATAGAATGAAAAATGAAAAACTTGCCAGCATCTGCGGACAGGTGACATGTACCCTCTACTCTTAGGATGCAGCCTGATGTCATGGAGGGAGGAGGAGAAGGAGAAAAAAAGGCCATCTAGCAACTATAGCCTGTCAGTGAGTGGGTTGTGGTGTGTAGGAAGTCCTTGTTGAAGAGTGTGGCACTGTCCTCCACATGGAGTTGATGGTCATTCTGCATGTAATACTTGCTCCAATGCTCTAAACCTGTGTTGCCTCCCTCACTGGTGCCAAACTGGCACAGGAAGAACAGATGGACTTGGTGAAGTCCTCTGTGCCACTGCTGCTCCCACTCCTCCTCTGTGAAAGACAGGAGTTGGCCCCAGCCTGATGGATTCAATACGAGTTACCGTCCTACAGCAAGGCAGATAACACACATCTGTTCATTATGTAACTTACAGTGTGTGCCAATTGTTCTTGCTGGTTTCTTGACTCAAGGGGAGATATTTCACCACAATTTGTAAATTTAGTGAGGTATTTAATAAGACTAAAAATGTCAATGAGCCACAGTTCGTATCTGATTTGCAGTGCCACGAATAAGACTTGATGCCGTGGTGCAAAAAAATACTTTCTGTTGCTGAATTTTAAATATTAGTTGAAGAGAAAACACTTGGAATTGCAAGCGTGCATTCATCCTGTAAGGAAATGGATGTATGTTTAGAAATATGAGATATATATTCTATATACACCGATCAGATTCTGAGCACTGACAGGTGAAGGGAATAAGACTTATTATCTGGTTATCATGGCACCTGTCAGTGGGTGGGATACATTAGGCAGCAAGATTTGGTCCTCAAAGTTGATGTGTTAGAAGCAGGAAAAATGGGCAGCGTGAGGATTTGAGTGACTTTGACAAGGGCCACATTGTGATGGCTAGACGACTGGGTCAGAGCATCCCCAAACCTGCAGCTCTTGTGGGGTGTTCCCGGTCTGCAGTGGTCAGTACCTATCAAAAGTTGTCCAAGAAGGGAAAAGCGGTGATCCGGAGATCATGGATATACGTGGGGAGTGAAGACCAGTGGCAATCCTTCCTACAGGCGACCTAGGCGCTTGCCTAGGGCGCCACCTAGTTAGGGGTGCCAAATATGTGGCGAGAAAAAAATTATAATTAAAATTCGATACTTCAATACCATGTTGATGCTAAAGTGAAACTTGACGGTACTTACTGAACTATAAGCAGGACACATCACAGATAATAAAAATAGGCATGAAAACATGTTAAAAAATTTGAATTATGTAGGCTGACAATGAAACCATATAAAGAGTAGAAAGGAAACAGGCAAGGAGAAATTAGTATGTTCAGTTATCGTTTCTTTTCATTTATTGCTTGACGGCTACATGCCACTGTTGTTGTTTGTAAGGTACAAATGTTTTTAATAAAAGGGAGTGTATGGTGAAGTAGAGGATATTCATTCATTTCTGGTATCGTGACATCCCTACTGCAAATTCTTAGTAAATGTTCCCCAAGGTGAGGTGATAAAAGGAGCCAAGCCGTACTATTGAGTTTCTGAGGACAACCAATACCACAGGTTAGGAACATTGGTGTTTTAATTGACTCCGATCTAAGTTTTAACAATCTTGTATAAGCTGATTTATAATTTTATTTCAAGCAAAATCAACTACTGCAATAGACGTCTGACAGGACTTCCTAAAATGACCATCACGGTCCTGCAACTCAATCAAAATTCAGCAAGAGTTCTGACAAAAACACAACCAACAACAACAACAACAACAGAAAAAAGATCAACCCACATCACACCACTTCTTAAGTCTCTACATTGGTTGCCAGTAAGCTACAAAATTGATGTTTTATCACTTGTTTATGAATCTATACATGGAGTCGGCCCAAAATACATGTGATATGCTTGAGTTACATAGCCCTTCGAGACCTCTTAGATCTCTAGGGAGTGGACTGCTAGTAGTGCCGAGGGTCAAATCCAAGCAAGGAGAAGCGGCTTTTAGTTACTATGCAGCACAACGCTGGAACCAACTGCCTGATGGTCTTAGGAATGCCACAACCATTACAGTTTTTAAATGCGGACTGAAAACTGAAAATTACTGTATTTTACTACTTTATTTATGTATTTATTTGTATTCCTTTTATTCATTTTATGTCTTTTTATAATGCTTTTTTGTAAAATCATTTTTATAAGTTGTATCTATGGAATACCTGGATAATGCATGCTAACTCATGCTGTGCTTGTTTCATAACATCTTTACATAGTATAGGCTGGAAATGCATCACTTTACTAAGGTAATTCTCTCAGTTTATCATTTATGACACTTTAAACCAAACGTATTTACTTCCAACCTTCTGTTTTGCATACATTCTATTCCACTGACAAATGGGTGAAAACCGTGTGCCCTGTTGTCACACAATCCTTTCACGGGGGAGTAACATAATTTTCACATCAGAGCCCACAAAACATAATCTGCATTTATGATTTCATGCTCATTTCACAAACTCCACTGACCCCGCGTTCCCTGGAAGGTTGAGGGATCCACAGAGGGTTATTTCGCAACCAGTGTTTGGTATATGGTTTGGATCATTTCAGCAGCTTTTTATCTTTTCACACTTGAAACTTTTCTCTCACATTAACATGTCGACACTTTAACATGCTCATATCAGCATGCCACTTCAAAGCTGTACTGATATGCACTGCCTTCACAAAATCACTCTTGACAAATTCAGTCTCTCTGTGGTTGGAGCAGTGTGTCTGATACAGTCATAACTTTGATTTTGTCCTATATTATATCCCCGCAGAGGCATTTTGGAAATGCAGTGTAAGAAAAATAAATTATTTGATAAAATGTTAATAAGACTAAGAGTCAATGGCAACTCGTTGTACCAACGTGCTACCATGCGTACAATGATAATGTTAACATCCGGATGTTGAGCAGGTATAATTTTTACCTCTACTTAATTCAGCTTGTTAGCATGCTAACATCACTAAACTGTGGGAATGTCATCAATCAATAAAGATTGGTTAGGTTAGGGGAAAGATCATGTTTGGGCTCAAATAAGTAGCCTACTTTATTAAAAGGTTCAGTGTGTAACATTTAGGAGGATCCATTGGCAGAAACGGAATATAATATATGATAGTAATAGTTTCCTGAACATAAGAATCATGTTTTTGTTACGTTAAAATTGCAGTTATTTTATCTATAGAGGGAGCGAGTCCTCTTCTATGGAGGCCGCCATGTTGAACAGCCATGTTACCCCAGAACAGGTAGCCCAGAACAGACAAACCAAACACTGGCTCTAGATAGGCCCTTTTGGCGAGTTTTGCAGCAACTGTATTCTCCTTCAGACTTAGTTGAGGGGTCAGTGGGTTTCAGTTGGTGGGCAACTTCATTTTAACCGCTAGATGCAACTAAATCCTACACGCTGGTCCTTTTAGGTTTGCGAAGTAGTCATTTAAACCCAAGCCACGTTTCATCATGATTCAACTAATAAGTACGTGGTTACGGTTTGTGAGCCATCAGGGTCTCCTGTGTTAAAGTCTGATGTTTTGTTCCCATCATAATTACTATGGCCGCAAGAGGGCTTTATTACTTGATCGTTAACATATGTCATTTTGGGGTATTTGCTGGAACCACAGATGCTGATGTTTTTTTTGGGAGGACAGTTTCCCTGTCAACATTGCGAGCCAGCTGGACTCAAAAGATCATGCAAGAATCTATCTTGTCAGGCTTCCAGCTATGCACAGACCAATCAGTATCCTATGAGGAACTGCTGGCAGCTTCAGCATTAGCTGCGGGCATGGTTCAATGCTATGGTAGGTGTATGTGATGACATATTTAAGAATTGACTGTTTTCTCAAAAACAACAATGGCGGCAGCTAAAGAGGGTTAGCGTGGATGTTGCTAGCATCAGTTCTATCATAACTGGAGAGTTTTTCTTTATTGAAAGAAGAGCAAAGCACGGCACTGATGGCTCTTCTGAATGGGAAACATGTTTTCTCTCCTCTCCCTCTCTCTGAGTTTAAATACTGTGTGTGGTTCGATGATCTGTTTGAACAGTGCAGTCTGGTTAAGTTGTTGGTGGGGCTACATTAAAAATTAGGGGATCACCAAAGTCGTGACAAATTGTTATCTGGGATGAACAAAATTTCATGGCAATCCATCTAACAGTGGTTGAGATATTTCATGGTTATTTCATGAACGATGTAAAGACGTATCAAATCAGTTGACAATTTCGTTTCCACTCGTCATACAACCTGAATCAACATGAAAATGTTGAGAGACAATATTTGCTTTGCTTGATGTGTCCTTGATAGAATTTTGAGTTTTCAGTATGAGCTCTACACTCTCAGAGCTGTCAAAATAAGAGTGTCTGAAGTGGAATTAGAAAAAAGAAAGCTTCAGGGCAAAACTCACTTTGCATATTCCCAGTTGCCAAAGATAAACCCCAGTGAACTGATTATAGATGATGATCAGTTTGGCAGTTTGGTTGATTTTCTTTTTCTCCTTTTCAAGCACTGAATAATCAGTACAAAGTGCCCTGATTTCTCTTATAGTAATGAGTGAGAGTCCTGAGCACGCTGGGGGTGAATTACCATCATGCCCTTGCAGTGTAGCTAGTCGATAGCACAAATGTGCTATCTGCAACATGTTCAATTATACTCTCAAATCAGAGAGGAACTTAATCAAGAGCTCCCATCTCATTATGCCTGAGGTCAGTGGCTGTCTCTCCTCAGCGAGGAGGCACAGATTTTACTCTTCCCAAAAATATGCAATTTAGCCAGTGAGCAGCTGACTGGGAGAAGGAGAACCTGGCCTGATCCCAACAGCTGGCACTGCAGGTGCAGCTGACAAGGTTTGATTTTGGCTCTCTGTAGGATTTGACCGATATACACAACCCAGTCTAAAACCACAGTAAACTAATTTGGAGTAGATCAGAGAATACTGATAAGATTTTATATCTCTTTTATTATGAAAGTATTTTCAGCTATTTTATGGTTTACATGTCCTTGTCAAAAAGACAAGAACTGATAGCAAGGTGTTGTTCACCTCAGCTCTAGAAGTATGGCATAAGCACTGGTCTTGCTTGGCTTAATGCACACCTTCAGAGCTTAAAGTCATATTTTAAGGAATGTGTTTCAGATTGCCAATATGTAAAACAAATGGACAGAAGTTTGGTTTTGTATAAGAAGCCAATAGAATTGTGATATGGTCAGTTAAATATTAGCACCAATCTGTACAGTTACAGACAGCATTAATCCTTATCCCTCCTTAGTATTGCAACTCTTTTTTTCCATCGTCATATTTGGATTTTTCAATTGTTTTTAATGTGTGGGAATTCCTTTTTGTTTTGTTTTTTGTGTGTGTATTTGTGTTTGCACCCCCCTAGAATCTAGAATAGCTCCTCAGTGCCCCATGGCCAAAATTAAAAGTCGAATGAATTGTTATTGTTAATTTGGGTAACTGTACTGAACAGACACTGCATTAAAACCACAGTATGTGATTTTTTTTTTTTTACTTTTTGTTGCTCTGTGTTACCTTCCAGACATCATGCACAACTTTATAAGCTTTTTGTACATGAATGAAGGAGGTTATGGGTCTGTCTGGCTACCACCACGGGATGTAGAATAATATTGAGATACTGGAAATCACCAAGCCCATGTTGTTCTTTAAGAAAGAATTGAGGTGATGACAAAAATGAATTAATTAAATCAATTAAAAAGCTCTGGTGAGACCTCAGTCTACGCACTAAGCGGCAGACGTATAAAGTGAGTGGTGATCATAGTCAAGTATTTAGAAGTTAAAGAGTTGTCTTTTGCCGAGTGAGTACTAGACTTCCCTTGTGGCCACAAACATGACAAAATAAAATGTTATCACCAAATCAATGCTAATGTTGGCATAAGAACTTTAAAAGATTGTGGTAGAGCTAGCTTGTTTCACTGCCCCCAAGTGGCCAAAGAAAAGTAAATTCATGCAGGTTTAAAGAATATTAACACTAAAGATTATTTTTAGTATTGTTGTGATAATTAGCTCATAATATAGTATATTACATCATATTGTAATAATTGCTTTTAATACATATAAATGTACACAATAGATGAAGAGCGTATGTCAGTATTAAATTAAAAGGTTAGGTTTTTAGGTGAAAGAGTTCCATTAAAAAGGACCAGTGTGTCGGATTTAGTGACATCTAGCGGTGTAACATCTAAGTTACAGATTGCAGACTCCATGGAAGGCGACCCGTTCTAAGGTAACAAAAACACAACAATTCTTATTTTCAGGTGATTATGATTATTATGAACTAATGAAAACATAGCTATGAATATTATATTCCATTTCTGCCAATATATATGCCTAAAAGTTACACACTGGACCCAAAATACTGGACATCACTGCAAATGCAGCTTCAAGAAGGCTGTCACACTGTTTATATGCTATAATTCAAGCTATATATTTAGCTCAAAGCTGTGAATACACACCAGGTTCCTAAGAAACTGGTGTAGCAACTCCATTATGGACAAACAGGGTTATTTTCAGCACATGACTGAGTCAAGCCTGGAGAACCTGGAGAGAGTGAACAAACCACAGGAATTCATAAAAGATTCACCTTGACTTCACTGGGAGGAGGTGTATAGTACATGCCCCCCAACACACACACACACACACACACACACACACACACACACACACACACACACACACACACACACACACACTCTCTCTCTCTCTCTACAGCATCACCCCCACATGCGGCCATCTAGAGGCGTTCTGCTCTGTTTGGTCTGTGTGCCATCATGTTGCTTGCAGCCAGAATGTGCTAGAAAATGCAGACCAGCATTAAATCATTACCATGAAAAGCTTTGTTCTGGTCGGACTGAACACCATGCTGTTCAGATGCTGCAATTTGGCCTGACAGTTTTGTTTCTTCGATGAAAGCTTCCCGTAATTTTGCCTCCCTCCTCTGTGCGGTAGGAGACGGACCATTTGCAAACAGTGAGAGGAAAAGATTTGCAAAGATAACATTAAGCCACCAAACTGATCAAGCTTAAACATTTAGAAAAAAGGCATCAATTATGTGACTCCAACTTAATAAAATCTAAGTTTCTGCTCACGTTGATAAAACTTTTCTCATGACTTCCCCATAATGCAAATTCAGACTATAAATTATGGTTAACAGGAAAAAGAAAGCAATTAACACTGTCACATACAGACAAGGAGAGATATTTCTCAGTTACAGCACATTTGCTTTCTGCTTAAACCTGATGGATCATCCTAATTGTTACAATGCAGTCAGGACAGTGTAATTACTTTCATGATCCCTCATTCTTACTGTAAGTGTAAGCCTTGTAAAAATAGTTTATTGTTCAGTGCAGAGTTTGATAGAAAACATGACCTTTCCAAGCAACAATTACGGCTGTATGTAAGACAAATTAAGCTATTATTAATGAGAGAAAAATTCAGAAAAAGATAAAAGTACATACATAGTGTTTACATTTAACATCAGCAGCTCAATCATGCATAGGCAAGAGGGTAACTTTGATCGCACTTTATATGTCGCCAAAATTGGATTTATATTGAGCTCATTCCTTTTGGTTTTTACTAATTTTCCACAAGGAGCAGCTCAGTTCAAGCCAGGTTTTATATTTAAACACACAAAACCACTGTTTCCTTTTCCACTGTAACTGAACATTCATTTTTCTGCAGGTGAGGACAGCTCAGAATTATGCTTATGTGGAGAAAGTCAAATGAAACATGAAGGCCAAGTGTGAAATTCAGTGTAAACCGCTCATTATGCTGCAGATCAGGAGCCATCAAATTAGATTTTTAATTACAATTTTACGATCAAATTTCCACTCATGTTTTTTATTATTGATTTTTTTTCATCCAATTGCATGTTTAGATTTATTAAAAATATTGGTGTCTTGAGAAATAAATAAATAAATGAAACTGTAAGCAACAAACCTTGACTTTATATTAAAAAAGTGTTTTACAGCCTCATTAGCACCCTTGAACACATCCATAAAGAATGAAGAAAGTTGGATGGAGCAGAAAACATTCTGACAATGTTCTCATTCTTCCCATCAAGTGCTGCATGCACAGCCTTTCTAGTGGTGGCACACCGTTTGACAGAACATAGGAAGTTTGACTGGTTCCATCAATTGTGCAAAATGAATCAGTGTACTGTATCTATAGCAAGTATTCAGCCCTGTCTCGTAGAAAATATATTAACAACTAATTTGCAACCATGCAGACCGATGCATTTTCTATAAGGAAATGTTACTATGTGGCAAGTTGCCAACACGCTGATACTGAATGTATCAGTAAACTGTTCACTGAGAACATACACCGATCAGCCATAAAATTATGACCACCTACCTAGTATTGTGCAGGTCCTTTTGACGCCAAAGCAGCCCAGACCTATCGAGGCATGAGCAGAGTGTCAAAGTAACATCCACCTGAATGGCAGGACCCAAGGTTTCCCAGCAGAACATTGGCCTGTTTCCGCTGGCTTGCCTTCTTCCCATAGTGCATCCTGGTGCCATGTTTTCCTCGGGTATACAACGCCCACGCACACGGCTGTCCACAAGATGGAAAAGAAAATGCAGCCCATTTTTCCAGCTTCTAACACATCAACTTTGAGGACAAAATGTTCACTTGCTGCCTAATATATCCCACCCTCTGACAGGTGCCATGGTAACCAAATAATTATTCACTTCACCTGTCAGTGCTCACAATCTTATGGCTGATTGGTGTATTTCATTTGTTTTCTGCCAAAATAAGCAATCTGGCAATACTATCCAAACCTACCAAAATCACTTGTTTCCCATCACAACATTTCCCTAACCTGTACCAAAGTACTCGACTTGCCTAATCCTAACCACAATCCAGATCTTTCCTTAACCTTAACATTAGTGCTTTGGTTGCAGGAGTCTGGATGTGAACCCTGGACAACAATTTAGTAATATACAGGAAAAACTGAAACTACAAACATTGTGAGCCATAAAAGCAAAGCAATTTTCCCAGGATTAGTGGCATACCTGTGAACAATGGGCACTTTTTACAATACACTCAATTAAGTGGCATTTGTTTTCTGGCATGCAACTTTTTTGTATTATATGTATAGTTATAATTTCATATCACATGTACACTGGTAATTTGTTTTTGGTTTTTTACAAAGTAGTTTGAATTACTTTTTCTACATAGCGTTAGTTAGGGAAACTAAAATTCTCTCCAGGGTAGCTTTGTTGTAGTTTTTTCTACACTCTCTTCTATTACTTCTTCTAGGGTGACGTTATTGGTAGCTTGCAAGCTATGCTCTCAAATTAAAAAGTTGTAAAAAAAAAAGTTCAAAATTGTTCTTAATTTAAGAGACTGAATGATGCACACAACCACAAAATACACAGAACATCCTGTACAGGGTTCCCACTTTAAGAAATTATTTTCCAGGATTTTTTCTTGACAATACAGCACAGCACTCACAACGGTGCTTATAGTCGATACTCCAAGTTATCTTGCTTTCGTGAAGCCCCTGGCTGTTCTCACCACAGCGGCCTGGTTAACGGGCTAAAATTAGGGATGCACGATAATTATCAGGACATTGCTCGATCAATTACATTACTGAAGTTATCAGTTGATATTTTTAATGATTAATTTGAAATCATATGCAAAACATTTGATAGGCTTTATGTTCTGTGAAAGTACTGTACGTTTTTGAATGAACTTCACTAGAAAAAAAAAAAAAGAACATTTGAGAGGACTGCTGTTTGTTGTCTGCTGTGTTACAACAGCGATGTCAGTTAGATCTGTTTAGAAAAGAGCTATGAAATATTACAGCACCCCCTTTGCTCACTACATCCTAGACTTATGTACCCTCAAGTGTGTAAAAACTACAGGTTAAAAAACCTCTTTTTAAAATAAAAAATCTTATTGGCTGTGAGAAGAAGGTCATTATTGGTTATTGTATCGGCTGTAAAAATAATCCATATCATGCATCACAATCTAAAATACAATTCTAATTTTGCAGGACAACATGGATTATTAGCAGGATATAGTCATTCTGATACATTTCCAGGAATAGAAAACTAGTCACCAAATTTCTAGGTTTTCAAGATTTTCCAAGACGCATTGGAACCCTGCTGTATTTATTGAGAAAACTGTGATATCACAGATAGAATACCACCAGAAGTGCAAAGTTTCTATGCGACCATTATTGTAGCAAAACTATTTACAGATGTGAGTGGAGAGTTGTGTAGCTGTATCTCCAACCATGCGTGCATAATCAGATTTGTAAAAGAATCTGTAAATACAAACTGAGATTTGTGAATGTGTACAGGAATCTTGTCAAATGTATGTGTGATTAGTTTTGTATAGAAAAATTACAAGCTGTGTAGAAAAAGCGAGATCTTTTGTTTGCTTTAATCCAATAAAATAAAATAACTTGTTTATTGTAGGAAGCTAATTACAGGTGATTTCCGGGGACAGGTGTTCTCAAAGTTGCCAAAGAATTGAATAGATCAGGATTTCCAAGAATCGTTATCCATATGTTTTCCACACTTCCTTGAGTATACTGTGAATAACAGAAGGCTAGCTATCCACTGCCAGATAACAAGCTAATTCCACAATCAAAACATGTTTCTTTCTACCAAACACAGATGGTGCTGCCAGCTAGTGGTGCCAGTTGCTCCAGAGCTACTCAAAGAGACGGCACAGAGGGCACAGTGAAGCCAAAGTGCTTATATGAAGATGCGAGGTCACAAAAGGTTGGACTTCAGATCAATGGCGTCTCAGTTGGTCCATTAATCCATGCATGGCTGTCTCACACATGGCCCACTTTGGCCACTTATTGCCCATCAGCAGTGCATGGAGCTGGAGGAGCAAGTGCTCATCACAGCCTTGTCACACCCAGTCCACCCTCTTGCTTCATTCGAGCTTAATGAGCAAGTCTATGTCTCCATAGAGCTCATCACGGGGAACTAACAATGTCGACAGATCTGTGGGTCAGGTCCAGCACCCAGCACTCTGCTGGAGAAAACCAAAGAGGACTCCTTAAAACTGGGTTAAGAGACTTGTGAGCTTTTGTCAAGCAATGACATGGAGGTCTTTACTGTTCTCAGAAGTAAAAACAGCTTTTATATATGCAAATAGAAGGAATTTGCATATATGAAATGGCAGGAACAGAATATCTCGTTTTTTTGGGATGTTGATTTTTGGACGATTTATATTTTTTCATTTTCGACATTTCATAGACCAAATGACTAATTGATTAATTGAAAAAAATAATTGGAAGATCAATAAATAAAAGATGACCTTTCCATACACCTCAAATCTGTTTTAAAGTTAGGGGTTTTAAATGTTTATTTGGTGAGCCTGGACCTATACAGGTAAATGTATTAATGAAAGATCAACCATGTCCAACTTCTATTTAAGCTACACAAGAAGCTTGTGGTCTGTAAAGATGTACTAGGGCGTCCCACAGAGTTGCATGTCTAGATGGGGAGCCTAGGATCACCCCTGAAATCTGATTGGTCACCCCAAGTGGCACCACATTATCCTTACCTCTTCAACTCTGCACTCCACACAAATTGACCCATTTTGACATTTGACAGCAGTAACATGTCATTCTTTTAACCTGAAATTTGATGACTTTTCCTAAAGTGACCCAAAATACACAAAAATAAAAAATATTTTAAATTTTTATACTTTTGCACAGGTGCTACAAATTTTTGTACATTGATGCTCTTTTGGGTCAAATTTGTGACAGAGTTGGGGGGGGGCGGGATCTTGACACTGTCACAATAACTGTTCGCCCAGGTTCCCGCGGGGACAGGCACCTGCTAGTCTTGGGGGGCCATGGGGGAACCTTGAAACAGTGAAATAACATAGGAGTGGTCATATATGGTACGCATAAGAAACAAAGGTCATACAGAGGTCAGAGGGTGCCTTGACACAGAGACTTGCACCTGCATCTGCAGCTGCACCTGCAATGTAACAATATAATCTAAAATTAGACAAATTAGAATCAAATCACTGTGTGTGTGTGTGTGTGTGTTTGGAGGAGAAGGGGTGGGGTAATAAGATTATAAAAGATACCAGAGCTGCCCTTTCAGTGGCAGAGGTACAGAGGTCATGGCAGCAAGAGTCACTCTTCAAGAGGTCCTTGATCAGATCTTCCACAATGAAGAAGCTGAGAGTGCAAAGTTTCCTACTACTGCATTGAATGCACTGACTAGTTTGAAACAAACATGTTTTATGTGTTGTGTTTTGAAAGTTAATGTTAAATTAATATTGATAATAACATGCTCATAATACCAAAGTTAACATGCTAATGTTTATAATGTTCACTATCTGAGTTGTGCTTGTTAGCATGATAACGTTTAAATACAAAGCTAAGCAAGAGTTTTTTTTTAAATAATCCAACCTGTGCCCAAATTTTTTGTGCAGTGCAACATTCTGAACAGGTCTCTACGCACAAACAGTTGCTTGGGCCGGCCGGGTTCGAGTCAGCTTTCTGAACTCTGGTGCAGCGGGTTTCAGGCAATCACAGCTTCAGTCAATTTATAAAAAGCTCAAATGACTAAGCAGAAAATTTGCAGTGCAGTCTGCTGCAGTTAGTGTTGAGCTTTATGAATACAGCCTCGGGTCTTTTTTTCTGTCCAATGTTCCCTATTTGGCCAGTCAGCTTTGGATTGCGTCCCAAAGTGTTGGTCTATGACAACCTAGGAATGCGACTCAACAATCAACGATTCTTCCCTGCTCTGATTGGTCATTTTCGTTCAGACTCAGTGGTTGTTGTATTTGCCATTAGAAGCGAGAGCCAGAGGACTTTGAGTATCTGTCTCATGTTCTACTGTCAGGATAAAAAAAGTGATTTTTGTAAAACTTACTTGTTTAGCTTTACTTTGAAGAATACTGATGCCTTCATGATCCTGAAGAAATCTCAATGGTTTTGATGTCCATAAATCCAAATCTCAGCAAACCCCTTTAATTTCATACATTTCATATTGCTCTTCCATAGAGATATTACATGCATTTGGCTAATTGACATGAAGACCTTTAATGTACAGTCTAGTCACACACTAAAAAATGCTGGGTTGAAAACAACCCAATCTGGGTTGTCTTCAACTACACTGCTGGGTAACTATTGGACCAACACAATGCTGGGTTAACGTGGTAAACACAGCAAGATGGGTTGCTTGTTTAACCCAGCAAGATGGGTTGAACATTCAATCCAAAATGCTGGGTTAATTCTACCACATAAGAATGGTTAATATTTTATCCAAATGTTGGCTTACAATAACTGGAATATTGAGTTACTTCTGCCGTATGTTTCGTTACAGTAAAATCTGTAAAATAAACTTTGATAGACTACACGTCTAATAGTTCAAATAGTTGGATATATTAGCATATTAAAAATACAATACAGGTTTGGCAATGGAAACCTTGTGTATATATACATATCTCAGGAACAACATCAGAAGCCTCAGTCCAGAAGAGCGCAGTCCTAGGAACAGCTAAGACACACACACACACAAGCAAATAACATGAAAGTTTGAATATACAACGAAATGGCCCACCAGATTTGATATCTTGATTATTTTTTCATGGCTATTGTTTTTTTTACAATATGTAATTATAGTCATTTCATATTCAGGCCCAGTCCTACTAAGGGGCAAACATGCCTTGCACCCTGAATTTATTAATTTGCACCCTTAATGTCAAGCACAAGAAGGTCTTAGTGTAGTTGAAGACAACCCAGATTGGGTTGTTTTCAACCCAGCATTTTTAGTGTGTGACTAGACTGTACATTAAAGGTCTTCATGGGCGCACAGACTGTACGGGCGTATCCATGCGCACCTTCCAATTTGGTAAATGGTAAATGGAGCTGTACTTGTATAGCGCCTTTCTAGTCTTCCGACCACTCAAAGCACTTTTACACTACGTGCCACATTCACCCTTTCACACACATTCACACAGCGATGGCAAAGTCCATTGAACAGAAACTAACAATCATACACATTCACACACCGATGCACAGCATCGGGAGCAGTTTGGGGTTCAGTATCTTGCTCAAGGATACTTCGACATGTGGCACCAGGAGCCAGGGATTGAACCCACAGCCGGGGATCGAACCCACAACCTTCCAATTAAGGAACGACCTGCTCTGCCTCTGAGCCACAGCCGTCCCTGGTCCATGTATGTTCAGCAGCACAAACTGCAAAAGGGCTGGGTGAAGGTGAATATAGATCATAGGTGGTAATTATTAAATACTGTATCAAAATAAAGACAATGATTTGGTGAAACCACTTATATTATTATAACCCATCTAACTGATGCTCATTTAGTAAGTCAGGGGCATATATGCAAACGATAATACTATTATACTATGAAAACAGTGACCACTAGTGTAAACTGTCAAGCATAAAATAGTGAGCTTTTATACCCTTTCATTTTCAGTACTTATTATTAACACCATATGGCGTGTCAATATGTGTTGCTATTGAAGCCGTGTTGTCCTGTCATCCTGAATGAGACACTTGGCTGTGCTGGAAGTGACACACTGCCTCTCAGAGTGCGGGGTGGAGGGTTGAGAGATTTTTGCCAGGAGAGGGAGAAGAGAGATTAGCCTAAAAGACAGCTCTATTAGAGACTTAACCTGGGCTTTGATCATTTCCTGAGCTCCCCTTCAGATCAGCCCGAGCAACAGACGGCAAATCTGACAGGCTCCTGCTCTACCACCCCACCACCACCACTCATATCCCTCATAATGTACCCAGGCTTCACTGTGATCAAAGACCCCCTTTTCTGGTGACTGTGGTTCCCATCTGTCTGCCCACAATAGAAAAGACTGGGAGAGGGAAGCTGACTGTCAGACTGAGTGAAAGGGAGTATTTTAGGGCACACATACGAGTACAGTATGCTGGAGTCCGGAGACAAAAAGCATATGTGATGTTTGTTTTTTTCTCTGACATATCCTCTCTTCCCCCTCCACTCTGTATCTGAATTCCAGCATAATAACTTGTGCCAGCTACTCCCCTCGAGTGTCAAACATGATTGGTATGAACATACATTCTGTATACAATGCTATAAATGCACGGTACAAAGCAGGCAGATAAGGGCATATTCATTTGTCGCTGACTGGCCAAATAGGGAACATTGGACAGAAAGAAAAGACCTGAGGCCGTATTCATAAAGCTCAACACTAAAAGCAGCGGATTGCACAAAATGTTCTGCTCAGTGATTTGAGCTTTTTCATAAATTGACTCAGGTTGTGATTGCCTGAAACACACAGCAGCATGCATACTCTCAGCAATTACTTCAGTAACAAACGATGGAAATCAACATGTTAATCAAGTCTTACATAGTTAACGCTGATTATGTGAGTAGTAAGGGTGAGAAAAAAGGACACATTTGCCTTCAAAATAACATTGAAGGTTCATTCTAGCTGGAACAATAATCATGCTTTACACATAGCAAAAAGCTCTAACTTTAATCAAGTGAATCATGATATTAAACCTGCATTGAAGCACTTGTCTGTAGAATGTAGCATTGTTTAATTGTTTCTGACGGTAGGGGATTTGATTTGTAGAAAAAGTTGACGATCCAGGTAAATCATACTGTGCTAGTAGCTCCACTTAATCACAATGGTGCCATGAGCTGAATACTATAGCTAACAATCTGATTGTGCTGGAATCACTGGAAACTTCAAGGGGTCGACAAATTGATTACAACTTATCCTGAGAGGAACATGAATGTCGAAATCTCATGACAAATCCATCCAATAGTTGTTGAAACATTTCACTTAAAACCAAAAATGTCATCCTCTAGTGGTAAAGTCAGGGGATTACTATAGCCAGCAGGAATGATCCTCTGGGAAACATAAATGTGTGAACCATATTTCATTGTAATCCATCCATGAGATATTGAAATATTAGTCTGGACCAAAGTGGTGGTCAACCAGGTGACTTCGTCATCTGGTGGGTAAATGTCTGTATGTTGGTTACATATTTTCCCACAAATAGAGACACGGGCAAAACTGACTGACTGCAACCAAGAACTAACTAGCCATTTGAAGCCAAGTCCCTGCTGGAAACACATGGAGTCTGGCTGTCTTTTGGCCATCGCTAAAAGCACATTTATTAGGGTAGTACTGGATGGGTACCTGGGCCACTGATCTCCTGCAGAAGTGTGAGTGACATTAGGGTTGTAGCTACGGATTGAGCCAGCTGTACTCAAGGTTTGTCAGCTCTAAATGATTACAATATATCAGTGATAGGTGAAGCTGTGTGTTGTGTTTACTGTACTGCTACAGAGAAATTAATCTCTTTAACATGTCCGACAGGGTCTCTCCACTGGAGTCTGCAAAGGCTTGTCAACGTTATTAGCCATGAGACTAAATTAGGTTAGAACCATTGGTCTTTCAACTAAGGTTAAGAGCCACAGTTCTGAAAGCCACTCAAAACTAATGAAGAGTTAATGGGAAATACTTTTAATCACTAAATCTGTAGGCTATAACTCACAGATGAACTTCCTGTGCTGATCCCAGTCAGTGTGAAATGTTAAAATGAGAGCAGATCATTATGTTGCAAAGGCACTGGCCATGCCTTCACCATTTTACTTTTACACTGATCATTTTTTTAAATCAGTGACATCGCTTTGTACATGTGACGAGTGATAAGTTTACCACCAATTATTTTGGTGTAATAGATGATAGAGTTATTTGTAGAGTAAAGCCACTGAAATCTGCCACCAAAATCTGCATCTTCATCATTAACAATACAGGGATGAGGTAAAAAAAAGAAAATGAGTGAGGTAAAGGGCCTTGGTAGAGACCAAACCAGAGTTAACTGGCAATATTAGAGTTACATCTCTTAAGTGGCCAGAAACATGACTCCAACTGGGTAATGTACTGTATGCAAGTTGTAAGAAGACAATTGATATGTGTCTAAGCCCCGACGTCCATAGTTACTATTGCTATGTCTGTCTATGTCCATTCCAGTGATAACAATGGCAGATACATATAATGTCACAATAATTTGTGAAAAACTAAATCTTTGATTCCACAGAGAAATAAACAAAAACAGGCTTCTCATTTATAGCTGATGACTGGGGATGTTATTGGCTAAAATAACATAAATAAAGCTAATGCTTTTGTTTAAACTCCTTGAGTCGGACCCTGTAAAAAGTTATTAAATACGTAAAGTTACTTAATGGCTGCGTACCTGATATAATGCTAAAGAATAAGGCTAAAGCTACATACCAACAGTCGGACAGTGAAATATGACACATAGGCCCTATATAGACTATTATTATTGGTATGCTTAAGAGATACAACATATCAGACACCAGTTTGATCCCAGACAGCATAGTGTTACTAAGGCCTTACTTCCATATGGCATTTTAGGCCTGTTGTACAGACTGTAGGAAAAGTAGTTGCCATGCTATAAAATTAAACAGGCTCTTTAAAAAGGTCCAGTATGTAAACTTTAGGAGGATCTATTGTCAGAAATGGAATATAATATTCATAGGTATGTTTTCATTGGTGTATAATCACCTGAATATAGCATTTGTTGTGTTTTTGTTAACTTAGAATGAGCTGTTTTTATCTACAGACGCTGCAGGTTACTTTCTATGGAGGCTCTTATGTTGAACCGCCATGTTTCTACAGTAGCCCAGACAAACCAAATACTGGTACTAGATAGGGCCATTTGCATTTTTTGCGGGTTTTGCAGCATCCGTAGTTCCTCCTTTGTTCAACAACACCACTAGATGCCACTAAATCCTGCACACTGGCCCTTTTAAATGGATAAAATATGCTATAATATGATCAGCAGCCACCGTTTGAAATTATCTGGACTGCGTGTACTTTGTGTATTTTGAGGTGAGGTGGCCTGTTTCAGTTTGCAGTTTGAGTTTAAAAAAAATGAATTATTAATGCATTGTCATTAATGCACATGGATATTCTTGAGTCGTACAAGTGCTTCTTTGTCCTGCCCACAACATGAAACATTGGTTCATTGTCCTCACCACCCATCTTTTTCCCAAAAACACGCGCACACAAACACACTCACACACCTCCAGTTTGGCTGGGAACAGGTTTTGCCTCAGGGGCTCTGTCTTGCTCATACCCCATTACTAAGCTAATGAAAGCACTGACAGGATCAAATCCAATGAAGCTGCTTTTCACACTGCTTAACCCTTGTGAAAACCTGTGACCTCTGCGCAAGAGCACACACACGTACACATGCATATACACAGATGATTAATACCTAGTGTCTTTAAGTATATACAACAGGGGTAAATGGAGAGTTTATGCACATGTATGTACAAACAGAAAACTGTCAGTGGCTTGTGAAATCCTCATTTGTGCACTTTTTTCCATGTAATTGTTGTATTTGTTTGTAGTTTTACTCATGTACATGCACTGTTGATTGCTTGAATTATTGATTTCTTTATGAATAATAAATGTGTTGTGATTGCTGGAACACCTGACTCTGATTACCTGCTTATACGTGGGAAAGTGGGTGACTACTAAAATTCATGCAAACTTTCATAAAGCCACAATGTTTACATGCAACTGGTACAAATAACAGTGCTGCTGTTATTCACTCTTGGGAGATGAAAAGGTTTAATACAGAATGCTATGAATATATGGTGAATATAGTGGAGCATTTAACAGCTAAGAGACAGATATTTCCCTCAGGAGTTGGTGGAAACCAAAACAGAGCTAACATTAGAGTTAATATTGGACTTGACTGGCATAATTTGATTAATAGTAATGGTTCCTGTTATTCAGTCTTATATGACCTTTTCCGTCATAATGAATCAATAAATACGATGTGGACCAGGCAAAGTGAAAAGGGATGTGTTATGGCTCAGTCAAATATGTGGATTCAAACAAGTCCCTATACAGACCTCAGATAAGACAGCAATTGCAATAAATCATAATCCCTGACAGGTAGTTAAGCAGTCACTTGAGTATTTACATTTTTACACAACTATCTGTACTTCTTACTCTTTACATTTTCAAAAACAGGCTTGTTTCTTTAGTTTTAATCGATTTGAGGGGAATAATTGTTTATCATTGCACACTTTCCCAACATGAAGACTATTGTATAACACCTGATGTAACATGACGAAAACAACATAAACTATGTAAAAAGACGTAAACTACATAAATTATGTAAAAGACATAATGAGAGACTTGACCCTATTTGAAGTTTGAATTAGCTTTGCACAGAAACAGCCTGTAGAAATGTCCTTCAGAGAAACCAAGAGAGTACTTTTGACTTTTATATTTTGAGTACATTTCAGAGCCTGTACCTGTTCAGTATCTGTACTTCTACTTGAGCAAAGAATGTGTATACTTTTGCCACCTTTGCTTTCTATGCCCGCAATATGTACAATATACATTAAAGTTTCCATAACAGTTAAACACAGTAATATCTCATGGCAAAACTTTTACTTATACGGCATTTTAAAGCAATTTATATGGAATAAAGTTCTTTTTTTATTTTACAAACTGTAAATTGCACAGAAAACCACTTTCATTCATTTTTTTTTTTTTTAAATGGTAAAAACGTATTTATACAGTAAAATATGGATTAAAACTCAACAGTACTAATATCCTTTTATCGTATTTATTATGGTAAAGCTCCGGTTACCGCAGCTGCCAGTTTTTTACAGTGTATAGTCCTGGAAGCTCCTGTATTTATAGTTTTAAGATCCACACGTATTTAAAAACACCCAACTTATTTCTATTCTTTTGTGACGAATTTCCCAATCATTCCATCACAGAGAGAGCAATTGCAGAAATAATTGAAATCCTTAAACTGCGATGACATATGTGCCTTTACACTGCTGAAGGCTCTGTAAAGGGTGGTAAAGGAAAATCATCATGGCAAATATCTTATTTGTTTATGATAATTACACCAGTGTCTCAAACTAAAAGTGACCTTTTACTGCAGTCAATATTTGTCCTTACCTACTGGCTGGTAACCCTGCCTCGTAGGACCTCCAAATGGGTTGCGACTGCCAAAAGAGCCTCCGTCAATGGACCCGTACGACATTCTGCCTGATGGTTGGTGGCGTGTCAGCTGCAGGCGCCTGGGGAAGCAACAATAAGCAGAATCCAACTGAAAAACACAATTTATTTCCACTTTGATCTGCCAGTCTAAAAATGAATGCACTCACAGTACTGACAGTAAGTGAAGTGAACATGATTTGTGTAATGTCTTTGTTGCCTTGTGCAGATGGCAGGGAGGGCTGGTAATGTTTTTTTTTTCACCAGAGCTCCCATCAAGCAAAAACGTACTTCTTACACAGCATGTAACTACTGTAACTATTTTACTGTGTGTAAACTCCAAGGCATCACCTTTAGTTTTCTGAAGAGACACTGAAACATACATTCAGGTGAAGCCTGAATTTCTAACCGCCACCTTTGTGATTCACCAGGGACAGAAATTTCCAATTTGGTCAAAGGCAACCAAATAAGTCTATTTTTTTTTAGGAGCAGCCACCATGACTTTGATTTGCTGAAACATCCATCAACTGAGCAAACACACCCCAAAATATATTTATCTTATGCTTCAATGACTGTAAATTTTGCCAGCCCTCTAGAGCATCCTTCCAGTGGACAGACATTATCACAAAAACAGAAAAAAGCCAATACAACTGGATCGTCTTTAGTCATGTTTGTCAGTGAGACCAATTGTCCTTGCTTAACTTTGCACATCTTCAACAACAATCTATATACTTACACCGTTCTCTGTCTTAACAATTTAATCATTGTTTAAACCATGTTTTCTTCTTAGCTCTAGAGAACATAGGCCTAAATGAGGTGATGCAAGAACATCACGACTTTGACAGGGTTTTTCTTTTTTAGCACTTCAGTCAGTACAGATGGCATGGTGATAGATAGATGGCAAGGTAGGGAGAGAAATAGGTCAGAAACTGTTATGAGAGAATGTAATATGCTCTGATATTTTGCATATGTAGTTTTAAATGGAACATATATATATATATATTAAGGGGGTTATTTGTCACATAGGTATTACAATAAAAGCACACTGACTCATATTTTTTTACGCATCCTAGTCTCAATAAACAAATGCACCTGTGCCTCCTCATTTTTGTATTTCGGTTAACTAAAATATTTTTTTCACTAGTTTTTAGTTCAGTTTCTTTCAACATTGTCAAATAATATCACCTACATGTTGTAGTCTGTGTGCACATATGTGCACCTATGTCAACCCTGAAACCACAGAGTCCCCCCCCGACATAACAAATCCAATGTATGCCCTGGTGAAGACTTACATTCATCAGGTGGATCAGGTGGACACCAACATGACTCCAAGTGTTGCTCCTAATGTTGCTCAGTGTCTGGTGGATGTGTGAGTTAGTAATTGTTTGCCAGAACATAAGCATTGAGGCTCTGCACACCTTCAGGTGTTCTCAATTATTCTGTCTGATGAGGCCTCTGCTTAGGTTGAAGCCAGGTGAAACTATTCTGGGAACAACAGGACGTCACTTAACATTTACCAATAAGGATAATACATTTGTCATTTTTCCCAACAGAACTAATGGAAAAGTGAGGATGATGTCAAACAAGCCCAGTATGTACACACCCACACTATTCTCAAAGAGGTCTAATCAGCCAAGAGAAGGGAAATCAGGTGCGTGGGTGTACCAAGGGTGTGCAGGGTCTATTATAAGCAGGGGATCTGGTGGCTGTGTATCTGTGAGCTGTTATCTTTTGCCTGCTTGTTTCTGATGGTTGAGTGAGCAGAGTGTTTGCAAACACATTAACTTAACAGGGCGGCATATTGAGGCATGATAGAGACTGCTTTTTCTCCAGCAGAAACCCCGACATCATTTGTCGATTCTAGTACCCGTATTGTTACTAAATGGTACATAAAATGAAAAACAAAAAGCATCTATTAGAATCACTCAACAAAGACTAGGCTAGTGTTAGCACTGGCATTTACTCTTTACTTTCGTAGCTCAGGTTATCAGTTGTAGTTACTATTATTGTACTTTGAAATTGCTGTAAATGGCTCCAATGGGGCAACAAACAAGTAGTCAGACACCCAGACAGGCTGTAATCAAGCCAACTGGTTAGTTAAATTTATTTGAAAGAGAAATCCAACAGTAAACAGTAAAATTATAACCTAAAATCTATTGGGTTAGTACTATAGTATACTATTTCCATTTTATCCTACTTTATACTTTACTCAATAAATTAAATATCAATTTTGTTACTGCACAAAAATGTGTGATAACTTAAGTTACTAGTTACTTTGCAAAATCTGTTTATTATTACAAATATAAATCAACTAATACATTATGATGTATAACGGGTATTGACAGGTGGGCGGCCCGGTAGGTTTTAAGAGGTTTTATACATCCAGATCATTTCTATAAAATCCAGAGCAGGTCTCCAATGGAGACCTGCATTTATTTGTCAAAACGTGCCACAACGGGCTAGTAAAGGAGACCTGCATCGATTTGGGACTATATTATTATTGTTTTACGGTGTATAGTATACTAGTTTTACACTGTGGTATTGCTAATTAAGATCAGAGTCCTTTAAGCCTCATTATGTGTAATTAAATTCTGCAAAAGCTGGCTTTTCAAATTTATCTTAAAAAAAAACTATTACTCTATTATTTATGATATGTAACAATCCAGATAATGCTGTGGGTGGGACACTGAGCAAGACTAAAGAGTGGTGACTACAACAGCTACATCAGAGCCAGTTTTTGAAATGATTTTATTGATTATCAAAACAATAATAAAAAATTCAAATACTGATAATCAGAGAAATTCTGAAAATTCACTTGAAAAATTTTAAGTAGAACTAACTCAACTTTTGAAGCAGTAGGTAGAACTAACTCAACTTTTGAAGCAGTAAGTAGAACTAACTCAACTTTTGAAACATACTTGATCAAGTAGCTTTAGTAATTTTAAGTGATGATGACTTCATTTTGTCATTTTCGTTTGTACTGTGAAAACAAAATACCTACTAAAGAGAACTTAAGGATGTATGTATAACTTACAAAATGAAGTTAGTGTCACTTAAAATTACTAGTAAAAGCAACTTTATCATGCATCATTTTTAAGTTACAAAATTGAGTTTGTTATTATTTAAAATATTCGATGTAATCCATTTCTTCGTAACTGACCCCATCAAGTCATAACACGCGTAACTAGAAAGACTGCGTGATTAGCTCTGATTGCAGCCAAAACATGGATGACCTACACTCCCTGCTGTGCCTGAATGCACCCTGTGTAGAGACAGATGGAGGTCTGAAGCTGCTTACTCTACACCTCCTCTGTAGACACTGTGTAAGGGTTGCTACAGGGGCCTAAACTTTTCGGAATTTTAATGGTTTGAGCATGACTTTCTTAGAATCAGAAATTACAAATATATTAAGAATAACTTTAGAGCTGTCCAACATACATTTGTATTACTGCGAGGGCACTGTTAAATACTGTGTGTGTGTGGGTGTATTGGAATTATAATGGTTGGATGCACCGAGCATCAGCAGCAACTAAAGTAACCAGTGAATATTTTTGAGACAGCCTCTTCTGGATGTTAACCCATAACTCACTCAATGAGGAGAGGCAAGGAGGACACATAATACTCATCTGAATCCTGCTGAAAAGGTCAGATCATCATGTGAACATGTGTTTCACCCGCGGCCAGAGACACACAGATGAAACTCTAATCAACAAATCTCTGTCGGCACACTTCAGCATCTCTATCAAAAGGTCAGAATATGATACTGGTCAAGTGGCAAATGCTCTTTCCCCACCGTGAAAGACAAGCATTCAGACATGCAGGAGAATGCGATTACACTCCAGAATCATTGTGAAGCCCATTGTTGTGGTGAAGCCAATGAATCTGGCCTATAGGACCAGCATTATGGTTACTAGGCGGGATGAAGAAGCGGCAGTGAGATTCAGTGTACGCATATTACAGGGAGACAGATTCACTGGGCCACAAGAACGGTTAATCCGATTAATTTTCATCGAGAAGGGAGATTAATTACTTTTGGCAGTCCATAAACAATCTTCACTGCGCTTGATTTCAAGCCCAGTGACTGCGCACTGCATCCCTCTGAAGTGTGGACACGCACTGCTATCTGTCGGTGTACAAGGTGCATGTTCACGTCTGCACGCACACACATTTGGATAACCTTACCCTTGGCCTCTGTACAGAATTATAAATCCCCCAGGTTGTTCACTTAGTGTTGCTCACACAAGTGAAAAGTGGGGTCATTAGTGTGGTGATGAAACATTAAAAACGTCACATCACATGATGGCACCACCCTTGGTGATGTCATCAGAGCTTACTCTGTCCTGTGAATCCCAAGCCTCTGTCAGAGCATCATCACCACAGAAGTAATGGATGGTGAATGCACCTAAACTGCAAATTTTTACAGTTCTGTATGTGAAATATAATCTTTATAGAGGCACTCCACACTTTAACATGTTTTTTGAGCTGTTAACTAAACTATATAAGTGTACAGTGCTGGTATTAATATAAAAATTTTCATCTAGTGAATGAAAATTGGCATTTCATGAGTTGAAAATGGCTCAACACCCCATTACCCTAAAACTTGCAGGGCCGGGTGTCTTAGCTCAGTGGATAGAGCTGGCAACCCGTGTACCGAGGCTGAGTCCTTGCTGCAGCAGCCCAGGGTTCGAATCTGGCCTGCGGCGCCTTGCATGTCATCCCCTCTCTCTCTACCCCCCTTTCCTGTCTATCTTCAGCTGTCACTAGCAATTAAAGGCAATAAAAGCCCAAAAAATACTTTAAAAATCTTAAAAAAAAAAAAATAAATAAAAAAACTTGCAGGGCCAATGCTGACATAGAGTTAACCGTTTGGGACTACTTTATGTCATGACATTTATATAAAAAAAGAGGACCAGTGTGTAGGATTTCTAGCTGTGAAGTTCCCTCGTTTCACCCTCCCTATCCAAAGCCCAAAGGAGAAACTGCAGCAGCCGTGAAACTGGTGAAAAACGTGAAAGGCCCTATCTACTTTGTCCTGGAAATCTGTGTGTGGGCTACCTTTTGTTCCTTTGGGTATTCATCCTGGGTCTTCAATATTGAAGTTTATAAGTCTTCGGCACCAGAAACAAAATACTGGGATGGCGCATCCTCGCTAAGCTCTAACTACTACTGTGGTCAGTCTGTCGCTCACTCAAAGTGTCAAGGCCACGACCCCTAAAGTCACTGTCCTTTGCAGGTCTCTGATACATTTTTTAAATTTGCTGAGAGGGAGGGAGCTAGCAGAACTGAAGGGTGTAGTCAGACTTTAAAGTAAACAGAAAAAAGGGGTGTGGGGACATGGGGGACATTGGCTGACCATAACCTTTCTGTCTAATCCATCACAAAGAGCCATCAGACTGTCCATTTCTTTGCTGGAAAGAGAGGGAGTCAGTCAGCTGGTCTAACACAAGAGGTTCTCCTGGTGTGTGGAGTGCCACTACATAGTCGTAGCACTGCAGTTTATAGCGGTTCAATCCTGTTCATCAGCCCTAAACATCTAAAGTCAGTGAAGCTGATTATAGCCCAGTTATCTATCGACATGTGTTGTGTTCACTGCCACAGAAAATGGTGATGATGTTGTCCAATGTAAAGTCGGGATGACAACCAACTATATCATCTGTATTCTTCCGTACTCAAAACATGCAGGGCTTAAACCAGAAGTGGGCGGGGCTAGATGGAAGTAGTCTGACATTGATATGGGTTGATCAGAAGTAAACTGAAATTATGTTTTGTAATGATGTTTCTATAATCCCTGACTGATGAGCCACAAACAAATTCATTTCAATTCATTTCAATTCATTTCACATGTATAAAAGCTGCCCATATTCTGCCAAAAACATTCAAGTGTTTATGCAACAGCTGAGCTCTTCTGGGCTGCACAGGCAACCATTTTATCTGTTTTTCTTTAGCCAAATGCTTGGTTTGAATTTACTGTCAGGTTTCTGAGAGCAGCTGGTAGTGTTGCTATCTTGAAAAAAAAAAAATGAGTACAATAAGTATGTCTATTTCATTTTCTTCTTAAAAAAACAAAAAACATGTCAGACTACACTCAAAGGTGAGTCATTGTCTTGTATTTCATGTATACCATCTATAAGACACACAAATATGATACTGTTAACAATGTTCTATGATATAAAAAACAGCTTTTCCAAATGAGCCAAATCCTGTGTGTGAAGCTGTGGGTCAGGTATCTCTCACTGTGCAGTGTGATGGCCTGCTGGTTCACTCGTCTCACACTGGATCAGGATTTCTTTTTGCTCTATTAACGTGCTTTCTTCTGACAGCCATTATTACTGACCGCTGCACACCAGGAAAATTCAGGTGCCACAAAGCACATTGTGTTACTATGACAACCAGCAGCCATATGCTGTCATGTCATTACCAGGTTCATAACTACAAAGTAAGGAATAAAGGAATCAGGGAAAAATATCTCCAAATATAATTAAATTCATAATAGCAGAGAAAATACATAAATAAAAAAAAAAATGTTTTTTTTAATGCAGATTTGGATATGTCCCTATGTTTTTAAGGATGATGAAATTATATATATATATATATATATATATATATATATAGACATGGACATATCAGACGCACATTATTGACTATTTTTGTATACGTCTTTATACATGTCTGGAGGGAAACTAATATATAGTATGTGCCTTATAATAAAAGTAAGAGTTTCTCATTATTATAAGATATTAAGTCATTATTTTGAGATACTAAGTCATTGTTTTGAGAAAGTGTCTCATTATAATGACTTACTGGATCCCTTTTTTCCCCACACTGGTGGAAATTGGCTTCCATATATATATGAGATTTTCACTTAGAAAAAAATAGACTCTATGTAAACCCATTTTAAGTGTCATTCCTACCAACAGTCAAGTTTCAAACTAAATACACATCTAAGGTTACGTAGGCAATTTGAGTGAGGGGCTAAATTACAAAAATGTTCAGGAAATAGATTATTTTGGAGATATTTGATAAGCTTAATCCATTTTCAGGTGTTTCCATGACCGAAAAACTAGTCTCCAGCTTTTCCAGGTTAGGTCTGTATCTGGCTTATAATATTTACTAATATAAACCAAAATGGTCCATTACTGACAATGTAGTTTATAAGAAGGAGGTAATAGCCTTTTATAACTGCCCTGGAATGTTATTTTTCCTTTTAAGTGTACATTTATTTTCTTAAAGCAAATATATATCATTTAAATCAATTTCACAGGAAATGTACAAAAATGTGCGGGTGGTAAAAGATTTTTCCAGCACGTGAAATGTTGCTTTTGAACATAGACTGCTCTCGCTTGTAGAGAAAAATAGGCCCTTACACTGGTAAACAGAGTGGAAGTGAGGTAGAGCGGTGTGCACCCCTGTGTGACACTGCAGGACACAGAAGGATGGTAAATACAGGCCTGGCAGGGTAGAGTGACTGGATCCACGGCTACTCACCACCCCCACTGGTTTTCATTCAGTCCCCCACTCCTTTCACAGCTGTCATTATCAGCAACACAAGGTTTAGCTTAGCTAGAGCAGGCAACTGAGCAGAATTAAGCCTACACCCAGGACACAAATGCTGCATTTATCACAAACAAGCATGGGCCAACCTGAGGCCGGACTGTGTCAGAGCATGTGTGAATATGAGTGTGTGTGTGTTTGTGTGTGTGTGGGAGGGTTCCACTTATAAGGATTTTTTGAAGGCTGATCAACATTTATAGACAGAGGTGGCCATTAATGTTTTTGTTATTTAACACTTATCTACAGCCATTCAACCGAAACAAATACAGATATAGGATGTTTTCATCAGTCTCTAAAACAGCTTAAAGTGTAATTACTTTTAAATTTTCCTCATTTTTTAAAAAGAAAATATAATGATTCTATTTTGTGTGGTTTTTCAAAGCACACATTACTATAGCACTAACACTGAACATGTGACAAAAGACAAGGTCGAGCTTTAGCTTGGGTGTGCTAAATCAGGAAACAAACGTGATAAAATTCCTCTTTCATGATTAGTTATGATACCTCAGTCACCCCCTGGTGGCTGACTGAAGGAAGTACAGACTTTTGAGATCAAGTTTTTCCACTTTGATTTTCGCATTCACCTTTTCTTTGGCCGATTTTTGTTCGAATTTGTACTACTTGGATGGAAACCTGGCTATTGGCAGCATATGCACACTTAGCACGGAGTTTGTGCTACACTTTTGTGGAGGTGGATCTAGCTAGCTGTCTTTTGGTCAGATGTGCTGACAGCAACACCCAGACTGTCAAAAGTCCCAGCAGTCCTGTACTCAGCACTCAAAATACAGATAAAACCAATAGTATTAGCTTATAGCAACATTCACTTGAATTAAAAAAAAACATAAAAATTGTAAAGAAGCCACCCCAGCTGTTCAGGTGTAACAGCTCAACAGTACAAGAGTAGGAAATAGATCAGATCTGAAGAGCATCATCAACAGCCCAGTGCACAGGGGCGCTATATTATCATTAATTTAGATTATTCATTTGTGTGCTTAAGAGTACCTGCTAAATACTGTTGGAACCATTTTGAATGTTGCACCAACAAATTAGCAGAAAAAAAGGAAAATCTTTTGTAATTTTCTGACACAATAAGGAGGCTAAAACACCAATGATATCTTTAACTTAAAAATCCACACTGGTGGTGTCTTTATTTTGTTTTGTCCTATAAACTGCTTTACAATATTGCTGACAATTCTCCAAAGCTTACTGTCTGATTGAGATCGTTATCCCTTTGTTTTCTCTGTATTGCATTATCCTGTGAACATCAACTTGCAGGTGTGTCACTTTCTGAGACAGAAAATGGTATTTTGGTATTTTTCTAGCGGTTTCCTGCAGAGCACCGAGGAATTACGTTCTAATTACAGTGGAAAAAAAGAACAGTTGGCACAGTTGATAAGTACCCCTGATTTATTAGAGTTTCAAAGAAAGCCTTGATACGATATGTACATAGAAAATGGACGGGGTCATGTTGTGTCAAGATTATCCAATTAGTTCAGAATTTTGCAGCTCTCTCAAGTGAAATATTTTATGAGAAAACATCTTATGTACTTCATCAAGCTGACCTCTTCCACTTTCATGTAATCTGTTTGTTTACTAGAAACCTTTCAACATTTTTTGGGGTACAGAAAATCTACTAACCGAAAAATTACCAGTAATCATGAGAAAACTAAAGGGGCCCTGGACTGTAAAGCTCTACCAAACAATTGTTCTTCTAACTCTATACCCCGTAACTTTTGACACATTTTAAATTGTCAAAATATTTGTCATCTCACTGCCCATTACTGCTAAAATAAGGTAGTACATGTAAATGTATCTGTATTACAAATCTAATTTTGCTTCAAGTCAGAATTTAGAGCCCAGCGATATGAGGTCCATTAATTCCATGACACAACTGTCACATATACCTCAGTTATAATAAATGACATTTTATCTATTTAATGATGCAGTAGATAATTTTTATAAATATGTTTTCTTGTCACAATTGTTGAAACGTTCACTATATCCTGACAGTATTACATGAGACAGATAATTGGGCCTGAACAAAAAACAACCAATCAAAGCCGATGGCTTCATTTCCATGGCGTTGAATACAGCGCTCTGTACGCTGGGAATGAAACTCTACAATCATTTATCTTCAAGCCTCCAAACCAAAGCGGTTTAAAATCTTTCTCGGCTCTGATGGGTTTATTTCATCCAGGCCCGGCAGATTCTTGCAAATGCCATTAGGACACTAGGAGGCTTGATTTTTTCACAGATCTGTTTCATACTATACTGTACTACTGTCAGGATATGGTAAAAGTTTCAGCAAATATATCTTTAAAAAAGTTACCTATGGCAGCTTTTTGCAGTGGATCTCTAAACTGTCTAAAATCAAACTCTTGCAATTGTCGAAAGGAAAGTAAACTTTAAATATAGAAGTTTCCAAGGTTCTTAAAGCCTAGTGTGTAGGATTTAGTAGCATCTAACGGTGAAGTTTCAGATTGCAACCATCTGAACACCGCTCAGCCTTCTATATGTATAGGAAAACTACATGCTGAAAGAGCAAATAAATTAAATCATAGGTCTAATTTTAAGTGCTCCTGAGGTATTACTGCTGTTATTGTATTGTGCGCCATAATGTTTTTAATACTTTCTTCACTGTTAAATAATTAGATATTACTAGTGAATGTGGTCAGATTACGAGTGTCCCAATGAACATGCACAAGACGTCCAGTAAAGGTCTAAGGTAACAAAAACACAACAATTCTTATTTTCAGCTGATAATTCACTATTGAAACCATACCTATGAATATTAAATTCCACGTGTGCCAATAAATCCTCCTAAATGTTACACACTGGACTTTTAAGTGATAATAATAAGTCTGCTATGAAAATGAAAACCTTACTTAATTCTCTCTAAAAAGCAGCTTTTGCATTAACAATTTTCAGCAAAGGGAGTTCTGCAGTTAATCATTTAAGTTTTTTATTGTTCAAATGACAAATTCCCATTTGTCATGCCATATGCTCTGGCTTCACTGGTCTTTGAACAACCAGAAGTTTTTGCTCACAGTATCTTAAACTAAATACAGTTCTTTTTAGTGTACACATTTTTATTTAGCAATATATTTCATCACATATACATTAAATATAGGTAACTCTTCAGCATGCATCCTTCACCCTAAAACATCTGTCATGATCCAGCCAACTGTCAGCTATGCTGCTGAATGATTTGTTTGCCAATATGTAATATGTAAACATAATTACACTGCAGGATTGGTTAGGACATGCTTGTGTTTCAGCCTATGAAGCAAATGCATTGTGTATCCTCTCAAAGCTTCAACTTTTTCCTAACACTTTACATTTACCTTACTTTTAAAGCTGTTTAAAAGTAAGATAATATATTTTCAAATCTCTCTCTCTCTCTCTCTCTCTCTCTCTCTCTCTATATATATATATATATATATATATATATATATATAGTATTTTATAAAAGTTACTTACTGCAGCTTTATTCTGTATATTGACTGAAGCTAAGGTGTGACGGGGTGTCTGCAACCTCTCGGTCTCATTTGCACCTATCATCTAAGTGCTATTCTCTGTCCAATGTTGACTTCATTTCTGTATTGACTAAACCCACACAAAACTCCCAAACACGTCAGTTATTGGTTGTTACTTTGGGTTACATGTAATTCATTGTTGTGTTCTGGTGCATCAAAGTGGCGAGCTAAATGGCCAGGGATTTATTGACACACACATCAGTGACTACTTTTACAAAATATAAAAATTTTTGCCCCTTATATGAAAAAGACAATATTCTTGCTAAACTGATTACATGGCTAATGAAAATGAAAAGTCTACTAATAGTCCAGTTTACATACAGCTGTGCATACTCGGATTAACATAACTGTTAATGACGTACTATACGTCCTACAGAGGAATTTCCCTCTTTTTCATACTGCAGTCATGTTGTGCTTCATCACAAGATTCAGTGTCAGATTCTTTTCTTTGCTGCCTGCAGCATCACAGAGTAGCAGAAACACATAATGTCAGTAAATATTAGTGAAATACAACTTTGCTTATACTGTGAGAGTGCACCACATGAAAAACAGACGTAGGGGAAATTTCTAAATCACAAGGTCCTCTGGTAATACTAGTCCTGTGCGAATAGGGCTTAAGTCTTTCATCATGTTGAACAGTAGGTGTGTTTCTCCTTCCAACCAGAAATGTGGGCTTTTTGTTCATGTATGCATCTCTGCTCCAGTCTTGTAAACTGTTGGCTACTACTACACACAGAGCTAAAGTAAACGGGCAAACTGGGGTAAAAAACCCAAATAAGACACATATTCCGAATGTGCTACATACATGTCCAAAGAATGCTCCTAAAATAATATTGTCATATCCAATGTCTTAATTGAAAAATGCTCCATTTAGATTAAACCCTAATCAGGAATATCCAATCCTGTTTACGTGACCCTTTTCAAATATCCTCATATGTGGAATAATAGTGGACAATTAAGTGTGCATGTAAACATAGTCACTGTATCCCTACTGTGTCTATCATGATCTGTATCAATACATTTAACACGCGCAAAGCTCAAGTACTTGTCTTCTTATTTAATAGGTGCTGAGTGCATAGTGAAATGAAATTTCATGAAAGAGTGACCCGAGGCCCATTTTTCCATACTGACATTACTGTCAGTGAGGCACGATGGCCATTAACACTGCAATGTTGTTTCTTCAAGACAGGGCTGACCCTAATCAGCCAGGCTTATTTTGACCAATCTGCTCATTCTGACATCCAAAGACATCCTGATTCCCAACTATAATGGAAGTTCCCTGTCTAATTATCTCTCTCACACAATTCGATTAAGTGACTCTATCAGGTTAATGGATATATAAATGTGTTAGATATGATTCATTTACCAACCCAGAAATGTCTGTTGGAATTATTCCATATTCCACAATGCGCTGTAATGCTTCTCATTTAACCCTAATTCTTATCTGTGGCCTCGGGCAGGTTGGACAACTCTGGAACAGTGGTGTGGAGGAACAGAAATAGCCAGGAAGTTAACATCTTATGTCAAGATAACAAAAACCGCCAATCAAATCAAAGAAGACAAAGAAACCTGTATGGGTTATCAGGGCTGCATTTTAAGACCACTTTATTCATGTTGTTTAATATCAGTGCTGTAGTCAAGACCAGCTTTGTTGAGTCAAAAACAAGTCCAAAGACAAGACTGAGTCAAGGCCAAGTTCAAAGAGGTTTCAGTCCAACTAAAGTTCAAGTCCTAAGAGGTTCGAGTCCAAGCCAAAACCAAGTCCAGATGTGAGAGACAGCATAAAGACCAAGGCAGAAAAATTGCTAATGAGAGAGTTTTGGCAGCCAGGCAGACAAAAGTGACATTGATAAATCTAGTAACCATGGTTTTGTTTGTTTTGAAGGAGGAAGTTACTTCAGAAACTATATATATATATGTATATATATAGATATACATATATACATATATAGAGACCTACTAGGATACTTGGCGAGACCAAGACTAGTCCGAGACATCCTATTGAGTGCTCCGAGCTCCCAGTCGAGCACACCAACAAGAGGATGAGGTGGTGCGCACTGGATGCTGCCGCGTCTCACATAGCCAGACCTATCTCTATGGAAGATGGGATAGGTTTACGTGAATAGAGATAAGAAAATCCTCTGGCACTGAGAGAGGAGAAGAGAGAAATAAATGGGTCCCAAATAGAATTCACTTTCTCTGCCTTCCCTTTAGGGGATGGGTCAATAGTTGTTTTTAATGCTTAGGAAACAAGTCAAAAATTGACGTCCAAAAGGTAAGCAATGTGGGGCAAAGCCCAAAAATGTGCAACAGTGTGGCTAGAGCCTGTCAGCACTGATCACAAAGTGGGTCAGTGTCTGGTTTCATTTTAGACAGCCTAACCTTGGACGAGGATATTAGATGAATGAGCTAATGAATACGATTGTGATGGGCGCAGATGGAGGATGAGTGGACTTCAAAACTTCGTCCCACTCATTATCATTTTAGAACTGTACCAGCTAGCTGCTGCCCCTCGGCCATGGATGTATAAAAAGAACTGGATACAGCGTTTCATTCCTATGAAAGCTGTTCAGTGACGCATGAAGCCAAAAAACCCACTTCCAGCTGGAAAGAAATTCCCCGGATGAAGGCATAGTACACTGGAGTCTTCCTGCCAGTCGAGCAGACTTCCTCAAACTTGGATGGGAATAAAATTATTCAACTGTGCAGCTCTTCTAGACTTTCGAAACGTTATCGGACCGATAGATCAAATTCTGATAGTGATAGTGAGGATTTCACGGGGGTTGTGACAATAACATAAATGTATTCTCCATTTAGCCGCTTCTTTCACAATGTAACCTTATGGGAGAAAGTCTTTTTGGGCCAGTTCGCATCATGTGACGACGCCATTACTGTAATTACACGGTTCAGCCACTATCTTAAATTGGCTTTAAAGCCTGGCACTCTTCCTGGGGGCTTGCCCTTACTAGGCTTTCGGAAGTTGGCCAATCAGAATGAGGTGTGCTTGAACGGGGGCCTTAAAGAGACAGGAGGATGAACTGAGTGGCTGCATAAAGGGCCAGTATAAGATAAAGAGTGATTTCTTTAAACCGTGAATCATGTCCCAGAATAAAAATATAGAGCTGGAAATTAGCATATGTCCCTATTTAATAAACGTTCAGCTTTACAAAGAATGCTGTAGAATTACTTTTATATTTTGATTGCATTTATAAATCAAAGCAAACAGACTGGTTTCGTTTTGGTTGACCTTTGTAACGTACTTTATGTAAACAGCAACTCCTTGTTAGTCACAAAATCCCTTCCCCTGAAAATATGGATATTACATTGTGCCTCACTATGGACAAACAGAAAACAAAATCTCAAACAATGTCTAGAACCTTTTCTTAACTGGTGGTGTAAATTCAGGATTAAAATAATATTTTTTTATTTCAAGAATAATTAATTTAAACATTTTCTCACATGTCTCAATGTCCTCAAATACTCAACTCTTTGTTGTCTATATAGCATTTACATCCTCCTTTGATGGCTCATTGTACATTTCTTAGTCCAAAATCAAAGATTTTGTGAAGTTTACCCACAAGGTGGATTTGCTACTTCACCAGTATCCTAAAGCTGTGCCAAATTAGGTCCTGGTCTAGACTCAATACAGCTTCCTGTGACACTTATTCCAAAGCCCAATAGCTACATCATAGGCCACATACCTACTTGTAATTTGAGATTAAAGTGAAAGGATGTTTTACCGATACCGTGGAGAGAACCAAGTTATTGCGGGTTTGATTGCAAGCTTTTTGATGTGCATACCCAGATACAGATATGCAGCCACATGGCAGATTTGTATGACAGGATCAAAGGGAAGGCAGGAAATCAAAAGGCAGTGTGTTTTTAAGGCTCAACCCTCGACAGTAACTCTTCAGAAAAGAAAAAAAGACAAACTCAAAACCAGTGTCTTTCTTTCCAGCGGGAGTGTGGCTCTGCTTCATCCCCTCTCTTTATTGTCACCCCTTCAGCTGACACAGCCAAACTTAAGGATTGCTCATGTGTGTTTACTAAAGCCTCCTCTCTCGTCCCAAGTCTGATCTCAGGCCATTCCATCAGCACTGCCTCCCTTTGAAAACAACCTTCAGCCTGAGGAGGAGGAGGAGGAGGAGGAGGAGGAGGAGGAGGAGAGAGAGAGAGAGAGAGAGAGAGAGAGAGAGAGAGAGAGAGAAGAGAGAGAGAGAAAACACCTCTGGGCAGTGAAATTGCCTTGTCACACAAAAAGGAGTCATTATTGAGATAAATCACCCCATTCTATTCCATAACTAAACTCTGCCTCAGCTTACCTTCCAGTGGCACCTGCCATCCAGGCTGAGCTATCACATGTGCTCTGCAGACTGAAGCTCCTTCTGCCAGGAGGATTCAGTACTGCCTCTGGTTGGTTTACTTTGACAGTGTGATCTACACAGAAAATTTTCATTGAACGAGTAAGGCCCAAAGCCAACACTGACTGTTTATAACAAGACAGTAAAATATGCTGCAGGAATTGCTGTCTGAATGTTATGTTACCAATGCCTTCCTATGATGCTGGCTTTTTTTCTGTGCAAAGAAAAGGCAGAAATATGCATATGCATGATTTTCAGATCTTGCATGGTTGTCTTCTATAAACAGCCAGTCAGTATGAAATTGTGCACACATGCACAATCCTGATTTCCACTCCCACGTTCTCAAACTGTTAATAGAATGCATAAAACACATCTGTGGGCTCCACTAGAGGCAGGGCCCCCTAATGACAGCAAAACAGACTGCAATCAATAAATGGATGGAATCACCGCGTTCAGAGGATTCTATGGTGAACGCTCTATGCACTGCATCTTGCTGTTGTTTTCTGTGTTTACAGTGTGTATTTGGTTGTGTTTTCTAATTTGCAGCAATTTCTCTAAATGTTGAGCATGTGTTGTCAAATTAATGATGTTGTTTTTCTTCATTTGTTTGTCTTTAGTCTATCTGCATGTGCTTTCTTCATTGACAGTATATGATTAGTGGACAAACTTTCCAGGTCTGTGAAGTGAAGCCGACCAGCAAGTGTCTTAAACATGCATTCTATGTTATGATTGACAGGTAATTCTCAGTGAGTCCGTCCAGCTCAACGCACCAAAGTCAGATCAAACCGACAATCCAGGCAGTGCTGATATGGATCCAGATTATTTTACTACGTTGACTACTTCTATATAAAATCTTTTCACAAACATATTTTAGTGTACTATTTATCTGAAATACGAGATCATGTGTGACCAGGCGAGCCGCCATTGTTTCCTGCTACAAGCGTGAAACAGAAACTCCAGTGGCTCACAAAGGCCCTATCTACAGCCAGTGTTTGGTTTGTCCATTCTGGGCTACTGTAGAAACACGGTGGTTCAACATGGCAAACTCTCTCTCTGTAGATAAAAATAGCTCATTCACAGGTAACAAAAACATGATTCTTATTTTCAGGTGATTCATGTAGAAGTTAATGAACATCTCTCAACAGATCCATACTGACACAGTATAGAAGGTTATCATTTCTTTATTCTGAGCTATTTAGCACTAAACAATCTTAATTGCTTCACTAATTTTAATGCAGACCTAAATGGTGCATTGCAGGTCGTATAATGACAAAAGCATAGTCATATCATTAAAATACATACTGGATCATAAAATATGGTCAGGACATCCATAAGTAAAAGTCAGATGGCAGTAGTACTCCAGGAATAACCAGGATAAGACATAATAGGGGGTAGTAAAGCATTTAAAGATAATAAAAGTTAAATGTAAGATAATAAAATACTATAGAATCATTATAAATGTCATAAAATATTATGGTGAAAAGATCAGTGCCCTCAGGAGTGCCAGTGGATGTCTCTCCTTGGGCAGCAAAATGTCCAGACACGGCTGTGTGTCACAGGATGCCATTCATTCTGAATTCAACCTCCAAAAGCATCCTGGCACCACCCAGCAATACTCAGACAGAAAGGGCACCCAGCCAGCAGCGCAACATGGGAAAGTTGAGAAATGTTCAACTTTATGCAAATGTCCTCTGACGTGCAGGAGTGTCAACCTAGAGACAATCAATCAAACTTGTTTTGATTCTTTCGTGAAACTGAAGCACATAATTGTTTTCTATTCAACTAAAGTATGTCACAAAAAAGGAAGAAAAGGGGGAGGAAAAACTGATTGTCTACGATATAAAGCCAACTGTCAACAAAATAAATCTAACAAGCTACCAGGACTTGAATAGGACAGACAATGTGTGTAAATGCATAATTTTGTAATTTTTGAACTACTTGTTGTAAGCCAGAATAGTGGCACAATAACTGCTCAATCTGAGCAGAGAGTATGTAAATTACAACACAAACACGGCCGCAAACTTCAGAGAGACAAGAGACTGCCTGTCTCTCAGAGGGTGGACCTAGAGAAATAATAATGGGGAGTCCAGAGCGTGGCATGGAGACTTTAAGGGGTGGCAGAAATATATGCTGATTTAATCACAAACAATCACATATATCAATATTTGCTTGGAAATGCCCCCAAATGAAGATATTTGAACAATATATAAGAGTGGCATTAGAAAAGCAATACATTTTATTTCCAGATTTTTGTTACCTTAGAATAAGCTGTGGTCACCTTCCGTGGTCCATGGAGTCTGCCATGTTGAACCACCATGTTTCTACCATAGCCCAGAAGTGACAAACCAAACACTAGCTATAGATGCCACTTTCTGAGGGGAACGAACTGGAATACAGGACAGTCGTCAGGGACTTTGTCAGCTGGTGTGAGCTCAACCAGCTTCAGCTAAATCCTAGCAAGACGAAGGAGAGGATCGTTAACTTCAGGAGGAAAACATCCCACTTCACCACGGTGAACATCCAGGGATTGGACATTGAGGTGGTAGATAATTATAAATTCCTGGGTGTTCAATAACAAACTGGACTGGACTGACAACACCCATGCTCTCTACAAGAAGGGCCAGATTCGCCTCCACCTGCTGAGGAGACTGAGGTCCTTCAGAGTAAGCAGGGCTCTCCTTAAGACTTTTTATGACTCTTTGGTGGCTTCAGCCATCTTCTATGCTGTGGTCTGCTGGAGAGGGGGCAGTACGGACAGGGACAGGAAGAGACTCAATAAACTGATCAGGAGAGAGAGCTCTGTCCTGGACTGTCCTCTGGACTCCATAGAGGAAGTGGGTGAGAAGAGGATGTTAGTGAAGCTGACATCCATCATGGACAACACCTGTCACCCCCTACATGACACTGTGGGGTCCCTGAGTAGGTCCTTCAGCAGCAGACTGTTACACCCTCGGTGTAAGAAGGAGGTTCCGCAGGTCTTTCATCCCTGCCGCTGTCAGACTCTACAACACCTGATCAATGCTGTAGATTCTGTTTTTCAAATTACCACCATACCATAGCTTTACCACTTTACCATAGTTTTTTTATATCTGTATTTATTTATTTCAAGTAAAATGCTGCTGTGACAAGGGGATTTCCCCGTTGTGGGATTAATAAAGTAATACAATACAATAAAATACAATAAATCCTACACACTGGACCAGGGAATGTCAAACCGCCAGCCTGCAGGCCATTTCCGGCCTTTTTTTCCCTCCCTCCGGACTGTGACAGATTTTAGATAATATAATATAATCTGGCCCGCAATATTATTATTATTTAAAATCAGGTGTTATATATTCATTTTAATCATCAATATACAATAAAAATGAAAATACAATTTTATTTTATTTTAAAATAATGACAAAGGTTGGAAGAATAAGAACATTTGTTCTTTGACTGCTAACAATAAAGATGAAAAGATTATGATATAGAAATGTATAGAAAAATAGGAAATAGTTTCAGAATATTGCACTTTCTTTCTGTACTTTAAAGAGGTCCAATACTAGCAGTGTCCCAAAGTCAATTTGAGTTTGCGACCCCTGCACTGGACCTTTTAATTGAGCCTCTCACTCTAAAATGTAAAAAATCATTCAGATATATGTGTAAATGTCCATTTTTGTAACACGATACCTTTAGAAAATGTATCTAAATTGATGTGATAGCATTTGTTTATTTATCTACCTGAGGTGGGCCAAGCATTTTTTAGGACTGGCTCCACCCCTGCTGCCCTCTATATTTATGTGCGAATGCACCAAATGGTTTTTTTACATAAAAAGGAATTGTAGAGTATGATTATGCTACATTGTCAGGTTCCCTTGTGAAAGTCTGCCATCACACCACTGCTATCATTCACAGCAGTTTTTAACAAATATGCTGCTAATGCTGTGTCGGTACTTAATGTCTCCGAGATGCCAGAGCACATCAGCATGTTTCCTAGTGATTACAAATAATGACAGCTCTGCTGCTCCAAAGCAAACTGGCTAATGGTAACATATAGCAATAACATGGAGCGGTTAGCTGCCTGACACTGTCTTAATCTTCCTCACCCTGCAGACCACTTCATGTCATCACACAAACAGGATCTTGTGATCTACAACAAGCCCCCTTTCTATCCTTCTATAGCATGTGTGGATTGGCAGGGATAAAGTAAACGGTTAGAGGGGTAGGTTTCGATGGAACACAAAGCATGTGTTATCTGTGTTTGTTCTCTGTCACAGCTTTGGCCTTAGGAAGGCAAACACTAGCAGCAGTCTGGCTCGATACATAAAGCCGTGTAAGGAGAGGAGCATCCAGGTCTGGTTTCCTTAGCACACACATGTTGATGGAGCCTCTGTGCAGTTTGATGATGTATTGACTGCATATAGATTTCAACCTGAGTGTTCTTAAATTAATCCATACATATAATTATACCATCACCACCACAATAATGGCGTGGCACAACAACACCATGGCAACGGCTGCACATGTATATAAAGCTCCTTCAAACTTGCTGCATTTTTGTTCTATTCTGTATCCATTTCAGCTTTATTGTAGAAACATCGAATGATTGGGTTTGATTTTAAGGGGCTAAGCCAAAATTTGACTGGATCTGGAGATTTTGACAACGGCTACGCATTCAGATGCTGTGTCCTGTAGGCTAGCTCCTTCAAACTTCTTTGTTTGTTTGTTTTAATCTGCTGAAACATGTCACCTATAACAGAAATTGCCTACAGTCATCGGAAAAGGCAGGTTTGCATTAAAGAGCAGCAGATTTTGAGACAGTCCACCAAGCCAGATCATCAGAACCAGGTCACCACAACGGGTGCTATCACTGCCCCAGGAGGAGAGGAAGAGACCAGAATAGCTTGGACTTAAGGCTGCTCCTGGCTAATGTCTGGTCTGGATGAAATGGGACTCAGGCTGGCCAAACAACAGGAAATCAGAGACTGCTGTGCCCACATCTTTACAGATACTTGCTCCATCAACATCCCGGAACAAGCACTCATATGGGCAGACCATGTTCCCAGCCGGAGGACAAGAGGAGGCATGGGACGATATGAAAATTGTCCTGATTATTCTGGCCAAAATAATTGCGATTCATGATATTATCACAATAATCATCAAAAACCTACTGGATTCACTACCTTACATTTAGTCAAGAAATATAGATTTTTATTTCATCAGAGATAAGAAGGTCGTTCTTACGTTTGAAATCCACAATTTCCACACATCTAGTTTAAGATATTTAAGCCAAGGCTTCATCCAAGGTGACAGGCTTAGGATTTTGGAAAGATGCAGGCTCTGAATTGTGCCAATTCAAGATGAAATCATATTATCATCATTCTCATGTGGCCCTTTGCCGTATCCCCACGGTGTAAAAAGCATTAAAAAAACAAAAATAGAGCAAACAGCAAAGTGGATGAACCTTTTTTTTTTAAAAAAAAAATTTTTTTTTTTTTTTTTCTTTCAGTTACCCCCAGAAGCAAATTTAGTTATATTCTTGGTGTACTGTATATGTATATAAATAACTGTATATATTGCTCCATTTTATTTGATTATTTTATTATAATATAAATGTAATTATATTTTGTATGTGTATGTGTAGCAATAGGGGTCTGTAAACTTTCATGTCATGTATAATAATGGTAAATAGATTTATTTTATGCTTGAATAACTACAACCATTTCATCACGAATTCTGACAGTCTGTATCACTGGAACGTTGACCTGGCAGAGACTCCAACATGTGGGCAGAGTGAAACAGACTGCAGTGTCTGCTGTTAAGATGTCTAGACGTGATGAATTAGGAGACAAAAGTACAGCGCTCTGACAGTTAAGGGACTGGAGGGGGTTGCTAGCCTACTGGGTGAGGCCAGGGTTTTCGTGCTCTTACCTATCACACCCAAGCTCTCTCTGCTCTCTAATTGGAACAACCACTTTAATTGGGTTTGGAAACCATGGAGACGGCCGCTCCGTCTGGGAGCTGATAAGCTGAAAGAGACACCTTCAGCAGAGGAGATGACGCTGAATGAGGCGGCATTGGCTCTGCGGTGACTGAGACGTGTCAGCCACTAGGAAGAACAAAAGCAGATGTGACTGACGGGGAAGTGTGGAGTCATTGCTAAAACTTCCCACACAATCCTGCACCACAGCTAGTCAATAACACAAGTTTCAAAAGGGACAGATAGATATATCAATACAGCAGTTTCACTATTGCTTGAGCAGAAGTTTTGCTTCACTTAAATCAGACAAGTTTGCTTAGACTTTTCTTCAGCCACCAGATTACTGTGGGGAGATGGATTCTTTTGTCCTGTGTGACAGTAATGGATCAATTCAAGTCCCATTTATTTGCAGTTTCAAGTAATAGTTGGTGAGGTTAAAGTCTAAAATACAAACCCGGAGGCCTTAATTTATTTTAAAACCATGCTGTATATTTTGTGCAAGCATTGAAGACCTTCTATTTAAAGGTGTGTGCTTTTACTCCATTCCTGTACTTAAACATACCGTGACAAGTTTTTAACAGGTTATAAATGTAATACTGATGCTTCTATATGAGCTACAGCAACAAACGAGACAATCAGCAAGAAGATTGGCTATTTGTATACAGTTATTCTTAATGCCTGCCCCTTGGAATCAATGAAACAAGGTGGTAGAAACACTACTGCTTTTGTCCACAGGGGCTGCCAGAATCAACACAAAGTGGAATTACTTGCAGGGACAATTTTGAAGTACTCCACTGCATTTCAGAGGGAAATATTGTACTTTTTACTCCACTACATTTATTCGCTACAGTTGGATCTCAACACAGATCAGAGTAATTCTTCCACCACTCAATATCAGTCCCCAGAAGTAAGACATGTTGTTTTATTAGTCACATGAGGGTGATATGCTATCTATCTGAATGTGAGATATTATATTTGGTTAATATTCTTATATTGTGATTCTTATTGTACTTGTACACATTGTACTCTTGGCACTACATTACCCTATGCTGCTGTGTCGTACATACATTTCTCCTATGGGGGATCAATAAAGGTATATCTTATCTCATCCAGTCATCGGGGTGTAATTGTTTGTCCATCTATTAAAGATTAATCATATGAAATTAATTTGCCACTGACGGTAGAGCACCAGCTTCTCAGACCAAAACAATGGTACAGAAACAAAATAAAAGTCTTTCTACAGTCCACTCGCAAATGCTGGTTTGGCCAAAATAAGCCTTAATTCACTGAGTTGAAAATATTCATGAAAAGGGCTGTAATTGCTGCAGTGCAGGCTAATCCTTGGAGACAAATGTGCCTGTCAAAGTGCGTCCACTAAAAGTTGTTGTCTTTGCCACTGACAGGCTCAGATTGTGTCTGACAACATTATGGAAAGAATACATACAGAGATAGACCTTCAGTTTAACCAGAAACAGCCGAACTATCGCTATCACTCTCCACCAGGCTCCATAGACAAAAACGGTACTTTAACCTTTCATATTACTGTAATATCGTAACTTAATTCAAAGTGGACAGAAACAAAATAAAACTCAGATTTTAGTGTTTAAACCGCCAACCACTAGATAGCAGTATTGTAAACATAAACTGAGGGCTATGGTGCTGGATGTTACAGGGACTGTTCTGGTTACAGTATTGCAATGTATCGCAATATATTGAATCGTAACTCCTGTAGCCCTATTACCAAAGCACTTCAATAACCGATATTCAGTATTAATTACATCTTGCTATGATAAGTCAAAATCACCCTTTAAACCTTGTATCACAATGTGTTATGGGTGACTGGATTGTAATCGGATGGTGCTTGACCACATGAAAGTAATAATTGCACTGAGGACAGACTGTGATCTGATTGGCCAAACCACTTCCAGAGGTGGTCAGGGACGCATTGTGACCGCATTGAACACAAGTGTAAATGCATTTCCGTCATCAATCCACATACAAAAACTGCACGGTCGCAGTGTCTCATAATTAAAATAAAGTGGCAGTGGTTCTCCACATTTTAGAGTTACAACCCCACTGAATCTTCAGGCAGGGAACCCTCCGAACCCCCTTAACATACCACTAAAGCTCCCTCACACATGAAGCCCGCAAACAGAAAAACGAATTCACACATAAATGTATTGAAATAACGTCTCCTTCACAGTCAACTGTCAGTCTTCATGTCTGCTTCAGACCTAAAAGCAAAATAAATACAACATATATCTTCCAGCAGAGTTAATATGTCTTAAAACAGCTATATAGCATATCGTGCTTTGAGTCACCGTCTTGAAAGTCATGAATATTATTTTTTTTTTTTTTTTTTTTTTTTATAAAATTTTTTTTAACCTTCATTAAAAATTCTCCCCTTAGAAAAACACTTTTAAAGACCTTGGAACTTTCCCTTTCCAACAGAGCCCTTACACGGCCCACCCAGAGAGAGGGAAAAACAATCACTGTGGAAAGCAGGCTCAGAAAGGCTTCAGAGAGTTATTATACAGTTTATAGTGTCCAGAGCAGGGGTCTCAAACTCAAATTGGCTTGGGGCCACTGCTGGTATTGTAATCTCATAGAAGGGCCACTTCAACATTTAAGTACCACAAGAAAAAGCAAAATTCTGAAAATAATTCCATTACTAACATCATACATAACAGAAAAGGGGAAACATTTTAATATCATAATTTTATATCATTTTAATTCTTTGCAGCCAAACATCAAATAAAGACCCAAAACCTGCTCTGCTCTTAGAGTCAAGAAAGATAGAAAGACACTTTGGGTTGCTGGCTGGAAGATTGTTGACTCTCATTCCCTGCATCTTTATTTGACCACCTGGAAATGAGACTCAACAATCAACTTTCTTCAAGCCACAAACCAAATGCGTCTTTCTATTTTTCTTGGTTCTGATTGGTTGTTTTTGCTCAGGCCCGGTGGTGCAAATGCCATTAGGAGCATTAGGAAGAGCCAGCAGAACCTGATATTTTCACAGATTATCTGTACGATGTACTACTGACAAAAAGTTATTTTTTATAAAAGTGACCTACTTTAACTAGTAGGAGCTTTAACTAGTAATTATTAATATTATTTTTGACAGATCTCAATGCAGACACTGGAGACCAATATTAATGTATCTACAGTAGATACAGTCTGGATATTAGATGCATTTTAATGCAAGATTTAAATGTCATTCATAAAAAAAGGCAAATTTACTTCTAACTTACATAGCAAGACTAACTGCAGCTCTTTGGCCCGTTAAGATTGAACTGATTTCTACCTCCACAGCGGCTTTGCTTGCAGAACTAAAACTGCAAGTAAACACTCTCAAAATAATCATTTAAGATGTGAACATATAGAAAAAGATCAATTTAACACCCATTTTGCTACCAAGCTCAGACTTTGTGCAAAAGTGCAACAACTGTCTCTGATTGCCATATGACAGCACCAGACGTATCCAATTTTTAACATCCTTAAAAATTGCCTTTACTCTGGCTATAAAAGAACCAAAATTGTTTTTAGTATAAAAGATTCTTGCCTTGTTCAAAAAGAGAAAGGTGATGATGAAAAAAAGACAATATTCAATTTGTCTGGCAGTCCTATGATTGCCGGAGGCGCTTGAGGCACAGAGTTGGTCGGAACAGTCAAAGATTAAAGAAATATCACTTTAAAGAATTCGGAAAGTCAAATTTTAACAGCTTCTAGAAGAAAATAGTATCTTTGCTTGTGTATGGATGGAAGATGTCTGAAACTCTAACTGCAGAGGTAATGAAATATAACGAAACTGAAGAAAAAAGGGTGCAGGGATGAATTCTATCTGCATATTGTGACTGTATGCCCACTGATCGTGTCTGGATGGGGCTGAATTTGCCGGCAGGAAAAAAGACAACGTCTTGGGAAGCAAATTTATGTTCTGCAAAGATTTTCATGCATTGTGGCTGGAACCAAAGATGGAGTTTTTAACAAAAGAAATTGTAGCATCTAGGATGAAAATCAACAAAATGTTAACGAATACAAAATTCGAAGTAGTTTGAGATTTGGTCACTGGCAAATAAAAAAGCAACAACTCCTCCAAACTAAAAGGCAGAATAGGATGCTAAAGGCTGTAGGACAACGTTTATGTCCCTTTTAAATGTATTGCAAAAGAAAGTAGAAAAAAATATATTTCTACAACCATTTTCTGGCCTCCCACCTCTATGGTTAATATAGGGTCAAACCTGGAGGACAGGACTTTTTAATTCACAGCCAGGTCCTAAGAATAGGTCATACAGGTGGTCACCTAGGGCCGTGCCAAGAGAAATAATATTTTTTTTTAAAATCAAGATGGAAACTTATTGTGCACCCACGGCATTGCTGATCCGCTAAAGCCAGCACAAAACTTTGAACTATCAGCTGCAGGGGTGCAAGAATCCAACAAGAGGAACCAGATTGTTTCACAGATTATCTGTCTCATGTACTACTGTCAGGATGTAGTGAAAGTTTCAACAAATATGCTAAAAATATTTTTAATAAAAATTACCTACTGCATCTTTAATAACAGAATAGACTATACAGACTACATAGACTATACTATTAATTACAAAGTTTTGATGACCTTTTAGCTAACATTTTTTATCATATCATAGGGATGTCATGAAGCCGATGCTTCAGTACAGAGTAGATGCCAAAGTTCTCAAAATGTGATAGTACCTGTGCATGTGATGAAGAGAGTACTGAAGGGAAAAGCAAGATAAGCAGATTAAGCAAAAATGTTTTACCGATAGTGACAGCTGAAGATTGACAAGGAAGGGGGAGAGAAAGCAGGGAAGACACGGAGCAAAGGGCCAGGGTCAGATTCGAACCCTGGGCCTCTGCAGTAAGGACTCAGACTTGGTACAGGGGGCGCTCCAGGTGATCATGGGAAATTTATATTATTTTGAATTATTGGAATAATGAAATTGCAACTGATAAATCACTAATAAGTCAATAATAATAATAATAATAATAAAAATAAAAATTTGTTTGAATTCTTATGCAAAACAATAGATAGGCTTTGTTCTATGAAAGCCAAAGAATGTTTGTGAACTACTATAAAAAATTAATGAAGACAAGTCAGAACAGTTGTTTGCTTTTTGTTGTGTTAAATATAATGACAAATAAATAAATACAATTCAAATACAAAAATGTGAAATTATCGGTTTTATTTTACCCGCGCATCTACTCACCAATGGAAGAGGCCCAGTCACTCCTGAGACTGGCTTCCAGACCCTGGCAGCCAGCCAAAAAGTCTGTATAGTTCACCCGTTTGACATAATGGGATTATTCTCCACCTCCATCCTCTTTCTGCTCCATGGAGCCACCATCAAGCCTCCCAGGATGTCCACTTCCTGCAGCTGACAGCGGCACTGGCCGTCTATTAGACGCAAGAGGTCTCACTTTGATTTATTTTTCTTGGCCAAGAGTATTTTGTTTGTGTCCCTGGATCCCAAAGAGGAGTTTTTTCTGAGATAAGGACTCACTGATTGTTAGTTAAACTGTGTTTTTTTATTGAGCACTTACAATATTATATGGAAGCCCATTTCCCCCAGTTTGACAGAAAAAAGGAATGTCATTATATTATTATAATGAGGAACTTTATCAAAATATTTCGACTTAGTATCTCAAAATAATGAGTTTGTGATGCTAAGTCATTATTTTGAGATGTTAAGTCAAAATATGTAGATACTGATAATACTGAGACACTAATTTAAAATAATGACAAAGTTTCTCATTCTAATGACTTACACAATGTTGTTGTTTTTTTTCTGTCACATTGGCGGAAATGGGCTTTTATAATATAATACACTGTCTTGGAATTAAAATTCTTGTGTGTTTTGAGTCTGCGGTATTACTGTCACTGCCAGAGGAGCAGACTAAAGTTCCATGCAGGTTTAAGTTTAGGCAAATAGAACTACATTGTTTGGGTCAGAGAGTTAAAAGCAACTGATTGTTGGTGAGAGACAGGATGCAGAATGTGGCCTTCATTATCAAAGATCTCTCATGCCAAAATGCACAAGTTAAACAATGTTGTAGCCATCATCTCCAATGGCAAGAGCTGCTGCACTTTCCCAGGCAGCTTCAAAAGACCCAAGGCCTTGATTTCCCACCAGGCCTTGGGACCAACGTTCAGCAGCCACAACACAAGTCCAATGGGACTGTAGTATTTCCAGAGGCTGAAGTTATAACCACAGCAATGTCACTGTAGAGAGTGTGGAGAATGGAAGAAAGGTTGATTTTCTGTATCTCTGAATTGAGATATGTACACTACCTTGTGCAAACTATGTACTCTAGCCTAAAGTAGTGCATTTTGGGTTAAACTGGCTTAAAGGACCAGCAATTAACTTTTCGACTAAAAAGGTTATTGGCACTGGTAAGATAAAACCATGAAAATTTGTTTTTGCATGAAACTGGACTCATCCTCTCAGCTTTAGGTCAGTTTACTGCAATGACCCATGAGCGGTTATGTCTAAAAAGAACCAGCTGTATCTTTATTAGTGGGGCAGGTGTTCAGGCACAACACACACAGTTCAGCCAAACGATTATCAATAACACTTTACAGGAGGGGGCTGAGATGTTCCACAGTGAGACAGGAATGTTTTAGTGAAAGGTGACCTTGAGTCAGAGGGCTAAAGCACTGCACTGCTTTTATTCCTTTCCAAAGGACCAAAAAGGTTGTCCTCTGTGCACTTATTTGATTGGATTTTCAATGGCAGGATGAGAGTTTTCTGCTGCACAGCGTTGCCTCACATGCATAGGAATGTGGCGTGGAGCAGGTGATGGTCCTGAGGGGAAACTGTTCATTATTCAACAAACTTCTCTCACTAATCTGTGCATAAGAACTGTTCTGCTCCCTTTTTCCTTCAGCCTCTCTCCCTCTCGCTCCCAATCCGGCTGTGGCCTTTCTCTAAAGGACAGCAGAGCATGCAGCAGACTTTATCTGGCCTCCTTTTCATCTGACCTTTGAAAAAAAGTAGCTATTACGTTACCTCAGGGTTGTGTAACAAGCATCCACATACCTACAGTAATATCTCAAGTCAGGCTATTCAACAGTTATCTCCACTGATTGTATTTTTAGAATGGTGGTCCTTGGAAGAGGAAAAAAAAGCAAATGAGAAAATAACCAGAAGGCGTATGCTGGATTATAGTTAAGGCTGAAGCATAATAACACAACTCATATGTCAGAGGGACATATTTTTGGATCAACAGAAGCACGAAGACGTCACACGATGTGAACCCATGGTTCCGCTGCTGGACAAGAATGCTCTTCTTCCTTAAAGGGCATGTTTTCAGAGCTGAGGCATTACCATCCAAAAATAACTGTGATTATGTCATCAGTAAAGCCACACCCACTTCTCTTAAAGAAGCTCCACCTACAAGATATCCAGAAATTATTGAGTTAATAAAAAAATGTAGACTTATATATGATATACAGTTGCAATCAGAAATATTCAACCCCCTCACCTCAAAAGACATTATAGTGATGTGGATGAAAGACTGACAATTAAAGCTGCAAGCAGCGTTGAACAAGCCCTCGCGCGTCGGTGTGTGCTACGGACGCGTCATGTGCCAGCGTAACACGTGCGGACCACAACATGTAAATTTACTTACTTCCTGTTGCCAGTAGGTGGCCCTATCACTATATCTAAATATTGTCATGTAGACGAGTTCAAGGTGGGACTCTTATCAGACATGTGAAGTTGAATTGAGATTGGACCATGTACACTGAAGTTATGAGGACATGTTCAGGGTGGGACTGTTACAGAATATGTGAAGTTCAGTCGAGATTGGACATTGTTCACTGAAATTATGAGTACTATCTGTTTTATGGCGAACGCCATGGGCACGCAGATCGACGTATAGTCACAAATAGCACAACTTTTCATGTGCAGTTTGTTTTGACAGACGGACCAATTTTGAAATTGAACCGGTATATTCCCTAGGAGGAGTTCGTTCAAATACAACGCAAAAAAATAGACAAAAATGACCACAAAACTCAAAATGGGTGACTTCTTGCTCGTTTTATATTATGTCCAACATGCTTTTTTGCTTGTGCTATCATGATACACATGCGTACACATTTTCGTACACGTGTCTTGGGGGCTGACTGAGGGGCGTGGCTAAGTCATTTTGCGACACCCATCTGCGGGATGTTTTTTGCGGTAAATTTTGATGTACCGCCAGAACACACAAATTTGTTTTAACTTGAGTTTATATTGTCCATTTGGCTCCAAACTTCACTTGTCTGATAGGAATCCCACCCTGAACACATCTATGTGTTCATGGCGACATGGCAAAAATCAGCTTTTCTGTTAACATTTGAACAATATTTGGGGGGCTAAACATGCCTGAAAATTCATGAAACTTTGCACAATATTCAGTCGTGGTGACGGACACGCCCTTTAAAGGACAATTCCGGCGCAAAATGAACCTGGGGTTAATAACACATGTGTACCGAGTTGGTCCGTTCTCTGGGATATGTTTTCATGCTAATCGCGTCTCTTGGGTGTCGCGACGCAACAGGTCCCACTCCGTGCAACACAGGCGCTCCTCTTCGGTGGCCATAGCTTCACAATGTCCGCAGGTGCACCACCAGTTTCCCGAAGTACGAGGCTGTGTTGCAGCATTGACTACCGGTAGCTCTCTCTCTTGTAGCCCTTTCACGGAGCTCCCGCAGCTCTTCGTCTGTATATTCCGGCTCGAAAAGATAAGGACGTCCATCAAACTGAAAGGGTTCGTTGTCGATGTCTTCAAATTCAGTTGAGTGTGTATCCTGTGGAAGCACTAGTCTCTGATGCGTTCAGTGATTTCTTCCGGCAACAACGTTTCCACGGAGATGTGAAGTGAATCTCGCGTGAAACGTTGTTGCCGGAAGAAAGCACAGACGAAGAGCTGCGGGAGCTCCGTGAAAGGGCTACGAGAGAGAGAGAGAGAGAGAGAGAGAGAGATACCGGTAGATATGCCGCAACACAGCCTCGTACTTCGGGAAACTGGTGGTGTACCTGCGGACATTGTGAAGCTATGGCCACCGAAGAGGAGCGCCTGTGTTGCACGGAGTGGGACCTGTTGCGTCGCGACACCCAAGAGATGCAGTGTTTTGTACAGTCTGAAGATTTCCCCTCTCTGATAAACAGAGCTGTACTTGAAACTTTTTTCCATGTCCCCGCAAGTATACACAAGTATAAAAAAATGACATTTCCTTTCACCACTAGGTGGCGCTCTTGCTCTTACTGAATAGTATCACATAGACGTGTTCAGGACAGGACTCTTATCAAACGTGAAGTTTCATTGAGATCGGATCATGTATGCAGAAGTTATGACAACTTCCTTTTTCATGGCGAGTCGTTGAAATTCGCCACGCTAGGGCACGCCGTTTGACAGAATGCCATAAATAGCAGAACTTTTAATCATGAATGTCTTTAGATTGGGCTGATTAAATTTAACATCGATCTGATAAATCCCCTAGGAGAAGTTTGTTTAAATAAGTGTGCAAATCGCCAGAAATGACTGCTAAATCCAAAATGGCCAACTTCCTGTTAGGTTTGGGATATGGCGCCCACTGAATTTTTGTCAGAATAAGATCTACATGTGTGCCAATTTTTATGCATATCGGTGAAAGGGGCCCCGGGTGGTACAGTGTATGGGCCCCTGAGGAGCCATTTTGCCATGGACCCCTACAAAATACGAAATTTCTTGCTACGACTGACATGTGCGCTGCATTTCATATGTTTTGAGCATGGGAAAGCCTCCAAAAATGCGATTCATTTGTTAATAATAACCCTTACAAATACAATAGGGCTTATACACTCTAATCTTTGCCCATTCTTCACGTGCATAAGCCTCTAGCTCAATAATGTTTGATGGCTTCCGTCCTGCAACTGCCTTCTTTAATTCCCACCAAAGATTTTCAATCGGATTTTAATCTGGTGACTGAGAAGGCTACTCCAGGACGTTCCAGGATCTTTTTCTCAACCAAGCTTTGGTTGACTTGGAGGTGTGCTTGGGATCATTGTCTTGCTGGAAAGGCCAATGATCACCAAGGTTTATTTGTCAACAGAATGCATCACGTTCCTCTTTAAAATTGCCTGGTATTTCTGGGAATCCATGATGCCATGTACACGATCAGGATTGTCAGTTCCTGCCACAGAAAAACAGCCCCACATCATCAATGATCCTCCTCCATGCTTGAGGGTGGGGATGGTATTCTTCTGGTCATACGCCTGGCCTTTCACACGCCAGACCGCTGGTCCATATGTTCAAACAGTTCCGGTTTGGTTTTATCAGTCCATAGAACTGTCTACAACTCTGTAGTCTTATCAAAATTCCTCCTGGCATATTCTAGTCGACTTTTGATGTTCCTTGTGGTCAAGAGTGGAGTGTGTCCATTAAGTCCTTGTTTATTCAGTGCACGTCTTATAGTTGCCACTGAAGCACTTGTACCAGCCTTCATCAGGTCATCCTGTAGGTGTCTTGCAGTCACACAGGGGTTCCTCTTAGTTGTTCTGATGTGAAGTTGCTAAGGGCACATGATGAAATGCTGGGCTTTCTTCCACGGCCAGGCGGGTTTGCAGCTGGTCCATAAGTTTTAAACACAGACAATGGTGTCTCTTGGAATATTCCATTTTTTGGAAATCTTCTTATAGCCAAGGCCCTTCAGGTGTGATGAAATAATCTCCTCTCTCAGCTTTTGTGGAAGCTCCTTTGTCTTTCCCATGATTGCAACTCATCTTCAATACCTTCATGGGTGGGGTTTATTTATGCATCACAGCTGAAGCAAATTAAGAATCATATATTATATAATATATCATATATATATATTTCAACTCTACTTTAGGCCATAAAAACTGTCAGACAGCTTTAAAACAGCAAAATTATAAAGGGGTAGAATAATTGTGACATGGCTATCTTAACAAAATATACTGTTGTACACAAATACTACATCATGCATTTTGTGTGTTGATTTTATGTATCACTCAACTCATAAAGAAGTCATTAAAGCAGAATGAAAAAACTTAATTAAAAAAACTTTAATTGTTAAATCCTTAAAATCTTTGGGCGGTTGAATATTTCTGATTGCAACTGTATATAACTATATTCACAGGCTGAGTAGTTTAGAAGAAAGTTATCAGTTGACGGAGGGAGGTAGAGATTGATTGGCAAACATAGGGTCGGCTTCATGGCAATAAAACACATTTTCACTAAATTTAAAGAAAAGGCGTTTACACACCAGGGTCAGATAAGAACAGTACCTGCTTATATGTCGCATCAAAACTAGTCATACCCGCAGCCATGCAAAGTTGTGACTCATTGGAGTAAAAATTTTAAAACAAAAACACTTACACAGACCGAGCAGGACAGGGTCAGGTAGAAAAATGGCTACATAGAGAGGTTGAACTCACCTGGTTCACAGGGCCGTGTCCAGACGTTTTTGACCGGGATGGCACAAGTGGGGTACTGACTTACGAAGGGGTGGCATGAAGTATGTGTCTCAGCTTTCCAGTAATTCCCAATTTTATGCAATTCTAACACTGTTTAGAGAACCCAGTGTGCAGAAATATACAAATACACTTGGCAAAAATTTATACCACATGCAAAATAACAGCATGGGATTAGCACAACAGTAGGGTATTTCTGCAAAAGGGGAGACTCATGGGTATCCATAGAACCCAGTGGCCACCCCACTTTTTATTTCATTTACAGTATACTAGCGCTAACGGAAGTAGAGATGTGTCCCTGACAGTTAAATGACACCAGCAGTGGAATGCCAATAGGTCTCCAGTGACGCAGTCTGGTAATGGGCTCCCTGTTTGGAGCGGAGTGGAGCGGCCCGAGGACTTTGGCCCAAGATGAGGAAGAGTAATCATCTTTGGACGATGAGTGAGCCATGCTGTGGCCGCTTCCACTCTAGCAGTCTCATCCTGCACACAAACAAATGCACCGCACGGAGTCATCGCTCCAGTCGAGGATGTTTTCTGGAAGTCCCACTGAGAGCGTCTGAAGCTCAGTGTCTGGGATGTGCAGAGGAGCTCCCGGGGGAAACGATTGCTGTCCCGGGCCTTGGCATTTGAAAATGCTGTTCTTTCTGTTTGGGTTCTGGGGGGCTTCCTGGCCCTGGCTGCAGGACCATAACAGATGGCCAACTGGACATCCACGACGCAGCCTTCTGGTGCCATCCTCATGCCACATATGCTTCACCCTGCGGCTATGACTTCCTGGAGATTGCTTTCTCACAGTCCCTCACAGCCGTCACCATGGCTACACAATCCCAATTGTTGGGAACAGACCTTTGCATACACACACATACACAAACACACCAGCAGTAAGACCCTCTTGCAGCCCTAAATCACCACATTCGGGGCAATCCAAAGGCACTGTCGGGTATTATTTTATCAGCCTAACACATACTGGTAATGCTAGACAGTGGGTAACTGGCATCACTTTCCCTTAATATTCCTTAATGTTCAGATTTCACATGTCATGAAGCCGAATTGTTGGTGCTAGATGATAAGATGCGTCTCAGTTAAGCCTCAACAAAAGCTGACTCTTGAGTGAATGGATTTCACTCTCTGGTTATGACAAGATAATCAGAGACATTTCTCCAAACACAATGCAGAGCAGTCATCTGGTCATGCTTTTGGAAACAATCGGGCTGCTTTGGCTGACTGATAAGCTCAGGCTAATCTGTGGAATACTTTGAAAGCAAATAGGATTGATTATATTGCAATCAAATTGGCTCCGCCTAGTGTGGCAGATGAGGTACACAAGCACGAGGACAAAATGGTGGAAATACATACAAAAGAGGACATTTTTCACTATTACATACATACAAAGTAGCTTTAAAAGAATAGTCCAGCATTTGGGGAATTATAAATCAAATGAGAGCAATGATAGCAGATGATACATGTCTTTCTGTGTTTTTTATGTTTCTTATTAGGATTTTTTTCCATTCTAGTGTAAAAACAGGGTCTTAGGCAGCATATGCTGCTTTGCTCAGTGTAGGATCCGACCCCCCTATCAACAGGATCAAACAGTTGAGCCAGGTTCAACATTTTTGCCAGAGCCATTTGAATCAGCACACCTGGCATAGCAATGCAGTGGCCTTACTGAAATACATGAGGGAATTTAATTTTTTACACAGTGCCAATGTAGTAGTGTGCTGTGCCATATTATGAACAAAGCCATTGCAAGTTGTTTTATATGGATCAAAGCACAGACTTTTATTTGAAAGAATGCATGGTTAGCATTTCCACCATCAAATTCTCTGCATGTTTTAAGTGTTGTTTTCCATGAAAAGAAAATGTCGGAGGGCATTGCTGGATGAATAGTCTACATTTTATTGTACAAGCTGTACTTGCCACATGTCCATTTGCTTTACTTCCTCCTTGTTTTTGGACCTTTCTTGGGAAGGCGCTGAGATAATGTACATGAGAGGCTTTTCACCACAATTACAGAAAACGGGCACTACTAAGCTACGTTAAACCTGGTTAGCAAATCAAATGCGTAAGAGAAAATCCTGAGGTGTCCTGGTTCATTACATAACATGACAGAGAGTTGAACTCACTACATCAGTGTTGGCCTGAGTAAACCCTTATCCTCAATCTTTAATTGCAGCACAAGTAGTAGCCTTCAGCCACTGGCTGCACTAACAAGGTCATATCGGCAGCTCAGTTTCAAAGTTCAACAAATTTAAAATTTTGGCACAACACAGCTCTGTGCAGTGCAACACACATCCATTGCCGGATAGCATTAATAATAACAATAATGATGTAAATGCCACTTTTCATTAACAAGATACATTGCATAAATCAAGCGTTTTGTTGTTGTTTCCGTTATACTTTTTTAACCTCTATTTATTCAGGGAAGATTCACCGAGAGGAGAGCATTCACACACATCCACACCTAGAAGCTGCCCAGTATAACCACAGTCTGATCTGCTGCCACTCAGCAGTTCCACTGCGCAGCTGTTGAGGTTAAGGGCGTTGCTCAAGGGTACCTCAGTGATGGTGATGAGGAAGGGGCAAGATTCTTCACTTTCCCCACCCAGATTTATCCTGCTGGTCCAGGGACTGGAACTTTCTTCTCTAATCTTCACGCCACTACAGCCCATTTTATTGTATTTTTTAACATCTGACAAAACTAAGAGAAATGGGGCCCCAGGCCTCAGGGACCCTAAAGCCCAAGGTTTACATCATGTCACTTGGTTGAGGGTCATTTTCAGAGGGGCACAGTCTCAACAGTCTGTTTTTAGTCTACTCTGCCAAGTTTAGACCCTGTTTTAGTTTATATTGTGTTTAAATGCATATTCCTAAATTTGTGTGTGAGACCCAACAGCAACCTTTTCTCCCCAACAGATGAATCCAGCTATGGTTAAGACATCTAAAACTATTTTAAAAGTTGTTTTCAAAAGAACAAAACACAATTATGTTATAAGGAGTTCGGTCCAAACCTGCTCTATTTGAAAAGTGTCCTGAGATAACTTCTGTTATGAATTGGTGCTATACAAATAAAATTGAATTGAATTGAATTTACAGAGTAACAAATATTGCAACAGCATCAGGTGTATAAGCAGTTAAATTATTTAACCCTTTAGGCGCCGGGTTTCATTTTCAAAAATACTAGATTTTGACACCTAAATTTCAGAAGGCTCTGGCTTGAAAGTGGTTTGAGATAGAGACAAAGTGTAAATGAGACAAATATTGAGAATGACCTATATCTAGGGAGTACATTTTCCCATCTTATTTGCATATTATGACGTCATATGGCGCAGCCATATTAGATTATGTAATTTCCATGAAATACCTGATATTTTGAAAGAGAGTTGAACTTCATCAGATTCACCCCCCTCCATCCATTTGTTATGTTGTCCACATATGAAATGAACAGGGAAAAAGTAAATTGTAAGCCAACAGTTGTAAACTAGAACTATTACTACACCACAAAACTCACAAACTAAACAGTAGGTGTTTTTTATGTTGTTTTTTTGTTGTTGTTTTTTTTACCCAAGTTTGTAGTATTTGTAGAGTGTGGAACCTCTCATTGCAAGGCACAGTACAGAGACAATATGAACCCCCCCCCCAAACACATAGCCTAACAAATGGACAGGAAAACAGTATATGGTAAAACCACCAGTTCTAAATTATGACTACTGTGCCACATAGTAGCACACACATGTAAACAGAAAGCTGGTAATTTGCCTACAGAGGCCTAATGTGTGCCTACCTATCCAGATGACACTGTTAATAGTTTGTCAGAGTGTGGAATCTCTCATTACATGGCACAGCACACAGGCCTACCCCACACTGATTGCACCTGTATTGTGTCTGTTGACCTTTAGGACGGGTACGATCGGTGCAAACTATACAGTCTGGACGATCGCCAGTATCACAGAGCCAGTGGCGTTCTGTAAGCCTCTGTGGCATTTCTCCCCCCTCTGCTGAACGCCTTCCCCGTATTTTGTTTTCTCTCTTGGAGAAGCCCTCAAGCAAAGAAGTGATAATGTCCTGCACAAAGGCCTTCAGTGGCTTGTGTGGACCGGCAGTCATGCTGCAGTAAATTATATGGGCATTGACCATACTTATGCTTAGAACGGCATTCACTATTCGATTATACCATTTCTTTGACCGATGTGGAAAGAGGTAGGTTTTCATCCTCTGATCAGCAGTGTCTACTCCCCCCATGAATGAATTGTACCTATCCACACACACAGGTCTGTTTATATCCCTAAACCCACTGTCCGTATGTTTGGACCTGATCTGTTTCCGGACACACAAGTTCCTATGAAGAGTGGACAACAAATGGAAACGCTTTACGTCATGCCACACACACGCCAACATTTTGCCATGCCTCATGAACACTGGGTCATCTCCTCTGGCCAAGGGCAACTCGGTCTTTCTCAGGGCCTTTGGCATACCTCGCCTTTGGCTACTGACTGTCCCACACAAACCAGTTTCATAATTTGCCAACTCATTTGCTACAGCTGGTGACGTGTAGTAGCTATCCATATACAACTCATGCCCTTTCCCTATGTGCTGGGCCATCAGCTGCCGAACTAGAACATGGGTGGCACCTAAATCAGTGACCTCCTCACCATGCTGTCCAATGTACTAAGACCACTGCAGAACGTATCCTGACTTGGCATCACTCAAAACAAATGCCTTGAAACCATATTTGTCCGGCTTGTTCGGATTATACATTTTCAATGTGGACTTTCCCTTGAAAGCTATGGTCATTTCATCCAGTGACAGTTGTTTGCGTGGGCCATAGACAGCTGAGAAGCGTGGAATGATCAGGTCAATTATTGGGCGCACCTTGAACAGTCTATCATAGCCTGGCTGGCCCCTCTCAACATACAAATCATTATTGGCAAAGTGGAAGAAGGACAGGATAATTTCAAATCTGTTCCTTGACATCACTTTCCCAAATCCCGGTGTAAAAATTGGCCAAAATTCTGCCCAATAATCCTCAATCTCTGATTTATGTACCAGGCCCATGCTCAAATGGAGTGACAGGAAGGCTTTCATGTCAGGGACAGTGACATCATACCATTCATGAAACCGTGAACTTGGCATTAGTTCATGAGAGCCTAAATACTGATAAGCATACCGATTTGTCTCCATTGTAATTTGACTCCAGAAATAAGCAGTCAGAAAGAGGGACAAAAAATCTATAGACCTTGAATCAGTGCTAAGCTCTCTGTCACCACCATATCCAATTTGCTCATCAAAGGGCTTTATCCATTCCTGATATGCTTCCTCATCTCTCAAGTTAGCCCAGCCACCATTACCATCATCATCATCATCATCATCATCATCATCACATTTCCAGCCCTGTTCTGCCTTCCCCTGTTGCCTCTACCACGTCCACCTCTCCTATGGACACTGCGACCTCGTGTACCCCTGCCCCCTCATCCATTTTGCAAAGGGTTGAAAGACTCATCACTACTTTCAGCCCTATTCAGACCACCCCTGCTGCCTCTATGACACCCACCAGCCCTTCTACGAACACTTGGCCCACGACTCCCCCTGCTATCTCCACTAGTGCTGGGAGAAGAGTTGGACTCGTGTGTGTTTTGTGCTTCGTGAATACTGCTGCATCGCATGGCTGCACCACTGCCGCGCATGGACGCACCATGACTGGCGCGGTAGAAAGAGTGAACACTAGCGCTGGTCCCAGCGCTATTCTCACCAGCCCTGCTACTTCTACCACATCCATTTGCTCCTCTACTGATACTACGAGTTTGTGTATCATTTCCACTCCCACCTATGTTGGGCAAAGGGTCGTGTGTTTGTGCTTGTGTGTTTTCCTCGCTTTGCCCGGCAGCCCCATTGCTATGCAAAGATGCACCATGACTAGCACGCTCACTAATCAACCGACCATCATCTCCCAAGGTGGATTTTCCCCTTCAGAATCAGGATCAGCGAATAGGAGACCCATCACTTCCCTAAGCGTCAACTTTTTGCTTGCCATTTTCATTTATTTCATCTAGCTTCGTGGCACACTATCTCCGATTTCTCACCCAACAACTCCTGAGTAAAGAAAGTAGCTATTGGCTGTCCTAAAAGTCGCCTTATTTGCGTAATTATTTTGTGTGATAGTGAGTGAAGAAACATTTACATTTACACCCCGCTCTGTAAGCCAGGGCAGGAACGGTGGCGCATGCGCGATTCATTTGCAGCCTGGACGCAGAGTGGTGTGTGTCTCCTCTCTGCTCTAACTGCAGGCTGGGACTGCTGCGCGAGGCTACTGTGAGACTGACTGCCTCTGAGTCCTTTTGGACGGGTAGCACCTGGGAGAGGTGCTAGAAATCTGGCAGTCCAAGTGTCGAAATGGGACTACTGGGAACCTCCAATAGGCACCTCACTTCATTCCGCACATCTGGTGTAATTTTTTTGTGGTAGATACAACAGGCAAGCCCAGCCTACAACCATGGTGACAGGCTTAGGATTTCTGAATGACTGGAAAAATTAGGGCTTCCCCTTCTGGCAGTACAAAATAAATCAGGAAATCAATATAGAACTTTGTGTTAGCAAGCTAGGCAGCTTTTTCATGTCACCCATGTGAGGATATTCCTGATTTACCCAACAATGCAGATTAATCATGGTATACGATATTATCGAGTATCATGATAAAACCAACTCAGATAAGTATATTGTCCTGATCTTAGATCAGACTTTGTGTCTGCAGTGACACTGTGGAAATTACATAAACTGTTGCAAGTAGAACTTTTCAAGTCCTCATCTTTATGTTCAGGCCGGACACATGAGTAATTACAAAGAGACAACACAGACACCGCAGCTCATTATCTGCATTCTGTTGTTCTATCACTCCATTCTCTGGGGAGAGTAGACCATGGCATCTCTATGCCCTTGCCAATACTTTGTGGAACAAACAAAGTTGTGAGGCAGAACCAGGAACTAATTTCATTAGCGGCTGCCATTTGTGACTGATTACAGGCTGTTCTCAATGGCTGGCAAGCAGGTCCAAAGTTCTGTGAGGTTAATAACCAGTAACAATCAATTACTTAAGCAATCTGATATGATCAATGGGGTTTCCAATCCGGCAGACAGCAAGATGAGTAGCGGAATACGATAAAACCTCAAACATGCTAAATACTCTCCAGCAGCACCAAGTTGCAGCTGAACTGTTTGCAAAAGCTCAAATGGAGAACACTCAAATGTATAACTTAGACCTAAAAAAAATAAAATCTCCATTTTGTTTCAAGAGAGTTGCTCAAGCAAGACTGTCTAACATAGCACCGCCGCAACAGAGCACAATCCACACAGGAAAAATTTATGTCTAATGAATAAAGAACTAAAGATGAATGAAATGTAATGGGCACATTAGGGCGAAACAATGAGCAGAAAGCATATTAAAACAAAATTCCCGGGCAGAGGTTGGACTGCATTGTCAAAAAAAGAGAACAGTGCACCAGCAGCATCTTAATTAGTATACTATCAGCCATCAGTAGGCTTCCCCTGTATTGCTGTGCATCTCCGTCCACATCAGGACTGATTATTCTAATGATGTCTAAACCTCTGTCCGGCCATTATTCACACATCACAGAGCCTGGCCTTGTTATCTCTGACGGCAAGGCCTCTTGTCTCCCTGAATTCACAAATTAAATCCAGAAGAGGCTCCTTTTCCTTTCTTCTCTGTCCTTAAAGGGTCTCAGTTGCCATGCAGTATTCAAGTCACTTACTTGAGCTTTTAGGTAAGCTACAATGCTCATTTTCAACATCCTTCTCTGACTGGCAGGAAGAAAATCTTTGCATTCTTGTCAGATATTTTGTGTCATAACAAGACTAAAGGTCTATCTAAGATATTGTGTACAATGTAGATATTTTGGCCTTAGGTCTTAGAAGAAGGCTCATGGAGTGTTCAAAATAGGGCCATGCTCCAGTAAGCATTAATAGTGCTCAGTGAATTCATAATTTTTTTTAATTTTGATGTTTCGTTGTGTAAAAATATCAAAAACAATCCTCCACACACTAAAAATCTCTTTTTACTCCCACGCCATTCTATTGATTGCAGTTTCTCTTTGATTGGTTGTTTGAAGTATACAGTAGATGGTAAATAAAACTTTATATTGAAAAATTGGTTGAAGAACCAACACCACCCTAATGTTGTGGGAATGTTTCTCAACTAAAGTGACTGGGGAACTTTGAAAGTAAGAGAGGATGGATACAGGGAGGTTCTGGAGAATTACCTGTAGAGGGCTGTAGACAAATTCATATTCCAAAAGGATCTTGACCCAGAGCACAAGCTACCATGGAATGGCTTGCAAAGTACAAGGAGGATGTTCTGCAATGGCCAAGTCAAAGACCTGACCCTACAACACATAGAAAATCTGGAATGACTTGAAGATTGCTGTCCATCAACAGAAACCAACAAACCTCTCCCAGCTTAAACAGTGCTGCAAAAACGGGGCAAGATCTCCAAATCCTGGTGTGCCAACCCTGTGCTGAATGAAAGACTGGTAGTATTGAAAGTACTGACTCGAGGGGGTGTATACTTAAGAAATGAAGAAACCTAATCTCAACAAACTTAACTAAAGTGCTGTTCATTAAATGCAGTCTTTTTCAAATTAAAATGATTTAAGTGCATTCACATGGTATGTTGCATACCAAATATCAAAACTTTAAAGGGGGCTGGATCCATGATCTATCCACTGTATTTTGTCTATTGCTAAATGACATGCTTGTTGAAAAGATTTAATCATGTTGAAAAATAATCACGTCATTGGCCAGAGTGACCCATATACACCCCAAAAAGATAAATATTCAGTTAAAATCAGTGCAGGTCTGCACATGTTGTGATTTGGAAGGTGTGCACATTGGCTCCTCAGCGACCTACAGTTTCCCATAACACCCTATACTGTGTAGGTTTGCAGAGATATTTACAGATTAATCTAATTCCAGTTTAATGCATTGCCCAGGAGGCAGATCAAAGAAAAAATCTTATCACTGATTCTTAACCTGGGGTACCTGTATGCCGGCGGGGTGCTTGTTCTGTTACCAGGGGGTACATGGATACTACAATTAATGATTTGATTGAAAAATACATCTACATATTCAGTCAACAATTAAATTAAGTGTTATTGCAATTAACAGTGCATCAAAAAAAGTAAGTAAGTAAAAAGTGATCAGAGATGAAATAGTTAACTAAGGGACAATGCGACGATACATAATACAACAAGGTTAAAATATTTTACCATTGACTATTATATCCAATTTTACATCATAAATAATCATATAGTTTATTATCTTATTTTCACCAACAGAGAAGTGGCTCCATTGTGGTTCGAGCACCTACTTTTAAACCATTATGAGCGTTTCAACCCAAAATTAATTGGCGTGTCATATTTTTATTGTTTGTTGTGCATCGCCCTCTGTTGATGATGCATCCTTGATTACAATGGTTCCGCTCAAAACTGGTGGAAAGGTGGTCTGGATCACTAGATAGCACCAATGTTCCAACACACTGTAACAGAACCGATCCAAGAACCAGAGCTAATTTAGTGGACAAGTGGTATCAGTGACTGAGCAAACTCCATCTGCTGAGAGAGACAGTCTAAGTTCTCAAGAAGAAAGTGGCCCTTGAGTTTGGCACTGAGAAAATGTACATGTTATTTCAGTTCCCAGTGCAGAGAATAGCTTTAGTTGGTCAATTAGTTTTGAACGAGAAGTGTTCATATCTAGAATTTCTCAATATTGAGAAATCCAAGATCGGAAAGAAATGAGATTCTCTCTTGATCTCTTCACATACATTGACTCAGACATTCTAACCAAACTGGAACATGAATGACAGTTACAAGTCCGAGCGATGTGACATTTTTATTATATAGATTTGTTTTCCTGTTGAAAAGTACACATTGTAGGGAAATATACATTGGCACTGGCAGAATGTTTACTGTTGCCTGTATGCTGTATGATGACGGATATTAAAATTGGTCTTAGTGTTATCACTGCTGAAATAATCACACAATACCAAGCAACAGCAAATTATGAACGCAGTGTGACTGTGACTGTCTGCCAAAGGATGATCGCGTATTTGTACAAACACCATAGCAGATGGCAGTACTGAATGGAAGCCATATGTAAACATTATTCACAAATGTGATGGAGGCTGTGGATCTCATGTCATGCTGACACAGCTGAGCGTCAGGGTGTGACCCATGTGGAGATTTCAATAGTGCACACCAACCATAAATTGTGCTGAAGAAATGTGCTGTCCTCATATGACAACAAGAAATGCTTCATAATTGCAGTGTATAGGAGAATTTGGGGTAAATGGGTCAGAAGACATAGACGGTTGAGGTTTAAGATTCATGTCATGGTTTGAGCAAATCAATACAAAGAGAAACGCAAGGGGCACTTCCTACAGTGCATCCAGAAAGTATTCACAGTGCTTCACTTTTTCCACATTTTGTTATGTTACAGCCTTATCCAAAATGGATTAAATTAATTTGTTTCCTCAAAATTCTACACACAAAACCCCATATAATGTTTTTTTGAAATTTCTGCAAATTTATTAAAAATAAAAGTGCCATGACACTCAAAATTGAGCTGAGGTGCATCCTGTTTCCACTGATCATCCTTCAGATGTTTCTACAACTTAGTTGGAATCCACCTGTGGTAAATACAGTTGATTGGACATGATTTGGAAAGGGACACACCTGTCTATATAATGGTCCCACAGTTGACAGTGCATATCAGAGCACAAACCAAGCCATGAAGTCCAAGTAATTATCTGTAGACCGCCAAGACAGGATTGCGTCAAGGCACAGATCTGGGAAAGGGTACAGAACATGTTTTGCAGCATTGAAGGTCCCAATGAGCACAGTTGCCTCCATCATCCGTAAATGGAAGAAGTTTGAAACCACCAGGACTCTTCCTAGAGCTGGCGAGCTGGCCACCCGGCCAAACTGTGCGTTCGGGGGAAAAGGGCCTTACTCAGGGAGTTGACCAAGAACCCGATGGTCACTCTGCTCCAGCGTTGCTCTGTGGAGAGAACCTTCCAGAAGGATAACCATCTCTGCAGCAATCTACCAATCAGGCCTGTATGGTAGAGTGGCCAGACAGAAGCCACTCCTCAGTAAAAAGGCATATGACAGCCCGCCTGGAGTTTGCCAAAAGGCACCTGAAGGACTTTCGGACCATTAGAAACAAAATTCTCTGGTCTGATGAAACAAAGATTGAACTCTTTAGCCTGAATGCCAAGCGTCATGTCTGGAGGAAACCAGGCACTGATCATCACCTGGCCAATACCATCCCTAGAGTGAAGCATGGTGGTGGCAGCATCATGCTGTGGGGATGTTTGTCAGTGGCAGGAACTGGGAGACTAGTCGGGATCAAGGGAAAGGTGAATGCAGCAATGTACAGAGACATCCTTGATGATAACCTGCTCCAGAGGGCTCTGCACCTCAGACTGGGGCAACAACAGGACAACGACCCTGAGCACACAGCCAATATAACAAAGGAGTGGCTTCGGGACAACTCTGTGTGGCCCAGCCAGAGCCTAGACATGAATCCGATTGACCATCTCTGGAAAGATCTGAAAATGGCTGTGCACCAACGCTCCCTATCCAACCTGCTGGAGCTTGAGAGGTCCTGCAAAGAATGGGAGAAACTACTGAAAAATAGGTGTGCCAAGCTTGTAGCATAATACTCAAAAAGACTTAGCTGAGCAAAGACTGGTAGTAAAAGGCTATAACTGCTGCCAAAGGTGCTTCAACAAAATACTGAGCAAAGGCTGTGAATGCTTATGTACATGTTATATTTTCGTTATTTATTTTTAATAAACCTTTAACATTGTCATTAAGGTGTGTGTGTGTGTGTGTGTGTGTGGGGTGCATACTTTCTGGATGCACTGTATCTTAACAAGTTCAGAAACAGACCAATGTTCCAAATATTAATTAATGTGGTAGTGGATTTTTACACTAAATCTACTCATACATCATTAGCTATAAATCAATTTACTTTTGTTGATTCCAATGGATAATGACAAAGATGTTCCTTACGCTTCCTCCTTGCCACACAGTCGGCCATGCTTGCTAAAAAAGGGGGTGTAGCTCTACTAAAATCCACTTTAAATGATGTGGGACACTGTGATTGGCTTATAGACATGCAATCAAATAGTTTTGTATGTTTGGGCATCTGAAGCCTTGAGTTTGGCGTGATGGTCGTCGCCCTGACCTCATTGGCTCGCAGTTTTGACACCATTTGACTTTGAGTTGTGGCTCACCTGGTCAGTCTTTATTACAGCTAAATAGTGTTATGTTTCTAAAACCATTTTAGGAGGGAAATAGTCAAAGCAGTAACAGAATCTGGATCCATATTTGATCAGCACTGCCTAGTTTGACAGTTTGTGAGTTTGGAGCTGGACGAACTCACTGAGAATGACCTGTCAATCACAAGGTAGCATGCCCTAAAGCATACCCTGCTTTATATTCTATTTTACTATAAATGGACCATAATTTACTAAATATACATCATTCTGTATGTAAGAAGACAAACTAGAGATTGAGACCATAAACTCATTAGGAAACTGTTTACTGAGCTAATTAATCAAGTGAGAAGTCGACTCATCTCTCCATAAGACTGCATGGTATTGTTTTTTTTAATTTTTTTTTTATTGCAGCCAATGAATCTGCCTCCTGCTGGCCATTACATATAATACAGGTTAAAGACACTCCATTATATATATATACTGCCAATGGTCCAGTGCGATTTAACTGACAATGGAACAAGTTGCCTTCAATTTTTTATTTTAAAGAAAATAAACCATTTTTGCAACTTTTAATTTAAGTTCACTGCAAAATGTATTAAAACTTCTCAACATGCATAGCAATTTTAGAAAAGCTGGGAAATTAGGTATTTTAGGCTGCAACAATTACAAAAAAGCCTGCAAAATGGAGGGACTGCCTGCTTTTAACTCTGCTAGCCAGCCTACAGAAGTATTACGAACCCAAAATGTCCACCCTGAAAAAGACCTTTTAGGAAAGACAATGCACTCACCACAAAGTTTTACTATGGCACTGACTCAAAATCTTCCTGGCCCTAACAAATGTTTTTAATGTCATGTTTGATTCAGTATGAAATAAATTCTTCAGCATGAGGAGAATCCTAAGGTTAGACTAGTGCAAGTTTTTCCAGTACACTGTAATACTTGTTACTGATTTCTAAATGGCTTTTCTTACACATCAAACAAACATGCCATCACAGTGTACCCCGCCCACAAGGTCCCAACTTCATGGTTCATCTATATACAAATCTTCACTCATACTGTGATCCACTGAATCATCACTGAGGGAAAAAAACAGCACAAACAGCACATAATCAAATTGCAACTAGAAGAACAAATGGGAAGACTAAAGAAGAGCATGAGTGGTAAAATTGTTGTCCAGTTTGGCTAGATGAGCGATGAGTCATGCAGCAAACACCCACCATTCAACATCCTATTACATATACTCTGGCTAACACACCATAGAGAAATAATTAATTTCATACATGCCCAGAAAACATGGAGAGAGTTTAGATTATATTAAACTAAAACTATACTAAATTAAAATTAGGTCCAGTGTGTCACATTAAGGATGATCTTTTGGCAGAAATGGAATATAATATAAATAGGTATGTTTTTTTTTTTTTATTCTTTTTATTAGTGTATATCACCTGAAAATAAGACTCATTGTTTTTCGTTACCTTAGAGTAAGCTGTTTTCATCTACAGATGGAGCAGGTCCTCTTTTATGGAGCCCACCATGTTGAACTGCCATGTTTCTACAGTAGCCCAATTAGAACAAACCAAACACTGTCTCTAGAAAGGTGCCTTTCATGTTTTTCGCAGCCACTTTATTATCTCCTACACACTTGGAACAGGAGCAGCATTCAGTTGGTTGCAATCTGTAAATTCACCACTAGATGCCACTACACACTGGTCCTTTGAGCCAGTGGTTTGCATCTGGACCTCCACTCGGGGTTGCCAAAGCTTCACTGGGGGTCACAAGGCCTTCTTGATTTTAAGGGGTGTTAAAAAACTTAAAAATATACACAGTAGGCCTATATCTCAGCATTGTTTATATTTCTGTGAAAACTAAATGCTATTGATTGCTTAGATAGTATGTATGACTGTTAAAACATTTAAAAATACATAATACAGACAGAATTGTATAAACTGTTTCTAAAACTATTACTAATATTCACAGGAAATAATCTGCTCAAAATTAATCAAAATCACTAGTTTTACACAAACTGTTTGGGTTCATTTTACAGTTTATCAGGAATATAATACGAAATATCCATAAAATATATCACTTAGTCAGGGGTCAGGCAGTTTACTCAATGATAGAAAAGGGGTCCCTTTAGGGAAAAGGTTGGGAACCACTGCTATAAGATAACACTCTTCTTTTCTAACTCTTATACCTTATGTAATATGTAAAAGGAACATTTGATGATGTGAATCTCATTTGCCACACACAACTGTACACCTACACACACCACATGGCGTCCTGCATACATTCAATTCAGAAAACAGTAGTTGATTCCATTTCCTCTGTGCTTTTCTCTATGCAGCAGAAATCCAGGAAGTGAGCCTAATCTATGTTAAAATATCATGATACATCAAAGATCTGTTATGTGTCACTGTCACTAAGAATAGAGCAACCTTAATTTGCTGAGATTTTTGTTTATGATACCCAGGGGACTTTTCTGGCTTTTCATGGGCCACAAGTGGGGCATTGACTTTTGCAGGGGTGGCATGAAGTATGTGTCTCAGCTTTCCATTCATTCACAATTTGTTATTCCAGTACTGTTTATGGACCCCAGTATGCAGAAATATTTAAATACACTAGGCAAAAATAACACATTTATGCTACATGTAAAAAACTTTTTTGCCCCAAACTGCATGGGATTAGCATAAGGTGGGCATGTTTACTCATAGAACCTATTTTCATTCAGATATCTTTAGGTCAGATGTCAAGGGATCCCTTTAAAAATGGAGTTTAAGTTTGGAGTGTTATTTAGCCCTCTTCCTAACATGCTAGCATGACATGGTTGTTACCAATGGATGCATTAGATCAGAGGTTTCCAACCTGGGGGTTGGGAACCCCAATAAGGGTCGCAAGCGTCATAGTGGGTTGCACGGCTGTCTTGATTTTAAGGAGTGCCAGAAAATATAAGAAATATACATAGTAGGCCTATATCGCAGCATCTGGTTCACCTCTGTGAGGCAAGTAAATGTAAACAGTAACAGAATAATGGCCAAGTGACAGGGACATGAAAACACAGAATTTGTAAAAAAAAAAAAAAACCCTTTTAATTATGTGTGATTGTTCAAAATTAATTGTAAAAAGTTCCCTAAACAGGAAATAATCTGCTCAAAATTCATCCAAATCATTTGTGTAGTTACCTTATTTGTGTTAATTAATTAATACATTTTTAATACAATATTAAATATCCCAAAAATTACTTACACCAGGGGTCGTCACGCAATGATAGAAAAAGGGTCCGTTTAGAAAAAAGGTTGGGAACCACTACATTAGCTCATCTAGTTTCATATGATAGCAGTATCTCCAGTCTAGCCAGCTACAGCCTTAGAGTTAAGGATAATGGCGTGGCTCTTGGGTTGGCCAATCAGATTTAAGGGATTGCCAATGCCACTCCAGGTCTCACCTCTGAAAATGCCCCGGATGATACATGGAGTGAAGTCTGCCAGCCAGGTTGGCAGACGAATAAGGTTGGACCACAGCATTCATACAGTACTCCACTCTCAGCAGCAATCTGACACAGTGCTGTGCTCTGACAGTGCTGCTGATATTGTTTCATTGCTCACTACAAGTATATCCACAACCATCATGGCTGCTGTTTGCTAAGCTTTGAAATCAACACATTCTCTACAGCATTCTTCAGTAGGATGATTAGAGGACCTCCTTTTGACCCATTACCTTGTTAGTTCAATACTTATTGTGCTCCCAAAAAAATAACATTTTGTGCAAAAATCTGGCTTTTCTGCTTAAAATGTGCTTGTACGTGTGTACTTGCATTCCAAAGTTTGGTTCAGCCATTTAGATCTGATGAGCAAAACACTTTAACACCTAATTATTTGTTTATATATCTTTGTTTTACCATGTGTCAATCACATCCATCCATTAAAAGCCCTTCCTAGTTTTAAAACCTTAGTAAATCATAAAAAGGTACTAAACTTACATCAGAAATATTGCTTCTAAAAACATAAGCCCACATTGCCAAGACTTGAATGAAATGGAGGATAGGAAACAGGACTCAACCATTAAATCATGTTTGCCTTCCTGCTAGAAGAACAACAGATAGCTCTTATGTTAAAAGAGGGACTGCTTGTCACACATCCTCATATCCATCCCTTCTTTATCAGATTTGTGCAGATCTCCAACAACATAGCAATCCAAACACACACACTCCTCACACACAACCTCAGGCACAGTATGCTTCCAGCAGATAGATGTACACACTATAAACATCTGTTCTGCTTCCTTGTTTTCTAGAGGAGGCAACAGAGAGGCATCGCGGATGGCCTCCCATCCCCCTCAACCCTGCCTCCCCTCTCCTCATCTCCCCTCCTCTCTCCTCTCCTTCTGCTCCTCCTGTCTCTGTGTGAGGCTGCAGCATCTGCCATTAAAGGCATAAAAACAGGGTGAAAAGGAGGCTTTACCTTTCAACGTAGGGAGTGATGTGGGCTGTGATTTAGCTCAGATGTTGCTGCTCCTCAGCCTCGGCTAACAACATCATATGACCAAGGACCACCTGCTCCTGCTGCCTGGTCATATGACCAGATTAGGCCCTGGCAAGGATTTCTGGGATTTGTAGTTGAAGGGGGTGGCCAGGATGGGATTTCATTTTAAATAGAATCCTGTGTGGTGGTTAAAAAGCATAAGTAAAAAACGTGAGAGGTTTGAATTCACTTGGTATATCTTAGATCAATGATTTATGATCAATGTTATACAATATAAGATTTAGATAGAAATCATTAACTGTCAATGTTAAAGCTCATATAATGAGATGAGATTATGATTTATTATATCATATGTGACATTTCTTAAATAATACTAATGCAGTAAATTTTAACAGGAGGCAATTAAATTAGTAGCTGAGAAGAGAAAAATATTCCACTGACTTTTTAATCTAGTAAATATGTACTAGTATTTAATGTTACTAACATTATGTTATTATTGAAAGCCAAATATGAATGAAGATAGCCTAATCATTATAAGAAGAGATATAAAAATGTTAATATACTATATAACAATACGACCCTAAAGGAGTAATGGCTGAACAAAAATATCTGAAGGTGGCATTAGAGGTTGTTTTATTTCTAAATCGTCATATATTTTTTCCAAATATGTCTTTTTTGTCATTGAACTTAAAGCTGCTAAGTGGTAAATTTGTTCAAACTATTTGTCACATTTGCTGAAACGTTCACTACATCCTGACAGTAGTACATGAGTCAGATAATCTGTGAAAAAATCTGGTTCCACTGGCTCCTACTAGTGCTCCTAATTGTATCTGCAGGAATTCACCAGTCAAACACAAGCCAGATGACACTGGAAGGAGCAGAGAGGCTATGGCCAAATTTCTGAGCAGAAGGAAGTATGAAGAAGGTATGACAGGCTGAACGCGGCAAAGGTGAGGCGCTATACAGACTAGCAAAAAAACTTTAGGTAGCTTAACCTTGAATGCACAATCACTTTACTTACATTTACAAAAACACTGCTGCACTGTCATTATAAGGCTATTATGTTGCAACCTGCTAGAAGCTAATGGCCAAGAGCTTGTTTGAAATTGCCCATGTTAGTATTAGAGCTCAGGGTGGGTGGTGGTGGTGGTGGTGGAGTGGATGTGGATGAGAGGCCCAATTTAGATAATTTGTTCCCCTGTCCATAATTCCTAATGGCTGGCCTTCGTACCACATTGTAAATAATTACTTGTGAATATACCCATACAGCAGTGCAAAGCAGACTAGCATCGGGCACAGGGCTTGGGACAAGTTATACACCTTGCTTGTTTCACCCTGTATACATATTCATAATGTTAATATCGGTGGATTTTTTTCATCCAAACACATATTGTGTGTAACATCTGCTTTTCTGCCCACATTTATTTGTATGTGTGCTTGGATTTGAAAGTTTAGTTCAGCTAAATTCTCCACCCCCTCCCTGTGACCAAAGGCTTAGCTTCAACAGTGCAGGAAATAATAATATTTATTAATTATAATAGATAGCAATATATTTTGTCCATAACAAGTGTTTATATGTCTGACTTTTCAGATGCCAGATCTTGTGATTTTTTTGTGCCCGTTGCACTGTACTGTATTTCAGCTAGTATTCCAAATTTACAGAGATGCACAATTGGCTGGTGAAGGGGTGATACAACCTCCTCTCAGAGCAAACCTAGTTGACCCATTCAGGAGCTCTGATTGGTTGTTTGTGTTCAAACCTGGTGGATTCTTGCAAATACCATTAGGAGCACTAGAACGAGCCAGAGGGACCGGATTTGTTTTCGCAGATTATCTGTCTCATGTCCTACTGTCTGTTAAAGTTTCAGCAAATATAACAAAAGTATTTTTTATAAAAGATACCTACTGCAGCTTTAATAAAAGAACTAAGCAGTGCAAGAGCCACACCATTTAAAATGTTAAACATCAGGAAGTGTTTTCCATGTATTTGCCGAGCTGAATAATAGTGCACATAAAGAATACTCTTTGTTTGTGATTTTATTTTATTTTAATTGTTTAACTTGCCCGACCTGTCCAGTCAGACTATGTATAGCTTCTCATAAATCATTATTATTATCATTATAACACGTTTGCAGATGACAGAATTGGTGTAGAGGTGCAAATTCACAAACTAGGACACTCAGGTCGGTTTGGCTTAAGGCCACAGCACCGGGCACTGACTCAAGCTGGAGCTTAAGACTGACAGTGAGCCCAGCTGGACCGCCGGTCAGAGCCAAATCTGACTAGTCTCACACCAGATTTGAGCCACTCCCATGTTGCTTCCTTTTTGCCATGCCTGGATATACAGGGGACATGAAGAGCAACTAAAACGCTTTGACAATTTCTGTCGCAGTCTGGATAGTGGAGTCCATACCGGCTACAGTATTTTCTGAAACTGAAGAAAATAATGTGAATTTTAAATGATGCAATGTCTGGAACCCCCCTGGCTTCATATTTGCACTTATGGAACAAAGAAATTCTCCCAGAAAGCACTGGCAGTGTTGTTTTCTATTGGCCAAACCATTCTAGTCAGTTAGCACCCAAAGTGTCTCCAATGTTATCTAGATCTTATGTTTGGTTGTGTTTTTTTCCAGCGACCTTAAACAGTGATGGAACAGAAAGAAAACTGTGCTGAAGTTGTTGGAACCAAAGGAAGGGACATGGAAACACAAACAAACATATATACTGTATAATTTTAAGGTTAGAGTTTTTTTGGGGGGTTTGCATTACTGGCAACATTTGTATATACTTATTTATTATTGACCAAATGTCAATGTGCCGGAGGGATTGTGGCCAATGAGTCATTGTTGTCTTGTTTATTGTAGACATTGAACATGTCTAAGCCTGGCTGCTGCATTCTAAACCAGCTGGAGACTGATTGCATATTATATCAGTGACCAGATATTACTCTTGATCATGCGCCACAAACGGCAAAACGCTGCAAAAAACGGGAATGATGCAAAACCAAAAACACACAAACGCATAAAAACAAATGCAACAGAAAAACGCAGCAACAGCAAAATGCTGCAATCACAGAAACGGAGCACAAACTTACAAACCCACAAAACAAATGCCAAAGAGAAATGCTGCAAATACCAAAAACACCAAAACCCCAAAACAACTGCAAGAGATAAACACAGCAAATTCACTCGACAAAACGGAAGTGCGCCAGGCCACTAGGGGGACTTGACCTGAGGGATGGACCAGTCCTGTGGGACCAGACCCGAAAGACATGAAGAAGAAGAAGAAGAAGAAGGAAGTTGGCTATATTTTGGAGAGGAGAGTAAAAAGATAAGTTTTCCTTTATGTCTTTTTTAAACACTTGGGCATAATCTTTTATATTATATCATATTAAATAATATAATAATAATATTATGTAATATTATAATAATATTATTATTATAGAAGAATATTCTTATTATATATATATATATATATATATTATATTCTTAGAATATTATAGAAGAATATTACAATAATTCTTCTATTATAGAAGAATGTTCTTCTATAATATAATATTATTATAATATTTTAATATTATAATAATATTATATAATATAAAAGATTACAGCCAAGTGTTTAAAAAAGACATAAAGGAAAACTTATCTTTTTACTCCTCTCCAAAACATAGCCAACTTTCTTCTTCTTCTTCATGTCTTTCGGGACTGGTCCCACAGGACTGGTCTATCCCTCAGGTGAAGTCCCCCTAGTGGCCTGGCACACTTCCGTTTTGTTGAGTGAATTTGTAGCGTTCATCTCTTGGAGTTGTTTTGGAGTTTTGTGTGTTTTTGGTATTTGCAGCATTTCTCTTTGGCATTTGTTTTGTGGGTTTGTAAGTTTTTGCTTCTGCTCCGTTTCTGTGATTGCAGCATTTTTCTGTTGCTGCATTTTTCTGTTGCATTTGTTTTTATGTGTTTGTGTGTTTTTCAATTTGCATCATTCCCAAGTTTGCAGTGTTTTGCCGTTTGTGGCGTGCTTGCAGCGCACTTGCGGCATGTTTGCGGCGTGTTTGCAGCGTGTTTGCCCTTGTCGGCCACCGTAGTATAGCACCAAATCATAACAAAAGTTATCTCAGGACACTTTTCAAATAGAGCAGGTCTTGACCGTACTCCCTTTTAAATTATTTACAGAGACCCAACAGAACCACCATGAGCAAGACCTTGGCAACAGCAGCAAGGAAAAACTGCCTTTTAAGAGGCAGAAACCTTGGACAGACCCCGGCTCTAGGTGGGTTGTGGAGAGAAGGACAGAGACAAAGGTGCACAACAATAGTAGCAGCAACTATACTAATATAAATGACTGATGATGATGATGATGAACATGAAGAAGATAATAACAACAACAGCCACAATGATGGGGGCCGATGTACTACAATAATATTAATAATAGTAAATGTAATAATGTAGTAATAATAAAAAATAATAATAATAATGATAATAACAATAATATCAGTAATATAACCAGTGGTAGTCCACCAGGATCCATGAGAGAAGATTATGATATTGCTGCGCCCTGCCTCCTCCGGTGCAGGATTATGGTCTCAATCTCTAGTTTCAGTCTTCTTCTATACAGCATAATGTATATTTAGTCAATGATGGGCCCATTTAGAGTAAAATAGACCTTAAAGCAGGGTAGGCTTTAGGGCGTGGCTACCTTGAGATTGACAGCTCATTCTCAGTGAGTCCATCCAGCTCAACACACCAAACTCAAATCAAACTTTCAAACTAGGCAGTGCTGATCAGATATGGATCCAGATTCTGTTACTGCATTGACTATTTCTCTCCTACAATCTTTTTGAGATTGTGTGTGACCAGGCAAGCTGCCATTGTTTCCTGCTATGGATGAGTCGAAACTGCGCAGCCAATGACAGCAGCTCAACTCAACTGGAGGCGACCATAGCGCCAAACTCAAAGCTTAGACTCAACGATAGGTTGCACTAATACACATTTCTTACCTCAAACACACATACAGGTTTTCATTTGAAAGGTTTAAGTGGAAGCCTCATGTTTGCTGCGTTTTCAGTTAAACTCTGGTGTTAAAATTCCCCTCAGCTCCTCCTGCTGCTCTGTGTTGTGCAGTTGAACCCTGCTCTGCTCTGACTGTTGAAGCTCTTTTAACCACAAACTGGGATCTCTCCAGGGGAATCGTGTCCACAGAGACAGCTGCCTCACTGACACCAAAGTGACCTTCACACCCTCCTGCTGTCTGATCAGTCCAGTGCATATGGCAAGAAAAACTGCAGAGACTGCGGCCAGCTGTCCTGTCCACACCGAGACTGATATATCTAGTAATCGAGCTGTTAATGACATCTTTGGATCTCAGCCAGTAGGTGATGATTGAGGATTCTCAGGACTTTACTCTGTCTTCATGCTGTCAGTGTGTGAAACAAGCTGCCCCAGTCCACCTTAAAAGAAACACTAGAATTTACTGTTTTTTGCCCAAATATTGCATGGGATTAGCATAAAGTGGCTATGGCTGCAAAGGGGAGATTTGTGGGTACCCACAGAACCTATTAGCATTCAGATATATTCAGGTTAGAGATCAAGGGATCGAAAATGGCCATGCCAGTTTTTCCATCACAAAATGTTGCCTAATTTAAGAGCGTTGTTTATGTTTGGTACCAATGGGTGTGTAAGGTCATCTAGTTTCATATGATAAGCCCACTACAGCCTCTGAAAGACTGGAGTGGAAGAGGTAAGGATAATGGGGTAGCACTTGGGGTGGCAAATCAGATTTCAGGGGTGGTCAGTGCTACCCCAGATCCCCTTCTGGATCTGAAATGGGGTTAGTGGTTTTGATTGTAATCTCTAGTGATCCTAGTTTGATCTTTGACTATGAACGTTTTATTAACTGAAAATGCATTCAGGGATAAGGTTCTGTGAACATAAGCAAACTGTATGTGTTATTCCATGTTTAATTTTACAGGCATATAGTATAATATTTTGTGTTCATGTATGTTCATCCTCATGTATTCACATTCTGGCTGTCTCACACTAGTTAGGAGAATTGTTATTCATTGTGCCATGAGCATTCTGGTGCTAATCCTAACCCTGACTAAGCAGTTTTACCTTGAATGCATCACAACCTTCAGCTCACTGGTGCCCTTTTTATTATTTTTGGCCCTGCCCCTCAAACAGCCTGAGTCTGCCACTGCAGTAGTTTGGAGAACCAGGCAGGGATCCCGGCAGGGAAGCAGAGCAACTCACTGCTGTGTAAAATGTATCGAACCACATAAAAAAGGCCCGCCTTAAAAAAATCCATATCAGTTTAAGTGTACGCTGTATTAGGAATATTTTCACATTTGCCTCACCGACAGCCTTTTTCTTTGGTACTAACCGTAGTACTTCTGTGTTCCTACACAAAGGCACAAATGCGCCGGGCCACTGTATCACAACACAGATTAGCTGTTTGGGTCAGTGTTACAGCTCCATCTTTGAAATATGGTGAAATTTGATTTCATTCCAATTCTAAAGTTGCATTAAGATTGAATTTTCCCCATTCACATTTTATTTTATTGCTATAGATGCGTTGTTATAATGCCATGCTCGGTGGAATTTCCATGTTACAGGTTGTGTGTTCCGTTGATATGATAGGGCTAGGGCTAGGGTTAAAGTTAGGTTTATGCATGTCTGTGTTCCACACTGTCGGGTGGGATAAAGTCTTTAGGGTGGATGGGTGAAAAAGGGGAAAGGGGAGGTGCCGTACTAAGTGAGGGCATAGAAGATGAAGAAGGAAAAAACCTAGATAACGCTTCTGTAATGTGTGCTTAAATACGCCGATCAGCCATAATGTTATGAACACCTGGGCACCCTGGTGGTCATATACCTTTACTTATACCTTTGCTGCCACCAATACTACTACTACTGCTACTGCCACCACCACTATTACTACTACTAACAATAACCAGGTCAGGGGGAGTGCTAATAGCATGCCTGCCTTGGCCACAGACAGTGAGGCAGGACCCCATTGGCATTTATTAAGTACTGGAGTGTTTTTGCAGTCTGCATTTATTCCACCCAAAAAGCCGACGGTACAGACATTAGCTGTAACTAGCTTGCAATGTCACACCTTCTTTGTGTGCAGGGTCTGCCTACATGCCTCTTTGTGAGGCGGCTCAGAGTCGGTCTGAGAATTCTACTTCTCCCGGTTATTTTCCTCCACTCTCCTTTTCTTCTTTTCTGTGTGCAACCATAAATTGAAGTCATGAGAGCAACTTATTTGCTGAAGCTGAAACATTTTTAACACGCGCCACCCAGAGCAAAATATTAGCAATTTTGTGTACATGCCTATCTTTGTGTTTAGTTTACATGCAATCATGCATTTCAAGGACAGGTGTGGAGTATTTAGTGGCATCTAGCCTTGTAGTTTCCCATTGAAATCCCTCACCTCACCCTCCCTTTCCAAGCGTGTAAAAGTGTGGACAAAAAGGGTAGTGTTTCCACTGCCTCTTTGTCTGATTTCAAGGGGAATCCGACTGAATCAGACCCAGTTAAGTTTAATGACATATAAATAGCCAATATTCTCAGGCATAAGTATTAAGACTGTTTCATAACCAGTTAAAAAAATGCTGTGTTGTAACTTTAAACTCATAAGGCCACAGAATTGAAACTACAATATCTCTTTCCAGAAACAACTGACCACCTTCTGTGACCCAGGAGCTAATTAAAAATAGTTTTGACTATTTTTTATTGAACATATATACATATAATATAACTTTACATTCATGCAGAAGCCCCTCGTCCTGGGCGACATTGTGTCTTTCTATAGAATCCAGAAAAACAGCTTTACCTTGAAGTAACAACATCCCGGACAAAAGAATTTACAGTTCATTCAGCCTGAAAAGACTCTGACAAACAAAAATGTCATATTTGACATTGAAGTCAGTATGAAACAATGATGGAAAAAATAGGGGGGGCAGAGCTGGTGCATCACTCACACAAACCGTACAATTATTTAACTTGGCGAAGAGAATCACGGCAGCATATGCCAGACACAAAGCATGTGAGCAGAGTAGAGCAGCGGTGGGGAGTGGCACCACAGACAGGGACAGATGGACATTTAACAGGACAGATGCTTCAGACATTGCCGTGGTTCAACACTGCACAGGACGTCCAAGGAGGACTGAAGGAAACAACTGTTCAAATATAAATTCAGCATAGCACAAATGTGTTTTACACAAATATTTGCTCTTGAACCGTTTGAGGAATACACATTGAAAATGTTCTTAAAGGAGAGATTTTTGTCATGTCGCTCTTCATACACATGCAATCTCGGACCCTGTCGGCTATTGTCTGATGACGAACGGTCAACATTCAAGGCATCTGGTGTAGGCAGCAGATATCCATATAATGGTTATCTGGGCTTCCTCTGCAGTCCAATTAACAACTTGATATGCAAGAATGACGAAAAAGACACAATTTGGCTAATCTCTATGAACAGATATGTTCATATGAATGAAGATACACTTACAAAACTGAATAAAAACTAAACTGTTGTTGATGGGTTCCAAGACTGCATTTCGACCAATGCGTTCTGCCTCTTTTGCTCTTCACACTGACTGTTGCAACCAAAGCCTGCTCAAATGTGATAGGTCAATACTACTTGGACTACAAATGTAAGAAAACAGAACCAACCAGATGTCAAAATCTTGGTCCCTTGCCTACAGATTCTGCATAAAAATGCAAATATATATATATATGTTTATAAAGAGTATAAAAAGTTACTGCTTGCTATAATCATTCCTCTCGTCCATGCTGCACATGAAGCAATCCAATCCAAATTTAAATCCACTGTTAGAGACATAATCCACAGGGCTTGTTTTGTGTAAAAACACATAGCTGTTGTTCAGTCAAAAGTAAAATTAAGCTTTTGTAGTCCGAGTTGACAAAATCAAGTTGGTATCTTCATCTTGGTAGAGGTTTGTTAAGTTTATTGTTGTTATTGAGTCCTGGCAACACACCTACACACCACTGCCAGGAAGTAATCACACATCAGCAAAGGAAACACTGTTGGGGAAAATACAAAGAGAGAATTTCGTACTGAAAACGCCCACTCAAAGTCTGGAAGCAGATGTTTGAATACACTGGAGATGATTTCTTAAAAGACTGAGGTATCCATGTGTGCTGCAGTACACCACCCGATAAGCTACAAAGGCATAAATGAATATCTTGGCATCAAGAGGTGAAAGAATAGATCTAATTCTTCTTTCTGAGCTCAATGACAGCATGACTCAAGCTGTTTTTTTTTTTTTTGTTGTGACTGATAAAACAGACACAGGTCAAAATGGAATCCTAAATTCTTGCTAACTGACATTACATTAGTTACTCAACTGCTCTGACAATAGGAGCATAAGCATTTGTTAGTATCTCAGGTCCAGTGTGTAACATTTGAGAATATATATTTGACACGTTCCATCCAAATGAGTCGGATGTCGCAGCGGCCCGTTTTTGTAGAAAATACAATTTTGGGCTATTTTCAGTTTCGAATTAAATAATTAAATAATGTAAAATACAAAGGATAAATATAGCTAGCATAAATGAAACGAAACAGGTGTCAGAGTTCAAAACACCGGCCAGCGTGTTTGTGTCATCTGCGTCATCTGTCAACTGTCAGTTTAGATAGACACGGCCACGGAGACAGATTGACAGATTGACAGCCTAGACAAAATGAATTTTCGCGACGACGAAATCACTCAACTTTTAAATTCAATTCCTGTAAGACATGCTACTTCAGACGACAACTGGATCGACCTTATTACGGACTATTTCACCACACCGGCAGCTGAGAGTGAGAGTGACAGCGGCGGCTCGACCTCCCAGTCTGACTCGGATTTCGCACCAACGACACCGGCTGGCTCCGATCGGGATGGCGAAGAAAGTGAGTGTGACGGAGGCGAGGAGGAAGATATTCCACTCGTGGCTGACCCGATGGTAGCATACAATGTCTCTGATTATAATTATGTAAAGCATTTTGAATTGTAAGTTTATTTATTTGAATATAAACTGTTTATAAATGTCTTTCAATTCATTTGGAATATAGCGGAATGTTGATTGCTATCTTTAGAGCCCTTTTTCTCAAAAACAAGGTTTGGTGACAGTCGAGCTTTGGAAGAGCGTGTCTCATACAATTTTGGAGTAGAAAAATTATTTTGGTATCGCCATAAAGCTGAGACTTTCCTCTTTACAGCCATGAAGAAAACTCAAAATGTGTTTCAAGGTCAAAGTGACTCAAAATGATGGAGCAAGTCACATATTGGCAGAAAATGTAATATATGTTTTCATTAGTGTATAATTACCTGAATATTAGAATTGTTGTGTTTTTACCTTAGAATGAGCCGTTTTTAGATACAGGCTCCAATTGTCACCCTTCATGGAGGCTGCCATGTTGAACCACTATGTGTCTACAGTATGCATGTTTTCGGATTGGGGTGAAACAAGGAAGTTGCAATCTGCAACTACACCACTAGATGCCACTAAATCCTACACACGACTCATTTAATTTTATAATGTCATATAGACAGTCATACAGAATTTAAAGTAACGCAGTACAGTATGCTGATAAATGAATAATGGTGATTTGGTGCGCAGACTGACTAGGAGAGTATATTTTCTGATCTGAAGTTAATGATATTGTACTGCCACGCTTCAATGGTGATGGCAAGAATAGCGGTATCTTTAATAATATTAAGTGGTACGTGATTCACGATTCACCCTCATGCACAAATCATACATCAGTAGTAGCCTAAGTTTACGCATAATCCATGACAATGAAGATATAGAAAAAAAGAAATGCATGGAAAAAATAGCATATTGTCAAAATTCTAGAGACCCCCAAAGTTTCACTCATCTCATGTCTTATTCAAAGGAGCCCAGCCCCCCCTGGCTCCTGTGTAGTTTGCACCGTAAGTACAACTGGCTGTTGTCTGCATAAAAATGATAGGAAATATTTTTCTGGCCATTGCTGTGACTCAAGGGTAACATAGATACAAAATAATATAGGACGAAGGATGGACCCTTGGGATACCCGGCAAAAGTACTGCTTTACGACCATTATGGAAAAGGAATAATTACAGCAACCAATAAAATCAATATCAATAAAAGAAAAAAAATGTAAGTAGTGTACTGTACATGAGTGTGCGCGCACAATTGTCTGTGTTATAAAATAGCAATTAAATGGTCTTTTAAGCATCTTCTGTAACATTTCGCAGAGGAACAGCTTTTTGACAAATGGGAAAAGCTATTCCATACTTTGGTTACCCTAAAACATCAAAAATGTACCTCTGCAGGTGAGAAATTTAGGAGGATGAAGATCTGAGGACTGACAAGTTGAATAAGAATGAACCTGTGAATTTACTTGAAAGTACACACAGTAAACATAACGTTTCTGCAGGACTGAAGATTTGTGGAAAGTAGAAAATGTATTCACCCAAACCATATTACAATATGAAAACAATGGATGAATGAGACTATAATTATAAGTAAGGAGACAATATGTGGTGAAACAATGAATATTAATAATTGAATATTTTTATGCTAACCCAGTCTACTTGTTCTCTCAAAGTCAAACTCTCATCAACAAAAAATGACCAAGAATCTTGTAGATGTCATCATCTAGTGTAGGCAGTTAAACCAAAATTAGCATCCTTAATCAGCAAATTAAAATTAGAATGAGAGAGAACTAGGGTTGTGTCGATGCAAACATAATGGAAAGGATATTAGAAACATTAGACAAGTGATTAATATAGATGAGGAATAATAATGGTCCAAGAATGGACCCCTGCGGAACCCCATAGAAAAGACTGGCTTTGTTGGAATTGTTGTTGAAATATACGTGAACATATACCTACTTCATATACTTTTGTGCATAGCCATCATTAGGACCCTGTTCCTTTATAGGTGTTTGTGTGAAGGGGGTGGTGGCGGGGACAGACAACTGCTGGGCTGGTGAGGGAAGACAACTTGTAGCCCCCAGCTCCTCCTCTATTAGCCAAACCCTGCTTTGTCTGTCTTTGGGAACAGTGATGAGACAGGAAGAGAAACAGCATGAAACTGCCTCCAGATTGAATTATGCATGCCTCCATCTGCTGACGGAGGACAAGTCTGTCAGGCCTCCTCAGTGTCAGCACACACACACAAAGATACATATACAGCTCACTTTACCCGCACAGATCTATAGTTCAATGGCCCACTGCGTCTATAACAAACACAATCCCTCAGGTTAACTGTGCCATTCACTCCACTCTGCTGCACTGTTGTTCATCCTCGTGGAATTGACTGATTTAAGGGAAAACACGAAGCATGCATCAGTATTCCCAGCAGGACAGTGTTCCTGAATATCCAGTAGGTTGTACTACTTCTATCTCAGTGTGGTAACAGTCGGGTATTTAAAGCTGACTGCGGCTGGTGTGTCGTGCATTTTCTTTTTCTTTAAATTAGGACAGAAGCAGGGTTGTGACTTGAAGGTTGCTGGTTTAATTTCTGTAATTAACGAATGAATCTGGAAGGAGAAAGGTGATAGAGCAGCAACGTCCTTCCATATAGGAAATATAAGAAAACTTTGTTTTTTTATGTGGGCTCTACTGCTGCTATTTTGCATAGCCAATACTGTACAAACAAACAAACAAACAAACAAACAAATAAATAAATAAATAAATAAATACATAGCCTGCATATTACGTAATGCCATTTAGAAAATTATTGATTTATGCATGTTGTATTTTAATAAAATAACAAATATTTGTATATTGCAATTCTAAATGATTCACAACTATACATTTTCATATTATGCATAACATATAATGTATTTAGTGAGATAGTAATTTTAAGAAAAAATAACTTTTACTTACTCTTTGGAACAAATTTATGAATTAAAATGTTTTATATGAAACTAATAGTGAAACAAATAAATGTATGACTTCTATACAAATAGTCTGCTTGGAACAATAATGTGTGTCTAATGTGAGTTTTTCCACAAAAAAGTAAAAATTTCCACATTAAAATCCTTAAAAAGTAATCTCCTCCTCCTACCTCGTTATAAATTCCAGACTCTGTGAATATGCAAATGTTGTTCATTTCTAAAGTGTTCCTGCTGGACACAAGATGTCTCCTATTCACTGTAAAGTCCATTCTCAGTGGATGTGCACTGGTGGCTATAAGTTTCTACATCACACTATATAAGTTGCATACTGGATCAGGACTGACTTCTAAACTATTTGTGATGTCACAACTCATGCTGGTGGGCCCCGCCCCTTAAAATCAGATGTTCAATGACCACAGAGAAACTTTCCACTTTCAGCAGATGAATGTGAAGTTATATGTGATAATTTCGCGGGGGTTTATCATGAGGGTCATGTGGGCAGAATAATAACATACAGCATTCAAACAGCACACTGTAGGAACACGAACAAACACTGATTTCTGACTGAAGGGGAGACTTTGAGGTCAGATTCTAATGAAATAACACTCACATGTTACAAATACAAACCAAAAACTATGTTACAAACAAAATTCTGTTATAATAAAGTATTACAAACACATAGCTGCAGGGAAGTTTAAAGTACAAATGTAATTAATACATCTTTGACAGGCATTTTGCTGAGTATACCTTGAGAAAAACACCAACAACAAACTGTGAAACTGGTTTGCAACCTGAACAAACAATGTTAAATTACCAGATTCTATTTCTCATCTTCTTTTAATTTCCACCTTTAACATATCACACTTGCATTGCTCTACAAAATGTGTCCTTCTGGTCTGAATGTGTGATGTGCACACTTCTCACCACATAATCTGTTTTATTAATACCTTTATTTATACATATATATATATATATATATATATATAGCCAGGGGTCAGCAGCCCTGACTATCAAAATATCTGGAGCCGCTAAACATATTTGAGCCTTATCCTCTAATGCTGATTTCTGACTGCAGATCAAGCACCAGTAAGCTTGCAGTGTTGGTGGGAAAAGCAAACAAATCTGTCCACTTTTCTTATTAGGTGTGTAATGGCCACACATTTACAATTGAAGAAAGTAAGAATCACTTTAGGCCTACACAAATGATACATGTAAATGACATTTTTTTTTGAGATACTAAGTCAACATTTTGGGAAAGTTTCTCATTATGATGACCTACAGAATCTTTTTTTCCATCACACTGGAGGAAATGGCCTTCGATCCATAATGGTATTTATTCATAAAAATTGCCACAATGCTACAACATCTTTCTTGTTGAGAATAAACTTTCAATTAACCAATTTCTTTGCACTATGTGCTTGCTGTCACACATTAACCACAATGACTTATAGCTTGCATATACAAGTTTAATAAATTATTATAAATTATAATAAAAAGCATAATATTCATTTTTTATTATATTACTATTATTTTATTATTTACATAATGTCAAGAGATGAAACCACATACCTCAACCACTGTCCCCCATTTAAAAATTAAATGTGTTTGCATTATTTAATAAAAAATGTTAATGTGAATAATAGAGTAAAAAATGTTTTTTTTTAAAGTCAAAATATGTATCCCGCAGAGAGTGTTCTAGCATGTGGACATGCTTTGAAAAAAATAAATAGATGACTACCATTGGTCTTGTAAGGGCTGATAGCATGCCAACCCTGTGTATACGCCATGCTTGTAATTATTTACAGTTTGTGAGTCTCAGCTGCCTTTCATGTCTGTGTTAGAGCACCTCATGCATGGTTCGCTGTGTGATTCTGCGCTCCGCAGACGGCCGGGCGGCGAGATGGCTGGCTGTGTATTCTGGTCCTCCTACCCAGATGGTAGCGAGTGGAGAAATCACTCACATTGTAATCATCCTGGAGACACCTGGAGAACCGGAGAAATGTAAACCAAGCACTAAGTGAACCACTCAGTCAGCCTAATAAGAACCCGAATTATCTTGTGAATGAAGGGTGTGCTCACGTCCCTCCCACTCTGCAAAATGCAGGTTATAAATTGAGAAGGTTCCACTGTGTTGATTATAGAACTGCATCAAACCACCATTGATGGACATAACACATTTTCTACTTTAATGATAGCTGTCCATATAGTGCTGCACAGAATCTAGGCACAGTCACTCTGTATCCATCATTACAATGACTGTGTCCTTATGTGAGCACATGTACAGTTGAGTTGCCAGAAGGGAACATTTCTCAATGTGGTGTTTCTCAGAGCCGGTAGCTGCCTCTCTCTGACAGTATCTTGGCAGAGAAGAACTACCTGAAGACCCAGCTCAACCCAGCCTGTGACTGTATGACCCGACACACTGGAATATAAAACGGAGGTCTGTTAACACTGTGAACATGTACCCCAAGAGACAACCACAGCTCTATAAAGGGGGCTCCAGGAGCTATCCAGCCAGGTAAAGAGTGTAGAGGCTTTACACTGGGGTCATGGGTCTCCTAATAACCACATTTTTGTAAATCGTAGACATTTGCTGTGGGAAAATTATGTCTAAATATTAAATCATTTGCAGTACCAGCTCTGTAGTCTAATGCTAACTCTACTGTTTGGCTAGGAGAATGATAGAGACGTGCTGAAGTACAGTAACAAAGCATTTGTGCTTTGTTACTTCCCACCTCTGAGGACATTGGGGCTTTGACAGTATATATGTATACACAGTGGAGCTTCCGGGTCTATAAAGTGAAGCCAGTGTGGAAGTGTCTTGTACCTGCATTCTATCTAATGGCCAGCAGGGTCATCAATCATCAATCATCAAGCTCTTTGAAGTAACAATAAATATACAACATTTTGTCTTGAGTTAAAAGGTTCATTACTACCATTGGAAGTAGTAGTTTTAATTTTTTGTCTTTTTAATAATATTTATCAAACGTACCAGGTCTCCATCAAGGAAATCATAAGTAATTACTGGGTAATAGTGCAGCAACTTGTGTTTTTTCTTGGTGCACTAACATCATGATGATAGTCCATGTCTCCATGAGACACACTTCAGCTATGTTTTTTGTCTGACAGAACACGCTTTAATCTTTAATTTCAATTAATTCCACTGTCTACATCATTGAAGCGTCTGAAGCATTGTTTAAGATGTCAAGTCTATTTTCTCTCTAGCTTTGCTGATTGTGTTTTGGGCTGTCAATGTTGTTAAAATACTTAAGGAGAAAAAACTGAACTACTGTGTCACACACCCATCATTTTACCAATGCAAAAACACCAAGTTCAGACTTAGACTGTGACTGTGGCTATTCAGAGCCTGCTCTAAGGAATTGGAACATCACAGAAGTACATTATGGTAATAGACTGCTGCACTTATATATAGTGCCTTTACAGTCATTCTTCCTTACTCAAAGTGCTTTACACTACATGTAACATTCACCCTTTCTCACACATTCACACGCTAATGGTAGAGGCTACCATGCAAGGTGCTCAACAGAAACAGAAACTAATGCATTGGCACACATTCATATACTGATGGCACAGCATCAGGAGCAATTTGGCGCTCCATATCGTTGTCAAGGAGACCTGCTCTACCTCCTGAGGTAGGTAGGTTCTATCTGTCGAGTGACACCTGAAGTTGCTCAGTGTCTTCCCGGATCCATTTTTCATATAAGTTACAATACCTATTCTTAATTTTGTCAACATGATTGTCCATACTGTAATTTTTGTTGGTCCATATTGTGTAGACTACACACAACATCTATTGCATGTCTGTCCATCCTGGGATAGGGATCCCGCCTCTGTTGTTCTTCCTGAGGTTTATTCCATTTCCTAGTTTTTGGGTAGTTACTTATTTAAATCGAGTGTCTAGTAGGCGTCTTGAGGCAAATTTCTGACTTTTGATACTGGGCTAAATTAATAAAATTGACTTGACATAAAATTGTGCATGGAAGCTCATCATTGACTTCATAATCAGTATGTGTGACAAAAAAATCTCAATTCAAAGTCCACTTACAAGCTATTTTAGAGCCTTCAACGACATCTTATGTTTTCTCTCTAATGTCTAGGATTTGTTTTATAAGATAAGATATGTACTTTATTAATCACCTATTGGGGAAATGACACACACACACACACACACACACACACCATGCACTTGTGGACAAGTAACAGGGAGAGAGATGGTGGAGTGATGGGCTCACCACATTAGCAGCGCCCCATGAGCAGTTTCTTGGGGTTAGGTTGCCTTGCTCAAGGGCACCTCGGCAGTGCACACAGGAGGAGAAACTGGCACCTCGACAGCTACCAGTCCACACTCCATATTGTGGTCTGTGGGACTTGAACCAGCGACCCTCTGGTTCCCAAGCCAAGTCCCTACAGACTGAGCAACTGTCGCCAATATATATAATTAGAAACAGAAGAATAGGACAGGTTTTGTTTGGATGAAGACTACAAATAGACTTGTGCAGAAGGCACACTGTTAAAAAAATATATTTAACTGTTGATTTGCAATTGTTATTCCAATTGTAGTACAATTGCTACTATATAACACTAAGACGTTATACCTATGCATTTTATTACTGTGTGTTGCAGACTCATTGTTTTACCGCCATTAGCAGAGATACATTGAAGCAACACTGTAAATTCTTCCTCTTAGCTTAACAGTTCCTTGTATCATGTTGGTACTGCACCGTGTTGTCTAACTGACAGTTTACTCAAAGGAAGAGTAGCAGATGTTGAGATTTGCAGTTGTCAAGCAACATGCCTCCTCGCTGAGATAGGCAGTACAACATGCTACTTTTCACTTCATAAAAACATTGGCTAACATGCCAGTGTGCAGCATAGGCATGACATGGAGAACTCATCTCACTGTAAAGTATGAGGATAGGAGAGGATGGCCATTTTCATTCAGATATCTTGAGGTCAGAGGTCAAGGGATCCCTTTGAAAATGGGTTCTATGGGTACCCACAAGTCTCTCCTTTGCAAACATGCCCATGCTAATCCCATGCAGTTTTGGACAAAAACCATGCTTTTGTTAGTATGTGGTATAAATGTTATTTTTTGCCAATTTTTTTTAAAATATGTTTGCATACTGGGGTCCATAAACAGTATTGGAATTTGGAAGAATATTGGAATTGGGAATGACTGGAAAGTTGAGACATATTCTTCTGCCAGCCCCTGCATAAGTCAGTGCCTCACTTGTGCACCCCAAATCAAAACAGCTTGGACACACCCCTGGGTAACTACTTTCTGCAAGTGGAGGGGGTGGAGGGGTGTCTTTCAGGTGGAGTCCTGGGTCCTACAGTGTGTGGAGCCTTGTTAGTCTGACATTGAAGCTGCCTGTCCATCCGTCCTTAGGTAATGTTTAAATGTCTTCACTGTTCACTCATATTGTGCTATGCCAGGTGAGGCTGTTCGGGAGTCACAGGAGTGCCCCCTAAGTGGAGCGAGGGTGTGGCATACAGGGAGTGGTGGGGGAGAAGGACACAGCTCAGGGTTACAACTAGACACGATTTTGTCTCATTTAAATAATTTAAGATCAGGTCTGGGTGATAATTCAGTGTTATCATTCACCATCGTTCCATATAATCACATCATGACTGTATTATTATGTGAAGATATAATTCAGCGTCCTTATGTGAACAGGAAATTTACTTCGTTATGTTTCCTCTCCTGTCCCTGTTTCTGCCTGATGCACCACGTGACCATGCTCCTCCATCTGCTCTTCTCATTTTATTCTCCTGACATTGTGCCTTTATTAGCTAGTTGTGAGTAGAGAGTGACAGGTGGAGGCAAACAAAGCACACATGTCCCTCACTGTACAATTCCTTTCCATGGAATGCCTGTCATCTTTTGTTTTTGGGGGGAGTAGGTGAAGGTCAGATGGGAGCCGCAGCCGCCTCCTGTCCTGTTCAGACACCGGGGATAACGAGGAGGAGACGACTCCATTATCGGCCTCCCCTACTCTCAAGGTCTCCTCTGGTCCTGGAGCATGACAGCACGCAGCAGCAAATCGATACACAAAACACAGGAATCCAGGCAAGACGGATGGACTGCGAACAAGGACGTGAAGTAGGGAATGGATTTTTAAGTCACCCTGCGAAGCATTTGCAAGTGGCATTTCAAAGAGTGACAGAGAAGGTGCTCAGTCTCAGCCAGTAAAGTCCTTGATGTCTATTGTAACAGCACGAGGGCTTTGACTTAAAGAGGCAACGCCGGACTGATGGGCAGCACTCACTTTCAAAAACTTTTTTTAAAAAATTTTGAGATAAGGATTTTTATGAAAGATAATTGTTGGCATGTACGGAGATTTCTTTCTCCAGTCTGATGGGAGACATTCCGTCCTCTTGCAGTAATTAATTGAGTCAATATTGATATTTGTTCTTGGAGCTTTTTTTACTTTATTCAAAATCTTCTCAGCAATTTGATCTCATAGGTTTCTTAATTAATTAAAGAGTGTGGGAGGCAATATGTTAGCAAAGAGCAAAACACAGGCCTGCTGGGGGAAAAACAAGAAAATATTCTACTTTTTCATTCATTATCTTTTAATAGCTAGTTGAATTAAAACGTTTAAAACTTAAACAACGAGGAGCTTAGGGGGGAGGAAGAGTAAAGAAAGTAAAGCACTGAGTATTTAGTAGGAGATCAGTTCAGCTTGTCACACAATAGCTTGTGTTTCTATTGTCAAAATATATGGACGGTACATCAACATGTATAAAGATGGACGACATGACAGCTTTCCAAAAGTGAGTATAGGTCATAAAGCCCGCTTTCTCCATGTTAGTAGATGGCACATGGGCCAAACTAAAAAAATAACATAAAATAAAATTTTCCCAAAGATGGTTTCTGTCATTATTTAAGACTATAAAAAGATGGTTGCACATCATGATTGACTGATGTTTGGGCAGGATTTTGATACTGCAGCACCCGCCCTGATCATTACTTGGCTCCAAATGACGAAAAAGTGTCAGAAAGTGGAGATGTGATGTACATCTTTTATATGTGGATGGATGGTATCAATAGAACCATCATGTTTTTTGTTGTCATCTGTTGAAGTATGAGCACTAATTGGAGTATTTAGCTACAAACATTGGTAAATGGTCTTAACTTGTAAAGCACCTTTCTAGTCTTCCGACCACTCAAACCGCTTTTACACTACACGCCACATTCACCCTTTCACACACACATTCATACAGTAATGGCAAAGCCCATCAAACAGAAACTAACTCATTCACATTCTCATACCCATGACACAGCATCGGGAGGAGTTTCTTGCTCAGCATCTATTTTGACATGCAGTGGGGGGATTGAACCAACAACTTTCGTGGACTACCTCTGAGCCAAAGCCGCCCCGTGCAGTCACACTCCAGCCTGTGTCCATTTCCATCGCAATTAACATTTCTCAGCATAGTCAGTGAAGAGATGGATGGAGTGCTGAGGAATGCAAAGGTTTTTCAGCTTGTTTCTCAGTGAGTGGCTGTAAAGCTCAGGGATGACTACAGGATAATTCAATTCAATTTTATTTGTATAGCGCCAATTCATAACAGAAGTTATCTCAGGACACTTTTCAAATAGATCAGGTCTAGATCGAACTCCTCATAAATTAAGCCCCACAACTGCAGGAGTGGTGTGAATAGGACAAGTTCTAGATGGTTCGGGTTCCACATGATGGAGGCCATCTATGGCCACAGGCCGGGGAGCATTGGAAGAGTGGGAGGCATCGACATGGCCACGGCTTCAGTGGGCAATCCAGCAAATGGTATGAAATAATGGAGCAAAATGTTTTTGATGACTGTTTGATGGCTCATGTGGCTTTTTCATTCAATTTCATACTTATTTCTGTATTTCTTCCTCCTTTATGATAATGAGGGAGACTGTCATGCATCATGGTGTCTCCTGGCTCCCATTGGCAGGTTTGTTGCAGTGATGAGGAATAATGGCATCATACGGACAGTGGCGGTCACCACTCTTACTAACATAGTTAAAAACAAATACTTCTGGGAAATATGCAACCAACCCTGACAAATACTCTGCCAGTCAGTGCTTTTTTTGCCATAGCCATGTGCGTTACAACTCAGGACTCCGACTTTGTTGCTCTATCGCAATGTTACCGGACTCTTCCTATGTTTCCGTCATCCAGCAGCTGCTAGAGAGCTTTGTCAATTCAACATGAACATTTTGGGCCCTTGTTGAGACAACAACCAGTGACCTCACTGATTGCCTCTGCTGTTTGCTACAGTGAAATTTTAGGTTATTTTCACATCATTCCTTAACCCTTAGATGCATAAGTGGGTCTAAAATGACCCGGTGAGGTGGTTTTCTTGCAATATCTTTGTAATGAAAAGTTATCGTTTCATATTCCAGGTATTCCTCAAAAAACATGTTATTGATATAATGCCATTTCAATTTTCAACTTACCTTTTATACATTTTTCGAAATTGTAGTTTTTGTATTACTACCCCAAGCTTCCATAAGTGGGTCAAAAATGACCCGCATTCATTTCTTATGGGACTTCATGGGAATCTTTGATTCTTATAAACTGGGTGAATGTGGCATGTAGTGTTAAAGTGCTTTGAGTGACTAGAGAGAGAGACTAGAAAGGCGCTATACAAGTATAGGTCCATTACCATTTGTGTCCACCTAATGAATTTAAGTCCAATATTCCCTTTCCACCAACTTCTGAGGAAATTATACTAAATGCTCCACTACCAGTTAGTATCTAATTATGTCTGTCTGCCTTTTGGTGCTGGGCAGGTAGTGTACAATGTGTTTTTCACAGCTTTTTTCTGAAAACTACTACTGCAGCATGAAGCAAGAGCCAGTAGCATGAGAGCGAGACTGAAACAAAACAGTAAAGTTTGGTGAAACCAAATTGCTAAAATATGCTTAAAATGCTACATATACAGTGCCTTGCAAAAGTATTCACCTCCCTTGGCATTTTTTGTGTTTTGTTGCCTCACAACCTGGAATTAACATGGATTGTTTGAGGATTTGCATCATTTAATTTACAGCACATGCCCACAACTTTGAAGATATTTTTTTTTTATTGTGAAGCAAACAACAAATAGGACAAAATAACAGAAAAGTCAATGTGCATAACTATTCACCCCCCTAAAGTCAATACTTTGTAGAGCCACCTTTTGCGGCAATCACAGCTCCAAGTCACTTTGGAAAAGTCTGTATGAGCTTTCCACATCTTACCACTGGGATCTTTGCCCATTCCTCCTTGCAAAACTGCTCCAGCTCCTTCAAGTTGGATGGTTTGCGCTTGTGAACAGCAATCTTTAAGTCTGACCACAGATTTTCTATTGGATTGAGGTCTGGGCTTTGACTAGGCCATTCCAACACATTTACATGTTTCCCCTTAAACCACTCAAGTGTTGCTTTAGCAGTGTGTTTGGGGTCATTGTCCTGCTGGAAGGTGAACCTCTGTCCTAGCCTCAAATCACGCACAGAGTGGTACAGGTTTTGCTCCAGAATATCCCTGTATTTAGCACCATCCATCTTTCCCTCAACTCTGACCAGCTTCCCAATCCCGGCTGCTGAAAAACATCCTCACAGCATGATGCTGCCACCACCATGTTTCACTGTGGGGATGTGTTCTTTGGGTGATGTGATGTGTTGGGTTTGCGCCAGACATAGCGTTTTCTTTGATGGCCGAAAAGCTCCATACATTCTGGGAGTCTCCCACATGCCTTTTCGCAAACTCAAAACGTGCCATTTTGTTTTTTGCTGAAAGTAGTGGCTTTCTTCTGGCCACTCTGCCATAATGCCCTCCTTGCCCGGTCCGTGAGTTTTGGTGGGCGGCCGTCTCTGGTTTGCTGTTGTGTCATGTTCTTTCCATTTGGTTATGATAGATTTGATGGTGCTCCTGGGGATCATCAAAGATTTGGATATCTTTTTATAACCTAACCCTGACTTGTACTCAACAACATTGTCCCTTACCTGTTTGGAGAGTTCCTTGGTCTTCATGGCAGTGTTTGGTTAGTGGTGCCTCTTGCTTAGGTGTTGCAGCCTCTGGGGCCTTTCAAAAAAGGTGTGTATATGTACTGACAGATCATGTGACACTTATATTGCACACAAGTGGACATCATTTCACTAATTATGTGACTTCTGAAGGTAATTGGTTGCACCAGAGCTTTTTATGGGCTTCATAACAAAGGGGGTGAATACATATGCACATGCCAATTTTCAGTTTTGTATTTCTAAAAAATAGTTTAATGTATATATTTTTCTCATTTTATTTCAACAACTTAGACTATTGTGTTCTGATCCATCACATAAAATTCAGATTAAAAAACATTGAACTAAAGGCTGTAATGTAACAAAATGGGTAAAAAGCCAAGGGGGGTGAATACTTTTGCAAGGCACTGTAGCTGAGGGAAGCTGGGAAGTTCAGTCCTTCCAGAAAATTGCAGAGTTTTTTTGTGAATATTGCAGGCAAAAATCCTTGATTGTGCAGCACGTTTTCTTAAAAAATGCGATTGAATATGCGGGATATTTATGCAATTTTATGCTATGAAATTGCGGGAACTTGTAAAAATTGCAGGAACTTGCAAAAATTGCGGGAACTGCGGTTTGATGAAAAAGAGAAAAATTGATTCTCCCAACACCCTGTTCTCACTAGGCTACTACCTTAATATAAAGAGTAATTTCTTATTACTTCCTATGATTCAATTCAAGATTCAAGAAGCTTTATTTATCCTGAGGAAAATTACTGTGCAACAGTTTGAATACAAAGGTGGTAAAGTACTACAGGGTTAGATTAAAAATAAGCTAACATAAAATAAAATAAAAAACAAAACAAAATAAAATAAAAATAAAATAAAGGCTAACATAAAATAAATCAAACAATTAACTAAATGCAACAAAATGTAAGCACTTACAGGTAACATAAGTAGAAAAGAATAAACAAGTAACTAAATGTGACAAAGTGCAACAAAAATTGCAGTTAAACGTAGGTATATACAATATACAACAAACACTGCGCAGTTTAGCAGCATAAATTGAAATAAAATAAGTACAAACTAAGTAAGTGACAAGGAGCGATTGGATAAAGTAGTAACAGTGGTAAAAGTGATAAAAATTGTAGCAGCATTTGTTAGCAGCTTAAATTAACTATGGTACAGTACAACTAAATAAAGTGAAATTGGTTACAAAATGATAAAGTGACATTTGCTCAGGGCACAGTGTCTCCACTGTCCCTCTCGCAACCGGAGGTAGATGAATTATAGAGTCTGATGGCCACAGGAAGAAAAGACTTCCTCTGGCATTCTGTGTTACACTGGGGGGGAATGAGTCTGTTGCTTAAGGTGCTTCTTCTCGAGGTTAGCACCTGATGGAGAGGGTGAGCATTGTTACACAGCATCCTCCTCTCAGACACAACACCAAAGAGTCCAGTTGGACCCCCAGGACCGAGCCAGCCTTCCTGGTGATCCTGCTGATCTTGTTAGCGTCTGCTGCCCTCAGCCTGCTGCCCCAGCATACAACACACAACAGCAAAGAAGATGGCACTGGCTACCACCGACTGGTAGAACATCCTCAACATGATGTTACATACGTTGAATGACCGCCCCAGGAAATAGAGTCGACTCTGGCCCTTCTTGTAAACAGGCTTGGTGTTCTTGGCCCAGTTCAGTTTGTTATCCAGGTTTACTCCAAGGTATTTGTAATCCTGGACAACATCCACAGTCACACCGTTGATGGAGATGGGTGCGGGGACAGATTTCCTCCTGCGGAAATCCACCACAAGCTCCTTAGTCATGGTCGAGTTGAGATGCAGATGGTTAGTTGCACACCACTCGACGAAGGAGTCCATAGTGCCCCTGTACTCCTCCTCCTTCCCCTAACTGACACAGCCAACAATTTCAGAATCGACCGCAAACTTCTGCAGGTGGCAGGACTCAGAGAGGAACTGAAAGTCCGAGGTGTACAGGGAGAACAGAAAGGGGGAAAGAACAGTTCCCTGTGAAGCCCCAGTGCTGGTGACCACAGTGTCAGACACACCATCCTGCAGTATGACATACTGTGGTTGACCCGTCAAATAGTCCGTAATCCAGGACACCAGGGGAGGGTCCACCTGCATCGCTGTCAGCTTACTCCCCAGCAGAGCAGGCCGGTGTTGAACACACTGGAGAAGTCCATGTACATGATTCTCACAGTGCTTCCCGGGCTGTCCAGGTGGGCGCAGGCACGGTGGAGCAAGAAGATGATGGCGTCCTCCACTCCTAGTCTTGGCTGGTAGGCAAACTGAAGAGGGTCCAGTGATGAGCTGACCAGGGGCCGAAGAAGTGACAGGACCAGCCTCTCCAGGGACTTCATCAGGTGAGACGTCAGCGCCACCAGTCTGTAGTCGTTGGAGGTGCTGGGACGCGCCTTCTTCGGTACTGGTACCAGGCAAGATGTCTGCCACAGCAAAGGGACCCCTCCAGACTCAGGCTCAGGTTGAAGATGTGCTGCAGGACTCCACTCAGTTGGGTTGCACAGGTTTTGAGGACCCTCGGGCTGACATTGTGTGTTGATGGGGGTGGGGAAGAGGTGATGGTGGGGGGGAGAGGACAGGTAGGGCGTAGTCAGGAAGGAACGGAGGGGGAGGGGGGGCAGCAGGGCTGGTGGTTTGGAGGTGGATGGTTGTAGAGGAGCTGGGGGAGGGGTAGTCCGGAGCCCTCTCATCAAATCTGTTGAAAAACAGATTCAGCTCGTTGGGTCGTTCAGTACCACCTCCTATTGTCTGGCTGCCAGATGGTTTGTAGCCAGTGATGCTCCTCATGCCGCTCCACACGTCCTTCAGGTTGTTCTGCTGGAGTTTGTGCTCCAGCTTCCTCCTGTAGCTGTCTTTGCCCTGTTGGATCCTCTCCTTAAGCTCCCTCTGAACCCGTCTCATCTGCTCCCTGTCCCCATCTCTGAAGGCCCTCTTCTTCTCATTCAGCAGGACCTTGATGTCTCTGGTGACCCACGGCTTGTTATTTGGGAAACAGTGTCACTGTAGGAACAACACTGTCCACACAGAAGTTGATGTACCCCGTTATGCAGTCTGTGAGATCATCAAGGTCCTCTCCATGCGAATCACAGAGCAACTCCCAGTCTGTTAGTTCAAAGCAGACCTGCAAAGCTCATCGGCCTTCTGTGACCATCTCCTCACAGTCCTGGTGGTCACAGAAAGCCGCTGGACTTGGGGCTTATGGATGAGGTTGTGGTCTGATCTTCCAAGAGGAGGAAGGGCAGTGGAGCTGTAAGCCTCCTTAACATTGGCATACAGCAGGTCCAGTGTCTTGTTTTCCCTGGTGGGACAGTCCACAAACTGCTTGAAAGTGGGCAGTGTGGCGGCCAGAGTGATCGCCTGGGTGCCGTGTCTGGAGTCCCATCACGTGTGAGAACTCCTCGGTAGATAATACGGCCGCAGACTCACGGCAAGCAGTTCAATGTCCGGGCTGCACACACGCTCCTTTACAGTAACGTGACCAGGATGACACCACTTGTTGTTAATAAGAATAGCAAGTCCCCCACCTTCCCTCTTGCCACTCTCACGGTGACTCCTGTCCGCCCAATAAGCAAGCATACTACATCACAGAAAGTGCTGGGAATATTTAAGTTCTCATGTTGTTTTATTTCAGACCTTAATAAACACATGGCTCAAACGTACAACACATTGACGAGTCAAACAAGTTCTGTAGCTTTACAAAAGGAATAGGAATAGGAAACTTCTGTAAAAATGAATAAATAAAATATAAAAAAATAAAATGTGTGCTTCCTGTTTTACAGAGGTAGCTATACAAAACAGACATCTTCTGTTAAAAGTTCAATCTCTTACTGTAACGTAGATTTACATACTACTAACATACTTACAACTGTAAGGTTTTCATCGCGGGGTTTGCAGCTTTTCGATGATGTTCACGTTGCGTAATTACGTCACTTCATAACGTTCCCATGGCAACAGGGGAAAATGGCTGCTCTTGAGTGACGTAAACGCAACATTTTTCAACTTTCTGCTAAGATATATGTCACTTTTTTGCAACGAAAATGCATGGATTATGAAATCATGCAAGCCCCGCATATTTTGCATGGAAATCTGTAATTTATGCGGCGAAAGTGCGGCGTATTTGAAAAAATGCGGCCCCCGCATCAATATGCGGACTTTGGCTGATTATGCATTGAATTATGCGATCGCATAATCGCGTTTTTCTGGAGGGACTGGAAGTTGGTGCTCTGTGTCTTTGTCACTACAAGCAACTCCTTTCCACATTGAAGATGGTCACTTAAAGGTCTATAGTGTAACATTTAGGAGCATCTATTGGCAGAAATGGAATATAATATTCATAGGTAAAAAAAAAAATTTTTTTTTTTTTTTTTTTTTTGGTGGGGGGGGGGGGGCTCTCCGGGGGGGTTCATAGGGGGGGAATTTTTTTTTTAAAATCAAAAAGCTTGGGGGGGGGTGGCAAAAAAGTATGCAATAAATATTTTCTAAAATTAAAAGGGTTTTTTTTTTCCCTTTTTTTACAAGTTAACCTAGTTCCCTGGTGTCCTAATTTAATGTCTGTGACATGCTTTGGTCAAAATACCATAAGAATGAAGCACCATAGCAGTTTAATCACCCTGCCAAAACAGCCCTGTTAGAACGGTCGGTTTTGAGTGCCTGTCTCCCGACGCTGGCACGCTTCACGCTACCATGACAACAGTTAAACGTGAACCCTGGGAGAAAGATGGCAGCTGGAAGAAACTTTGTGGTGAAACCTTGTATGTTTGAACCAGAGTCAGATCCTGAACAGGAAGAAGAAGTTATCGAAGAAGTTGTTCAGTGTAGACTGCAACAAGACGTTTCTGAATGGTGAGTTATGAGCTTTATTTCTTAAAAATGTGTATGTTTGTACGTTGGGTAAATGCGGTCGCTGACTAAATATGGTCAACCGCTGACCGCTGTTTGTGTAACTCACTGCTTATAAAAATCTAGATTTCTGTTAATTGAGTAAACATAAGTAGCATGCTATTCCCGTTAAACGAGTACATTTCACGAGTCCGCAATGTTTTCTCGACCACTACGAGTGGGAATATAGCACTCGTTTTTTTATTCTCATCTACGCCGTAATACATCATTATTCTGTTCGACATCTAATGTTACTATCCACAGTCATACTGTAGCCACTTTTCACGCGTGTATGTTAATTCTACAACCTAGGTGTGAAACGGGGGATGTAGTGGGGGTTAGGGTGATACCCCATAGTAATCTCTGTTTACCCGTTTTTACTGCGTTTCAACATTATGTTCTAATTCCAATTAATAACGTTACATCGTTGCATAAGCTGACCTGTCGTTATTGCTAACTACATATTCAAATAAAAAAAACTCCTCTGGTTTGGTGTACATGTCAGAATTGCACAACAATGCCTACAATGCCCGAGAATGTCTGCTGCAGGGAGATACCACAGGTAGCCTAGTACATGGATGCTTGTTGAATGAAAATGTAACTATTCAGTCATATATATATTATCTGTCTTTAAACATCACTCATCCTTTCAAATTTACAGGTTTTAAGAAGAATAAATCAGCTTAAAAACCCACCTTCCTGCATGGCAGACCACCCTGGCCTCGAACCAGTGTGTTTCAATGCATTCGCACTGCAGAATGCACTGAACATCTACAGAGCAGACTATGGGCCTTTTTGTCTGAGGGGAATACAACAGTAAGTTTTTTTTGCATATACATTCTGTGTTATTGTAATAAAAATATGAGGAATATAAAAAAAAATTAAATTTTCCACTTTGTTACATTGCTTACTTTTCTTTTTGAAAGGCAGTTTGACAATTGTTAAAATGTTACATATCAAACACTAGAAAAGATACATTTCTGCACAATATGTTTTTCAATAATGTTCACGTCTTATATAGTTTTATTTTTAGAAATACAGGTACAGAAAACAACACACAACTGTTAAAAAAAATAAATAAAAAAGTTATTGAATGTTCAACTTGTTTTTAAACAGTAGGTAATATAAATATTTACAACAAAAAAATGTGGGTCATCATAAATTATGTCTAAATATAAATATATATAATGAATAAATATAAACAAATATATATATAATATAATATAAATGCATATGCATAACTAAATATGTCCATTCTGTTCAGCTGTCACAGATACTTGGCCTATAGGAGCTTTGTGAGCGGCTTTCTGGGCCGAAGAGTTTGTGTGGCACTGCCCAGCTGTGTGGTGCTGCGTATATGGGCGGAGTTCCCAGACGCTCAGGGCATCTACGTGGGGTTCAGACCGGCCCTTTACTGAACCTCGTCACATAACGGTCTATCACCTCCTTCTTGTCCAGCCTTTCGAACTGCGCAGAGAGATCCTCAAGAATGGAGATCTTCAAAATCTCATCTGTGTCTGGAGCAGGGTATGGAAAAACCTTCTCAAACACCAGGTCCAAGATTTCATCCACATTATCTGCAATTAGAAAAAGTTAAATATTGTGTTTACTTTATAGTGTTTATTTCTTATTTATTGTTTATTAAAAACATAGAAAAAGCCATAGACACTGGTTAATTTATATATTTTACAAATATTTTAGTTAGTTTCATTTTTCAGTGTGATTATCAATAAAAGGGTTTAAAACTTACGGAAGGTTGGTTGCTCCTTCACTGGCTTTGCGGTGCATTTTCCCTTCTTCAACTTTGGAAAATTGAGCCTGAATAGCGGCTCACCAGCTGAGGTTGTTGCCTGTGGACAGTCTGTATTTTCATTGAAGTGTAGGGCTGCCAGGTATAGTCTTGGGAGGAAAAATAATAAAAAGCAAATTAAGATTGTGAACACATTGTACACATTCCCAAAAATATTCAGACAATGCTGGTTCATTTTCAAATAAACAGCTTAATTTATAAGAACTTGAAGAATGCGGGACTCAAATGTCCACTTATCACCTTTTTGTAATTAATAAGTTGACATTAAAGTTCTATGCGATGTCAGCGTGAACAGCTGAGGTGCCAACACCAACATCAGTGCAGGAAACAGTTTTCTGTGTGCCTTAAAAACAGACAAGAGATAATGTTATTGTTTATGCACAATTCTAAAATGCTAAGTTACTCATTAACAGTACACAAACAGAAGAAATCCCATCACCAAATGAAGTAACTTCTGGTCAACTAACCTGTACTTCTGACATGAGGTTGGAGAGTCTTCATTGAAAGCTGTGTTCCAATTGAGCGTGTTGTTGTTGGTGGGTCCGTCTGGCATGCCACATGATTTACCCTATCCACCAGTCCAGATGTGCTTGCCTAAACACAAAGAGCAGTGATATTAAATGCATGCCTTTCCCTAATGTAAGAAGAAATGAAGCAGAGATCGACCTAATTAATAGGAAATTTTAAGAACACAATACTCAAAAAATGCAGTAAAAGCAAATACTGTCTCATAATGTTTTACTTTGTATCCTTAGCACTGACCAGCTACTTTATGAAGTAACGTAGTTCAACGAGCGGAACAGCTGATGAGGCTTGCCGCTACATTTTGTGAGCTCGGAGGTCACGTCTCTGGTCATTTAGTGACCTATACCTGACGTCTCCTACCAATTAACACAGTTGCTTGATGGTCATTTCCCCGGCTAGACAGTAGCTCTCAGCGTTGCAAGTTTACAAGTTTTCAATAGTATTGTAGCATATACCACCAAAGGAGATGAAACGAAAGCAAAGTCTTTGTGTTTTCGTAAGCCTGGCCCCGAAGCTGCCGCTGCCGCTTCAGATGACACTGCAGAAACAAACGCTACAGAAAAGGAGCCTGATGCTAACGTTACACCAGGCACGTGAAAGTCATATACAAGTTAGCAGATATTATTGTAACAGCAGGGGATTGTTGGTGTGCGTATGGAATTATATTTACTGCTGTGCCATATCTAGTGTAACTGAAGTTATGTTCGATGTTCTCAACGTCGGTCAGTGTTTAATAGTTTTTCCGTGAAATCTAGCTGACTCACTAGCTAACCTTACTAGCTAGCTAGCGAACTAGCTAAGCTAGCAAGGTAACGTTATAGCTAGATTAAACGCTCATTGTTTGTCTTTGTTCGTGGCACATTGCTCTAATGAGCGTCTCTGTTCGCAAGCTAGGTAGATAATCTTAGCTTGCTAGCACCTTTCTTTATTGAGCAACCAAGGCACAGCAGCAGTATCAATCAGCAGAGACAGCGCTGTGTGTGTGTGTGTGTGTGTGTGTGTGTGTGTGTGTGTGTGTGTGCACGTGCACGTGCGTGTGGGGGGGTCCAGTAGTCAACAGAATACAATGCTTTTATCCCACTGTGTATCTCCTTGTTTCTTTTAGATGAGAACTGGCCGGCCTTGTGGACTGAGAGTCAAGCTAGGGAATTTAAAAACAGGCATCCTTGGTTAGACTGGAGGGACAGAAAGTTAGGTAAATATCAGCCAACATACAAAGCTGTGATACAAACAATTGAAATTCATAAAGTCAATAACTATATGCAAATAGGGGTAGTAATTTCAGACTTTTACACCATTAAATTACTATTTGGTATGTTAGGTATCAATAGTTGTCCGATAATTAGATCTATTGAAAGAGTGGAACATTTGTCTCCTTTCGTCTCCTTGGTGCGAAGATTGTAAACAATTCATTAAATACTTTTGATTAGATTATGGCCTTGTTCAGCACTAAGTGATATTGCTAATAAAGATACAAAAAAGGACAACTTGTATGATGATGTTAATTAGTCATGTTTTTGTTTACTTCCAGGTTGTGCTATTTGCGGCACTACAAAATCAACTCACAGAAAAAAAAGAGTGTCCATATCTGAGGAGTGGACTTCCTTTAAGCTCCAGTCCTCAGGCTCAAACTTCATACTAGACGTATAAAGTAGCATAAAATGTAAATACTCAAGTAATGTATCAGTAATGTATCAGTTAATGCTACTTTATACTAGACATATAAAGTAGCACAAAATGTAAATACTCAAGTATTACTCCACTACTCAAATACTCCACTACATTTCAAAGAGAAATATTGTACTTTTTAGTCCACTACATTGATTTAACAGCTTTAGGTACTAATTACTTCTCAGATTAAGATTTTATATAGAAAACATGTGATCAGTTTATTGGTTGTGTTGCTTATAATAAATTGTGTTGCTTATAATAAATTGTTGATAATACATACCCAGTCTTTCAGAATGCTTTCAATTATGTGTGGATGCATGTAGCCAACTGTATGCGTTAGTGAGTGTGGTGGTGCTTATGGAGTGTCGGGACATTGCCGTCATATATAAAATTTATCCACAGGACTCCTAAATCCTCTGAGGCTGGAACTCTATGCAGAGCTCTGTGCTGGGCTGTGCAGCCAAGAACAGAACAATTAGCATACTTTTGCTCAGACATAAGGCCGCTCGCCTCGCCTGCACTCTCGCCTTTTTATCCGGACAACGGCGGAGTGCTGCTAGGCAACGTTCCCGGTGAAAGTTTGCAATCAGGGAATGTGACTCCACACGCCCTGCAAAGTGAATATTGACTGTTTTATCTCCGGTATTGTGACTGAGGCACCCTACAAAAAAATTACTGAGTCATCTGTTTTCACACTTTGCCTGCTGATAAGCCCTCCAGAAAAAAAAACTTGGTTTTACATAATATGTCCCCTATAAGATTTTAAAAAGCTGTGCAGAATGTGCGTGCACACCAGGTTGCCACCCTATCTTACTGCATCTGAGCCACCCCATTGAAAACATCCCATAGTCACATTAGAGAAAGAGAAAGGCATGAGATGACGAGAGTCAGCCTCTCTTAATGTTTAAATCCTAATGTTTAACTCAGAAGTTGCTTCTCTCAGACAGAAGTAAAACAGCAGACAACATGACGTTCGCATTTAACTTATTTATTATTAGCAAACCTGTCATGCGTGAAACGTTCATAAAGTTTTAATTTTTGTACATTTAACAAAAGTTGGAAAAGAAGGAGCTTTTTAATTATGAATAAAGGCAGAGTCTCTTATTTAAAAGAAAGCTCTGCCACCTCCGCATTAAAACACACAGACAAAAGCACTTATACACACATGCATGCACACGTTCACCTTTTCCACTACATCTGCAATGAACAAACGTTATCCACATGTGCACACACACATCCACATAGACACAGTATTTTTTGTGTGACCTAGCAGGATATTCCATTTCTACTTTTCCTGGACCTCATCCATTATCACACCCCTACAGGAGCATTATTCCAGTTAGCAGTGCTCTTATCCTGGCTCTGCCTGCTCCAAGCTATCTCTACAGGATGGCCAGACCCCCTTGTGTTGGTCATTTCACACACACATACACACACAGGGATCCCTTAAGCTACGAGCAGGTAAATCACAGTGTCACTGCTGGCACCCCTACCACTGCAGACTAAAACCTTTGCATTTTTAAAATTATTTTAATTAATGTAATCTAATTTCCCCCTGTCTAGTTTCTCAATTGTGTCAGCATTCTTAAGAGAAATTACAAATTACTACTCCAGTCTCCCTATAATTAATACATTGGACGATTCCGCAGGACACAATTTATGGCCATTAACCAATGTTCAGTGCCAGAGCAGGAAGTAGCATTTATGGTATGTGCAAAGTAAAGGTGCAGAGGTTGAGCTAGTGCATACGCTAGTTTTACTTTGTTGCTGTAGGAGGTAGTTCAAGTCATGTCCCAGTGACAGTGTTAAAAATATTAACAATGAAGACAATGAAGGCAATTAAACTTAAATTTGCAACTTAAACTTGGTTTAATTCAGGGAGATATTAAACCAAATTTAAGTTTAGTTGCCCTGAATGTTAAGCAAGTCTGAGAGTCTACAGGCATACTAGTGCCACTGTGATGCTCCTTCAAACTTTTGTTCTTTGTTTTGATCAGTTTTTGGTTTTATCGTGAAACATGTATTACGTATGAAAAAGATATTCTGCAGTCATCGGAAAAGGAAGCATGGAGTTTGGATTAAAGAGCAGCTGACTTTGAGACAATCCACCCAGCTGAAGGTTCTGTCACCCCAAGAGGAGAGATAGAGAGCCGGGATAGGATTAACTATAAATGACTGTAAATATAATTTTATATTATGTTATCCTAACTCAATTATTTTCTATTTTCTATGTGTGTCACATGTGTGGAAGCTGAGTTATAGGACACGAGGATTTGAACCCAAATGCAGGCTAGCAGAGCTTTAGAAGTTCAGATGATTGATTGTAAAGACGGTGGTAGAATGATGAAGAAACAGTCCAAAACAGTCAAATAAATCCAAAAGAAAGCCCAAAAACTGTGGACACTATTCCATACAAACATGTGGAAACATGAGGGAACAGGCAGAAGGCTACATATGCTACATAAGGACGAACTTGCACAGAGAGAAGGAGACACAGGCAATATATACTCTGGTAAGGGGACACTAATGACAGCAATCAGGGTGGGGCAAACAATCAAACCTAGAGGGAAAAAGACAAAGACAGGAAGTAAAGCATAACAAGACAAGGAGAAAAACTACAAAATAAAAAAGAGGAAATAACTAAAGAAAACCCCAAACCATGACAATGTGTATGTAGCATGAAATAACTTCAATTTCTGGTTGTGCAACCTTGTTTTGTATAATGACAAAATAAATTACCTTCTACCTTTTTAAGAGTGTTTACAGCCACTTGGCACATTTGGCTGAGGTGTGTCGACAAAATCAAAACATGACAAAGTGCAATGGAAACAGACATAATGTATAAATTATTACATACAGAAATAATGTGACATAAATGTCCATTCCAGCTTCTGCCCCATTGGAGAGAAAAAAACGTTCCAATCTGTGTGAAGCAACGAGGAGATTTTGATGTCTTAATCAAATACATGAAACAAACATAAAAGTCTTATTTCCACATGTTTCTGTCCTCTGTTTGGCTGTGCTTTTCCCAACTGACATTGTTCTTAGTTTATGGTAGTGTTTTACATCCATACACTCCTCACACAGACACTGCGTACAAAGTAAGCTGCTCACATATATATAATATTTGTATTTCACATATGCAATGAAAACATTTTGCGGCATTTAAAAGGGAGACACTACAAGTTAATATGGTCAAAATGTTAACTAATAGATATCAACATGCAACTTCTCCAGTTGAATACTTACAGTAAGACAATTTCATTTTGTATCAGAAGTTTTCTGAAATTCTGTTTAAATATGCAAATTATCTAATTAAAATTAAAATATTCTATTTTGCATAAATGTCCTGAACAAAAGTCTGATCATTGTATAAAGCCAAGTTCAAAATTCTTATTTAATTTTTTTGACATGTTAGAGTCAAAGGTTTTTACAGAGGGAAGTTTGGACATTTCTTTTTACCGCTCCATTAATTGGAAGATACTGTCTACAGCCATAAAAAAATATATATTTTTACACTGTTTTTAGGCATAAAATGGGATAAAAATCAGGCTATGAATGATGTGTGAACAAACCCCTATGTAAAATACTAAAACTTGGTTTGGTGTATCTAAGTGCTACTGGAGTGGAGATTTCCAGCTCAAAACACTGCAAAAATGGCCTTGAAAGAAATGTATTTTAAAATCCCCTACATTTGTATGTGTATTTGTATGTATCTACAGGTGGATTGAGTAAACATTTTAACTGATAGATCTTTTGCTGGTTGACTGCTTACATGTTGTGTTGTTGTTTTTTGTATTACAAGTTTTCTGAAATATAATAACATTTATGCCCAAATATGCAAAGAAGGCATTATGTAATGATAACTTTTGGTTAAATCTACAGACGCAAACGAACAAAGTGTGGTTTATGTTATTTTGGTGTTTTAGGGCACTGTGAATTAGATAATTTACACATTCAAAATGTCAACATAAGATGTGCAGACAGTAAATGTAAAGCACAGAGGAGTGATTTTGGAAACACTCATTTTACCTCAGTTTAGTATCTTGCTATCACATGCGCTACGTGCATGAACATGAGCTAATTGCCGCTTCAGCCAAATACTTGGCATCACTGATATTATAGTAGTATTAGTCTTATAACTCCCAGCAATAAAGCAAATAAAAAAACATAAATGTTCCTATTTTGTTTTATTTTGTTACCATAAATCTCCTCGGATTGAGACAGGAAGTACTCCGCATGGCATATGGCGACCCTTTACCAAACAATCAGGTAGTTGGCCTCTTATTTTTAGCCAGCCAGTGTGCAGTGATTTGAGGGTCTAGTGCAAAAGAATGTTTTATTTTATATTATTTCTGGAAGGCAATCAGTTTCAATCTGCCACTTTCACTCACAGGACATGTAGTCAGTGTTTTAGTGCTCCTAGTGTGGAAAGAAAATTGCAGAAAGAAGACTGCACGAGCTGCCATCACAGCACTGTTTGCAGGGGTTAAAAAACTGGGAAGGGTGGGGAATCTGTTGCTGGATGACACAGCAGAGGAAAATGTCTCACCTGAAAATAACTGTCAACCTGGTTCATACAGCGCCCTAACAGCATCTGACAAAATATTAGCAGGTTAGACAGGGGGGCGCAGGGTGCAGATCAAATGCTCGGAGGGGAGCTTAGAGGAGAATTCAACACTTTAAAAGATTCATATGGAGTGGCCTCGGGCAAGCATCATGTAGTGTCAATGAGCCTTTATTATTAAACCTTCATAAAAACTGTAGTAAATCCCTACAGGCTAATCATGTTTCTCTAAACAGATACAATCTTCATTAAAGTTTAACGATGCTGAAAGAACCTATTGCAGCCTGTATATTTAAATAAAATGTGTAAGATTATTGCCATATCCACATTATTTACTGTACGAACAGCTGAGCATTGAGCAGTGCCATGAGCAACACAACAGGCACCAAACACAATGCTGAGGAGATTTAAAATAAATTCCAATTTTGCCATACAGAGATTGCATTTAAACAGCTTGCAACATAATAACTGTATGCTTTTCGTAAACCTCACATATATGAGTGACACGATTCTCTCTGTTGTCGTACTGTTACTGCAGGCTGTGTACTTGTGTTATATAGTGCATATTTAGGGCTTGACATTAGCTTGTGTATTATTCTTATTTAAATGTAAATGTCTTCTCAAAAAGAATCTGAAATAGTGATACTATTACCCTGTACCCACTGTATTATTGGGCTATTCATTTAGCCTATTAGCCTATAATGTAACCCTAACCCTAACCCTAACCCGTACATGATGCAGTTTCAGGACAATTTGCCCAGCGGTTTCGTCAGATATGTCGGAAACAGGTTTTTGAAAAAGTTGCAGATGATTTCAGAGATGAAATGATGACATTACTCTAGGCCAAGCTGTCTTTGAGATGATTGCAATATTGTAAAGTTGATTATTGTAGTGCCACCTTGAGGTCAATGAGTGTCAATTTATGTGCCTGTGTCGTGGGTGGAATTTGCAACCCACCTGACCCCTTTGGTGTTTTTAACCTGTGGTTCACACTGCAGTGTGTGACGGCGACGGTACTTGCGCAGTGTTTACACCGACAGATGGTCAGCTGTGGAGCTGAAGGGATGCGTGTTCACACAGGAAAGCGGTAGAAAATTTGCCATGAGCACAGTGCATTGCCAGCCCATTATGCGACCACTGAAGGGGCCCTTGAAAACACTCATTTTTCAAGTGCTTTTAATTATCAGAGGAAATTATTATTAATAATAGCTATTAAATTATCATTAATAGCAAAGTGTTTTCACATTGCTGACATTGAAACAAAACAGAGAAAAATTGCATGTTTTTCAATTTCAGTAAAAAGGAAATGATGCATTCTGGAAGCAAACAATTAATTTAAAAAAATTTTAAACTGTGCACATGAAAACATCTATTATTAAAGGAAATACACCAGAAGAAAGCATTTAGTAGTCAGTTCATCTATAAAAAAAAACACATGTCAGAAAATATCACCTCTCTTGTGTTACACAGATGAGATGGGAACATCTAAAACGTAGTGTCACGCTCACATGCTGAAGTAATAAAACAAATGGCTTCATTTATTAATTACTTAGAGGGAGAGCACAAACACGTCTGCGTGAGAAACAAGCATAATCAACACAATAGATGAAACATCATATTCCAATTTCATTTCAATTCCAGCAGTGAATGAATAAGTACGGCCCTCACGCACCAAACTAATATCATAATCCAAACATGTGGAAGAAAGACAACAACTGGCCCCCAAAACAGAAGAGACTGAGACCTGGAGTAGTCACATATTCCACCTCTGAGACTAATCAGTAATGAAAAGCAAGGGACAAATTGCACATCTCTCCTTTCTCCTCCTTTTCTGTTCTCGCCTTTTCACAGGAGTCAGACCTGCCTGGGCTCACACCTTTCTACACGTCTGTCAATTAGGCCTGGCAGACTCTGAAGGCCTGGAACCTACCTGACATCAAATCAGGGGATGTGGCTCTTTGAAGAACCACTGTTTTATAACAGGTTCCTGGAGATGGAGTCCCTGTCCTCTGCCAGTTTGCGGATCAGGCTGTTTGAGGCCAGCTGTGTCAGACTGGGCCTTCTCACGAAGCCCACACAGGCTGGGGGACGTCACCAACAGGCTGCTGGCCAGGATTGTGAAACACATCTTTAGAACACCTGAGCTGGGCCAGTTCACCCCCCCAGGAAAGACAGCTGTAAGGTCTTGCAGCTACACACTCTCTGGCAGGCTTGAAAGAGTCAAGGTGGACTGAGGTTCTTTGTTCCCAACCTGGGGGTCCCGACCCCAACTAAGGATCGCCAAGATTTCACAGGTGGTTGCGATGCCTTCTTGAGTGTCAGAAAACTTAGAAATATATATGTGCAGTAGGCCTATATCACAGCATTTCATTCATTTCTGTGAATAAAACTAAATGAAGTTGTATTTTTAAAATTATCATTTAAGATATAAACCTCTAAATCTGACAGGATAGGGCGTTGGTGAATACCTGAACACAATCTATTCTATTCACAGAGCCTTCACTCACTGATGAACAGCCGCATCCTGTATTCATAAAATTAAAAATACCAAAGAGATAATAGAACAATGAGGAGAAAAAAACTGACAATTAAGTATGTATGATAGTTAAAACCTACAGTGGAGGATTGTACATGGGGCGATAGCTGCAAATTAACACATTCTCACTCCCAATTTATCAAATGGTTGGCCAGTGGCGCTCCACTTCAGAAATATGATGCTGTAGGTAACCCTTTGTGTAATTTCTGAAAACGCAGGGCTCTGTGATATGCCATGTCTGCAGAGGTGGGTAGTAACGAGTTACATTTACTCCGTTATATTTACTTGAGCAAGTTTTTGAAAAAATTATACTTCAAGGAGTAGTTTTAAATCACTATACTTTTTACTTTTACTTGAGTAGATTTGTGAAGAAGAAACTGTACTCTTACTCCGCTACATTAGGCTACAATGAGCTCGTTACTTTTCTTTTTACCTCTTTGGTATTCTACGCGTCATTGTTTTTATCCCCACCGCGTACGCCTCATTTTAATGTTTTATTTTGACAGAGACTGTGTTTCACCTATCAAACGTAGTTGTGCAGTCTCATCACGTGACCATACTCAATTACAGCGGCGGGACGGGTTACCTTTTTACAGTTGTAGCAAACAAAAATGTCAGAATCAACCGTCGGCAATGCAGACACAGACGAGGAGGAACACCCCTGGCCTCATATTGAAAGCATGTTTACCTTAGTAAAAGTGCGAAACAGCAGCTACATTATGCGCTGTCTTCTGTGTCTACCAAAAGCTAAATAGTGAGATCAGTGAGTGATTCTTTGGTGAAATTGTTTGTTTCTGCACGTTTTGTCACACACACACACACACACACACACACACACACACACACACACACACACACACACACACACACAACACAACACAACACACACAACACACACACACACACACACACACACACACACACACACACACACACAGTTTATGAGAGTTTATGGGCTGCCTTGTTGTAGTTCTGCCTGCAGAGCCTGGTAAAAAAGGCTTGGAAATTTGTGTTACTTGTGCTTATTTATTTATTTTTATTTTATTGATTTTATTTCTTAAGTACTTGAATTTACCTGGATTATTTTAATTTAAGATATTTTGTAATTCATTAATTAATTTTAATTTATTTTATTGATCGGATGAACTATAATTTTACAGTTACTCAGTACTTGAGTAGTTTTTTCACCAAGCACTTTTTTAGTCTAACGCAAGTAATTATTTGGATGACTACAATTTTTGGCTACTCTACCCACCTCTGCATGTCTGGTTAAACTTTCAAAATAAAGTTTGACGTGATATATTAGTTTAGTTAGGTTTAGCTTAAATAACTACTTGATTAGGTTTAGAAAAAAGTAAAGTGACATACAGTGGAGGGCAGGAGGAGATGTGTTGAGCGCTACACTGCTGGTTCCAGGGTTTAGGACAGGGGAAGGCAACCTGAGGCGCATATGTCTCTTCAGCCCCTCTCTAGTGGCTTTCACAAAAAAAATTATGGCCAAAACTGTGTCTTTTGATAGCAAAGGTTGCTGACTCCTGGTTTAGGAGAAGGATATTCCATTACTTTATTCATCTTTGGTACAGTGAAAACAAAATAAGTAATTTTTAACTTGTTTGTAGCCCTCCTACTCAATTCTAATTTGTAACAGAATGTTTACCTTGATTACCTTTAAACAATTTAACATGGCAGGTGACTTGGTAAGAGCCTACTAAATATGAAATGTCTATGCATTTACTTAGACTAAATAATCAGATTTTCACTGCAGGGTGCAGAGAGGCCAATTTCAGAGAACTCCCATGCATACTTTTTAATAACCACTTTCCTTTTCAGTCATAAAACACAATGTTTACTCCATTTGCAACATGAATAATTAGTACACACACAGTGTCAATAAAAACAAATAGGGGAACATTTATTAAACCTGACCCAAATAAAATTCAAATAAAACAAATAAAATACCATGGGGTTTTTAGTTTGTTCAGTTTACGGTACCATGCATCCTTTTGATTACACTCACACTGGATAGCAACGTTGTTTGTTTAGTTCAAAACCTCTGTCCAGTGGCGGCAGATGAAAGGTTGTGAAGATAGTCCAAAAAACCCGGCTCATCACACGCATGTGCGCCGACCTTCTCCTCCCGACTAGCAACGGCTAATGCTCTTCCGCTAGCAACTGTCCGCACGAGGCTAATGCTAGTTAGCGTACAGTCCACACCTTCAGTTTATGCGCTTGTTCAGCACTCACACCAAAACTTGTCTTCTTCGTCCTCTCAGCAGAGTCCAGACTCTCATTAAAACCTTTGGCGTTTTTAATTACAGAAATAAAGTTAACTCATGAACAGCACAGCATCTCTCTATCTCTCTCCTACCGTTTCTCTCTTTAATCCCGCCCTCTCAGAATCCGGTAGGTTACCCCATACGCATCCCTAATAGAACCTGATTGGACAGATTGACACCTGAATACTCCAGTCCCTCCAGAAAAACACGATTACCCATGCGGGGCCTGCATTTTTTCAAATACGCCGCACTTTCGCCGCATAAATTGCCGATTTCCGAGCTAAATATGCGGGGCTTGCATGATTTCATAATCCCCGCCTGTTCGTTGCAAAAAAGTCACATATATCTTAGCAAAAGTTGAAAAATGTTGCGTTTACTTCACACAAGAGCAGCCATTTTCCCCTGTTGCCATGGGAACGTTATGAAGTGACGTAATTACGCGACGTGAACATCATCAAAAAGCTGCAAACCCCACGATGAAGCCATGATGAAGCCCGCAAATCAGTCTCATTTGCCAACAAAAATAAGCACAAAAGACCGCGATGGAGGAGGGGGAGGAGATGGACGTTGAGGGAGAGGGGATGGAGGATGAGGATGGCGAATGATTGGCCAATGTTAAAAGCTACCCAGTTATAGCTTTCATTTTCACAGTGGACTGTTGTAGATTCATTCAGGAGTTGATGCAACTTTACAGTTGTAAGATTGCACTTTTATTACCAGTGGGTTAAATCATACTAGTTTCAAAAACCTTACAGTTGTAAGTATATTAGTAGTATTTAAATTTACATTACAGTAAGAGATTGCACTTTGTGCATTGGAAGCACTTATTTTAACAGAAGATGTCTGTTTTGTATAGCTACCTCTGGAAAACAGGAAGCACACATTTTATTTTTTTATATTTTATTTATTCATTTTTACAGAAGTTGTAGCATATTCCTTTTGTAAAGCTACAGAACTTGTTTGACTCATCAATGTTTTGGAAGTTTGAGCCATGTGTTTATTAAGGTCTGAAATAAAACAAGATGACAACTTAAATATTCCCAGCACTTTCTGTGATGTAGTATGCTTGCTTATCATAGGAAGTAATAAGAAATGACTCTTTACATTAAGGTAGTAGCCTAGTGAGAACAGGGTGTTGGGGGGAAAACTTTTTTTTCTCTTTTTCATCAAACCGCAGTTTTTGCGGGATAAAATTGTATAAATATCCCGCATGTTCCATCGCATTTTTTAAGAAAACGTGCCACATAATCAAGGTTTTTGCCCGCAACAATCTCTGCATTTTTCTGGAAGGATTGATACTTAAATAAACAACAAAAACATAAGGCAGGAGGTGTTCAAGGACTGCTCAGAACATAGGAAAATTCAGTATCCTTTCAAAACATAGCAAATATACATTTCCCTGTATTAAACGCAACTGATCTCACATCAGTAGTAATTTACATATTTGTTAACTAAAACCCTCATAAAACAAACAAAATGTAAACAAAAGTAGCAGGGTACTACATGATATTAAAAGAAATTTTCTTTTTTAGTTAAAATAACTTCTCACATTACAGCGTGCAACAAACTGACTGGTAACCTGGAGAATCTGATGACTGCGTGGGGGGTCGGAGGAGGTCTGTGCTCTGCAGCGTAATTCTGTTTTTCCCTCTCTTCGCTACATAAATAAAATGGACTTGACTTCTCTTCTCTTGGACATACATTTTAACTTTTAGCCTTGTGCAGCATTTCTACACGTGTCCATGCATTTAGTAGTTAACTTTACTGTTTGTGTGTGTGAGAGAGAGTGTGTGTGCTGTTCTAGAGGCCAGTATTGAGCGCCACCTCAGCTCCTCTATGGCCTTGATGAAATATAAAGCAGGAGTGTTTTCCCCGAATCAGCATGCTGGTAATTGCATGCGACAGAAATGGATTTCCTGTCACTCCTGGGCTTTATGAAGAGGACTGAACCCCCCTTCTTCTTTTTTTCTCTCTCACAACATGTGTTTTGATGTTCAGCATTGCGAAAGGTGATAAATTGGCAGATAGTTTTAGCGGCCCTCAACTCAAACATGACACAATTGATCAAGGCTCCAAAATAAGACCAGTCCATGAGGGGGGGCTCTTCTGTTTTGTTTTTGGTTGTTTGGTTGATTCTTTTTTTCCACGAGGTAAGTCCGCTGCATTAAGCCCAGACATATGAGTTGACCAGAAGGATCCTGCCATAATTTATTCCCATTTAAGTAATCAAATTGAAATAAACTGCTGATTTGATGAGTGCTCATCTTGGCATTAGAATCTGATGAGAGAAGCATTTATAAAAACACATTAAAAGAGTTTCTGGTAAGGGGAGAAAAAAAAAGAGCTGCCCTGGATCAATGTGGTTCCGCCAGAACAACTTTTCATTTTCTAAGTCATAAAACAACATTTTATATTCAAGCATTACTTCACATGTTTGTGTAAAAACAAGAGAGGAAACGAAGCAGAAACTTTGAGAGACGAGAACGTGCGAGTGATTTCTGCTCGCATGTACAGTATTCATCCAGCCAACTTATTACACACACACACACACACACACAAGAGAGACACACACACTCACACTCTGCCTTGCATGACTGGTCCTTTGGAGGGTCAGTTAGTCAACCGTGGCTAATTGGTGCTGCCAAAGCAGCTGGGCCGGCTTGGATTGGTTTGTCAGGGTGGAAGAAGCCATCAGGCTCACTGATGATCTGAAGCTGCTACATTTCTGCAACTGATATCATTTTAAAATGGACACAATAATGATTATCACAGATCTAAATGCGCTAAATGTACCATAAATATACCCTGTAATTTGTCCAAACAGCCCCTTTAATAATCCTCGTTAAGCCACGACTGAAATGCAAATTTAATATAAAACAAAAAGATGAAATTAAGCAAGACTTTTGTAAATTTCATGAAGTCACAGCCTTTTCTAATTCCCAACTTGTCAAATACTGACACTTGGTCAGTGGCCCTCTGACGTCATTTCTGGACGCTTTTCATTGTTTATCTAAGGACCCCTTTTAAAAGCATATGTATCAGTCTTCCTGGGATCCTGAACATAGAAGTACAGTACAGAAAACATCTAACCAAGTTGTTTTTGTGCATAAACCTAACCAAAGAAGGACACAATGTTAACCACACAAGCTTTATTTTAAAAGTCTAAATGGATGTTGCATATTTATAAGGGCTTCACCATTAATTGCAATATTACTGAAATCGCACTATGGCCAAGTGAAATATGCAAAATTTCAAGGTCAAATGTGTGACAAAACAGCCTTATAATGACGTTCTGTAGTTCTGAGGAGATACCCTGGAATACAAATTTTGTTTTGTTTGGTACATACTGCAAAAGATTTCACATCATCATGATTTTAATGTTTTTTCAACGGAAAATGACATTGTGATGCAAAACTAGGACCCCTGAAATCTCATTGGCCACCCCAAGTGCCACATCCAACAATCCTTACCTATTCCACTCCACACTGTCTTTCAGAGGCTGAGGTGTGCTCCATTTTAGAGCTAAAGTGACAATTCAAATTTAGGCAAAATTTTGGAGATGGAAAAACTGGCATAGCCATTTTAAAAAGGAATCCCTTGACCTCTAATTTCTGATATCTGAATGGAAATAGGTTCTATTTGTACCTATGGGTCTCTGCCCACTTTATGCTAATCCTTGCAGTTTGGGGGAAAACATGCAGTTATTTTGCATCTGGTATGAATGTGTTATTTTCACAGAGTGTATATTAATATTTCTCCATACAACAGTGTTGGAATTGCATACATTTGGAATGATAATTTAGTGTCACCCTTGTGCCACCCCAGTAAAAAAAAAAGTCTGGACACACCCCTGCTGGTTTTCCCAAACAACTGGCTCCAGGGCGCTGTACAGTGGCTGCCAACTGCTCTTAGTACTAAGGATGGGTTAGATGCAGAGGACACATTTTGATTTACATTGTACTGTGTATGATTGCATATGTGACAAAGTTGATTCTATTCCATTCCAGCTAACTTGGCCAAGGAGCCCTGGGCATCCAGAAATGATTCTAGACAGATACCTACAAAGTCATGTGCCATGGCCCAGCTGCAGTATTTTACAAGTTGGGAATGAACGTCTTGGATGTGAAAGATGTTCCTCGCAGCGGTAAGGCCATGAACAAACCATCACCCTTAATGATTGCCTCTCATCGCTACAGAGGGTCTTTCAGCTCATCATTTTGGTTTTTAATGCAAGACCCTGCTAGTAATTTATTTTTTTTTTTTTTTTTTACAGCTGATTGATCTATAGTTGTCAGATATGGTTCGCAGGAATTAAAATAATGTCACACTACATTGCTACAAGTGCTTATTTTGTTCCAGTTATTCATTTTGTAGCACTGAAGCTTGACGTGCATTGTATAAATACAACATCTGACATAGTATCATATTGTTAAATTGACAGGGCTGATGGGTTAAACAGCAGACACACCGAATGATACTGAGATATTAATCACACTGTACAGGTAAAAGCCTATATTGAGGTAGTAGCAGTAGCCATAATCTGTGCAGCACATCAGTTGTATGACCGGTACTGGAACTATGTAAAATTGCATCAGCTCTGTCAAATAAAATGAATTCAAATCAATTCAGCAACATTAGCATTCATTTGGAGTCATGTTTTCTCAGTGAATGTAAATCCAAAATACATTGATCTCTTTTCTGGTTTGGTCTCACCAAATCCCGGCAAAAATGTCTGGCTCTGTAGCTGCTAAACCCTCCACTATGTTCACCAACTAGTTGTTCACTTTGTGAGTTTTTCCACTAAAAACAGCTGCATGCGCTGTCTGAAAACAAGGGTTAATGAGAGCACAGAGACTGAGCAAAGCAACAGTAAAGTTGTGTGTCATAGAACCAAAATAGTGAGCGGAAAGAAACAAAAGGGGAACTAATAAAATAATGACTGCAACCCTAATATCTACTATTGTACTGGATGGTATAATAATTGAACACATCTTCATTTAAAAAAAAGAGCATTACAACATAACTACAGCTTCCTTCAGGCCTTGACACTGTGTGCCAATGGCTAAGACTCATTGGCCACTTCAATGTCTAAGAATGTGAGTGGGAAGCAAAATTGCTACTTATTTACACACTACACATTAAATTACTTATTAAGCAGCTCAAAATAACAAAAACAAATTGACAATTTTGAATTATTGTTTTTTCCTGATACTAGAGAATATAACACAGTACCCTTCAATAACACTGCATGGAAACATTTTACAGCCTTTGAATTTTATTTACAGCTTATACATGGATCAAATTATCCATGCCTACCAAGGGTGCAATACTTGAATACTGTGCTAAAAACAGCACACAGATACACCAAACGTAAGAAGAAGGAAGTTCAGAATCAGTGCGTATGAATGTTGATACATAACCATGCAGAACTAAAGTTTAAATTAAAATAGTTTTAATTAAATTAAATTCTGCTAGCTCCCTCCCTCCCAGGAGATTCAAAAAATGCAGCATAGAGAATCATACGGGGGTGTGGCCAGACTGACTACTGCTCAGTAGCAGGAGTACAGCTTCTGGTAGTCAGAGCTAACTGTGGTGGGAGGTGTTGTGAATTATTATTTTTTAAATAAAGATAAATACGCAAAATTTCACTTTTCCAATAACCGTCGATGAATCTGTGCTAAAAATTTAAACTGCTTGCGTTTGTTATTTTCCTATTTAGCAACACAATGCTTAATTTTGTGCAAAGAAACATGCCCCTAACAAGATTCAATAATCCAGTTCCATTTTTTTAAATTTCCTAATTTAAAAAAAATTAAAAAAATGTAAGCTTCTTAAAAACGTACAGACTGGCAGGCAGGTTTGGCAGCCAGCTCCTGATTGTACTGAAACTTCAAACCCAATGGATTCCTCATGTCTCAACAAAATGGCAAATCAGTGCAAGTTTTATAGTTTTGGGTCCCTTGATATGATAATTTAAAGTCTTTTAGACACACACCACACACATATTCTTATCACTCAATAAACTAAGCTCTGTGTATCATCCACTAAGCATTCCCTATATGTGCTCTGGCAGTGTGTGTGTGTGTGTGTGTGTGTGTGTGTGTGTGTGTGTGTGTGTGTGTGTGTGTGTGGTGGGTGTTTTATCCTGCATTGACTTGATGTTTGCAATTCAAAAGGCGTCTCTGATATTTCGCACCGCCTTAAGCTATCAAAACTATTAGCAGTGCTGCCGAGCATGAACACCATTTGACCCGGGTGTGACCCTAAATTGATGCAGGAGTGGACATGCCTGAATGAATGCGATGGCTGCGTAATAACTGCTTTTAAGATGGCTGCAACATTACATCAACATAAGAGGGAAGGCTTTAAAGCGCGGCAGCTTTCTGCTGCCAGCCTCATTAAGAGGGGAACATCAAACACTCCGCTGGGAGATAATCCCAGCCAGTATTTTAGCACTCCGGCTTTCAGTAATAATCAAAGAATACAGGTAGATGCAGAATAACTTAATCCTGCAGATTAGTGGGAGTGCGTGAAAATGAAGGAAGAGGATGGCAACAGAAGGAGGAAGGAAAATGCTTCAGAACACAAAAAAAACATTAAGCGTCAAGGCCCGAGAGAGGAGAGGAGAGGGTTACAGCTGTCCGGATCAATACGGCAGTAATCCATACCCTGATACACAACTCAATACTCCACTCATTTGGTATCAGTCCCTATTAAAATGTATTGATTACATAATGTTTTATGCAGTCACAAGGATCTCACAAATGCACTTACTGCACTTAAACAGCTTAATGTTTGTGCTAGTGAGCGGACCCCAGTGACACCAGAAGCCCACAGCAGAGGCTCCCTCCTCCAGACTGCTGTTGTAAACACTGCAGTTAGAAAGAGATCAATTACAGTGGTGCGATTGCAGCCTACAGATGGATTACAAATTCAGTGAAAAGCCAACAAAAAGTGTCTTAGTATGGTTTCAGGGCACCACGAGCATAAGAGCCTTTTTTTCTTCGTTAGAAATGCTCGAAACATGAATTTAGAATAAAGCCTGCGGACTATGCAAAGTCTTTCACACAGCACATAATGAGGTTAGTTGTTCAGTCAAAGCAACCACTTCAACATCAAAATAGAACAAATAACTAAAAGCTACCAACTGAATAAGATCAATAAAAGGAAACAAAGTGAAAACTACTAAACTCGACAAGACTAAACCTTTTGACAGTTTTATTTTTAATTTATATATTTTTAAATATATTTACATTGTAATATTGTACAGACATTCCGTCGGTTTGCTTCATTTAGCAGGTCTTTGAACAGCTTCCTCCTTTGAAATTAGTAATTGTGTTGTGATGTGTAATTTAATTTTCTTTTGTTAAAATTCATTTTATAAAGGTGGTATTCAGAAAAGGATTATTCATTAACCGGAATTGAAGTCAAGGTATTGGTACCAGTTCCTTGACTTTGATAGGGGACTAACACAATAAGCATTCCTACCTCCAGTCCAGTCGAAGTGTGCTTGGTACTAAACCCCAAATTTGTGTGTGTGTGTGTATTGGTGAGCTAAGTATCTGTTCTTCGTTTGCGTAAATGAGCCCAGCTCTCTCCCTATGAGGAGAAACTTCACCCTGTTTTAGCCACCCTCAATCCATCTGCTATTAATCAGAACGTCATCCTATTTTTTATAACCCAGCTGTCAGATCAATCTCAGTGCTGCAGTTTGAACTGCGATCTGTGTGTGCATTACAATGATGCAGGGGATTCATGTGCAGGTGTTTGTTAAACAGGTAACAGGCTGCTCCTCTGGCACTGATAACTGTGTGTCTTTATTATTATTAGCTGTCACTGTCATCAGAAACAGACGTCGCTTCACATGATGATTCAGAGGAAAGGACATCTCAATTCTCTAAAAACATATTTCCTCCTTCCTTCTCTCCTTCTTCTCCTTTCCTGTATGGAATGCGCAAGGAAAAGTGAGGGAAATGTGGATGCAATTAAGCGACATGTGACACACCCATAGAACAACCAGTTTGATGATTAACAATTTGGACATTAAGCACAGGGAGAAAACAGCAGCTGATAACAGGCAACATCTTATCATCTCATTCGCTAATGTTAGCAGTTACCAGGCCAGAGAATAAGGGCCAGCCCATAACACAAGTGTTGACTGGAGATATGCTCCCGTTTCTGCGAGCTAATGGCATTTGTTTAGCCAGAGTACAAGCTACCATCACAGCAAACAGAACTACATGAGTGGAGAAGATGTATGGGGAAAGTGAATTGAAACTGAGGGCTGATCTACAAAGTGCCGAACAAAATGAACTGGTTAGTGTTAGTCTATGAGCCAATGTAGCTGCAGATGAAAATGTAAAGCAGCAAGCAGGTTTTTTTTACCCGCCAAATTATAAAAAGTATTGCAACATCTTAATGCCCCACATGCCTTTTTGTGGGGGTGTTCATTTTGGACCCCATTCCTACTTTAATTAAATACATGTTTACTATCCACCTTCAGTTTTTTAAAGCACTGTATATTACCATTACTATTTTTGTACTTGAATTATAGTATTTTCTCTCTGTTACCAAGAGATGTTCGTATGTTATGGTGCTAAATATGTGCCAAATGTATTCAATTGTGATTTCTATTGATGTTTTCAATCTTGTGTCTGACTTTCTGCATGTAGTCAATATACAGAAAGTACAATTTCAACATGACCTTTTTTTTGCTCCGCAAAACCATCAATGTTGTTGTCTTGAAAAACCTACAATAAGCCAGCGCCACTCTACACGTGCTTTCAATGTCAAAAGGCTTTGGATGGAAAAATAAACCTGACTTGGGTGGCCCATGCCCACAAACAGTGAACCAGGTCAATGCATACTCTGATCAGAACCTCAGACCAGTTAAGCTAAGCAGGTACAGTAAAGGCATTTGCATGACAGTTCTGATTGTCAGGAGTATTTTACATTATCAGTGTACTGTAGGATTGAATGATTAGTGTCCAAATGTGCTCACTGATCTGTAGCCAAGAAAACAAATACTCTGCCAGGATTTTCAAGCAAGACAAGCAATTGGATGAGACACCTAGAGCTTTGGCTCTATAATGTCTGCAGAGATCTGGCAACGCAGTTGTAAGTCCTTCTGATCAGACATCCAGGGTTGTATGGTTACACTAGACAAGTATATGAACACCTCTTCAAATTAGTAGGTTCAGCTGTCTCAAACACATTCAATGCTAACTGGACAAATATATGGCCATGTAATCTCCACTGATCAACATTAGCACTGGAATGGTAGATGCTGACCAGTGAGACCCAGTGTGTCACTACTGTTGTTGGTTGGTTCTTGGTTGCAACACTCAAGAACCAAGGACCACACAACTACTGTTTTATTAGGGGGCATGACATGAATTTCCATGGCCGAGCAGACAAGCCTAGAGGTGCTCTCAGACGGGAAGGTTGCTGCCTTTCAATGTAAACACCCATCTCGGTAGCAGTGGCAAGGAAAGGGAGGGCAGGTGACGTGCTCATAAACGAACACTGCTACGTAATTCTTTGATGAAGAGTTCCCTGAATTACAAACTTCACCAGCCGCGAACAGACATCTTAATGAAAAGAAACTCTTCAACACGTCTTTTAGCTTCTGCTTCAGTTTGATTGTCTGGTCTGGTCCGGGCCAATAAACGATGTTTAAACGTTTTATAAAATTATCTTGCCACTGGATGTTGCCTCAGCATCTCAGACCAAAAGAACAGGACAGAAATAAAGTAAAACTCACCAAAACTGTATATGTTAATCTTTCAAGACTTTCTAACAATCACCAACTCTGGTTTGATCAAAATAAATCCTTAATTCACCCATCAAATTACATTCACTAAAAGTTGTTGTCTTTGCCACTGACAGGTTCAGATTGTGTGTAGTGTGTTAAGTGTATGACAGCATTATGGAAGGATCCCTACAGAGACAGAGCCTTTGTTTAACAAGAAACTGCCATTTTGCTCGCCACCAGACTCCATAGACAAAAACTGTAATTTTACATGCATATCATTCAAGGTTTCCACGCGTCCTGAAAAATTTGGAAAACCTGGCAATTTAAGGACTAGTTTTTCAGTCATGGAAACACCTGGAAATTGATTAAAATTATGGATTTCCTGGGAGTTAACTATGGTGTCCTGACAAATTAAGTCCAGAGCTGTTTGCATTACTTACAGCAAAATGTAGATGTCAATTTATTTTGGAAATGCTGTAAATGGTCACATCAACATGCATACAGCCTATTATTAATGATCAAATTTACTGTTGTTGTATTGTTGTATTTGTTAATTGCACATGCAACACTTATACTGTGTACCATTTCTTTTAACAAGCTAATAGGTGAGAAGATGACTTTTCAGTAAAATAAAATCAATTCGACTTGATTTTAACTGTTATTTATGCTCCCCTGAGGCCACAGCGGAAAAGCCAGTGCTAGCCACTGATGGTGAGGAAGTGATGTCCTGTATTGTCAAGATAAACTCAAGAAAATGACTTCTTAAAGAGTGGGAACCCTTATCATTGACATCATAACTTTATTCAAAGTGGACAGAAGATAGGCCATTGTATAATGCAAGTCACAATTGTTTGAATAGCTGAATGAGGTGATCTCTAACACAGTTATCATTTAAATTGCTGAGGACCTGATCTTGATACCCAATATCGCCATAAAGGAAGGAGAGAACCAGAATCCCAGAGAGAAAAGGCCAAGAGAAGCCCCATCATGGACATTTTGACCAGGAACCAGAACGTTGACCACGAGTTGAGGATGATCACAGCTATGAGAGAAGAGGGTGACACACCAGGATCAAGGTACAGCAGAGGAAAGGAGAGTACACCAGGTTGGAGCAGCCACAGAGACCAGGTGCAGATGAGCCTGAGAAGGCAGCTCTCTACAAGCTAAGTGGATGTGTGAGAGCTTCCCAAATGATCATGAGATTAGCTGAACAGTTGGCATGTGCTGCAGCTCTCTTATTGACTTGAGTACTATTGTAATATCTATCATAAGCCAAATGGTCTCTTACCTCTCAGTTGCTTTGCCAGTCTTACCCCTTGTCTATCATTACATGTTGCTTATTAACCCCAACTTTATTTAGTAGCCAGCCTGCATTCATCCAGTGTTGCTGATAGCTGCCATTGCATTTGAGCATTTCTGCCTGATTTCTGCACCTGTGTATTGGTGTCACCTGTGTATTGCCTGTTTGCACTGCCCTAACATAGCTGTCTGTAAGCCTGTGTTTGACCACAGTTAACTTCCTGCCAAGTCTCTGCTAAGCCTGTGTCTGATTTGGGTCCACATCGTACTTAGCTGAACTGTGAAAGATCTGGGAGGCCTCAATTTGTACACAGACTAGAACCTGGGAGGAAATTGCGAGTCTAAAAATGTGTCAAATGTAAAATATGCCTGCCAGCAACTGTTTCTTGCTTATTTAACATAAGCCAAGAGAAAATGAGACACTGGAATTAAAAGCATAAGAATACCTTGGAGTACTTTCTTTACTAACAGAGGCCCAGAGTTTGTAGAAACCCATTTGAACAACTTGTGTGTGCTGAACAACTTAGAATTGGCTTTTTTCCACTTATAATGAAATATACTACAAAGAGTATTTAAGTGGTTATAAAACAGTTTCGATTTAAAACTGATTGCCTCTATATGACATACATTAAACAACAAGACCATCCACCAGAAGATTGGATATTTCTATGTAGTTATTCTTAATGCCTGCCACTGTCTGATTCCCCTTGAAGTCAATGAAAACACTTTTGTCAAAAGGAGCTGCCAGGATCAACACAAAATGACAAATTTCCTACCACTAGTCTCTGTGCTAACCCATTCTGAGCACATTCTGGACCATACAAGAAGGAATGGTTCCAGTGAACAATTACTCACTCAATGTGCACAACGCATGTGGATATTTTATTAAAATAGACTTGGAAAACATATCCATTAATCAGATTCAGAGAATTTGATCTTTCAGGATTCTCATGCTACCCAACCAAATATGATGCCAAATAAAAACAAACCGCAAAGCACCTCCATAACAGAAAACATGATTTCTGTATATTTATTTCAGCTGTTTAAACATTTAAAATGATGTACGGGTGTATACAAATAAAAAAATCCAATACACAGTATTGTGCCATTCAATTATAATGCATTAAATGCAACAGGCGAAATTTGAGGGTATTTACGTAAGCCGCATTCCCGACGAATCCTTCCGCTGACATTTTTGTGCGTGACTATACAACGATGTAACACCATGCTGATGTGTCGAAGCAGTGAACAATAAAACAAACTGTTTGTGTCTGCAGATTTTATGGAAAATGAAAAATGGCTGAAATAAAATGCTGTGAGTACTTCTTGAAAGTATTACCCCCAAGCAGGGACTCTTTGGGGGCATAATATAATGTCCCCAGAACCTAACTTAGACCCTGGTCCATGCACTGACTTCCTACAAAAAGGTTCCTAGCCTGTGGGGAAAGTTCCTGCAGGGGAAACACATCTTAATTGCGAACCCCCGTATATCTTTGGTGACCCCTAGTGGGGGTCCTAACCCCCAGGATGGGAACCACTGCTGTAGATCGGTATTACTGCTTACATTTAACAATAAAGAATAAACAGTGTAAATAAACACTCTTTAAGCTTTTTAACCAGAACTTTTAATGTGACAGATTTAAACAGTTTTAAATATTTATTCATGTAAAATATTAAATTATTTTGTAACAGTATTATATTTTAATTTCTTACAGCTTAACATGGCATATTCGTCCTTCTGTAGATAAAAACAGCTCATTATAAAGGTTAATTATTAATTTCAGGTGATTATACACTAATGAAAACATACCTATGAATATTATATTCCATTATATTCCATTTGACATAAACATACTGTGGTTAATTCTGACCTGTGAGCGCATTCCATCCACAGGAGATTGGAGCTTTCTACAGCTCAACTAATACTATTTACCTTCAGCTGCTGTTTCACGAAAAGGAGCCAGCAAGTGCCTCTGAATCTGAAAGCCTGTGTTCCTTTAGCGCTGTCTTTTTAAGCCAAGGGGGTAGTTAGGGTTAGACCCACATTTTTTTCAAATCTGATCCCAATAATGATCATTTGGGTTGGGTTTTTCCCCCCTGTATTTTCTACCACCATAGTTTCCCCTACACACTTCACAGCACGTTCTCATTTCTGTTTTGTCAAATACAGCAGCGGTGTTCAGTCAGTTGCAATCTGAAACTTCACCGCTAGATGTCACTAAATCCTACACACTGGTCCTTTAATTACACCATTAAGCTCATGATCTCAATTCATGCCTCCACACAATCTCATATTTATATGACAATGGTTCAGCCGTTTTGTGACATCCCCAGAAATGTTTCACCGAGCAGGGCAGATGGCACCACTGAAAATCTTGGGGTGGGTTCGAAGTGTGATGCAAAAAAGCTACTAGCTGGGTATTAATTTATCATATTCTACAATTACTATTATGAAAAATATATGTATTTTATTGTTGATTGCATACATTACTTAACTTAATTAGCTGATTTAAGTAAATGTTACCTAATGCAGAATATCAGATAAAAGAAAATTATATATACAGTCATCATTATTCAGCAAAATATTATGCATGCAAGACTTGTGGGAGGGATCAGGGGCCCTTTGCTCCCCCCTTGCAGGGGGCCCTGTAGCAGCCAGGTGTATTACATCAAGTGTACATGCACCTACCTTACTTTGCAAGCAAAACTAACATTGCAAATGTTTACAACCACTGCAAATGTCACAAAAATCATTCAATATAATGAGTCAAGACAAGAAAAACTCCATTGGAACCCCACGTTCCTGTTGTATTATCTGCTCTAACGTTAGACACAAATGGTAAGGGATCAGTAGCAGTTGAGACAAATTAGGAAAATTTCACATTTTAAAGGCAGAGCATATTTATGGTTAAGCCCACCTGTGGTATCATACATACACAAAGTTAAGGACATACACTGATAACATTATGGCCACCTGCCTAATATTGAATAGGTCCCCCTTTTGCCACCAAAACAACCCTGACATCAAGGCATGGACTCCACTAGACCTCTGAAGGTGTGCTGGTATCTGGCACCAACACGTTAGCAGCAGATCCTTTAAGTCCTGTAAGCTGTGAGGTGGGGCCTCCATGGATCATACTTGTTTGTCCAGCACATCCAACAGATGCTCGATTGGATTGAGATCTGGGGAATTTGGAGGCTAAACACCTTTAACTCGCTGTTGTGTTCCTCAAACTACCACCTTGTTCCATTGCTCCTTGGTCCAGTTCTGATGGTCTTTCGGCAGTGGACGGGTCAGCATGGGTAACCTGACTGATCTGTGGCTATGCAGCCCCATACCAACAAACTGTGATGCTCTGTGTGATCTGTCACCTTTCTATCCGAACTTTTTCAGCAGATTGAGCTACAGTAGCTAGTCTGTTGGATCAAACCACGCGAGCCAGCCTTCACTCCCCATGTGCATCAATGAGCCGTGACCCTGTCTCCGGTTCACCGCTTTTTTTTTGGACCTGAATTATATGTTACATCTCATTTATCTAAAAGTCAAAGATCTTTGGTTGCAGTTGAGAGCTGGTATTCTTCCTGGCTATTGATTCAAAAATATCGGGAGGAAAAGGAGATTGTGCGAGCTGTCTGATTTGGGTAAAGTGGGGTCCCATTTGATTTCGTACTGCACAAATTATGACAACCTTAGAGAATCAATGTTCCTTGGAATCACGCAAAGAAAGCCCAAAATATCCTGGTGCATTGATGAACAAAAATTGGAATGCTTGATAATTTTGCCACAAAGGCCTGAAAAAGAAGGAGATATATTGTTTAATTCGAATTAATTGTGATTTTTCAGTAATATATAGTAAGCCTCAGTCAGTGATTGGAGTCTATTTTCTATTGATAGTCTGAAGATAGGGATGCGAAAGGTATACATTGATTGATTGGTTTGACCATGTATATGCCGTACTCTGGTCCTGGCTTGACTAAAACTGGTGTCTTGTATGGCCATATGGGACACAATAAAAAAAACAAAAAACTTTTAATTTAACATTTTAATAATTTCCTCATGGTACATTTTTTCCACAAGAGGCTTACCTACTGGAGTTTTGATGTGGAAAAAGCAGTGTGCATAGCAACGGATTTAAAGTGTCTCTATTCAAAGCTGGACTAGGCCTCAGTGTTTTGTGGCTACAGGTGAGCTGTCTATTAATCACATTTTTATTACATGCACACAGGAGAACATTTGTTTGTAGAGAAACTGTCCGTCACATGCACAGTATGTGTGCAGTTTAATACATAGGAGTGGCACAGAGGCATGCACAAGCAGGACTGTGCATGTAATCCAGAATATTGTGGTGGAGAGCATGCACCTTGAAATGAGAGTGTATTCCCTTCCACCATAGGAGACCTTCAAAGCACCTTGGAAAATGATCATCCATTCAGAAGTGGTGTTGAAGGATCCTGACTGGAAGCAGACACTGATGAAAAAAATGTAGCAGTAATAATCAAAAGAGGCAAAGCTCTCAAGGACATAAACACCTAATGTGATCCAACACACATGGTGATTGATAGCAGGGTGCAGGAACTGGCCAGTGTGAGGGTGCCAATGCCAGTTCAAACTTTTATTGTTACATTAAAACATTTAAACTTTATATAAAACTGGAGACTTAGGGTCAGGTTTCACAAAATAATGAAGGTAGCGGTGTAAAGGCAACTCAACTCTAGATGTCTTTGACTTGGCTATATTTACATATTTCCAAGTTTTCAGTATTTCAGCAGGTCATCAAACGACAGTACGTGTTGGCTTTGAGTAGAGAAACTGAAATAGCTGTTTCTCTCATCTACGTCAGTGAATGAAGGATTTATTTTGACCAAACCAGAGTTGGTGATTGTTGGAAAAGTAGAAAATACTAACAAAGACGGTTTTGGTGAATTTTATTTCGTCCACTTTTAATGTAATGACAATGATGATGCTAAAATGATAAGATGATATGTAAAATTACTGATTTTGTCTATGGAGTCTGGTGGAGAGTGAAAGCAATATTACAGCTGTTTCTAGTTAAAACATATCTGCTAGGTAAAAAGAGGTTTTGTCTGTTGATTCCAGTGGGCAGTCACACCCATTTGGTTTGGTCTGAGATACTTGTTTGTTGTGTCTCGTCAAGTGTGTTAACTTTAGTCGTGTTCATGTTTAGTGTTTCATGTTTAGTCCTTCCTGTTTTATTTTGTACTCACCTTTTCCCTCACAATTCAGACCCTGACCTCCCTTTGTGTGATTTTCCCGCCTTTGTAATTGTGTGCCCCGCCCCTTATTGTTTTCACCTGTTTTCACTTACAGCTGGTATAAATAGTCCTTTTCTCCCTTTGGCTTTGTTAGTTGGTCTTTGTCAGTTGGTAGAAAGAGTATTGTCAAGCGTTCCATCCCAGTGTTCAGGTTATTTCATGTTTCAATTGAAGTTTGTGTTGATTTGTTGTTCCTCCTTGAGAGTGCCTTTTGTTTGAATTTTATTTTGGATAAATAAATATCATTTTTGCTACATCTTCATCTGTCCCAGAGTCGTGCATTTGAGTCCACCAGTATTGTGTCAGAGGTCGTGACGTTGTTCTCTGGTGTGACATAGTCGCAGTGAATATTGTATCCTTTAAAGTCTTCATTAGAGATTGTACCCTCTCAAAGGCCCCACAGGGGCTTCAAAATACACCATATTCACTGCGGGGGAACTGGTTTGTGGTCATTTGATTAACCAATGACTTCATTAACTTTTTGGGGGGAATATGGGAATAATAGGTTGGTGATGTTCTCTATTTTAAATATGGCCAAAAAACCCATGTGCAAAAATCAACCAACAATGCTTCTACTAACAAGTATTCTGCGTCTGTGTGCACCTAATGTGCATCAGTCCACCGGCACCAACATTTGTTTAAAAACTGTAGTGTCCAGGTGTGAATTCTTAACGAAACTCTATATTTGTAAACCATTTTACAAATATAAATATAGTGTATGCAATTATTTGATCAATAGGAACACATTGCACAGATAGTGGGTACATTAGGGGTTAATAGGGGCCTAGCAGCTCAATTTTGCCCCACAACCCACCATGCAAGTCCATGTATCTTAAAATGTTGAATGGCTGGATCTGAATGGAATTTGCTTCCAATATTTATGCTCGACAGAAGATTAACCCTAATGTATTGACCCCTGTCCTTCCTTCTTGTGCCACCACCTTTTGTCAATATGGACATGCTACACATCATTAGATCAGTTCAATTCTCTACAATTCAATTCAGTTGAGTTCATTGTACAGAAACCATGAGCACCAAGGTATCAAATGATGAAATGAATGATTCCTAATTGATATAATATTCTATAGCCTATTTTTTATACAAATAATATTCATACTGGTTTAAATAAACAATTTGATAGTATTTTCCATCTTTGCTGATCAAGAGTTTTGTGGAAAAGGAATTAAACACCTATCCCATACAGATGCCTGTTCCAAATACAGGGATGTTGTGTTCAGTGGTTGAAACAAATACAAGCCAGGGCTATTACATTATCCAGGATATAATAATCTAGTGAGCAGATTGCCTTGAAATCACAAAATGCTTTCAAGATTCCCTGAAGGTACACCATTTTTATTTTGTCCCACTCTCAGGACAAAAACTTTGTTGTACAGAGGATGCATCATATCTCGTAACTGACTGCGTCAAGCAGGATTTTTTTTCATTTAAATGACCCCATGACCTTTCCCTTGCATCACCCTCTGGAGCCTTCATATTTCAACTCACATATTGCTGCTTGGCTTCAAAATACAATGCTGTAGGTACCCCCCTCGTGTCATTTCTGGATGTGCAGGACCCTGCAGTCAAGTAAGAAATAATAAATGTGCAACGACCGGTTCGAGTTTCAAAATAAAGCTTGGGTGGTTAATGTTGTGAAACTGTCTCACTTACGGTTAGGCACAAAAACTACTATTACTATTATGTTTTAGGAAAATTACTAAGTTACGTAAGGGAAGTAGGTAAGTTAACTTCTGTACGTATCTCAAAAGAAATCAACTTTGATTTTCGGTCATGTGATGTTTGAGCCATCTATCCACCCATCCACCTTCATATGCAGATTTTCTGGCGTAAATGAAGTTTGATAACTAGGTTTGGGCTCCTCCCGCTGCATGTCGAAGTATCCTTGAGCAAGATACTGAACCCCAAATTGCTCCTCATTCTGCGTATATGAATGTGAGTGACTGAGTGTCTGTTTGTGATGGCCTTTGCCAGCAGTGTATGAATATGTATAAATGTGGCTTGTAGTGTAAAGTGTTTTCAGTGGTTGGAAGACTAGAAAGGCGCTATACAAGTAAAGTCCATTTACCATTTATATCAGTTATACACCTTATCCATTATGTGCAATAAACCACATAATAAACCTAAATCCATATCCTCATTGGCGGATGAGGATAATGTAAAGAGAAGTAGCTTCAGACCAATTTTTCATCCATTTACCCTTTTCACATACACACAAACTTTAAGTAACAACATGGCAAATATCTTGTGCTTTCATCTTGGTCGATGCTATTAGGTTGATGGAATTATTAACCTTTACATCAACTATGAAGGCCCACATTCTTTCCAGTGTAGGAATGGTAACACCATGAGGTGGGCGGCCAACACATCCTTGTAGTTGTATCTATGTATAGGCCTGCCCTCATTCAGTGCATGAGTGCAGATACTCACAGTCCCAATCTCTCCACACACACATACGCTGGCACAATCACATTATTCACTGTATGCTCCATAAGCTGACACATATTCACATCTCTGGCGCCCCTTTCTTCCTCTCTCAGCAGAAACATGGCTGGGGGATGAGATGTGAGCAGCAATGATTTCTCTGGCTTGGATGGTCCCAGCATCCCCCGCACAGTTAACACCACAGCCACTGCTGAACTGGACCAGGGCCAGATCCCAGCTCAGCTTGCTGGGCTCGACGAGGCCTGAATATATCCAGGAATCGAGGATCAATGTATCACTTAAAATAAGCCTTGTACAAAAGTCGGCCTTTAAAAATACCACTGTGAGATGTGCGACTAAAGACACGGGGAGCGCAGCTGCATCCAAATTTAAAAGGTTATTAGGCTCATGTAAGGTTTGAACAATTTGACATATATTAGGCAGGGACAAAAGCTAATTTATAAATAGCTACAGAACAGACTCATGAAGGAATCCTCACAATGAGAGAGGCCGCCTTTCCCTGAGTCCTTTAGATAAAAGCAGCTAAAAAGGTCACACTCAAAATTGGGGTTTAATGTCCCTGACAGTGTTATCCAGCACGGGCTGTACAAAGCCAAACGACACAGGACTGCATAGAGAGATTAGATAGCAGCTAGAGTTCACACAGAACAAACATTTTAGGCAAAACAGCAACAGAAAGATAACATGCATTGAAGATGTGTGACTGTGTGCGTCACATAGTGGCATTTCTCTGTATAAAGTTCACATGCATTTATTAAATCCCACGGGACACTTCACCAGGGGCACATCTCAAAGATGACAAGACCAAGCCCTGAGAGCTACAATGTGTTCAGGTAAGGGAGAAGCCGCGAGTGCTTCAGTGCCTCTCTGCATAAATGCTGCACAGGAACGGCTAGTGTGAGGTGGGTGGATAGTCTGTGGCCCCATTAAATATTTAATTACACATTTAGAGTCTTTTGGCCACGTGCTGAATTAGTCATGTCTGATAATGGTGTGCGATGCAGATGACAGGGCTCTGCAGTCTCCAGAGCCCCGCAGCACAACCTGGTTATCCACATAACCAAATAGAAAAGGAGAGCTTCAATTCAGTCATTTTTGTAATAGAAAATGACCAGAATCGAACATGAACACTGTGATTCCAGCCGCATTTTAATGAAATATGCTTGTTTGCTGTAAAACCTGGTCACATAGGAAAATCAATATCAATTTCATCTGTGCGCGTCCAGTGTAGGGATAGCTCCAGGATGTGTTTAGCCTGTTGGAGCCCAGCACAAAAGCTGGAGGCAGGGAGAACTGCGAGGTTCACTCTGCCAGAAGCTAGCATTGTGCCTTACAGCAACTCAAAAGCTGTCTTAGTAACATAATGATAATCTTGTGACCAAGAAAGTCACCAAACCATTAAAGAGTCTTGTCTGCTGTTAGAACAGTGTTTAAACCTGACAGCCTCATAGTATTCAAGCCAGGTTTCCTTCTGTTTATATTAAACTAATCAGCAGCATATGATTTCCTTACAGTTAAACTAACTGAATCCTAAGTCCTGCCCCTTTTTGCTCTGAACTGTAATGTGATAACTTAATTAAATGTTGTTGGTTTTTTTTAAATGGATTACATTTTTTAAATTTTAAATAACACAAAGTGTTAGTTTTGTAATTGAAAACATTTTCGCTAGCAAAACTTTAGCTAACCAGGTAATTATTTATGTAAATTTGCTAGGCAACGGTTGATAAAGGTGTTAGCTAGTAAGTTAGTGTTTTGTTAACATTAGCCAGCTTTATGTTTATAATAAAAAAAAAATTTTTTTTTTTTTTGTGAAAAAAAAAAAAACCCCCTTTTTTTTTTTTTTTTTTTTTTTTTTTTTTTTTTTTTTTTTGGTTGGTTGGGGGTTAAAAAAAAAGTTTTTTGGGGGGGATAAACAGAGGGGGAGGGGAGGGGGGGTTTACCCCGGGCCCCCCAAAAAAAAATCTTGCTCAACTGTTATTGGAGCACAGAGCAAAAAGGAGCGGGACTTGAGAGGGGCCAATGTTCAGGGTCAATGTGGGACATAGGGGCCCAATTCCTATCTCCACCCTGAAGCCTTAGCATTGAACCTTCACAAGTGGGTAAGTGCTTGAGTGTGAGAGGCTGCAAGGGCACGAAATTGTAAAAAAAAAAAAAGGAACGAGACACCACTTTGTGACAGTGACATATCAGTAACATCATTTTAAATACTTCTTTAAATTATAATATATCGTGTTAGCTTGACAACGTCAAAACATATTATGTAGCCCACAATTGTTGGTTGTCCACTGGCAGATGTTGTGGATAGATGTTTTTGGTATCACCTCAGTCAACCAACCATCCAAACTATAATGTAAATAAATAATGTATTATTTTACGTTTTTTACTTTCTTCATAGCCAAGGCACTTACGGGTCTCACTGCATGATTTTAGGTAATTGTCAAAAAATCAATTAACCCGTTTTTGTTAAAACAGCAACATACATTTAATATTAAAATTGTATTTATTTATTTTTTCTCCGTTTTTTAACGTGTTTAACGTCACAAAGCTTCAATCAACTCGAATGAGGTCAATTTAAGAGTAAGGCTCCAGCCTAACACAACAGAACTAAACAGACATGACTTCCAGTTGACATACAAAGAGGGTTTATACGCAACAACAACACTGACAGTGAACATCTAACAAACATATATATCAAAATAAATTATCTACAAAGAAAGAATTAACTTCCAGCAAATTATAACAAAGCCAAATAATAGGATTTTTGAGGATTCTAAAGTTCAGTCCCCCCTTCTCCTATCTCTCTTTTGGTTTATTCCACTTCCTGTGGGCTGGGCTTAAAAGCCCATCTTTCCCAGTCTTCAGATCTTCTGTCAGAGGAGCTCAGCAAGATAAAACAAAGGTAAGGGTTACTTACAAATAAAAGAACCATGTGGCAGAAAACTTTATTGTGTGCATCTGAAGATATCATTAATTGAATTAAGTTTAAGATGTGAACACAAAAATGTGGTGTGGTGTTCTTTTTGTAAAAAAAAAAAAAAAAAGTCTGTAAAACGTGCTCTGGTGGGACAGATGGCTTTGCTAAATGTGTGTTAAGACATTCTTGGTGGTGTCAATCTCCACCAGTGTCAGAAACTTAGGATCAGAGCGACTACATTGCAATCCACATAGTTTTCACATTGTCATGTAGATAAATATTGATATAGCAGTGATACCCAACCACCTTAGGTCTCTAAAGGGGGTCATGAGGCCTTCTTGATTTTAATTATTTTAAAAAATATACACAGCCTGCCTATATCTCAACATTTTGTTAATTTCTGTAAAGAACACCAGACAAAATTGTTATTTTTTATTTTTAACGTTTAGATTATCATTTAAGATCAAAATTTACAAGAGCTCTGTTCATAGAGCCTTCACTCTGCTGAACAGCCTCGTCCTGCATTAGAAAAGTGCACAGCTAGAGCTAAATAGAACAATGGCCAATCATCAGGCATATGAAAACACTTAATTTGTCAAAAATCAAAGCCTATTTATAACTATTTATAATCGTTAAAAAATACATCATACAGACAAAAAAATGTATAAAAAGTTCCTTAAAAATTGTAAAAAAATTATATAAGCTGTTCTGTACTGTTATTGTTATGCATTGGATATAATATGAAATTTCCATCAAAATATGTTTCTCAGGGGTCAATGGTCATTAGCAAGTGCTTTAGTTGCTTAACCTTAACCATACCTTTATAGTTTATTCACCATAAGCATACCACTTTGTTTTCCCAGTTTTGACATTTCTGTCTGTACACATATGAGCAAAACATGTAATTAAGCTTTGGAGTTGCTGGATAGAGCCAGGGTGACAGTTTTCCCCTGCTCCTAGATTTTGTGCTAAACTAGCATCAACACACCTTGGACCTACAAATGAGTAACAATTAAAAGGATAAACCAACATAAGGTTATCTTAGTAAGCTGTAGTTCTGCCACAAGCCTTCTGAACAGCTTCAGTACTCTTTGTCTGCTGTTGTTTTTTTGGTTTTCCACTGGCAGATGTTTGGTTGGTGCCTGGTACCTGCTATTCTTTTTGGTATCACCTCAGTTGAGGTTGCAACCATCCTGAGCCGATACTAAAAGGTTGCGTTAAAACACTGCAGACCCAAGACATGAGACATCCTGCATTCTTCTCAGAGATATTCCTTAAAGTGTTTTGTTGATGATAGTGGAGGATGTGGTCGTTCACATCACACCAAAATCTCCCATAAGTCATAGAGCTGGTACCTGTGAAGGCCATTGCACCTGATTCATCATTTTCGCTAAGCAAACCATTCAGTGAACTCTGTATGCCCTGTATGGAAGAGTCCGTATCTGTAGGGCTTTCCTACTCATTTATTCATGTTTTTCCTTTGAATTCGTCACCTTACAGCATTCGGAGGGTTACTTTAAAAATGTAATCTGATTACAATTACTGATTCAATTACTAATTTAGTGTTGAAAAATGTAGTCAGTAGCCTGATCATGGTATCACAATATTAAAGTAATGTTTTGGATTACCTCAACACTAAAGATGCGAATAAAGACAAGAGAAAGGGGGCGCCCGCAGTGTGCAAACTATATCGTGGCTTTTGGGGAGCTTATTTTTACATATTTGCTCTAGTACATTCTACATCCATAGCTGCAACCATGTAGGACTAATTGCTTTACGTCAGCACATCTGATATTTAATAATCAGTTAATGACATACCTAGTAGCCTAACTTTACACATGATCTATGATGAAATATACAGAAAAACAGAAATGGATTGCAAAAACTGCAACAAGAATTAGTATTGTCAGGGACCACCCAAAATGACATAAATTGTTTTTTAAGAGGAGCCACCTGGTGTTGCTCCTGGCCCATGTACAAAGGCTGAGTCTTTGCTGAGAAAGGCAATCAAAGCCCTGAAAATATAAAAAAGAGAGAACGGAGATATCGGTAAGATTATGTGTAATATAAGACAATAGGACAATGTAATCAGAGAACCAAAATGGAGGCCAAGATTTTTAGCATGAAAAATGTGTCCTCTGCTCAGTGTATTTTTAAGCAAGCAAATTCAGGCAGTAGCCTATAGACAGATATTATCCACAGCAGAACTTGCACTGTCCTGTGCTGTTGTTCTGCTTTAAAGACAAAATAATGGCAGAATTTCCACCCAGTGAAAGCTTTTTTTATTTTCATTCATTTATTTAAATTGAATTAATTAATCAAATTCATTTAGTTTTATTGTACACAGTGTCTCTTTTTCTGATATTATAAAATTGTAATCCAGCTAATAATCCCAGTTTTTACTAAATGTAACTGTAATCTGATAAAAAAAATTCTTACAACAGATTACAGTAACAGATTACGTACCTCATTTTTGTAAATTTACCATTACATGTAATCTGTTGCTCCATGAAGTATTCATGTTTGTTTCACACTTCAGCTTTTTATGCTGTCATTGTGCCTCCTTTGTTGATATTGCACTTAAGTAGTCCAAATCCCTAAACAAATTTAATATTAATGAAATTACATATTGACATACAGTGAACCATGGGGCCCCTGTGGTTCCTGGGTGTTAATCCAGATTTGTCCATAGGGATACAAAAGCACCAAGACCAACACCATGGTGTGAACACAGCCGATGAAATGTGGGACCACATCTATCCACAGAGGCAAAGTGAAAACATGACCGTATCACCACAATGAGGTCATAAAATCATGTCACAACATGAAGTATGATGGCAGTTAAAGCCAATGTGCCCAAAATTACAGCATCATTTTCCCTGTAAAAAAGGAGACGGGAAACATTTACATCCCGGCTTTTGTACGACTTTAAATGATTGTTGAATAGCAATATTCATTCATGCCGAGCATTAATGAATTCCTGGGAACGCAGCGACCGTTAATTCCTCCGTGTCAGTGCGAGGCATTAGGAGACGGGGTGTTTCTTTTTAGATGCTCTTTTATTAGTTCAGCTGCTAACACAGCTGCTTTCCCCTCATGCTCATCCCAGTGCTACAACATCGCCCTCCCCCACCCCCGCGCGCTCTTGGACTCTAGCTCAACATAATTCCAACACAAAGGGCCTCGGAAAATGCACCCTCAGCCTCCTGTAAAAGCAATTCATGACGAGGCTGCATAAGACTTTGATTGTGCCAGGAAGTTGATTGCTTCATGGGTGCAGTGAAAGGATGGGATGCTGGCAAGCGTTTTGAGATGGTATATTCTGCAGTTCCAAAAGAAAATTACCTCAAATATGTTTGCAAACAGGAGTAGACATCCCAGTTCCAAAGAAAAGGTCTGGCGCTTCAGACATCCTGCTGAAGCCCAACGTGAAATATTCATATGTGAAACAGCTTGCTCATACTGACAACACAGTTTGCTAAGTGGTCTTGAGATGGACTTCTGTGTGTGTGTCCTTACGTGCTCTTGTACATGCCTGTTTGTGTTTGATTGAAGTGCAGACAATGACAGCGAAGGAGGGAAGATGCGTTTGTTTGTGCTCTCGCCTCCAGAAGCCTCTCAGATCTCTGAGGGTTTCACATCAGAAGGGTTTCCGCAGCTGCATGGCCGTGCCCACTGGCGAAGCTAAAAGTGTGTATATGTATGTTTCTGGAAAGAAGGGCGACGCCAGAATGCATATCATCTGCAGCTCAAAGAGAGAGCCAGAACGTGAGGAGACATATGCACACTATTACTACGGTTTGTCTGCGAGGATTCAGGGTCAGGGACGATGCAGTGGGCAAGAAACACTGCTGTACTAACCTCTGACATGAGGCATTTGCACTGAGAGCCGGAGCTCAATACTGATGGCATGGCCAGACAAATAAAGCTCTGTCCCCCCCCCGACAGGTGCCATGATAACCAGATAATCAGTGTTATTCACTTTACCTGTCAGTGCTCATAATGTTTTGGCTGATCAGTGTAAGTTAACGTACCTAAACTACTGAAGTACGGTCAGGTACATTATGTGAATTGTGTTTTATTCTGCTACCAAAGTTATGGCAGGTAGCCTACAGAAGCCCTCAAAATGGTTGAAATCTCTGGAGGAAGTGTGTATATATGCTCTTACCAAGGTCAAGAAAACAAACCGATGCTTAGTTCAGTTTGAGCTGGCATACGTATTACGATGTACATCTTTGCTTGTGTGTCATTGTATCTACAGTACATTTCAAAACTGGGGATGAAAATGAAATCATTTGAGAAAAAAATATCTTTCTGAAATTGTGTTTTTATTTCATATGAGATGAACTTCTGTAAGTTTTACTTAATAATTAACATCATGGGTCCACTTATCTATTTCAATATGTGGTGTCTTCAAATTCTATACCAAAGTTCTGAAACTCTTCCTTGGTGAGGCATTTACAGAGGCCAGACAAGTTTATAGAAAGAGATTTATCAAAACACTCCCTGGATTTGACAAATGAATGTATAAAATAAGACAAAGGCAGCTCATAGTTCACTGTAGTGAATTACACATGATCTCACTTCTGCCAGCACCCTGAGGAGCTCTCCATGGTCCTGGTCCTGGTGTCAGTGGCTATAGATCTGTCCTGGCTGCTCTCTCCTGTCCACACCAGTGGGGTGGGCACATGGGAGAAGTTTGCTTTTTTCTCATTTTAATCCAAACTATAATCTTTTCCTAAACCTAACCAATCAGTTTTGTTGCCTCAACCTAAACAAACAGTCAATGAAGAAGTCTTGTGTTTTACCCATTCATTCACCACAACCTCTTCCTTATGGACTCACTCTTTATTCAATGTCACCTGACATTCTAATGCCTTTCTGCAGAGAGGCTTCCTGGCAGTTGGAAGTATGAGCCAATCACTTGTCATGCCTATTCATTAAATTTACTATCACTATCACGGACCAGGGTCTTTAACAGGGCATCATCCAAGTTACTGCTAGACCAAATTATTGTTTGAGGATATTTCTTACAGATTTGTATTTTTCTAAAATTAGATGTCTGAAAATACACATGAAATGGACTGTACTAGTGCCTTTCTACTCTTCCAACCATTCAAAGCACTACATGTCACATTCATTTGCACACCCAATAACACACTGACAGCAGCGGCTGCCATGCAAGGTGCCAATTGCTTATCAGAAATTAGGGGCATTCACATACATTCATACACCGATGGCATCAGGAGCACTTTGGGGTTCTTGCTTGAAGACACTTTGACATGCAGCGAGAGGAGCCGCCAACCTTCAGATTAGTGGACAACCCGCTCTACCTCCTGAGACACAGCCCACAAAAGCTGCACTGTTGATAGCAGTGGTTTCCAATGTTCAACTTCTAGAAACTCATGCCAGCATCAGTAAAAGGGAAAATGTTGAAGACCCCTGATCTAGGATATATGCCTGGTCTTGAGTTTGCCCAATAGTCTGACTGTCCCAGACACCTTTTAATTTAGTTGCAAATATGTAACTCATCTAGAAAGTGAAATTACAGTTTTTCTCAGTCGCTTTGGTACATTTCTCAGATCAGAATTGAAATTCTCAAAACTACCTGTTCAATCTTCACATCATTGTGTCACTTGTGCACATCAAAAAAGCAGTTTCTCATTTCTTTGAACAAGTTGCAAATGCTTTGGTACATCCATGCAAATGATTATGTACAATTCTCTGCTGTTTCCTACATTATCAATTGCTTATGTCACGTTGATCAAAATGTATTATAATGGGTGTCTGTTGAATAGTCTCAGCCCCCACAACATTTAGGCATTAGTTCATAGCATAAGTCTTTACATGAAAAATGGTTGAATACGTTGTCATAATATATCAAGCATATTTCTATACATTTCCATTAGACTTTTTTTCTAAATCTGTCCTGAATTGGTAAAAAAACAATAGGCACTGTTCTGTAATACTGTATACTTTCTGTAAGGCTTCATACAATATTACAGTATTCCACTTGCATTTTACAATATACAGTAAGTATACTTTACGTAAACAGTGACATTTTATCTTACTCAATTTTGTGTTTTGCATTACTATATTTTTTCCACATAGGACTGCAAGACAACTTCACAGGGGTGGCAGAGGGCCCCTTTTCACACCTGAACAGGTGGAGGCTATTTGCACCATAGTTGTAGAAAACAATGCCATAAGACTAATATAAGGGAGATACAGAGTGCCCTTATAGAGTACAACAACAACTTTGATAACATCCAAACAGTCAGCATCTCAACCATTGACAGGGTGCTGAAAAGACACCAAATGAATATGAAGCAGCTGTACACCTTTCCATTTGAAAGAAATGGTGAAAGAGTGAAGGAGCTGTGCTACCAGTATGTACAGGTAAAACATGTATGAGCATGCAGCAACTGTACCTCACAGTAAACAGTACAACATGGTATAGTGATATACAGTACAGTAAGTGTGGCCTTTACACATTTGCTATGGCTGTAGAAAAGAAGATGCAATATGTTCTGTATACATTTGATGTAACTGTATCTTGCCCAAAATTAAAATGCATGTAATTCATCAAACTCATTTTGTGTCTTCTGGATATAGCGTATAATGGAACTGGATGCAAGTGAACCACCGCATAGCTTCATCTACATGGATGAGGCTGGCTTCAACCTAACGAAAGGCAGAAGGCGTGGTCGGAATATCATCGGACACAGAGCTACAGTTGATGTGCCAGGCCAGCGGGGCGGGAACATAACCATGGTGCTGCTATCTCTGAGAATGGTGTGCTAACGCATATTCCCATTATTGGGCCATACAATACAGAGCGTCTTGTCACCTTTTTAGACACTCTCTACAGAGATCTCATCCCTGAAGAAGAGAGGGGTCGGATTGGAGATGACCTGCCAAAGTACGTGATAGTTTGGGACAATGTCAGTTTCCATCGCTCCAACATCATCAGGCAATGGTTTAATCCCATTGAGGAATTTTTCTCAGCATGGAGATGGAAAGTATATGATCGCCAGCCACATACACAGATGACCCTTCTGGCTGCCATGGATGCAGCGTGTGATGACATCACAGCAGATGCCTGCAGAGGCTGGATAAGACGCTCTAAAAGATTCTTTCCACGCTGCATCGCAAGAGAAGATATTCGTTGTGATGTGGATGAGAATGTGTGGCCCAACAGACAGGAACGTCAGGAGGTGTAGGAAGACTGCACTTATTCCTATAGCACTGCATGTACAGTTTTCCCTAAGGAGACTGTATTATCTTCACAATTTTCTTTGTACTGTAATTTGTTGACAGACCATGTCATTGGGATACAGAAAGGAAAAGACAGCACTGCATAGCACAAACAGTAAAAGCGTAAATGTGAATCTTGTCCAGTCTCTTGCAATCAAACTCTCACATACACTAAGGTGTAACCTACAATTTATAATAATTGTCATCAAAACTTTAGCCATAGTTTACATCAGAACATCCCTCCAGAGTACACTGTTATATTGACAACATGACTAAGCAATTTGACTGTCTTATCCGTACACAATGACACAAGGACTTGTCATTCTGATGGCACTCACATGTTCATTGACACAGATATTTACTTTTGAGAGATCAACTAAGGATTTTGAGCAAGAGAGTGGCTTTTGCAGGTAATCCATGGTGTTTTGCTATTTGTACAAATTGTTTTGAGAAATGCACTTACTGTTTTGCAAATGTCGAGGAGGATTCGAGAAATGTACCAAAAACTGAGCTGAAAAACTGAATGTACTGAGAAAAACTAAGTAAAAACAATGAAAGCACGGAAGATAACTTGATCTAAACCATTAAATATGGTTTAGAAAGTAGTGAGGAGTTATGTAAAATGAACATTATTCAATGATTAGGGTTAAAAGATGAACTTCAATCAGTGTCTAATAACTGCAGTAGAAAGTCTCCTGCAGCATTCAAAGAAAGCTTTTTCACTGCACCACTTTTACTTGTCATGTAATTAATACCATTAATGAAGGCTCTATTCCATTTAGATTAGCTAGTTCCAAGGTTCTGGTATTGTATGCCGGCTCTTCGTAGAACAGAGCTGTCATGAATGTAAGTAGTTCCACCTGTGCTATTCTGACCAAAGTGTCTGCTGTGAAAAAGGCCTGCTAGAGGGGCCAATCATGGACCAATGTGATCTTGCCAATGAGTGATTGAATCCATTCCATAATAAAAGGCCAAATACTGAAAAATATACATTTCATCACCCGTATCTGAATCGATAATGCATTTGGAAACAAGATTATGGAACCTTATGGACACTTTATAAGTGATGATTTGTCTCTTCACACTGACAGGAGACTGCCTTTGAAGAATCTCTGTTCTGAGCATAATCATCCACATTGCAGTGAGGAGGAATCTTCCTACTGGTGATCAGAACAGAGTGACTTGGCATTTCCATTTACACCTCTGGGCCATATGGCAGCGCATGATGTAATACTGATGACTGTCTCTTACGCCAGTAATCGCACTTCTGTTCAAGGTGAGATTCAAATCGCTGCACATTATTTACACTCCATCTCTTCCAGTATGGCGTAATGGCTTCAGCGTGTGGCCAAAATGACACTCACCAGTTATATAAACTTAAAGGGCTAGCTCCTGTCTTCTTTCCTTTTAACATTTTGTTTACAGTTATCCAATTTCAAGACAACTTTCAAACCCATATCATCCATTCATATCTAAATTGGAAATATACAATATGAAATCATACAAAAAGCAAAACAAAAACAACTTAAGTTTCAATAACAATACTATTAAGGGAGGAATGAAGTAAACAATCTAATATTACACTAAACACCAAGCCAATACTGTAGAAACATGGTGGTTCAACAATAGCAGACTCCATAGAGGACCCGCTCCTTCTGTAACAAAAATACAATTATTTTCAGGTGATTACGCACTAATGAAAACATGCCTATAAATATTATATAAGATTTCTGCCAATCGATCCTCCTAAATGTTACACACTGGACCTTTAAGGAAAGCTTTCATTTTTAAATATTACAAATAGAATATTGGCTTTTAACACGTGTACAATTAAAGGGAAACTCCACCGGTTTGACACATCTAATTCTGTTTCCAGGTGTCAGAGAGCATGTGAAAACAGTGGTGTAAAGCCTTTAGTGTCTCCAGAGGGAGCTGCGTGAAGTCGAAAAAATGAAAGTGATGTCACTTGGGTCGGCATCCGTTATTTGATTAACCACCATCTGCTCATATCCATTCAATATACACATTAAAGGAAGAAAGAGTAATAAATGAGTAGGTTACCTATTGGTCAATCTCATAACTTGCCTTGGGCTTATATGTTAATTAAGCAGCTGCTTAGGGCCTGCAGTGCTACCACTACTGGGGGCCTGAGTGAACATATAGACGTAAGGATCTCTTTTTATACACTGAAGTTAAGTGGGTATAGCAGCGGGTGGATGTGATTTGCAGGTTGTTATAACCCCTAAATTCTCACATGACTTTGTGTGTGTTTAGCAGCTACAGCCCTGCCTCCCTATCTGACTGACTCTCATCATTGAGTTTGATAAGTTGGAGAAATCAGCTGATGCTGCCTCTCCCACATTAAGCCGGTGCATCACTGAATTAGCTGCAGTATTGTGGCTATTTATTCCTAACATTTCCTCTTTGTGTGGTAAATGTAGGTGGTGCCACAGACCTGACATAACATCCAATTGACGCTGTTTGACTCCAGAAGAGGGGGCTGGTGGGTGAATTTTCTATTGAGAGGAATCCCCTCAGCTTTGAACACAAGAAAGGCAGAATCTTGCAGGAAATTGGGCGATATTACCTTCAAAATAAAAGCTGACCCAAGGGGGAAGCCTCGATTTATATATGTTATTTCATTACAACAGAAAGAAACGCTGTACCAAAAAGTAATTATAATTACATATTTCATAAAACAGTACATGCAAACTAGTGCAAGAGCATTGTGAACCATACCGTATCTCATGGTAAGAGCTGGCTACAGTATACCTATGTGTATGTTATGGGCTACAGGTTTTTATGAATACATATAGTAGGTCTACAAAAAAGAAACTATACTATATCCTATATTTACTTGTAAATATATTTTTGACTGCATCATTTATCTTCATTTCACACATGTACTCTTAATTTTCTTAGATTAACAGGGTTTTAAAAGTAGAAACAAATACAAAAAAGCTGAAAAGAAAAAAAAAAAATGTAGGCATACACATTAAATCAGAATTCTTAATTTAAAAGTATCTCTCTAAATTGTGTCTTTGTATCAATATAATTTATAGTTCATTTTAAAGTGGTATTATCTCTGCTTTAATCCTCGACACGAGAGTTGCAGCGCTCCCGCCCCAATTAGGGATTTTATTTTGAAAGATTTAGCTGGAAGTAATCTTGGTCTAACTCGACTGTCTTGACAGCAGCGCGAGCCCCGGGCTTCCAAATAAGGAATCCGGCTGTTGCTTCGCGCGGACACACAGACAGACAAGGACGCTCCAGAGCCCGCGAGCTGGGGACGGCGGTTCCCGAGACGCGCGCGAGCCCTCTTTGATTTGCCGCTCCGTTAAACCTTCCCATACACCTGGAAGACTGCGTGACCCGGAGACCGGAGGGATTTTCAGACTCGGAGATGAACTTTTTGAGACAAATGTCAGATTTTCTGGAATAACAAACACAACAACTCTTTTTTTTCAAGCGGATTTTCCTTCTTAAATGAAAGAGCTGCGGAGGAGGTTTCATGTTGGAACAATGTGAGTGAATACATTCGGGGACCCATTTTACGCACTGGAAGCGCAGTGGGAACTAACGGACATTCAGAACTCCTCGCTCGAGTTTTCCCTCTTCTTTATCCCAGTAACGGTACATTACATTTCCACAGTAAAGACGAGATTTCGGTTAACAATAATGCGCTGTGTGGACTTATCCTAGGACTTATCTCCAGGCTTTTGGAATTGGTGAATGCCCTGAACGCACCCAGCTCTGACCACTGGCAGTATGCATCAAAGGGACTGCTAACTTGCTCAAGGTAATTATTTTAAATGAATCATATTCACTCTTTTTGACCTCTTACTGACACCGTTCACCCTCCACTTTACTGTACACACACGTCGGAGAAGCAGCGTCGCCTCTGCGTTGTGGGCTGGTGAGTGCGTCTCGATTTACCCTGGTTTTCGGGCTAAATTCGCAACAAAAAAAGAAAGAGACTGATATCGAGTTGGTACATTTTTCTGGAGACTTATTCTGGCACTTGTGGTCCCCCTTTATAATGTGGTCTGCTTTTAGTCCGGTTGTATTTTCAGGGCTCACACACCCAATCGGTTTGTGCTCAGGGAGTCGGTGGACAGTCGCCGTTTGGGCTACTCAGTGAATGGGAGGAGGCTCGTTTCTCTGGGGACACAGTGTCGCCTAACTTTATTCAAAAATGGTGTCATTTAGCGAGTCTTCGCTTATTCGCGGGTCAGTCACCAACTAGAACGGCAGTTAAGATGTTTTTAGAATGAATGAGCGCAACTCTTCAAATCGGCTCCAGAAACACACCCGGCAGAATTAATTTAGGTAAATATAGACATTTTAACTCTTTTTAAGTTGGTTCCGCTCATATATAGCTGAAGTTTTAATTTCAATCAGAACGTTCTCTTTTGTAACCCCCGTATGTTATGTGATTATTTTTAAAGAATATCGGCTTATATTAACTCATAGAATGCCTTTTCTAAGCAGCGTGTGTCTTAGCCAGTGAGGCTGCATTTAAATGCGAGATTTCTGAATACAGTTTGGTATTTGGGCAGGGACAGCGTTGCGTATCTGGGCAAACCTGGTGCATGACTTATCGGAGTTTGTCCTGTTTTGTCTTTATAAGTGTAAAGCTAGAGTAAGAAAAACAAACAAACTTTCAATTCCTTAAATACTGTGACTTTACTGTGATAAATATTGTATCCGAAGTAATGATCTGTCGTCTTTAAAGAAACCCTGCATGGAGTGTTTACCTGCCGAAATACGCGGAGTATGTGCTTAGGGAAAACATGATGATGAGGCAGGGGGAATCATGCCCAGTGATGCTCCTGGGAGAAACCAGAGGCACGTAGCTGATTTCTTCGCAGTGGAGTAGGCAGATGAACGCTTGGAGCCTTTTTGCTGTGGCGCACTTTCAGTCAGCTTGGTATCACTCACTGATGGCCAGCAGTCTCATTCGCAACAAAATGGGTTGTCATTCACTGTCCCCTTCTGGTGCAAGGAGCCTCCCTCATCTCTCCCTGTGCTGCAGAAAGACTCACTGATGTCCAATCTGTGGCATGCTGCATGCACAAAATAATGACAATGAGACAGAAAGGGCAGGCTGCGGGTTTTGAAAAACTTTCCAAACAGTATTTTCATTGCTATTCAGGGTTGAGCTTAGAGAGAGCTGTGCATTTTCCTTGTTTGGCTGACACAATGTGCATCTTTAAGTTACCAGATCATGCTATTGGGGGCGCTATAAAAACACATAAGCCCATCCCTTGGGTAAGTCAGGTTAAATTTCCATTAACTATGCTGTTGGCTTCCTTACTTTGGGACGGAGCTTGAAATGCAGCTATATTCTATGGAAAAGTGATATCTCAACAGGTGAAGACTATAAGCCTGTTATTGGTGAATTCAGCTCTTGACATGGAAAGGTCCCCTGTTGGTATTGTTGTCACTGTTATGCTGCACAACATAGGAAGGTTCGTACCTGTTTGCATGCCATAAATGATGGCAAAGCAAACTTAAGAAGTCAGGAATGACTGATACAGCACGCCATTTTAAGGGTCAATTCTAGAAATCAATACTTCATATAAAAAGACTCAGTAAGAGTTTAATATAAGGCACTGAAACTCTCTACTGGACCTGGGATTCATGAAATTATTTCGGGTTAGCAGCCATTTAAAGCAGCCCAACAGTGCATATTTATTCAGAGGTTGAGATACATGAGGCATTTAAAGGTCAGACTGTATTAAAAGTGCCCTTGTCATGTTGACACCTAGTGTCCCTCTGTGTATTGTTCTGCTATCTACTGCTCCAACCATTTTCTCCCCTTTACTGATGAATCCTCCTTTTGCTACGGCTGTATGCAAAACATCCGTCTCCAACAGAGATTTTGTCTCCGGGTGACACAGCCGACCCCTTCTGTCACACAGAGACCTGTGGGACTACCTTTGACCTGTGTCGCTGCGGCTCGTGATGCCTCCAAAAAAGGATTGTTTGCATTCCCCAAAGTGTCACGGTTGCGGCCTGTTGGTTTGAACTTGTTTTTGACCTCTCATTAATATTAAAATGTTCAAATCAAGGCCCTGCTGATGTTGGATCAACATCCATGCAAAACTACAAAAGAGTTACTGTGCAACCGAACCCTACCACAGATATTTAGGGTTTGTTGCAAGAAAATGACATCTTTGTAAGGCCTGCCACAGGACTGTGAGGTTGGATTGGACCATATCACGTATCGTGATCATAAGCATATCATGGGGAATTTCCATTATCTCTGAGGAGAGTCAAGTGTGCAAGACTTTTCTGCTCTTGTGACAGCACATGTATGCGTTTCTGGGGCAATGCCAGGTTCAGGGTCTGAGAACCCCCACACCCTCTCTCACCCTCCAGGTAAGGATGTTAGCAGTCAACTGTTTTATCCGCAAGAAAGAGAGCTGATAACAGAAATAGTGCCCTGACAGGCACAGCTGGCTCAGAGTCACAGGGATGAGACAAGCCGGCAACACAACACAGGCCTTTTCAGAGGCATTCATGCGTGTTTTTTTTAACCTAGATGTCCTCCTTTGTTTCTGCGTCTTACATCCTCGCGCTGCCTCGGAAAATACCCGCACTGCCGACTCGCGCGCCTTTGCTCCATCTTCTCATCCTCTAATCACTCCCCCTCCAAACAAGGCCGCAGTGTCCAAGGCTGCTCGCTATCAGAGAAACCTCATATCTGAATTTGTGACATCAGAGGGAGGAAGAGGAGACAGTGAGGGTGCGGAAACAGAGGGAGTCATTGAAAGAGGGGAGATGAATAGATGGGTGACGAGGAGACAGTCAGCGGGACGATAGAAGATGGATTAAAGGCGAGATAGAGAGGGGCCGTAGACACAGGGCCGTGTGACATAGAAAGACAGTGCTATTCTGCTGCCTCTGAGCTCCACAGATCGCTTTGTGTTGACACCCACCATGCTTTTGGACTAAATACACAGCAATCAGTCAGCACAGACAGGCTAGTAACACACACACACACACTTTGAAACACAGGCACTTTAAAAGGTGAAACATGCCAATATCCCATGTCTTGAAAGTTCCTAATGGCTTCTCAACAGTACTGTGGAGAATATCTTTCCTTGGAGCAACTTGGAGGTTGACCAGATCCTGCAACGCCATCGGCTCCCCTAATTAGGGTCTAAACAAGGAACTTGGGAAAGATGCTTAATGAGGCTTGACCAATGTGCGGAGTGAGACAGGAACTTAGGCTGACAACCATGTAAAAGCCACATAGCTCAGCCTCAATGGCTACATTCAGCCCTCATGCTCAATTCTGAACCGCTGTTTATTTATGATTGCTCTAAATTAGTGCTGTCAGTTAAACATGTTATTTACGGTGTTAACGCAAACCCATTTTAAAGGTGTCAATTCTTTAACGTTCTTTTTGGCCTAGCACACTTTGTGGTTTTTTTCACATGCTGTTGCAACAACTAGTAACATTAGAAAAACTACAATACCACAGCAGATCTAGCTAGACCGGAAACAAAACAATAGGCACGCCGCACACACTTGTTTAAGAGTAGTAGACGTTACGTTTTGAGTGGATGGCGAGCGCCAGATGCCGAAATGGATGCCAATAATATTCTGAATGGAAAGTTTACTTTTAAAAAGTTGCCAAATGGTTCCATTGACAAGACCAAAGTGATCTGTGTGTTTTGTCACTGTGAACTGAGCTATCATCGCAGCACGTCCAGTCTGAAATACCACTTGATGGCCAAGCACACAGCTGATGCCAATTCTCCACCCCCTCGCCAAAGCCAGACGACAATGGAGGATTTTTCAATAAAAACAACACAAAGCAAGCCAATCCACTTTTCCATGTTGATAAGACCATTAAAATGAGAAGAAATAATGGGACAAAAAGAAATCAAGGGACATTTAGAATAGATAAAAATGTGCGATAAATTGCAAGTTAACTATGACATTAATACGATTAATCGCGATTAAATATTTTAATCGTTTGACAGCACTACTCTAAATGTATGTTCAAATCTAGGATGTGATTGGTGCCAAAATGAGCTCATGTAGCTGTTTTAGCAGACATACAAAGTACCTGTGACAAAATGTAGCACCTAATTGCAAGGCTAGTCGTCTAGCTAGCACAATGATTTTCTTTAGTTTCATTGATAACAGTCAGTCACTGAAGAGTTAGTCTGGCTCACAGGAAGTAGGCCGATGGACAATTTTAGTTGGAATTTTCCTCCCCTTCCACTATCCTCTGACACTTAGTGCTGCACAAGTTCATTGTGATTTGTCTAAGAAATACCTGTCTTCAATACTAGCAATGCAGCACTGAAGATGGCAATGTCACTTTTTATCTGTTCTTTTCTTGTTACCTTCATTCTGAGGTGGAAATGTCCCCTCATTTGTTGAAATGCCTCAACACAACGTAGGTTTGTTATATTTAGTCATGTCTATGGTTGCTATGTGAAGTTTAACCCTTGCCTGCCATGAGCAAACCCAGAAGTAGCATGACATAGCCTCAAAACATAGGTTTTGAAGGAGGTTGGGTGGATGGATGGGTTGCTAATGTGTGTGACTTGGAAGACAGTGGTAGTTTTGTGGTTTCCTACCAACAGTCAACTGGATGTTCTGTTATGGCCACGGTCATTAAAGTCATTCTTGAGAAAGATAGATGATTGCTGAGTCTCATTGCTTAAAGCGTCGTTATTGACAGCCTGGGAATGAAACTCAACAATCAACTATCTTTCTCAATAATGACTGTCCCCACCGTTAATCAGGTAGTTATTCTTTTTAAACATGATAACAAACTTAACAAAGTAGTTTTTTGAACAACCAAACCCAAACCACAGTCTTTCCCAATCCTTAAAGCAACCTTCATACATTATTTTGGCCACTTGTCGGCAGTGGAGGAAGCTAGAACATGTTGAAGCAGCACACACAAAGCAACATTAGCATTTATTTGGAGTTGTGTTTCTGGTCACCTCATAAATCTCTAAGTCGAATATTCACTTTCTTATAGCTCTGTTTTGGCCTCCTCCAACTCCTCCTCTAAATAATAATAATAATAATAATAATACATTTTATTTGTTGGCGCCTTTCACAACACCCAAGGTCACCTTACAGGTAAAAAAAACAACTGCAGAAATAGGCATAAAATACACAGCACAGTAAATACATATAAAATTACAAAGAAAATACAGTGTAGCTAAATAAATGAATGCAGAGAGTAAAACAGTTGGGGGCCAGAGTATTTATAGCAAGTAAGACTTTTTAAAAAGGTGTGTTTTGAGTTGAGACTTGAAAGTGTCCAGAGAGCGGATGTGTAGGGAAGTGAGTTCCAGAGTCTAGGTGCAGAGCAGCTAAAAGCCAGAGCACCCATTGAGGTAAGTGAGAAGGAAGGGGTGGAAAGCAGGGCGGTAGATGAGGAACGGAGTGAACAGGATGGGATATATGGCTGTAGCATACAGTTTCTAATGGTTTCCAGGCAGTCCGTGAGGGCAGTAGCGGGCGATGCAGTGTCTGGTTTGGTGGTGATGTAGATTTGGGTGTCGTCAGCATAACAGTGGAAGTGAATACCAAAATGACGGAAAATATTGCCGAGAGGAAGGATATAGATGGTGAAAAGTAGGGGACCCAGAACAGAACCTTGTGGAACACCGTGAGTGAGTGGTGAGGATGGTGATCTGGTATTTTCTCCTTGGATGAACTGAGAACGGTCAGATATGTAGGAATGGAACCACTGGAGAGGGATGCCAGAGACCCCAGTGCCGGCCAAACGATCTAGGAGGATGGCATGAGATATTGTGTCGAAGGCGGCACTGAGGTCTAGGAGTATGAGGATGGTGAGAAGGCCAGAATCTGCTGCTAAAAGAAGGTCATTTGTTATTTGAACGAGAGCTGTTTCTGTACTGTGGTTAGGACGGAAACCAGACTGAAAAGGCTCCAAGAGGTTATTTTTTGATAGATGATCTTGAAGTTGGCAGGCTACTGTACATTCTATAACTTTTGAGATGAATGATAGGTTTGAAATAGTGTGATAGTTATTGAGTTCGTTTGGGTCCAGGCCAGGTTTCTTTAATATGGGTGTAACTGAAGCAGTTTTGAGCAGGGAGGGAACAGTACCAGTTGACAGGGAGGAGTGAACAATTTGTGTAATGAGAGGGGAGAGTGTAGGGAGACAAGCCTTGATCAGTGTGGTGGAAAGTGGGTCGAGTAGACAAGTAGTAGACCGGGAAGACATGATCAGTTGGGATATCTGTTGATTCGAGGGAAGATGAAAAGCAGATAGGCTACTGGTGGGCTGGACAGTAGCACAAGGAGTGTTTAACTGAGAGGACAGGGAAGGGGTGAGATGGTGGTGTATGGGGTAAACTTTGTGATTTATGAAGTCCAAGAATTGTTGACACCGAACGACTGACGTGAAGTGGGTGGCAGTTTCTTTGTTCTTAGAATGGTGGAGAATAGAATCCTGGTATTGTTTCCGTTGCGCTGGATGATGTTGGAGTAGTAGGCAGATTTGGCAGTATTTAGAGCGGTCTTGTAGGAGGTGATGTGGTCCGAGTACATTTGAGAATGAACAGTGAGTCCGGTTTTCTTGGCAAGACGCTCGAGGCGGCGGCCATGGGTTTTGAGTTGGCGGAGTTCAGAGGTAAACCATGGAGCAGTCTAAATAGCTACTAAATGCTTCACTATGTGCATCAAGGACATTCTCAGTTAAGTTGAATCTTGTAAAATGGCTTAGCTAAAAGACGCTAAAATGCTTAGTAGAGCTATGGTAAACAGCAGTATCAGGTATTCTCTATTTCAAAAAGCATCGATTAGTGTAGTTTTAATAAATGATTGTAAATCTAACCATATTCCCTAAATCTAACCAAGTGCATTTTGTGGCTAGAGCTAACCAAACCTAACTATTGTGGTTGCAGATCAGAAAATGGTAATGATTTATTATTATTATTATAATTTTTAATTAATTTGTAACAATTTTTTGTAACAGTTGTTTGCAGTGGTTCTGGAAGGCTTTGACAAACACTGCCATCTTGCCAATTGAATCATCAGGTCAGAAAATGATAATATGGGTCATTTTTAGCAGTAAGAATTGATGTAGGATGTCTGGCTAAGGTTGAGTTTATTATGCTTTTGTCTCTTTATAGGAAATATGAATTTGCTTTTACTAGACAGTTCACAATAGAACAACAGGAAACGATTGGAGAGAGAGTGTGACCTTGTGCAAAGCTCCCAAATTGACTCAAACCATGAATTATGGGGCCACGTAGTATGCAGTGTAGACCACGTGGGCTCTGAGACACCCAAGAAATTAAGCAACCTCCAGGCAGAATTTTGTAGTGTCATAGGTAACGTCAAGGACTGTCATGCAGTGCCATTGGATAGTTTGTTGCCGGGGTGTGAGAAAACATTCATTCCAAACTGATCAAATTATATATTTTACCTCCATCTATTTTTCTGCTCATTCATGAATGAAATGACAGTGGCCTTGTGAGAGCCAAACGTGTGGAAGAGACAGTGTGATCACTTAATCTTTCCTGTTGTGAAGGTATAAAAAGTGGGAGAGGTGTGACAGGCTGCCTTTTGTCTGGAGACAACTGTTGAGAGAGCAGCCAAGCATGAACTGAGCTGAATGCTCGCTGCTTGACAAAGGTATTTATAGGCATTAAAACACAAATCCTGTGTAGACTGAACATTATAGATTAGACTTTTCACTGTGTCTCATCCCACATCACAACTCCTATGCTTTGTGAATCTATGTGTTTAAAAGGTATGTAATAAATACACCTATTATCTTGAACAAACCTACCAAAATAAAATGCTTTTATTGATCCCCCAGGGATTGAACCACCCCCTGAATGGATTGATGACCCATTTTTAAACTCCTTGTACTGGCCAAAATGTAGAGTGAGTGAGCTGATCGTGAGAAGAAAACAGTATAGTACTATTACTGCAAATTTAAAGGTTGTGAGTGGTATAATTAAGTTTCTGGTTAGGAAACCATGTTGGGCAGCGCTGGTTATTGATTCATCTATCATTTGACATTGTGGAACATTCTGAACTAAGAAGGCATTATATTATCTGAATAAGCAGAGAATGGTTTCACCACCAAGTCCCTGATACACTGGGTGACTGAGCATGTTGAGTCGGTATCAGAGGCTATCGGTGAGAGAAATCGCTCTGATTGGCGAGAAGAGAAACGTAAGTGAGCAAAGCAGCAAATGACTTTTTCACAAGCACGGAAAATATCAGACATTTTCTTTATTAGAAGCAGTTTTAAGAAACTGTCTAAGTGAGAGCGGGCAAACCTACATCCATAGGCCTCCTTTTGTTTATATCCGCAGTAGCTGTTTTTTCTGTGTTCTTTTTTTGAATGACGAATGTGGACTACCGCCACCTGCTGGTATGGAGAGTTATTACCTTTCACATAGGTGCAGAATGTACAAGCTGGTTGACTGTTCGCTGTAGTCAACTGTAGGCAACGTGAGGCATCGCAGCAGTAGGCTTTTGTCGCTGCTAGTTCTTTAACGTTGGTTTGGTGTGTCGGCACCTTAGCAGGACACCAACTCTAGTCTCTTGCTAGAAAGTCCTATGAGCTTTACACCCATTTACCACTCAATCTTCCACAACCTTACTTTCCAACCCCCCACCTAAAAGACAGAATACTTCCTGCATGATTTGAGAATGTGATTTAAATTTATCCTGACTGTACCACACATCTGTATGTGATCCTCTTTAATTTATTATGGATATTAATAACATTGATCATAATACAGAAAACACCATCACGCACTGCTCAGCTGCAGTTGGATATTAAAACAGTTCAGTCTCAGAAGTTAAGCTGTTCTGCATAATAGCCAGATTCTAACATCCCAAGGCAAACCATTTTGGGGTTGCTTCCTTTATGAAATACTTGAGCATTTGAATGAACAACTATCTGTTTTAAACTGCATGGAGTTTTGTGACTTCTTCTTTTGGATCAAGTGCAGCCCCTCCTCTCCTCATTGTCTGACATCTTCAGACACATTTTTTCGCACAGTGCCCTGGGATTTGACACCGGTAGCAAATTTATGACACATCACTGTGATTTGTATGCTGTGGTTGGATGGTCATCTCTTTATATTCAGTGATCAATTCACTGCCTGACATTTATTTATAAGGCCATCCTGAGGTTGTCTCCATCTTACTTATGGGTCTTTATGGCTCCAGTCTGTGGGCTTCAGCATGGTTTAAGGTCAAAAGACTTCTCTCTGTTGGACCTGAGATTTAAACTGAACTGGGCCCAAAAGCATTCTTTTGTCTGGAATGACTTGATATCAAAAGAACAGAGTAACTCGGGGTAAATTGAAGTATCGCACTCTGTGAAAAATGGACTTTGTGTCCTTGAACTTTCTATTATTTATATTTAAATCCTTTTGCGATGCTTGTTCTGTTCTTTCCTGTCTGTAACTGCATGCTTGTGGTGGAGGTCTCACCTTTAAATGAGGTTGGGATTTCAGTGGAATCTTTCCCTCGTTTTTGGCTTTTAAACATTTAACTAGTCTGAAAATAAACTTGCTCTCAGGCAAAGGTGGAGCCCTCAGGTGACTTTCTGTATCTTTGTCTAAAGATATATGCTAGTCATAAATACTGGAGCCCTTTTAGAAAAAGGGTCATTCTTTTTCATATGTGTAGAAATAATTTCCTTTTGTTACTGTGGTAGAACTTTCAGAACAATTAGTCATTTTAGCATTTTATGGAAGGTCAAATGTGCTCTACTCTGCGTCTGTTTTCACCTCTAATATGACGGATGTGATGCCATCTGTTGAATTATATATTTAATAAGATAAATGCAAAATTTTGTAGTTGAAGGCATGAAGCTAATTTAGTATTAATTCTGATTAATGGCCAAGGTATCAGTAAATGTGTCTGGTTTTAGAAGTCCATGTCGGTGGAACCCTTATGGTAGTAGCAGTTCCAGTATGTTAGGATCCGAGCTGCATCGCTTTCAGTCAAGGTCTTCAATTAGTAGGGTTCTCTTGCCTGTTTGCTATTTTTATCTTAATGTTAGCAAGTGTGTGAGAGAAGCAGAGGAAACACCTTCACACGTCAGTTTGCTCCTCTGGAAGCCCATAATGATGAATATACCCAACAGCCACTGGATGTGCATGTCTGTTTATGCATACATACTGTATAATGCTGCATAATGGAGCAAAGATCAAAGAATATTTGACTCCTGCTGTGACAGATTTGTCTGCTGAAGTCATCGGATGTTGTAGTTTAATTTTCAACAAGCTTTAAAGCTCATGGCGCTGTCCTTACTACTACTATTACTACTACTGATAAATAGCTATGGTTCCTAGTAAAACATTTTGTCTATCAATTATCTGATCTTTTTCAAATTGCTTTTGGTTTTATTCATACAAGGTTATAAGGTTTTCTATGGTCATATAAAGGCATATGCAGTATCCAGTGCACATAATAAACCTGAATGCTTGACTTAGATATGTGTAGCAAAGTGTACATCTTTTATATGATTCCAATTCAGCAGCTATATTATTTGCAAATTTGTGTGTTGAGTTGTGGAATTGTATCAACTTCTATCCTTGTACTCAGGTTTGTGAATGTGTACGAAGATATTTCATTGCATGCAGTTGGTACATGCATAAAATAATCTTTAAATATGAATTAATGTAGGATGAGCCTGTGAGCCCTGGCTCAGGGTGAAGAAAATTAATACGTAACTAACACCTCCTGAAATTCTTTTTACATTTTTTTTTTTACATCCGGTGGTTTAAATTCTTTTTTCTGGCCATTCGTAGTTTTGCATCTACTTATGTCTTCATTTTAGCCTCCTAGTTAGTGTTGAATTCAAATGCATGTAGATTGTAGTCTTGAAGATCTCATATCGTAGAAAGTGAGATTTCCATTTTTTTTATTTTATTAAATTAAAAAATGTATTTGCTATATAAATTCTGTGAACGTATCAAAATGCTCAATGCACACACAGCCCAACTTCAGAAACTGTGCCTTTAAACGAGTCAGGACTTCCGTATGGATGTGCTGTCACAATATACAGTCAGCAGCACTGGTGCCCCTATGTTAGAAGAAAATGTTGTAAAAGTGCCCTCTTGGATGCCCCTGTCTTAGATAAAACATGATAAAGTGCCCTATAGGTTGCCTTTTTTAGTGGAGAAAACTTTATGGTGTCCCTTAGGGCCCTTCCAGTGGACAAAACACAATGAAGTGCCCTCTAGGGCCCTTACAGTGGACATAATATGATAAATTCCCCTTCCAAGGAGCATTTCCAGTGGACAAAACACAATAATGTGCCCTCTTGGGTGCTAATCCTAACCATGACTTTCTTCAAGCTGGTGCCCTCTTTATTTTTTTGCCCCTGCCCCTCAAACATCCACCACTGGCCACCACCTTCAGCCATGCAGGTGGGTGGGATAAGATCATAACCTGTGGTAGGTCTAGCTGTGTGTCACTCAATCAGCAAATCAGTGGAGAGGCTAATTAATATTAATGATACAAAACACCCTGTTCTTGCTAGACCTCCAGAGGGAAGCGTGAGAGAGAAGATGTAAAACTACAGTGAGATGGATTCTGGTACCTAAAACCACAAATAAATCTTCTTACAGATATCAAAGTTGCGAATAAAACACCAGAAAAATGTCAAATATGGGACCATTAAAATTTTTGTTTTTTTCTTTCTTTACCATACTGAGACCATAAATAAAGTCAAGTTTGATCTCCAGCGGGAGGAAAGGTATGCTGCGTTCAAAGGCTTCACTATTGCCGCACACTTTTATTTGAGCATTGATCTAAAATGAAGCCCGACTTCTCTTCACAACAACGTCAGCTCTTTCTCTCCGACATGCTGCGAGTTGAAGAAATGCCATAGATATTACTCACATGCATGTAGGCATGTTCATGGCATTTCCCCCCCACGCACATACTGTACATAGACACCTTGCTAGAGGAACCACAGATGGTTCACTCTGCTTCCTCCACAGTTTTCTCAGCAGTGTCGTGACCCTCTTTCTGGCTGAAAATCTGAGTTCTTATTAACACATTATGCTGTAATTTCTTGCACTTTTTTAACTCCTGGCACTCCATTAATTAATTAATTAAATAAGCATAGCTCCATACATAGTCTAAAAAGGATTTTCAGGAGCATTTTGTTACATAAATCACCTCAGCGGTTGAGTTTGTGTTACCATATATATACTGACAACCATATGTGCATCAATCTGCAGATGCCGGTTTGTTTAAATACAGCCCTGCTACTCTTTTCAGAATACCTCAATAAAACAGGCACAGGTAGCTTCATAGTGCAGGGGGAAATGATCTTTTCTTTATCCTCTGTGATGAGACCGAGGGAAATCTTTGATCTGGAGTGGCTAGATAATCATCCGTAGCTGAGCCCTGATTTCCATCTCTATTCAACTCTCCCCTGGAAGCTCCATAAGCAGCCATCAACACTGGAACTAATCAGGGTTATTACTACTCTCCCCACTGAACGGCACACTTCTCCAGATGTGGGATTGGCTTCACCGCTGCTGTTGTTGTTGGTATTGTACAGTCTTTTGATTTATATCTGTTTGCTGATGCTCCAGGCTGATTTTATTAAACGTAAAGGTGGATTTCTTCTGACATATTTTAGAACATTTGAACATTCTCTATTTCTTGACATCAGATGTTTGAGAGAATTCCTTGCAGAGTAATTTACTTGCAGTAGAGCTTGTCTCACCCTGCCTTTAGGAGCTGCTAACCCTCCTCATGAGAAGAAAAAAAAGGAACAAGCCATGCTGCCATCTGACTATTTTACAAGTGCTATTTCCTTGGGGAGCTGGAAGTCACAGAAATTAAATCAAAAATTAATGAAACACTTGGCCTTGGCTTGAATGATGATTTCTTTTCAATTCACAGTAGCAATTGTGACTTCCACCTGTCATATTTGTTATTTGGCAGTGGGAACCTGGACATACCGAATGCAAAAGGTGACTTTCTCAACTGTAGCTGAGACCAGAGCTGTTTTCAGGTCCAAGCCCAGTCTCATTTCTGTAACGTACATCATGAGTTGAGTTCAAGTCCTTTAGGGCAAGTCAAATTCAAGTCTGATATCTGTCAAGGTGAGTTTAAGTCAGGTCTTGAGTCTGTCAGAGGATCCCTCCCCTTCAAGTCTGTCGTAGTGTGTTTGAAGTTAAGTCTCGGGTCCGTCAAGGCAATGTTTAAGTAAATTCTCAAGTCAGAGCATTCAAGTTAAATCTCAGGTACTTCGGAAAAGTCATCACTCAAGTGCAAAGGAATGAACAAATCGAGTCCCAAGTCTGTCAGAGTGTTTCAAGTCAAGGCTGTGTGTCGTTAGTAGATCCACTTCCCCTCAGCCGTCAGTATTACATAATAGCACATGTCAAACAGAGGCCACTTGGCGAGCAGAGGGGTGATAGGCGGGGGATTTAAAAGGAACAGGCTTGCCCTCATACACTTTCAGCCCAAACTATCATGGATCGACTGTCAGTTGTAGGCTGCGTACCGCTTTTTACAAAGCGTCAGAAATACCTGCAGACTCATTTCAGTGTAAAACTAAAAGCAAATAGGCTATGGGTGAAAATATATTTGGGAGGATCTTGATTCCGCAGCACCAACTGCGATCACTGATGAGCAGATTCTGGCTCTGAATGATGTCCCCAGAACAAAATGGCAGCATTATCTGGGATATTTTTATTATTTTTGTACAAGGACGTGGAGATGCAGCGTCCATCTTTTTTAGGTTACAACTCAAGCAATTAGTAAGTTACTAATTTTTGTGTCTTGAGTCCAAGATCTACAGCTCTGATTCAGACTAGAGAAAACTCCACACAGTCGCTGTGTGTTGGTGAGGCTATAACTAAATGTCATCTGCTGAAATAAACCCTCCACAGCTCAATGCGACGGTGGAGCCTCAGCTTTGTGATGCTGTGAAGTGTTGATCACTAATGCTGATCTCCTGTAATATCTGATGCAGACCATGTTCATTGTGCTTCTCTTGCAGTCAGACTCTCCCAAAAACAGCTGCTTTGTGAGGACTTAGCTGTCACCGTCACTGTCATAAAAAGCTCTGTATTTCTCCTAACAGAGGTCCATATATCCAGAACGCATCTGGTGGCAATTTGTCTTCCCTTAGATAAACGTCTTCGTAAACTTTTTGTCCCGCAGAAGAGGGAAACATGTGGGCCTGAAGTGCTGACTTCCCAATCTGCCGTTGTCAGCTGCGTTGTACAACAGCTCTGCTGAAGTGAAGCATTTATTTGTGACCCTTCCACGTTCCACCTCATTACATCTACAATGTTGTTTTTTTCCACTTAGAGGACATTGCAGCTGGATACTGAGCTTGGCATATTTTGTCTACTTGAGCACTTGTTAATTTGCTGTTATGCTCTTTCATGTGGAGCTAATGGTGGGCAGAGAAACTACAAAAAAAAAACAGATCTTCATTTCCTCTCCCAACTGGATCCCACCAAACACCTGACTACTCTTATTTCATTTTTTTATTAACTTTCATATATTCTACTTTCTCCTCTTATTTCTTTTCTTCTACATCAGCTTCTCCTTGCAAATATCTCATCTTCCTACCTCTCTCCTCCTCTCTCCTCCTGTCTTCTTAAATCTCTGCTCTCCTTTGTCTCACTTGAACATTCTCCTCCATCCTGCCCTTACCCGTTTCCCTCTCCTCGATCCATCTCTCCCCCACTTTCATCATCTCTCCCCTCATTCTCTCATGCTATCACTTCTCAATTTTCATCTCCTGTGCTCTTTTCTCCAAAGCTCCAATGTTTCAACTCCACTCTCCCGTCCTCTCCTGCCCTCTCATCCTCTCCCCTCCTCTCCCCTCCTCTCCTGTGTGTGATGGATGGCGTGGGTCAGCGTGCAGCCTCTGACAGTGATAGCCTCTGTCACTGCTCAGAGTCTGTGGCTGTTAGCGTTATCTCTCTCCACACCCCCTCCCCAGCTTTATCGGCAGTCTTCTCAGGTCATTGACTTGAGTCTGCAGGAGAAGTGGGAGAAGCAAGTTTTTTTTTCTTTGCTTCTGGCTCACTTCCGTCCTGAAGCAACAGGAGACTTGATGCTGATGGAGGGCACAGCCAGCGCTTATGGAGTCGGACTCTCCTAAAAGCTGCTTGTTGCAACACTTCTACAAAAACACGTTTCCTGAAATTATTCCTCATTTTCCTGTAACTTAAAAAAAAACCCAATAGTAAAGTGGCAATATGATTTGGATATAATATTGTATTTACTGTAAGAAACCAAGTTCATAATCTTAAATTATTAAAGAGTGAATGAAATGAATGAAAGATTAACTGGAAGAATGCAACTGACATGAACTGACATGACATAATCAGGTAGAGAGAAGCAGGAGTGGATCTAGAGAAATATTCACCGTGTGGCCAGAGGGTGGCAGAAAGATGTGCTGATTAAATCACAAACAATAACACATATCAGTTTGCAATTTGCTTAGAAAACACCCAAGTGAAGATATTTTTGCTCAAAAACATTATTGTGGCACATAAGTAATTGATTAGTTTCCAAAACCTCAGGCATTTTTCCAACATGTCTGTTTTTCATTTCATTTAATCACTTAGTCTAAAATGTGGCCATAAGAGAGCATTAAATTATGTGCATTTTTTACTAGGGGGACAGCTGGGGTGGCCAGGCATTTTTCTGGATGTCAGCTGCCACCCCTCTAGATCCGCCCCTGGAGATAAGGCACTGTACGGTGGCGTTACAGAGTGGAGCTTCTTCCCTCACAAAAGGTATTTGGCTGAGCACGGCCATCGGCTGCAGGGAGAACTTTAACCCCACAACAGACAAGTTTCATTTTGGCATCCTGCCATCGAATTACTCACAGAATTAATATTAATTAGCTACAGCTGATATGACCTACTGCCAGTGACTTTTGTCATTTTATCCAGAGAAGGAGACGGTCGGCGCTGACTAAAGGAGGACCTGGATGTTTTGTACACTGCTCTTTGCTAAGAAAGAGAGGAGATATAATGGTTCTCCATATGTCAGAGCTTAACAAGTCCATGCTTTTTGCCATCCTGAGGTGGAAAGTCACACCAGAACGCCCAAATAATTCTCACACTCGAGAGCCACCCTGCAACACCAGTAGGCTGAGGTTGACAAAACACAGTAGAGCTCAGTAAAGAGAGGATGAGATTTTAGCTGATACTGGTCGATTACAATGTTGATTGATCCTTAGGATCTCTACCTCTAACCGCTTCAACCCACAGTGTCCCAGAAATAGTACAGGAGAGATGACTGATGGTTCTAAGCAATTGTTAAAAGAAAATGAAAATGTGTAGCTTTGAAAAAACAATATAGTTAATGACCAGATTAAAATATATAAATATATATAGTTAAAAACCATTGTTGCACTAGTACTGTATGGTAAAGATAATATACTTCTGGTTGCTGTGAATGCTTGTGATGAAGGCAGCAATATAAAGCTGTAGCTGTGGTTTGTTGAAGCTCTTCTGAGATGGTGTGTTGATGTGTTTTCCTCTGTGCTGCTTTGTATTTATGGACAAAAATTCAACTTAAATTAGCTTAATGGTATGGTATGGTATGATATGGGCTACATCGTTTCTTTTGTGGCAGCTCTTTTGTTCCTCAATATCTATGACTGTGTCTTTCTTTTATTTATATTTTTTATTTATTTTTTACCATTTCAGTCTATATGTGTGCATGTGTATGTATGTATAAGTGAGTGTATGCACTTTTGTGCCATTCATGGTGTGGAAAGAGAGGGGGGATTTTTAAAGAGTTGAGTGACAGCTGATGAATGTTTATATGCTTGTATGCGTATGTTAAAATGAGTAATACTGAAAAAACAAAAACAAAAACTTGATGACAAAAAATCTATTTCAAGCTTGAGACCTACCACTTAAAAAAAACAACAATAATAGCTTATTTATAGATTAGGGGGAAAGAAAATCTACCTCTCCAAGCCATTGAGACTGCACTGGGGCTGGTGTGTTTATATAGTCTGTTTGTCATATTTTGTTTTCTATTTTTCCATCTCAACCAAGCGTAAAAACTTTTTTGTGATATTTAGAGGTTTTTTTTCTCCGCTCAGGTTTTGTTGTGCAAATTGAAAATGTGCATGAAATCAGGTGGATGGAATTGCAATTACTGTTAATACAAAGTCATTTACAGATTTGCTGTGGTGTGTTAGAGGATGACATGGCATCGCAGCATTGGTTGAGCAAGTTTACATTTTTATGCCAGAACTGTCTGCAATGGCAACCCTAAACTCAGTGAGACACATAAAGTGCTACGATTGGCCTAAACATGTTCATGAAATAACAACCTACATCTTGTATTTGTATCCATAAATTGCTGTAATGCACATAAACTGCAGTATGTCAGTAATTTCAAAGTAGTCTAGTAGTCACCGTCTGTAATGGAGCGAAAAGGTCACATTGACTTTGCCTCAGCATCTTGCCTGTAGCTGGGGTGAGGCCAGATGTTTTCATGTTTGCCAGCTTGCATGGTATGTGGAGTGACACTGAAAAATGATAAAATAGTGAAAAGAATATTGAGATTATACTGTATATGTATACTATTCCCCTTGGGCATGGAATAATCTATAAAAAGATCTACAATTAAACACCCTCATATCATTTAATGAATTTAAGTGCATCAAAGAATGTGGTGACGTGGTTGTTCTTCAGAGGCCAGAGAAAGCCTCTGTTAAAGCCACCGTACACTCCCTGCCCAGCAGCAAACTGCACACACATACAGTTAGAGACTAGCTGCTGAACGTAATGGAGCATTTAGCAGCTAAAAAGACAGATATTTTTCTAGGAGTTGGTAGAGACCAACCAAAAATAGCTACAAAGAGAGTGAATATTGGACTTCCATTCATCAGGTGGACACAAACGCGACTCCAGATGAATGCTAATGTTGCTCTGTGTCTGCAGGATGTGTGAATAGGCAACACTTTTCCCATATGAACTTCATAAGGTGATAATATTTCAGTTGTGCTGCTTCCAAGTAGCCAAAAAACAACTGTTTTTCAAATGAATGCAGTTTTAATTGACTCATATATATTTCCCCTGAAACAAACTTAAATCTAAGAGCTAATCTTTTTTTTTTTTTTTACCTTTATTTTAGCAGGAGATAAAAAAAAAGTATTTTTTTTCTTTCTACCAACTCCTAGAAAAATATCTGTCTTTTTAGCTGCTAAATGCTCCATTACGTTCAGCAGCTAGTCTCTAACTGTGTGTGTGTGTGCAGTTTGCTGCTGGGCAGGGAGTGTACGGTGGCTTTAACAGAGGCTTTCCTCTAAAAGCAGCTTCCTGCTGCTGGAAAGGAGCTTGATGAGAGCAGGCTAGAGAACCAAAACAATGAGCTAAAACAGGCTAAAAGCCTTTGTAGAGCTGAGGGGAACTGCATAGATAATTTTATTTTCATTAAAAGTAGCAACAATATCACAGTTCTGATTTCCATTAGCACATGTTGTAAATTGCCAGTCTTTTTAGCATGTCCACTGATTGGCTTGTCATGCTGTTTCAATAGCAGGTGTGGATAAATCTGCATTTTGCACATACAGGTGAACAGCACTAATGGGTCTCCTGAAAGAAGCCCTCTTCTTTGACTGTAAAGGTTTAATAGGTTATGTTGACACAGTGTCAGCGGGCTGTTAACCTCGACTAACATCAGGTATGGTAGCTCCCCAGGTGGCAGAGAAACAGAACTTTCTGCATGAGGCTGCCAATCGGGAGAGCCATTGTTCTGCTTTGGCTCAGGGTCAAAGAGAGAGTGGTATATAAAAACTGACAACAGGCAAATACCAAACCAAGTGTCTCCCGCCCCGCCTCCCCCTCCCCTGCGTCTCATGAAGAAGCTAAACGTGTTGGAAGTGATTTTTGTTGTTGGCCTTTAATTCACTCTCTCCACCATCTGCCCTCCCTGGAACCTCTGAAAGCGTTGCCTGTGCTGGAAGAACAGATTAGATTTTTGTTGTCGATGAAGTTTGAGTCTCTGCAGCTGGCACTGTTTCCACTGTCTGCTCAGCGACTGCTCATGCTAACTACCCAAGTCTACTATTTCCGCCAAAGAAATGGGAAACACAACATGCTTCACTTGCTGTGCACCCAATGTTGTTGTTTTTTCTCATGAGAACGCCAAATGTTAAAACTTTTAAGAACTACCTAAACTTTTATTTCCTTCAGTATGAAAGCGGTAAAACAGACATTAATTCAAATGAAAATGCCACAGCCCATTACTTTGATGTAGGGTTACACAGTGGAAATAGAATGTGGATGGAAATTTGTTGTTGTAAGAACAGAAAGTTTGGGCGAGGCGATCGAAACAAAGCTTACTGTAGAGATTAAATGTATTGTGACTAAAAGGGGGGCGGGGGGCAGGTAGCTGCCATAGGCTCAGTGTGCAGTGATGAAGCGGGCCTGTCAATGTGTGTAATCAGCCATGTACACTGTGGGCCAGCCGCCAGGGACACACACACTCATTCTGTCTCTCAAAGTGACACAGCGCACACCCCATCATCCCTCACTCAATATCCAGTAATTCACTCAAGAACCGCCCTGTTTGTGTGCTTTATGAGTGTGTGTACAACCATTAGTTATCAAGACCTCATTTTTATGTAAAGCAAACTCAAATTTATAAGTTAAAAAAACATTATTGATCAAGTAACTTTAGTCATTTTCAGTGACACTGACTACATTTTGTCATTTTTATTTGTACTGTGAAAACAAAATACCAAGTAAAAAGTACTAAAAAACAGTAATGTTTTTCTAATTTACAAAATTGAGTTTATGTTGATTAAAATGTTCAATGGCATCCCTTAGCTATTCACTATCGCATTACAGTGTAATAAAAGCAAATTGATTACATCTCATTGGGATTATGGAATCAGATTACAAAATAATCAGTCCAGATTACTTTTGAAAAATGTGTAATTAGATTATAGTTACATTGTCAAGGAAAACTTGATTACATTTTTACAAGTCTTTAACATGGCAGTTTAAAAAATTATGAAACTTTTTTCATGATAACCAATATTCCATTAACCCTATGGGCTCTATTATATCTATTCTTATAGAAATAGCTACAATAAATCCTTTGTCCCAAATGCCACCAAGGTAATGAATGAAAGTAGAGTTGTGCTTCTGAGTTTGCTGCAGATTTATTGTTTTGAGACATTTAAAGACAAAAAAGAATATTTGTGGAACTAAATTTTGTGTTGCTGAATCCCTTTCTTTAGTAGAAGGTGCAAAGTAATCCCAAAGTATTCACAAATGATCCAAATTCCAATGGATTACGTTACTAATTACAAAAATTGCCATGCAATTTGTATTCAGTAACTGACTGCAATTCAAAATAGTCAACACTGCAGACATGCAGGCAAGTTAATGGTACATCCAAAATCAGCTCTAACACTTTATCACCATAAATCATAGAATGCGTCACAGCTCATCCAATGATGTATAGCAGTATAATGATGTGAGGGTGGATTTTTCGTGTTAAGCCATTTTATAGATGATTGTCTTTCTCTCTCTGTGTCACTCTTAATCCTCACATCCAGAGCTGTAAAAACTGTGTGCACGGCCCTCTATAGGAAGATGTATATATGCTTTAGGACAGGTTTAGTTGAATAAGTCAGTGAGTTATGAGCATATGGCTGCAGTGAAGTGAAATGCTTGCAGGATGTGTGCGAGTTGTTTATGTTTATGTGGCCGATGGCTCCATATGGAGAGGGGGATATCATAAATCCATTACTCGGGGGGGCAGGGAGATGCTGTGTGGGCTCCACGGCCCCTTCCCTCAGGAAATGATCGTAGAAGAACCACAGTAATAGTGGCTGGCATTGGGTAATTGTGCCCTAAAGGCACGTCATGTTTTTTTTTTCACTTCTGCACTGAGGAATCACACCAACATCCCACAGGCGTTTAAAATGCGTGTGGCATCAACGGCAACTGCAGTAGACAGAGGGGAAAGAGAAAGAGATGACAAAGATAGAGAAGAAACATACCAAGAATCTCGGGCCAAATCAGGCTTATAGTGAAACTGCCAACTGAGAACAAGCATTCATTTCAGCCTCCTATTGGTAATTCCAAGTAGGACATACTCTGATGTCTGCCTTTTGGCATTATGAACTGTGGAAGTACAGTCACAGTGTGTAATTTCCCCTGAGGATGGTAGGGCATGTCCTCCACACTTTATAAAGTCTAGATTTTAACCCCATGCACTTTTACAGTTCCAGTTTGAGTTCTGAAATCTCTGTGAGCACAAATTTGATGACTTTAGACTCAATCAAAAAAGACTTGCAACTCGACTTGGACTTTAACAATAATGCCTCATGACTTCACTTGGACTTGAGCCTTTTGACTTGAAAATACTTGATTCCTTCCGCCAACACCAAATATTAAAAAGTATCTGATTTAAAAACTGTGTCATGAATTACTTAATACTTTTCATATCCAGAGTCAACTAACGTTAACACTCATTCCCACAAAGTAAACACTTAATCTCCCAGATCCACTTTGTTTGCACCAATCTGACCTTGAAGAAATGGAGCGAAGCCTGCAAGTTAATTCAGGCAGTCAACTCGAGCTGCATTGCTATACACACACGACATGCCTCACTCTCCGTAATCACAAACCAAACACACCCTTCCAATCTGGCGGTCTTTTTAAGCTGCTAAACTTCCCAGCTCTCCCTCTGCTCTGTCAATGCACCACATCCGTATTGCTGCCTGCAGGTCTGTAAGCCCCACCACCACCCCAGCATCCACCTGTAGGCTTCGGCTAGGGGGTTTAAGGTATTTGCTCATTGTTCCCCAATATCTCTATGTAAACATATCTGCGGGGAATGATAAGGTCGGAGCCTAAACGGCAAAATATGTTATGTGTTATGTTCTACTGCTGCAATAAACATTTCTGACTGATTTAATGTTATGTTATTGAGTGTCAAGAGGGGAAAAGAATTATACAAAAAATCACAGTTTTTCATCTGTTCTGTTAAAATGGCATTACATTTGGTGAAGAGCACATTATGACTTTTTTAGCACTTGAAACTTAAAGTTTAGGACTCGGGACTTGAATGCAGACTTGAGACTCGCAACAATAACTTGGTCCAACCTCTGACCTAGGGCTGCACAGTTCTGTATTATCGAAATTGCAATATGCAAATTGTAGAAGCAGCCATTTTTTGATAAATGTTAAACATTCTAGCATTATAATGAAGTATTGTAGTTCAGAAGAGATTCCCTGGTGTACTTATCTTCTTCCACTGATTTAAAGAGCATGTTTGTTTGGTGCAGACCCCAACAAAATCAGCTGTTTTTTCAAGCAAAATCTAAAATTTGAAAAAAAGGTCATTCTCACACTAATCGTGTATCATATCACAATATCTGTAAAACTGATTGCAAGATGAGGTTTTCACCACATTGTGCAGCCCTTATACATCCCCCTATGTCTGTATGTGCACCATGTACTACACTAAGTATTTTGATATTGCTGCATGTGTCCCATTATTGCAACCGAGTTACACATCAGAAAAGTTGGATAAACTGACTGATAAGGCTGGCATTTAGAATTTTAAGACACGTGAAAATAGTGTCAGTAGTTATATACATATGTATTTATATATTAAATATAACTGTAGTTTCATTTTTTCCCAAAGGCTGTAGTTTTTAGCAAAAAACTGGAAGAAATAGTACAATTTCAGCTGAACATTAGTCCACATTATTTGGGGCAGCAGGAAGGTGTCTGTGGGATTGAATCAAAATAAAAAAGAACATTTCACCCAATGCAACAGTGTGCCTCACTGATGTGATTTTAATAGTTTTTGGACAACACTGGAGCTCCATGGCACAGAGGAAGAAAATATATCAGGCTTTGAGCACAATACTTGTTAGTAGGACACACTGATTGTTGGTGTTGTTTTGCACATGGGAATTGTTGACAATAAGGCCACAAACCTTATCCTTTAACAAAGTAAATATTGTCACTATGGGGCCGTGTATTGGCAAGTATCTGGCGATACGATATGTACTTTTGATATGGGGTTATGATTCAACATGTTGTGATTTTTGTGATACTATAAGCAAGGCAATATGTTGAGATTTAATTTTAAAAATACATTTTAGAAAAACTGTCATAGCCTTTAGTTTATGTTGACAACACTGCTATCTAGCAGTTGGGGGTTAAACCACAAAAATCTATACAGTGCTTTAAGAATATCACAGAACAAAATACGATATTTTCGATATTTTCTTATAACCCTAATTGTCACAGTTTCATATCAGTGCAATATACATATATACATTTATGCCACTTTTCTTAATTTTCTGGTTAAACTTATGGAAGGCAAAAGGCCATTTCATTGATGAACCACTCAAGTGAAATAAATGATCAATTAAAACACAACAGAAAACACTACATTGTCAACATACAGGAAAAAAGCCTTTTCATTCCAGTTAATCACAGTACTTTGAAGTTGTAGCAATAAAACATCCTTGTCCTCCTTATGTGACTATGTGTATGAAACTATAAAGATAGAATGACGAGGAATACACACAGATCCAGTCAATCTAAGTCATTTATTCTTTTGTGCGTATTCGAGCCATTCGCAATCTTGAGTCCACAGGTGCCATCCATAAATCCCCCCCCCCATTGATTTGTAGTATATATGGATTCCCCCCCGCACTAAAGCCCAAGACTAAAATAAGCTTTGTTTGGCAGCTCATGCACTTGTAAATCTCTCTGTGACATTTTGATAGCGGGTGACACACTGGGGGAGAGCAAATATCATTAGAATGAGACAGGATTAAAATCTGTCACTCATAGAATCTATTATCGACAAAACCAGTGTTAGACGCTCTGAGCCAGCGCAGAGGAAGCTCAGACGGAGGAGTGCCGAGAGGAGGAGAAAGGGAGGGATAAAGTTTTAGGTAAAGAGAAGGGGGTGGGGAGGGGGCGACGGGCCTGTCAGTCAGGACCTGCCCGGTAAACAGAGTGGTAAATATTTCAGCCGTCACGGCCGAGTGTAGGCAGCTGGTCCCCTTTGCATGGCAATGAGAGGAAAGGAGGGGAGTCCGTCTCAATGGAGCCCTTCAACCCTGGGAAACCTCCGCACACACACTCTCACACATGCACACACACCAGCTGAGTGACAACCACAGGACAGTGCAGGTCTGTGCTGCCTCGTTGGCTTCTGTCTTTATTCCCAGACTCCACTGCAGCTCCCCATCAAACCTCAAACCATACAAATGTTTTCAACTAAGTTTCAATTCAGCTGACATTTCTAAGACTCCAAAAGTCTGAATTTATGTACAGCAGCAAAGGCCTTATAGAAACGGAAAGAATTATTACTTTTGTGCTGTTTTTAGGGGCCACATCATGCTCTGAAACTCAGGAAACTTGTGGAACTTGAAGGAAGTTGTAACTTGAATGTAGCCCCCAGAGTTGATAAGAGCCCTGGGTTGAACACATCTACATACCAATATTCTGTCATACTCTGGAAAAGCGCAGCCCCTTAGGGAACGTATTACCAATTTCCAACAGTACGCACATCATCACGATCATCCTGACGAGAGAAACAAAAAGCCCTTAGGAAGTTGGCCATTTTGAAATGTGTGGTAATTTTGGGGGATTTGCAGGCATTTGTATTTAAACTCCTCTTACTTTATTTTTATTTTTTTAACCTTTCTGAGGCCATTAAGGTGCATCAAATTTGTAGACTTTCATGCAAAATTCATTCAGAAAACAACTGTGTGACAATAACAATAAATGAGTAAACAAAGCACTATCTTCAGTCTGACTCAGCAGACTTCAATACAGTACAGCAGGTTTGTTCTCTGATACATTATTGCCCCCCACTGACCTAGAGTGCAGAAAGTATTTTCAGGCTGATGGTGAACTTTCTGTAGTTGGTGCAGCTAGGGGAACAGTGTTATGTGTTGTGTGCAATGCATACAGGTAGCAATGAAGGCATTTTCTCACTGCAGCAGATTGCAGATCATGTTGTTGTCTCCTTTATAATTAATTTCCACTTCTCTTTTTCCTGATGTTGGTCATGTATTCTACTTGTATTCTATGTATTTTAACGGTTCTAGTTTTTTCCTGGCTTTATTCCTGTGCTCTTTGTTTGTTTGTCCTGTGGTACAGGAGCCTGGTTTCAACCTCAGCAGCAGTCTTTGTCATAGCACTACAAGTCTCACGACCACATCATTAATGATCAATGGAGCTCTTGTCTAAAGCCCCACTACACAGACTCCTTGTGTGTTTGGTTTTCTGTGTTTGGTCTTACAGTATTAGCCTGGATTCAGAGTTCTTATCACTGTGCTTGAGCAGAACAGGATAATGTTGTTCCTTTGTGATTCGCACACACACACACACACACACACACACACACTTCACTGTATTCACTGTAGTTCTGTGGTGCATGACAGTGAAATAGATCCACCTGACAAAGGGAGCAGTGAAGTGTGTTTGTGCCATTATACTGGGTTTATGATTGAGATTACAAGGTTTCCTTCCACAACTGAAACTTTAGAGGTCTGAATTCAAATGTTAGTGTTTCAATTAAGGGATGGAATGGAGGTAGAATCCTAACATAACTAAAACGGTTCAAGTTAGTTGCTAGTAAGAACTTCAGGGTCAAGAATATGACCAGTTGTAGGTTAGAAGCCCAATTTTATTTTTTCATCACCTAAATTTGAGACGTGTAGCATCATTTTAAGTTTAATTTAAAGGATATATATACAAAATTCACTTGCCACTAGATGTTGCACTAGAGAACCAGCATCTCAGACAATTAAACAACGGGTGTTATGGCTGACCAGACTTCATAGACAAAACCAGTCATTTTAGCAGATAATCGTAAAACACACTTCAAACTGGACAGAAACCAAAAAAACTTCACCAAAACCATCTGTTAGTCATTCGACTCTGGTTGGGTTGAAATCAGCTTTTGGTTTTCCAGGTTAGATAAGAAAACAGCAGCGAAACAGGCTGCTGTGGGTACCATGCAATGTTAGCTAAATCTTGAAGACAAATGCACCTGTCAAAGTACGTCCACTAAAAGTTGTTGTTTTTGCCACTGACAGGCTCAGATTGTTATTGTCAGTGTCTGACAGCATTATGGAAAGGATCCCTGCAGAGATAGAGCTATTGTTTAACCAGAAACAGCAGTAATATTGCTGTTGCTCGCTAACCAAAAACGGTAATTTTACCTTGCATATCATCAAAATAGAAAAAAAAATTAAATGAAACTAATCAGTCTTTGTTAGTCTTTTCACTGTTCCAACAATGAACAGTGCATGGAGGGTCTAATAAAGAAAAGCTACTGAGTTGCATTATGGGAAGTCTATAGGATCCAGAATTTGCACAGTGAAGCTCACAACATCCAACTCTAGGAAAAAGAAACAACAAGTTAGGAAGTCAGTCCTGGTCCAGTATGCAACTTATACAGTGTGATGTAGAAACTTGAAGCCACCAGTGCACATCCACTGAGAATGGACTTTACAGTGAAGTAGGAGACATCTTGTGTCCAGCAGGAAACCTTACATATTCACAGATTTGAATCAGCTTTTTTTCAGTTTTAATGAGGTAGAAGGAGGAGAGGACTTTTTAAAGATTTACATGTGAAAATTAAACTTTTTTTTGGTGTGCATGTACATATTAGGAAAGGTCAGAAAATAAGTGCAGTAAGTCACAAGTCTAGTAGAACAAACCTAATTCTGAGTTAGTGTGTGTGTGTTTGTTGGCTGCTGAACAAGTGCAGTCACCAAACCTGATTCCCAGCCTGTTAACAAGCATGTGACAGGCTTCCTCCACCATGTATTAGTGAATTACAATGATTCACCCCAACCCAAAATAGACAAGAGTGTTCGGAAACCCCAGGAACACAACCTGTGAAATCTGATTTCAGTGCCTGAAATAGTCTGAGGAGTGTCTGCCCGCTCAACACACAGTTTTGCTCTCACAGGCTCTTTCATACTGTCATCAGCGTTTTGACGCGTGATGGTGTGAATGCACATTTGGAATCTCACAGTCTCACAAAGACACACACAGTCTGCTGATTCCACTATTAGGTTTTCTCACACTCTCACTGACTTTTTCTTTTTGCTCTTCGTTACAAAGATTTGCAGTAAATGGGTTTTCGAAGGCCCGTACTGATACGCATGCTTTTGGAATGACACTGCTGATAGCTGGTATTTTAATCCATTAGTGTCCACAGTGGAATTTTATAATTTCCTTTACAGCACTTAAAGTTCTTGCTGGGCTAAGCACAAACCTATTGAAAATGAGTAAAGCAGGTATTTTTTAGTTATTTACTTGGATTTTCTAGTATAACACCTCTAGAAACATTGTTTAGGAATTTTGGTTTTTAAAACACATATATTTTGCATTGTTTCAATATAGATTCAGAAAGACATTTTTTATTGAAAAATCCTCCATTGTCGTCTGGCTTTGACGAGGAGGCGGAGAATTGGCATCAGCTGTGTGCTTGGCCATCAAGTGGTATTTCAGACTGGACGTGCTGCGATGATAGCTCAGTTCACAACGACAAAACACACAGATCACTTTGGTCTTGTCAATGGAACCATTTGGCAACTTTTTAAAAGTAAACTTTCCATTCAGAATATTATTGGCATCCATTTCGGCGTCTCGCGCTCGCCATCCACTCAAAACGTAACGTCTACTACTCTTAAACAAGTGTGTGCGGCGTGCCTGTTGTTTTGTTTCTGGTCTAGCTAGATCCGGTGTGGTGTTGTAGTTTTCTAACGTTACTAGTTGTTGCAACAGCATGTGAAAAAAACTACAAAGTGTGCTAGGCCAAAAAGAATGTAATCTCGCGATAAAAAAATTGACTCCGTTAAAATGGGTTTGCATTAACACCGTTAATAACGTGTTTAACTGACAGCACTATTGTAAACGTAAACGATGTTGGATGTTATAGACTGTGATCAGTACAATTTGATGCTTATGGTGGTATGTTCCTTATACTATGACAGTTTTCCTAAAATGTAATTAAAAAAAAAATTAAATCGCAATATATCACCTAGCTTACAGTATTGCAATATATCACAGTATATTGAATTGTTACCCCTGAATTGGGATACAGAAATGGCTGTATCTGAAAAACTACAAGGAGTTAAAGCACATGTTTGCTAACATTGGATTTAGAACAACTTTAAAGAAAATCAACTGTATCTTCCAATTAAGGCATAATAAATTGGATAAATGTGGTTTGTGTAGCCACATGTCTTGCCAGTTTCCACAGCAGATTTTGTGTTCCTACCTCTACAGAACAAATATGTGGGGCTTTTGCTTAACATACTAAATATAGCTATTAGTCATTATTGACTTAAAGGTCTTACAGTTATTCAAAATGCATCAAAAATGAATTTAATAACAGTCAATTTCAAAACACTACTAGGTACTCACAATTTCTTAACCTGCATATGCCTTTTGGTGATCACAGACCAGACCCCAATACATAAAATGGTCTTGTACTTATGCAAGTTTGGATTTTTATAGATTTTATTGGTCTGGGATCCCAGAGGTTATTTAGTGCTGAAGCCTTATTTACTTTGTCGGTGTACCCACCTTACCTCACCCTGCTTTATCTGCTCCTGTAAACTTACTTTCTAATTGTTAGCTAATGGACTTTTTCAGAATGAGTCTTGACAGCTGCCAGATGAGACGACCCGACCTCGACACCCTTATTTTCTGCTGTGCCACATAAAGGACACAATATGAGCGCAATTCTTAGGGATACTGGGCTTTGCATTCAGATGGGTTGAAGGTACCCTGCAAAGCTGTTAAAGGTTATATAACATTTTAAACATTAATATAGCAGCAAGCAACTATTTGCTATGTAAAGATATAGTGGAGTCAGGGTGTCTGGAGCAGAGAGTGGCTGTTTCTGGTGTCTCTGTAGGGATCCTTTCCATAATGTTGGCAGACACTTACAATAACAGTCACAACGTGCACATTTTCCCCAAGGGTAATGTTTTGCAGCCATTTCCTCATCTAAGTTGGTTAATTGATGTTTTATTTTGATCATACCAGAGTTGGTGATTGTTAAATGTAACACTCTGTTTTGGTGAGTTTTTCTTTGTTTCAGTGTTTTTTTATGATTATCTGCTAGGTTAAATTAGTCTGGTGGGCCGTACTGCCCATTCTTTTTGTCTGCGATGCTGGTGCAGTAGTGCGACATCTAGTTACAAGTGAATTTTGTATATATAACCATTATCCAATAGTGGTGGTTCCACTGTATTCTGCTGATCAACAGTTGGTGCTCAAGAAATGCAGCACTAAAGGACTGCAGAGCATGGAGTTTATCACTTAGCTCGGTATTGTTCTAATATTTCAGTGCTGATAAAATTTCAAATAAGGATCTATTGAAAGAAGAGATCAACGTAGGACACAGCCCAAGGTGACATCTTCAAATGTCTTTCATCCAACCAATAGTCCAAAACCCAATATATTCAATGTATTTTAATTTAAACCTGAAGAAAGCAGCAAATCCACGAACATTATGGTTTTTCAACGATCAACTGATTGATTAATCACCAGTTTGTTCCAGCACAGCAGCACTTAAAGGTCCAGTGTGTAGGATTTGGTGGCAACTAGCAGTATTGTTGCATTATCACAACTTACTCATTTCACTCTCCCTTTCAAAGTGCGAGGGAGAAACTATAGTGGCCATGAAATGCGGAATAAAATGCAAATGGCCCTATCTACAGCAAGTGTTTGGTTTGTCCGTTCTGGGCTACTGTAGCAACATGGCCTCCACAGAAGGCGATTGTTTATCTTCGGCCTCTGTAGATAAAAACAGCTCATTCTAAGGTAAAGGAAACACAACGATTTCTTCCAATAGATCCTCCTAAATGTTACTCACTGGACCTTTAATAACTTAAATAACATGCAGTATAAAATGAACAGAATTATGGTCATGAAACTATAATTAACTCAGATAATATTTCATGAAGGCATTAGTTCCACGCAGCACCAGTGTGGAGCTGAGTGCTGGGTGTCATTATAGAGGCGTCTGTGACAGTCTTTATCAGACTGTGAGGTCGTGTGTGGATGATGTGTCGCCACGTCATCCTCTAAGGTCAGTTTCACAAATGGCTATTATACTGAGTCACTGCTGCCCTTTGTATGTGCGCGTGTTGTGCAATCCCACAAACACCACTTTGGACTAGAAAAAACTTATCTTTTTAGACTTACATTGACGTATATTAATGCATTTGTGTGTGTGTCTGTGTGTGTGTGGATATAATTGTGCATATGTTTGCACTGGGAGGTGATTAATAATATGCATTTGGCACAAACAGGCTTATCGTGTAATTCTACTCCCATACATCGTTAATGATGGTGTAATGGATAGAACCATTTTCATGCTGCTCCTCCACTCGACAGCACTTAACCTGCAGCTGATCAGGAATCTGCTCTCTACTGATGTGGAAGCAGCCGTGAGGGAGACACATTACCTATGTACAAGGTGGCTTTTCAGTTGAATTAGAAAAGCTGAATAGAAACAGCACATGTTGCTAGAAGTGTCTTTAATAGAACAGCTAGGATTTCAGCTAAAGTGGATCATCTTTTACTTGCTTACATTTAGGAAATTATAAAATTCAAATAGCAGCAAAGCTGAAAGGCAGCCGCGGCTCAATTTCTCCCATAGATCATTTTGGGTGACTGCCCTTTGGAGCATTTCCAACATTTATATGGCCATGAAATTCTCCTGATTGAATCACCAGTACAAACAATGAGCCACTACATCAGCAAAATGTGGTTCCTTCAAATAAAATCATAGGTAGATGACTCAAATTTGGATTATAAATCAATTATTGACCCTTTTAACCACTGTGCTGCAGTGTTTTGTTACTGATCACATTAACAAAGAGCTGTTGGATTATTTATAATGGCCATGGCGCACAGAGGGGTGACACATTGAAAAAACAAGTCAAGTGTCTAAGTAAGGTGTCAGGCCTTGGTGTAGATTCTCAGCTTGGTAATCAGATTGACTTGACATTTCACTTGATTTTCAGGAAGGGAGGGGCTCATTTAGTTTAGTTTTGTCCTGACCAATCAATAACGAGGCACATTCATGCCACTAATGTCACTTTGAGTCGATGAAAAAGCTGCAGTAGCGGTTGCTAGGAGCAGTTAATGTAACACCTTCCACGATCAAGGACAGGTTCAGATTCATCAGCTAATTTGGTGGAAAAACACTGTGATAGGACTTTTCCACCAATACGGAACCGGCTTCATTGCGGTTTTTGCACCTCGTTTTGAACCGTTCGGAATATTTTGATAAAAAATAATTTTGTTCTGAACCTGAAAAGTTGGTTCCCAGCTTGAACCAAGAAACAGAAGGTTTTCCGTAGGAACCAAAGTGGGCGTGTCATGTTCTTCAGATCGTTGTGCATTGTCCAACGCTCTCTGTTGATGACAAATGTGATTACAGAGGTTCCACGCAAAACTGGAAATACAGGCGGGTTCGATAGATAGCACCAAGTTTCCAAGAATGTTGAACAGAAAAGGTTAAAAAAAACAGTGCTACTGGTGGATGAAATAGGAGTTGGTTTACAAAATGAGCAGGAGGTGGCGCCAATTCTCCAGTCAGAAAGCCAGAAGAAGAGCGCGCTATAAGAAGAAGAACAGTGAAAAACACAGAAAACAGGATGTAAATATGACATTTCTGTTAGTTTATATTATAGCCTATAGAGACATGACAGGGATGAGGAGACTGTCAGAGCGGAAACAGCTGATCCGTCAAGTGAGTTGAACAAACTAACTTAAGCTAACTAACTCAAATTTCAGCCATTTCCATCAAACCTTTCTATTGCTATAGTTCAAAATACTTTGATGGAAACACGGCTAATGACAGCTCCATTCTTAAACCCTCTTTTACTGGTTGGAACATTATAGTATTTGCTGTTGCAGTTAGTAGTTGTGATGATCCATGTGGCCATGACACCTTGGCCTCTCCTTGCAGTAGTCGGTCAACTTTTTTTGGCATTTGGCTTTATTGACAGGACAGTAGAGGCCCGCTGCGGTAAGGCCTCAGCCTCGACCTGTGGTATGTGCTCTACCCGGTGTGCTACTGCCCCGGTGTCCACTTTTTTTGGTTTGTTTGTCCTTCGTTCATTTTCTCTTCTTTTTAAGTCAAATGAGCCCATTTAAATTCATTACTCATGTGTGTCATCTTCTCTCCTTTGTTGTGACATGAACAGAATTTTTAGGAGACAGGTTTGAGATTCTCCTTGTGTGTGGAGCTATACTGGAGGGATGAATAGCATTCCTCCAAAACATATTCCCTCATTTAGTGTTTTGAGTGTGGTGGTGAAGTAGGCATAGCATCTGATTCACATCATTTTCATTCTCATCAAAGCATTCAGTGAACTCTGTGACCTGTATGGAAGCATCTGCATTTATTATGTTTCCCCACTCTTTATTCAGGTTTTGACTTTACCTGCCACCTGTATGTATGCATCTGTATGGTTTAATTATCCAAAAAAGTCCCCCATTGTGTCTAACATATGTGCAGTAGGTCATCCCAGTGGCGGTAAATGCAAATGTAGCTGTAATTGGAACATCTTTCATAGAGATGTATAATCAAGACTAATACATCCTTTGGTGAGCTGTGATGAGAACTGGTACTAAATGTAAATTGCGCACTGTGGCAGGCTTAATATAATGGACTGTGGGAGCCGGCTGGTTAGAAAAACAGATCTGTGCAGAGCTCTACTACAAATCAATCTTAACACAGTCTTCAAATGCCATTCCAGCCTCCCTCGTGGATGCACATTTCTAACATTAGGAAAAATAATAAAGAAACTGTCTTCTGTCCAGCTGTTGCAAGCACGTTGAATTTCCCACCATTTAGACTTTCAAAGGATCTGTGTAAAAATGTATTTTACAGTTGGATGGAACAGAGCTGAAATGACATTTGAAAGCAGCCAGTTGCATTTGATGTCCTCTTTCAGTTTTAATCCCCTTCCCTTTGTGCAAACACATAGCTTTTCTGATTAACTCATTTTCATCTGAATGTGATCTGCCTTGATTTGATTTGCTTTCCAGAGCAATTGCCTTTCATATTAATGCGATTACGTCGTAGAACAAAGCGGCCATTATACAGAGACTTATGGCGCTAGTGGAAAAAAGGACCATCACATTGCCATCAGTAACATCCCTACTGAGAGATATGGGTATTAGGAGGGAGAGATAACGCGTGCACACACACGCACACACACACACACACACACACACAGGCACATGCATCATGACTCTAATCTTGCCTTGCTTTTTCTTCTGGCTGTGGGCAGAGCACCGCTGTGACTGCAGCCACGAGTGTTGGAAGTGAGAATCCGACAAAGCCGAGGATCTGTTTGTCATTATCGGCCCATTAACGTGTTTGTAAAAGCAGTTGTGCTGTTTGCTCCGTGTGTGGCAAGACTGTAATCTGAGGTTACACATGTCATGAATTCTCATCTCGGTAAAATCCAATTAAGGCTGCATTTAACTCTGGAACCCACTTCAGTACAGCCGTGGCCTGTTGTGTATGGAATAATTGCTCTCCGTGTTTCTTGTTTTAATTCACGCTGAAGAACGGAGCAGCTGTAGCCGCTCAGCTCCTGCAATATACGCAGTCTGTACAGTAGACCTAATAATAGACATGTTCAATTACACTCATGGTGCTTTAGTGTCTCAAGTGTTACAGTTCTGTAAACAATGCTGACGTCTGTTTGCTGTGGACTTTGACTGATACAGGCTGACTGTAGAGCATGTTTTCTGCTCCACCAGCAGCGCGGTGTGAGGATGACAGTGTCAGTTTGTCGGGTGGTCTGTCTTTCCAACACATACGTTCCAAGATAACATGACAAAAGATCGGACTGCCATGAAATTCTGGACATTCATAATGTTTTTGGTGACCTGTTTGGTTTGTGTTACACATTCTTTAGGTCAGCACAAGACTAATCTAAATCTAACTGGCAGATAGAACAAATGTTTACTCCATAGAGGAGCCCAGTTCACAGCACTATCACTCCTAAGTGTGTAAAAGACTACGGCTGCACGATTATGGCCAAAATGATAATCACGATTATTTTGATCAATAATGAGATCACGATTATTTCCTGATTACAGAGTGCTGCACTTTGCACTTCCTGTGAATAGCTTACTTCAAAATAAAAGTCAAATCGTATTTTGACTGTTACTTGCCTTTAATGTGAGTCCGCAACAGTAGGAAATTATTGTTGTTTTTAGCAGTAACTTAATACAGCATTTTGGTAATAGAAGTATCCAGGCTGCAGCTGCAGGGTGCGCGTGCATGTATGACCAAACATTAACATTCTTACCTGTGGGCCTTGATAAATTCAATTCAATTAAGGTGGTTAAATTCAACTTTTTTCCCACCTTTACTAAAAAGAGGTCCTTAAAATAGATCACTACTTCAATCGATAGACTTAAATGAGACATTTTATCATGATACATTTTTCAGCTATATCACCCAGACCAAAAATGATCCCTTATCATTATCATTAGAGACTTGAAGCCACTCTGTTCCAGTAAATAAAGTAATAAACCATCCGTAATAATTTTGTCATCAATACAACAGAGACACATTGCGGTCATTTTTTAATTCAACTTCTTCCTGTTTACACCTGGCTATAGCACGGTAGCCTCTGTAGGACTCACCTGTCCACTACCACAACATTAAACATTTCCAGCTCCACTGGTCCAGTCCAAGTGACAAAAAAAGAGCTTTCAGTAGGAAGACGGTAGGCTAAACTGTAGGTATGTTTCTGCTTTGATGCACTAAGCATTTGATTTGATTTATTTGGATCTATTTTAGCTCATTGGCTCATCTACCAAAAGTCCACATTAAAAACATTAAACACGCAACAATTCATAGGTCATTTACATATCATTTAATGCATTTTGCTGATGATTATGCAATTACCGTAAATTAAATAGTTTACTTCTAAAATCTACCATTGTTGATTGGAAACCATTTAATGCTGTTCAAGTTAGGTTATTACCCCCTTAATGCAAGGCCAGACAGGTTGCATTGCAGATTTTTGGACTGCAAAGTAAATTCCTCTCACAGAATGCTGGGATGATTCACACACACACACACACACACACACACACACACACACACACACACACACACACACACACACACACATATGCAAAGCCCACTACTCTTTTTTGCGCAGACTGAAGAGAAAATACATGGGGACAGACAAAATCCATTGACAAAACAGAACGTGCATTTGGAATTTATTTTTTTACAGTCCACTTCTGTTTATTACTTTAAGTCAGTTCTCATCAATTAAACATTGCCCACTTTCATTGTTAGACTTCCTGTTGAGCTCTGTGGGAGCTGTAATGAAATGTGTATCTGAATAATGGTGAACAAGTATCTGAGTGTGTCTATGTGTGTGTGCGTGTTGTCTTCCCCCTGCTTATTAGAAAGGCTTTGACATTTACCACGGTAAACACATTCATCAGCAGAGACAGATGATTATCTGTTTAATTTTGGAGCCTTGCGAGACGTCGCAGGTTTTGTTGTCGCAGCCATCGGGGTGCAGCTGTACAGAAACAGCAGCAGCTTGTGGAGAAAAGGCCCCACCGTGTTTCCTCCAGCTTGTTTCTCCATTAACCTTCTAGCTCAGGTCAATCCAGGATTCCTTTCATGTATTTAGAAAGAGGAGGAAAATGGGTGGATTATAGACAATGGTCACGCAAGAGTTCAGAGCAAGAACTGCAATTGTACTGCATTCCCACCTGACAAACCTTAAAAGAGCAATCCTTAGAAAATGTGAGTATCACACTTTCTGCCTGTATTCTTTCTCCACACCATAAATACCCTAATACCCTACTTCTGTGTCAGTTACCACCTCCTTATAGCTTCACTGAAGGTAGCATTGGGATTGGCTGGAGAAGTGGCACCTGTTTGAGACATACTTTTACATGATGATGTCCAGAACATCATCATGTAAAAGATGGACGTTTCCACTTCCTCCCGCTGTAAATAAAGCCAAACTATCCTGGATAAGGCTGCTGCCATCTTTCGCCACTCGGAGTCTGCACAGTAGTGATCGGGGTTGCCCCTGCAGTATCTTAGACTCAATCGTGAGCAGGGCTCATGATCTGAAACCTCCTTTTTATAGCTTCAAGTAACTAATTAACACCAAACTTGGCAGAACAATGAACACTTGAACATACATCAGCGTGATAAGAACTACTTAAAATACCAGAAACCATCTTTGGGAAAAATCTATTTAATGTGTGCACGCTTTATGATCTATACTGCAGTCATCCACCAGGCGGCGATAGAGATGTTTTGGATTCACTTTTGGAGTGCTGGAGTTAGTTTGTTTCTGTACGAATGACTTTGCCATCACTGAGTGAATGTGTGTGAAAGGGTGAATGTGGCACGTAGTGTATGAGTGCTTTGAGTGGTCAGAAGACTAGAAGGGCACTATACAAGTACAGGTCCATTCACCATTTACCGTAGGAGGTTCAAATGGAGGTTGGAAACTAGCTCATAATACTTGACGTTTTGGCTAGGCCATACCCAGGGTTCTCCTGCTTATGCATTTTCTTTCCGTATTAGTCACACTATTTTTATATTTCATTCCATATCACTATGTGAATATGAATGTGTGTACATTTATAATGCATATGTAATCACCTTAGTGAGTAGATGTGTTCACATTGCATAATACCTCCACAATATTTCAGTCACTTGCTTTTTAAGTTCTCCTCCGTAATGAATGCAAATGAGAAATAAATGGTTAACAAATAAACATGTGTTCCTATAGTGTATTCTCTTAGTGGCTCCCTTTCCTTTCCTTAAGGGACTGACTACCCCTGACTATGACAGATGTTATGGATATTTCATATTATATTCAATGCATAACAATAACAAGACAGAACAAATGATATACTGTTGCGTATAGTTTTTGAACATTTTATACAATTTCCTGACTCAAATTACACAATAAATTCCACAGTGCACGGCATGGTTGGAAATTATGATTTGTATAAAAGGTTTCCTAAAAATATCAGGAAAACTCTCCGATGCAATATTACCCTCACTATTTAGGTTTACTATACAGGTTAAGGGGACATATTGCAAATAAGATTTTGATATGTTATAATTCATTTATAATAATAAACATATTAATAATATTTGTATAGTTTAGTAAGTATTGTTTTAGCATTTTCCCTAATTTTATCTCAAATCATAGAGGCCTCCCTAGTGGCCCCCACTTTCAAAAACACTGTTACAGAGGAATTAATGTTGGTCATGAGTTCACTGTGGAGACTTTGATTTACTGGAACACATCAGACTTTTTTTAATTCCTTTTATAGCAGTTTGAAAGACTAGGTTCCGCTCATCTAAAATTGTAATTACATAAACTTTATGACCCTTGATACCAGTCTATATTTGTAAAATCAGTGTTAAACATTTTTTATAGTCCAAAAAATATGAATTTTATAATCAGGATGTCACTATGTTAAATTTAAAGTGGCAGGATTCATTGACTTTTTATAGAAGATTTCTCCAAATTTGTGCAGTTGTATAAAATTAGAACATGTTACTGTGCATTTTAGCCTTTAACCACATACTAAATTGTACTAATACATTCCTGTATGACTTGCACAGTTCCTATTAAAAGGGCCAAGATCTGTTTTTAGTTTTTAACAGTGCAGTGAGTCAAGAAGTGAATCAGCCAATGGGATGAATGATTACCAAAATCTTTTGTTCTTATTCATCAAGGTTGCCAAACTGAATAGTTGAACAAAATGGTAGTGACACAGCATACTGCCTCGGTACTGTCCTCAACATTCACCTCACTGCTGCAGCCAAATGTCTGCAGATGTCCATTAGCTTAGTCTCCGTCTCTTCAGCAAGAATGTGACAAGAAATAGGAGGTGACCTTCAAAAATCAGTGGCTATGTTCTACAATTCATTTAATACAAGAAAGGACATGTTACATTAGGAAACAAAGTCACTAACCAGGACTGAGACCCTGCACTCAGCCTTTTTTCTCTGTTCTAGAAAAACTAATGTATTTTAAAATTTGAATCCTACTAAATAATCCCCATTTTTACTAAATGTAATTGTAATATGATTACAAGTTTTTCTTTTTTTGTATCCTGATTACGTAATTACTTTATGACATGTATTCCCTTTAGTGTGCAAACTGCAAAACTGAACTTAAAATAAAAAAGACATGCCAACAACGAAAACATTGTTTCCATTTCAAACCAAAGATATTTTAAAATAGTCTTTTAAACACTATAAACTGAAGTTTTGAAGTATTCAAAGAGATTATTTCTGAAATGTTCTGTTGCACAAGTTGCAAGCAATTAGAAATAATAAAACAATATAATGATTGAGAACAAATAAATAGCAATAAAAACAGTACAAATAAAAACACGTCAAATATTTCCAAAAGCTTGCACAAAAAGCGAAGTTTTAAGATGATTTAAAAGTGATATAGTGTGTTCACTAGGCAGTGAGTTCCATAGTGTGTGGGCTCTAATGGCAACAGCCTGATCACCTTTTGTCACACACTGTGACCTGGGCGTGACCAGCAGGCCTGCATCAGTGGGAATGTTTGTGGGAGCAAGTCCGTTTAAAGCCTAAAAGTGAGTAATTTCTTATTTTTCTATTCATTTTGAAATTTCACAGGGAGCCAATGGGGTATACAACAAAAAAGATTGACGTTTTTTTTCTCCCTCATCTTACCTCAAATTTGCTGGCGGCCCTCAGTGTGAAAAACACTGTTCCAGAGGATTTAACGCTGGTCATGAGTTCACTGTGGAGACTTTGATTTACTGAAACACATCTGACTTTAAACAAAAGGTAATCTGTCCCTAGCATATCAGACTAACGTTATGGAATGGATTCTTTTTTCATCTTCCATCGTTCTGTCAGTGTATGCGTGGACTGAATATCCTCCACAATCAATGCCCAACACCACAAACTGCTGTCTCAAATTATTTAGCCTGTGAATGAATTTGATGACACGGAGGAGCAATTTTACACAATTTGTACTTCAGAGAGGAGGGAATCCGTCTCCGTCTCGCAGCCCCGTGGCTTTCTGCCTTGTAGTTTAATACGGCAGAGTGTGGCAGCAGGTCCCTGTTACTCTGCTAATCAGCCTGTAATCCCTGTGCTGCTGATGTGAGAAGTGATGCTCCATGCGACTCTATCATTTTCTCATCAGTGCTCTCTTTGTCTCTGTCTCTACCTCGCTCTTCCTCTACATCTCAGTCTGAGGGACTGTTGCTTCTCTGTGATTGGACCATTGTTCTGACTCGCTCACAGAGCCAGCCTGTTGGGCTTGTTTACATGGATTCATGCTTCTAGGCTGCTGGCTAATGCAACACCTTTGTTCTTTTAATTGCTTGCTGTTCCAGCCACAGGCTGAAAGGAATGAATAATTGCACAGCTACAGAATACTAAAATTTCCACCCAGTGAAGAACTTCTCCAGTCTGAATATGAATGTGACCAAGCAGCTCGATATATGGACTGCAGCTCGATATATAACAACTGCTGTCATGTGAATATCTTGTGACTCCAGTTTTGGCATTGTTCACGTTTTAACAAAAAAAACGGTATAATCTTGATATCAATTAATTAGATCAGAATAATTTGGAAAACAAACAGGGCCATCACTCATCATAAGTATGATTACTTATTATTTACTATTTATTATTGTTATCTGCACAATGATACACCACATAGCTGTGTTAGTGTGTTGATTGTAGTGTAAAATAGAAAAGCACATACCACACAGTTTGAGATTAAATGATGTAAATTATTATTTATCCCACACAATGTGCATCTCACCATGTAACTGTATTCTATTATATTATGTGTAGATCCCCATACACACACACACACTACAGAGTGAGAACTGTGACAATAAATTGAGTTTTGTCCTGAATATTGTCAATTAGAGTTTGAATCATGCCAAACATAGAAATAGTACTCATGTTCCACGTTTGGTGGTGTGGTACCCACGCTGCTTGATACATTTTTTCCACATAGGATACACCAGTGTTTCCTCGCTCTCAGCTCCTCAATAAAGTCTCCTCTGTCGTCGTCTCCTGGGGACCCCCACTAGGGGTCACCAAAGTTCCATGGGGGGGTTGCTAGGCCTTGTTGATTTTTAGGGTTTAAGAAAACAATAATATAATTTATTATACACAGTAGGCCTATATCTCAGCAAGTCAGTATGATTGTTAAAAAATGATTTAAAAAAATACATAATACAGACCGAGAATTGGATAAAAAGTTCCCTAAACAGGAAACAGTCTCCTCAAAATCTCTTTTACGCAAACCTCCTACAGTTACTGAGTTCACTGTTTGGGTTCATTGTACAGTTTTGATTATAATAATATGAAATAGCCATAAAATATGTCTCTTAGTCAGGGGTTGTCAGTGTGCAAAATGATAGAAAAGGGTCGCTAAAGGGAAAGAAATTGGAATATCCGTCATGATGGCGGAGTGGGGACTATCTCTGGGTCACATGGAGAGAGGACGCAAGGAAGCATAAGTTAAAGTAACAAAAAGCAGCCAGAGAGAAGCATTCTCATTCGTTTGCAGTGCTGTTTGTGTCCGCCAAATGAATGGAAGTCCAATAATCGCTCTCCTTTTAGCTCTGTTTTGGTCTCCAGCAACTCCTGAAAAAGGGTCTCTTGACTACAAATTCATAAGAAAAAGCTATGTCACAAACTGCGATGTGGGGTCAGGGAGGGTCTTTTTCAAGATGCCATCAGGTTGCATTATGGGAAGTGTATGGCCCAATGTTTTTGGAGTGCAACCCATATTCAGTTCAGTTCTATTGGTGACATGTAGGTTGACACAGGGTCAACAGTACAATGCGATGTGTTGGATGAGGAGAGACAGGTCAGCTCAGCAGTAAGCTGTCACAGTTGTGCAAGCTGAGTAACAGGGAACATGAGGGATTGGACCCAAATGCAAGATGGATTAGGAGGCAGAGCTGGTGCAGTCCAGATGTTTTAATAATAACTGAAGTCAAACCGCAAGGCTTATGGGATGGTAAGGCAGGCAAAGGGTCAAAACCAGAGTAACAGTCCAACAAAGGCAAACAAATCCGACAGGGAGCAGGCAAAATCCAAAAGACACGCAGGGAAGAGGAGGTAACAATCCACAAAACACAAGGACAATAAACACTAGGAAAGGGCTGGAACACTTGACATGAAGACAAAGACGAACTGGCAATGCAACAAAGAAACACAAAGACTAAATACACTGGTGAGGGGAGACTAACTAGACACATGTGAAACTAACCAGGGCGGGGCAGACCATCAAAAGTGGAGGGCACAAGAGGAGTAAGTATTACAAATTAAACAAGAACTAACTCTGAAACCCTGAACCATGACAAGAGCACTGGTTGAAATAACAGCACTTGTCATATCGAGATAAAATGCAATGTGTCTAAAGGAGTGTAGTGTAGCAAGTGTCACAGTTTTGAGTTTTAGTTTAGTTATTTCCTGCAAGTTTTGATTGTCTTCCCTGCTTTTTCCCATGTGTTCCTGCTCCCCTCCTTGTGAACAGGGTTTTGGATTTTTATTTGTTTTGTTGGACTGCTCTTGTTGGGATTTCTCTGTGTCGGACTCTGCTTGTTGTTGCCTGGGCGGCCTTCGGTTATTTTGTGTTACCACCTCCAATAAGTTATTAAAGTTACCTTTTGTGCACTCAGTGTTCCTGTGTGTCTTGTCTGCATTCTGGGTCTGCCTCTGAACTGAAATAGGACACTAAGGTGTAAAGGACTATGCTAATAACATATTCGTAAATATACTATATTATATGTAAAAGTGAAAGTGTATAAGGGAGTATCAGCCTCTGCTGCACCAATGTTGATCTTTCTGGTGTCCCACAGTTGTATTAAAGTTCAGTACTGAATCACTGACAACGCCCTTGTTCCGAATAAGACAATATTCCTGCTAAGCTGTTTACATATAAAATGAGGCTAATGAAAATTAATATTCCACTAATATTCCTGTTGACATTAACCATTGTTAATGACTTACTGTCTTATGGAGGAATTTACCTCATTTCAAACTGCAGTCGTGTTGTTCCTGTGGTTAAAGCTAAAATTATTTGATTTTTATTTGTTTATCAGTGCAAGCACAGCCTACTTCTTCCTTCGATCACCAAAAAATGTCTGTAGTCCATGTGTCTCTACTCGTCTGTGTCTTTATCAGCCTTTGTGTATACCATGCTCGGTGCATCCCTCACTGAATCCTGCGCCTCATCGCAAAAAGCCTGGAATCACTAGTGCTCGGTGTAATTCTGTGAATTGGAGAAATCCTGCAGGCCTGATAGCCTTTTAAAAACCATAATACAACATGTAACAGCAGAGATTCAGAGAGCTGCATTGATTAATTGACAGGGAACATCAAGTTTAATCTTGGGGTCAGATTTTCTTTCAGCGGGCCGCCACTGTGCAGCTCTGGCTTAAATCTCTTCTTTCACTGCCATATCCCATTCTCCTCATAGATGAAAGTGTGTTAGGAAGAGGAGGGGGAGAAGGTGGGGATGTAGTGTGTGTGTGTGTGTGTGTGTGTGTGTGTGTGTCTGTGGGTGGTGGGGGGGGATCTGGAGATAAATGAGGCAGAGCTGTCAATAAAGAGCAGCTCTTTATCCTCTGTTAAAGCTCTATTCATTTCATTACTGTCAGGATTGTCTGGTGGAAGAGGCCTAGGTAGTTTTCCCTGGACGCGTTTTGGTACGAGGTGAAGGTAGAGAGCTGCCAGGATGAGGCTGGGCGAAATAGGACGAGGCAGAATGACACGTGAGATGAGACAGGTTGAATCACTGGAACAGAAGCAGAGCCTTTTGGTGGTATTAGATACAAGGACTTTGCTTGTAGCTTAGTGTTTTGAGAATTGACATCCCCTGAATTGAACAGGGGTTATTTCACCCTTACAAAGGGGGTGTTTGGTGGTTTTAGGCAGCATTTTTACTTTACCCAGACAAGACTGCAGAGCTGGTGAGACTCTCGAGGGACGTTGGCAGTCTTGTATTTTACTTATGTATTTCAGGTCGTGGGCATTGTTGCATAACAGTTCTTTTCTAAACCCAAATTATAATTTCCCTGTGGCCCAGAGGATCTGTAAAAGTTTAGGTAACGGAAAATCAGTCTTCTGCCCCTGTCCATGAAAGTCGTGAATGTAACGATTTAAATTGGTGAGATGAAAAACGAATCATGATACTGTTTTTAAACAGCAGAGTGCGCTCTCTCCCTCCAACTTTGCTTCTTCGACGTTCTAATTTTAATTTAATTTTAATTTGTCTTCAATCTCCTTGAGAAAATCATATTGCGAACCCAGTATTCGCAATATTCTAATCATTCTGATCAAGTCACTGCCAATCATTCTCACAACAATCATTACAAAATGTTTGAATTTTAGGACTGTAACCTGTTTCATAAAATCAGTTCGCAAGCACTGCTCACACGCAGATCACAAAAAGTGACAGCATCATGTTTCACAACTGACTGTCACTTGCTAATTGCATCCAAATTTGCCAAACATGCCAAAAAGAGAGAGAGAGGAAATGATATCTTGTGGCAAGTTGCAGCTTACATGTTGGGAATTTAATGAAATGGTCAACAGCATGTAGTGTGTTTCTTCTTTGCTTAGTGACTCAACCAATCAAATCAAAGTCTAAATGTGGCCTAGTGTGTTGTCCCTAGTTGTTTAATGTGCTTCTCTTTGACTGTCAGGACTAAAACCTCCCTGCACTGGTGGAAATGGTCATTTTGTGTGCAGTGCCAAGTCTTCAGGTTCTAAAGATCTGTTTGTTTCCAGCTTTGAAAGAATAAGACTGCTATACAATTGGACATACCATTAGATTCAATATGATATTATATAATTCATTGTTAATTTGGTCTTAATAACTCAATATTCTTCTTAATTAGGTAAACATCCAACAGAATGAAAACCAAAAAGCATATAAAAGCTTCAGTTTTTCCCAAATAAAAACAATCTACCATTCTGATATGTGAGGTTTTGAGCAGTTTCAAGTGGCTTCCTGAATTAACTTATCAATAAAAGAAAATTCAAAAATGCTCTTGTTGACAAGGCCAGCTGCACAGTTTGATTAAAGTTTGCTTAATTAAGTTTGTTTGGAGAGGAAGCTTATTGTGCAGAGACGATACAGTGCACTTTTCCCTAAAGGCCTGCTTTAGAAGAATTCTCTTTAGATTGTGTTTTATTGGCTCAGACAACTTATCTTTACTGGTTTCTGACAACTTATCTCAACTTATCCATCCCACCCCCCGCAGAAACACACTCATACACACATACACCATTATTCCAGACTGTCTTTTTTTCAGGCCTACAGATCATTATGATTGATCAGTGGGAGGCTTCAGTATACAAGTGTACTTGGCTATACTGCACACTGTGGCCGTCAGGTTCTCTCCATCTGAAATCTATATCAAGGAGCTAAAGAGGGATTCAGTGGTGTCTCTTGTCAAAGTGACTGCCACGTTTGCCTTGTTGTCATTTGAATTTGTGGCCAGGTGAAACTAATTTTAGGGGTTGTTTCAACCTGGGGTACTAGTAGGGCTGGACGATATGGCTTAAAAATAAAATCTCAGATTTTTTTACACCAAACCCGATTTACGATTTTAATAGATTTTTTTTTTCCTTCTTAAAAACACACTACAAATGAGGGCTACGGTACTGTATATCTCGCAGAGAGCAACATTTCTCCCACTCGGCTGCATGCCTCTGCTTGAGGTGCTGGAATAAATTGGTCGTACTGCCACCTTTGGTTTCAACAGCTTTCAAACAAACTTTGCAGTGGGTTGTGGTTTGTTTGCTGTCGGACGCCACAAAACCAAACCAGTTCCAAACAACTGACGACACTGTGCCTTTTTTGGGGACGAGCTCATCCTGGCTTGCTGCCATGTTGTGTGTATCTGTGGAGAGGCAGGGGGGAGGGGTCAGCGCACTCTGACCTACAGGAGCCCAAAGGGAGCGCCGGTGTTGTGGAAGTTCAAGAGAAAACTGATTTTAACTAAAAATAAATCCTGTTTAACTACAAAAATCTAATTAATCGATGAAGTCGATTTATCGCCCAGCCCTAGGTACTAGCTAAAAGACTGTGTCTGTATTTTGGTATCCATGGAACAAGAAGCCCAAGCTCTGGACTCTGAATTGGCCATCTTTGAACACATTACATCTCATTTAGATTCTCACTTTTTTTGGCTGTAGGCTGGGGCGTGCATCCAGTAGGCAGTTTTTGTAGCTTGCCTGCTGTTTGAAATAATTTAGCTTTGCTTGTTTCTCGACTTACTATTGCATGCATTACGAATATTTACTGGCCACATTGTGTAATGTATTGTGTAGTTGGGTTAAGTTAACATAACTTAATTTTTGAGTCATTTATTCCCCTTCCTTTGCCTCATTTTCTTTAAGTCTGCTTTATTTAATTACAAAAATCTAACCCCCACAGTGCTATAACACTGTATAGCTAAGAACTTTTCCATATTTTGATAATCAATTAATTGTAAATTGTTTTTATCAGCTGTTTTGATAGGTAATGAAATAGTTTGCTTTAGTGAAAGAAAACAAAGTAAATTCAACATACTTGGTATCATTTGTGAAAAAGAAGATGGATTTAAGTCGGTGTACTTTATTGCTGCTAATACTTGAGTTACTTGTATTCTAATAAACTCAAGGCAATCTGTTTCCCCAAACAGCTTGAGTTGAACTAACTCATCAGGTTTTACAGTATGATATATGTCCAATATTTCACTCTATTTTGGTCTCCACTTCTTCTCGCTGATAAGGCTTTCAATATCTCATCGAAAGCAGTGGTCTCTTTTCCCAAATGTAAAATTGATATACCTCCATTGTGCAGAACTTATCGGAATCATTTCTAATTAATTATGTAAGGTAAGATGAGGACAGGAATGCTGTGGCTCTAAAAGTTGAATAGGTGGCCTGCTTTTACTGAATGGATATAACTATAGCAGAAAACCTAGACTGTCAAAGAACCTATTTAATGTTGATCGGTTATGTCATGGCAAATACTTGATTTGCTTAATGGGGTGTGTATTAGTACTAATACTAATCAGATGTACTGGATTAATGCATCAGTGACCTTCACAAACTCCTGAGAGCAATATCTGGCTCTATAGCTGCTAAAAGCTCCACTACTTTCACCAGCTGATTGCTGATTTTGTCTGTCTGCTGGGAAGGTGGGAAGCATGGAGTGGTTTTATCAGAGCTTTCTCGCTGAAAACAGCAGCCTGTCGCACCTAAAAATTAGATGATGAGAGCGTTGAGACTAAAGCAAAAAAAATAAAGGATGGACTGCAAAACTCGGGGACTGCAGAGACGGTGTTCATTCTCTGTTAATCACTGAGTGACCTCTTTCATTTTAAGTCATTGTTAAAATACTGATTAAGGCAGCTTTAAATAGATCAAAAATATGATATTTTTCATTCAAATGGGCACTAAACATTTTACTGACAGACATACTTGTAAATATTCCTTAGTGCTGCAAACGGAGCACCTTTTGTTGTCAATTTCCTGAAAATAAAGCCCTAATTTTGAATCAATCAGCACACCCAGCTGAAACTATGTAATTGTCTCTACGAGAGGAAACCAGGGGTGTGTATTTGAATGATATTGTTTACCACCCTAAAACTATTTTCCACGTCATAGCGTTTCAATAAAGAAACATTGATTGTAACAATTTAAAACAGCAAAGCCACTCAAGGGGAAGCAGCCCTGCATATAATATACTGCTATCATCTTTTGAATGTGTGTTTAAAGGAACAACTAACAGCTATAATAAGCAAAAACAAAGAGGACTATTGATCATGGCATCGCTGTCTGTGGCTCTTCCCTGATGAAGTAGAGTAATGAATGACTGCAGGTGTTGCCTTTTTTGTAATTAATAGTCTTATAATTGGACAAATTAATGAGCTGGCAGATGAAATATGGGAGCAGACATGTGAGGAAAACAGTTGTCTCCCAGGAAGAGACCAATCTGAACTTGCGTAATGAAGAAAAACTTAACTAAATCACCAGCTCCCTCCCTCCGTCTGCTTGTGTTCAACTTGTTGTTGTTCTTCGGGGCCCGAGCCACTGCAGTCTCTCTCAGTTTACAGCGCAAACAGTAACAGCTGATAGAGATTCCTCATTGAGGCGAGAAATAGAATCAGTGTAATCCCATTCCGTGTGATCAGATAAGAAGTCTAATTCATATCTTGTCTCTTCCATTTCACAGGTTCTTGTGAATCTCTGGGTCGACGGATGCAGCCATGGGCCGAACGCTGGATCTTTGAGAGCAACCCCCCCTCCTCCTCCTTCTCTTCTTCCTTTGCCCTGCACAGCTGGAAGTTGAGTCCTCCGAAGCCAGAAACCAGCCATCAACCTATGATATATATATCTGCAAACCATGACAAGCATTGTTTCTTGGATTTGTGGCCAAGCAAGGTGGCCTCTCCCAGTGCTGCTCATGTATGTTGCCCCTCTGCTGCTAATGGAGGGTTGGTGCCAGGCAGCCCCCTCAGGCCCAGAGTCTGACTCCTGCTCCACCTTAGTCCAGAGCCGTTTCTTTGGCTTCTTCCTGTCATCATCAGTGTTCCCCACCATGCCTTGTTCTTGGACCCTGCAGAACCCCGACCCTCGGCGGTACACCATCTTCATTAAGGTCACCAAACCGACAGAGGACTGCGTACCGTCGCAGCTCCGGACCTTCCAGTATGACTCCTTCCTGGAGACCACGCGTACCTACCTGGGCATGGAGAGCTTTAACGAGGTGGTGAGACTGTGTGACACCTCTGCCCCAGTGGCCTTCCTGGAGGCTGGAAAGCAGTTCCTCCAAATGAGGAAGGGACCTCCTCGGGCGGGCATGCCCATCACGGATGGCAACGGGGATTTCAAAACAGAGTACCTGGTGGTGGGAAAGCGCAACCCGAGCATGGCGGCCTGTCAGATGCTGTGCCAGTGGCTGGAGGACTGTCTGGCGTCCAGCACGTCTAACAGGCCCTGTGGCATCATGCAGACTCCATGCTTGTGCTGGGAGCCACCACCACAGCTCAGTGAGGGGGATAGCTGTTATCACAATGGAGTTTACTTGGAAAACTGTTTACCCAGCGTGAAAGAGAGTGGAAAAGATGCTGAGATAAATGGTGAGTAGGAAAGCTTTAATGGTTGTTTAACGCAAAAAGGGAATAAAATGTCTAAGTGGACAGCTTTGTTCATGTTCGTCATTGTTCATACAATGAACTGCACAGTTTCCAATCAGACTTAAGTGTCAAGATTAATGTTTTTCTGTAAAACAATAGGGAATGACAAGCCTTGCTTTCAAGAAACAGTGGGGAAAAACAGATTTATTCATGTTTTGTCCGACCTCAAACGGTCACCCTTGGAGTTTAGCATGCTCTCAGCGGAATGACAGAAAAATGGCAACTTCAGTAGCCATCAAGCCATGAAAATGTGTATTATTTGTGAAAAGTGAGAATAATTGGATGACATTGGCTCAAAAGCAAGTGGAGCGCTTTGGCTGAAGTAGAAGAGAGAAAGAGGAACAGAAAGAGGCGAATGGAAGGTTTAGAATTTCAACTGATGGAAGCGAGCTCTGTGACCTTGCGAGGTCGGCACCATATTCTGTCCCTCTGCGGTCCAGGGAGGGACACTCGATCGGCCTCCGGGAAGCCTGTGGAAACAGAGGAGAATGAAGTGCTGATATTGGATAGCTGTGGTGGTGGTGGGGGGGGGGGTGTAGAGGTAGAGGCTGGGGGGATTGATGTAAAATGTAAAGAGAGACAAAAGAGGAAGATAGAAGGAGAGAGGCAGAAATGTGATTGGATAAGGGCCTGTGGCTTGAAGTCTAATTGTCTGCTGCTTGATCCCGACTCCCGTTCCCTCCCTCGACAGACAGGATGTGGCTTGACATCTCTATCCTGGCTTCGTCAGGACTATGGCCAGAGGGATGTAACATTTCTCGGCTCCCCTTTCTTTCCCTAACCTTTCCACCATCTATCTCTTCCTCCTTCCTCTGCTCCTCTCAGTCGCTTCCCCTAATCAGCCTGTGGTCCTATTCTCTCGGCCCTCCTCATCCCCCTCTATCGAACCACCATTGCTGCCTCCCCATCTTTCCCTCCCCAGGCTGATAGTGGGCTGATACTGAGCCAGTCGTGGGAAGCCAACCAAGCAGAGAAGAAGTTGCGGAGGGTATCTCCTGCCTTATCCTCCTCCAGTCTCCAGAGCGGCTAATATCCCCTCGCCGCCCCAACCTCCTCTCCGCTAGTTGTCACACTTATGTAATCCCGCTTATGGTGCTCAACAGCGGGGTGTGGGCCGTTTGTGCCTTAAGGTGTGAAAAATAAAAAAGAAATGTGTAGCGATAGGAAGAGAAGGAAGCATTATAGCTTTTCTTCTCCCTCTGTGTGCTTCAACCCACACAGGCGAAGCGTCTCCTAGATGATAATCCCAGGTTCAGAGTAAACGAGCGGTTATGGAACCCTGTGATGAGCTCAAATGGAAAAGGCAAGCAGTCTGTGAATATTTGGCTGGATGGGTGACTGGAGGGATTGAATTGGTGGATGAAGATAAAAAGAGGGACCAGGAGATGTAATGGATTCTGTGTGGAAATAGGTCGGGGAGCCGGGCAGTTATGGCCCGCTGTGCAGTGAAGAGGGGAATAGAGGGGGTGATAATTGTGAGTGATGAATGAAGGAAAGACAACAGATACAGAGGCGAGAGAGATGGAGTGGGAGACGAGAATAAAGGAGAGCGAAGAGGCTGACGAGAGGGGGAGTCGTCTGACGTTGACTGGGCTTGATGAGGATGGATAGTTGTTGCTTGGGTCAGGCAATGCGCATCTGGACCTGTTTGGTCTCAGCACCTTCAGTAACAGAGGAGTTCATAGATTACAGTCTGTCTCCCAGCCACCTTTACTCCCTCTCTTCAGAGGTCCCACCCAGTAGCAGATGGAGGGGTGAGACCTGCTGTCAGCACTCGAGTTCTGCTCATGTCCAGCTCATGGGGACGAGAAAAGGAATTTGGCTCCTTATGTGGGAGCTTTGTCTTGGGTCCTGTGTATCCAAACATAAAACTCAACAAAAAGGTGGACACGTTGCATTTTTCTACGCCCAGTAACCCTTGTTTAGAGTTAAGTTAATATTCCAGAACTCCAATCATTTAGAACTGGATATATGTTTTGAATAGCCATGTGATACATACATACCTACATTTGAACAGCATAAAATACAAACACTACATGCAAAACTGTGACAATGACCTAAACACATAACTGCATGAAAGAGAGGCATGATGGAAACTGAGGACAGCATGACAGAGCGACTTACTGTGCGTTCTCAGCTCCTGTGTTTTACAGTAAAATTGGCTAAAGTCCTGTTTAAACAGACGAGAGTCGATCGCCCAGCCACAATGCTGAACTTTGCTTTTAAATTGTCTAGGTCACACAATATTAGGATATTTAATATGCTATTATTGAATATATGTATTTATTTATTTGGCATATTTCCCATTGGACATTTTGGCTGTTGATGTTTTCATCTGCCAGACAACTACAAGTAAACCCTGCCCTAGTTATACATATTGGATGGTCCTCACAGTTTGCCTCCAGTGCCGATGTTTGATGCCACTGCAGGAAGTAGTGTGTCCTTTATGTACCTTTATGTATGTGGGAGGTTAAGGTGTAGAAATCAGGGAGATTGAAGAGTGTCTAGCACATCTAACTTTCTTCTAGGAAAGTTTGCATCTTGTAACAGACCTTAAACTTACATTTTTTGTTGATTCTGGCGGTCCCTATGGTTTTATTAATTATAAGTGTAGTATGTTTAATGTAGGAATATACCAATTTGTCAGCCTGGACAATTATCTGATATTCAGCATTTTTCAAATAATTTTTTTGTCCGATTGCCGATAAAATGGTGGCTTTGGATCGGATGTACCTGCATCTCTCTGTCTATAATCACCACTGGGTAGTCTCAGTCAATGTCCCACCCATAGCAAATGTATATTGGTTCCAAATATCAGTTATTGCTTTTCGTGTTTACCCATAATCGGCCCTGAAAAAAACATATTGGTCAATCCATAGTTTGCGTTTATTGGCGTCTCGTCGAACCTTATTCATACATTACCTGCAGTTTATTTGCTATATAAATAACCATTCCCTAACCTATACCATGCAATACTACATTTTCAGATACTACAGAGACCAAGAATTGGCATTTGACTGAAAAACATAATATGGGAGAAAAAAATCCAGGATTTTGTAGAATAGTTTAATATCAACATTCTTTTTGGCAATTTGACTGAATTAAGCTGCGATAGACACGGTGCAGAGTTGTTACCTTCATATTTTTTATGATGGTTAAAGAAACAATGGTAATTTTAGAGTATTTCTCTATGTTGACTCACAACAACCGGTACTGCCTAGAAATCTCTTTATTTTTTTGTACTCTCAGATCTTAGTAAATGGTTAATCAATAATCCATCAAGAAGTGTATTGTCGATGAAAATATGAACTGAATGCGCAAGATGGATTGAAAGTATTAGTGGATGTTCTTTAATAATAAATTCCACCCCCATTAAGGCAGGGGTAGCCCTGTGTGTATATGGGGTGAATGGTTAGATTAATATACCGCCTTTCAGACTGATGGGCTCAACGTTACACCTCTAATGACAATACAATATCAGAATGTGGCCCAGTGAGTGGTGGTCGACCTCTGGTATGACAGATATCCTACAGCTTGATTATCAGTTTCACTATGTCAATAGGGTCATCAATAGGAAGAGCTTAACCTGTATTGATTGTAATGTGACCTTTTGATCAAATTAAAGGATGGAAGGAGGCATCACATGGTTTGTAAGTGCTTTTATCAATATCACTCTGCTTTCAATTAACACTGTGTCCCTGAATAGCAGGACATTTGGGGGACATAAAAGCAGATATCCAAATGAATGTCCTCACATAATATTTGCGATGAGCTGCATCAGTTTTGAAAATGTCATTTAAAAAATCATAATCATACCTTAAGAGTAGTAGTTAGCTGTAGTTAGTTGCAGCTAACTCCATGTTTTATACTATACTATATACCTAGCTCAGTGTAGCACAGCTCCTGTGCTGTGTGAGAATTCTTTAACCTTTAAGTTGAGAGGACTGATTTTGTAGGGCTATTTTTGGACTGTTCTGACATTCAAATGGTCAAAGTTAAAGGTTTTGGGACAAAATATTGGCTGCTGGTAGCTTCAATCCAGAAATATTGCCGTGAAAATCCATTTTGGTAGACCTCCAATGTGCACTTGTGCATGTGTGTGGACGTGTGGTGTGATTTGTGTCACGAAATGTGGTGTGGCATGGAGCAGGAAAGGATCCATTTGTTAGCCCTCAGTGGACAGCAGGGGAGGCAGTGAGTGATTAAAGGATGGATCACAGAAATGTGAGGAGATGAGAAAGTGCATGACTCAATCTAAACAAGAGAGACACCATTGTGATAGCTTTGTGAAAGTGCCCGAAACGACCGACAAAGTGAAGGCGTAGGAGGGCAGATTTACCAACTTGCAACTTACCCACAATGCCATGGAATCTTCTGGGTTGTGACCTTGGTTGCCCATCATGCACTCTCGCGTTCAGCTTGGCATCATTTCAGAAGCTCCTCCAAAAGTGGTTGAGAACTGTAGCTCCCTTTTTGCATGAATTTGTGTACTGGTATTACTCCCCTCACTCTCCCACAATCTGGGTCAGTTTTTAATGGAACCTTCACACATTGTGTTCAATTGGTCTTGGTCACTGGTAGGTCCATCATGTGAACTAGACCAACGACAAAGCTTCGGCAGGATGTATGAAAGCCATATGTTGTTGTTCACGTTGAATGTGATGAATAATGAATAATAAAAAATGTGCACACAGCTACCCTCAATATGATTACACTATTGTTGAAAGAGACACTTAGATCAAGGAGTTAACCATTTATAGCAAATGGTTATACAGTTGGCTTGGTGGAAAAGGCTCTCAAAGAATCCAAGGTGCAACCAGAAGTCTCCTTGAGAACTAATCCACCCTTAATTAACACACAGGAACATTATATCTTAGTTAAATTAACAATAGAAAAAGCTTACTACATAAGGAGGATGATGGGTTGGTCAAGGGACCTGCAGCAACAAGCAGCATTACTATATACTAATGATAAGACGTTAGCAGTCAGCTGGTAGCCAAACACTTTAAGAGTGACAGACCGGTTAATCTGTCCGATATTCTAGCATTGTTTTCAGACTCTTCTGCAGGTATTGTCTATATGGCTGCTGGGCTTCCCCTTGTGAGTTTTGGGACTGAAAAAAGTTGGTTTTCAAGCCCTGTCCTAGAACTCCCATCCACCCCCTCATGCATCCCGCTGGAAACGTGCCAGAATTTCATATAGAATAAAATAGAATTATATTACATGTTCTTTTTTTTAAAAAGTAGAATTATATATTGGCCGCCCTGCTCTCTAAATATTGGCATCAACCATTGAATAACCGATATCAGTGGGACACTACTTACGACTGAGCGGATTATTGTGAAGCAGGAATGAAGCAGCTGATGCTAATCAGCTAATACAAACCAGAGTAAAGTGCATTGCCCAAACCTAAAGAAATGCTCCGTACCATGAAACATGCCCCAAATATGTACACTGGTCCATCATAGTTTCTCCTAAACACTGGTCCTTTAAGTGAACTAGTCCTGTGATGGACAGTCTGGGCTGTACCCTGACTCCATGTACCCTGACTCCAATGTATGCTGGGATAGGAGAATGAGCATATATAGAAAATGGAGGGTTAGAGGCAAATGTCCCTGCTGTGTGTTTTGCCGATTGTTGTTTTCTGGAGAATGTTTAATACATATTATTTGTGCTTGAAGGAACAAAGATGATCTTGTCTAGGTTTGCCTTTGACAAGAACTGCCAGCTCACCATGCAGTATACATATTCCAGTTTCTATCATCATGTTGGACCCTGAGGAATATATCGTTTCGTAAAGCACTGAATACTCTTTTCCTCTTTTTGGTTGTTTCCAGTTTTTTCAAATCCTGATTCAGTACAGCAACAGTGACGCAGCTGTCAACAAGCAATGACTAGTTGGCATGTGTGTGTCTGTTGTAAAGGTCCCTGTCATGGGGAGCTGTGTGTCAGGACCAGGCGAGGAGCGCTGATAACAGCTAATATGTCTGTTTTTTGTTAGTGTTTTCACCACTGACACATTCCGTGAGCCTCTGCGATCCCTGTCCCTACATATAGACTGTGACTCATGCTGTTTTACAGTTTTTCATTTTCCGTTTTTTATTGATATAAATGGATTGGACAAAATATTAAAAGAACAGAACCACAAATAGCCTGAAAGAAAGTGGATATAGCCCAAAAATCATTATTGAGGATTTTCACATTAAAATTCCCTTGTCAGATGACTCATCAAAAACGCTTTTGGTGAGTCATATAGAACTCGGGGCATATCCATAATTGTATTCAATTAAATATCATTTAGGCCGAATAGTTAATAGAACCCCATCTGACCATTAGCTTGTGGGCCGTAGTATTTAGCAAAGCAGTATCTTAGTAAGAGGTGTGTGTTTGCATCACAGTTGGCAAAGATGTTATTCAGTGCTACTCAGTATCCCTCAGTTCACAGCCAAGGATTGCAATACCACACAGAAGAAAGTCACGTAGCCTCTGCACTCGCTCCGGAAGAACTCCTGTCTGCCCACACCAGTCCGCTAATCATCCCAGTTTGCCACAACTGTGGCGTTTGCGTCCCGCGGCTCACCGGTGTCGGTTTAACGAGTGACACCGTTAACTGGAGACTTTCAACTGGTGATTTATTTTGCCAGAAATTTGCAAGTTAAGTGAGTCATAGACCCAAGAGGCAGGAGGAGGGCGAGATTAGGTAGATTATTAGTACTAGCAGGTCCTGAGATGAAACATGACCCTACTAGACCCCTTACAAAGGCCACGTTCAGACTGCAGGCCAAAGAGATCCATATCCAAAGCTCACATGTGACTTAGATCACATTTTTACACCACAGTGAACAGTCCAGATCACATGGAATCTGATCTTTTTTTTTTTATCAATTCTGATTTGGGCTACATTCATATGTGGTCCTAATCAGATTCAGGTCTGATTCTTTGCAATGTGACCTCAATGTGAACAGTCATATCATCTCATATGGGCCACATTCAAAACATAATTAAACAGAACAAACAGAAACAAAAAAAGTGAATCTGAGAAATAAATCAGAATTGACCACTAACACTTGTGTTCACAGTGTGAACCTAGCCTAAGGAAATAGCAAACACAAAGAAAAGATGGGAGTAATACTGCATACCACTGTTACTGTTCAACCACCCTAAATCACTGCAAGGGAATATCCCCCACCAGCTGGAGTTTTGTTGATAGTTCTGAAGGCAGTAGAACGAGGATAGTTGGGTATGTGTAATAAAGTGACAGTAAGGGATTAGGACTTTTTCATTTTGAGCTTTAACTGTGCTGCCTCCTCTGGGCCAGTCAGTTCTGGACAGTGTTGAGATACGTCACAACTTTGATCACAGTCTAATCAGCGCTGTCTGACATAGTGATTGTGACAGAAGAAAAAGAAATCATAAAAGACCAGACTAATACATTGTCTAAAAAAGTGACAGCATGTAGAAAGAAGAAGGAAGAAATACTCATAAAGCCTCCTGACTTGTACTTTTCTCTCCGGTTGCTGGCAGCCGGCTGTGGTTGAGGAAGATGAATGTGCGTGCTGCGTCTCCCCCTGCGAGCCTCTGCCTGGCTGGACCACATTGTTGCTAAACTAAGGGATTTCCAACCCGCCTCCATAAGGAGCACTGAGGAATCCTAAAGCAAGTCTAATGCATTAGCTCCTCTTCACACTCGCATGCGTGGACTCATGCACCCACGTGCACACAGATACGCACTGTGCACAGCACAGGCGCACACACATGGTGAAATGTCACACCAGAAAATGGCACATACACTGGTGCAACCACGCAGCGGTCCCTCGTGACTGTGTGTGGGTGGCTGACTGAGGGAGAGAATAAAGCTGATTTTGTGTGTGTGTGTGTGTGTCAGTGTGTGTAGAGAGCGAGGTGTGGTGTTCACCACAGGGGGCAGTAAGACGCTCTGTGCTGGTGTAGAGGTCGCTCCACCTGCAGGGAGCTCTGCAGCCTGTTTGGGAAGTTTTCATATGGAGCGTGTTCTTTTGGGATGGAGGCAGGGAAAACAATTGGCAAACATTCAACGTCTTGAAGTGTCCTCATTAATGATCACAGTAATTGTTAGAGATTGGCGGCTGTGACTACAAGCATCACTGTTATTTCTTTCCAAGTCAGATCAATCTGATTGATGGTTCTCATTGATGGATTTAAATAAGTGTTAAATAAATGTTGGGAGAAGCTGGGAGAAGGATTCTGACATCCAGCACTGCACCGTGGGTAAACTTTTTTAAAGGATGGAGCAGTGTCGGGCATTTGGCATCATTACCGCTTTACTGCTGTGCTTTCTGTTAAAGGAACTGCTTATCAGAATATACTGCTCATGTAGTTGTTATACAGGAGAAGATGACAGTTGTGAGGATGAACAGGGCCAGCAGCCAGTCTGTAACCACAAACGTGGGATCAGACATCAGCAGAGGCTACAGATAGGACTAAAGACATTCCTCTTTTTTTCTATAATTCCTGTTTTATATTTCTAATTTGTGAACAGATTTACACACACCCTACCAAAAACATCACAGCTCAGAAATGAAAGAAAACTCCCTTTGACCTGGTCACATTTATTTATTCAACATTCATTTAACCTACAACTCTTGTTTCCAGCAGAATTTGAAAGTAGCATGATGGCTACAAGAGCGTCTGCAGTAAACGTTGCCAGGGGCATTTGGCAACATCTGTTTCTCAATAGGCTGATAAGACAACAGAAACTTTGCATAAAAATCAGCTCTTTAGTAACATTGATGCTAATACATACCACAGAATGAGGCATGTTATTTCCATTGAGGTGTGACCACTTTAGATCTTTCCAGACTTCACTGGAGTATTGAAATATTTTTTTTGCTGCATAACTGATGGATTTTGCATCCAAAATTCTTTCCCCTCAGATTCACTGAGAATCAGCTGAACTCACTTTGTTCAGTGTCTGCAGTATATGATGTTATGTTTGTATAAAATATATTTGTATGATGTTTAGGTTAAAAGCTCAAAGACATGTTTGTATTTAAAAAATGTGCATCAGATTTAAATATGAATGGATTCCATATTGAATCACAGTGTTTCCTCTAGGATTTTTTTTAGCAGTGGGGGCAGGCCTGTCCGAGCACCCCCCCCCGTCACGCCGGCAAACGTTTTACGTATGAAACAGAAGTGACACTTCGCTGCGACACAAACAAATATATATATATATATATATATTTCCCGTTTTAATGCTTCCAGATGTTTGATATCAGGACGTTGAGCTGAGAACTGACAAGTTGAACGTTGTCCAATTAAAACGGACCCACCGCAGTGACGTTTTTGGTGGAGCTGTTAGTTTAATAGTTGACTTGGAAGAAAGCGAACGTTTTGACAATAACCTACATCAACACAACAGTATGTGGAGTTAAACTGGACAGCCCCAATAACCTCTGAATAGTTCTACTTGTTGTTAAATTGCAATGTGAGCGGCAGCCAGCGGGGGTGCATTATGTCGGCAGGATCATTTAAAAGGCAACCGTGACTACATTGTGCGTCTGCCCCATTTCTGATACCGTGGAGGCAGAAATTTAACAGCGGTGGGCCGCCGCTCCAAAATCAACATAGAGGAAATAGGCCTAACTATTTGCTTCCAGACCTAGTTGTTTCTAGCAATTTGTTAGTGTAATGATCTTCATAACTGTCAGTCCCTGTGGACTTTGCAACTCTTTATACATTATATATAGACACACATATGTGTGGTGTGGTAAAAACAACATGGTACAAAACTTATACGACATTATTACATGTTATATATTAACATATTATATATATATATATTATTGATCTCTGGGGGGGGATTTGTTTGTTACAGTTGCTGTAGGTGCTCAGATTAATTCTATTAAAGAATAGAAATAATAATTATATTACAATATCTAACACAATATATGTAGAATAGAAATGTATATAAAGGTATATACATATAAGTAAAAACTAAACATGGAAATAGAAATATAATAAGAGCCTAAGTATGTGGACAGACACAAAAGCGTGACTTAAATTTTAAGGGGTGTGAAAACTTAAAAATATACACTGGAGACCTGTATCACAGGATTGTTTTCATTGCTGTGAATAAAACTAAATATCTGCTTAGATAGAATGTATGATTGTTAGAAATTAAAATAATACACAATACAGACAGAGAATTGTATAAAAAGTTCCTAAAACCGACAGAAAACTCACCTCTGATGTAATATTTACAGGAAATAATCTGCTCAATTCCTGACTAAGTGACTAAACCGGTGTATAGAGGCAGTACAAATCAAGCCAACCCAGCCTGGGGTTAAGGTTACAGTAATAGCACAGGAGCTGACACTCTCTCAGCCACTACAGAAGTGAACAACTTAGCGACCTTGCCTCACTCACAAAGTTTCCGGCGTTTGCCAGCTCCGCCCGCTCTCCGTCATAGGACTCACTTGAACTTAAAGTCGGTGCGAAGCGAGCTGAGGAATCGTCCGTCTCCTTCCTCGAGGCTGGCCATCAACGGACGGCCTATCTCAGGCCCCCTTCCACGCAGCCCGAGGGTTTATTAAACATTCATGCTTTAATTAAGCAATTTTACCGCTGCTACTTACCGGGTGATGATAAAAGCACTGCTCCAGGATGAGCGCGACGGCCTGACAAATGTATGTGTGTGTGTGTGTGTGTGTAAAAAGTGTCGTTTGTGAGAGGCCATTAATTTCCCGCCATGAAGAGAAGTGTGGGGATTAGAGAAAAGACAAGTTGAACTTTTTTTACCTCCCTCATCAGTCATGTGTGACTGCAGGAGAATGGTCGGTGAGGATGTTAGGACGCGATAGGAATCCCTCTGTTTTATGACAGGCAGCTTGTCACTGTTTGCCTGCTCACTGCTGCTCTTTCTCTCTCTTTTCTCTATGTTACACTCCATCACATCACACACTATTCTTTTTTGAGGAATCAGGCACTGGCTAGAAGATTTGAAACCCTTTTTCCTCCCTCTGTAAAGTGCTCTATTATTGAGAGACTGCGCTCTATTCGAAGGGTGAAATTGTGTGTGTGAGAGTGAGAAAATAGAGAATTAGAGTGTGTGTTCACGTTGCCAGTCTCCTTGGCTGTGAGGACATTTAATGCCGGTCCGACTGTCTCACTGTCGTTTGTCAGATTTGATGACTTGGACAATGAAGATGAATTACTCGTAGCCCGGCGAAATGTACAAGTTTACTGCCGTGCGCCAGAGCTGGATGGTGTGTGTGTGTGTGTGTGTGTGTGTGTGTGTGTGTGTGTGTGTGTATGTGTATTGTTGCGTCTGCGTTGCCTCTGTGTCCTTGTTAAGAGCAGTCGGTGGCTCTGCGGGACGGCTGTAAAGGCTGCTCTCCTTGGTGGTATCACCTGGAATGACACCCAGAGGTGACACACTGTCAGAACACTCACCCACACAAGACATAGGACTCACACACACGCACACACACACACACACACACACACACACAATAAGCTGTGTGGATCTTGGCCAAAGCCTGCCAGGTCCAAGAAAAGTACTCATTAGTGCAGACGTGTTCCATGTGCTCTTCGAACAACACACACACACACACACACACAAGCAGAAAATATACAGACAACACACATCCATCAGACCTTGTTCCTGAAGTGTACACACTAATGGTTCAGTGTCTGAAGCTAAAGTCCACCTTCATTCACATTAACACTGATGAACAGAGCTGTAATGGCTGTATGTTCCAGTCCTGGGTCTCTGTCGCTGTTTTCTCTAATAATTGGCCAATCATAGGCAGTGAGACATCGATCTGAGGTGGGGTGGAGTTTAATGAGATTCTATCTGAAATATCAGCAGACGTCAGTGTCAGTCCATGTAAACTGAAGCTTCATCTGAGGATCACCATCAGACTGAAGCCAATTCTTTTAGCATATATTTTTACCAGCGTGCTGTTTTTGACAATTGTTTATTAGCTCCAAATGTCCAATGGAAGAAGTTGTGCCGTACTAGCAGTGTGTGTCAAATCTGTCTGCATATACCTGTGGTCAGCTTCAGACTGATTTTATACTTCACCTGGGCCCTGTTCTTCATGCATGGGTATGTTGATGATTTGACATGAGTCCAAAGCTTCTGGATCTTCAAAGCTGCTTAAAGGACCAGTGTGTAGGATTTGGTGCAGGGGTCTCAAACTGCTGGCCTGGGGCTATTTCCAGCCCTCCACCCCCCTGTGTGAACAGCAAAGATGATATGAAACGATAAATATCATAAATAATATAAAAACGTTGTTTGTGCTTCCTTGCCTGCTTTTATTTTGAACTCGAACCCCCGTCCCCTGGGGGAAAGACCTGTGTTTGTGTGAGCCATCCATCAACCCCACCACCTCTAGGTGTGAACTTTATCTCTCTTTAATCTACTTTGCACTGAAGCCCAGTGAGTCTAATACAGTCACTAAAGCACGCGTCTCAAATTGGCCACTGCGACATTCACCCAAAAAGAAAGAAGATAATATGATATAATATAATATTCTGAAAATATTTACCAAAACCATTCTAACTGTTTCTATATATTTTCTTTCCATCATTTTATATCTTTGTTGTCCACAGACAAACTAAAATAAGGCCAGAAACCTGCTCTAAGGTTCTCTAAGGTTAGCTAAGGCCTGCTAAAGAATTGCTAATATTATATTCCCAATCTCATTTTTATTACTACTATATACAACTCTTTTTGTTCCATTTTGGCTTTAGTGGACAGTGACCAGAGTAATGCTGACAGGGTGGGAGCCAGAGAGGTAGGTCCCAACAGGTCCTTGGAAACAAAGCTGCAAAGTTGTGGTTACGTGTTGAGTCTTAATCACCAGTCCACCGGATGCCCCTTAATTATATTCATTCTTGTGTATTATATAACATTTATGCCAAATGGTGCCATGCCTCAGCAATACCAGTCAAACTTCATTACAAATAACAGGAGAACATAATCATCAGAAGGAATATATAGCAACTCTCTGTGTAATGCACTGAGTTTATAATCAACTTCTAGGAGCTGCTCGTCTTTTCTTCCTCTTAGTTTAGATTGATTTATTTACTCTCATTTATTTCTCATCAAAGCATCCCAACACGATTAGGGTGTGCCTTTTCACAGTTTCTCATTTACGTGCTTGATGGACTTCTTATCTTTTCATTGCTTTCATATCCGCTAAAGATTATATTGCTCAATCTAATCTCAAACAAAAATTACAATTAATTATTTTTGGGGCATTCCAAAGAACACATTCTTATATTGCAGCTCAGACGCCCAGAGGCTCGACTGAGAGTAAATCTTTTTCAGTCTGCTTCAGCTAAATCAAATTTTCTCTCTCCCCTCCAGATTTTAGCTCTCCTCTCAGCGTAGTGTGGCGGAAATATCACTGATGAATTATCTTTATCTGTGCTGTTAGCACTCTTGTGTTGTGCTAATGCTTCTGCTTTCAATTAGGATATAAATTTGGTTTTAATGCTTTTGATAGTTGGATTGTTGAAGGTTAAAAAGTATCCTTGGACGCAGCTCTGTGGCTGCTGACATCAGCCAAAATCCATCATCTGTGCTCAGTTCAGCTGGATGGAGGAGGTCAATAAAAGGGAGGGTAAATTATGAACTGAAGGCAGGCAGCGTCTTAAAGCAGACAGATCACTCAAAGTGAAATTCTGGTATTGTTTGAAAGAAGAAAATAGGAATTCACACCCCACAGTCAGTGAACGTCTCCAGCACTAGTTTTTGCGTTGCCTTCCACACCACTGGCAATCGTCTGCCCCTGTCTGTGGCTTTTCTGTCCAACTTAGCATGTTGAAGCAGCGGGAGAGGCCATTGGCAAGAAACATCACTCTTATTGGCTGTGCAGCTTAACCCTCACATACTGTTCAGGTCAAAATTGACCTGTTTTGACATTTGACAGCAGTAAAAATACCCTACATGTCATTCTTTTAACCTGAAATTTGATGACTTTTCCTAAAGTGACCCAAAATACACAAAAATGAAAATATTTTTAAATTTTATACTTTTGCACAGGTGCTACAAATTTTTGTACATTGATGCTGTTCTGGGTCAAACTTGACCTGGATCTGGTGAGATGGATTTTCGACCAATCAAGGAAAATGTATTTTTATGGACAGTGGTGACAGAGTTGGGGGGGCTGACCTTGACACTGTCACAATAACTGTTCGCCCAGGTTCCCGCAGGGACAGGCCCCTGCTGGTCTTGGGGGGTCATGGGGGAACCTTGAAACAGTGAAATAGTAAAACAGCATAGGAGTGGTCATATATGGTGCACATAAGAAGGTCATACAGAGGTCAGAGGGTGCCTTGACACAGAGACTTGCACCTGCATCTGCAGCTGCACCTGCAATGTAACAATATAATATTATAGACAAATTAGAATCAAATCAATGTGTGTGTGTGTGTGTGTGTGTGTGTGTGTGTGTGTGTGTAGGTGTGTGTAGGTGTGTGTGTGTGTGTATATGCACAAAGGGACAAGAGAAGGAGATGCAACCTCTGCATTTGCAAGTCCCATACACGCAAAGTTTCCTACTACTGCATTGAATGCACTGACTAGTTTGAAACGAACATGTTTTATGTGTTGTGTTTTGAAAGTTAATGTTAAATTAATATTGATAATTGTTGTTAATGATATTGCAGTAAGGACAGTGTCCAATGGTTGTGATAGTTATGTGGTTATAACAGTCCAGAATGTTCTTGGCATTTTCACTATATATAATATTATATACACTAATATATTTAAATCATTATGGCTGTTATGTTTTCATGTCTAAGGTAAAACAGGACATGACCTAAAAAATACACTCTCATGCTTTCTAAAATCATAAATTACGGATTAATAATGAATGTATTAATGTAAAATAGGCTATTTACATATTCTACATAGATCTGTAGTTCAAAATATGGTATAAACAGTTTTTATGAGGACTTTCTTGGACCGGGTCAAATTTGATCCGGACCATACTGTGAAGGCATTGGATATGAACAGTTTGTAAGGGTTAAGCGAATCAGTGCACAAGAAAAGAAACAGAAAGAGCAAACAACTTCGTCACGCACAAAAGTATCGTCTCATTTTTCAACTTCAAAGCCATTTGCAACTTCTTATCAGACATTTCCTCGAATAGAAGCAGCTGTTTTACAAAACTGTCTAAACCTTCTTCTGGTGTTCTTTTATGATTGACAAATGCAGACTACCACCTGCTGGTATGGAGAGTTATTACCTCTATCAACGTATGTGCTAGTTAGCCATTTGCTGTAGTCGGAATGGTGTCACTTTTTGGCCAAGACAAACGCGATGCCGGGCAACCCAACAGTTTGTCAACAGTGTTTTTGTGACTGCTAATTCTTTGAGGTTAAAATATAATGAGCTTCCAAGTTTGTGACAACAGTTTTTGTTTGTTCTTTTCCTGTTTCAACATTGCTTCCCCCCTTTGGTGTGGAGGAATTTCTCAGAAACCGGATCTCAACCCCATCCAACACCTTTGAGATTATCATCCAACGAATGCTCTTGTAGGAAATCCCTTTGGCCAAGTTTTACATCTGGATGGAAACCTGAAAGCAGAAGAGTGGAGGCTTTGTGGAGCATATGATTCCTCCTGTTTTTTAAATAAAATGGTCAGCGGTCACATATGGGTGTAATGCTCGGGTGTCCATACAGTTTTGACCATCTTCTCCGTATCGGCACTCATTGTGGTTTGAAGGCTGTGCATGAATTTGCTTGGACCCGGCATCTTTTATGTAGACTGTACAACGGGTGATTGACAGTTCCCCATTAAGGCAATGACAACATCAACATGGCCAGCACCTAATTGGATAAACACAGCACTTAGAGAGCTATTATTGGTCTTTACTTCCTGCTTTCAAATTGCAAAAACATATCAATCGTTGTAGAATCATTGTCAAATTTCTCCTGAATCCACCAAAACTAAGCATGATTCATTTTCTATGTATTCATTTATTTAACCTTGATTTTAGGGCTGTGACGAATAGTTCTAAGCTTCGTTCATAACGTTGACATTCAGATTCTTAAGCATTTGAAACCTGTGCAGGTCGGCACTCATCTGGTTACACTGATGTCTCCATCTCCTCTGTCTTTGACCAAGGGCGGGGCCAAGCTACATACTACAAACTAGTACTTTTGCAGAGGTGTGACTGTGTTTATGTGTGCTTTAAAACGTAACTGCTGTGAAACATTCAGAAAATGACGTTTTACTTCTCTCTTTCTTTTTACGGTCATTAAGGAAGGGTCAGTTGTCACACAGACAGCCTTTAACCTTCAGAGCTCTGATCCAATACAATGCAAGAGAAATACAGAAAACGTAGAGCTTTACTGCTTCCCATTAACTTGTTGGTTAAAGCATGTGTATTATAATGTCACCACACTTAAGTAACCATTTTCAGCAAAGAAAACAATCTTTTGGTGTGTGTGATTTCCTTAATGGGTTTTCATTGTGGCTTCAAGACCTTTGTTATAAGTGTCTTTCACAGCAGCTGACAAAAACACACTTGCCTTTCTCTTGCTTCTGTTGACTTGCACTGTCTGATGCCAAGTGTTGATTTCCTGCCACAAAACTGGCAGAGAGCATTCTGCGCTTTCTTTTCATTTTCTGTTTTGTAGCATTTTATTTCATCCACTGAAAAAGATAATGGTTTATTTGAAGAACGAAAACTGAAATCAAATACAAACACTCAGAGGGCCATCTTAGATGTGCTTAGTCTTCTAAATTATTACATTGAATTCTTTTTCTTTTCTTCTTTATAGACTTATCATGCAGAAATCTGTTGTTGCAGAGCTGTGTGTACCTCGAACAAAACCAAAACTTAAATTCAGAAGCCCTTTAGTCAGCTTTCACTTTACTAAAAGGTAGAAAATACATTTCCATTCACTGTGCTGTGTCCCTGTGGCACTGGAGCCTTAAGTAATCTGTTTTAAATGCCCTTTAATAACAGGAAATGGCTTGCTGCTCCTGCCACTGTTAGCAGAATAACAGTTTATGACAGACACACTGCAATACATGAAATATTGTTTGGCTGCACACACAGACAGGAGGGTTCATTGTGGTGTTTCTACATAGAGTCATAATGACAGACACCGCTGATTTAAAACAGGTCAATCAGCATTTAGAACCCAGTGTGAAAGACTCTTCTAATATCCCACTCGTTTCATACATTTTAAAGGCTTATGCTTGGTGCCATCGCAGCTTCTGCTGCAGTGGAATCTGGCAGGAGACTTGTTGCAGATATTGAATTCTTCTCGAATGAAAGCAAATGTTCCACATGCAGAGGATACAAAGCTTTGCATTGCTTTCAGATTCTGAGGTGTGAAGTCTGGCCAAATTTTTCACACAGCAGCCTCCAATTATTACTAAAAGGGTTCACATAAATATAGATGAAGTGTTTCCAGATTTTTGTTTATACCACTCTGGGGTAGAACAGGCCATTTTTTTTGCTATTTTATTAAACGCTGGTGGCATTTTTAAAAAACGCTTCTAGCCTATTCCCACCTAATGAAGATTTAAATCTTTAAAACAGGTCACCTTTTTTAAATGTGAATACACATTTGGTGCGGTAATAAGTATTTATGGCGTCAGGGTGGTTAATTTTACGGCCATATATGATGTTTAACATCTAATTCAAAAACCATGGGCATTAATGTGCTACCGTAACAGCCTCTACTCTTCTGTTTCAGTCTTTCCACCAGATATTGGAACCTGGCTACAGGGATTTGCTCCCATTCAGCCACAAGACCATTACTGAGGTGCAGCACTGATGTTGGGGGGATAATGCCTAGCTCACAGTGGTTGTTCCAGTTCATTTAAGGTTGTTGGATGGGGTTGAGGTCAAGTTCTTCCCCAGCAAACTGGGAAAACCATTTATGGAGCTGGCTTTGGGCACGGAAGCATTGTTGTGATTAGGTTAGTGTAGAAAGTAAAATTGTGTTGCGATTTCAGTGTTTTGTTTTTTGTATTTTGTGAAAGTGGTTCATTGTTGCATGAGACTTTTAGAAATAGTCTGCCTTTCTCCACTTGGGAAAAAACAAACAAACACTTCTTTGACTTGATAACTGCCTTGTTACAGAAATCAACTAAAAAGTAAAGAAGAACAAGATAATAGGGACATTTCAATAACTGCCTTAAGGTGGCTTTCCAGATGAACTTCCATGTAACAGTGTAACATCTTTTAATGGAATGAATTCTCTAGCACGTCTCCATGACTGCCAGGTGCATATAAACTGTCAAGAACATTCTTAGTTATTTCTGTCATGGCTTTAAAGGGTGGTCAGCAACGAACAATAATGATGTGAGCATCCACACCGATGCACTTCAGCTGTGTAGGCAGCTTAATATGAAACAAAGTTCACAAAGTTCTTTAAAGATGAGAGGATGTAGGAGAATCCAACACTCTGAGAATTGTTGTCTTTTGAATACAGATTCATGGATGGACATATTCATAATCTGGTAAAGAAAGAGGGCTTAAGTACAGACTTCAGAGACCCCATCAGTGCTAAAAACTGTTTGACAGTGGGTCTCAGGTAAAATTATCTTTTTTTATGTGTAATTTGAATCTTAATATTACGTTATATAAACAGTTAAAAAAAAGTTGAGTGACTCAATATTGTTCATCACATAGCCTTGAAAGGGTTCCCAACAATATCGTTCGAAACTGTTGTTGTTGTTATACACTCATAAATAACTCTTTAAATAAAGTTCAATAGATCCTGGAAAGTATTTACAAAGCATAAAATTGCTTTCTTTCAGCATTAAGGAATTCTGGTAAAAGTCCAAATCACACAATTTGAAATGATTTGTTCTTATTGGATCAACATGGGTTGATTTCATTCATCTGAATTTTCTTTGAATCATGTCCAACAAACCCAATCATTTAATGAACATAAACACAATAGATTCATGTTGGTTTGCTAATCAAACACATCCCCTCTAGGTTGGATTTGAGTGTGGGGTTTGGACTCCAACGACTTCAGTTGGGATGATTTTCAAAACAATATATTTTAAAGTTATTGCTATAGTTATCGTTCTTTGTGTGGACGGCCTTTAACACTTATAGTAATATTGTATCAATTGTTTGGGTGTCCTACTGAAATATCACTAATGATCCTGCCAAGTCTGTCTTGGTCTGCAGATTACAGACTGCAGGACTTGATTTTCAGTGTGCAATTTCCGCTCTTCTGTAACACTTTTTGTGAATGAAACTTACCCAAAAATTGAGCCAAAAAGGAAGTGTTTTGTAGCAATTTGGGAGCGTTCATTATGGCAATGATCAAAGAAGCATTTAGTCATGAAGGGGTGGCATTTATCGAGTTGAAATGAACAATAGACAAGTTTGTATAGTTAGGAAAGTTTGATAAATCTGTCTGAACGCATGCACACAAAGCTTGTGTGTGTAGGTTACGCTTAGAATTTGACTGGTTTGGAACTTAGGGGTCCAGACCAAACCATGATGTGGACAGGGGTGCCAATATAACTTTGGCCATATGTATACTGGCATTTGTGAAGAACATGTGGAACAAATTTTGTCAAGAGGCTAACTACATGTGTCTACCAAAGTGAAGGCAGGAGCTGAGAACTTCCATTTGCATAAATCTACAGCTGTACATCACCCACAGTGACCTGCAAGGCTCTTCCTTCATGGCCCAACCTCCAGCAGCCCCCCTACCACCTCCTCATCCATCTCCCTCTCTGTTTCTCTCACTCCGTGCCTCTGTCTCTGAGTCACAATGCAGTCACCATCCCACACTGTGTGGGGAGACAAGGGCTTCTGATGTATGAGAGTGTTATAAAGCGTGGGAAGAGTAAACCGCATTGCTCAGAAAGCTCTGTGTGTGTGCGCGCTTGCATGTGTTTGTATGTGCGCCAGTGGATCCGAGGCTTACAGGTTAGCGATCCCTGGACGCCTCTGAATATATTTCATATACTGCAGCTTGCCGTATGGGTTTTAAATGGAGCAGTTAAATGCGCTCCCGAAGTAACTTGGAGAAACACTGAAAAGAAAAACAATGACGCATTCATCATCTGTGGAGTGAATGAAGAAGCTGCAGATAGCTAAGGACACACCAAAGCACAGTGGGGGCGATATTCAGTCTTAATAGCCATGTGGGGGGGAAGGTTGAGGGGGTGGGGAATCCACTCAAGTCCGTGGAGGAAATAGACACAGACACTCTGGCAGTTCCCATAGGAACACTTTAGCCTGATGCCCAGCGCATTGGGAGTACTGGGAGGAAGATGACCTGTAAACAACATCCAGCTGAAGTCAAAGTACTTCTCAGCAGCTTTTTAACTACTCTGGAAATCAGCAGAGGCACAAAAAACTAGGCTGAATTCGGGGCACGGCTGGCAGAGACTTCCAGAATAATTGCACTGAGTTGTTTGACAAGCAAACAAGGACGTGGAGTTGCGCGGCCGTACGTGCAATCTTCCTCCATGCACACAGGCTTTATCAGCAGTCGCCTCCAAAGCCAAAGATGGACGTGTGGTGAGGAGGACAAAAACCGGTGAAAAGCCTTACTTTTGTGAGCTGTCAGTCAGGCTGGAGAAAAAGTAAGAAAAGCATCTGATCCCAGCGGTGAAAGACCTTTTTGAGCCTTTTCTTATCGTTCCCTCTGAAATGGGGCATCCATCTTCGGAATTGAAATGTCTGGTTGGCTGACCCGCACCTGAAACCAAAGAGTGGACCACATGATATGTATTTATAGACAATGGGTTTGGGCAGAGAGTTTCAGAGATGGCGCTGTAGAAGGTGAGGGGTGTAATGGTTTACGCTCCTCGGCCTAGAGGGTTAAAGAGATGGCACAGCATTACATCAAATCAACAATCTTCTGGAGTGTTTAGGATTAATAGTTGGATTGTTTTTATGAGGGGATTACAATATTTTTTTCCCTCTGTTCTATCACCACATTGAATTGACTGATACATCGATTTTAATATAGCACCTTTCCGACACACACTTAAGTTAAATGTGCTGGCAGTTTGATTATTTAAGAGCACTCTAATACTCCAATACATTCAAATCATTTCTTATGCACAAAGCAAATAAAATCTCTTTTCAAGGAAACTTTTCTCACGTCAGATCAGTCTGTTCAATTGGTTCATTAATTTTACCCTGTTTGGAAAACCATCTTAAAATGAGTTTTGTTCATTTCTACAGCTTATAGTATGAATATCCAGCAAAACACTTGGACCCCAGTCTACTCCCTAGGTCAAACGTGCCGTGTGGTGTCCATGGCCTACTAATGTACTGCCATCATGTTTCCTGTATTATTTGGCAGGGAACACACTCTGACTAGGGATGGCAAGATTCACTGATTTCCATCAGTGCACTGGCATAAAAGTTCAAGATGCAATCGCCGTGATTAAGAAATTGTGCATTGGAAAAAAATTATGATGAACTCCATGTACATTGTTTCTAAAAATCTAGAGGCCATTTGCTTTTAGTATTTGGAAATGTGACCAATCATTTTGTATTTAGAGTGATTCCTCCTCTCTAAACTGTCTGATCCATATTGAATTGCATAGCTTCATGTGCTTTTGCATCGTATTCGCTGACTGACATTGTGTTGAATTAAATTGTGTAGAAAATCGATAAATCATATCGTATCTCATTGATACTTGCTTCATGTGTATGGCATCGGCCTCAATGATGGAGACGTACATGTATAACTCTAACTCCTAGAGCATGGGCATTGTTTGTGACCATTACAGTTTGTTTAATGTGACTCATTCACGAGGAGTCTTACGCCTCCGTTACCATCTGTAGTATTGACATACAATATGGAAACAGCCCCTTTCACACAATTTTGCAGCACCTTCTTATTGTTCTTCCACCCTGCAGTGGCAGTACTCATAGCTCTTGCCCAAGCAATGGGCGCTTACATTTAAATGAGTACCTTGCTAACAAAAATGTTGTAGCTTTATAAGTACAGATAGAATAGCCTTCTGAAGCAGATCTTGGCAAATTTTGTCGTCATCCTGTATGTGGATGTACCTAGAGTCTCAATATGGCTGTACAACTTCTAGATTATTTGGTCAAGTTTTACACAAAGCATATAAAAACATAGAAATGTGTATCCTAACCTAATTTTTATAACATAGAAAGCAGAATTCTACATTCTATCTAATACATGACAGGTTGATGAAGCCAACACTGCTGCGTATTCCAAGTCAGAGGCTTATTGACATTCAGTCAGCGTTCCTCCCTGATTCCAGCTAGTCACTGTGTTTTAATAATATCTGAATGTGTCCAACCAGAGAAATGATTCCAGTGTGGTGGGAGGAGATTGTGTAAAACCTGCAGTGAAAGCTGCCTTATCCTGCCTGAAGGAACTGTTAACCCGCCTAAAAGAATTTCAGCTTTCAATGGAGAGATTTAGTATACCATGATGCTCTAAATGCTGTTTCACAAGCTTTTTTCGGCCTGACAAGAATAAAATAGTGCAGGAAACAGGGTGAGAACTTGTCATCTTTATACGTGTTGTCTGGAGCATTTCCACTTCCAGACAGGAGACGGCAAAGACATGTAACAAGGGACTGAACCAAAGACACTGCATTTTATTGAAAGCTAAGTTTGGTATTGTGAATCTCTGGTTGTAATTCCCTTGCTCTGGCCTTTGCACTTATTGGAAAAATACCAATGTGCTCAACAAGTTAATTTCAACCAGTCAAACAGGGCAGAAGAAACCTGGCAAACATAATTAGTCAGACCATTACACAGGTTTGAGGTTTGCCTGTGCAATGAAGGATCTTTATCAACATATCAGGTGTGCTCACGTTAGGTTGTACCTCTAAACGAAGTGGTTTAGTTGAACTGGATAAAGTGCTGGTATATTTACACCCTGTCTTATTGTCTGCCTGCCTGCGTCTTGCTGCATCAAACTTCAATGTCACCTTCTGCCCACACCCCTGCAATTACTTTTGTAACTACAATCATGCCCGCCCACAGAAATGGTTGGGCCCCTGAAAAGGTCCAGTAATGATTTTTCCACCAAATTAGCTCCGTTTCCACCAGTTTTAAGTGGAAGCATTGAAATCGGATGTGTCATCAACAGAGGGCAATTTGGTTCCTAAGGAACCTCCTGCTATTTTGTGGAGGTTCAGGTCCCGAATCAATCTATTTTGGATCAAAATTCTATGAACGGTGCAAAACAGAGTGCTTAAATCGGATCCGTAAAAGAAGACAAATTTCACATTTAAATTTCACCCTCATACCACCCACCAGAGTGGGTTTTCATTATGAAACAGGCTGCAATTAAGAAACAATAAATACTTTTTTTTTTTGTTATTTTGACGAAGGTGAGTAAAATAAAATGTGTGTATCATTGCTTATATTTAGGATGAAAATCATGTTGATTTTACCTTTCTCAAAAAAATGCATCTTCTGCTATTTGCATATTGCACTTGGCCATATTGCAATTTCAATAACATTTTGATCAATTGTGCAGCCTTAGCTTTAATCTAGGAAATACTGGTACAGGTGTAACAAAAATAACAGCGTGACATCCTCTGTGAAGGTGAAACAGAAAATCAGGTGTAACCGAGGTCACATCCAGAGGCGGAATCGTGGCATTATATGTTAGTGACTGCTTGCTTAATGTCACCAATGACCTGGCAGGGGAGCCGACTAGGTGCTGGGTGCTCAGTGGCGGGTTCACACACAGGTTAAGCTTCCCGCTCTACAGGATGCGACTGATCGATGGGATGCAGTGGTGCTGAAGTGCCTTCTTTTATTTATTTATTTATTTCTCTACAATACAGAGTAGAAACAGCATGAAGCACATTGGACCTGTTAGAAACACTGTTCACATGCAATAAAAAGACAGCTGAGTGTTGTATTAATATATTCATAGGTGTAATCATTTAACAGGTATATATATATATATGAATTGGTCACATTTCTCAGAGCAGAATACTACTCGCGAATATTATCGCTCACTGCTGAAAATGAAAACAAATAAAACATAATTCTCTCTTTTATGAGGACACTTACACGTGAACACTTTCATTGATGTGGAATTCTAACATTCTGCTCAGTTTGGCATAAGCCTACTGTTGTGTTTTTTCCTTCTTTTTTCATTTCCCCCTCTCCGCTTATCTCTCCTAACACCCCCCCTTTCTGTTCCTGTCTCCCTTCATCTCCCTCTGTCCTCCCCCCCACTCTCTCCTTTCACCGCCTGTTATCTCCACCATGCAGTTGACTGCTTCTGTCCTCTGGGTGTCAGCACTAGCCTTATCCTTCATTTAGCCATTCAGCTCTGTGTGAACGCAGATCGCCCCGTTTCTGCCTGCGTTTCATGTTTTCATGATTATTTTCTTCTGTCCTCTTGTCTCTGCCTTTATTACATTTTCCTCACCCCAACCCAACTCCACCCCCACCCCTCCTTCCCTGCCCAGCTGCTGTGCTCATTGTCACAATAGTTGTCAACTCCAACATCATATTTCACCCGTGCGTTCCTGCCGTTGCTGCTCTTCCTTCACACGCGCACTTCTCAATCAATAAATCTGCAGTAACCCTACCTATAAGAGCTCCGTGTGCATGTGTGTGCGCTTGGGTGTGTGTGATTCCATGGGGGGTCTGGTGAGGGGGTAAGTGACTGCTATTGATGATTTCGAAGCTACAGAAACTAGAGCTGTAAGAGGAGATGCCCAACCACTCATCCCACCGCTCCAAATAGGAGGCGAAGGTGACTTTCAGGAAGTTCATTATAGACACACACACAAAAGAAAAAATTGCACGATTCACATGCATGCACCCAGTGAACTGCAAAGCCTGCATGCAGTGCACACACAGAGTAATTGAAGGAGAATGTGAGTGTTTTGGACAAAGCTGAAGGTCAAAGTAAAGTAGGGATTTTGGGAGGTGAAGGAGGAAGGATGAGTTTAAGGATTATGGAGGTGACTTGGAGTCTGCAGCCGCTCCTGTGACCAGGGGTGTTCCGACAAAAAAGACCCCCTCTGAATTATTGAGAGCATAATAAAATGCCCTTGCAAAGGAAGAGACAACACTGTGCTACTCTCCTCCCAGTTTCTTACTCCCCTCTCCAAGTCTGATTATTGGGCAGAAAAGAAAAAAAAAAGTTCATAGTCTTGTCATTATGTCTATTTTTTCTTCCCTGCAGAAGAATGAATCTTATCTGTAAATGGACCCACCCCCCTCTTTTTCTCTCGCCTTGCCAAAGCCTTCATTTGACAGAAGGAGCTTCTGTCCTTTGCTCTAAAATGCAGTTAATCTTCCTCTGTATTCATAAAGCATATTTGTTCACAATAAACCCAGAATGATTCAGGAGAGGAGCTGAAGGTTACTCTGCTGCATCTGGCTCACGCTTGTCCCTGAAACAGCGGGATTTCAGAAAAAGATGTGTTTGGTTCATGTTGGAACAGTTACTCTGTGGTATCGGAATGGAAAAGCAAATGGGAGGCTAAGTGGGCAATATGATAGGTAATCACTATTTGCAACATTGGTTTGTTCAGCTAATTTACCAAATTCTGGTATACTTATATATAGTCAGAATTTTAAATAATTATGATTGATCAACCATGAACTTACTCAGAGAGATCAAACAGTGGGCAGCAGAGTCCAAAACCAAAAGATGGGGTTACTTAAAGCTGTATTTTATTAAACGTCCACGTCTGAAATTTACATAAGGTCAGGGGTCTGGAACACACAAACACAAAGACATAAATAATGGGCAGTAAGTTGTCCGAAATGTAACAAAATTGTATAAATTCAGCAGCCCATCATATAATTTAAGGTTAAGGATGCTTGTCTGACATGCATACATAGTTTAATTAATGAAGAAGGTTCAATAATTTCCTAAACCAATGTGGATATAATCAACTACTCAAAAAGATAGGAAAAAGTGCATTTGTTGGGGACTATTTTCAGCAGCGGATTATTCCACACTTGCTTTCTGTAGTGAGTATTTGGGGCAGCAGTATGGTCCAAATAAACTACAGTGTGTGTGTGTGTTCATGGGCATGAAGGAACCATACATGCTCCTGCTTTTCATTGCCCTCTCCCTTTCCTCCCAAGGTCACAGTTTTCTCTTCCTTCTCCAGATTTCATCATGGTTTGGGGTTTTAATCTAGTTAATTCCTGTTTTGTTGTCTAGTTATCCTCCCCTTCACCAGTGTGTTTAGTCTTTTCTTTCTTTCTTTTCATTCCAGCGAGTTTGTTGGACTTAGTCTCCCAGTTTTTGGACTTTCTGCTTTGTTTTGTGGACTTCTTGCCTTCCTCTTTTGGCTTTGTTAGCCTGATGTACTGCCTTCCCGGTTTTGACTGTTGCCTGCCTTGTTCCTGTAAGCCTTTGTAGTCACTTTAACTTTAAGCTACTGTACTGTATGAGTACAGTGTGAGTCCTACAACTCTAAAAGTCTAGTTTCCACCCAGTCAACGATATAGCAACACTAAATGTCAGTACACCTCGTCCTCCTTAGTGAGTAAGAGAAAGAGAGAAATGGAGAGTATTAGTAGAAAGAAATACTCAAGCAAACTTTAGACACAAGTCTTAACTAGGCAAAAGGGTAGCGTCCCAGCTTCCACACAGGTGGTAGATACTATTGTGGATGTAGACTGATAAATGAAATAATAATAATAATAATGAAAACTGATATTGTCTGAAAACTCAAATTTTCCTGGTGCCACATTATATTTTCAAAATCATCCGTATTGAGGTTGGCAAGTATGAAAGGAACATGTCTCTAAGTGCAACAGTGTGGCACAAAGGAGGACGATACCAGGCTTTTATAGGCACACAATTTGTTAGCAATAAGACAAATATAGAATATCAGATATAACTAAAACTACAGACATTCAACAACACAGCACCGATATGAGCCCTCCAGTTAATCAGGTATAATCACGTCTCTCACATTCATCATTGATCTATCTCGTCCCTTCATTAACTTTCCTTTTCACTGGAAACTTGACACTGTGCTTCAGGCATTAGTGATAAAGTTTGCACGTCACTGAATGACGGTGGCAACTCGTTGCCATGGTAATGACATTACGCTTATGGTGACTGGCTGGACTGGAGTGAATGCACACAAAGGCGCCTCTCTGCAGTCTGTGGAATGTGTGGCACCTACACACGGGTATGTGTGTATGGAAATATGTCTCTACATAACATAGGAAGTGAGTCATGTTCCAGCCTGCATTGTTTAGCCCTACAGTCCAGATCTAAAGCAAGACTAAAGCCTTCATTATATCTCACCATATGAGAGAGCAGAACAGTCAGTCAACAATCAAACACCAATGATTTAGCTCTTCCTAGAGCCTTACTAGTACAAAAACATTTAAAGTTTGCCTTCAATGTGACATTGGAGGAAAGCTATGAGATTATGAAAATCTGAATGGTTTATCCCACTGGGATCATGAATGTTCTCTGTACATTTTATGGCAATCTGTCTGAAGGACTTGAGATGCCAAGGTCAAGGTTTCTGTTGTCTGAGGAATTTCTGCAGAAGAAGAGAAATGTGTCAATAAAACCAGACTAACCTGAACTAAACTAAATTGATCGAACTTTTCACAAAACAAGTCTGCTGTTAAGAGCTACATGCATTCTAAAATACACGACTAACACAAAAAAAATCCCACCTTGTTTTATTAAAGGTCCAGTGTATAACATGTAGGAGGATCTATTGTCAGAAATGGAAGATAATATCCATAGGTATGTTTTCATTAGAGTATAATAAATAACAGTGTTTTCGTTACGATAGAAACATAATTATCTACAGGGGGAGCGGGTCCTCTTCTGTGGAGTCCACCATGTTTCTACAGTAGCCCAGAACGGACTAACCAAACACTGGTTCTAGAAAAGGAGTTTCATGGCCACTATAGTTTGACTGCTTCTTGTATTATTCTGCCTCTCAAACTCATTGAAATATTAGTTTCAAATATAGCTGTGTTTGACCTTTTCTTGTTTAGAATAACCTTGACTGGTTTAATGCTAGTTGCAGTCAAGATTTCCCTTGAATAATCCACACATTACAAAATGCATTAATTAGAATTGTCAAAAATGATGGCTCAGTACAAAACAGTTATCCAAGTAATCACTGAAACATTTGAGGTTTTTGCCTTACAACAGCCTCTTAACAACTAACAGCCACAAATTGATAAAGTGCAACAACAAACAACATTTCCTCAACTCAAACCATGCCACTGACTCGTCTGACTAAATTGGGGTTAGGGGTCAAGAGCTAAAACAGGAATTATGTCCAAAGACCAGTTATTAAAAAATATAGAGTCTCCCAAAGCAAAGTTTTAAAAACTCATTTGCGCTTACCTCAGTTCAGATTTGAAATAACGTTGCTTCAGGCTGCAGGGGTTGTGCAATAGATTAATGGAGTTCTTATCATCACAAGTTGTGTAATATAAGCAACATGTGTAATAGGCTATGTGCAGTATGTGTAATGTGCAGTAAAGGTTGATTTGGTACATTTGACAGTATTTGGGTCCAACGTAAATTTCCCTATGGAGACAATAAAGTATAGTGTCGTATTGACATAAGCCTGCATTATACATAACAGCAATTTCATGATAAGTCAGTCAGAGTTGGGGGTGCTGAGAGAAAGTCTATCTTTATAATGTCATACTAAATACTAAGTGCATGCTATGCATGGTTTTTCCATACATTTGAATAACCAGGATAGGGTACCCGGTTAGCTCAGTGGGTAGAGCTGGTGACCCATGTACCGAGGCTAAGTCTTTGCTGCAGCGGCCCAGGGTTCGAATCCGACCTACGGCCCTTTGCTGCATGTCATCCCCCCTCTCTGTCCCCCTTTCCTGTCTTTCTTCAGCTTTCTTTATCATAAAGGCAATAAAAGCCCAAAAATATACTTAAAAAAAAACAGGATACATTTATAACTTATTAAATAGTTATTCATTTTATTATTATACAAATGTATAACTTTTTAGCAGATAAAACAGGGCAAAAACTCTTCCCTGCCATTAATACTGTATAAATGTAAATCCCAGTAAAAAAGGAGAGTCATTATAAGTTTAACATTTTTTCTGAACAATTGGTTTTCCCCTCAGCACCCGTACTTCCAGTGGCCAGGCTTTATTGACCCTGTAGTGATAATTGCCTTGAACCCAAATGCTGCTGTAATTATTTACAGCCTCTACCCCCACGACTGAACCTGATGTGCACACGTTGCTTAGATCTCCATAACAACATGCTCAGAGAGATTACCTATTGACATGTTGGGTTATTGATAAGTCTCTATAACTGATAGCAAGGTACGTTTGCGCCGATAGTTGGAATTACCATCTTACTGGTCGGGCGAGTTGCTGTTTTGTTGGTGGCCGGTGCCCGCATTTGACTGGTTAGGGGCTGATTGAGTGTGGTCACAGAAACATGAGCAAATCCAATTTCACAGCCATAAGTAAACTCTCGGGCCACACTCAGTCAGTCCACTGACAACAAACAGATATTGAGTGTGATCACTGGTGCCTGCTAATTTCATTTCTGAAGGAAACGGAAATCGTTCACAGATTTGGACTTTTTTTCCGCTGGAATCTATCTCTTCCAATCCATGAAGTTTGACTCATCACGCTGACATGTTGAGATTACACACAGCGGAATTGTGAGTGTGTGTGTGAGTGTGTGTGTGTGTGTGTGTGTGTGTGTGTGTGTGTGTGTGTGTGTGTGTGTGTGTGTGTGTGTGCGTGTGCGTGTGCCAGTCTGACTGGTACAACTGAATGAAGTGCCCTCCACAGTGCCCTCCCTTCCCCCCCCCAAAGGAAATTGACTTGCGAGTAATTAAAAATGTGTGTGTCTGGATGTTGGCCAACTTCATGTTCTATTCATGCAGATTAATACATATTTGTCGTTGCCTGTGGGGGCTGAAAGGCATCTGTCTGTTCCATTAAACATTCATGAGCGTGCAGGACAGAGAGAGAGAGAGAGAGAGAGAGAGAGAGAGAGAGAGAGAGAGAGAGAGAGACATTCTGCAGCTCTGTACCTCCTCATATCAGCACACATCTTAATGGAGTGCATTAAATCAGTATGGCCAAACTGGGAATTTAGCATTGACAATGGCATTCATCACACCTCTGTTTTAAAGGAAAAATCCCCCCCTCAGATCCCCTCTCAGCGTTAGATATGGCCATTGTTGCTCAGTGCAGGAGTTGTGCTGCAGGTGACTTTTTTGTGTACTCACTTTACCTCAGATTGTCTCATCTGCATTGATCAGTGCTTTCATGAGGCTTTTAGACACGCAGATCCTCTATGTGTGTATGATATTTACAGCGAAGAGAATTTACCAACTAGTTTTTGGACACCAGGGCATGATGGATGGCAGCTGTGCCTCTTATCTGTGCTGCACTGTGGTCACTATGGTAGAGGAATTTGTATCTGCACCTCCTCTGCTATACATTGCTCCCTGTATGACAGATGAATGCTGTGCTCTGAGTGCTTAAAAAATCAAGAGCACACCCAGGTATAGGTGCTAGCTTACTGTTTTACTTCAAGATCAGGCAATCAATTAAAGACAAAAGTTTGGCTGTCAATAAAATAAATAAAATACATATTTCATTTTTTTAAAAAACTGTCTGAGTGGAAGTCAATCGTGAAACTAGAACAGGAGGTTAGTGGAAAAATGGACCATATTGCATGATTCTGTGAGTGTCTGTGATGAAAAATGAGAAATCTATTGAGAAGAAATGGGCCATAATGGCTCTTGAAGCTCTATCGCATTTTTGAAGTGGGGAAAAAAAAAGAATTGTACTGAAATCTGAAATACTCCCTTGGCTCATTGGCATGCACTTTGGACGTGGCCCCTAGTCACAGTGTGACTGGCTTCAGTATCTGATCATATAAAATATCAGATGTGGAACATCAGTCGAGCTTTTTTTGATTGAACATTTAGATATTGGACATGGAAATAAAAACACAGCTTGTACCGCAGATGAAAGCAAAATGCTGTCCTGGCTCTATAATGGGGAAACGAGCTACCCATTGACATCAGGACAGCAGAAACTCTACACATCATCCGTCGCAGACTGAAAACTCATCAGTTCAGACTGCCCATAAAATAAATAAATAATAAACACATCCTCTTTCTCTATCCCTTATTGTTTCTAAAAGTAGCAGTTCAAGATATTTGATGAAGTTGGATGTACTTGCATGATTCTTGCAATTTTGAGGTTGTATTCACATGGTTGAATGCATGTATTGTAAGTTACTTTGGATAAAAGCTAAACACAAAAAAAAAGCTGTCTCATTTACATGTATGATCAACATAAGTACCATTCTACTGTTTTTCCCACCTAACCCAGCTAATATATGTGGGCCCAAATTGGGTTATGCTGAGTTACTTTGGAATGTAAGGTGGGCTCCCTGTGTGGGTCCTAGTTGGGTCACTAATGGGAAATGAGAGCATGGGCTCAGAGACTGCAATACAAATGGGGCCCATTTGGGTTGATGAATGCCCAGTTGAGCCTCAGCTAACACCCAGAGTAATCCTACATAAAGCCCACGTGGACAACATGGAGCATTATGGAACCTGCAAACAATCCCATGTAGGGCCCATTTTTCCACCCATCTAATACCCACATGTTGGCTGGGAAGTAGCTTTAAGGTTGGAAAGAACTATATTCTGTCTCAGAGTATATTTGTATTGTTTTGTTCCAACTCACTAAGCAAAATATTCTAACCTAAGTCTCCATATTTTTTCTTTTTCTTCTTTGGCAGCAGACCATGCATTTGTAATGACTGGCCCACTGAGGCTCGGACAGGTTTATGGTGTATGGCTTTAAGTTCCTGGTGCATTCTGTTGTTTTTCTTTTTGTCATTCATGTAGAGACGATTCACAGCCTCGTAATCACACATTTTCAGGCCTCCTTAACCCTGTGATGTGTAACAGAGTGTAGCATTTCTTCATATAAAAGTATCCCTGCAGAGTTATGACACACCAGTTGGCACCATTTTATTCAGTTACCGCCTTTATGTTGAACTGTACTGAACCAGTGTACAAAGTGTAAAGAAGGTTTTAGTTGAAGCTATAAACTATGTTTCTTCACACCGGCTACACTTTTTGGCAGCTCGCCAAAACTGAAGCTTTACGTGCTTCTCTGTGGGATAAAACTCCATCAGATGAACTCAATAACACATGGTAGTACATAAGAAAAATAATGCTATTGCTGGAGAATAAACTTCAATTCAGGAGATCTGAGCCTTTACATTTTAAACGTTGATTTCTGGTGGCCACTTAAAAAACTGTTGCTCCATAACTCACACTGATTATAATGCACTGCTTCATCCATGACTACTGCTGTTTGTATGTGTGTCTTTAGGTGGCTGGAGTGTGTGGGGTCAGTGGGCGCAGTGCAGCAGCGAGTGTGGAGGCGGGATCCAAACCCGGACCCGGACCTGCCAGTCACCTCCGGAGGAGTCGTACCTGTGTGAGGGGGTGGTGGAAGAGGGCCGGCCCTGCAACTCACAGCCCTGCATGGGTGAGCTCCTGATCTATGTGTGAGCTTGTGCTCATTCTTCAACACATTCATGTCTGTCAGCGAGTGCCCCTTTTACACTTTGTGGTTAAATATGAGCGTGTGGTGTGTGCAAAGTGTGTGTTTATGGCTATTTGTTTATCTTTCCTTTCTTACATCTTGTTCATCTGCTTGTGTGTCCATCCTCTATAAGTCAGTGTTTTGACTTAAGGAGTGCATGTTGGAAAGGGGACTTTGATCGATGAAAAATAAGACTGACATGGTCAACAGTTTTCAAGACCATGCATGCCAATATGTCAAAATTATTACACTAACAAATGGCTAAAAGGACACAGGAAATCAACAACTGAGCACTTTTATGTAGAAGCTATTAACCAAGAAACTTTCTGAATTGTTTCACTGCTTAAAGCTTTCCTCATTTGTACAGAGCAGTACGTGTCATTACTGTAGATATGTCAGTGTGTTTTTGTCCAGTCAGTCATGCCACCAGAGGCATTTTAAGATATACATTATTAAACAACAGCTGAAAATGAGCACTGCATACATTTACAGCACATTAAATACCGACAGCACAACAAAAGTCCCAAGTTTGGCTGATGCTGTTCTGGGTGACCAATCACGTCACGGTTGTGTCCCAAATATGAGCCATTAATGACGGACCTCTGGTTGCTAACCCCCGCCCCCCTCCTCCCCCTCCGGCCTTGCCTCACCCCCCTTTAGGCAAAGGTCGCCATCTCTCTCGCAGCCAATCGCTTCGCTCGGTGGACAGCCGCAAGCGTGATGACGTAGAAAAGGCCCGCAGTGGACAGCAGAGCCCTCAGACAGGTAAGACAACGGGACGCAGAGGGATCCCATGCATCAGTCACTGTGGCAGCTTGGGTGACCACCACACTTGTACATTACATACATATTGACGACCACAAAGTAGACAGTTTGTATTCATTTACAATGCACACATCTATCAAAATCTCCCAAAGTAGTGCCTTATCCGCAACGGACTAATTCCAACATGGACCCTGACTGAACATAGTGAAATTGTATTTTATGTGAGGTCATAACAGGACACTGTGCCCTGTCTGTAAAACACTATATCAAATGGAGTCCTCCCTCTCTGTTAAAGTTATACTCCACCCAAAATCAGGAGTAGCAAGCACTCTATCCGGATAGGCTGAAAGAAATAGTTCAACAAATTGGGTAATATGCTTATTTGCTATTTTATCTTTCCAAGAGTTAGTGCTGTGCTGTATGTATGGAGCTCGCAGGATGTAAGTGGGGTCTTAAACAAATAATCTGAATTTTAGGCCTTAAAACATCTTAGAATGTGTTAAATATGATTTTGACAGGTCTTAAAAGTATTGGGTTAATTTCAATTTGCAATGAATATGCTCTATCAGCTTCAAAACAGAACTAACATGGAACTGACTTTCCTTCATATCCTCTATACCTTCCCAGTATGGACATACACTAGGTCTTAAAATGCATCCATTATAGCATTAAAAAGGTCTTAAAAAGTCTGTATGCGTTTAGCCTTGCTTAGCATAATGACTAGAAACAGCTGGTTCTGTCCAATGTACAAAATTACACTTCTACACCTCTGAAGCTTAGTGAGAGATGGGTATCTTATCTAACTCCTGGAAAGAAAGTAAGTTTGCGTATTCCCCAATTACTTTATTCAGTGGCTGTAAAAAGTTTGTGGTTAACTTCTTCACAGCAGCAACAGGCTGTGATCAGCTTGGATTCATGTCAGTATTCAGCCGTAGTTACCAAAGACAGCAAATGGATGGACAGAGGAGAAGTGGACCATGTTGCAGTGGCATCTATGGACATTTTTTTTGGATTTTGTTTTAACTGAGGTGAATTTAAGCTGACTACAACCAGTGCTCTTTGGAAAGAAGTAAAGTACAAACCTTTCAAGCCTACAGGGGGTGCAGGCTTGATACAAAAAGATACATTTTGTGTGAAGTATCACTTTAATTTGCTGATCGATTCCCCACATCCTGTTTAGTTATCTCCTCCCTGCTTCCCCAGCTGTGACTGCCCAATTTTCCCTTATTGGTCACCTGACCCATCAAATCAGCAGTCATGGCCATTGAAACAGATGACTGACATATCCTAAGCCAGTGGCATTCACTTCCCCTGGAAGTCAATGCAAAGGATATGACATCAGAGCCCCACAGATGAAGGACAATCAGAACAGAAGCTGGGGTCCATTTCAGGGGCCACCTCCTTCGAAGAACGCAGTGTACGAAGTTGGACAGACCATTAGATTAGATGGTCTACACAAGATTTAGGCCTTTTTTTAAGTTCCAGTCTTTTCAAGTGACCTCCGCACAATGCTTTGGAATACTGAGGACAATCAAGGACTAGTTATGTCTGCAAAAGAAGGCCACATTTGGAGGAACCTTTGGAATGGGACAGTCTCATCCACAAGTTTGGAAATATTTGGCCTTTGAAGGAGGTGGCCCCTTAAATGTGGCACAGCTAGAATCTACCCTTTATCACACCACAACCCTTCCTCTTTTGGCCACAGAGGCTGCATCCTGCATGATAATTAGTTATGGCCCTTTCCTTTTTCTCCCTCTATCCTCCTATCCTTTACCCACCCTACCTCCTCAGTAGACTCAGCTTCAGGTGAGGAGTGGTCAGCGTGGAGTGTGTGTTCTGCCACATGTGGGGAGGGCTGGCAGAGTCGCACTCGTTTCTGTGTGTCCTCCTCCTACAGCACCCAGTGTAGTGGGCCACTGCGAGAGCAGAGACCTTGCAACAACTCTGCTGTTTGTCCAGGTAAGCGCCCCCACACCCCCCATCATCCGTTCTACTGCCACCTTCCTGCGCTCGCCCAGCCCTCTCCTGGACCCTGCCTCACGCATACAAACCCACCTGAATCCTCTCCTCAGGCACTTAGCAAATCCATGGCCCCTGGGATGATTTTTACCTTCACCTTACAGAAAGGGCTTTGCCTGCTGTTTTTAGAATGGTTCTTGCTATAATAACAGAGTTTGAGGCTCACCTACATGCAGACAGGCAGGGAGACTCCTCAACATAGAAAGCAATATTATAAGAGGACAATGGGTCGACATATATGATCCCAGTAAAGCCAAACAGCAAAGAAACTTATAATAGTCAGCACAGTTCAGTCAGTGAAGCTCTCTTGCATTGTTTTAGTGTTAAGGGGATCCATGTTTGTCTGTCTATAAATCATACCCTAGCTGCTCTGATTGCAGTGCACGGTGCTTGGGACGAGTGGTCACCGTGGAGTTTGTGTTCATCGACCTGTGGCCGAGGTTACAGGTCCCGAACACGATCCTGCACCCCCCCTCAGTTTGGGGGAGATCCATGTGATGGCCCAGAGAAACAGACCAAATTCTGCAACATAGCTGTCTGTCCAGGTAAGGAACTCTAATAACCATAAAAAGAATAACAAACGAAAGTTACGCCCACACAAAACAATCTAATGTTGCCAAACGCTTCCACAAGACAATGCACAAAACAATCGTTCGATGCATATAGAAAGTAATGCCGAAAGGAGTCAGTATGCTTCAAACAAAGCTTGTTAGATTTTCACGCAGCAATTAGCCAAATGTGGGGAGGTGAGAAAGTAGGCAGGATTCATCTCTCTCAAGCTCTGTTTTTATTCTTTAAGCCAAAAATATACTTAATGCATCCACATGGCCACAAGGGTGCACATGACTTTAATGTCCCCGTGTCCTCGAAGGCCTGACTCTAGCCTAAAATTTATGACTGTGGGGACTATATGCACAGGGCTGATAAACATGTTTGAACACATCCATGTCTTGCAGACATCAAATGTTGAAACAGAACCGTGACTGTATCCATTCCTTCCTTTTTCTTATGTGAACACCCGTGTAAACACCAGGAATGCCTTTGAGAAGATGTGACATCTCCTCCCCCTACACATGCAACGGCAGCCTTTTTGCTTTATCTTTGAGTATGGCCACTTGAAACAGCTATAAACACTTTTGCCTTTGACTTTGAAAGTAGTGGAGTAGTTTGTTTTTAAGCTTCATGAACCCTTAAAGCTGGACCATAATACTACAACATTTCATAAACAAAACACTCCAGTTACACAGATCCAACTGGGAAGTCATTGTTGGAAACTGTTTGGAAAAGGACTGGGTTAAGCTGTCCATTGCCGTCTACATGTATGAACTTCAGCCAATCATCAACAAACCATATAACATAGTCAGTACAATACAAGAAGATTTGATGTTGATCTAATTTCCAAGATGAAATTTTCAAGATTTTCAAGTTTTCAGCATCGAGCATGCTGTCGAGGTGGATACTGCAGTCATAAAATGCAGCTCTTTATTTAAACTAACACATTTTTCTTGTACTGTCTTGTCTGTCTGCCTGTTTAACTGCTGCTGGTGACCCCGGCCACCCTCAGTGGATGGAGTGTGGAATGAGTGGTCCAGCTGGAGCTCCTGCTCCGCCACCTGCTCTAATGGGACCATGCAGAGAACCAGGGAGTGTAACGGCCCCTCTTACGGAGGCTCAGAGTGCAGAGGAGAGTGGCTGGAGACTGTCGACTGCTTCCTCGGGGATTGCCCAGGTGTGAACGAGACAGGGCCACAGCCAGATCAAAATATTTGCTGTGGTTCAGAAATCTATCTCTTGCTCTCTTACAAGAAATTTACCACACGACCAAGAGCTATTATATGTAAATTAACATAAAGCCTTTAAATGTCATTGTAACTTACTGGACAATGAAACTAGACATATTACTCCCCTGACTCTTAAAAAAGTGATGTACAGTATTGCAAAGCTTATTACCTACTCAGAAAAACGGTAGAGATCCATAGAGAAGTATACAAACCGAAACAAAAACAACAAGGATTTAAAACTGTTCCAATAATCAACTAGTAATACTTCTGCCCAGACTAAAACAAAACACAAGTCATGCAAGGCCAAATAGATGACTTGACAAACAATCAATGTGAAACTGGGGAATTTTCAAATCTATTCAAAGCCCTATAGTGGGTGCTGTGTATGGTGCTGATTGTCTCTGTGTAACACTACCCAATGACAAACTTCACTAACCCAACTATAATTTAACACAAACTGATACATTCAGGCAAAAAAAATAACCACACAAACAAGTAATACGCAGAGAGCAAAATACTGTTGAGCAGAGGTCATTGTTTTTCAAGTCACAAAATAACAAAGTCTCAAGTTAAGACAGACAAGTTCCAAGTCCTAAGTCCTAAACTTTGAGTTTCGAGTTCTTAACACGTCATAATGTGCTCTTCACCAAATGTAATAGAGTTTTAACAAGAGAGTAAAGAGGCCATATTATGCTCTTTTTTCATGCACGTTCACACTACTAGAATAGGTTTACATGCTGTTTAAAATATACAATGTACACATAATGTACATTGAAGCATTTAATTTAAAAGCCTGTTTTGCATACTGCAATTTGTTTTTTGTTGACCACTGAGTACATATGTATCTTGTACATACATTTTTTTCCAAAACATAACCTTAGTTCTTCAGGGTTCTCTCCTGCAACTTGATTGGACGCTGTCAGATTAGTTCAAACAAAGTGGATCACGGAAATTAAGTGGCTGGAAATTACTAGTGTTAATGTTAGTTGAATGAGGAAATGAATTTATCTGTGCCACACTTTTTAAGTAACATGCTTTTTAGTCTTTGGTCTTCGGGGGAGGTATCAAGTATTTTTATGTCAAAAAGCTCAAGTTCAAGTGAAGTCACAAGTCACTGGCGTTAAAGTCCAAGTTGATTTTAAAGTAATCAAATGTGTGACTGGTGTGCCTCAAGTCCAAGTACAGAAATCTGACACTGACTGTTCTTTGAACAGGCAATGCTCTAATGTGGTTCTGTTATCAGTCAACGCTCATTTATTACAAATCAAATATACTTTACATTACTACTATTTTACTTGCTTGTAGTGTTTCATAGTGGTTTAAATTAATGAATGTGTTTGCCTGCCTTCCAGACTGCCACCCGTTTCAGAATGCTATGAATTATCAATGAATTGCATTAAGCAAGTTTAAAGTCTCTGCTAGTTCATTTTAATGCTCTAGGGAAATAAATACAAACCAGTGGCAATTTTAAAAATCCAAAACCGTACAATGTGTTTTGAAAAATGACCTGCAGTGTGTGTGTGTGTGTGTGTGTGTGTGTGTGTGTTTTGTGTGTGTGTTTTTGGGCCTGATCAAGTCCTGTCTAACACTCTCCTGTCATATGCATTCTGTCAGTGGATGGCAAGTGGCAGCCGTGGTCTTTGTGGTCGGGCTGTTCTAAAACCTGTGGAGGGGGGAGCCAGCAGAGAAACAGAATTTGTTATGGGCCCTTTTTTGGAGGGGAGAATTGCCCCGGAGAGCGAGAAGAGGTCCGGCGCTGTAATGAGAAGAAATGCCCAGGTCAGTGGATGGAAACGCAGGTCGCTTTGTGTACAGTGTTCCATCAGGGATGGAAACCCGAGCTACTAAGAAATGCTTTTGACCCCTGCTGTGACCAATTTTACATTATATAGCTCTATGAAGTTCATTCACTCTCCTTTTTGTGGGCAGAACCTCATGAAATATGTGACGAGGACAACTTTTCCAACGTTGTATGGAAGATGACTCCAGCCGGAGATACAGCAGCAGTGCGCTGTCCTCCCAATGCCATAGGTGAGCTCCCACTTTCATTCAGTAACACTCCAGTGTCTACTGGAGTTTTTAGGAGTTGGATTAGAAATATACTTTGGTCTTATAGAACCCTTATTTTCTGTATCCCCACACAGGGCTTATCCTCCGCCGATGCAGCTTGGATGAGGAGGGCATTGCCTTCTGGGAGAATCCCACCTATATGAAATGTATTTCCAATGACTATCGCAGTATACAAACTTTGGTGAGCATTGAGAAGTTTTTCTTTTACACTCCCATCAGCCTTAGAGCCCAATACCCGTAAACAAACACTGATTGTGACTTGTTACAGACACAGTAAAATATAAAAAGATTTAAATATTATTCTACAGGATATTGTGTCAAAGCCTGCTAGCACTGTTACATTGTCATTTTCTTCCAAAAGCCCTGCACATACACTGTAAAACCAGGTAAGTTTATTTCACTGAAAAAATTGTCAAAACTGATTACATCAAAATTACAACATCTTGTTATTAAAAAATAACGTTCTTCATCAAGTAGCTATAGTAATTTTAAGTGAGATTGACTTCATTTTGTAATTTTTATTTGTATAGTGAAAACAGAAATACCTAGTAAAAATTACTTCAAATTACTAATAAAAGTGGCTCAATCAAGACTTTTTTTAACCTAAAAAACTGAGTTTATCTTACTTACTTATGAACTTATCTGGTTTTACAGTGTAGAGCACAAAAACAGATTTTGCCCTTAGCGCTTATGCCCTAGCTGTGTTGCCCTAACAGGCATGATGTGTTGATCACTGTCTCTGTTAGACGCGGGAACATTTGTCCAAAGCCCAGCGTGGTCTTGTGGGAGATGGAGTTTCAGAGGTGATGACCAAGCTGAGGGTGACGTCCAGCGATGGGACCAGCTACAGCGGCGATCTGCTGGCCATCGTGGACGTGCTGAAGAACATGACGGAGATCTTCAGGAGGGCGTACTACAGTCCCAGCAGCGCAGACATGAGGGTGAATTTATACACAGGTTTATAAGTTGTGTACAAGTGTTTGTAATGCTGTATAGTTAATGTGAAAACACTGATATGTGGTATTTTATAGGAAGAATTGGTTAAATTTAGAGGAATTAACACTTAAAGGCACAACATATTGAGGCACTGGTCTCACACTATAGTGGACCAAAAACATATTAAAGTTTAATGTTATAATAAGTTTGATGTCATTATACATTTTTTTTCATCATTAAAGGTACCACTATGGAGTTTTTGAGAGCTAGTGTCTCTATGGAAAAATGTTTTTCAGAGTGGGTCTTTGTTTTGTTTGTCATACACTTGAATCCTATATTTGATTATGCCCTCCCTGACTGAATGGTAAACACCCCTGTCCTACAGTCATTTCCATAAACAGCTGGTCACTGTAGTTTTTGGGATACATCACTCAAACAGGTGGATATGCTGCATTTGTTGGGGACTATTTTCAGCTGCGGATTAACATTTGGCGTTCTAGTGAGTATTTGGAGCAGCAGGATGGTGTAGGAACATCCAGTGTAACAATGTGGCTCATGGTGTGTTTTTCGTAGTTTCTGAATATTATCAGTAGGATACATTCATTATTGGTTTGGGTCTTCTAATTTGAGAGTGAGACATCATATAACACATTCTTTCTTTGTTTTCCAGAACTTTGTGCAGTCAGTCAGCAATCTGTTGATGGAAGAGAACAGGGAGAGATGGGAGGAAGCACAACTGGTTAGTATCACCCTCTCTTTCTAAAACAGTCACCTCATCTGTAATTGCATATCTTCAAGAACTTACAGCAATAATAACAACCCCGATGCTGTACAATTGTTAGAGTTAGACACTGTGACAAAGACACAGGTGGACAAACCCACCTGTGTCTTTTCAGACTGGCAGAGGTAGAAGGAAAGAGGAGAGAGAACTGTTGAAGCACAGAAATAGCCATAGCTAATGAGTAACCGAGTCAATGCAAGCACCCACTCATCCATCTGCTGCACTCATCCACTTGTGCATTGCTATCTTTGCTTCCGTCCAGCCGTCCGTCCTTTTCTCAAGAGTGTCGCCAGAGAGGCATCAGAACAACGCCAAATAAACCAACCTGCTCCCCTCAAACCGAGGGCGGTGTCTTAAAATGCAAATAACACAGAAGAAGGAAGAAGTTTGTTTGTTTGTTGCTCTATGAAAAGACACAGTTATTACTTCTATTATTATTACCTTCAGCTGTGGCATGCCAGGAGCTTTTTATTTTCTCATTTATCCATGACCATGATCAGAGTTTAAATCACTGTGGACCATTTTTCAGTGTGACTGTAATATTGTATATTTTTGAACGTGCACGCCCGGGCGTCTGAGCAGCCAGAGGTGTCCTTTTCATTTCTCCATGGTAAAATCAATGGTAACTTTCAGTGGCTTGAAAGTTGGGTTAGGGAATTTAACACAGTGGACACCATGTCTGTTTTTAATGTTAAATTTGAAAAAGAGAGGTATTTTATCAAAAAGACAAACTTTCACTCTTTAGATCTTTATCAGGGCCAAAGATAGATTACCAGCCAGTTAAATGTGCCCCTGGGGACCCTGGGGGACACTAGGTTAACCATGTGGTAATTACAGTAGTTTGTGTTAAATTGATTAAACTCAGATTTGTTTGTTAATTATGTATGCAACGCTAAAGTGGTTATTTAATCTTCAGACCCTCGTTTAAAACGTATCTTAAAGGCCTTTATTCTTTTCTCAGTTTACAGTTTATTGTGCTTACATGGTCCATTTTACTAAATATAATTGTGCTAATACATATACAGTATACAGAGAGTGAGAGAAAGGGGGATTAAGGTGGGTAATCTGGCCCTGATCAGGACACATCTTTAACAAAGCAGAATCTGAAGACTTATAATGACATCAAACAGCGCAAATAGATAATGCTGTCAGACTTACATTTTCATTTTGTGATGGTAATAATTTAACATTAACATGGCATAAATAAGAAGGAAACTTAACCCATTCAAAACCCAGTTATGTTCCAAACACACAGACACTATATGTTTGGATGGATTGTTTCTACAGATCATAAACTGGGGTTTAAAATACACACTGATCATTACGGAGAAGATCAGCAACAGTCTGGGGACATTGATGGCTAACAGTCCAAGCTTATGCATCTTGACGAACAAAAGAAATCAAAGGTGTGAGTGCCAAACATTCAAAGTGACTAAAGGTCACCATTACCACTGTTAAGAGGATCATACTAAGACATAATGATGGAGAATGGCTTAATATCCTGGCAGAAACAGCTTCCTATTTATAAAATAAACAATAAACTGGATGCTCACACATTCCAGGGAATCCAACACAGTTTAGTGTCTAGTTTGACATATCTTCAATTACATATAGTAAGATATATCTAAAGAGTACTCCAGATAAGCCTTACATATATATGTTACATATGTAACTAACTGCATTTGTAATGGATGAATCCCAGAGATTGTACATTACGTAATAGCTAGATAACAGTCTGCAGAGAGTTGAGAATGAGTTGATTTCTCTTTTTATTAGTCTTGTCCAGATTGGAGTTAACATGGCGTTTTTAGTATTTAATATTGTAACATTTTATTTGGATAGTGCGCCTATAGATAGTGTTGAGAGTTTTATAACCTTTAAACTTTTTTTCTTTGTCTGTAGATGTTTAACAGATTGTAGTATGTGGCAATTCATGAAAATACCCAAACCAAGATATTTGTGTGCCTAAACCTAACCAAACTTTAACCACAATGGTGTAAAGTAGTTGTAGAATCTCAACTTAAAGCTGTTGAAATATTACACATAATGAACTATCTGTTGGTGGATTACGCAAATAAAGTGTTATCCCTTATACTTTGGTATGGTGAAAAACACGTGTTACACTTATCTTTCCTTTATTTTTTCAGAGAAAATTACAGTATTTTCTCAGGAAAAGGCAGAACTGCTCTGTAAAATGAACACTACAGACTGAGACCAGAATAAGTTGAATAAAGTGAATCAGCTTACCTTTACTGAAAGTGTATTTACCCTAAAGCAAACCTTTCTGAATATTGATGCCTTAACTGAACCTAAGTGTGAATTAGTTTTACTTGCTCAACCTGCCTGTAAATGCAGCTCATAAATCCGAGGTCCTCGCTGTTATTCTATAAATCTGTCATGGTGGGGGACTAGTCTTCGCATTATTAATGTCCACAGGACTCGTTATGTGTTGCTCATTCCAGAGTTTTAGAGATTTTAAAGAAGTTTTAAGAAGAACTTGTGAGTTAAAGCTGCAGCAGGTAGGAACCCGATTGTTTCACAGATTATCTGTCTCATGTGCTGTTGTCAGGATATAGTGAAAGTTTCAGTATTTTTATAAAAGTTACCTACTGCAGCTGTAATTTCATATTCTGTTATAATCAAAATGAAAAGTAATGCAGTAAGGCACAAGATGTAAATATTAATGTTGTGTTCAATATGAGAAAATGTGACGCTGAACAGTGTTTGCCACAAATAGAGCTTTTCTATTAAAGGCCTTTTGTGTAAATCTATAATCCGTTTGCTTTCATTCTTTCATGTGTCTCTGTTTTCTCAGCTGGGGCCGAACATCAAAGAGCTGTTCCGACTGGTGGAGGACTTTGTGGATGTCATTGGCCTGAGGATGAAAGACTTTCAAGACATGTATGAAGTCACCGATAACCTAGGTCAGCCTTATATCCATCCAGGAGATCTCGACAGCCATCTCTGCTTATCAAAACAAACACTCTTATCACAGATTTTCTCCCCCTGAATGATTGAGCTTCATAAATACAATGGCAGTGTATAAAAGGGAGCACAGGGGCAAGTTTACCCACAACAACCACTGTTTCATCCACTAGTAACTATATACTCTGTCATCCAACGTCAATACACAGGGTTCCTTAATATAATATATCAATATGTGTGCGTATGTTGGCCAAAATGTAACAGGAAATTGCAAAAAAATATATTTTGAAATTACCAGTTTGTCCACTAGATCATTAATGAAAGTTTGAATACGTTTTTTGGACCTACAATTAAGCATAAATGAATACCCATAGAGGAAACAGTCACTGGTGGCAGGCTATTTTAAATATCAAATATTAATCAAAGGTTAATGATACGATTACACCACAGAATAACATAATTGAAAGGGCTAATTTAGTATTACACATTGGAAGAGTTATAGCCCCTTTGGATCCTACACTTCCCAGAATGCAGCTCAGTAGCATGCATACACTGAATGGTAAACTCCATGTTTTGGTTGAGGTCTAATTTACTGTAAAAAACAAGTCTTCAGAAGTTGAAATAGAATTTATCTCTCAAAAACAACTTAAAAGATCAAATGAAAATGTAGTAAAGTCCTTTAATAAACATTTACGTCGTAACTTTAATCACAGAAAGAGCTTGTCTACAAATAGAACAGATACATTATACACTGCACTTAATGGTTTAAAAAATGCTGCTCTCCGCGACCTCCTGATAAAAACAAGGCACAGTTTGAGTTGAGTCGAGGGAGAGCATGTGGGAACTGAGGCTAGATGAGAGGTCCCGTTTATAGCGGTGCCACCTCGCTGTCTGGAGCCAAGCAGCCGCCCACTCCAGCACTGTAGCTCCCCCGGGGCGGCTGACCTCCTCTTCCCTCCCACACCTCAAACATAAGCACCAGAGAGCTCTGATTGCCAACATATAGTCCCATCAGTTTCTTCCTCCTGTTATAGGACGTGGGAATCCAACAGACTTAAGGCTCGACTGCTGAGTGAATTTTTTTGTTTGTTTGTTTGTTTCCTTGTGTTTGTGTTTTGTTGGATTGTTTTTCAATTTTGACAGTTTAGCTATTAGCACTTTCCCCGCCAGAGTATAATTTATAAGTTGCCAGCCACCGCCGGCATTTTTGATCATATTCGCTAATCTTTCAAGACCCACAGAATATTATGTTCAATGAATATGTACACAGTGAATACATCAGAAGAAAGAACAGAGCCTCTCTTTTTGTACACTAAAAATATTTTATTCTAACTTTGTTTATTCCTTTTGTTATCAGCAAAACAAATGATAGAAAATTGCATTTTTTTGGTCATTTTTAAGCATAGGATTGATTGAAATTCCAAAATGTTTTCCTCACGTCCATATTGTGACTACTATTATACAAAATCAATAAAATAATATTCTAATAGTAACATTCTGAATTATGTTAGGACATCTCCCTAAACAACTACATATTATTGTGCTTATTGGGAGTCATACAGTCATATGTCGTTAATGGCAGGTATTAGTGTGAATTATGTAATGTACAGAGAAAACACATCCATTGTCTTCTATGTTACGTCAAGTATGTTACATATGGTACGTTTTAGTTATGTCAGGTACATAACATAATTTACGATCTTTTCCTGAACTTAACCTAGTGGCTTTTGTGCCTAATCCTAACCAAACTGCAACCGTTTCACACAAACCGCTCTTTTTATTGAGGTTTTCAACAAAGCTCCCAGGGGTTAGGCACATATTCCACATCGTCATCATCATTGTAAAATATACACCATTTTTATAGTTGGATAAAAATAAGAAAGTAAGTAAGTAAAAAAACAAAACAATGACAGTGATGACAGTGAGACATCTCCATTCTTCACCCCCTTGGTTATCAAGTATAAACATAAGGCACAATGTCTATAATAAAAAATTAAATAAAGTTATAGCTATTTCCCTAAAGTCTGGTATTATTTTCTGTGTCAAGGGCGGATAGAATGCAAGCTTTATTTTGAAAGTCTGCCCACATGCAGGCACCTTGATGCATGTCTCTTGACAGACAGACAGACGGACAGAAAGAACGAAAGCAACTGCTAATTGAACAATCACTATCTAGAAAATCATTCATGTGGTGGCCAGAGGGCGGCATGGAGAATTATAGATATTCTGATTTAATCACAAACAATCAATATTTGTTTGCAAAAGCCCCCAAATGAAGATATTTGAACTCAAACACATTATTGTGGCTCATTAGTAAAGCACCGAATAGAAATATCTAAATGTGGCATTAGAAATCTATACATTGTTTGATTCATTTCTGTTTTTGAACATGTTATTTTAAAAATATATTTGACAGCATTTGATTTTTAGGCAAGGACACTTTATTTGTATAGCACGGTTCATACACCAGGGCAATTCAGTGTGCTTTTTCAGGGTAATACAAGAACAACAACAAGATTTCAGATTTAAAAAGAACAAAAGTACAAGTAAAGTGACACAAGAGATAAAACTGTACAAGTAACATGTGCAGTTTTTTACCTTTGACTTAGAAGTTGTCATGGTAGGGGCTTGTCTAATATCAGCTGGGAGGTTATTCCAAGTCTGTGTTACATGATAACAGAGGGCTGCCTCACTGTGTTTCGCTCTGACTCTTGGGACAACCAGTAGGCCAGCCAGATGTCCTAAGGCTTCTAGGAGCTTCATAAGGCACAGGCATGTCAGGCGTGTATTTGCATTTCTTGCTGCTAATATCCGAAATTCAAGGCTGAACTCCTTGGTCCCCTGAAGCTCCAGCTTTACTGTGTGTGCTGATTTAATTTGAAACCTGTTTAGGAGTACGTGCTACTAAAGCCCAACATCAGCTGACATGGTCAGGGCTTATGGGTGGGTCTTGTTCAATAATGAGGGTCCTTATGTCAACATTTCACACATTCCATAATGTTTTTATATATCCCACTGCAACATGGAATAGAGAAGAAACAGGAGGTGTAGTAGTACTTTTCTTATATAGCACTTTTTAAAAACAGCGTTTACAAAGTGTTTTACACTGAAAATAGCAGCAATAAAGAATAAGATTAAAAGGCAATATATGAGGTTGACAGATACAACCAAAAACACACCAACAATCAGAGATACTATTAAAAAGAGATAAAAACATAACACACATTACAAAAAACATAAAATATAGCGGTGTGTGTTGTTAAAATAAAATAAAATGTTTTAAAAAATTTAATAAAACACAAGGATACACAGAAGATATTATACATTATATCATAAAAACCTGATTATTAAAGTGCATTCTTAGAGGGATTTAAAAGATTTAGCTCAGTTTCTTCAGGTAGGTCGTTCCAAAGTACATGCACCTTTATAAAGAAAGCACAGCTTCCTTTAGTCTTGATCCTGGACTCTGGAACAACTGAAACGGCCTTTTCTGAGGATCCAAGGTTCATAAAGAGTTAAAAGGTCAGCGATATAAATGGGGGCTAGACCTTTCTGTGCTCAGCAATCTGTAATCAGCAGGATCTTAAAATCAATTCTAAATCTTATTAGAATTGCAAATGTGGAGAAATAAAATGTGAAGTAAATATTATATCAGAGGTGAAAGTTTCAGCTGTCACCATCTCTCTGTTGCAGTTTTGAGCATCCACAAGCGTCCAGTGGTTGGCCACGCTGACATCGGCTTCCCCATGAAGGGCTGGAGGGGCATGGTGGACTGGGCCCGCAGCTCCGAGGACAGAGTCACCATCCCCAAGAACATCCTGTCCACTGGCAAACCAGGTGAGAGCCGTAACGCTCACAGCTCCGTTACAACCCACTGAGACACAACATACCCACTGTGTAGCTGTAACCAGGAACGAGTGACAACAGGTTGTTCTGTGTGCATCAAATTCATATTCATAACTGACAAAATAATGAGTCTGTTGGATGATTTATGAATTTATTTATTTAGAGCAAAACATGTTCCCCAAATACTGATTACAGCGGGCCTGTCAGCCTTCTGTCTGAGCATTCAAGAATGCGTGTGCTTGAATCCCTGTACGTGTGTGTTTGCTTGAGAGGGGGCCGTTGAGACAAAAACAGCAGAAATGGAAGAACAGCAGTTGATTTATAAAACAGTGTTTACTGCCATTAATCTGCAAAGCAAAGCACCCGCTCAGACAAATGCACACAGAGACGGCTGTATTTAATGTCGAAAATAAAACATGCAGGAGAATAACAAAATCGTTTCTCATCGCCTGCTGTTCAGCAGCTGTACAACAAAAAGGCGTGTTGTCTTCAATGAGGCCAGAGTGATTACATAAAATGTTAACACTAAGCCCATTTAAAGCCTTAATAATTTGATGGCGCTGAATCGCAAACAGGAGCATTCCCATTCTTGCTTGTTGCTTCCAGACAAAGAGAATTATACAACTGTGTGGTCTCACAGCGCGGACAAAGTGAGAATGCACAAGGCAGAATGTGTGTCTGAGAAGTGTCAGATATGAGGATTCACTGCTCTATTCCACTTCATGTCATTGCAAATTGAATATCTGAATTCTTGTATCATGCTAATCACTTCAGATCAAAATGTGCATATTCATAGATTGTGGAATTTTATTTTAATGTGGAAATTATACTCATTTTACAGAGAAAATACATATCAGACACATTATTGTGTCAGCAGACTATTTGTGTATGTTGTAGTACAGTACATGTAGATTGTACAGGCGTACCTAATAAAGTGGCCACTAACAGAGCATACTGACAGAACAAAAGCAAATGAAAATAACTGATGAAATGAAAATGTGCAACATGAAGGAAAACCAACATGTTCCTTTGTCAGATTTACACAGGCCAGATGCTGTGCTGTATCTGTAGACAGTATTTATGCAGTTGTATGTGACAGTTTGGCCACTCCTTGACAGAACAATTTGTTTTCACTGAGAAAATGTAAAGACAGCCTCTCAAGGGTATGCAACAAAAAGCAATATTTGCTGCAAACATTCATGCATTCTTTCAGTTTATTTCATTAAACTGGAAAAAAATAAAAAAGATCATTGTGGCATGTGTAAAGGTTTAGGCAACCGTAGAGTTCTGCAGCCTCAGGTCTCAGCTCATTAGGCCTGAGGCATGTCAACAGTTGTCATTAGAAAACATCAGCTGGGAAAAATAATTTACCTGACTTAAAGGGCTGCTACACATTCTCAAAAGTGTATTTTCTTAATTATGTTTAGTAGTATCTGGCCATGTAGATTTTATTTTAATGCCTGGATTTTTAGATATATGTCAGCAATACAATGGAAATAAACACTATTTAGTTTGTGGAACATACAACACTGTAAAAACTTAACATGGACAGCTTTCTTTTTTTATCCATTTTCATTTCACTCACATCAAGCAGCACTGACAGGAAGTCAGACACAGAGACGGCATAGAGAATCCAGTCAATTTTCAAAAAAAAAAAAAAAATACTGCATGCAGGCCCAGATCAAATTTCACACTAGATCAACATTGTGGCACCAGGCCAGAAGTCAGTAAGACAGGGGCAGGTTAGAGTAGATTTTAAGAAAGAGAGACACTGCGGTTTGTATCCTCTCCTCTCGGTGGGATTTGAAGACGTGCTGATCACAGAGCCAAATTGCATTGCAGATGCAACATTATAAAGCTGTGCCTGGTGGAATTTCAGGGCTGGAATGTAGATTAACAAGTAAATCAAGAGATTTGCCTTCAGGTCCATGTCCTCTTTCATCAGAACACTCTGGTACAACTCGACTTCAATCAGGAGAGACAACTGAATGAAGTAAAGATAATTGTTTATTATTAAAGTCTTGACAGGAAGTCTTTGGCTCTTAGACTCTACAGGGAGATTGTTGTGATTGAGGGACATCTGCTTCGAGAAGCAGCAACATAAATCTCCCATAGTCCAGACACTGGTGATGGTGGCTGATGACTCTGCGGAGGCTGAGGAAATAAAGAAGCAAGCCTCAGGAAACAAAACCAACATTTTGCCTGGCTACATACCGCTAGAGTTGACTAAATCGATGTTGTGTTTGGTTTAGCCTCCCCCGGGAACAATTGAAAAATTGGGGAACCCTCCATTCAAATGACACAGCGGTAGTACACGAGTGTGAGGAGGATGAGTGTATTCAGCTTTAATGCTGTGGACAGGGTTTATACTAACAGTTCTCTGTGACTTTGACAAAATATTTTCAAAACATTGTCACTGAATGTAGCACCATCCAATCTCAGTACACTGTAAAAGAAATAAATTAAAATTCAATTCAATTCAATTCAATTGTTAAAATTGGGGGTATCAAAAAATACTATAAAATAACAAATAACCGACTCATAAAAAAAAATAAAAATACAGTGATTCTCTATAATTAAAATGCAGTTGTTTATTTTATTTTATTTTAGACATTTACATATGTAAAAACAATGAAATTACCTATAAATACAGGCGAACACTGCTATGATACAAATAATCAGGCTTAAATTTACAGAAGAGTGCTGTTCTTATTTTATTTTTCTTATTTTAATCTGAATTTTAAGTTATTGTTAATGCTTTTACACTGATAATAACATTTATGCAACGTTTTTTGTTGTGAAAACTTCCATAAGTATACTAAATATTTGTCAATTAACAAACAAATCCATGTCAAATTACAGAATTGTTTACTGTTAATTATCACTCATTTTACATAATTTTTTTAACATTAAAATGTAATCTATTTAGAATACGGTAGTCAATATAGATTATAGATTTGCAAATGTATCAAACTGTCTTATTTATTTTCTTTAAATAAGCCGACATTTTCCACGTTATTTTACATTACACATGTAAATGGGAAAACCCCTGTAAACGTACAGATTTTACAGTGTAGTAAGGGGGATGCATATTTGTGTTTTTGCATCACGAGCCCCAGCCGGGCGCCTCTCCTCACTGCAGGCAGGTGCTAGGTACGCAGTTTGCAGTAGCAGTAGGGCTATTTGTCAGCTGGGCTGTTTTTTCGACCATTAAAGACCTGTACTGCTAGCATGCTAATGAGGCCGTCACTCCTAATCAGGAGTCAACAGGAGCCAATCAGGAGCAATTAGAGACAATTTCCTCCCCAGCTGGGAGATGTGTCTCCACGGTGGCAATGTCACACCAGCAGCCAGCCCTCTTTATGTGCACAGGCTGGACGTGCTCACTCGGATTAAAACGGCTCTCTAAAGCCTTGTTTACACTGATTGATCGTCCTTTTCTCACATCCCTAGAAATGTTCTGAAATAAGCTTTTTCCTCAAATAAAAAAACAAACAAATGGCATGCTCTGTAGGCAACAAAAGGACAGAGAGGGACGCATTTTGTTTAATGCCTCTGAACTGTAAATGAAACAGTGTGGGGGGGCTACAGGAAGAATTAGATTCGCCTTGTATTTGCAGCGTGCAAATATGCAGCAATCACCCTCAATTGGAGCCCTGAAAAATAATCCATCAGTTTCAGCCAAATGTGTTAATCACAGTTCAATTTTTATTTAAAATGCAAATATAAAAACTTTTAATGAGATAGGACGAAACATCATACTTTATACATATAGTTCCAGCAGCTGCAGGACCATAAGTGGCCATTTAGTTATATACTATGAGGCACATTGAAAAACTGCAGTTTAACATAATCAGTGATCAAAACCCTAACCTTAACTATTAGGACCATTACTGGTGAGTGTATGTGGTGTTCTAGCTCCTTAAACTACAAATCATGCATGCTTTAGATGTTTGCTGCCCATTTTCCAATGTATACTGCAAAGATTGTTTTGGGTGGCCTTTGCTTTCTCTCTGTAAGAGCCTTTTCAAGCTTAGTTAGGTTGTAGAATCCATCACAGTGAACATCAAGTCTTCATGAAGTTCTTATATAATCATGTGGCCCTGTGTTGTGTCTGCTAATATTTTTTCATTTATTATATGGAAATGAACAGAAACCAATGGATACCTTGACAAATACAGTAGAAAAAATGCAATATTATTTTAAAAATCACAGCTGCATGGTTTGCTTAGCTTAGATTTTACTTAATTTTTACTTAACTTAAGTTTAACTTTAACTTATCTTTAGCTTTAGCTTTAACTGAACTTTAATTTAACTTTACTAAAGTTAAACTTAACTTTGTGATTACAGCAATAGTGTACATCACATGATGTGCAGGGGCCCCAAAGATGTGTAAAACAGTGGATAAATTATTTGATTATTTGAGCCTGAAGCTGCATGATTAAGTCCTTTTAACCTGTTGGACCCGCCGGACCTGGTACAATGCTTTACTGCCTGTAAGAAGTTAATAAAACGCTGTGGTGTTTTTCTTTTTAAATGTTTCCAAAAGACGAGGCTTCAACTCAACAGTCCAAGTGTATTTTTCTCAAACACAGTTTGTTTGGCAATAATTGAAACAATTAACCAAAAAAATAACAGCTCTGTGAATATAAATATATAAATGTTATAAAGAGTTCGGTCTAGACCTGCTCTATTTGAAAAGTGTCCTGAGATAACTTCTGTTATGAATTGCCACTATACAAATAAAATTTAATTGAAATTTAATTGAATTGAATATAAGGGACAGTCGAAATGAAACGCAGCAGTACACATATATCCGCTCGCTCGACTCAGTCATGTTAGCTTTCAAATTAAACTAGAGAAGCTCATCTTTCTGCTGATACCAAGCAAAAAATGATCCGACCTAACCAGCTCATGTCAGCCCTGTAGCAAAGACGCAGCAAAATTTAGCATTTTATCGTCAAAATGTGAAATGCATATGAACCTTATAATTGTGCAGCAATTCTTCATTTACTTTGGGTATGTCTTTTTAGGCATTTTTTCTGAAAATATGGCTAGGGCTTAACAGGTTAATGCCTGCATGGTAGCAGGAAGGCTAAACTGGAAGTTAGCAGCAGTCACTAGTTCATTCTGGTAATTTTTTTGGCTTCATGCGCACTGGGCAGTTTCCATAGTAATGAATAGAGCGCTGCCTCGCCACTGTATCCAGTTCTCTTTAACACATCCATGATGTTTACTTGCTGGCGGTCTTCCTATTGTGTCCGGGTACCAACTACAGATGGTCAAGGGTACTGACTGGCGTATTAACGTAACATACAATACATGTTTTGACAGTATGGTTAACAATTGAACTGTGGGACACACTTGGCCTGCTCCTCAATAAGCAGGTCGCAGCAGTCAACAGACCAGCAACACCTTGCTTTCCCAGATGCTGTGTTATCACTGGCTATTTCCATGCAAGTACATAAAGAATAAAATCAAATAAACTTTATCGTGCATGCATATGTGATGATACAAGTCAAATAAATTTAGAGACATTGTGATATTTTCCTCATTTTTAGTTTTAACTTCACTTTACATCTGTTGCTGTTCCTTAAAGCCTCTTTTAAAGGCAGCATGAGCAAGATACAGCAGAAGTTCACACGAATGATCAAAATATTATCTGACGGAGTAGAAAGACGCAAGTTAAATTTGTATGATGTTTACTCCATTCCTGGGATGTGTGTTGCTGTAAGTAGGTAATGGAGTATATCAGGTAAGTGCACACTCGCTGTTAGAGGGTTTTCTAGTCAAGGTCCTATCACCAATAACAGGTTGAGAAGAGCCCCCAGTATGACAAACCCTCTTCGCAAACAGAGGTGTGTTGAAGCAGGGATTAAACCAAGCCATAGTATGCATTTCATTTTATCCTTGTGTTATAAATTGTAGCTTTGACCTGTTCATTATATGATGTAAAGCCATGTGAGTGCGAAAGTCTAGGCATGACTAAATGCATGTGCATAATCACACTGCAACATATGCAAACAAACATTCAGTAGATAAATCATACAAACAAATGTACATTGACAGGTAGTTGGCTATGAACTGTTTCAGCTCTCACACACAGACATATGACTTATTGAATCACTGGTTAAAGTCCCTCCAGGCTCGCTCTTGTTGGGCACAGACAATCTGGCTGAGCATATTGGCTTGGCCAGCCAAAGAGTGGATGAGCAGGACACATAATACTTCATCCCCCTCACACACAGACACACACACGTCTTGCTCCGTTCCCCCCTGATGCCCATGGGAGCTCAGCTGTTGCCTGGGAGCTACAGCCTCTGCCTGCTGCCTGGCACACTAGGCACTACGTGCTCTCAGGCTGCCATGTAGTGTGCTGGAGCAGAAGAACTGGATGTCTTCAGATGGCCCGGCAGATGGAGTTGTGTTTTTTTCAGCCTTTGACACTGCAGCCGGAAAGAGAAGGCTTCTCCTCGCCCCGGGCCTGTCTGTGCCTTCATGTAGTCCAGCAGTCAAGTTTTTGACAAATTTCTTCCGATGCTGGCACTTTTCTGCCGTCCCTTAACTGCAGCAGGGGGAGCTCACCCACAGAGAGCTGCACGTACAGCTGCACAGATAAATATCAGCCAATAGATGTCCTACCGTGGGTTCTGGAGGTCTTTTGTGTTTGGCTGATCTCTCTCATGTGCCGCTCAGTGACCGTGCAGCCAGAGCACTGGGTGACCTGAGGGTAAAATGATGTAGACCCAAAGCCCTGACTCACTCAAGTTCAAAGTGTCACTTCTTGCTCTCTTCTTGAAGTGAAGAAAAAAGTTTGTTTGCTGAGTTGCACGTTCTTTGGGATCACTGTTCTCTGTCCAGCACTTTCAGAACAAGATATTTTCATTTAATGACATTTTTATTGGATCCTACTGTCTTTGGTGACCCCTAATCTTCCTTCTGCTGACACTATACACAAGTGAATCCTGCAGAGATAAACTCCTTAAATCACACGCTAGTTCTTTATCATACTATTTTTTCAGCAATAGCCATTAAGTGTAATTCCGTAATCATTGTGTAAGTGTAATCACTATACTTTTTGTTGTCAAATTGTGGACTTACACAAGGGATTCTTGGGAAAAGATAAATGCACTCACTGGAGCTGATGAAGAAGACAACAGCTGGTGTCGGTGCATTTAGATCATAAATTCAGCACTAACATGTGGCATGACATTGTTGTCTATCCTCTTCAGTAAATAAATGCATTATATATATATATGCATTATGAATCCTCTTGGGCCACATATGTTTGGCCGGGCTGTAAACACAGCTGTAAAGTTGCTCTTGCGTTGTATTTCTGACAGAGTAGCCACTCAAACTGTGCTCGCTGCCCTTTGCAGTTGATACATGTGTGATTTTAGCCTAGTATCATAGGAAGTATATTCATTTTGGACGATTCCATAGGTCAAGATTTAAATCCAGTACCAATGAAATACACTTTCTAAAGGGAGATCCAAAAAAGTGTAGGTGTCTGCATACACTGGTGTGTTCACCCATGTTTGTTTATTGTCCCCATACATGCCCCATCTCAGACAAGGGCAGAGGACAACATTGACCATGCTAACCCTTGTAGCCACGCAGCAATCTGTCGCGCATCAGATTTTCATGTGGAAGACCACAGTTTTTTTTTCGTTTGTTACCATAACCACAATCATGTCCAAACCATGTGTTTTATTTGATTAAACTTATAAGAACCTTAGTGTTTAGTATCCTATAACCACACCTTAACCACATTTTATTTTCCATAACCATAATCTTTCTCTGACTACAACTATATCATAGTTGTAATGCACAGATCTTGCTAAAAGCACAATCTGATAAATGTTAGTAGCAATCATAAGGAAATAAAGGCACTGAAGCATGGACCTGGAATGCTAAAACAAAACAAAAAAAAAACACTGCTTTTCAGGACCAAAGCTAGAATTTTAGAAATAGTTAGGTCATGAATCTTAACACCACTAGATGGGAGAATACTATGAAGGCTATTGTATAAAGCTATGCATTTTAAGGCATTTAGAGAGTGACATCAATCAACACTTTGGGTTATGGTAAATCGGCTTGGAGCAAGCCACACAACACAACAAGTGTTGATGACATATACAGATGACTCAATATTTAATTCCATCTTCGAGCCACCAAACTAACATGTCTGGATTTGGCAACCTGGGAATGAGACTCAACAATAAACTGTTTTTCCAGAATGACTGACCCTATACTTTTAATCACTCACAGGTATATAGTGGCGATTTTGTTTTTATTTAACCTTTTTTTAATTAAATAATTACCAAGGTCCAAACCTGGGTGACCTCATAGCTGGCTACTATCATGATCGTGTACCCCCTTTAACCACCAAATCAAACCATGGCTGAATTTGTAGAGACTAACTTAAATGCTACAGTGAATGGAACACTACCTTAATTCATATAATTGGTAATACCTGTTTAAGTTAACGGGAAGCCCTTAAGAAAGTTGCACCATAATTTGACAAGCACTTCTGTGTAGACACTCAAGACACTTTTTTAGCCAAGCCAGTTTCTCTACTCCTCCACTGCTGAAGTGAAATTTAGTCAAACACTGTTTTGTTTTTTTCCCAGGGTGAGGACAGTGTCAGGCTGTGCTGCTACTATCTGCCACAATGGCGATTATGGAAATTAGCACTGTCAGTTGTGCATCCATGTATCTGTGTGTGTGAGTATGTGACTGTAAAGCAGTGTAAGAGACAGCGTTTATAGCTGACTAGTCATGTAGGCCAGTTCTAGTGTAAAGAGCTCTTGGGGGCTGGAGGAGTGCAGGCAGCATGGCTGACCTGCATTCTCCTCTATAGCAGGCCACTGTACTAACAGGGACTGAACCATTCAGTCTCTCCTAACTCTTCCCTAAACACTTCCTGTCTGTGTGTGTGTCTGTACCTCTGTTTCTCCTCCAACAGACTCAGACGAGTCCTCAACGTTTGTGACCGGCATTGTTCTGTACCGGAACCTGGGCAGCATTCTGACTCTGCAGAGGTAAGACTGCTGTCTGCTTTACAACTGCAAGATTAGGCACTCTGTCGATTGTTAACCAGGTTTCCCTCCGGCCACGAAACTCTATCAATTTCAGGTTTCCTTCTGGTCATGAAACTGCATATCAGGAGAATTCAGAAAGGTGTATTCAGACAGGGAAGCCAGGGAATGTGATAGGTTTACAAGAATGATACCAAATGTATTTTACAGTTCAGGTTCAGGGCGTGGTTTGAGGACTACTTTACAGGAATGTAACACAATTGGTTTGACTTTCTATTCTAGGATCATTGACCATTAGTAGTACAATGCAAGGTACTAGGAAAACTTTAAAGGAACATTTCGAAATGTATTGTACAGCTTTGATTATAAAAAAGCTTTCAATGGATGCAGTTTGTTCAGTTGTCATAGAAAATAACACAATAACTTAGAAGACCAATCAGAAGAAAGTTTGGGAAAGTGGACATCTAATTAATATCATTGTATCAAACTACTGTCTGGAACATATAATATCAATTGTGTCAGATTACAAATACTTATCAGAATGTACTTAAACAATGTTCCAGATTGTGTTGGTTTTAGGAACACTTACCTGTATGAAACTGTATGTTAGATAAAATAGAACTTTGAGGTTATATCATATGTGAACATTGTCACTCAGTCCATCACTTTGGTCCAAATATCTCTATTACCATGAGATTTTGTACATACATGCATGCTCCCCTCAGAATGAAGTTTAATCAGTTTAGTGATCCCCTGACCTTTACTTATACTGGTTTATGACCAAATGCCCTAAGCATTCCCATCAACATCTGCTGTACTTTTGTTGAGTGCTAATAAAAATCTTAACAGGCTATTAGCCATGGTAAACATTATACCTGCTAAACATTAGGATGTTAGCATTGTCATCATAAAATATAAAAAAACCTTTTAAGATATCTGCTGAAACTGTCACTATATTTTGTCTGTAGTACATGAGACAGATGATCAGGTTTTCTTTCTAAAGCCATTTGAAAAAATCCACCACAGCCGAATTAAAACAACCAATCAGAGCCATGACAAGTCTCTAAGCTTCAGGCTTATTATGTTCGATGCCATGGAGCTTGTACCGTTGAGTCGAAAAGACCTGTTTGTTTGTAAGACGTGTCGCATTTCGCAGCTGCCTCAGAAGCCTAAGGCTCTCTGTCCAGGGACTACAGAGCACCTGAGGGGCGTCTTTGAGAAGACGGGTTATGGTGAGAGGGGACTGGGAACTTGGCAAGGCACCCTCTCAGGCATGTGGTTTCACAGGGCAGCCGGCTCCTTCTGCTTTGCTGAGGGTTAAGTGGGCGGGGCTTAGCAGAGTTATACGTGCACATGTACTGCAGCTTTAATGCACAAGACAGACTTCAGTAGGGAAAGATGCTCTGATTTGACAAAATTTGGTCGTAGTTGAAAGAGACAAAAATTACTTTTGACTCTCGACCCATCCACCCTGACCTCCGTCATGCCAGTTCTGCCTTTGTTTGTACAACAGTCAAAATTCACACAGCCACACTGTTAAGTTAAATCAGCTGCTAAAATACTTATATTCTATATATCTGTTTGAACTTTTAGAAGTTCTCCAGTCAAGGACCATCCTTGAAACTTAACTGAAAGGCAAGCATTATCAAACCAGGTGAGAGGAGGATTCTTAGAATATAAAATTCCACCAACCAATCCAATGTGAACAACTTTGGCCATCTTGTTAATGAAAAAACACCCAATTAGTTTAAAAGTGTGAATGTAGTCACATATTTAACCAAATGACAACAATGATTATACAATATTGGAATGTTTAAAACTTCCTTTATTAACCATTGAAATTACTCACGCTGTAGAACGCTTGAATCATATTCCAGGTTTAACTACAAAACTGTTGTGGATTGTCACTGCAGAGTCGGGGCATTTAACATCAGTGCTGCATTCAATGTTTCCAGTTTAATGAAAAACAACGATTTGATGCAGAAACAGAAGCACGCTAACAGTGGGTGGCCTCATGTGTGTCTTTTATCTCCGTGAGTAAAGGGATTTCTTGGAAGAAGTTGCTGCTCGCATGAGGATTAACATACATTTTAACACAGCACCGTACATGTAGCAATGTATAATTACATGTGTGTTTGCACACTGGAATGCATGCATGCTTCTGTGAATAACAGCCGGTTATCTACAGCTGTGGTTGCTGTGTTAAGGAGCTCTCTATTATGATAATGTGGTAAAAGCACATAACAAACTGGGAACACACAGAAACAGGGAAATGAAGCAGACCCTCATACTCTCTCCAGTCCTCCCACATGTTTGTTGTGAATCTTTGGATTGCTGCTCCTCTCCATGTTTCTCAGCTCCTCTTCACTCTTCTTCTTTTCATTCTTGTCTCTTTTCCATTTCTGCATTTGATCCCCCTCTCAAAGAAAAGGAGATGAGTTTGAGGCAAGAGACTAGATGACACAAACATTTAAGTTGACTGATTGTGTTTTGGAATGGTGAGAGGGCGATTGTGCATAGAGGATACAGTGATGGTGTGAAGAACTAGAAAACAGAGCATGGGCTGTTGAACATGCTTGGCCGGCTGGAAGCTTTGGGTGTCAGTACTTCCAGTAGCAATTCACTTTTTTCTGATTGTCTCATTCCACGTGATTGATAGTACCCATGAAAAGCAGAAATTGCAATGCATACTAAACAGGCAGAGAGAATGTAAAATGTAATGTAAAAGATAAGCTATTGAAAAACAATGTGAACTGCTTCAGATGCGAGAAAAAAAAACTCTAGCCTCTTTAGGGTTTACTTAGCAGGTAGGATATGTTTGCTCTGAAGCAAAGCACAAAGACTGGCGAGCTCATCAGAGGCAGATGGGTCAGTAATCTGTTACATGTTTTATTGTTGATTGAGCTATTGAGGCTCATGTGATTTCGATCCTTATTTATAAGCAGACTGTGCATGAACTGTTACTGTTTTAAGTGGTTCTAATGAAATGCTTTATCGTTTTGTGACAGGTGTGTGACCTTTGCTAAAGCAGCAATGTCAGTCTGTCCTTTCAAATCTCCCTTGTGGTACATGTGGCCTTTTATAGGATCTTCAATGGACGTCATTGTTTGCAATCCAAATGTTCCTCAATCAGTTATCCCAAAAAGTTTAGTATGTAATATGCATGTCTGTCAGTTGGTTAGTCCACTGATTTCATCCAACGTAAATATCGGGGAAGTAGTCATTGGAAACTGGCATTGTGTACACAAACAGTGGACAGGTAGTTTTGACTGAAATGCCTCATTAACTGTTGAATGAATTGCCACGAAATTTGGTACAGATATGTCAAAGTTTTTCAATTATGATGTAAGATATCTATCTACAAGACGGATTCATTTTTAAGGTTCCCAAATTATGTATCCTAGTGATTTTGTCAATGTCCTATTTATATGTATTTATAGTCAAATATTAAAGCAGTTTTTGGATGGATTTCCACAAAGTTTGGTACAGTCATGGTCCCAATGGTATGATGTTGGTGATTTCCAGTAGGTCAAAGTTTTAACGTACAGTATTTAGTGAATCTACTAGATTTATCAGCAATTTGGAACAGATATTCATGGTTCCCAGACAATGTGCCATTATGACTTGGGTGATCCTCTGACTTTTCTTGTGACTTTTAATCTAGTGCCATTTTGTGTTCTGCTAATTAGCAAATAACAAATAAGTTAAAACATTATGATGGTGAACCTGTTAAACATCATGTTAACATTGTCATTTTTCAGCTTATGCTAGCATTTAGCCCAAAGCCCAAAGTGGCTAGCCACTGATGTTTTTCTTTTTCTCCCTCCAGGAACAACACAGTCCTCAACTCCAAGGTTTTGTCAGTGACAATCAAGCCCACCCCTGCTTCCCTCTCTGCTTCAGTTGTAGTTGAGTTTTCCCACCTGTTTAACGTGAGTGACTTTTGTCTTAATGCAATGTTCCAATATCAAGCTATTGATGTTATGTTCTGTCACTGGTACTGTTTCATGATTCTGGTGATCATGTGATGTTTATGTTCCCCATCCATTAGGGCACTACCAACCAGACCTGTATATCCTGGGACGAGAGCGACAGGTAAGGTCCACTATATTGTTGATTTGTCATGCTCGCACCATAACCTGCTATATGGGTGGACCTGGATTGATATGACTCTTTGTAAACTGATCCAAGATAATATTGATTGTATTCTGGAAAAAATAGGACCCAGCTTTTTGGGAACTTGCCCCATACTAGGAACTCAGCATCAGGATATTTTAGCCATTACAGCACATCTTTTTAAATCTAACTTTGGTGAATCCTCAACTTTATGGAAGTGCACCATGGAGTACTCCTTTAATGCTTCCAGTAGCTAATATTTATAACTAGCCATTCAACACTTAGGTCCAAAGAATTTTCTAAAGATTTTTAGAAAACTAACCCTTCACTGGTGAGATAAAAAACATCAGATATGTTCCTTCCACAAATATTCCACAAGAAACTGAGCTCAGACTAGTTTTGAACATTGAACACATGGCCAGTTTTCAGTTTTTTTTATTTTATGGTTAATAAACATCATCTGTTCAAATTATCTCATACCAGATTAATACGCCCTATAGACAACCAGTCAGACTGAATCATTCTGGCAAGCTGAGTTGACACTGAGAGATCCAGATCCCATTTGTAATGATTCAACAGAATACTGGCAAACCCATATAGACGTAGCATATAAGGTAGTTCCTGCTACTCCAATTGGATGTTTTAAAGACCCCATGTTCCCTCTGAAAGTTCCATGGCTGGCCACAGTAGGTACATTTCTTTTTATCTTGACAAAGTCAGTGCACTGCTCCCCAGAGAAAGGTGCTGAGTGTGTTGGACAGCTCCACAGCTCTTGTCTGGGAAAACGCTAACCCCACGCTATCACTGCTACGACACTGATGCAGCATGTGGAAAATTAAAAGTGTCGCTCACAGCTTTGCTCCCCCTCCCAGCCCACGCACACACATCAAAGTAAGATAGAGAGCAGTTCAGAGTCTACTGAGAGAGAGAGTGGCAAGCATGACAGAAAAGGAGTAAAACATACATATTGAACAGTTCAGTTTTACTGCTTCTGTGGCCAGATTCAAAGCACTGCTCATTTGCTCCTTGCTTTTAAGTGCCCTATTTGTTTAAGACAAGAAAATTGCAGAAGCATGTTAGTGCGTGAGCACTGAGCAAGGGAAAGAGAGAAGGAGAAAGAAAGAGGCAAACATTTTGCAGCCTTATTGCAATGCAGGTTTGGACATTTGCATTTAGATGGGTGTGAACACTTGTGCCACATAGACGGAGAGCAGAACATTCATGGCCTCAGTCAAGAGATTAAAAAAAGTTTGGCTTGCCACATAGAGACCTGGAGCAAGAGAGAGTAAAACTTAGAGACAGAAAATTTGGGGAAAAGAAGAGAGAGAGTAAATATTGAGAAATTGAAAAGATGTTAATATGACAGCCTGCCCTAACAATGAAAAAGTATAAAGTATACTTTTTACTTAAATATATAAATAAATAGACACCACAGTCATTTATACTTCTGCTATCAGCACTGTGATGTGAAATTCCGAACTATCATAAACTCTTGAATTTACCCCAACTGTGGATGGAACCAGGCTTAAACTAAAAGAATACCGTGTCATTCACTACATAAATATAGCTTGTTCTATAGTCTGAAACCCTTCCTGCAGAGACATATTAAAAGTTCTCTGTGCATTGCCATTAGCTTGTGCCTTATGCTATTGTCGTGTCAAACCCTGTAGAAGAGCACCTGCTCCCTCTGTAGATAGAAACAGCTTCATTCATTCTAAGGTAACAAAAACACAATGATTCTTATTTTCAGGGGATTATTCACTAATGAAAACATACCTATGAATATTATATTCCATTTCTGACAATAGATCCTCCTCAGTGTTACACACTGAACCTTTAGTGTACAGATAGTATTTAAGTCAGCCTTGCCTTATTTTTGATTAGCTTATAGCGATGAAACTCAACACTTCCTGCACAGACAAATTAAAAGCTTTCCAGTACTGCAGCATATGTAGGGCACAGTCCCTAGATTTTCTGGACAGCTTTTATTTTACGGTAGCTGCAGGAAGTGTTGAGATTCATGAACAGTAGCTTTACACAGATTGCAAAGAGAGTATAGTAGAAGTTATTGGAATTCAATAGTTGAAATTCAGAGTGACAGATTGGTTAGTTAGTGCTGTGGAAATGTACATTAAATTGACCACATTTACTATAATAGAGGTAGTTTCACTACCCCAAGTGGTTTATACCCACACTTTATTTTAAGGTCTTGCTCATTATTTGAATATATCTAACAATTGATGGTACATATGGTTTCTATTAGTTCAAACCCGTGTCAGAAGCTGGTTTAATGACAATGTTACCAAGATACATTATGAAAGTTTAATGCGTTGACCTCTGGATGTAACTACCATCAACAGGCACAAGAGACGACATAGAAGGAGACACAATGACAGAAACACAGCAAGGACAAAGAATCTAATCTCCTTGTGTTTGGCTGTGGGGTTGGGGGTTGGGGCTGGGTGGAGACGTGTTCTATGCAAAATTAAAATCCATCTTGGACAGCAGCTATGATTAATGAGTTAATATTTGGGAGAGAAATTGGAATCTGAGGAGGCGTCGTTGTCACATTGATAAGAGCTGTGAAGCAGCCTGGGTCTTCACTTGCACCACACTTTAATCTCTCTGAAATCAATAATAAGAACATCAGCAGCTTCTTTCTGTCTTTCTCACTCTCACTCACACTGACATTATTACTTAATTTTGTTTACAGTATGTCTTACCTGATGTACTAAAAATACTTGAGCTAAATGTGATTTGGCATCAAGCTGCTGTTGCCCTGAAGAGTGAGAGTGCAGCCTGAGAGAAAACCTGATAATTCTAACACTCTCATATGGGTGTCTAGTAGATTATCCTGCTGGGAAGCTTTTCCATAATACTTCTTGGTTTTCATAGACATTTTTGGGGAATGTGATACCTTTATTAACACAAAACTGTCTTGGTCACACGGAGCCCCTTCGCGATAAAGATTGAAACAAGATATGAAGTGAAGGTGGTGCGTGATCCAGCACAATTAGTTTGAATTCATTTGAAAGTTACACTAAAAATACATTATAATATAAACATTATAAATATAAAATTGCTTTGCCACTAGATGTTGCACCAATATTTCCAGGGTTTCCCGCAGGAAATGTGTTAGTCAAGGTGGTGGGCCGTCAGACTGGGGGGGGCAGTTGGTGAGGTAGGCCTGCTTCGTTACACGAAGAAGCCCGCAATTTTTGGTTGTATTTTTCTGTCCATTTGGCTGTGTACAATGCGAGAAAAAAAATCATGTGCAGTCATCAAACATATAGCTATAAGACAACCACATGTAGACGCAACTATGTTGTTAAATGTTTCCTTTTTACCCGGATAAAGAATGTTGTAGAATGTTTGGCGAACAATAGATAGCGTGATGACAACCACCAGATACCGATGTTCGGACGCATCACACAATTCGGAGGCATATCACATATTTAAAGATTATAAAAAGTGATTATTTTCCGAGTCATGGCATGTTTTTCATTATTTTTTTAATGCGTTCTGCGGAGAAGGGAGACTGGCATCGGTCACGGTTTGGAATGAAAGGGAGAAAACAGGATAGAGTAACACGGCGGATATCGCTCTCATTGCTCATATCACTCGGCCTACTTTTTTTTTTTTTTTTTTTTTTGACGACGTAGTTAAGGTGGCAGGCGTGTTTTGCTAAGGCGGCAGCCTTAGCTGCAAAGTGCTGCGGGAAACCCTGATTTCGTACCAAAACAATGGGCACTACAGCCAACCAGACTCTATTGACAACATTAAAACATTAGATAAAACATTATAAAACACGCTTAAAACCTGACTGAAACAAAACTCACCAAGGCTTTCCACAGTCTTCCTCCCAACAATCACCAACTCTGCCATGTAATGTTAGCTAATCCTTGGGGAGAAATGCACCAGTCAAAGTACGTCCACGACAGGTTCAGATTGGTATTGGTATAAGTGTCTGATGGAAAGGATCTCTACAGAGAACGGTAATTTTACCTTTTTATTTTAAAGTGTGCCGTCACTGTTGAGCTCTTGTTAGTGCTAAAATTGTTATACAAGCCCAATGACTTTTAGTCATATCCTATTCTTTGATGTGCCTTATTATTGAGACTCTACTACCAAATTCACATATTGTTGTCACCATCATTCATTCAAGACTTACTTGCTATGGCTGAAAAAAAACATTTGAAAATTAGAGCTGTTTATTTGCAAGAGTCTGGTGATAAGATACGTATCACGATACAGGGGTTACAGGTTTTTGAGAATCGATATAATATCACTAAACAAAATATCACGATACAATAATTTTCTATATTTTCTTACACCCCTATTGCAATTGTGGGTCATCTATACTACTCCAGCCAGTACTGATACAGAAATGGTTGTTTACTAAAACAAAAACTTCAGTAAGACCAAAATTCAAACCCAGTCTGTGCATTATGAACTCACTTTGCCACTTCCCCTCATCATCCACGTGCTGCTGTCAGTGCTGCTTACAGACAGCAGCCCTGCAATATTGCATTAAATCTGTCAGCGGTTAAAACTTCAAATGGTGCTTCAATGTACATACAGAACACAAACTTACATGACGTCAAGCACTCACTACAAGGCAGGTCAAAATAGTTTTTTATAGATCGATTCAGAGGAGTGAGGTATTTGTGCCTGCGTAGGCCAGACATTGTTTACCAGACTGCAGTCGCTAACTAGCCTCGCTGCTGATCATACAAATCAACCCTCGCTGTCTCAGTTGGTTTACAGAGTCGGTGCTGATGTTGAAGAGCTGCCTCAATTCATCAAAGACGCTGGATCTGACCACTGTGGACTTTTCATCAATTACGGCAATACAATTATAGAGGAGGAGGTGAAGTTCGGGGGGCAGGGGGCACGTTTGTTTACAGGTACTTCTAAATAGAAAGAGGCTGCATTACAGGGAGCATTCTTGTTTTTATATTCAGAGCATGCTAATCCATGTGCCAGCCAACTCACCGGCTGCTTTAGAGCGCAGGACGCTGATAAATACCCTGGAAATGTTATCTGACAGAGCATCATGTGCCAGAGTTAATTTCTGAAAGTGTTCCCCTCAGTATCTAATCACTATCCAGCTGAATCAACTTCACATGCTTTACTGATGCATCCTCTCATTTAAAAAGATGACATGATATATCCAACTTCCAGTTGTGATCAGCTTTTCAAATCATTTTAAACATACACTATATAGTTTCTGACCCTAGGGGGTCTCTCACGTCAAAACAATAACAAGTTGACGAGTTTTATGACGTTGTAAAGTAGCGTGGGATCATGGGAGTTGTTGTCTTCACAATTGTCGTCATTGCAGTCAGCTTCTCCCGGTTAGGATTCTTTAATTGTCCATGGCTCAGGAGGTTTCTCCAAAACAAACTGACAACATCTCGATTAAAACCACTAAAACCATTTTTTATGAAACTACCTAAGCATGATAAATTACCTAACTTATGCTTTTCTTTTGGTGCAATGCAAGAAATATCAACCAAACAGGTGTTGGTTTATTCATTTTCAGAATGGTGTTTATCTGCAAATTTGTATTCGCAAACTTAGCTTTAAATATCCGTTTGGATTTTAAAGTTCGGTGCAGCTGAATGCTGTGCCCCTTCCCCAAATTGACCAAATAGGCATGATGCTTTGTCACACCCCCTCGGCAGCTCACACAAATGCACAATGTACCCTTTAGTGCGAAACTCATTGTTTGGTTAGGTTTAGGTAACAAAACTACTTGGTTAGGTTTAGGAAAAGGTCTTGGTTTGTTGAGTTACGTGATGCAAGTCATGTTGCCATTACTGCTGCAACAAGTCATGTTTGTTTTTCACTTACATAACAAATAATTCAACTTTTGGTCTCACACAGATCACAAACCCCAGGTGCTAGATGTTTGTGTTTGACCCATTAATCCACCCCGACTTCCTCCTTGCAGGGTCTTTTTACATTACATCATCTGATGTGGATGAGTTGCACTGGAGTTAAAGCTAAAGGGTACCATGTATCCTTTACGGAGACGCCAAAGAGAATGAAAGAATGAAAAATAAAGTCAGTATTTGATTCCCTGCGAATGAGAACAGGCTGAGTATATGGCTGTTGCCCTTCACTCCTCTGTTGCATTTAATACTGATGGGAGGGAGGGTTCTAGCAGAATTTGAGTGTGTAGATAGCCTTTAAACTTGCATTTATTTTCCAATAAGGGTAAATCTTGTTATGTTGAAATGTGAAAAATGGCTACTGCAACAACTTCCTCAAACTTTAAAAGAGATAGATTTCTTTAAAAATAGAACAGTCAAAGTGGAAGTGGCAGAAGCTGAGATATACTGACTTTAAGTCCCTATAGTATATGGGTCAACTTTCAAAAAGCCTGGATCCTGCAGTTCCCATAATGCAACTTGACATGTCCTCAGTTCGTAAAGCAGGGTTTCTGTTATAAATCATCAGGCTCATTTTCACAGGCTGCTTCATACTCCCCATGACTATTCAACTCATACATGTCAAATTGGTGCATGCACGTTTTTATCAGCTGTTCTGACTCATAGTCAGGGTGCATAAACACCAATAGATAATGTCATTTTAAAACAGCGTTTGTGAAATATCTTCAAAGTCCAACATCCAACACATTTAGTCTTAATATTTGAATTTAGTTGTATCAAAGATAATCCCTGCAAGTATACATGAGCTTGTAACCCAGCCAGTGACAATCAAGCAGGAGCTCTCCTCCTTTTGCTGTCTACATAAGAGCCCGTATTTATATATTTCCTCTATGCTGGCAGACTGCTTTTCATCCATGTGGCCCGTTCTTGGCAGAGGACATTCTTCCATGCAGGGCTGCTGGACCAGCACCTAAATTATCCAATTAGACGGTGGGGCAAGACTGTCTGCAGGCCACTGTGCGGCTCACAGAGAGGCCTAATCACGTCAGCAGTACAGAGAAACTGCACTGAGTCCTAATATATTGGATTTCTGTTAGAGGTGATGTGCTAATGTCAGCACTGAGTCACCTCATGGGGCTAACACACACACCCTCACAGTCTGTAGTCTATTTCTGTCTTATGTTATGAGACCAATGGATGTGTGAGGGTGGGACTGTTAAATGTTCTTTCTGTTCTAAAAGGTTGTTGCTGTTGTTGGGGTGTTGTCACAGCGAACAAATTGAAGAGAAACCGTGATTAAACAGAAACAGCATTCTTCCATACAGGTCACAGGGTTCACTGAATGCTTTGTATGAAAATGATGTGAATCATATGTTATGGCTTTCACAGCTCTCAACCCAACTGAACACCAACGTCCACTGAAAGACTTTCAGAAGTGGTCTTCAAACAGAATTGTTTAGTATTGTTTTGCATGCCGTCTTTTGTGTTTGTAGTTATTTCCAGGATAGTAAATATTAACAGAAGCTGTAATGCTTTACTTTATGGATCTGTTTTTAATCTTTATAAGTTCCTAATTATTTCCTAGAAAGCTTCCTGGAAAGGACTGTGTAGCAGTAATTCTAGAAAAACAGAGACAGCTTCCTGAAAGAGCTGCTCCATTTAAACCCAAGTAAAACATGATCATTAATTAGACTTTGTCCTTCATATGTGTTGACTTGGGTGTTTACCTGTAGACAAATTTCTTATTTGGCAAGTTCATCTGACCTGTGCACTAACTATAGTTGCTAGTCTAGCAGTGACCCTTCCTAAGCCCCGCCCCTTTTTGCTATGCGCTCAACAGTTGAGCAAGCCTCAGTCAAAACCACAGTCAACTTTTCCCTTTCCTGTACCAGTGGTGCATTTGTCCTGGGAAGATGGGATTTCTGAGTTCCCAATCGAAAATGTCCATTGGAATGCCCCCTCAAGTGGGATTTCCATCTATCAAAGATGGAAGAACCTCACCAATCCAAGAGAAAGTTGGCTGAGGCTCTGGCCGAGGCTTGCTCAACTGTTATTGGAGCACAGAGCAAAAAGGGGCAGGACTTGGGAAGAGTCAATCAAAAGAGTAGTACATTTCTGGGAAAGCTCATACATTCAGTTGACATCGGCACACTGTCTGGAGAGGCAGCAGACACAACTGTGCTCTTTGGCAGTTAAATTGGACTTGATGTTTAAAATGATGCAGAATAATAAACCTGCACTCTGGGTGCTTGTCATAGTAAAACTGGAAGAGAGAGATGTGCCTTCGGGTCATGTTTTGACAACTGGCCACCTCACATATCAGTGCTGTGTCACACCTGTTCAAACTTCATTCAGAATTCAAGAAGCCACACTTTCACAAACAATCCAATCACAAACTGCTCCATTAAGAGGAAATGATGATTACACACCAGCATGTGCTGTGTAAAGGATGCATCATCATCACATTGATGATATGATATAATCACTGCAGAATACTCCCAGAATTATTTGCACTACAGTGACTGTCACACTCCCATGTAGCCAGTTACTGTAAAGTTAGAGAAAAAAAAGAATGAATGAGTCAGCCCTATTTACGTAAAAAATCTACTGGTGGCTTTAGCCCTTATTTGATTAGTCTATGTGAGGCCTGGATTCAGTCTATAGATTCCTCCCAGCTTTCAAAAAAGCAGCTCCATGATTGACATCTCAAGTGGTTGCTATTGTCAGCGCCTGACAAATTAATTTGGATTCCATGGCCGGAGTACAACTTTGAGTCAAAACCCGCGTGCCGCTCAATCAAGTCGATGTAAATTCAAGTCAATCAAGCGGATGAAAATTTGCACGAGGAGAATTGAAGTCTGTCGCCTGTTGCTGCCTGTTGTTAATTCATAACACCCGGTTGCTTTTTCATCAATCTTGACTTATTTGCTTAATTTTCTCTGTGCACTGAAGCAGATTAATGTAAGGCCAGCCTGTGTCAAATGGCGGTTTTCTGTCTAATTGCGAGAAGTGTCAAATTACCAAACCCTCCAGCTGCTTTGATTCACCAACAAAACATGCAATAAAGCCTTTACTCCGACCTTCAGTGCACAAAGTGAATGCTTGATGGCTTGCTGAACGGCAGGCTGTGTCCCTATTCTATATCAACCACTGTTCATCATCTTAGTCTAGGCGTTATACTATACATCTTCACACTTTACAGTTTCCTAAAGGCAATAATACACGTCAAAGGCTTAACATGGTACTGACATTGGGGGCTGGGTCCAAATGACCTGTTATATCACAGGAAGAGCACAGGTGTAATCAACAACACTAGCGATGGCTCCATTCCATTAAAGCCAGCCTGAAAGTGGTATGCCTAAATGGAATGCAGCCATTGCTCACGCAACTAATTAACACTGTTTTTGAATTTTTTTCCTGCCATATAATATGATCTGCAGTCAGCTGTCCGCAAGTGTGATTGATTGTTGCCATAGAAACGCAGTTTCTCGTGCAGAGTACGTTTTCAGTCTTTGTCTTTGTTAAATTCACTACAAAAATAAATATAAAAATGAAATAAGAGTGCTTTCATTGACTGGAGCAGGTCACCATGGTTGTACCATGCCATTCCCACAATCAGTCAGCACCACATCATAAACTCACTTTTTTTTAGACAGGCTTACCAACTGTATTATTATTATTATTATTATTATTATTATTATTATTATTATTATTATTATAATAATTAGGGTGCTTATGAAATTACATGATTATATTATTGTAATTATGGGTAATAGATATTTATAAATTAGTTGTATTCATTTTCTTTCGTCAGCTTACTAATGACACTATGACTATAATAATAATAATAATACTAATAATAATACTAATAATAAAATATCTCTGGGCTGTGAGAGTGTGTCGGTATAATGTGTCCCGGCAGAGAGCTGCAGCACGCCGCCTCGCAGCCTCCTCATCACCGCGCTCTGTTCGCTCTCCGCGAGCGGCGGAGATGTAAAGTGGATTAAATAGCCGGTGGACCGCGCTGGGATTTGAACCGCTGTCTTCTGCTTTTGGCCGGGACTGTGTCTTTATTCACCGCATCGCTTCTCTCTCTCTGTGTGTGTGTGTGCGTGTGTGTGTGTGTGTGTGTGTGTGTGTTTTTTCTCCCGTGCAGCTCCTCTCTGCTGGGATCCTGGTCTGCCAGGGGCTGCAAAGCCGTGCTAGTCGACTCATTCAGAACCAAATGCGTGTGTGACAGACTGTCCACCTTCGCCATTTTAGCACGGCTAAATCCCGAAATGGTAAGTCCGACAACCCTCCCTTGACTTCCTTGACGTTAAAGGTATCGGAGACGGTGTTTTTTCTTTGTGTGGGCTTTTATGTGAATGCATCAGCTGTTTTTTTTTCTCTCTTCCAAAGGGCGTCATTGTCATTACATATCAACAGATCCTCCCTCTCCCTCCCTCTCTCCTTCCCCCCCTTCCCTCTCCGTGTCTCGACATGCCAAAGCCATGCTGCAAAACGTTATTATAGTCTTGCCATGGAAAAAGATTTTTTATTTATTTATTGGCGTGTGTAGGTGTGTGTGTGTGTGTGTGTGTGTGATAGGCTGTTTGTGTGTTCCAAGAGGACATGCACACAGGAAGGGCAGCAGTATGCTAACCTGTGCGTTAAGATGGTCACTGTCACATACATGACTGTGATTCCAGATCAGACCCCCCCCCCCCTCACTGTTCCATGTGAAACACCAATTGTTGTTCATAGGTATTAGCATATTTTAACATATTAGACTGTCAATGCTGTCTCCATGGTTACCAGGCCCCATGGAGGAGAAGGTGCTGCATGGCAATCCAATATTGTAGGAAAAAAAACACATTTGGAGCTACAGTGGGCTACAGAAGCTGGACACAGTGAGCCAGCAGTGTGTATGTGTGTGTCTGTGTGTGTGATAATGAAATGTCTGTTAAAATCACAGCACCATCCCAGTGACTCAAACGTGCCCCAGTTTTCTTTGGGGAAAGGGCAGTGTCTTTGTGGGGGAATTTTCATTCAGCGAGATTAGTTATTATTAGACTGGAAATTGCCTCTGAAGCAGTTTGTTCACTAGTTGCCCTGGTAACAGCATGGGCACCAAGGCTCTCTTAAAGACACAGCAAGGCAGCGTGCCACACGGCCTAGAAGGGAGGCTGTGGATTACTCTGTTGAAGCGGCTTGGATTCACCACTTCGGGTTGAGGCGTGTTCGATTCCGTTTGTTGGAGATAGTCGTGGTTTCGGTCGAAGAGTACGGGATGTGAGTGACGGTGCTGTAGCTTTGGTGGCCTCTGTATTTAAATATGCTGGTGCTGATGCTGACAGGCTGCAGCGGCGTGTTGTGCTTTGTGCTCTCAGTGCTGGAATTATTAGTAATTATTATTAGTAATTAGTTGACTGAGAGAGTCCAACATTCTGGAGATGGTCTTAAAATTACAAAGCTGGAGTTATGATGTGGTTAGCCTAGCATAGCATAGAGACTGGAAGCAGGGGAGAACTGTCCAAAGTTAAAAAATATGTCTACCAGCCATCTAAATCTCTCTAATAGACCTTTTTCACAGCAGCAATTTTGACATGAAATAGTATAGAAAATAGTGCTACCAGTGATATTATTAAGGTTCTGTTCCATTCCGGTCAAACAGAGTCAGGGTGCTGCTGTTGGCTCACTGGGAAGGCTCTGCTACACTAAATGGAGTTGAGAGGTCCAGTGTGTTACATTAAGGAGGATTTATTGTCAGAAATGGAATATAATATTCATAGGTATGCTTTCATTAGTGGGTAATCACCTGGAAATAGGAATCATTGTGTTTTTGTTATCTTACAAGGAGCTTTCTGTATTTACTGGTGCAGCTTGTCACCTTCCATGGTAGAGGGTGAGTAGTCTCAAACTGTAGGCTACTGGTGGATCCCACTAAATCCTACACACTGGTCCTTTAATTAGTTATCATTGGTAACACCTGGGTTATTATTTCATGTTAAAATGGTTGCTGTGAAAAAGTTATATTGTTTCTTGTTTGTTTAATGTGTACACAAACAAAAATGTCAATTTGTGATTTCAGATGGAATTGCGTCCTATTTCTTGTGACCACTGATGCTGAGCATAAAGGTTTTGGTGTTTGTCTGCAATTACACTGTGCCCGGCTGTTGTTTGCCAAGAAATAGTTCCACAGTGCAGCACACACAGTGCTTCTCAAACCGTGGGGCATGGAGCCGCTGCAGGTGGGGCGTGGATGACCAAAGTTGAACGAATATAATCTATGGAGAGAAAAGAAACATACAAGAGTTTGCTGCTTTACATGTTTTGGTTCCCCTATCATTGCTATCTGTTGCTAAAAAGTGCGGGGTGGTGAACTTGAACCTGAACTTCAGCTTCTGAGGGGGGGCATGCCAGAAAAAGTTTGAGGTGGCAATTCTATCATTTCACTGCTGGTGTAGAGTAGGTCTTTTGGAACAGTTGTAAACTCAATACATTGTTGGTGTGTTACTGCTGGTCAGCCAAAGATACAGTAGCCACCGTAAGACACTGCTGTGTTTCTGATGTGTGGTGGCTATTTGACATCATTTATGACATTTTGTAGGCGCCACGTTCAGTCAAGCAGTCTTAAAATTAATCAGTAGATCAAACAAAAATGAAAACAGATCAGGTTGCAGTCCTGACGCCCTGCTCCCTCCCACAGCTAATGTTCAGTTCAGCTATCTGGGCAGGGCTTTAGCTGGCAGCCTGAGTTGGGGGGGCAGGGGGTCACACCTTGACAAGCTGCAAGCTGACACACTGAGCAGCTTCCCCAGCATCACTGACAGCGGCAGGAGCATCAAACGCTGCTAGCATGGAGCAAAGCACGATGTGTGCCTAATGCAAAGACAACAGGACAACAAACAGCTCTCGACAATCCAGTACCAGTAATGTGTATTTCAATTTGTATGATTTAATTGGGGTGGTTATTGACTTTTCTGACATTTTATAGACCAAATCATAAATTAATTAATCAGAGAAGTAAGGATCATGAAAATAATCGCTAGCAGTTAAACACAAATCTACTGGCTATGTATATTTTACCATAGAGAGGAAATAATGCAGGACTAGCCTTAAGACCCTGATCATTTCATTTGATGTTGCGCTTCAGTAATGCTTATTTCCTAACACATTTGCTTTGTCTGCGACTTGTCCGATTAATCTGTGGATTACCTCAACTGGTCCATAGAGAGCGATTGATATTAATATGAATTATTCATTAACCTTCCAGTTATTTTCTCAGTTTATTGTTTGATCTATAAAATGTCAGATGTACGTTAAGTCCAGGGTGATGGCAAACTCCTCAATTTGTCCAACCATCAATTCAAACCGTAAATATATTTAATAACTGATCACACTAGACGAAGAAAGGCTGCTAATTATGAGAGTTATTGAGCACGGCTGGATTTTTGCTTGAGAAATGACTTACTGTAAATTGATTAACAAAATAGTTGCTGCCTAATAATTTGTTGATCAGTTAATCGATCAATGGAGTAAAGGTTTCAGCTCTAGTTCAACTAAATTACCACTATCATTATGCTAAGCTATTGGGTTAGACTGGCTCTGCTTCTGAATAATTTAAACAAGGAATAACTCCACACAATTATGGCATGGTTCACTGCCCTCCACTGCTAGCAGCCGGACTCCAGGGATGGCAGCGTTAGGCTGTTGGTCTGGTCAGTGCACCACTTTGACTTTGTACATTTGTGGTCCCCAGAGGAGGAGTCCCACTGATTTTGATCCCCTGTATCCCCTGAAGCCTACTGACATTGATGATGTGGTGACATTCCTTTTTGGTGACATTCATGGGTTTTTATGAAATGTCTTGATAACTATGGAATGGATTGGTACAGATATATGTGATAGACTACCCTGTGGATGAATAGACCTTTTTCACAGCAGCCATTTTGACATGAAATAGTAGGGTAATCACAGGTGTTACCAATGATACTAATTAAGGCTTTTGTTCAATTTATTGGAGCAGAGCCTTTTTGTAGTGAGCCAACATGCACAGTAGCAGCACCCGGACTCTGTTTGATCTGAATGCAACGGAACCTTAATTAGTATCATTAGTCACACCTGTTTTCCCTACTATATAATATCTTGTGTGAAAAAGGTCTATTGTAATAACTGTGGTGATCCCTTAACTTATTCTCTGGCACCATAATCGGGTCAAAATTTCAACTTGCCCAATTGTTTAGTTTGCAAATGTTAAAATGCTAACATGCTAAAACTAAGATGTTGAACATGATAAATATGCTACTGGCTGGTTAGCATTGTTACTGTGAGAATATTGCTAACCCTTTCTAAATATTACACACTGGACCTTTAAGTGGTGTCATTTGTAACACCTGTATGTACCCTACTATTTCAGAACAGCTGCTGTGAAAAAGGTCTATTGTAATAATTGTGATGGTCCTTTAACTTATTCTCAAATTTCAACTTGCCCAATTGTTTAGTGGTAGTTGTTAGCAAATGTTAGCATGCTAATAGGCTAAACTAAGATAATGAACATGTTACAGATTATACTGGCTAAAAATGAGCTTGTTAGCATTGTTATTGTAATCATGTTGCCATACTAGCATTATCAGTTAGCTTAAAGCACTGCTGTGTGCACTGGAAATACAGCCTCACAGCGCTGCTAGCATGGCTGTAGACCCTTCAGATACAGGTAAATCTCTGATGCTAATAATTATCCCTGAGCTAATAATGGGGAGTCCTCAGCTTGCGGCCTGCCTGCCTCCACCTGTTCACGGCTCTGTTGCCGCCTGGAGGCTTTCACGCTCCCCAAGGGAAGCTACACTTTTTCCAGAAATGGAGGAAAGCCGACTCCTCTCCTTCACTCCGCTGTCCCTTTTCCCCACATTCTATTATTCTGCGAGACAGCCACGGCTACCATGCTAATTATCCCTACTGCAACACATAGCAGCTTGTAAATGGCCCAGCCGCTCTGTCTGCAGCTAGCCTCCTACAGCCCCAGCATGATAAACACCCCAACCTCCCTTTTCCTCTCTGTCTCCCCCCTCGCTCCTCTCATCCTCCCATCCCTCTCTTCTCCACCCCTTAGTCATTTCATCACACCATTTCTCGTGCTCTGATGCTGCATTATATTCTACTTCTCTTTCCCCCGGTTTACTCCGTCATTTACTCTCTTGCTGCCACCTCTTGTGTCCATTTTGCTCAGTCCAACTTCGCTGCAGGCTTTTAGAGGGAAAAACAGAGAAGAAAATGCACTGCAGTCAAAGGCAAAAGCCCAAAACCTGAGCCCAGTTTACTGCCACAACCAGACCTGTGTGTGTGTTGAGGGGGAGGCACATGAATGAACGTGCTTGTGCTTGTATCATTTCGGATGTTGTAAGCCTGCGTAAGCCTTTTCTTTAGCTTGAATGTGCCGTCAGGAGCCTGTAGATGCAGTGGCAAGCCTAATTAGCCCACAATCTAAGAGTGACAAATAAAAACAGGGCTGACTGAGGTCTGCAGGGCTTCAGGCCACTGGAGTGTCAGCATACTCACATTTCAGGAGGTGTACATTTGTACATTTCATGATGCTGTTGTATGTGGCTCTGCTGAAATGTTAATAAATATGAGATGTATGTGTTTTTCTACAGGAAATACATGAAAACATACAATATTGCTTCATTTCAAAAGCAAAACAGATGTTTTAGTCTCGGTTAGGTTGCCAGAATGCTGAGAAAACAGTAGTTTAACATAATGTGCTTATTAGTAGCTGAGAGTTAGATAAGAAGCTTGATAGCACTGTATGTATGTCTGTATGGTAAATATGTAGCTTAGCACAAAGACTGGAAACAGGGAAACAGCTAGACTGGAGTCCTTGGAGTCCTCAAGATGACAACATGACTCCTGGATGCTGCACACTGACTGTGCCCAGCTGCTATTCTTAAAAAAATAGTTCCAACCTAACTCCCCCTAAAAACCCTGCTGGAACAAACAAGATTCTGTTACTTATCCCACTCTACTCCCGCAGAAAGTAAAATTTGCCATTTAGTCCTCAGATAAGTTCACTATGAATAACAATATGTGAGTAGTATATGTGAGTTTTTTTATTGGCTCGTAAACATGAATAAACAAATGAACGTGGTTGTTTTTACTGTTGCAGTAATGCAAACTGAATATCTTTCGGAGAGAACCAGACAAGCAAGTTGCATCACCTTGGGCTCTGAAGAATGGAGATGGGTGTTGTTTCACTAGCTTTTTTTGTGGACTAAGCAATTATTCAGTGAAAGTAACCATATCAAGCAAATCATAAGATAATAAAAATAATCATTTGTTGCAAATACAATTATTATTAATTAATTATTATTTCAATTACTCAACAGACTAACTAATTGAACGGGGCTATTCAGAATTAATCAACCCAGTCTCGCTTCCAAGATGTCAAATACTGGCCCTTGGTCAGTGGCCCTCTGCAACATAACTGCAACGTAATGTGAAGTACGTAACTTATGATTTTTTCCTAAACCTTACCAAGTAGTTGTTGTGCCTAAACCCAACTGCAATCGTTTACTGTGTTAACCACAAAAGCTTTATTTTGAAAGTTTAACCAGACTAACTTGACCAGAAGTTGCAGACATATTTGTTATTGTTAACCATGGAGCCATGCTTGTCCAAAAGTAAAACTAAAGGGATACCGACAGCGGAGGTCCGCTAACCAAGCGGCAGTATTTGAGAGTGAGACCCGGTTGGTTAACTCTGAATACTGAAAAGCCTTGCTTAACTAGTTAACTTGTTGTAAGTAAAAGTATTTGCAACAAATTATTATTTTCATTATTTTATGTTTTGCTAGTTATTTTCACAGATTAATTGTTTAGACTGCATAAGAAAAACAAAGGCAGAGGAAAAACACCCAGCACAATTCCAAGGTGATGCTTGGTGGTGCTCAGCGTCGGCGGTAATATCAGATAACCTTAAGTGAGTAAGCCAGCTCAGAGAGGATCATTGAGCGGATAACAAGCGAGATTTGTGTATTTTCTGTAGCATTTATCATTCTTACTTTATTTTTTTACAAACCTCACTTATTAGAAATCATGATTCTCTTTGATTAGTGATTGGATCAGTAGCTTTACCACCCAGCCTATCCATTGTAATATCCATTCTGTAATTGATACCAGTGCAACTTGTTTAAGCAGTCATATTTGTTTGCTGTTAATATTGGCAGCAGCCTCATGTGATAGATTTCTGGAGGAATTGACTTCCCGTGGACCTCGTCAGTGGTGGTAGCGGGAGCCTCTCTGTCTCCGCTCATGTGTAATAATGCAGTCTGGACGCTTTTATTTTGGATGGTAGCGCTCCCGTTTGGACGCCGTGTGAGACATCCAGCCGAGCTCTGTCATTGGCTGAGGGGGAAGTAAAAGTTTGTCCATCTCAGCAGACGCCTTTCCATTCCACTGCACTCGTAATCTCTTTCTCCCCCACCTCCCCACTTTTGCTTTTAGAGAAGGAACTCACTGCAGTGCAGATTAATCAGAGGGATTTAATTAACTTGGCCCCGGCACACACATCAAACCTGGAGACAAGACAGGCTATAAACTCAGCCAATTATCTCCTGCAAGAAGGGGTGTGTGCAGGGGGGGGTGAAACTCCCTCATGTCCTGCTCCCCTCATGTCCACCCCCACCAAAGCTTATTTCATTAAACTGTCCCCTCACTTTGTCAGTGTCAGCTCTCTTCACCTGGTCATAACACCACACACCAGTGTTAGGGATGGACTGTTGACCTTTCCATTTTGTCCAATACTTTGCTTTATGACCAAATACCTGTAAAACTAATGCCTTAGTGCTATTTAGGAAATGGTAGCATGCTAATGTGTTGGCAAACATGGTAAACATTATGCCTCCAACATCAACATAGTAGGGCTGCATTTAACGACTATTTTCATTATCATTTAATGTGTTGATCATTTTCTTGCTGAATAAATTAGTTGTTTGGTCCTTAAAATGTCAGAAACATAATGCAAAAATGTTGATCAGTGTCTCAAGGTGATGTCCTCAAATGTCTTGTTTTGTTATACAACTAGGGATGCACAATATGGATTTCTTTCAGCTGATATGATGACTTCACATTTTTGTTCATAACGTAATCATAATGTAGTTTTTACACACTTGGTAATTAATAATAAAGGCTGAGATGGAGTGAGCAAAGATGGATGATTTAATATTTAATAGTTCTGTTTTGACCAAAACCAATATTTCTACTATCAAAACAGTTGGCAATTAATTTAACAGCTAATCAATTCATCAATTAATGGTTGCAGCTCCAGATAGTCTTGGCTAGATTAGGTATGTGGTTTCATTTCTCCAACATGCTCTGTGTGTTAGTTGGTTTGCTTCCCTGTGCTTTATATTTTTGCATACATTACATTACTTTAATTGTCTGTGATTTATTGTGTATTATTTAGTTCCGGGGAAGTTTTGTTCTCTGTGAAGCTCTCATCGTCTTTATTAGGATAAAGGGCTGTATATGTAAATTAACTGGAACTTTTAAATCTGTGTCTTTCAAAGAATAAAATTGGTTGAAAAGTAGAGAAAATAATCACTTCTTAATTGTTGTGCCTATATTTAGAGATACATATTAGAATACTGAAATAAAAACAGGCATAAACACAGCCTTACACAACAACCGTGCACCCTGCTGCAGCTGCTGCTGCTGCTGCTGCCATGTTACAATGTAGCCATGGCAACCAAGACAGTGTCTGCTGTAGCATGGGGATGCTGTTTAGCTTTCAGTTTTCAGATAGGAAAGACATCAGGCCTATAACATACATGTTTGTTATGTGAATGCATGCATCATCATTAGAGGTGTTTGTGTGTGTGTGTGTGTGTGTGTGTGTGTGTGTGTGTGTGTGTGTGTGTGTGTGTGTGTTTCTGCTGCTTTGTGTTATTGTGGTTTATTCATGAATCACCTTGAAGTCACCTTGCCCTGCAACTGAGGCCCAAAAAGCAGCCAGCCTGCTGACTTCTGTCCAGCTGTAGATACCAGATACCTGCATGTACATTGTGTGTGTGTGTGTGTGTGTGTGTGTGTGTGTGTGTGTGTGTGTGTGTGTGTGTGTGTGTGTGTGTGTGTGTGTGTGTGTCTGCGCTCTCGATATAATTTTATTCTTGCTAGGGTAGAAAAGCCTCTCACTGAAAGCTAAACCAGTGAAATTCTTTTAGTAGAGTTCACAGCTCCCTAAGGCAGCGCTTCTCTGGTGTGTGTCAGGGTGTGTGAAGTCATAGTGCTAACTCTTACAGCTCCACTTACTGTACCACCACACACACTCCTCTGTTATTCAGCCAACTGGGCCTACCCACTTAAACCCACAGACTCCAGTCCTATAGCTGTGAGTCAAAAGTCTCTAAAGATGAGTTGTCAAATGGCCATTTCCTGTACTGCCCGTGTTCACAGAACTACATAATAAAAGCCTGCTGAAAGCACATAATAAGTCTAGTATGCAAGCTGAGTGGCCTGTATTTCTACAGAGAAAGCACTCCTCACACTATTTATCATGTGTTGTTGCCATTTTTAACTCCTGCACCCATCAGTGATGCTGGCTGTGAGTCGAGATGCAACACATTTGTAACTTTGCTGCACCAGACAGGCCAGTGAAACACAGATTTGATACCTGGTATTAAGTTTCTGTTAACAACGTTATTTCTCTTAGCTGTAGCGCTATTTAGTGTGAGTTTCTGAGTTTTGGAGATATCGGCCATAGAGATGTCTGCCTTCTCTCCAGTAAAATGGAAGTAAATCGCTCTCTGATTGTGGTGCTCAAAGCGCCAAAAAAAAATTTAAAAAACTCAACAGCAATGTCTCTTTCCAGAAATCATGACCCAGTTACTCAAGATTGATCACACAGTATCACGTAGGAACTATTTTATTTATATCTATATCGTTGTGTCATTATACCAAAAAGGATGTTGTTGTAGTGGTTCTACTATAATTTAATTCTAATGTTAAAATATCATTAAAAATATTATAGTATTACTGTATACTAATCACAGCCTCCACCCAGTAGCCACCCCACGTGCATGTCAACTTTCATACTCAAGTTCATTTACTGTCATTTAACGTCGTCATTGTAAACACTTCCACACGCAGTCCAATAAATAAAAAAGTGTGCATCCTTATCGTAGTAATAAAATCACAAACTAGCATCAGAGCTGAGAGAACTGAAAAAAAAAAAGCTTTGACAGTGGCAGCCCATGGATGTGTTTGAGCCACAGCTAGTAGCTTTAGCAAAACTGAGATAAGAGGTAAAGAAGTGTCTTTCCGATCACAGCACGAACCAGACCACCTCTGGTTATGGTCTGGCTGATCTGATTGTGTTGTCATCCCCTTCCACCCCTCACTGTCTTCCAGAGGCTAGAGTGATGATACTGGTGTCATATGGAACTAGATGATCTTCTAACACATCCATTGGTACCAACCATGCCATGGTAGCATGTCAGTAAGGAGGTTAAGTAACGCTCAAAAGTTTGGCAGAATTTTCAAAGGGATCCCTTGACCTCTGACCTGAATGAAAATGGGTTCTATGGGTACCCACAAGTCTCCCTTTTCCAGACACGCCCATTATGCTTATCTCATGCAGTTTTTGGGCAAAAACCATGCAGTTTGTTGCATGTTTTATACATTCTTCCTAGGGCTGTAACGGTTCTGAAACCGAGACCGAAATCGTGACACAAAAGTCCACGGTCTCGTGTCGTGGATCCGAGAGACAGAACCACGACACACTTGCTCCCTGGACTGTTGAGCTCTCGTTAAGACAGTGTAACTGCGGCGGTGGCAGCGGCCCATGGGGTGGTAGCAGTGTACGCCTATATCGTATTTGTATTGACAGTAGGTTATTCTAGGTCATTTTCCACCTTATTTTAGTGTTTATTTACTACTTTAATCTGTTCCCTTTCTCTTCTTCCCCCTCCCACACAGATCACACCTAGCCACACCTGGACCTCTAGTCACTCACGGCAAACACGCCCTCTTTCTGTCTCTCTCTCCCTGTGTGTGTTTCTAATGACTTTCTCCATCAGCAGTACGTTTCATAAACTCACCCGTGATTCAGTTTTCAAGTGCGCCACATGTGGGTCCAAACCGAAGCTAACATTAGTGAGTGACATCTGCAGTGGTGCGTTCACTGACGCTCCATAATGTAAGATTTCTGCCGTATCCGCTTAATGTAATATCAGGTAACATCTCTCTCTCTCTGTTTCTCTAAAAAATGGGGAAACTGGGAAAACCGCGGTATGAACCGAACCGTGGCTCAAAAAATCGAGGTCTGAACCAAATCGTTACACCCGTAATTTGTCCTAGTGTATTTAAATATTTCTGTATTCTGCAGTCTATAAACAGTCCAAAAAGCGTGGACATGGTTATTGAAATGTCTTAATTTCCTGCTGAATCACTTCCAGCAAGCTCGATTACTGGTACAACCATGAAGTGAACAAATTTACTTGTTGATTTGTTTTTGTTCTCAGCAAAACCATTTTTGTTGCAGTTTGATAAAAGCCTTGATTGTTGCCTTGTTTTAAGCTTGAGCTACAATGTCTGAGAACTTTTTCCCACACTGAAGTGATGGTAAAGAAAATGTAGTCCACTACATCTGAACCATGAATGACCCAGTTAGGAGGTGAGCTCTCAGCAAATCGAGCCAACAGGGGATTTTTCTGCTTTTTGTATTCATCTGCTGACAGCTCCTGTCAACGTCTGTCCACACCACACATCTACAAGTTTCTCTCTGACCCTGTTTCCGACTTTTTCACTGCAGTATTTCTATTCATAATACTTTTGAATTAAAGCTGCAAGCAGCGATGGGCGGGACCTCGCACTCCACGCAACTCGGGGCGTGCTGCGGCCGTGTCACGTGCCGTCATAACATGTGCAGGACTTTTATTGTTGAATTTCTCCAAATTGGTACAGTAAAAATGCTTGATATTAAGTATACTTGTAGTCTTATATGTGTAAAAGTCAAATATACCATCAGTAGCCAGGAAACACTGAGCAATATGTTTTTACAGTAGCTCAAATATGGTCAAATATGCAATCTCTGGAGGCATAAATATGAGACTTTTATTTTGGCATTTCTCCACACTGGTGCAGTAAAAATACTTGATATTAAGTGTTTTTTATTCATCATGGGCGCATGAAACACTTTAATGTAACATATTTTATTTTAAATGTAGGTGCGAATTATAGCTTAATGTTCTGAATACCTTTATTTTGAAAACCGGAAGTGAATACGCTGTTTCTCCACATTTACCATAATGCTGAGAATACTTGTACACTCTAAATTTAAGTGCGCCTGATTTGACCACAAGATCGGAGTCACGGCTGGCTTGACCGCAGTCTACTAGCCTACTGTTTCTTCTACACAGCACCGTCCTGTAAATGACAACATCCGGTCTCAGAAAATGAAAAAACAGGCCTTTTGTCCGCTCTGTTTTCTAGTGATTTTATTTTTTGTTATATGAAATAGAAAATGAAAATCGAATATTTTTTTAAATTTCGCTCATCCCTTTTTGACCATGAAAAAGAAAAATGCCTTGTATTTCAATTTTAATTTTTGTAATTTAAAACGAAAATCAAATAACCACTCGTTTTCTGTTTTTCAATACCCGTTTCTGAAAGGAAAATTGAATGACCAAAACATACATGGACCTGCACGGATTTGTAACGGTCTCGTGTCGTGGATCCGAGAGACAGAACCGCGACACACTCACTCCCTGGATTGTTGAGCTCTCATTAAGACAGTGTAACTGCGGCGGTGGCAGCGGCCCGTGGGGTGGTAGCGGTGTGATTTACACCGCCACCAGAGCGCTACCCAGTGGCGTGATTTTTTTTTCCTTTTTAATGCGAGCCTCAAGAAGCCATGGGCAAGCATCCTACTAGGTTTCATTTAAATCACACGTGCCGTTGCTGAGATATTAACTTCTTCATTTTAAAGAGCGCCACCTAGTGGTGATGGCCTGAAATTGTGCACGGTGCCTAAGGAAGACATGAGGAACTATGGACCCAAGCTTGGTGTCAATCGAACATACCAATGTGGAGAAATGGTCCACTTCCTTTTTTGACTAAAAATGTACAGGAAGTGTGAATTTTATAGCGTGCTTATTTTTTGAAATTTCAAAAATGTTCAAATTACTTTTTTTGCCAGGGTGGTCTCAGGTGCTAGGTGAAAAATTTGGTGCAAGTCGGACATAGGGTGTAGGAGGAACACGAAAAAGTAGTTTAAGGATATTTCGCGCTCTAACGAAAAAAATGATAGGCGGAGGTTGGCGGGGCCTATATGGGGAGATTCAGCTCCACGCTTGGATATCAGGTTTTTGAATGTGCAACAGACTATGCAGAAGTTATTAAGTAACAAAAAAGTCAAAGTACTTTTCTCAATAGTAAACAAACTCAATAGTAAACGAACCGTACCAGAGTTTGTTTGGAACCGGACCGAGACCACCTCTTCAACGAGGTCTCGGTCCGGTTGTTTTGGTCCGCACCTGAGTGCGATTGATGTGTTCACACCTTCCCAAACGAACTGCACCAAGGGGGTAAACACTCTAGGGTTCGATTCAACCGAACTAAACAAGGCAGGTGTGAAAACGCCCTAAGCATAATTGATTGCCCATAAATAACACCTTTTCACCTGTTCTCTTCCTTTTATTTTTCAGAACATGGATAAGACACAGCTGCCGTCTGTGACGCTGATCGTGGGCTGCGGAGTTTCTTCACTGACATTGTTGCTACTCATCATCATCTATGTGTCTGTCTGGAGGTGAGACAAACATGAAACATTTAGCATCGGGCTGTGATTAATGCGAGGTGGAAGCGTCTAACTCCTGTAGCCTTGTAGCCCTCAGAATCTTAACTCTAAGCTATTTATGCAGCACTTCAGAAAGCTCTGACGTGCTCATTGACACTGAGCCCGTCGTTGTTTTCCGCATATTCTGAAACAGAGAAAGAACAGAGAAACAGTGAAACTTCTTTATTTGTGTTAGTACCAGTTTTTTTTAGAGAGGAGGAGACTTCTCGCAGTAACATCCTCGCAAAAAAGACACCGAAAAATGGCTCCAAAAATGGTGACAGGCATGGATGACATGGGCGCAGCTGCACAGGTTGCTTTAAGCTGAGTTGCAGAAATGATAGCTCTTAAATCTGCACATTGCTTTAATTGTTAAAACGCCTAGCACCTGCTACTGCACCTTCTGTCCACTGAAAATGACGTCGGCAGGACAGATACATCTTTTGTTAGTACAAAACAAACAAAACAAACCATCCTCCCAAACAGAAATTGGCTCATATGAGCACAATGTCAGTCTGAATCAGTGAAATGAAATTACATTTCATTTCCTTTTCTGCTATGAAACTGAAGCACATAGGCTACTATGTTTGTGGTTGTGGTTGGTTTAACTCTTTTTTTGCTCAACCAGGTTGTGTTTGCAAAGAGGAGCCCCTGAGAAGCTATGTCAAAAACACACTGCATGGTTTTCTATGATGAAATCTTTCACAGCATCAGGAGAAAGGCTTAAAACTGAACCCTGTGTGATCTTGGATTGGTCTGTTGTTCTCGGTTTAGCCAAAAGGTTTTTAGTAAAAACCGCAATCAGAGTTTTTCTTAATCTCTTCTCTGTCGTTTTCCTGCAGGTACATTCGTTCTGAGCGCTCAGTCATCCTCATTAACTTCTGCCTCTCCATCATCTCCTCCAACGCCCTGATTCTCATCGGACAGACACAGACACGGAATAAGGTAAGGACTAATCCCAAGACCAATGTATCAGTGCGTGTATGATCACAGTGATACACGAGGAGTCACCCAGCTTTCTCGTCTTTTCCTCTTGTTTCAGGTCTTATGCACCCTGATTGCTGCATTCCTTCATTTCTTTTTCCTGTCCTCGTTCTGCTGGGTGCTGACGGAGGCCTGGCAGTCATACATGGCGGTGACGGGCCGCCTCAGGAATCGCATCATACGCAAACGCTTCCTGTGTCTCGGCTGGGGTGGGCCTTCCGTCTGCTGTCCATCATCGCCCAGCCTTTCTCATTTTGTTCTCCCGTGTTGATATCCATTTTTATTTTTCTCCCAGGTCTCCCTGCGCTAGTAGTGGCGATCTCAGTGGGATTCACCAAGGCAAAGGGATACGGAACACAAAGCTAGTAAGCATGCTTTCTTATAGATCCATTGTATGTACCTCCCACTCTTTAAGTATTTATACAGGGACATTACACATGTTTGGGGGTTTGTGTCTGCAGTGTAATTAACCTCTCTCTTTCTCCATCTCATCTATCTCTTACCATCCTCATTCCTGACATGCATACACTCCTCTACCCTTCACCTCATTCTGTTCCTCCTCTTTACGACCCCTCATGTTTCCTTGCCTTGTTCCTCCATCATCTTCATTTCTTCTGTTTCCCGTGCTCCTCTCTTGTAGCTGCTGGCTGTCTCTGGAAGGAGGTCTTCTCTATGCATTTGTTGGACCTGCTGCGGCTGTCGTCTTGGTATTTCCTCTTTCCTCTTCAGTCGGCCTGTGTTGGTTTTGCCTTTAAACCCCCTTCACTAATTCAAATTCAGACCAGCAGCGATAGCTCCCATCATTTAACAGTTTTCATACAGTCACATTAAAAAAATCATCTTTTGTTTGTATGTATCATATGGAGTTATAATAGTGATCATGTTCACAATAGTAGCAGTAATGTTAGTGGTAATTGTGTTATAGGAAGTAAAATATAAATAATAGTAAAATATATAATGAAGAAACATAAGATTAAATAAAATACTCCCTGGATTCAGACCGTTATATAATACAGCACTTCTAACAGTGAACGGATAAGACCACAGCAAAGTTAATAGCCCATGTCTCCTCCTTTCCCTGTTTACTTTCTTTACCTTCTTTACCTCCAATTTTCCTTTCCTACTTATTTTTCTTCACTGCCTTCTCCTATTCCCATTCCTCCCTCCCTGACTCTTCCTTTTCCCCTATGTACCTCGTCGTTTCTTTCCTTGCTTCTTTCTTTTGCTCCCTGCCTTCACCTTTCCTTGATTGCTTTCTCCTTTCCATTCTGCCTTTTGCTTTTCCTTATTTACCTCTCCTTTCTTACCAAGCACTCAGTTATTATTTAAACTTTATTATTTATCATTTCTAACATGTCACGCTGTGGTTTTCTGGTATCAACAATTGGATTCTAATTAGCAAATAATAAGTAATTTAGGCACCTTCACCTTTTTGGTTTACAACAGAGACAACCACCATTCAATATTTGTTACCATATTGCCATGATAAATATTAGCTTCCTGTTTCCATAGTATAATACTGATCAAGATAATGGACCGCAGCAGTTACATTCATATATAATGTTACGTCTTTATTAGAAAGAATATAGTGCAGTTATGGTTCCACTTTCTTACAGCTGCTGTTTCAATTAGAACAAGGACAGTTTTACATTAACCATAAAAATCATAATAGGGGGAACAAATTCACATATAAATCGTCACCTCAACCCTTGTGGTGTTCAACCTACTTCAATCTGAGCTAAACCACAGACATAAACACATGCTGCAGTCTCACTCTATCCTTGTTTCACTAATCAAATCCATTAGCTACAGTTTCAGTGATACACTTCCCAGTGCCTCTCTCCTACCTTCCCACCAGCAGCTTGTTTTGGGCGTCCTTTTTACGCAAGCTGCTTCCCTAATAAAGAGCTACTGCTCCAGTTGGCACCCGTACTGGAGGCCCGGCCCACTCTGAGCAGCATCAGAGCGGCTCGTACGAGAGATTTTTATAGACCGTGAATCCTCAAAGCAGTAAAATTGTAGGAATTACTACAGTCAAGAATACCCCCCTCCCCCCACCTTTGATTTCACACAGCTCATATTTTATGTATGATCTTTTTTTAGCACACTGTCTATATCCTAAAATGTATTTATATGTTAGCAATCCATCCTTTCAACTGTTTACCGCTCATTGGGTGCCTGATTTTGTCACTAACATTTAGGATGGTACAGTCTAGTATTTACAGTGCAGAGACTACAGTAAGTACAGCTAGTGTATGACTGATGACATTTATGAGCATGCTGCCATCATCATCTTGTCATGACGAACATCATCATCATCATCATCAGAGTATAAAGCTGCATGTACTGAAGTAATGATGCTGCCTTTGCTCTGCTTTAATCCTGTGCCTCTTCTCTTCGGCAGGTTAACATGGTTATTGGGATTCTCGTTTTTAACAAACTGGTGTCCAAAGACGGCATTACTGATATGAAACTAAAGGAGAGGGCGGGGTATGCCTTATACCACACATCCATTATACACAGTGACCTATAACCAGCCTGATGGCTCTGCTAGGGGGGGAGGGACTATCACATTATTAGCTCTCTGCCTGAAATTATCCTTCATTCACCATCATTTGAGACTTTGCTATTGGTTGAAGATGACACTTAATTTTTTAACACCAGGAGGACAAGGGGAAAAGGTTTAATTAATCAAAAATAAGATAAGAGATGAAAACAAAACGTGTTGTCTCATGTATGATTAATTAATCTATGATTAATGCTTCTGACTTATAAATGAAGGATAGAGGCATGTTAGAAGTTTCAAGAAAAATGTGGGGAAGGCTGTCTGGTTATTGGTCCTGCACAGACTGAGCAAGATGGTGACTCATCTCATTGCTTTCTTTTAAGTTTCAAATGTGTCGCACTTCCCTCCAGCTGCTCTTTGTTTGCAGGTGTTGCTATTGATGTAAATTTCTGTAAATCCATCCGTGTCCTTTTTTCTCCTGTTTGGTTGTTTCAACTTGGGGGGAGCAGGGCTTTTTAAAGGCAAGACCCCACTAAAAAGTTTAATTCAACGGAAATGAAGACAAAAAGACAACTTTGTTTTGTTTGTGTAGCATTGTCCATCAGTTCCGTTGGTAAAATTGTATTTCACAACTTGTTGTTTTTTAGCAATCTCAGCAGTTACTTTGTTGAGTGTAATGTTACCAACAGAACAAATGGCCAGAGCTACACAGATAAACAAAAAAAACAAGTTGTGATGAACCATAGTTTTTCTTTAAAACAATATTATTGCTAAGCTGCTGATTTGTAAGTCATTTTCTTTATGAAGTTGAGCAATAAGGTTAACTTCACAAACTGGTTTTCTGCTTTAAGGTATGGGGATATTAGTATCCTTTAAGAAAAGGAACACTCAGACATTTTGGAAGAAACACTAGATGCTTAGAGTTTTACCTTTAATTAGATCAATGTAAGTTTAATCAGTACAGAGCTAGGTCCAGAATGCATAGATTAAAACAACCCTGAAAGCAAGAGAAGCTGCTAACCTTACTCCGTCATCAATATTCAAAAAAAGGTTTGGTTCAGGTAGTCGTTGACTTGTTTCAAATTATGACATTCTACTGAAGGCAGTTGCAGGTTTCACTTAAGAGAGAGCCCCCGAATTAACAATGTGGGGTTACCAACATGTGGCCTCAACACCTGCAAGGATATATAGTGTAGTGTTCTGGTTTATTGCTAGCTGGGCAACAGGTGAAGGCAGGCCACTGTGTATGCGTAATTCTGGATCCAACCGCTTTTCTTGTCAATGTCCTAAAAAAAACTTTATGTGTAGTATAAAAGTTGTTTAGGTTTAGGTAAACCAACAAAACCACTTGCTAAGGTTTAGGAAAGGGTTAGGGGACTACAAAGGCATTTGGAAGGCTCTGGGTCAGGTTATGTACTCTACTGTCAGCACGATACCTTATGGAGAAGATCAGGGCAGAAGTGTACAGACTAAAGAAGAAGACAAGTAATTATCGGTTATGAAAGGGTTATGGTTAGGGTTAGACCCTTTCAAAATGTTAGAAAGCCTGAAACGTTCTCCCACTCACGTGCGGATGGGAGCCTAGCCAATCCTAACGCTTGAATGCTACGCAGGGCTCATCTTGCCAAGAAAAGTAATAGGATCCATAATGACACAGTGTATACTGTATATGCTAGATGTTAAATACGCACACCCTGCAAATTTGAATAATAAATGGTACAAGATATTTTAGTTTTGCAGCAGTTAGCACTGGAATTATTTTTTGACCAACAACCAATGAGCTGAAGGGCTGCACACAACAACAGTTCTGTCTAACTTGTAGGATTACCAGTTTTGAGAATTGACCCACAGAGCACACACCCTGCTCCCCTTTACCCCGCAGGCTGTTCTGTCTCCATTGGCATTGTTGGTGCATTCAAATGTTATTTTCTTTCTCTCTCTGAAAATGTTTGCTTTCTTCAATGATCTCTCTGTTCTACTGTACTTGTTTTTGCTGTCTGAAATGTCATGTTTGCGTTTGCACAGAATCCCCTCTCTCTCACTCAGGGCTCTCCAATCAGGAACACATCAGTCTCAGAAGCCCCCTTCCATGTCATCAGTGATTGGGTAAAAAAATACCTGCCCATCCCACCCCTCTTCTTAATGTATGGCTACCAGCCCTGCCCATCACCAAACCCGCTGAATCCTCTAGCAAGCACCTTTGATTGGCTTACTCCCTGCCTATTTACCTCACTATTTCACTATTGACCTTGCAATTTATACTACTTCCTGTTAGCTGAATAGAACATAACACATTACTGCCTCAGGTTCTTACAATTTCTGGAGTGCTTTTAGAGAAGCTGTTTCAACAATAACATACGCTAGTTGCAGTATATTCATTTTTTCTATTTACATGAATGGTGTGGGCATGTGTGTGTGCAAGGTTAGCGTGGTAATGTCAGGACTGCATCTATGTAGTGTATCTTCTGCATCATATTAAGTAACTCTTTCAAGCGTAAACAGTCAGATTGCTGTTTGAATTTTATTAGTCTTCATTCAGTCTGAAAGTCACATCAGACTGTTTCCCAGTGGTGTGACATTGACTTGAGTGACAAATTTGATGACTTTAGAATCAACTTGACAAAAAAATTGCAACTCCGCTTGCACCTTAACACCAATTACTTGTGACTTCACTTGGGCTTGAGCCTTTTGACTTGAAAATGCTTGATATCTTCCCCCATGCCCAAAGATGAAAGAGTATGTTATTTAAAAAGTGTTTCATGAATAAATTCATTGCCCTTAATTTTCTGAAACAAATAATATTAACACTGACTGACTCTGAGAGCATCCAATCAAGTTGCAAGAGAGAACCGTGAAGAACAAATGTTACATTACTGAGCACGAGTTATAAAAATTATACCAAAAATAATTTTCTTTTGTTTTGTTGTTAAAATGGCATTACATTTGTTGAAGAGCGGTTATTGACTTGTTTGGGACTCAAAACTCAAAGTTCAGACTTGGGACTAGACTTGTCAGACTTGACTTGGGACTTGAGTGCAAAGACTTGACACTTTACTGTGACTTGCAAAACAATGACTTGGTCCCCTTCTGCTGTTTTGTTCTCAGTTCATTTCGTCTCAACCCATGCTAAAATATCATTGTTCTCAACTATTCTATGAGTGGTGGAACTCACAGATGTCAAGTGATCAAATCAATAAAAATGGAGCCGGTAAAAGTGTAATTGAACTGATAATTTGGAGCTTTGATTCAAGGGTCGGGCAAGGAAGCTCATTCTTGACATTGGGATTTCACTGTCTTCATCAGTGAATCGAACTCTTCCCAGTGCATGCTGCAACTGGTTTGGGTGTGGTGTACATGAACAGCCGTTATCTGTTAATGGTGTTCATTCAGTCTCTTGGTCAGGGTCGTTGCCATTTTACTGAGTTTTCACTGCTGTAGTGTCATACACTACTCCAGTCTTCATCTCAGGAGGGCATCCTATCTTTAGGGTATGTCGGCAGAGATCTGAAAGTGTCAGATGGTTTATTGTAGGTGTTGAATCCCTGTTATGTAAAGACTCTAGTTAGATGTCTTGACAGCACAACCATGTATGGAAGTCCCACTGGGACTCTTCTGGACCAAAACTGGTCAAAGTATTGCCAGAGAAGTAGTAAAATCTTTCAACAAGGAGCCAGTGGGCAGCCAGAGAAAGCTCAAGGATGACGTTCTGATGCCAAAAGACCAAGTCAGAAAGTGTGAAAACCTGTGTGAGCATTTATATCATTTAGCACTGTGTCAAACATACGCCACCTTAGTGACTGCAAATATCTGTTTGACACTTATCCTTAAATGAGTCTTAAAGTGAGGCTTTAATTGTCATCTGTTGCGTAACTGTATCTGTATCTGTGTCCTGGGCTCCATGAATGTATGCAGCACATCAAAAATAGTGCAGCCACAGCCAGTCTTTCAAAAGCTAAAGTTTTGGAAGATGTGTTGACTTACTTCCCTTTCAGTCCTCACAGCTGCCATGTTGCTGTGTCAGTGGGTACAACAACCCTGGCCATTTTACAAAAGGAGTCTAAATGAGAAGAAAGTGTTGCTAGACCGGCCTAATGATTCATATATTGCCATATATATCCATTCATGTAAGCATTATCGACCACTTAACAGGTAGCTAAATGTCCTTCTCGTCAGCCACGTCCTGGTGCAGGAGGATCCCAAGGCCTCCTTCCATGCATTATGAGTCTACCTCCCAGTTGGGAGGCCACAGGGAGGCTTCCAGGAGACATCCTGATTAGATGCCCAATCACTTCAACTGGATCTCTTCAGTATAACAGAGCAGCTGTTCCACTCTTACCTCCTTTCAGATATCTGATCTTCTCATCTAATCTCTGCCGAAATTGGGGAAATATCTACAGGTTGGGTCTCTCAAGGCCAACTAAGGGCAATTTGATGACTTTTTAATGCAGCTTTAATAGGACTGTTGTTTCACATGAGGTAATTGGGGCAAACCTGCTGGGGAATGTGACAAGTGCCTGGTGTCTGGGCCTGCTGCCATGGCATCCAGTCATTATCATCCAGAAACAACATGGGGCCACTACCATTCTGCAGCAGAGCCTCACCCCCGATAGGTGTAGAGTTCCACTGCATTGCTATCCAGGCAATAGGCAAGTGTAGAGTACTCCACCAATTGAGCATTGCTTTCTTATAACATTGCTGGACAGATTAAACAAAGAAACTATCAAAATTGGATTCTAGAGTTTAGTTACAATTCAACTCAAAATGTGGGTGTGCACACTAGAAATAGTAGAGTTCCCATTTAAGTCATAAATAGCCATGCCAGTGCAAATGTAAGAGACCTCATGACCACAGTATAATAAGCCCATCTTTAGCAAATATCGGTGCTGTCTGTTTTGATCAAAACACTTTCAAACATAACTAATTTGTATTTTCTTCAACCCTGCGCTTAAGGTAATTTCATTGTGTGAGATCCACCGCTCACAGTGACTTTGGATGTTATCTTTTTTCCACATACTGAACACAGTAGGCAATCACAGCGTTCAGGCTTTTTCATGGGCCATGGTCAGATTTTAGAATGCAAAGACAAATTGCCGGTGCAATGATTGTTGGCTGCTCAGTTACCTGAACATGATCTGACTGGTTCAAAATTAAGTTTTACTGTTTGTGCTGACCTCATGGTGATTGAGTTGTCGTAGATCTCTCTGTGGTGGACTAAAAAGGAAAGAAGGTCTAAAGTGGTTTTTCCGCTCTTGGTGACCACCCACCACCCTCTCCTGCATGCGTTTCTTAAGGTTCAAATGCAAAACATGTTTAATGAAGCTAATTAATTTGTGCAGCATCTAATTAAGAGCGCAGGAGCATCTGCACCAGGCAGGTTTGCTCACACCTCAGAGACTGGCCTCGCTGCTGAGTCTTCTTTCCCCCGAAAATTAGAGGTTAATTCACTGAGAAAATTAAAACAGACAGGAGAGGCATAATTCCAACCACCACCAGAGTTTGTTTCCTCCTTAACGATTTCTTAAATGGTTTCCATCATCAAGCCTGTGTATTTACAGGTTGTAATAGTGGGTTAATCAAACATTAAGCTTTCAGATGAAAAGGGTTTTTGTAGCTTTTGTAAGTACTTCCAATTCCAGTGTTCAGTTTGATGCAGAGCTTTGGAACATCTTGTAAAGCTTACAGAAGGAGGTTTATGTTTGACTCAAGGAGCAGATCGTCCCAGATCAATTTGATGTTTGTCCATATTGGGTATTTATTTATTTTGCTTCATGCATCTCACCCTGCCTGACCAACCACCCACCTTTCCCCCCTTAAGTCCAGGGAAATGGTTTTGTATTTCAAAAAGTCTTGATTGCTTTTTAATATCACTGCCTATGGCCTACATTTTGCAGCTGTATTGCCCTTTTACTTGAAATTGAATTTCTTCCATTATGTGATTTTTAATCCAGGCGTCCAGGGGCTACAAAAATCGATTCCCTCAGCTCTTCAACTTTAATTGTTGTTTAGCAGGAGGCCATATGGTAACAGATTAGTTTGTTATTACTTGTCAATATCTCCAGCGCTATAGTTGGTCTTTGTCTAGCAACGACAGTGGAGAGGAATACAGAGCTATAAATGGAGTTTTAGGAGCTTTGGGTTTTGGAAGGAAAATGAAGTGATGTAGTTTCTCAGTGATCATACCTGGGAATCATCTGTTGCTTTCTTACTGAGTGTATACTGTTGGAAATATAAAGTTAATGCCCTTTCTAAAAGCAAAAGCCAGCCAAATAACAGCTTTAATTGTTCACCATTGGATCCATTTTGCCATTTTGTCTCATTTTTGTAAATAACTGTGAGGCAGACACAGTGGCAACACCCTGAGATATTTCTAGCACTGTAGCTGTAATGGATGCTTCAGATCTAGAAAATCAATAGTAAACACAAGGTTTTAGTGTCAGTCTCATATATACACACAGCAATGTCTTTACTTGAGAATGACATTGAAGAGATATAGAGGGTAAATTAAGTAAAGACATGAGAAAGATGCAGAATGACAAAAGGTTTCTACGAATTAAAGGAGCTTTAAGTAGGAATAGGAGAGTTGTGCTGTCCATCTCTATCATAAGAAAGAAGAGGAAATGCACAGTCCCTCCCATAGGTCTTTATACCTTTTAACAAATGGCCAACTCAGCAAACATATTAACACTGTTGGTTATGTTTTACAATTAACGCCATAAGCTATCGCTAAATAGCCAATGTTAGCATTAACATCTTAAGAGTCTAGAAGAAACTCTGCATGTTCAGCATCAAACTTCATCCCTTTACTCACCAAGAGCTGGAAAAACTCTTGCTTCTTTTTCTATCACTTCTTTCTATGCCACCAAACATGGTTTCTTGCCTTTGGGTCAGCACTACTTCTTCATCCTCTCATGTTGGAACGAGGGCGTGCTAACTTAGATGTTTCTGCAAAAGAATACATAGATATCTTTGACATAACTTCAAAACTGTTATTTCTTCACATTGGGCTGAAGATTTTAGCTATTTTTTTAATATTTTAAACAGAAATTTGTACATATAGTTCCTTTAAAGTAAAATCACTTCCTGAACTGAGTTAAGTTGGGGTATCTACTTCTATAGTTCCAGCGTTTTTTCCCCCAACTTTAAGTTCCCATTTGGAAGTTTTAATTTATATTTTCAACATTTTATCAATGTTCAATGGCCTATTTTCATCGATCTGCTCTCCAAAGTAATTTATGGTTGATTGATTCGGTGGTGATAGTGCTCATAATAGGTCTGATTGGTCAAGGGACAGGAGCAGTCAGGTGATCAGTTTGTCATCAAACCCCTAGTGAACTTTATTTGGAAGAGAAAATAAAACACTATGTCCCAACAGTTTTTTAAACTGTTAGAACTATTTTTAGTTGCCATGTTCTGAGATCTCAGCAATTACTTCAATGAGTGCAATGTCATCTTGACCAATATAATCAATAGCCAGGGGTAAAAATAAATGACCAAAGTTGTTACAAACCATGGTTTTTCTGCAAATGTTTATTATTATATTGGCCTTTATCTGTGACTTTTCATCAAAAGATATTTTCTATCACAACTGCTTATATTTTATCTTGTACAAAAGATCCAGTGCTCCAACTGTTAGTCTCCTCTCCCCTTGTCTATGTAATAAATGTAAATAGAACTCTCCTGCAGAGTTAATGGATGGTTGAGGAAAGGCAGGCAGTTTATTAGTGCCTAAATTGTTTACCATCTGCAGTATACTGAATGTAGATATATTCTTTCATTGCAACTGACTGAGTGCTAACTGTAATGACTGATGGTGCCAATTGCTTGTGCATGTGTGTATGTGGTTTCATGAGAGTGGAGGTTTGAGATGTGTCTGTGAACCTTTGCATTAGTGCTTGGCAATGCTCGTAATAAGCAGTTAGCACAGACTGAGATGACCAGGGGTGAGGCGCATCCAGCACGTCATCATTATCAGAGCAGCAGAGATGTAAACCCACAACAGGGATATGAAAGGCACAAACTTACGCATTTACTGTAGATGGAGCCTTTTCCTATTACAAGCAGATAAACGGTTGAGTGGGTAAAATACTGAGAACGCAGAGAGGAGTTGCTTCAGGTCATCAAACCAGTCATTTGCGAGAGAATTAGACACCATGTTTAACATGAAACATCCACCAATGGCTACGTCTTGGCCCCTCCTCCCCTGTCCCCATGCAGAGTCACATACACACACACAGGTAAACGCAAACACACACACACAAACCTCCGAGCTGGACTATAGCCCTGAGAGAGAGATTGTGCGAGAACACTGTGACTCACTGTTTTTGCGTGACTGTTTGTGCGTGCTCGTGTGCGCACGTGCATCAGTGCAAGTCTGTGTGTAGGTGCATTTGTATCTGTTTGTGTATGTTACAGCGTGTTAATTTGACTTTGCAGTCAGATGACAGTGCCACTGTACAATATGACGCTCAAATGTGCCAAGTGCGGAGTTATCTCTTCGGCTGACGTTTCCACCACAGCTACCAGTAACGCCATGTTAGTCCCGCTAATTATTTTTCCTTAACTCTTCTTACCTCTGTTCTCTCCTCTATACTGTATGCCTCCCTTCTTCTCCTTCACTTGATTGGTTCTCTCTCCTTTATCCCTCTGTCATTTTTCTTCTCCCTGGTGCCCTGGCAGGGAGGATTTCACTCAATATGAATGGCTCCTGAAGCTTATGTGCTGCTCCTGAAAACAAACTGTGTCTTAACTGTGTACATGTAAATAATTATGCATGTGTGATTGACGTTTGAATGAGAGTGAGTGTGCATCCCGTAAGAGATCATCAGCTTAGAGTCACACAGCTAATTAGAACAAATGTCGAGAAGGCAATAGCTATGTACACAGAGAGGACAGCACTTTTATTTTCTCAGTGTGTTTGTGTGTCTTGCTGCGATCTATGAGTACCTAAATGGATCATTTCCAATATTATCAACCTGGGCCTTGATTTTCCACTCTTCGCTATTGTGCTAACAGAACCTGATCTTGTTCCAGAAGTTCATTGTAGAGTTATCTGCCTTTATTTTCCAAGGAGTGTTGCTCTCCAGTACAATCCACACACCCTCTAAATAGCGTTTCTACGTTTAAAATAGCTGTGACTGAACAGTTAATACACATCATTTCACTTCATAGTCTGTAATGTGACATTGCTGACACACTTCACATCACATCAGACACATTCATTTTTCTGGCTAGTGGCTGTGACTACATGAAGGAGTAAAATGGTGTTAAAAATATACAAAAATATATTTTAAAAAAGTGGCTCACCCACATAGCAGTGCAGAAGATATCTGACTCTAGTGGGCAATATGAGAATATATACCTCCATTCCATCACTTTTACTCCCAACCCTATCTCACAGCTGTATATTTATTTTTTTATGTTAGCTACAAAGTCTCTTTTGAAATTATATGCGTAGATCTAAATAGGCAACAATTTGAAATATTCAAATTATGTTTTTTCAGTCCCATAATGTCCCTCTGCCTTTTCCTGTTGCCAACCTTGGTCTGTGCAGATTCATTTTTCCACTTTTACCTTTTTACTTTTTACTCCTGTGTATCTATTTCTTGGCATCTCTTTTTAAATGATATGGGTAGATCTAAATTCAATAGGCACCACTTAAAGGTGGTGTCAGTCATTCTGAAGAAAGATAGTTGATTGTTAAGTCTCATTTCCAGGTCCTATAACTTTAAAGGTTTTATATAGGGAATTCACTAGTAACTGGATGTCACATTGTAGATCACTGGCATCTCAGACCAAAATAATGGGACAAAAACAAAATCATACCCACAAAATCAGTCTTTCCATTGTCTTTCTAACAATCACAAATGCTGCTGTGGTTAAAATGATCCCTTACTTTTCAGAATTAGATGTTAAAACATTAATGGAAAGGGCTGCAATGTAAGCTAACTTTAGTCATTGGAGACAAATGCACCAATCAAAATCCATCCACTAAAAGTTAGTTAGTTTTTGCCACTGACAGGCTCAGATTGTTATTCTAAAATTTTGACAACATTATGGAAAAGATCGCTACATAGACAGACCTATTGTTTAACCAGAAACAGCCGTAATATTGCTATTACTCTCCACCAGACTCAACAAGCAAAAACTGTCATTTTACCTAACCTTGGTCGAAATAAATGCTTAATACATGGATGTAGATGATAAACAGCAGTTTCAGTCACTCTGCTCAGCTGAGCAAACCAGTAATGTAAACAAACCACAGAGAGGCTGCGATAGCAACACAGGCAGAGGGAGTGTAACACCATGACTCCACTATATTGTTACATACATTCTATATTAATGTTTTTAAATCTCAAATATGTAAAGTTAATGTATTCAAATAATGATGTTTATTCAGGTCATCATTGTCCACACATTTTAAAATCATGTCAGCCTCTATTGTAAGAGATTTAATTAGTATTGTATGGATTTTTTTTCTGTGAGGCACGGCCAACGTCAATGGATTACCCACTACATGTTGTCAGTCTTGTTTTATGTTTCACTAGTTTGTAATGTCAGGTTAAGATAATGGAGACAGCAAAAAATCACAGCAAATTACTGTTAATAGGCTGACAGAGACAGCAGTTTGTGTTCACTGAAAATACCACAAATATGAACATAATTAGTTTGCCTTATAGTTTTAATAGCATCTAATACCATGTGGGTGTTACTGGGTGAATACATGTGATGTAATCACTCTTTGGTTGTTTCCTGTCCCCAGTGAATTGTATTGAGGAATGGCAATGTCTGCACATGGACAAGGTCCAACTCTCAAATTATTTTGGTCATAAACAATGAAAATGGAACACAAGGCCCAGACTGAAAATAACTTGAATTATCCTTTAGCTAGGTAGGTTTCAGACATTCAGCCCTTTCAAGGCAGTACTGATACGTTGTGCGAACTTTCAGCATCCAACGGTCCAGTTTCATACCAAAACAATTGTTGAGTTCCTCTAGAGTGTTACTGTGGGCAGGGTGGAAAAGCCTCTTAAACAGGATTCACATAATGAGACGCATCAAATTTCAAATGAGGTCAAGGAAAATAATGGCCAACATCAGAAAATCCATTTACTGCACTGGCCCTATTTAATACCAGAGGTGGAAAGTACATTTAATTAAGTTGTGTAGAGTTTTCGTACTGCTACTTTGTTTATATTGTTTTCCATTTGTTAGACTTGGAGTTTTTAACTGGTTATGAAACAGTCTCAGTATAATGCTAATGCCTCTATATGACCTATATAAACAAACAAAACCATCATTGTATTACAATGAAAATTCCTTTAAAACTGTTAAAGTGAGTGATTGGCTTCAAAAGCTTTTTTATATACAAATGCATTTATCTGTTTTATCAGCATCAGCATGTTATGTTACATACATCTCTATTAGCTTGTGATATGTAGCGAGTGTGTCATCGTGGCTTGATTCGTAATGCTTTGCAGGAAGCATGTGCTCACCTGCCTCATACATTAGTTGTGATTCGACAGAAAATGTTTTATGACACTTTAATGTGACATAAATGCGGCCTAAGAGCCACGTGTCTTTTCAGTTTATTTGTCCCTTTTACAACAACAGAGGTCTTGCTATCAGGCCAGCCACAGCAATAACATTCCTTATTGACACACAATTAAATAGAACCATACATTTTCTAATACTGGATATAATTGCAGCTAAAAACAGACCTTCTAATTCTAAAACTAAATTTCAGTTTTAAACAGAATGCTGTTTGCACTTGTAGTTTTTGTGTGTTCCGTGTTAAGCTGCTATCAATAAAACCCAACACTTCCTGTACAGATTTTAAATATTAAAACATATTCTAGCAGCTCAAGACCCTTAATCCCCCTCTTTCTGGGCTTTTATTGTGAAACACCATGCACAATATGTCATTGACATCTTAACACTGATCAGAAAAACAGCCAATTGGAAATAGAGTATTTGGGTTCAAAAGAGCTCAGTGACGATCTTGCAATTATGTGATAGTGAAGTGATATGAAAAATGTATTTATCAGAATGCCGTACTTTTGCTTATAATGGAGTATTATTCTATTGTTGCATATGATTTTTCCACCTCTGGAATATTCTCTAGTTAAATGAATGTTATTGAATAGAAAAATAGTCTGAGTGAAAGATAATTTCATGACACACGCTGAGGGTAATTATTGTTCCTGTTCATTTCGGATGCTCACATTGGAACAAACGAAATGAGTCAGAAACAAACAAGAACAGCAAAGCGGGAGCAAAAATATGGACAGCGGGAATGACACTCCAAACTCTCTCTCTCTGTCCTTCTCTGCTCTGCCTCTTCTGTTTGTCTTTGCATTCTGTTTCAGCCTCATTACACTCGTTTCCCCCCCACTGCTCACCCTCGCTCCTCCCTCTCTTTCCTGTGGCACTAGATCCTCTATGGTTTGACTGAGCCATCTTAAACATACATGCATGTAATATATGTGAATTATGGACATATATATCTGCAGATAATGGATGTATGTTTTTGTTTGTGGTAGTAACATAATTATTTGTTGTGATGTTATGTATTTATGCATGGGTAGAGTTGGAGGCTGCTAACACTGCGCTAACAGCGTGGGCAGTTATCAAGGGCTGTAGGAGATTGTGTTAAGTTGTACATTCTCTAGTGCCAAAGGAAAATAAATCCAGTTTAACTGTTGTTTTGTATACCAGCCTGCCCTAGATGTCAAAAGAATTTAATAATCAAAGCTAATGACAAACATGAAATGTCTTACAGCAGAATTGTTATAAAACATTGTAGTCATGCCCTCTGTGTCATGTTAACTAGTGCTTTCCCTGACTGCGGTTCCCCTCCCATCCTGCAGGGCGTCACTGTGGAGCTCCTGTGTGGTTCTGCCCCTCCTGGCCCTCACGTGGATGTCAGCTGTCCTCGCCATCACCGACCGGCGCTCTGCCCTCTTCCAAATCCTCTTTGCTGTCTTTGATTCACTGGAAGGCTTCGTCATTGTCATGGTACACTGCATCCTGCGCAGAGAGGTACCTCACATGACCACTGACTTTATAGATGTCCTTCTTCCTGGTTTCCTTTGCGGCTATCAATGCCATATTGCACTTTAACCTCCCCCTGAGATGCATCGTTTTCCCATAAAACCTAGCGCGGTATTGATCAGTTCTACAATACATTTCTTGGCAGAGGCTAAATACATTTTTTTACCAGCAGCATATGAATAGCTATGTTGGTATGTCACTTGGTCTGTCCATTTATTGAAGCAACACTTTGGTCCAGCGAAAGATATCTTGACAAAAGGTGGCACAAAATTTGGTGTAGAGACACAGGGTCCTCAGATGATTTGTGTTGTGTTCACCAGAGCTGATCACTGACGATCTAAACAGTGCTTGTGCTTCCACCAGAAGCAGAGAATAGGCATCTGGTCTAATTGTCAGCTGCATCAAGCTGTAAAGAGCAGATTGAGCCGGGCAGGATGTCAGACACAGGATGTACCCAAATGTACATAATCAAATAATTAAAAAGTTTGTTTTGCATAATATGTCCCCTTTAAGGATTCGGTCAATTTTCAAAATAAAACACTAAAAACAGACAAAAAAAGAAAGTCATATAAATGGAGCGAAGCCTGCGAGCTAGTTCTGGCAGTCAACTCGAGCTGCGCTGCTATATACACATGACATGCCTCACTCTCCGTAATCACAAACCAAAAACACCCTTCCAATCTGGCGGTCTATTTAAGCGGCACAATTTCCCAGCTCTCCCTCTGCTCTGTCAATGCTGCTGTTGCCCTGCATCCGTATTGCTGCCTGCAGGTCTGTAAGCCCCACCACCACCCCAGCATCCACCTGTAGGCTCCGACTGGGGGTTTAAGGTATTTGCTCATCACTCCTCAATATCTCTATGTAAACAGATCCGGGGCTAGTGATGAGGTCGGAGCCTAGACGCCAAAATCTAAATATGTTATACTGCTGTAATAAACATTTCAAACGTGAGTTGTCTGACTGAACTTACTTAATCATGGTAGAAGCACAAAAATCAAGGAAGAATGACCCAAATTAACCAAATCTGAGCATCTCCATCAGCCAAATTTTACCTTGAGAAACATGGTCATGGTGGTCCATGGTCCGCGTCAAGGTCCATGATCTCAAAATGTAGTAGTGGGGTGGACCATTTTGATTTGAATGACCCCATGACATTTGGCTTGTAGTGCCGCCATCAGGACAAACTTGTAGGCCAGACTGTTTAGCCTGACTACCTGTAAGTCTCTAGGACTAGCTCATTGTTAGTTCAATCAACTATGTTTGTTTTTTGCGGTCTAATGAACATTGCAGCCTCTATGGACTGTAGACTTATAGCCTTTATTATAAAAGGCCCCTCTCTTAGTTTTTATGTTCTCATGCTCTCATGACTTGCTACAGGTTCAGGAGGCAGTGAAGTGCCGTGTGGTGGACCGCCAGGAGGACACTAACGGAGATTCAGGAGGATCTTTTCAGAACGGCCATGCTCAGCTCATGGTATGAATATGCATATGTTTTCCTATTTCCTATTGGCAAGACGTGCACAGTTCATACAATATTTATTGTTTTCTGTCCTCAGACTGACTTTGAGAAAGACGTGGATATGGCTTGCAGATCAGGTAAGCTCCAGGTTGAGAATGTTTGATTTTGTGTCTGTGTGTATGTTTGATTTGACTTTGGGGACTGCTGTTCAAAAGCTACAGCTGTCTCATTGTGCCTCCTCTCAGTATTCTGACTGCTTCAAATTCCTCAGCGTTGTCGGAACAGATGTGAGGCATGTTCCCCCTCAGTTCTGTACTTGTGTCTTACAATCAACATCACAGCAGCACCCCCCCTCACCAAGGAGCTGTTTTGACAAGAGATACAGCACATTACAGTGGCATAGCGCAGTTTAGCCCATGCTGATGGGAGTGGGATGAACGTGTGCTGAGCAGTTATATGCAGATAAATAGGCTTGTCTGAGTCTCTCCTACACTGCCGCTGTATAATTAAGTCCCTTCCGACAGTGCCGCATCAGATACTGGCTCTGCTCTGATATCCGCTGGGAGTGAAAAATCTGATTATCTCTTGAGACAGGATATCAAGGAAAGCATCTGGAGCAGAAAAGCTATTGAGACGCAGACAAGCCCAATCGAAAAAAGACAGAAAAGAACAGAGAGCGATGATTGTTTTTTTTCTTTCTATATGTCAAGTAGGAGAAGGGAGCACAGTGAGCGATTTAAAGATATTTAGTGTTGCGCTGTCCAGCGTTGTTTACCAGCTTGGACATGGGATATGCCTGCTGCCATAAGCCAACAGTTGTTACAGTGAAATGAGGTCGGGACACAAGGTCAAGGCAGGCCATGTAGTCTTAGTTGAGACATTTCAATAAACAAGTACTTTCTGAATTTGTCCTTTTGGAAGATCTGCTGTTGTCTGATATGAGTGTTTATCTATGGGTGTGTACCTTTTCAGTTTATCCTTTTAGGGTGTCCCATAGCTAACCAGTGTTTACTTCTAAAATGATTAATTTACAATTATACTTGAAAGTTCATACCTATAGAGCTGGATGGCACTGATTCCACTTGACTTGAGTTTCAGTGGAAGGTTGCTTCAGCATCTGTCCAGCCCAGGGATGGATTAACCTTGCGAGGTAGCTGGACTGGCAAGATCACGCAAGAATTCATCTTGCCAGACTACAATTTATGTTTCTGTGGCCGAACTACAGTGTTAGCAGACCAATCAGCGTCCTTTGAGGAAGCACTGGCTGCTACGGTGGTGGTCATTAAACAACAATGGCATCTCCCATAGAGGTTAGCGTAGCTGCTGATATAATCCGTTCTATCAGAACTAGAGAATATGTTTTCACTCTTCTCCCAGCTGGATTTGGTGAGAGTTTGACTACATAATATGATTTGTTGATCTGACTGGTTGAAGTTTACCTGACAATGATAGGTAGATGGTTCATCCAATGACCTACCGAACATTTTTTGGGTGCCTACCCATTTCCAAACAGCTTCCAATGACGCATTCCCAGATAGTTCTGTGTGACAAACCATCTGGAGCAGTCAGGTTAGGGCTAGATTATCAAAAGCTGACAGTTGCTTCTGTCAAGCCCCAGATCCCAGGGGCCCCAAAAGCCCTACATTTGTGTGAGGATCACCACTAAATAACAGTATCACTAAGATAACTGCTGCATCCTTCATTTTCTTGAGACCACGTCTTGTTAAGAAGTTCTGATTTCACACAGTTCATATTACTGTATCACATGTGATATGAATGAATAATGTGCAGTGAGAGGTTGGGTGGAGGTCAGTAGGGACCTACAGCTTTCTTTTGCCCCCGGGGAGCCCAAGTGGGTAAATCTGGCCCTGGTCCAACTCTTCATTTCTGACTGGTTCTCTGTCTTTCTGTTGCCTCCAGGCACTATGAAACGGTCATCTCTCCAGGGGGAGGAGAAGGCCTCCTCCGGGACCCTCACCCTTCAGAAGGGTTCTAACTTCAACACCATGCCAGCCAGCATGGCCAAAGTTCACCTGCAGAACGTAGCCGACTACACCAGTCACACTCTGACGCTGCGCAGGGAGAAGGGCGCCGCCAAGGGAATCAGCACGGAGCTGCCAGGCGCCAAATCAATCTACATCTGCGACGGCGAACTATTCAAGCAGCTGGACGGAGAGCTGCCTCGAGGGAATGGCGAGGGCAGCAGCTCCGAGGGCACTGGCAAAGGCCCGGGGTACGTCATTCTACCCACCAACAACACAGGCACCCTGAAGCCGGCCAAGGGGAAAGAGGAGCAGACAGCCAAGTATAACATCAGCATCGAGCAGCTGCCTCAGACCAGGCTCATCCACCTGGCTAACCCGGTCAGCGGAGAGCCGGTGCCTGGCTTTGGGCTGAAGAGCCTGCCTGCTGACCAGATCAGTGTGTCATGCTCTGACAGAGACTCACCTGCACACAACCTGCAGAATGTGCCCAGAGACTCCCAGGTGGCCAACAGCATGTGTGAAGGGGGAGATTCCGGAAACTCCGGTGTGATGTCCAAGAGTGAGACCGTCTCCACACTGTCCATGAGCTCACTGGAGGTAAGACCACGAAAGTGATCAGCATATTCTTGTCATAGTAATGCATTATCAGCCTCATACTTCATACTTTTATTAAGATATGCATGCAAAGTTGTGTTGTGTACTACAACTACCTACCATAAATTCTTGAGAACCAGGCCTTATTTAAAACTAGCTTGTACAGTATTATAGACAAAGCTTTATTTTATTATTTCCCCTGCTGTAAGTGTATTATTTTATCATGTCATATTTTAGTGAGACAGCTTGCTGTCCTCTGATCTGCTTCTCTTTTAATTTGCTGTCGATGTTTTTTGCTTTTGATGCAAATTCAACACTTCAACCTTGTTTACCCGTTTTCTTGATAAATTCAGAATAATGTAAATGTACACCACATTATTCCCATTAGACCAACAACAGAGTCGCAGACCATTCTACTGATCGCAGTTTCTCTTTTTAACAGAAATACTGTTTACAGTTTGTGATTAATAGCTTAATAGCTTATTATTTTCAGTTTTTTTTTCTAGCACAGCTACGCTTCTGTCAATAAAAGCTCTCTAACTTGCTGGACAGACGTTACACATTTAAGGCTTTCTAGCACCACATAAGGCAGCAATTCTTAACTAGTGGGCCCCAAAGGCAGTGGTACTGCCAAAAGGCTTGAACAATTGCACGTAATATTTTGGGTAATTCACTAAGATCGTACTTTATTTATTTATTTTTCAAATGTGGTCAAAAATTCACATGAATAAGAAATTAAAATGCATCACTTCGATGTTTTATTATGTTGGAAAATCACCACACCGATCAGAACCCATCATCAGGTAGAGACATATTTGCCAACGTTAGCTCGCTAACATTCCAAAGTGGATCGGTTTTTGAAATCAAACAGTGATGTAGGAGACAATCCTGCACTATTAAGAGCTCCAATGCGTGTGATGTGGAAATATGACCCTGAATGCATACATTTGGATTGATAATGGCACGAATTGCTGCTGAGCTGAAAGCACAGTGTGTCATTGTGAGACCTGTCAAATGAGGCACCAAAACCATCAGAGCTCCAGAGACACAAAGAATTGGGAAGGAAAAAGCCACTTTGAAAGCTAGGTATATGGTTGCTGCTCATGTAGCTCATAGCCTTTATCATTGCAGAGGCACTCGTATTTCTCCTTTTTGTCACATTCTGATTTTTACTCATTTAGTTGGGAACTTGTTCCTTTTGTAAGTTACAAAAGGTCAAGAACACCTTCCATAGGGCATAACACCTTACTTTCCTGGAAGGGTTTTAAAGTGAAGCAGTGAGTTTCATTAAAGGGTCAGTGTGTAACATTTAGGAGGATCTAAATGGAATATAATATTATTATAATATATTATAAATAATATAGGTATTTGTTTTTTTTAACTTCAGAATGAGTCTTTAACATCTACAGACGCTGTGGGTCACCCTCTGCGGAGTCCACCATGTTTCTACAGTAGCCTAGAAGGGACAGACCAAACACTGGCTGTAGATAGGACTGTTTTAACACGTTTCACGGCCACTGTAGGTTCTCCTTCATGCTTTTGGAGGCAGAAGCGTCAGAGTTGCAACCTGCAACCACACCACTAGATGCCACTAAATCGTACACACTGAACATTTAACAGAATGGGAAAAACATTGAAAACTGATTGGACTAAATTAGTGTATGAAAATAGTCTTTCTGTTAAAGAGAAATTCAGGGCAGCAGAGGGGTGAATATGACATGACTAGTGCTGTGGACATGTTCCACCCCCACTCTTTTCCCTTATAGCTTCAGTAGGTAACATTTATAAATAAATAACTTTAAGTATTTGCTAAAATTTGCTTATAATTGCTTTCAATATATCCTGACAGTAGTACATGAGACAGATAATCTGTGAAAAAAATCAGGTTCCTCTGGCTCCTCCTAGTGCTCCTGATGGCGTTGAATGAAAACAACCACTCAGAGTCAAGAAAGGACTCAAAGTGCAGGTATTTGACAACCTTGGAATGAGACCCAACAGTCAACACTCAATCTTTCTTGGCTGGGAGGAGCCAGAGGAACCAGATTTTTTCACAGATTATCTGTCTCATGTACTACGTCAGGATGTAGTGAAAGTTTCAACAAATTAAAATTAAAATTATTATTATTATTTTTTTTTTTAAAGTTACCTACTTGCAACCAGCCTTTATTTGTTCACTTCATGGCTTTTATTTCAATACTGGCTTTTGTCATTGTGGTAAACATCACTGTCTTCTCGTCACATTTCCTCTCTCAATACAGGTACATCAGAGTTGAACCCTTTCTTTTCTCATCCATGTATCAGTGTGATTGGTGCCACATATCACACCACTTACTGTTCTGTTGATCATCTATTATTTTGTTTACAAGTGATATTGTGTAGTTTTTCCCAGAATGTATTGTGTTACGAGCTGTGTTTGACCAACACAGCATTAGATGAAGAAATTATGAACTGAGATAATCGTCTAGGGAGCCACATGTTGATAAACAGAATATTAATTCATAAAAATAAATAGAAGGATCATTAATTAGGTCTCCCCAGAGCAGTATTGTGCTAAATTTCTTGTATGTTTAGGTCATCCCCTCCTCTGATGCTTAAAAAAAGGCTTATTTCATTCCTAAAGTATCCCAGTATGCTCTGGCCCTGTGTAAGGACAGCATCTTTAAAAAGGTTAGTTTTGACTGCGCTCCTAGCGCAGACAGCACTGTCAGGATGAGACGACACAGTGATCAGCACACAGCGGCCTGGACATCTGCCCGCTGGTGTCTTTTTACTTCGGGGCAAAACACACTTCCATAATGCCGTGCGAGGCGGCAGAAGGCAACCGAGCAGCCTGAAGGTCAGGTTTTTTTTCCCTTCGCCACTCCACGATGGAGGACTCAAAGGTCACTCGGTCGCAATCTGTTAACTGCAAACTTGTGCCAACAGGGTCAGAATGACCGGCAGCAAACCTTGTTTCCTCCCCCATGACTTACCACTCTCCTCCGGGTCCCAGAAACAACCTTTCTTGACCGGCTGATGCAGAGAGATGCAATTAACAAACACTTGAGCGTTTGTCTGCTCACAAGGCACACAATATCAAGACACATCTTTAATTTCTCTGTCTCATCTCCCCCCCAGAGACGAAAATCACGCTATGCAGAGCTTGACTTTGAGGTAATTTTAGTCTCTTTGATTCCTACAGAGCTTTCTAGACATAGACCAAAAAGCTGATATGTCTCTAAGTTATTCAGACCTCTAGATGTTTGCATACATTTGTCAGATGTACTCAGAGTTTGGGTGTGACTGTAGTGTTGAGATTTCGAGGAATTAAATGTAACGGGGGGTAAAAGTAGGATTGATGGTAGCCTGTGCTGTTTACCTCATACGTAACGTGCAATGTTCCTGTGTAGAAGATTATGCACACCCGGAAACGCCACCAGGACATGTTTCAGGACCTGAACAGGAAGATTCACAGTGCAGACAAGGATAGAGAGTCTCCACCTGTTGACGCCAAAGCTGCCAAAAGATGGAGTGTGTCCTCTGCCAGCAGCGACAAGACCAACATGAGTGTAAAGAGTTTAACTTTATTCTGTTCTGCCCCCTCCCTCTCCCTCCCCTATATCCAATGTTGTTCTCCTTTTCTCTTATCATTAGTACAGATCACCACACTTGAGTGGTGTTGCCTGTTTAATTAGAAGTGCAGCAATTTAAAAAATTTCATTTTTTATCAGCTTACAATGTCGGCGCCAGAGGAAATTAGCTGTGGGGGCGTCAAGGGGCTTAACTGTGGGTCGACATACAAACTAAAACTGCAAACTCAGTCAAGTACACATTGTCACTCCAAATGTGACAAATATTTGAAAGTTCATACAACTTGTCCTCATGAAAGACACTCACACTATAAAGCCCTTTTTGTTGAGCTGGCAGGCAAGGCTTTAGTTAAACACAGGCTAAAGTTAGCTGAAGCGAGGGCAATATTCTCTCTTCACTGTGCCAATTAAACATTCAAACACGTCATATGATTCAAGTAGATATGCAGTACCCCGTGGAAAAGACAATTAACTGCATTAGCTTAACGGTCAAAACTGTGTGAAAAATCAAAAATCAAAGCCGAATGAGACGTCCCCAAATGTCTTGTTTTGTTCACAACCCAAAGTTATTGAGTTTACGCTCATAGAGGACTCAAAAAACGGAAAATATTGAAAAAATGACTCAAAACAGTTTATCATTTATCAAAATAGTTGGCAATTCATTTGATAGTTGACGATATATAGACAAGCAAAAATCTAGCTTTGGGCCACTGATCAGGTGGTAGTTAAGTAGTCTAACTTCCTGCTAAAGTGGTACTTGTAGTTTAGCACAATAGAACTGTGAAGTTTCCATTTTCTTGATATCCCCTCAACATAGCAATGCAATTCTCCAGGGTTATATTATGACCATTCATTTTAAGTATTTTAGCTTAGGTTCGGTACGGTCAATAGCTGTACATATTACAATTACCTCAATGAGCATTCGACAGAGAGTAAGCCGGCAATGCTGTTAGCTAGCTAAATAATGACTTGTGGGTTCCTTCCAATGGGAAACAAGGAAGTTACTGGATTGGCTGGGAACGAGTTTCTAAAGAAAGTCACCAACAGCGGGTACAAAAAGGAATCCATGTTGGCTTTGTAGCTGCAGTCATTCCATGGCAGCAGATGATTTCCATTTCCTTCTGCTACAAAAGCCCTTGATCTCCATTTGTTTCACAGCTTTGGAGTCTAACTTCACAGATCAAGGATGCAGCTCTCTGACACTGACAGCTTCACAACCAATCAGATCATTTGTTAGAGTCCTGCAGAATCACACAGCTTTCACTTCTTTCCAGAAATAAGAATTGTGATGTAATGATCATACAAGTGGAAGAGGCAGAGAGATCAACTTCTCTGCTGAAATGTGTTTTGAGGATGTGCCTCAGCCACAATCATATCTGCATCCCAATCCTTGTTAATATATCTATCTTATCTAGCTCTTTGTGCATACACCCACTTTGGATTGAATCAGCATTTAACGTCCCTTTTGTAGGGTTTTTCAAAAGAGGTTTTAAAGGAACAGTTGGACATTTAAGAAAATGTGTATTCACTTTCTTGAGCTGGAGCTAGGAGGTGCTTAGCTTAACATAAAGATAGCAACATGGGAAAGTTAGTCACTGCGGCCAGATAATTCCAGCTCTTAACTTCCTGTAAAACCAAAAGTTGACGTTCTTACGTTTGTGTACAGATTAAACCAGTTAGATAGTTGCTAATAAGCAGAGGTGTGGACTCGCATTTGTGACTTTAGACTCGACCTGACATAATCAAAAAAGACTTGGACTTGAACACCAATGACTAATGACTTCACTTGGCCTCAAACCTTTTGACTTAAAATACTTAATACCTTCCCCAAAGCCCAAAGATTAAAAACTGTTTCCCTTAATATCCTGGATCTATTAACACTAACATGAGTATGTGTCAATATAATACCCATACCCATACCTCTGTAGACCTATTCTTTTTAACTTTGGACCAGGGTGAGCTGTTCCCCACTGTTTCCTGTCTGTAAGCTAGTCCAAGCTAATTACTGTTGCTCCAGCTCCATGCTTATCACACACGAGAGTGGCAGCGATCTTCTTATTTAACTCTCGGCAAGAAACTGAAAGAGCTTATTTATTTAAATGTCACTATTTCTTTGAAAAAACGCTAAGGCAGACATACAAAAGGCAGCGTGAGGTAAAGTAGGTTCACCAAACGGGCTCACAATATAACTTCTGAAATACATCACGGATTGTATGACCATCTCCGAAAAAAGCCTTTTCCCTCTGTTCCTTTCAGGACAAGCAGCAGACCCCAAGTAAGAGGGCGTGGGAGGGCATCAGGAAGACCCATTCCCCCCCATCCTGGGTGAGGAAGGACCTGGAGACGGTGGCTGCCTCCCCTCTGGAGCTGCAGACGGTGGAGTGGGAGAAAACCAGTGCCACCATCCCTCTGGTGGGCCAGGAGATCATGGACCTGCAAACGGAGGTGTGATCCAGATCCCGGAGACCTCAAACCCTACAACTTCTTTTTTTTGTCCCCCAATGCTCTCAAGACGAATAAGCAGACACACCACACACACTGCCCTGCTCTGTACTTCTACTCAAAGGCTAGATGAAGCCCGCTGCGAGAATGTGATGGGGGGAGGAGGAGGAGGGCGAGGAGGAGAGAGAAATATTAGAATATCTATTAAACCAGTTGAAGAGAGAACGGGAACATGGTGTCTCTTTCTATGTTGTTTTATTTGACATTTGGACGGTGTTTTTGTCTGCAAGATACTGGTCATCTTCTTGTATATGGTCTTGGATACCACGCTGTCTCACATTGGAGACAGATTGCCAAAGTAGCAGATTTCGCTACTATATGTGCATCATATAGTCATGTAATAAACCACATAGCAAAGGTAATCTTGCAATGTTTACCCCTGAATTAAATGAATACAATGTAATAATCATGATTATGTCTCTTTTGTTTTCACTGTTGAGAGTGTTGTCGCTGTTCTGCTCTCTCTTCCTCCTGATGAACGCTGATGTTCCAGACACCCCCGGACAGTTTTTTCTTTTAAAGCCTGTCTCAAAAGGGAAAACGAACAAGCATTTGAGGAGGCAGACCACCAAACATACACCCATGTGCCCCCCAAATGCCGTTCCCTTCCAGCCCCGTACAATTCACCCCAACCCTACTGGATCCACCACTTTATCCCCCCGTGATCCCTTGCAGGGCAAGGTCGGCCCTGCAGTGACAAGCGATGGATGGGAGGGATGATGGGTGGGTGTGTCACCCTGGGCCAGAATGGCATGTTGCCTTCTCATCGACAGACACCTCAGAGACGCCACAGAGCGTGGGCCAGCGAGCTTTGCGCTCTAATCGGCCCTCAACCTCGACGCGGCCTGCAGAGGGGACAACATGGACGTCCGGGAAGGATCCACGTTCGTTTGGGTCTTGATGTTCAAGCAGGCTTGATACAGTAAATGCAAAATGCGATGGTGTTTTGAAGATGCTGAGGAAAAAAGGTTCTTGTGTGTATGTATGTGCGTGCTAAAGATGCGCAAATGACTAGATCTATAAATATATATGGTATGATGATTAACGGCGGCGATATATACAAGGCAGAAATCATCAGAGGGATGCTGGTTGCACACAGAGAAAGCACAAGGCTCATTTGGAGTCCTGATGTACAGCATTGTAATTATTTCAACAGAGTTCTACAGAATGGATTTTAGCCTATAAATATCTTTCTTACTGTGCTTGGGGATAGTTGTTATCATTATTATTAATATGAACATGATTATTCTGATACTGATCCGCCCATCCCCTCCCCCCGTCCTTTCAAGGTACTGGACTATTCGAGTGTTCTGTATCGCAATGTAACAGTGTGTGTTTTGATATCACCGCCAGTCACTCCCTCAGATCTGTATTTGTCGAAAACCCTGACCTCAACCCCTGCACCCCACCCTGCCACACACACACACACACACACACACACACACACACACACCCTCCCGCCTCCCCCTCACTCCCCTTTTTAATTTACTGGGGGTCGCCTCTTTGTTAATGTACAGTTTTCAGAGCACAAAATGAATGTGTCTTATTTCTAATAAAAGCATATAAGCATATAATAAAACAACGCTAGTCCTCTTGTTTTCTCACGTTTAATTAGGATGTGTGATTCATCGTGATACGTGGTGTTAGAGAGGTGTATTTGTGTTCCAGTGTCTCAGAAAAAATATTTTACTTTTGCTGAACAGTCTTATAGCCATATTTATAGCCACAAGTAACACTTGCAGGATTAAAGCTGCAGTAGGTAACTTTCATAAAATAAGTTGTTGTCACATTTGCTGAAATGTATCACTATATCCTGACAGTAGAACATGAGACAGATAATCTGTGAAAATATCAGGTTCAACAATCAACTATCTTCAAGCCACCAACCCAAAGTGTCTTTCTATCTTTCTCTGCTGTGATTGGTTGTTTTCGTTCAGGCCTGGTGGATTGACAGATGATCTGCCTCAGACTGGGAGACCCACATTACTGACGAACACTCTACAACAGTGATGTCAGAATCTAGAACTATGTAACACTTATTTTGACAAAAATACATCCCTATTATTATCCCTTAACACCGTTAACTTTTCTGATGTTATTGCTGAACTGTGATATGTGATATGCTACTGTATAATGATAAATAATAGTGTAACAGCAGAGTCATCAAGACAGGAGAAAGACTCAGTAATGTCAGTAACATAGCAGTAAGTTTGCCAACATTAGCTATCATTAGCTGCTGAGTCTTTCTTCATTATAGATCGACAAGGGCTAGCTACAACATGTTTAGTGAGTTTCCAGTGAGTTGCCCCTGATTTCCATAAAGACCTAGACCTCAACTTCATGCAAATGAGGAGCGTACATCAAAATGTACACCTCGAAACGCAGCGCTACCAGAATGCACTGCACTGCAGCTTAGATAGACAATTAATGGAAAGTGGGAATGACTCATCCTGAGGATTCGTATCATAACAGTGTAACAGCAAAACCTCATTCAATACAAAGAGTGTACGGAAATGAGCGAGGATGCTTTTCGTTGCTCATGAATTCAACACTTCTTTAAGGCGGATTGTGTTATTTCTTCTTTTGAAAGTTCCATAGTCTAGCTTTAATCAAATGGTTTAACATTTTTGAAACAACTCTCAGGTCTGTGTGCCGAGTCTGGCTCCAGAGCCAGCAGGTTGTTAACTTAGCATAAAAACGGGAAGAGAGGTGAAGCGGATATCCCGGCTCAGTGCAAAGTTCTAAAAATACCTACCAACACCTCTAAAGTTGACTAATTAACACCTTGTGTCTATTTTTTCTCAGATGCCTACACAAACAAAAATAATACAACAAGTTCCTGTTTTTGGAAGAACTGTGTGCTGTGTGAACTGTTTCTCTCCTGACACACACTTCCTGGAGGCTTGCTGCCATGGTGAGGTTGCCAGGCAACGATGGGGACAATACAGGAAGTCACTACTCCCTGCTGGTCACCATAAAATAGTTCCAGCAGCACTATCCCAGAAATGGTATATAATATTCACAGTGCATAAATACCTTTATATAAGAATCCTTTTCATTCCCTTAGAATGAGATGTTTGTATCTACAGAGGGAGGGGATTCTCTTCTACGGAGTCCTCTGTGTTGAACCACCATGTGACCCCAGAATGGACCGAACACTGGCTCTACATAGGGCTTTTTACATATTTCGTCATGTTTGCTGCCCCTGTAGTTTCTAATGCACGCTTGGAACGGGAATCAGCAACTATACCGCTCAAGGCCACTAAATACAAACTAGTCTTTCAAGGAATCCCCAAGATTATAAAGTCTTCATCGTCATTGATCGATCAAACAGGGATCACCACAAATTACAGTCATAAAAATAGCAAACTATGTCTTCTCCCCTGTTGTTCCAACTTCTGAAAAATTATGATAACATTTTAAATATTGTATTTCTCCTTTTGCTGAGCAAACAGCGGCGGACAACAGAATGGTGACAGAAAGCCGCCATAACTTGTCAAATAAATGGCAGATTTCAGTAACACATCACTGACACGGAGCTGTTAGTTTGCATAAGCAACACTATACCAGCTAATTAGCTCAACGAATTATCTACAGAGAATCTACAGACGGGAATTCTGATGATGAAGGTGATAAATGACTCACTGGTGGTGACATTCTGACCCTTTCATTAAACAAAAAAATTTAAATGCTAAATTACGCAACAGCTTCATTATCGGTGGAGGTGTAGCAACCATCAATACACTGATTGATGGAAATGCTAAAACTCATTTCAAGTTTGAACGTGTTCAAAATTACATGGGAGGAACTTTTTTTCATTTTTACAATAATGTGGAGGCCAACAGGAGTACATTAGGATTAGACTAATAATATACAGTCATATCACGTTCTAGTTTTCCACTTTTTAGGGTGCTGCTATTGTGCATGTTGGCTCACTGGAAAATACTCCGCCATTGTTTAAAATAGTTTAGTTATATGATGTGCACGGGCATGGCAGTTGTGGTAGTTAGTCTGGGAAAGATCATGGTTACAATGTTTTTTTTAAATGAAGCTCACATTCAAACATTTATTGGTGATGGGCAACATGATGTAAACTTGAGTCTCCATCACCACCAACCGACCACCGCACCCTTACTTTCCAACTCGCTGCATAAAGTGCTCACGCTACTGGGCAGCTGTGGCTCAGAGTTGTTGGTTCGATCCCCGGCTCCTCCGTGCCGCATGTCGAAGTATCCTTGAGCAAGATACTGAACCCTGAAATGCTCCTGATGCTGTGCATCGGTGTGTGAATGTGTATGAATGAGTTAGTTTCTGTTTGATGGACTCTGCCATCACTAAGTGAAGTTGTGGGAAAGGGTGAGTGTGGCATGTAGTGTAAAAACGCTTTGATGCTTTAGTTGGAAGACTAGAAAGGAAATATACAAATACAGGTCCATTGACCATTACTTCCTGCTTTGGCACTGTACATTGGACACAAATCCAACACAAATCATGCGCAGCATCTGATATGAACAGAAATGTTTATGAATACTGTGTTGCAGCTATAAAACATTGCATAGAATGAAATTATAGACCGTCACCTCCTCCCATGAAAGGCCCACTATCAAATGTGGCTGCAGTGTAAGGACAGGATCAACACGTCTAATAGTCTGTTTCTGGGCTGTGCAGTGCCACGAATAACAGATATGATTTCAGGATGTGTGAGTGCTGTGAGAGGTGTACCGCTGCAATATTTAAAACTGATCTGCCTCGGGAAAAAAATCTCTGAATGTCCATATGTTCATAAAGTGTCTTGATAAGTTATAGTGAATGGTGGCAGCTGGCACTCACTACTGTCACAAATACAGTGCATTTCCTGTAGCCTTTCACAATAACATCCTCCATGTGATTTGGCAAAGAGAAAGATTTCAATAAAACTAGAGCAGCAAGAAGTGGCCACTTTGAATTACCATTAACAGTGATGGGAAGTAACGAAGTACATTTAAATTACTGTAGGTGAGACCGGGGTTGGTTGGCACACTTTTGCGGGTTGGGCGTATTATAAGAAGCCTCACAGTTTTGACCTATTTTGAAAATGACTCCAGATTTGTGCTTTATTTATACATTTTACAGTAGAAGACAAAGTACTTTTTTAGATCTGGAGGTGACATGTACCCCCTCCAAAGATTGAGTGGTAACGCCCTAGGTGTGTCAGTGTCAGCAAAACTGCTTGAAAGAAAGAAAGAGAAAGAAAGAAAGAAAGAAAGAAAGAAAGAAAGAAAGAAAGAAAAAAATATACTCTGTTCAAGCATATACCATGATGCACAATAATGTATCACACCTGAGGAAAGACAGCTTCGGACACAGCTTTGTCTAAAAAAAACCCCAAAAAACAGAAAGTGAGGTAGCTGTGGATGACTCAAGTTAATCTATTCATGTCTGACTCTGCTGGCAAATGAAGGCAGTTTGACCTTTGGAGACTTCACAGCACTTTGTTTGGAGCAGTAACGCCTGTCATGACGGCTGTATCAAACACACCCACATATCCTCTTACCACTCATGAACTCCTGACTCACAGTGTAATAACTCTTTGAACTGCGATGACTTCACTTGATTCTCCTCACTCCAGAGGCTCATTTTCGGCCACGGTGCCTTCAGTGGCGCGCTTATGTAGCGTGAGGGGAAAAAGTTGTCCGTAACATCATTAGTATCCATCCAGACACATTAACCTCATGTCGTTAATTAGACCATCAACAGGCATTAGCCTCTGCATGTGCCTCGTCCCACAAAGGCCTGACAATGACCATTAATGGACTGGCACTCTGATGACAATTCCTGACGCTTGTCTCTGATCTTTTAGGCTAGTCGTTGTGTCACTGCGGCCTGCAGGCAGCGGAGGAGGAAGAGCGGGATGTTGACGCCCAGCAGCACCTGCACAGTCCGCCAAACTAAACCTTCACGCAGGCTGCTACCATCTAAATACCAAATGAGCTTTTCAGATGGGCTTATGTGCTGTTAAAGCTGTAGTAGGTCATTTTTATAAAAATAACATTTTGTCATAATTGCTGAAACTGTCTCAGCAGTACAAAAGAAAAAACCCAGGTTCCACTGGCTCCTCCTAGTGCTTCTAATGGCATTTGCAAGAATCCACCGGGCCCGAAAGATCATGCTCATATTAGACAAAGCTTATGATTCCACCAGAAGCGAAGAATACGTGGCTGGTCTATTTTTGCCATGTCAAGCAGCATGTATATATATATATACACAAATATATATATATATATATATATATATATATATATATGTATATGTGTATATATTATTTTCTAACAAGGAAAATGTTAACTAATGCCAACCTGCAGCTGCTCCTCAGCTCCAGTTAGTGCCTGTGTGCAGTTTGTTGCTCCCAGCAATGTGTTTTCTTGTTTCTGATATTTTCCTGAGCTGTTGGCCAGAGTTGCTTGTTGTCTGCTTTAAAGTAAAGGTCCACATTTTTTATAAGTCTTATGTACATTGAAGGAGTTTTTGGTGGAAATATAAATAAAGATAGAATAGAGACAATATGTACAATATGGCCATTATTTAAATAACTGAATGAATGAAGAGCTGTACATCAATGTACAAAATATTGTCCATTGTGCGATATTCACTTTACCCAGCAACGACAGCTTTCAGTCACATACAATCCACAATCCGTGATAGTGAATGCCTGGTTTTCTTTACCAGCTCGTTGTGTCTCTGTACAGCGGTGGGGTGACCCTCATTAAGCTGACAGGCGATGTTCACTTTACCCAGCAACGACAGCTTTACCCTATTTCCAACGTGGCTCGTGCTGCATTCATGTTTCCATGTTTTCTCAGCAATTCCTTGTTGGGTCCAAGCCGTGTCTCCTCCAAACAGCAAACATGGGAAACAGAAAAGTGAATTCCTAGCTACACTTGCCGTTAGCCAGTCCGTTCGCTGAAACCATGTAACACAAAAGTTACGATTTTGTTGTTTGTCCTTTTGTGCTATTTGTACATCATTTGGATGATGTGTCCCCAATCTCTTCACTTCCAATTTTTCCTCCAAAAAAGAAGAAAATTGATTAGAAAGTAAATAATCCACCTTGTTCATGTTCATGCTAACACCCACCATTACTACTGTTGCTCACTTCCCGCTCTCCACATTCTACTACGAACTAGCCTCACTGTACAGTAGCTACTGCGCTGTGATTGGTCAAAAGTCACTGTACTGTAGCTACTGGGCTGTGATTGGTCAAAGGTCACTGTACTGTAGCTACTGCGCTGTGATTGGTCAAAGGTCACTGTACTGTAGCTACTGCACTGTGATTGGTCAAAGGTCACTGTACTGTAGCTACTGCGCTGTGATTGGTCAAAGGTCACTGTACTGTAGCTGCTGCACTGTGATTGGTCGAAGGTCACTGGCCTTAGGGCTGAATGAATTTAGCCCAAATGGGCAACATATGAAGGGGGTGTGTCACGACACCTGTCAATCAAAAGTAAATGGAAGCTTATGCTACTGTGCTTGGGCTGAATTAATTTAGCCCAAATGGGGGCGTGTCACGACACCTTTCAATCAGAATTGAATGGAAGCTTAGGCTACTGTGCTTGGGCTGTACAAATTAAGCCCCATCACATGAAAAATCCCAGGATATATCATATATCCGGTTTTTAATAATAGTTTTTCATCTTTACTATAAAAGATAGGGGGGGCTTAGCCCTGTTAGCCCATATATACCAGCTTTCCCTGGATATAACTGTGTCTAATTTTAGATCTTTTTACAGATTATTCCAGGCCCATGGTGCATTTTGAGAAAATCTCACAATGCACAGTCTTCCCCAGATCTGTCAAAACCCAGGGTACATTCAAAAGCAACCATTTAGGAGAATGTAGCTGGTAACTAGCAGAGCTGAGACAGAGGAGGTTACAGAGATATGCAGGTAGTTTACCCAGTATGGCTTTATAGATAAAAATGTACAAGTGCTTTGCCTGTGAGTGGTCAATGATGTCCAACCCACCAAATCATAAAGGATGCAATGATGAGTGAGGGACTTGTAATGAAGCGTATAGATGCATGGTACACTGCATCAAGGCTCTGTAAAATGGAGGAAGCAGCATGCATATACAATATGTTACTGTAATCAATCAATCACAGACAAGATTCCACAAGTTTTTTCCTGGCATCAAATGTAAATCAAGATTTATTTCTAAAATAAAAGCCATTTTTTACTTTGAGCAGTGTGACACATAATGATATTGTTCATCCTGTCCACACTGAAGACAAAGAAAAAGAAGGCCACTTTATAATGTGGATGGATGACATAACATTCTTTTTATTTCAGTTCAATTTGGATGTTACATCTTGAACATATCTGAAATATTTAGACAATAAGAAAAAAAAAAAACATTTTAAAAAATCATATTTAGGGGAGGGGGTGACCACTGATTAAAAGTTGTAGTTACCTTACGGTGACTGATGGCAACCTTATGCCGTGGAGTATATGACTCTACTTAATAATAATCCAGAAAAGGTCCCCATATCTTATTATAGTTTTTTGCTGATCCTTTCAGAGAGTATCTTATATTTTAAGTTTGAGAAAGTAAAGTACTTTCTTGACCCAGTGTGTAAATGTTGGGGGTTTACAGTCCTTCCATTTAATCAAAATCAGCCATCTGGACAGGAGCGTGAGGAATGCAACACTATTTGATTGTGCCCTAGTTAGACCCAAATGATCAGGTGCAACCCCAAATAACCCAACTATTCAATTCAATTCAATTTTATTTGTATAGCACCAATTCATAACAGAAGTTATCTCAGGACACTTTTCAAATAGAACAGGTCTAGACCGAACTCTTTATAACATTAATTACAGAGACCCAACAGTACCACCATGAGCAAGACCTTGGCGACGGGGGCAAGGAAAAACTGCCTGTTAAAAGGCAGAAACCTAGGACAGATCCTTCAGCTCTAGGTGGGTGGTCGTCTGTCTCGACCAGTTGGGGTGAGAGAGAGAGACAGACAGACAGACAGACAGACGCACAGTACCAACAGTATTGGCAATGGAAATCTAGCAGGACCATTGCAGGAGGCTCCACCAGGATCCATAAGAACCTGCAAGACGAGAAAGCACAAGAACTCCGGGGAAGAAGTAATGTTAGTAACATGCATTAATGGAACATGAATGAGTGCAGAAAGAGAGAGGAAGAGAGGAGCTCAGTGCACCATGGGAAATCCCCTGATAGTCTAGGCCTATAGCAGCATAACTAAGGGATGGTTCAGGACTCACCTGATCCAGCCCTAACTATAAGCTTTATCAAAGAGGAATGTCTTAAGCCTACTCTTGAATGTGGAGAGGGTTTCTGCCTCCCGAACCACAACTGGAAGCTGGTTCCACAGGAGAGGAGCTTGGTAACTGAAGGCTCTGGCTCCTGTTCTACTTTTAGAGACTATAGGAACCACAAGAGAACGTAGTGTTCTAGAGGGGTAATAGGGTACTATGAGCTCTTTAAGATATGAAGGGGCCTGACCATGAAGAGCTTTATAGGTGAGGAGGAGGATTTTAAATTCTATTCTACATTTTACAGGGAACCAGTGCAGAGAAGCTAGTACAGGAGAGATGTGATCTCTTTTTCTAGTTCCTGTCAGTACTCGTGCTGCAGCGTTCTGAATTAATTGGAGCGTTTTAATAGACTTATTGGGGCAACCTGATAATAAAGAGTTGCAGTAATCCAGCCTTGAAGTAACAAATGCATGGATTAGTTTTTCTGCATCTGTCTGTGATAGTATGTGTCTAATTTTTCTAATATTACGTAAATGAAAGAAGGCAGTCCTGGAGGTTTGCTCTATGTGGGAGTTAAATGACAAATCCTGATCAAAGATAACTCCAAGATTCCTGACAGTGGTGCTAGAGGCCAAGGTAATGCCATCTAGAGTAACTATATCTTTAGACAGTGAGTCTCTAAGATTTTTGGGGCCAAGAACAAGAATTTCGTTTTTTTCTGAGTTTAACATCAGAAAATTACAGCTCATCCAGGATTTTCTGTCCTTAAGACATGTTTGGAATTTAGATAATTGATTAATTTCATCTGGCTTGATCGATAGATATAACTGCGTATCATCTGCATAACAGTGAAAGTTAATGGCGTAAAGGGCGTGGTGAAATTGGCTGTCCCAGGAAGCCTGACATTGTGTCAAAGATGGATGCCCAGTAATGATCTAGCTTTGGGCAAGACCAGAACATGTGTGTATGTGATGCTGGATTGCATTTACATCGATCACATAACAGGTTTGCATCAGAAAACTGTTTAGACAGTCTGAGTTTAGTCCAATGGATGCAATGCAATGTCTTGAATTGTAGCAACCCATGTCTTGCACAGACTGATGAACTATGAACTCTGCTCAAGGCAGTCTCCCGAGATTCGTCACAAATGGGTTCCCCAAGTTCACCTTCCCATTGAGATTTTATGTCAGAAATGGATGAGGGTGAAAGTGCCGTTAGCGCACTATAAGTGGTTGATATAATACCCTTGAATGATAAAGGCTTATCTAATATGTGGTCATAGGAAGTGCAAGAGGGTTGTCTTGGAAATATAGAGGACGTATTCCTAATGAAGTTATGAATTTGAAGAAAGAGAAAAAATTAATTCTAGGAATATTAAAGGTATCACACAAATATTGGAAGGAGACAAAGGTTCCATTGTGCAAAATCTGTAGTCTTAATGCTAAAGCTAATATGAGAAGCTTCAACAGTTAAAGCCAAATCCCCTCTTTGTGTTACTGCTCCACTGCAGTTTAATAAAGAAACACTGCGTGGGGAAACAAAAATGGGGAATTTTGCACAAAGTAACCTTGGAAGATACCACTAGCTAACTCTGCAGAACAAGGGCAGTGCACCCCCCCCCATCATCTTCATCATCCACTTATCCGGGGTCGGGTTGCAGAGGACACCAAACTTCACTTTCCCTGGCCGCATTGGCCAACTCTGACTCTGGGATCCCGAGGCGTTCCCAGGCCAGTGTGGAGATATAACCTCTCCACCTGGTCCTTGGTCTGCCCCATGGCCTCCTCCCAGCTGGACATGCCAGGAACACCTCGATTGGGAGGCGCCGTGGAGGCATCCTCACCAGATGCCCGAACCACCTCAACTGGCTCCTTTCTACGCGAAGGAGGAATGGCTCCACTCCGAGTCCCTCGCGGATGACCAAGGTCCTAAACCTATCCCTAAGGGAGACGCCGGCCACCCTCCTGAGAAAACCCATTTTGGACGCTTGTACCCGCAATCTCGTTCTTTCGGTCATGACCCATCACTCATGACCATAAGTGAGGGTGGAACAAATATCGACCAGTAGATTTCTCAACTCAACTCTCAACTCTCTTTTCGTGACAATAGTGCGATGAAGTTACCACAATATCGCCCCTGCTGCCCTGATTCTCCGGCCAACCTCTCGCTCCATTCTACCCTCACTCCTGAACAAAACCCTGAGGTACTTGAACTCCTTCACTTGGGGTAAGGATTTATTTCCTACCCGGAGTAGACAACACACCGGTTTCCTGCTAAGAACCATGGCCTCTGATTTAGAGGTGCTGTTCCTCATCTCAGACGCAAACCGATCCAGTGAGTGCTGAAGGTCACAGGCCGATGATGCCATCAGGACCACATCATCCGCAAAAAGCAGCGATGGATGATGATCCATGAAAATCACAAACAGGATTGGTAACAAAGCGCAGCCCTGGTGGAGGCCAGCACCCACTGGAAACGAGTCTGACTTACGACCAAGAAATGTAATTCTAATTTGCAATCAAATAATAAGAAGAGGTATTTCTCAATGAGAACAAAAGGAATTAGGAAATCTTCTCATTTCAAAATCTTTAGCAACACAATGACCCAGAAGACACTTCTCTGTCATACTGATGCGATCCTTCATCACCATGAACCTCGTGTGTGTCACTTTTGGAGTAGGTGATAACAGACAGCAGTAATGTAGGCTGACTGTTCACTCAAAGCTGCCGCTGAAACTCCTGATTCATTCTGCTCGCAAACATTTGGACATCACGTTGTGAAAGCATGTAGATTATCAGCGTGTGAGCTCAGATTTTGAACAAACAGTGTTAACTGATCTTGTAGGTTACAGCCCCCTTTCCCACGGAGTGAATATAATAACAGGACTGTGCTGGTCACTGCTGCTGTGTCTCAGAGGCAGAGCATGTTGTCTAATCAGAAGGTTGTTGGTTCGATCCCCAGCTCCTCCCGCCACATTTCCCCGAATTGCTCCTGATGCTGTGCATCGGTTTGTGAATGTGTATGAATGCATTAGTTTATGTTTGATGGACTTCATTGTTCTTCACTAGTGAACGTGTGTGAAAGGGTGAATGTGGCATGTAGTGTAAAAGTGCTTTGAGCTGTCGCAAGACTAGGAAGTTGCAATACAAGTACAGGTCCATTTACCATTTACCATATATGTCACATAATGTAATGTAAGCACTGCTTTTTAGCTGCCTCACAAACTCTTAAAGGACAGAGACAATTGTTTTGAACTCTTGATTATATGCTTACATCGCAAATTGTTAGGAAATAATTACAGAGGTCCAGACCTCATGGCCTTATGGCTATGATGTGAACCTACCCTTTAAACTGAATTTCTACCAAGTTAAGTTTGGGTCTTACTCTCTGTTATTAACCTACAACTGTCACAAAGCGCCTATATAACATTCCTGCTGCTTGCAAACAAGAAGAAACACATGCCAGATGTCTGCTGAAAAAACACATATTATAGCTGCAATGATATAGGCTAAATTAATTTATAAATAACTGTGTAAATACAGAATTTAATAAGTAAAAATATTTATCAGCCGGGGGGGAACTTCAGAGGAGATTCAACAACATGCACAGCAGTGAGTCACTCACTAACATCTGCTTGTGTTTATTCCCTGAAAAGGCTGAACAAAATGCTGTTTTCCATCCGAAGCAGTTTGTGTCCTCCTCACACTGCAATTATACCGTAAGGCAGCTGTCACATAACTAGAAGAGCAGTTCTAGAAGAGCAAATCCTGCCAAACTGTTTTGTTTGATAAGTGTGTGTCCATGCACCAAACAGATATGAACATGTGGTTGCAGAATGAGCTGTCGACTAGTTCCAAGGAAAAAGGTTAATGAAATTCAGTGCTCCGACCACATCTTCGACCAAATTCAGTTCTCCGACCACATCCGACCACATTCAATGCTCCAACCCACATTTAAGTGGGAAAGTCATGAACACGGGAAGATCTAGAGGGTGTCATGGGGTGGCAGTGGTCACCCCTAAAAGATGCCTTTGGTATAAATGCTGTCAAATTGAATACATTATAGGTCCTGTAGGATTTACTGGCATCTAGCAACTCCATCACTTCACCCTCCCCTTGCAAGCAAAAGGAGAAACTATGGTGACGCCGAATGGCTACAGAGTTTAGAAAAAACAAACCTCTATCTAGAGCCAGTGTTTAATTTGGAACTGACTCCATGGAAGTCGACCCGTGGCAACTATATATGAAAACACCTCATTCTAAGGTGACAAAAACACAATGATTCTTATATTCAGGTGATTATACACTAATGAAAACATACCTATGAATATTACATTCAATTTCTCACAATAGATCCTCCTAAATGTTACACACTGGACCTTTAAGTTAGATTAAATTGAAAAACAATGTGTTAAAAAACGGAAATTAAAACATAATTTAATGAGCTATTATGGCCAAATTCAGCTTAAGTTCAATGAAAAAATAAAGAAGATGTATTTAGAAAAATGTCTGAAGATTCAGACATAAAACAATGTATTGATTTCAAATGCCTTTAGATATTTCTATTCAGTGCTTTACTAATGAGCCATAATAATGTTTTTGAGTTCAAATATCTTCATTTGGGGACTTTTGCAAACAAATTTTGATGTACGTGATTGTTCTCCATGAATATTTGCTCAGCTTATTAATGTATATGAATGCATCAGGTATGATTCCGAAAGACAGGGTTTATTGAAAATCAGAGGACTGACTGATACAGGTTTTAGTTGAGATACATGAAACGTGAGATGTATTCTCATTGACTGGGGAAGCTTGAGTCTGACAGCTGAAGAGTATAGCATAATTATAATATAATATCATATAATATAATATAGAATAATTCTTTCAATCTGAAAGGGGCCAATGTAACGAGGAGAGAGTTTTCTAGAGTCTGTTTTTAAGGGGATGTCTCGAGAGGAAAGCCAAACCTTTTGACCTGGTTTGTAGGCAGGAGCAGGATTCCGGCGACGATTAGTGATTTGACGGTTGCGGTCTGCGGAGCGAAGCAGGGTCGAACGAGCATCTCTCCAGATCTTCTGACAGCGATGAACATGAGCCTGGACAGAAGGAACTGCAATCTCCTCCTCCTGATCAGAGAGCAGAGGGGGCTGATAGCCCAATGAACACTGAAATGGGGACATACCGGTGGCTGCGCTGATGAGGGAGTTGTGGGAATATTCCACCCAGGCGAGTTGTGTGCTACATGAAGATGGATTGTTAGCAGTGATGCAACGGAGGACAGCTTCAAGGTCCTGATTTGTTCGTTCCGTTTGTCCATTGGTCTTGGGATGAAAACCAGAGAAAAGACTCACCGAGGCTCTGAGGGCTGAACAGAAGGATTTCCAAACTTGAGAGATGAATTGAGGGCCACTGTCAGAAACTATGTTCGAAGGTATCCCATGCAGGTGGAATACATGATGCACTAGGTGGTCAGCAGTCTCACGAGCTGCAAAAATTGACAGCTTTGGAGAATCGATCCACAACAGTTAAAATTGCTGTGTTACCTTGTAAGGGAGGAAGGCCTGTGACAAAGTCCAGAGCTATATTGGTCCAAGGACGTCCTGGTATGGGCAATGGACGGAGCAAACCAACTGGAGCCTGATGGGAGGCTTTTCCACGGACACACACAGTACAGGCAGAGATGTAAGCTCTGGTGTCCGTTTCCATGGTAGGCCACCAGAAATGTTGCCAAAGGAGGGACAGGGTACAGACTATGCCAGGATGGCAGGCAAACCTGGAAGTGTGCCCCCACAGAAGCACCTGAGAACGGACACAGTCGGGAACAAAAAGTCTATTAGGTGGGCCATTACCTGGGTCAGGTTGTACCTGCTGGGCCTCCCTCACCAAGGACTCCACCTCCCAAGTCACTGCAGCAACCACACAGGAGGATGGAAGAATGGTGTCTGGCCTAGAGGGAACCTCTCCTGTGGGAAACTGTCGGGGAGAGCATCAGGTTTAGTATTCTTAGAACCAGGACAGTAAGTTAGAGTAAATTTAAACCGACCAAAAAACAGGGCCCAGCGGGCTTGGCGAGAGTTCAGCCACTTAGCAGTTAGGATGTAAGCCAAATTCTCATGGTCGGTGCAAACGATGAAAGGGTATCCTGCTCCCTTTAGCCAGTGTCTCCACTCCTCCAAAGCTAGTTTAACTGCCAACAATTCCCTGTTACCAACATCATAGTTCCGCTCCGCCGGATTCAGATGACAGGGATGCAGCTTTTGGTCTGGAATAGAGCGCTGGGACAATACCGCCCCAACTCCAGTGTCGGAAGCATTCACCTTCAAAATGAAGTGACGATTGGGGTCAGGCTGAACCAAAATAGGGGCCGAGGTGAGTCTGTGCTTTAGCTCTCTGAATGCAGCTTCAGCTTCAGGGGTCCAAGAGAAAGGGGAGGAAGGTGAGGTGAGCTGCGACTGTAGTCTCTGATGAAACGATGGTAAAATTTAGCGAAACTAAGAAACCTTTGTTTCAGGTTAGTTGGTCTTGGCCACTCTGCAACTGCCTTGATTTTCTCAGGGTCTGTCCTCACCTGCCCGTGAATATGTTCACGGTGGTTTCCAGAGAGATACAGGAGCGGTTTGATGGGTTACTTGAGCCAAAAGCCTTCCATCAGGAGCATTAACCGTCAGGGGGAGCCGAGTGCAGTCATCTGAATGCCTGCCTGGAGAGCAACTTCCCGGTCCATAAAGTTCTCATCTGCTCCAGAATCCACAAAAGCTGACAGAGACAAAGAGTCATTATTCCAAAGAAGAGTGGCAGGCAATTGCATACGAGGTTGGGGGACAGACGAAGTTTGGCTCACCAGTATCCCCACATCTACTGATAAGCCTTTTGGCCGAAGGGGGCAAGTGGCAAGGAAATGACCAGTCTGACTACAATGAATGCACTCACCCGCTCTTATCCTATGGAGATGTTCGGCTGGGGACAGATGGGCTCGCCCCAGTTGCATAGGCTCCTCTTCAGGTGAGACAGGTGACGCGAGTCCAGAAGTGGTGAAAGGGGGTGAGTGGGAGCTAAGATTGGGAGAAGCTAACAGGGAGAATCTAGGCGATGACTGAGATAAGGGACGGGTTGCCCTCTCCCTGCGCCTCTCACAGAAGCTATTGAGTGAGTCTAGACTGGTGGTCTCATCTCCGGCAGCCAACTCCTCTCTAACCTGATCACTGAGCCCTTTTAAAAAAAACACTCTGGAGTGCATTATCATTCCACCCTGAAACTACAGCCAATGTGCAGAATTCAATGGAAAACTCCGACTACACTGTGAGTCCCCTGGTGGAGGGAAAAGAGACGACTAACAGCATCCCTTCCCTGAACTGGCTGATCAAATACCTTCCTCATTTCCAAAATGAAATTGTCAAATGATTAACTAATTGCTGGCTGATTATCCCACACGGCGGTAGCCCAGCTTAATGCACTCCCCCCAAGAAGACCCACTATAAGGTTATTTTGGCACTATCATTACCAAAGGCAGATGGCTGCTGCCGAAACTCTAGATTCCGAAAGACAGGCTTTATTGAAAATCTGGGGAATGAAATGGTGAGGTGTAGTAGAGCAGTCAGACAGGTGAGCAGGTAATCAAGGAGAGTGGGAGGAGTCCAAACACACAGAGACACAGGGAAACCAAGGAGGAGAATACTACTGACTATAACAACACCAGGGATACTCTCGTTGCTTTGCCTGGAGGCTACTGTTGTAAAATGACGTGAGGCCAGTTGAAACAAACATTAATGGTATTTATCTGATAAAATTCTAGTACCAGGCAGGAACACTGCACTGCATGTTTTGACTTGTGATATTAGCGGCCTGATATTAGCAACCTAGCATACAGCAATTGTCATTTGGCAATCTAAACACAGTGGTTTAGGATTGTATGAGGGAAAATAATGTCAAATTCATCCATCCATTTTTCATTGAATTTAGTGTCAAAGTTTTTAGTGTCAACCTTTCGATGTTTGGTGTCCTCACTCAATCTCTGTCAAGACAGGGACAGCCAGGGGAAGTAATTGAACGTACTGAGTTAGAAAATGGCTGCCCACACGGCACCCTATTTGGCCCGCAGGCATTTAGTTGAGAATCAGTTGTTCAGTGTTGGGCACTAACTCATTACTAATAATAATATTACAATAATTATGTTACTTTTCCCAGTAACTAGTAGTGTATTACTAATTACCAATTACTTATACATTTCATAATATTGCAGTTACCACCCCCAAATAATGTCTTACAATATTAATTTTGTTGGCTTCTGTTGATTTTGTAATCGTGAAGGAAACTAGTTTGGAAGATGGAAATGCTTATATTTAGCAGCTGGAAATATTCCATTACTTTAATTTTAACAAACAAGACTTTATTTTAAACGTTGTCTGAACTTTGGAGAGAAAGGACACAATTAATATCACTTTTTTTTAGTAACTAGCCCAACACTGCAGTTGATGCACACTATAATGTGAAAAGTATGTGGACACCTCATCCTCATTTTTGTGTCCTTTTTGTCTGGGTCTGTTTTTTCGGGTTTTGGTTGTAGGGACCAATTAAGGGAAATCTGAATGCTACAGCACAAACTGACACCAGTGGGTCTCAACCAGAAAAAATGGGGAATATTTTACTTTCACGATGATTTCATTGACTAGAAGTTATCCCAATAAGAGAATGTATAAAAACGACTTTACTGTTTACAGGTTTCACACTGTTAATCTGCCAATCTACAGTATAGACAGTGACAGAAAAACTAAATCTTTTCAGTCAGGGATCCCTGAGACTACTTTTTATCAAATACAGGCCTGATGTGTTTCACTCTGGGGGACCTTGACACCAAAAAGGTTGAGAACTACTTTTTAAGACAATAGTGTGCCTCTAACTTTGCGTCGACATTTTGTGTCCTGTAACAGACATATTTTCACATTAAAAGATGTAAGCTAGCTAATTGGAGCAGACACCCAACAGAAATATCAAGTGCAGATGTAAACATGTCACTAAATGTCTTGTAGCTGCCCTGCTGTTTTGGCTTGAGAACCAGCTTTAAGCCTTCAGATCTTAAATGTGTTTTGACACCGCTTGCTCACTCACTCGCTTACAGCACAGTCCTTACTTTGGACGGTTTAAAATGAATACATGTCAGAAACAACCCATATGACATTCTAATGTATCATCTAATGAATATGAGTACAACAACAATGAAGCTGTTACTAACCATAATGCAAAATAAAGTTACTCTGACATTGTTCAAAGAGAAACATGACCTGTTAACAACATTTAGATAACCTTTTAAACCTTTTTAAGGATCTCTAGATGACTTTTTACAACTAGGGGTCTGTGCAAGTGTGAACCGATCGCTGAGAGACCACAATTTACTAAATTAACATTATGCTGTATTGAAGAAGTCTGAAACTAGAGATTGAGACCATAAACTCCTTAAGAAACTGTTGACTTTGACCAGAAGCTGACACTGACTCTGGGTCTGAACCTACTCCTGTGCTGCTTTCTCTACAAAGCTAAAGTGGAGACACTATGGTCAGACAAGAACATCAGTAGTGGATTACTCTGCAAAATCCTGGATTATAATTGACAGTGTTTTTAAAATTGTACAATATCTGTACACACCAAGTACTGTATGGCTCAGGTTAGACAAAGATCATGGTTACAGTTGATTAAAAGGGGAATATTGTAATAACATAGCAAAAATATGACGGGACTTGACCTGCAGTCTCTTTAAAGTCAAATGCCCATCCTGTCCAGAATCTGGCTGCTGAGGTACAGGCTGCCTGAGGAGTTTTGTTCTTGGGAGACACACACTGAAACTGCAATTTAGCTGCATCCAGTGGACAGGATGTGTTATACCGTTATGAGTCGGTTAGTTGTCTCGACATGACAGAATTGACGTGCTTTACTTTTGATCGATATAGCTGTCTACATAGGTTACACAGTGATGGCTCCTAATTTACACACATAACACCCTGTGTCAGCCCAGTAACCTGTCCAGTATCCTAATCCAAGGGTTACGTACATAAGGGACAATTCTACACCTCAGAATTTACATGCAATGCCAACACAGAGCTGAATGTAGTTTGTCATATATATAGTGAGGCTGAAAGTGAGGAATAATTTCCTCCAAAAAAGGGAAACCCTCTAAAAATAGCTTATCTCTTTACAAAGAAATGGATTTCAGTTATCTTACATCAAAAGTTAAAAACTACAACTGGATTGCTGCTAAGTTTTTATTCTAGGCGTGTTCTACAGACAAAATGACTTGAATATGGATTTACAGATGTATTTCTCATGTACAGGTGGTGTCAAAAACGTGCAATTTGGGACGCTAGTTGTTCTAGAGGGATGTCAGCTCATCACAAGGAATTAAGTCCTCAAAAATTGTTGAGAACACCTACTCTAGATGACGTTTAGAGTCATGTCTGGAGCTCACAGTGGCATGGAATTTTATAGAGAACCTTTTTAAAAACATCCAAAACCACTTTTGAGCCATTTAGCAGTGATTGTGATGGGGCCAGTTATCCCCGAGCCCATGTTGTTATTTATTCGGCAGACGTATTTCCGTCACTATTAATTTGCCACATCTCAAAACAGGCCTGCTGCAGCTGGACGGGGACAGACAGTGAAAACAATGACTGGAGGCAGCATATTGCATGTTGAAGGAATAATTAAATGAGCATAAGCCCCCTGGCTTTATGTCTAAGGTCATCTGTTAATTTTTCATGGGTGCCTCACTAATTCATGAGGACATCTGTTTTCGCAGCTTTCACTTTATGAGTCCCATGTTCGTCAGTTATGAGCGACTCCAGCTGCAAAATGATTAGATGGGACTTCTGATGTAAACTCGAGCAGAGGAAAACTTTGCAAAAACACAGCATTAACACACAGACACATGCTGACATATGTTGGCCTGTTACTATAAATTGCCCAGACTAAAAGCTTAAGCCAGCTAGTACTCTCTCGTGGCAGTAGTGCTCAACAGCCTATTAAAATGTGAAATTAATAACATTGTGATGATTTTACTGTTAGAGCCAATTGTAGGGCTAAATGGATGGGTAGAATCAGAGGGGTGGTACAGCAAAGGTCATGGGGCAGAGTCAGTCCCAAGTCAAGATAGGCAAGTCCCAAGTCAAGTGAGCAAGCCCAACAAGTTCCAACGATGGGGGTCATAAAAATTCAATTTCTTTTTCAATTCAATTTTATTTGTATAGCGCCAATTCATAACAGAAGTTATCTCAGGACACTTTTCAAATAGAGCAGGTCTAGACCGAACTCTTCAACATTAAAAAGCAAACGCTTCATCCCCACCATCCACTCTGTGAATCACAAAAACATTTAGATATGTGTAATTCATGATCAGGCAATAGGCTTTACATGTTTAGCCCCACTCTCTGAAAATACCACTTTATGCAGCTTGCCTTTTGGGAAGACCTGATGTCCTGATGATCACAAGATAAACAGTGGAAACACTCTAATCCTGTCACAGATAACCTGGACCACCCTGCATTGCTTTGCTGGAAACAACCCCTGAAGGTTGTCCTAACCTTGTGACAAAGCTGGAATCCATCTTGCTTGGCACAAGCTATGCACTTCTGTCCGAAAACAGTGGTACCGGACCAATCAGTGTCCTATGAGGAACTTCTGGCAGCTACAGCATCAGCTACTAGCGTGGTTTAACGGTAGGTGTCTATGACAACATGTGTGCAAAGTGACTGTTTACTTGAAAACGGCAATAGCGGCTGCTATTAGTTAGCGTAGATGCTGCTAGCATCAGTTCTATCAGAACTGGAGAGTTTTTCTTCACTGAAAGAAGAGCATGGAACGAAAGGCTTTTCTCAATGGAAAATATCTTTCATTAAGAGTTTGACTATGTTATATGGTAGTCATTTTTGAAAAACTGTTCCCAACAACCAACCAACTTCCCAGATGGTTCTGTGTAACAAATCATTAGGTTAGGGTTGTCCCCACCCAAATAAATAAACAAAAAAAATCTACTGGAGTTGATTGCAACCTTTGGCAAGAAAGTAATCAATTGTTTAGATAATAAATAAAAAAAATCAAATATGAGCTATCTGCAGTTTCAGTCACACACTGGACAAACTCTTACACACACCCTTGTACATTGACACCCTTATCCATGTCCAGGCTGACGGTGTGGCTGGGTTATTATAGCAGGAAGAGATAAGGCGGTCAGACAGGCCGGATGCCGGCCTAGGCTATGATAGCCATGAGCTTATCTCGCTTCCAATGACAGAGAGCAGCTCGAACCAGCAGACCTGCTGCCATTGTTTCCCTTTTATGTCTCCTAACCCGGCCATTTTAATCCCCAAACACACCATATACATGAGGTGTGGGAGGAAGCCACCTATTCTTCCTAATAATGCTGTGCAAGGGGTGTATGTTTATGTGTTTGTTGTGGTTCTCCTTATTGTTTACCAGTGTTAATGAGGGGGAGGCTTAATAATGCAATGTAGAGACACAGGCTGTGTTCACTCCACATGAGAATACTAATTACTGTAAATGTAATCTGCAGGAGAGGCCTATATCCAATTACATAGAAATAAAGGCTCAGTGTGTCTCTGCCGTGCCGTTAGTCTGATTGTGCATGAACGGACATATAGGTCCTCATCTCTCGCTCTGTTTCTCCCTATATATTTCTGTGTGTGCATTTTTCCCCAGGCAGAATCCAGTGCAGGGCCTACATGTGTGTTCATCAGACAGAATCAATAAGATACAGCTGAAAATAGCAGATTCTGTCTTTGCCGATAGGATCCCTTTGAAAATCTCCAACCATCATCTGGATTCAAACAAACGAAATAATGAAAAGAGGGAAATCAACAAATATTTGTTGTAGAGGGAGACGGAAGGCAGAGAGTGTAGCCTCAGGTCTAAAGACATCAGTAAGCTGATATTACAGCACAGAAGCAGCATCTGTATCTTGTATCTATCTGTTAACTTGATCCGGTCATGTAAAGGACTCATGGAATACTACTACTGTACTCAATAACGTAGCTGACCTCCTCAAATACCGAACTACACATATGGTTTTTCCTAGAAGTTTGACATTCTGGGGAAGATTTTTACCATAAAGACAACTTAAAGGGTGCAATGTGTAACATTTAGGAGGATCTAATGGCAGAAATGGAATATAATAGTCAAAGGTATATTTTCATTAGTGTATAAACCTGAAAATAACTGTTACGTTTTTGTTTCCTTATAATGAGCCTGGAAGGTGACCTGCAGCATCCATAGATATAGTAGGATAAACCAAACACTGCTTCTAGATAGGGGCTTTTGCGGTTTTTTTTGCGTGTTTCACAGTTAGTTTCCAGAAGGAGAAACTACACTGGACACATTGGACTTTTTAACAAGTTATATAAAGGTCTTCTTTCCTTAGTAAAGTGCTGGACACACAGAAAAGTGTTGCACAGAAAAAAGAAAAAAAAAGTTTAGTGGGGAATTACTGGAGCTGGGGAGCTAACCACTAACACACGAGCCAGAGAGGAACATGCTAACACCAGTCAGCCACAATCAAACCCCCAGGAATGATGCTGGGCTCTAACGTTCTCCTTTGTGGAGTGGTTCATACTCCGGCAGAGCAGGGTTATATAAAAGTGAATGCTGTAAGACAGTAAATAAACTATGAGAGATTCCTCTGTTTGACTCGCTGACTCCACAATGCAAACACATTCTTGAATTTGTGAGTCACACTGGCTTATATCACTGGCTTACATTGAAGTGAATGAAAGACAGACACTGGTACTAATGTGACTGCGAGGCCTTGTTTGCCTTCCGACTACAGCTACAGTCACATTATGTTTCCATTTCGCGAAATGTCCCCACACTAAAAAAGACTTAATGTCACATCTCTGATGCAGGTAATAAATAAATATTGATCAGAGAGATCACAGACTATAAACAGTGTACTCTGCAGTTTGTAGCCTGATAGTGGGATAAAGTTCAAAATGGGGAAGAAACAGTGCACCAGTGTTTCTGCTGACTCATCTGCTCAGTCAAAGTTGAACTCTGTCACGCAAAATTTACATCCAATGCTGTGCTGAGGTGAAACGTAAGGATCTATCTATCTATCTATCTATCTATCTATCTATCTATCTATCTATCTATCTATCTATCTATCTATCTATCTATCTATCTATCTATCTATCTATCTATCTATCTATCTATCTATCTATCTATCTCTCAAATGGATATTAATCAATAGTTATTGGGATAATTCGGGAACAAAGTGGACTGATGATCTACCAACATTGCCATTCCTAGAGTGGGTAGTTTAGGGTAAAGGGTTTAATGACCAATTTTTGGCCCAGTGTTATTTTAACCTGAACAGGGTTATCTCTTTTATGTTGTTTCCTTTTCTTTCAGTTGAGTGGCATCTTATGTTGCAGTCTCCAGCTAATCCAAAGGACTTAACACTGCTGCACGGATCAAATACTCACATACCACTTCATACACAAACCATGTGTTTGACAAAGGATAATGAACACATGCTGAGCCCATGTTTGAACTGATTATTCCAGACTACTGTCACAGGTTGATCCATTGTACAACCACTTACAGACGACTGGAGTCCTCACATATCATATGGATACATTTGCACTTAGCACAGGACTTTCTGTTCATTAAAAATGATTGTTAGATTGTGTGGGCAGTGATACAACTTTTTTCCCTCATTTAGGAAGAGCAGAATCTATAGTTATAGTTAAATAAATGTAAAGTTAGATATCGTTTCATACCACAGCCTACCATTGTCAGAGCCAGGGGACAGATGTGACAACCACAGATACACAAATGTAATTATACACATTAGAATTCACACGTGAAAAGTTGTACAGACTGAGCAACACATACTCACTCCCAGCCCGTCAAATTTGGCCACTTGGTCATTGGCTCTACACTTCAAATTATGACGTTGTAGTCAGGGTACACATGAGCTGGCATATGCCACCTTTTGGTCAGTAACACGTATGGGAAATATCTTAGTGTATTCACCTCATTCCATTCATTATGTTAATACTGTTCGTACTGTTAATATCCTGCTAGTATATTCATTCAATTCTATAATGTTATTTTTTTTATATATCCCTGTACATATGCAAATTACTCTGCACTTCACTGCTTTGCACTTCTGGTTAGATGCTTAACTGCATTTCGTTGCCCAGTACCTGTACTTGTGCAATGACAATAAAGTTGAATCTAATCTAATCTAATCTAATCTAATCTAATCTAATATGCCTAATAAATAAAGACCTACATATTTACATTATACATTACTATATTGAATAGCATAATATTGTGTGACCTATAAGATATGTTGCTCTTCCTACCATACGTGAGTACGTTACTTAAAATAACATACGGTTTCACATGGGAAACAAACAGTGGCCTCCTGGGTTAAAGTCCTGGTTTTTTTTTATTATGCAGTGGTAGCAGTTTGATTTCTTTATCCTTTGAGGAATTACCTCCAGAAGACCGGTGTTATTGAGCAACTTGCCTTCTATAATGTTTTGCTCTATATTTCTTTTTCAGAAAAGTAATGCTGATTGTTGATTTGTACTTGAAAGGCTAAAACCTTCAGCACCAATATAGCAGTATGGTGTTTTAATATTTGCCATGGTTTAAAGAGCAGTGTAAAGCATTAAAACAGACTTTGGATTTGCACAGTCCCTCCAGCCTTTCAACTGCACACCAGTGACAGTAACAGTCAGCCTTGAGAAGAGTTGTGTGTTTTGGGGATTTTTCCCTCAGCATTCAAGTGTTTATGACATTAGCCGCCACCAACAGCCGGTAAACCTGCCACTGATCTGACAAACAAACCCTGATTTACAGCCTGTCACTCCAGCACTCTGATTGAGAAATGTTCCCAGCAGGGGCTGGATGCAAACCTTTCCACATTGATCTGTGTCTGCCCACAGTCAGTGATTAATGTTCCTGTCAGGAATCAACTGACAAACACACACAAACACACGCTCACATACACTTACCCACTGATTTTCTTTAAAATGTTAAAAGAGCTGGTTTCACTCCTGGGAGCAAAGCAGAACTTTTCTTTCAATAAAAACAAAGAAAATGGTATGCAAATAGCAGAACAGAATGTGCTCTCATTCACACCTGAATCCTGTTTTTTTGAGTTAGGACTGCTCGCCTCAAAGTATGGCCCAAGAGTCTCACTGTTTGCTGCAGCTGAAAGCAGAAGTTGCATAGCACAGGCCTGCTCCACAGCCGGCTCTCTTGGATAACTTCTAATGGGTATTATTGCTTGCATAATTGGAAAACTCATTAAAAATAAATCAACAATAGTGCTTAGCTCTACAGTCATAATAGCTCAGCCATCAGTTGCCTGTTCATTCGAGACATGATGGCTGTAGAGAAATAGAAAAGTTTATCCGACCAAAAAAAAAGCATGTCACAGTCATGAAAAATGAGCGTGCCTCTTTAGCAGGGCATGTTCAGGAAATTACGAGGAACTGGTGGCACTGAGACCGCACTGTACTATCAGTCCTGAGAAGCACTCCAAGCAATGATTGTTTTTCTTAACCTCTATGAATGGGATTGCAATTGATTTGATCTTAGATTAATTACAATTCATATAAACTCACTTTTAGGTCGTCACTTTTTATAGAGGCCAAAGGATTGCCGTTCAAGTGGCCCGTGTTAAAAACAAGAGGTAATCCCATTCACTAATTACCTGTCCATTGCTCCCACACCGGGCGTGTTGCCCTCCATACAGATTTGTGTCTTCAACCGGGGTTTAACGTAGGGCTCAGAGAATGAGCTGTGCCAGAAAAGCTTTCATAGTAATAATGCTGATTAGAAATCACCGAAATGATATGAGTCACTGGGCTTCTGTGCTGGCTGAGCGAGGATGACTCTTGTTCCCCATAATGAGATCCAAACGACCCCCGGCTGTTCCTAGTGCTCCATGCTGAGGTCTCAAAATGATAAATATAAGTGCTCCCTTACTTTCCAGCTTTCATAGTTCATCATGTTTAGAAAGATGCTACGGTTCCGCTAAGAGTAGGAGTCAAATCAATGTACAGTTTTAAAGGACCAGTGTGTAGGAGTTAGTGGCCTCTAGTGGTGAAGATGCAGAGGTCAGCCATTTAAATACCGCTCATGAGTGCAGGAGATACTACAGTTGCTGTGAAAAACACAAAAGCCCCTATCTAGACTAGAGCCCAGAATGGACAAACCAAACACTGCCTCTAGATAGGGCCTTTTGCAATTTCCACAGCCTCCATTGTTTCTCTCTTGTACGCGGAAGGCAAGTGTTATTGGAATTGCTGCAATCTGCGACTTCACCACTTGATGCCACTTAATCCTGGTCCTGCTCACACTGGTCCTTTAACGCACATGAGATTAGGGTTGCATGTTGTTCCATGTCTGCTGACTGTGTTATCATTCTGATGTTGTGTTCTCAGCTTGTTATGCTGCCCATAAGCTTTAATGTGTCAGATATTGTTTTTCACATACGTAACCATATACAGTAGACTGCTAATTGGAAACATCACAAATAGCAGCTTTAATGAGCATTTATCTGTGTCCACACTGGGCAGTGACTCAAACATCAGTGTGGGTCCATATCTGTCCATATGGAACTCTCCTCTTGACTCAGCCTTTATTGCTCTCACAGATGCTCAGTGTAATATGTAACACCACCGTTGAGATGCTTTTCATCTCCCTGTTTTCCCTCATCCATCACATCTTTAAAAAAAATATAATTTCCTGTCTTCATGCCAGCCCGTTGTCTGATACAAAGACCACCAGACAGGCAAATCAGCTGGAGATCAGACGGGAGGACTCGCATTCAGGCTGCCATAATGTGTTTTTCATAAAATGTCTGTTCTGTTCTGTCGTCATCCATTTTCCTTTTCCCATTTAGGATCAGAGGGAGCTGGAGCCTATCCCAGTATGTACTGGATATAGGTAAACAAACCAGTTCCTGGTCTATCATAGGGTGATTGTCTGCCCCGCCCTGATTAGTTTTGAACCGTTTCATGGCCAGTTATTCTCTGTCTGCATGTCAGGTGTTCCAGAAAGTTTTCCAGTGTTTTTCCTAGTGTTTTTAGACTGTTTTATTGGATTCTGGATTTCTAGTTTGTCCCCTTTGGAATTGTTTGCCTGTTGGACTGCCCTCCTGGTTTTGACCTGAGCCTGTACGACCATCGTTAAGCTTCATCCCTCTGTTGTTTAAATAAATAATTGAACTGATCCAGTCAGCCATGCTGCTGTCTTGCATCTGGGTCCAATCCCCTGTGTTCCCTGTTACCCTGCATACATTCCTATGAAATCCCGACCAGGTGTCTAATTGAGACTTGTGTTTGAATGTCAAAATGTGTAGCCACACCAGGCTAGTGAGGGGGGCATCATTTAACTGGGACCCTGCTTTTAATGGAAATTCTACAGTAGTTATTTTAACCATACCATTCCATTTTTTCCTGAACCTAACCGAGTAGTTTTGGTGCCTAAACCTAACCAAACACTGACCGTTTCACGTTTACCACGTTAAAAAAGCTTTGTAGCAGCCCGGTGCATTTCATACAGATGCTAAAGAGTGCCGTGACAAGGGGGGTGTGACAAAGCGTTCGTTTTTGACGACTTGGGATGAGAACGGGTTAGTTAACCTTAACCTTCTTCTTGGTTTTTGTGCCCAAGCTTAACTGTAGTTCACCCACTGATGTGACAGATCAGAAAACAGACATGTAATTTGTCCATTAGTCACTTGTGATGATTTGAAAGGCCCAATGACAAATTATGTAATCCAAGTGACAGGTATGTCATTTTAATTGTTATTCTATAGCTTATTTATTTTTTGATTACATTCAAGTATCCCATTAAAGTCTGTCAGTTTGTCTTGGGGTAATTGCTGCTTCTATTTCTTTCATTAGAGAGGTACTCCTAGGGTAAACCTGTAAACTAAATTATATGGCTGTACAGTATGATGAAACTGGAATGCTGGTATTAACATTGACATTCCCAACAAATTTATGAAAATTGGCATTTCACAAGTTAAAAATTGCTCAACACGCCATCTGCTGTTTCAAATCATCCCGATCCTTGGAAGTCCAAGTCAGCTGTAATAAAAAGAAAATGTATCGTATGTAAAACTTTGAGTGAGATACAACTTTTTACTCTTTCACAAACGACCAGCGCTGTTGTTTTCAGGTTCATTTACATTTTATTTGGCAGAGGCTAATGTCCAAAGCAATGTAGTGTCATTAATCATAAATCTGTATAGAGAAGTTGATGCACATCACATCACACTTGGCAGGTTATTGGTTCAATCCCCAGACCAGCAGAATAAATCTGCGTGGATAAAGTGAAAGAGCAGCAGTAAACCTACAATCTGTGAACTACATTATGACATTTGACCACACTATTTATATAATAAGCTTTTAGTACTCTCAGTTTTTGAACACTAGTGGGACTATTGAGTGATGTTTTGATGAGCTAATTCCTATATTGTTAAAATCTGTTGCTCTAATGCACATATATCTGCAATTGTATCTGGAATACTTCGTCAAGAAGGACTGGACAGCTTATTTATTTGTCCATCAAATGACAGTTATTCATCAAAGTCTGCAGACTCACCTTTTGCTTACTACTTCATTTTCTCTCAAAAGCTGTAAGTGTGTTCTTTATTGCTATCTACCCCTATTGAGAAGATCTTTATTTAATGAAGGTAAAGATGCCCGTGCAGTCTTGCTTCACATTCATACACAGGCTTGATAAATGTTATATCTATAGGTGCTTGCAATGTTTGCCTCCATCAGTATATTCTCTCAGTTCATGCTGTATTCTGGTTAGTTGGTAGACATAGGTAATACTCAAAGGACATGTTATTGACCTAATATTTCACCTTGCTTCTCTAACAGGACAGCACCTAATTGAACTGTGTATAGCTGCCTAATCCTGTTTCTGATGCAACACATGTACGCCGTTGTAAATTTAATGTCTGGAAAATCCGTTTTCAGTTTTCCTGAGTAAAAAGCTGATTTTATTGATGTATAGAACAGTTTGTTTAAAGGGGACCAATTCAAAAAAGGTTGGTCATTTAATTGAACCAAACAAAGAAGCTAGCTGAATGATTTTTCTACAGTGTGCTCATGCTCCTGTGGGAATAAAAGTGTCTCTGGGGGGTTCTGAAAGATTGCTTTCCTCCCACAAAATATAATTCTCAGCATTGATATAAATGAATCACTGTGAGATGCCCCATCTTTATTAATTAGTTATATTTACCTAAGACAAGATGTATGACAGATTCTGAGAGATCTTGCTGGGTAATATGGCCTAAACTGAGGCGTAACACATTATAGCCACATGCATTATATATTTAATGTCTATTAACTCCTCCAGCGTGCCATAAATCCTAATTGTGTAGGTTACACATGGTAGCTGCTTCGACCATCATTAGTCTTAATAGAGACACCAAAGACGTTTGTGCGTGTGCATGTACTGCCACATAGATTACAGGCTATAAATTAATAGCAGTTACATTTATGTTATGGATGTAGCTGTTTACATGCTGATTATGAATTTGGGTTGGGGGCACTGCCACGATAAGATTAACAGCACAAGCTCACTGCTATGAATTTCACGTGTTCACATGGTAAATGGTCCTGTACTTGTATAGCGCCTTTCTAGTCTTCTGACCTCTCAAAGAGCTTTTACACTACATGCTACACTCTCTCTTTCACACACATTCACACAGCGATGGCAAAGTCCATTGAACAGAAACTAATGCCTTCATACACATTCACACACCGGGAGCAATTTGGGGTTCAGTATCTTGCTCAAGGATACTTCGACATGTGACAGATCGAACCAACAACCTTCTGATTAGGGGACAACCTGCTCTGCCTCTGCACCACAGCAGCACATGTGACCACATATACATGTAATTTTGCACATATGAAACGTGGTTTTTGGAATATTTTTATGGCGTAATGTGTGAAGCCCATGTAAATTCCCATGTGAAACCGATGTGATTGTGTTGCAGCATGTGGCGCCATGACCTCTACATGTGGTCCACATGTTGCGACATCATATATGATCAATCCTTCCTTTGTTTTTTTTCTAAATAATAGACTAACACATGTGCTTTTATTTTTACATGCATTCAGTTCTTCTCATTCTCACGGGGTGAACCATTTCCACTTGTGCATTAGGGAGTTCAGTGCCATACTCAAAGGCACCTTCACTTTCCTCTTTCACACTTGTTTAGCTAGTTTGATGATTTCAACTAACAATCTTTCCAGTGCAATCCCACCTTTCTCATGTTTACTGCATACTCTTTATTTTATTTATTTATTTTTTGTATGGTGCAATTGTGCAATCAAATCCATTCATTCCTAAAGCCCTACCATATCTTATGATGCTTATGATGTTCAGATTTTGTGAAGCTCGTTATTTAAATGCCTGGCAAGAACCTCTAGTGCCCATGGGAATTATAATTATGGCTCATGTTTATCATCGGCAGAGCTAGTATGATGTTGTTATATAGCCACATTATATAGTCATTTTGAGGGTGCATTTTGTGATGTTGTGATGATTAGGAATGGGAAAATGTCATGTCATGATTATCTTGGCAAAAAAAATTGTTATACACAATATTATCACGATAATCATGAAAATATACTTCATACTGGAATTACTTAACCTTAGATTTTGTTAAATACACATTTATTGTTCTTTGCACCCATCCAGTTTAACCTTTTTTATTGGGATATAACAAGCAAACCGAGCCATCACCCGTGGTGACAGGATTAGGACTTTGCAATGACTGGAAACATGTGGGCTCCCCCTTGTCCTCTTGTTAAAATAAATCAGGAAATCAATATAGCACTGTATGCTGGAGAGCTAGACGGCTTTTTTAAGTGAAGCTATGTGAGGATGTTCACGATATCATGATTCATTAATAATAATAATAATAATAATAATGGAATAATGGAAATTCACCATGTTTTTCCTCCCACGATATGCGATAATATTGTGTATCGTCCCATCCCTACTTTGGATAGTATTAAATGACGTAAACACTTCTCATGCACTATTCTTACATTATTTTATATTTCCCAAAGAAAGTATTAAGCCCACTTCTAACAAGAAATTATGCTCCTTTTATTTACTGCTAGCGAGTACTAGTGAGACATGAAATATGATCTAGGAAGTGATGGCCACCAGATGTTTTTAACTTGTTCAGATTTTGTTTGATTTATGTGCTTCTACCATCAGTAATTATAGGTTACATAGATAAATTGTTATCTTTTTGTCTGTTTTTCAGTCGGAAGTCTGTGTTTTATTTTACTGAACAGATTCTCTATGCCGCTCCTATGTCCGACTTCCTCCGTGCAGCTTGACGCATTCAAAAGCGGCTACCATCAGAAATAGACCAGCTGATGCTGTGCCTATTTTGGTGAAATCACTAGAACCATAGCAGCCGGAAAGTATCAGCTGTGCCCAGTGAAATGAAGCAGTTCCCAAAACCCTGAAGAGAAACTGCATAGTTATGACAGTGGCAATTTTTTAAAATCTTTTTTCGCAAAGTTCATGAGGCAGACAGAAACACCCTTCATGTTGCAGTATATAGTGATATGCCTGGAATGTGTGTTTGCATGTATTTAATTGGCGCATTGAGCCAGGTTTAACTTTTTCCCCGACACTCAAACGTTGTGAAATGACACAACTGATGTACCTTGTGTTGCTAGGGGATGTTATACAGTTGTGACCAAAATTATTAGCCCCCCTTATGAAATTAGACAAAACTCTTGATTTCTCCATGGAAATGGCCATTAACAACACGTGTTTGTTATTTTGGAAACAAATACACTACAAAGACAAAAGTTGACAAGTTTGATTAGGATATTTTATTGATACAATGAGTTGAAACAAAAAAGGGCAAAAATGAGAAATCCAAAATTATTAGCCCCCTGGCCATTAATAGTCAATAGTGTACCCTTTCTGAGCCACAACTGACAACAACCTCTTAGAGTAGTTTTTTACTAGGTTGGCACAGGTTTCCTGAGGGATTTTGGCCGCTTCTTCCATTGCAAATTGTTCCAGCTGGTCCAAATTGCGTGGTTTCCAAGCATGGACATTCACTATGAGCACCCGCCACAGATTCTCAATAGGATTGAGGTCTGGGCTCTGTGCGGGCCACTCCAGGACCTTGGTTTTGGTATCCTTCAGGAACTGTTGGACCAATTGTGCTTTGGGTCATTGTCTTGTTGGAAGGCCCAGCGATGACCTAAGGATAGACTACCAGCAGATTTCTGCATATTATCCCTCAAAATGTCAACATAATTTTCTTTTTTCATGATGCCATGCACCCGAACAAGGCTCCCTGTGCCTGAGGCTGCAAAACACCCCACAGCATGATGCTCCCACCACCATGTTCAACTGTGGGAACTCCCTTTCTTTGCCAGCAACATCCATGTGCCCAAACAATTCCAGTTTAGTCTCATCAGACCAAAGCACAGACTTCCAAAACTCATCTTTACCTTTCAAATGTTCACGGGCAAACCTCAGTCTGGCTTTGATGTGCTGCTCTTTGAGTAAAGGGGTTCTTCTTGGACGATGGCCCTGAAGCCCACCGCGATGGAGAGCCCTCACAACTGTGCTCCTTGAAACATCAACTCCAGAAGAGGCCAGGTCAGCAACAATCATCTTGGCAGATGTCTGGGGATTCTTGCTGACATCTTTTTTCTCTAGAGTTCTTGAAATGTTGAGCTTACGACCATGCCCAGGTTTGTTTCTTACAGAATTTGTCTCCTTGTACTTTGCAATGATGCAACGTACAGCGGTTCTAGACACTGTGAAACGCTTGGCAATGGCAGTATAGCCTTCCCCCTTATCATGAGCCTCCACTATCTTCTTTCTGAGCTCAAGACTAATTTCCTTTGTCCTTGGCATGGTGAGTAAAAGTAGTCCCTCTCAACAATGTGTGCAAGTGCCCTGTTCCTTGGAGTCCTTTTATGCTGATTGAATGTTCAGGTGTTGTTAGGAAGCCAATTGACTGCACAGATGTGGTTTGAAAGCTGATTGGTTAATTAGGTGTGTTTTTGAAGGCAAGAATTCACATGGGAGGAAATATTATTGACCACCCCATCATGGGGGCTAATATTTTTGACATCCCCATTTTTCTCTATATTTGATAGATAAAGCAAGCCTAAAACGTTATTTTATATTCCAAAATGTACCAAAAGCTACTAAAAAGCACTGGTGAATGTTTGATTATATCGAGTTTTATCAATGCCGCAAACATTGGGAAGAATTTTAGGAAAATTTTCCATAATTCCTGGGGGGCTTATAATTTTGGTCACAAATGTACATAACGGATAGAAAACGGAGCTAAAGGTACCTGCTTGAGAGCTGATTTCCACGGCAAAATGTGGTAACAAAATGGATATTGACAAGCATCAGAAGGTTCTGTGCTGTTACTTTTGATGAAAACATTACAGGCTCATAGCAGTACATTCTGCAGACATTTGAGATTGGATGTCTGGCCTCTTGATTAGAGCTAAAACTCCAACACTGCAATTATTTGAACTGTTTGATTTTACAACTACTTTCAAGATCCTGAAACAATTAAAAGCTAACATATTGGCAATTCCCAACTCATTATTACCTCTGATATCAGTGTGCTGCAGATAACTGTACTGTATTGATTGTGAATCCCCTCCCCTAACCTGCAATCAAACCCATGGTGTGTGTTAGGAGATCAATGACAAACGTGGCAGAACCCTCCCTCAGGGACTCTGTAGAGGTCAGTAGTGATGTGGGTGGTTGGTAGAGGAGATAATCTCTCAATTTCCCCCCACAGGGTGTTTGTGTGTGAATGTGTGTGTGTGTGTGTGTGTGTGTGTGTGTGTGTGTGTGTGTGTGTGTGTGTGTAACAGTAACTGGCTGATGGGATTCAGTCAGTCAGTTACAGGGTAGCTGTACAGCCACTGAGAAGCTTCTCAGTTGTTATTCCCCATGGCTGTGACACTGCAGTTTGTTGCTGGGTGACAGAGATGAGATGATGGCCATCCATTAAATCCAGTGTCTGGTATATATCTGCTATGTTGCTTCTGTTTTCAGATCTCCTTACACCTCCTCCTCACCAAATGCTCAGCTTTATAAAGCTGCATAATCCCGATTTTTTTTTTTATGTAACAATCAAGTTGCTAGGCCGTTGTGGTTCAACTACAATCTCGGGCTACATAAAAGTGCAAAAAACATACTGATGAATAGTAAGGTTAAACGTATTTGTCCAGTGGATAGCATGTGGACGTTTTGGCCTGATGGTGAAACAATAGGAAGGCTGCGTTGTTTGTTACAATTATTATTTCTGTGTGCATAGAAATGGCAGAAGTGGTAGAAGTCTGTGGAAGAAGAGCATTGGTTCCTAACAGAACCCTGAAGTTCTGGTTTCCTTTCTTTGGACAGTAATTACTTTGAACTTGGCACAGTATGTGCTGCACGTTTTCTCATTACTTGCTGTCATACCCGCAGCAGGACACTGATTTTGAAGTACATCATTTATGCGTGACATTCATCATCACCCACAACTCGATCTGAGTCTGCTGCATTCGTACTTTTGTTGCAATTTGCTAGCTAACTTGAGTTCAAAGAAAAATTGTGAGTGTTTGAAAGAGTAGTGAGTTTCTTTGGAGAAGGTAGGGTAGACACTTACAAGCCTTCTCTACACATTTCGCTCAATAGAGTATGAGGACTTTCTCAGCTTTTGTTGCTGAACTGGGTGGAGTTTAAAAAATAAAAAATAAAATCCAAAGTCTTTAGGGGGAGTGACATGTGGAAGTCATGTGCTTGCAAACAATGCTGTACCATATGCTTTGTACCACATATTGCTTGGGACATCCATTTTCAATGTTTACAGGTAAGGTCTGTCCTTGAAGTAAGGGGCCAACGTTTGTTTGCGGCCAAAGTAGACAACTACTTTGAATTTAGAAATCCCCAGATAATTGCTGATTGTCTGGTACTGTGAGACTAGGCAGGGGAGATAAAAGACCATCTATGCATTTCAATATGTTTGATTCCCCTTTTTCCAAATTCATCTTTTATGGTACCATTGTCAAAAAACATCCAGTTGCATGGGAAAGGATAGACAGACTGATCAACATCTTTATGCTCTTCAAATAATGTTTAAACAATTAAACAGCAATAAAACAGTACATTAATGTTTCTCAAAAGGCTGCTTCAATCATACAGTTTCATCAGACGGGTGCTCAAGAGGCGTGATCACTCTTTGTAAATTTATACCTGCAAATGTCTCAGATAAGATGTTAGTTTTAATTTTAATCTCAATAGCAGTGCTACAGTTTTGCTTCACTATCATTAGCCTGATTCTGATATTTCACAAGAGAGCTGGTGTATGTTCCCATTACCATGAGAAAATGTCATCAATGTACCGACAATATAAAGTAATGTAAATCCAAAATGGATTCTTGACTTTCTTACTAAACACTTTCTCCCACAGTACCATGAAGCCCTTGGCAACAGTGCCTTCGGCCTGGAGGTACATGTACTAGTCTTCCTCCAACATAAATAAGATCCAATAAAGTAACAATGTGGTGAGTAGGAGGTGATGGTTCTGATCTTAAGATCAAACATGTTGATGCAGCCCCCATATTGGCCCTATATGGAATTCTTTGGAGGCTGATTTGTCAGTTATGACACATTTCTTCATATAAGTCAGTGTATCCTGCGTCACAGCAGATAGCAGGGTGAACTGTGCCCAATGGTTTTAGGAAGCAATCCATAAAGTGTAGAGCTGTTTCACTCAAGGAGCCATTAGAAGAGCTGATAGGGCAGCCTTTATCACTTTGTTCAAGAGGGAGGGGAAATTACAAACTACTGTCTTCCCTAAACTACTGAGCGTAATACATTACTGCTTGGTAAAGGTCGACATCCCAAATGTAACATATCTGTGGGTCAGAGTCTGAGGATGTAGTAAGAATCCTCTATGAACAACTTAAAAACAGAGATTCTGAAAAGACCACGTATTGATTTGGGCAGTAACGACTGACAGAGATACACTGTTAAGCAATAAAACCGAGAAAAAGTAAGAAAGCCAAATCAGTTTTGTACAGATTTTCACCACTTGTTTAAATCTCTTATGATAATAGTTGCAAGACCATTTATATGCCCTTTTTTAGTGACCCATGTGTAAGGGCCCTTTTTTCTATAGAAAAGAAATATACTCAATTCTTTTCAGAGGGTGAGGTATTCTGAAGAAAAGTTAATGTGTTTAAAACCAGAAAGCACTAATTAGCTGCCTAGACCTCCAGAGGGAAACTATAAGTGGCCATTATATTCTCATTGTTCTAATTCCATCAAATACCTGCTTACACTAACTTATGTTCAAGGCAACAAATTAAATTGAGCCTTCAAAACTTAAAGTAGGAGAAGACAAGCTGAAGTTTGAAATAGGAATAGCATTGCTCACAATCACAGGACTGGTCATGGATCTTTCCCCCATAAAATGCAGTTTGATGCTATCAACAAAATGGATGTTTTTATGCAGCAGCCGATGTGAAATCAGCCTGAAAGCAACACTTGACAATTTGGAAATTATACACTGTTTTACCACCACGTGGAGTCACTTTTAATACATGCCCTTGCACTTGCTGTAGTCAGGCTTGTGTTATTTCCCCATGCTTTCTAACGGACAGGTCAATCTCACCCGCCATCTGAATAGGGTGGACATTGGTAATACTGGTTTTGGTGGACAGGATCAGTACACAACAGGAAGTGGATGTCTCAGTGTCTTTGGACCAAAAACTTAAACTATCCCTTCGGATCCCAAAGCCTGCTGACTAACCTTTAGTTGTAACAAGACCTCAGAAACAAAAATAATTTTCATAATTTTTATGAAATTTGTTTAGATTTATAGTTCCAATGGGATAAATTCTTGTACATAATAAATATCAAATGTTATCAGCATGAAATTTGATTATGACTTTAACACTACCCCGAGGATGAACAGCTTATTTTTTTTATTTCCCATGAGCATTCTCCAAAATGTCATCTCTGGACAGACATTATTTCATTGTGTAACAGTTTCAATCTGTTGAGCATATTCATGCTGCCAAGGAGATAACCCCCTTTGCTTTTAATGACCCCACTGCCTTTCCTTTAGCGCCTCCGCTAAGAAAAACCCTTAAATATTTAGCCAAAATTGTCAGTATGTTGTTCATTGTATCCAACACTTTCACACTGCAGCCTCTAGGGCCTGCTGCTGTGGTTTCAGACCTTCAGTTTCTTTAGGTTTTTTTTGTGTACACCAGAGAACACTTATTTCATCCTGTGTTTTTGTGTTTGTTTGCACATATGGGAAAGGGAAGGCTCCCTCAGTAAGCCCTTGTGTACATAAAGGGGAAACTGAAGAAATGGAATAAATCTCCCGGTGGAAAAGCTGCAAAATGTTTACATTTGACTGTTGCAGAGGTCTGTCTCTCTCTCTCTCTCTCTCTCTCTCTCTCTCTCTCTCTCTCTCTCTCTCGCTCCTCCGTGTATCTCTTCCTCTCTCTCTCTTTCACACATATGCACACACAGTCAGCCCTGGGTTGAGATGCTAATGGTGCTCCATGAGCCATTGACCTCTCAGTGCCATTCAGAGAGCAACCACTCACCGTGAACTGCTGAATAATACATTGACAGTATGCAGTACAAAGCGAAGCATCTCTGCATGGAAGAGCGACCACGATGAATCACACATGCGTGGCAGTTTGTTGCATCTCTAAAAGTCAAACTGCTCAGCCTGTCTGTTTGCATTGCTCAAGTCTTCTCCACAGAAACACCCTTGTCTGAAAATGCAAGCAGCTGCAGAATTCAAGCGTTAACTCGAGCGTTGCCTCCGAGTAGGAATAGAAATAGTTTGGATCAGGAGCAGAACACTGGGTCGGTGCTGAGACCCGGACATGAAATGATCACAGAGCTGCTGTGGCAAACGCCTAACAGCTTTTGGGGAAATGTGACACACAGAACACAGAAAAGAAGGGTAGCTGTCTCCACCTTTTCTTTTATTTCTTTTGTATTGAAGCTCACAACTGGACAAGGAGATGCTGATTTCATCCTGGGTAGCACATTCAATGCATAGCAAAACAATTAGCATGGTTTTGAGCCACACATCACACAGTTTCTATCTCACCTGGAAGGAAAATGGCTAAACATAGAAGCCATCACTTCAAAAGCATATGTTTGGTTTCAGTAGTGGAGGCTATACCTAGTATATATTGGTTTGGACAATATCAGAAAAAAATTATATTTCAATGTCTTTTCATTCCCTGCAATATAAGCATTGCTCTGTTTAACAACACAACATAAATTCATCCCTGTAAATTCTGCGCAACCTTGCAATTTTGTTTTTGCAAATTTGATGAATCATTGCAGTTTCCTGCACAATACCATCAATCATACGTCCCCAAACTCACTTCCTTGTTTCTAGCTGTGAAGATGCAGACGTGCTTATACGAATGTCTCACATTTACCCTGTAAAAACAGCATTTTTAATGAATTATACACACAAAATTATTTTTGCAATTTTCACTTCCTCCCACAGTTTCATTGCAAAATAATGCTTGGAAACATCGACAACAACAAGTTTTTAGAAAGCTGAAATCAAGCATTTTAGGCTGCAGCAATCCAAGTGCCTGGTGAAGTGGCTGCTTTGGTTGTTTGATAAATTGTTATGTGACCCCTTTCACCATGAGCACATTGGAAACTGATCAAACTGTGCATCTAAAACCCCTAAATTATGTAATATCAGACATATCTTACTTGTAGATTAGTCATGGAAAATGAGAATTTGCCTTTCTTGACATTGCACATCCTACAGTGCACGTGCACATGCACATCTTGATGCTGAAAATATCGTGCGGTCCTAATATGTGCATATATAACCCGGTGTTTATGAAGACGGCAGGTAAACACTGAGGAAGTGTTGAGTTTGCATTAACAGGAAACAGCACCACCAGTTAGCAGGTGAAATAGGAATAAAGGCCTCATTCTCTCTGCTGCTGATTAGACAAAGACACGGGCCACTATTTGAGAATTCACATTAAATCGCATTGAAAAGGTTCGTATTTAAAGGTAGAAAGAAAAATAAGTTGCCAAAAGCTTTTGGTTAAATATACTATCTTGGTGCTTAGTGTCCCTAAAGCATGCCTGTCTCTGATCATGTCTTTGTATAATTCTTTCCTTGTGGAGAACCACACCTCTTTTGCTCTCTTTGCGTTTTACCATATATATCTCATGTCACATGAAATATTGAGAAATGAGTCTGTCCCTGACTTTGTGTTGCTTGAATTTTTTTCCCAGTATGTGATTTCCACTGGCAGGAAGCAGATTCTTTTAAATCAAGAATTCCTCCTCTTTGTCAGTAGAGTGTGTGTGTGCTTTTATGGAACCAATAAATCATTAATATGTTGAAGTGCATGGCCATGTAATGCTTTGTAAATTAGATGCAGGACTTTATAACTAATACATGCATTTACAGAGAGCTCTATAAACAAGCTTGTTCATCAGGAAACTTTATTTTCAATGGTGAGCCATCTGCTTTGCAATAACAGCTTTGAAAAGCTTTTTAATCCTGTAAACCCTTAGAACATGCAGAGAGGCTATCAGCTCGATAGCATTGTATGTGCCCGTAGTGGAACAGCATTAAGGGCTTTTCAATTGGCACTTTTGTCTGCGCCTAGTCAAACCACAGCATGTTGATTTGTTTTTCCATTACCAGCTTAAGCGTGTTGAGTTGTGCCGGACCTTCTCCAGAGTCGGGCCAAAGCGTGGGCAACCAGCCTCCAAGAAAGTTGTGGTGACGTCAGATAGGCTTTGTCATCATTCACACAGCATGAAATCTGATTGGCCACCTCATTGTCCTTACCTCTTCCTCTCTGCACTGTCTTTCAGAAGCTGTACCGAAATAAAGCTAGAGTGAAAATACTGGTATCATATCAGAGAAGATGACACATCCTTTGGTACCAACCATGCCATGCTATCATATTGAGAAGATGAATAAATAATGCTCCAATATCAGGCTAAATTTTAGAAATGGAAGAACTGGCATGACCCCTTGACCTCTGACCTCAAGATATCTGAATGAAAATAGGTTCTATGGGTAGCCACGAGTCTCCCCTTTGCAGAAATGCCTACTTTATATGATATTTCCATCAAGTTTTGGGCAAAAACCATGCAGTTTCTGAATCATCAGGGCGGCTGTGGCTCAGAGGAAGAGTGGGTCGTCCTCTAATCAGAAGGTTGTTGGTTCGATCCCCGAAGTATCCTTGAGCAAGATACTGAACCCCGAATTGCTCCTGATGCTGTACATTGGTGTGTGACTTTGAATGAATGCGTTAGTTTCTGCTGAGTGAATGTGTGTGAAAGGGTGAATGTAGCATGTAGTGTAAAAGCGCTTTGAGTGGTTGGAAGCACAGTACAGGTCCATTTACAATTTACCATCAGTTAAAGCCCTGTTGTTGTTACGGAGATGCAAATCCCTACCACACTGGGCCGAGTGAAACCGAGTCAAGCCAAGCCAGCACATGAGTATGGAGGGCTAATCAAGTCCAGCCCTCCCTGTCTCTACCCTCCTGAATGCTGGCATTAGCATAGCAAAGGAAGATAGCATATGTCTCATTTTCTCTAGGGCTCTTCACTACGACGTCGCTCCCACTGATGCATCACTGCCAGGTTCATCAGTTCCATCACCTCTCTTGTCTTCCATTGTTTCTACCCCCCCCCCCATCCCCCCCTTACTTTCTATGCAATCTCTTCACTTCAGCCTCAGTTCTCTCTCTGTCTCTTGCATATCATTAATAACAATTAATAATCATTATGTGCTTGGGAAAAGTATTAACCGCCTTATTTTTGTTATATAAAATGATTTTATACTGTTAATGCTGCATGATTATTGGAAGAATATTGCCCTAATGATTATTTTGAGATTTTGCTATTATACCGTTATTACCCTGCTATTAATGAGATGTTCTGGCCCATTTTTTTCATAAAACAAATTACCAACTAAATCGTGAAATAGGCTATTTTCTTTTATCCATATTTGTAATTTGCCCCAAAAAACAAAAAACCTGAATGTACAAACACTAGACATGAAACAAATAAGTGGATGAAAGGAGATAATGTCATTCATTTAAACAAAAATATATTTAGCTGGGAAGAAGAAATCTAACAGAGTCGATTGATTAAATAATCTTGTCACTTCCTCTTGAATAATAAAGGTAATTGATGAAAACATAGTTGTTATTAGATTGGTTACATGTCTGAAAAGGAGTACGATGATGTAAAATACCTATCTGATCCTTTCCCTTTCTTTAATCAATGAACTTCTACCTTCATAATCAACATGTAGGTGACAATCCCATACTCACAGATAAAAAAAACAAAAACCAATGCAAAAACATCTTCACCAGACAAAGAAGGCCCGTTCCTCATCCTTGTATCTCTCAAAAAATATTTTTTGGTTCATCTACTGAAGCTGTTGGATATCTGCCTGAGTTCTGCAATAAGGCCAATCCACAAAGTCACCCCACAAACTGAAATACATGGAGGCTGGGGGGGTGTTCGGACGGGCCTGCCCCCACTGCTAAAAAAAATCCTAGAGGAAACACTGAGAAGATATATACTTTATTAACCCCCTATTGGAGAAATTGTTCTTTTCGCTCTTTTTTATTTTGTATACACACACACAGGCTGAAATACATACTTCATGCACTTGTGGACATGCAAACAGGGAGAGAAATGGTTCAGTGATGGGCTGCCACGTTAGCAGTGAAGTAGAACTTTTCTACTATTACGGTAAAAGGATATTAGTACTTTTGATTGTGCAGTTAAAGTTGTGTGTTTTATTCCATATTTTACCTTATAAATACAACTTTTTACCAACCAAAGAAACAGTTTTGCCACATGAAAATACCATGTGAATGCTGTGGTTTTTTGTGCAATTTATCTGTAATATAAAAAGACTACATTAGTTCATATAAATTCTTATAAAATGTTGTGTTTACCTTTGCAGAAACTGTATTTAACCTACGATTTTTACAGGGGCCTCATACTGACCCCTGTGGGACTCCACAAGTAATATCACTACATGTTGATTTATAGTCTCTAATATGTGGAACATTCTTACTATTTTCTTATATAGCTTTTTAACCAATTTAGTATGAGTACTCTAAAACAATACCTTTCCATTTATTGGGTAATATATTCTGATCAATGGTATCAAATGCTTTCTTTAAATCAATAATAGTAATTACTAATCATGTATACTTCTTTTTTGTCAGTATGACTTATATCTACCATGGACTCAATTATGCCATACATCTGTTTGTTTTTAAATTGACAGTCAGTCAACAATTTATGCTTTTCAATGATTCTGTTTAACCTTTCAATGCAGTGTTTTTCCATTACCTTAGATAACTAGGGAAGTAAGGACACTGGTCTGTAATGAATTAAGTGATGTCTATTCCCAGCTTTATATAATGGGATAACTTTAGCAATTTCCATTCAATATGGAACCGTTTTGAAGGATACGTTACAGATAAGTATGTGGTTTTACAATACCATCAATGACTTTAACTATGAATCAGTAGAAGTTTTTTTCTCCTGTTCTTTTCTCTATTTTTTCCACTATTCCTTAATTCTTGGTTCCTCTGCTGCTCTTACAAAAATTTAGCTTCTTATCCCCAGAATCACCAACATCCTTCTGGCTCTTTTGGCTGTGGGTCATTGATTTATTCTGTCAATTGTGGTCCCACACCTCCACTAAAAACAAACAAAAGAAATTGTTAAACCCATTAATCACATCATTCATATTGTTTATAGTCTTATCTTTGTCAACAAAATACTGAGAGTAACTTGTTTTTGTTGATCAATTTCTAATAATGCTATTTAATATACTCTATATGCCCTTGGTGGGGTTTTGGTTATTTTCTGATATATTATTATAATTTTCTTTCTTGCAGGCGTTTTGTAGTCCCTTTGTGATCCACTGTCTATCTGTGTTATCCTGCTGTCTGTTGTATTGTTATGTAATGATTTAAATGGAATTATAAATGTTTGCTTTGTCAATATCATCTTCTTCATATACTCTTTTTGAGTTTTGTGTTAGTAATTCATCTCTAAATACACTCAAATACAAATACACACTTGATTCCTACACTCTCACTTGCCTGTATTTCAATTTATTGGCATCCTCCTCCACATAAGCAGCGCCTGAAATTTGATTTTTGTCCACATTAATACCTTAACCTTCATCCTCCTGGTGACTCTAAGTACGCACCCTGAACATCTGCATAACATTTGATTGAAAAACATCAAGGACATTAGGGTTATGTTGTGGTTAGGGCATTGGCACCTTTCTTGGTCCAATTCAGGCACTGCCCATAATCACAGTCCTAGATCACAAAACCTGGCAAATGGTCACTGATGTTATTCATTAGCAACCTGCCTTTGTCTTCCATAATATTTATATGTATGTTATCTATTAGAGTGGCACAATGTGATATTATTCTTATGTTAACTCATCAGTCATTTTGTGCTTATTAGGACTTAACATGTCCATATTTAGATATCCACAAATAAACAAACCCTTCTATATAACCATATTATAATTATGGATATAAGCTATACAGTTTGTGTATTAACTTCTACTGTTAAAATGAATCATTGACATTCCAACCATCGCACTTTTCATAAAAGGCTTCCATCCCACTGCTGTTGACTTGTGAGTTTATACACTTGATCTCTTCATCATTACCGCTGTTAAATGGAAATGTGACTACCTACGCGGCTCGTTGTCATATGTTTTACAGTTTTACACAGCATTTTTGTATGCATTTTTTAAATCTGTCATCCAATAAAAGTTACGCATAGAAACCTTACACACTGAGTCTGATGTGTTTATGAGACAGCGTCATCATGCAATAAGGACGATTTTGTGGTCCTCTCACTTGAAAGTAGAAAATAAAGGAAATATTGGGTCCAAGGTGTCAAGAGCAGGGAGAGTTTCACCTGCTGATACAGGAGCTTTCTGCTCACTGCTGTTGCTCTCAGACTCCTCTCATTTCCTCCCTTGCTTTTCTCCACTGGAGGTTCCTCCCCAGGCTGTCGCCACTCTCTGTGTGCTGTCCTCATCAGATGGGGGGTAAAAAAAACGCAGAAAATCAAACCTGTTCGGAAAACTTTAATGAGGGGCGAAAGGTGTGAAAAAGGCCTTTAGTCATGCTCTTGGCAAGCTTTCCTATGTTCACGCTATGTTCTCACGCCCATTCCAACTGGTAACAGTCAGTATTATCCTCACACAAGTGCCTCTTCTGGTGACCCATTTTGTTTCATGAACACACGCTTTCAACATTGAGTGGATATTGGTCTTGTCTGGTAATGTCAGTTATTGGGCTCTTACTTCTTACAGTTTTGGTTCATTCTCATCGGTATGATCAACCTGGTTTTCAGCATCAGCAGGCAGCTGTTCTCAGTGAAAAAGCTTTGACAAACCCACTGTACACTACCTGCCCAGCACCAAACAGCAGACTGACACTGTAACCCTGAAATTCCACTGGATGTGGCTTTATGACATCACATCTGCAACGTAGTTTAACTCCATGATCTGCGCGTCTTAAAATTCCACTGAGAGCATTTCAGATGTGAAGCATCCTCAGAGCATGCTGCCTGCCTGATGTTGTCTACTTGCGTATTTTCTCCTTAAAAACTATACAAACTGGTGCGTTTCTCTGCTTAAAATCTCCTCTGACTGACTGACTGACTGACTAAAACAATCTTGATATAACATGAAATTTGACCCAGAGTCTACATGTGGTATTTTGTTTTGAAGATTCACAGTTTCTGTGTCTGAGCTCATGCCAATGAGATCTGCTCTGTGCTGCTTGATGCGAGTGGGTCGCGGCTTCTGTCAAAAATAGACCATCCACATATTCTGCAGCAGAGCAGCGCGGTGCTTCTGGTGGAATTTTGAGCACTGTCTAGAAGGGGCGCAAACAGCTCTGGAACATGTAATTTACATTTATGAGGTGAATGCTGAAGTGCTCCTTGGCTGCTGCGTGCATTTATGATAACAACCATGATAAAATGGAAGTGCTGTGTCAGCTTATTGTGCAAAACAATCTATTTCTATTGCTTTCTGAAACAGGACATTCATTGTTGGTCTGACACTATATCCATCTATCAGCCTAACTAAACAATCATTCTGTGACCTACAGCTTATACTGCAGCTGGCTCAGTCAGGTCAGTGCACACATGATTCATGGCTGTGGTTATGTGAAGAATCTGTCGCTAAAGTTACATAATGACTAAGGTCTACACTTTTAAGTATACGGTGAAAAAAAAACTTCCCAGACAGCCAAGTAATGTTTCAGCTGTGAAGCTGTCAGATTTTATATTCACATATGCAGTGTGGATCCAAAAAAGCAACAGCAGATTTTCTGCATTAAGGGGGCAGTTTAATGTCGGCTCAGTGATTAATTGAACAGCTTTGTTCAATGCTACATGGTAATTTGAGAGCATAATTTGACATAAACTGTCACAACAGCTCGTCAGACACTGCTAAATGAGAACATCACTCTATTTTTAACGGGATGGTGGGAGGACATTTCCAGGAACAATATGAGCCATTCACTTTAATTATATTTACGGCTCAATCATTCACCCCACTGCTTCTCAGATTTCTTTGCAGTTTTAGATCATGAATACAAACTTTCAGATATTCAAATTTGCTCAAACAAGATGACTAAGGACCATTCCAACTGCAAGTGTAAAGCTTTTTTAATGTGATCCTGTATGTGTGTCATCAGTAGGAGGGGTGTGGAAGTGTTGCTAATGGCACCCTTTTTTTCCTCCAGTGGTCCCCGAGGATGTGATACTTAAATTTGGATGTCAAGGGTTGTAGGCCCCTTACTACAGCAAGATAATTCATGTCCCTGCAATTAAATCCTGTCCCTGCTGCATGGCTAAAAGGAGTCACTTACACAATTTAGTGCACGTCCGGAATTTTACCGCTTCATATTTTTGTTACATACATATTCTGCCCTGTTACAGTAATAAATAAAATCACAATTACAGGGAAATAAATGAATCCAGATCAAACAATGCAGTTACCTTTCTCAGTTACATGAAGTTTTAACATGGCCCTAAATGATATACCGTTGTATGCTTGTTGTGTGGGCTGCTATGCTGTTTTCACACACATCCTTCCCAACTCTGAGTGACACTCAAAACACTTGTATTTAGCAAAAGGCTAATGCTTTATTATTAGCTGTGTTGCTTCTGTCTGCTTTCTATCGTCAGCACGCCTCTTTATGACGCAAATGCGTTGTCAAATTGGTGAATAAATGCATTAATTTGCTTGTTTAATTTTTTTGCAGCTTTTTACTGAATGCAAAGTATGTTTTTTTACTTGCAGCGCATTGAGCTTTCTCACTACCACAGGAATAGGTATAAATAAAGAGCTTCCGGCCGACAGTAATCTGCTCCTCTGTGTGCCACTTGCTATTTGTGGGGCGCAGATCAAATTTACAAAGGATTATTTGCTGGAGACTGCAGTAAAAAATCTCTGATACCATCTGACTTTTAGCCCAAAGTCAATTTGTCTCAGGCATCAGAGAAAAGCTCAGAGGGACGCAATTAAAAGTTTTATCAAGGCTGTCACGGCATGTAATGGCACAGGCTGAAATGAGATCCACTGAGCTGACTCCATCAGTTGAGAGGGGCAGTTTTATTGGCTTCAGCTTGTTGCCCTATGTTCTGTAATGCAACACATCACCACTATTTACTGCAACCTTGAATGTGACTTTACCAATCCCTCTAAATAAAAACGAAAAGAAAACAAAAAGAAACTGTGTCTGCCTCAGAGTGCCTCATAATCATGGGAGCAAACAGATAAATATCATTTTTAGAATTGATTATTTTATGGATTCTTGTTTAATGTTTAGAATTACCACCCAATAGTTGTATGCCTCCACCAACCAGTGAAGCTTCTTCTTCTTCTTTTTCTTTTTCTTCATAATCTTCTTCATCTTCTATGTTGTTTGTGTTCAGTGTTTTCTTTAAAAATGTATCACATAATGGCACATGAGACTCCAGCTCAACCAGGTGAGCAGCAGCTGTTTAAAAGCTGTAAACTTCATGCAACAAATATTTGTATGGGTTAACTCTGTTTTAAAATGCTCACTGCAGACTGCAGTGATCAGCATCGGTCACTAGAATCCCTGAGAGGCTCAGTCTTGTAAATTGTTACAGTTGTTTTTCCTGTCTTTGAATCTTCTTGTTTGGATGTGTATTGCAGCATCGCTTGCGCTCATCGACCCTCCATCTGAAAGGTTCAGATCACAAACCAGTCCATCTGCTCAGATCAGTGAAAGGTTGCGACCTTCAAATTGGTATTTCACTGACTTTCATGCCTCTTTCCACACGAGCACGGCCGATCAGAAAGATAACCAGCCAGTATCACGACTGCTAACGCGTTTTATTTCCTGGACAGCGTTATTTATGAAATGGCTTTAGTCAAGAGTCTGTAATTGCAATGTGATAAGGCGCGCACACTGTGAATGTAATTTTCCACTAAACCACCATGCAAAACAACATCTGACAGATATAATCTAGTTTTTATGAAACTACTTACCTGCTTCCCTTCCCGTACCCCCACGTCAGGTGCGATACCCGGGGCTGTCAGTGTTGTGACAGGCTGTAAAGTGAAGTAATGAGTCTGTCTGCCTTCTGGTCAGTCTATGTGGCTACATCTCTGCGCCTCAGAGTGAAGATAAAGTCACAGCCATGACTGCACACAGGCAGAGAGATCGATGAGTTATACTGTATCAGTATCCAAGCCATCATTTCCCCCAAGGACAGATTCTCCATATTGGCCTCAGAAAATTACAAACAATAAGCTTGGAACAGTCACAATGCTAAATAGATCTTTATAAATTACTGCAAGATGTAGATGATGCTTTGTGAGAGTCTGAGAAGAGAGAACTGATGTTACTGATGGTGAAGTGAAATGCAGGTCTGCTCTACCTCTGAACCACAGCCGCCCATTTAAACCACGATAGACCTGAATCCCATTTAAAATAAGATTGAAAACAGCAATAATAGGTCTGATTGGAGAATAAATAAGCAATCAGTCGCACAGCATTATACTGTATTTTTCACATGGCAGGGCCAATACAGCACTATTAGTTAATGGTCATGCCTTTAATGCTCATGTTTCATCCATGTACAATGAAGTCAGACATTTACACATGCAGAATACCTGAACAGATTTAAAACCTATTTTTATTTAATGTCACATGTTTTAGCCTATTGAACTATCATCTTACATTGGTGTAAGCACGCTGTCCTTTAAATATTGTATAACATTGCACTATTAATACAACTTGCCCTGTTAGTTTTAATCTAAGAGATGTAAGCATGTTGTGAGAGTTGGTTGTGGCATGAGCCATTAAACACAGCACCATGAAGTGTTAGAGGACATTAGTACTAGAGATGAATGACATTAAATTAAATTTATTTTAGATAAATCATTTAAAGTAGTGGTACAATGAGGTTTGTGTTACAGTTCTACTGGTTTCAGTAAACATATTTGTAAAATTAAAGATTCACCCATTGCCTAAATTGTACAAGTGCTTCGATACAATGTTAAAGCTGCAGTAGGTAATGTTTCTAAAAATAACTTTTTGTCACATTTGCTAAAATGTTCAATATAACTGAAAAGTAGTACATGAGACAGACAATCTGTGAAAATACCTGATTTTCATACCTGTAGTTTATGCACACCTGTAAGAAAGGTTAAGATGTATGCAATGATGGATGAATTAATATTCCATTACTCTGAGCTAACCAAATCTAACTTAGATTTGAAATAAATTATAATTATTAAGATGCAGTTGAAGTCATATTGTAATATTTTTTCCTCCTACTAAAGAAAACTGCCTGCAAGTTATGCACTAGTTTTGGGATAGGCCTCTCAGTTCAAAGTAAGGGAAATATTATGGCCCTTTTTACAGAGGGACTTTTGACTAGGGGCAGATCTAGAGGGAGTGAAACTGAATAGCAGCTTCCAGCCCTAAAAAAATGCTGCTTCAGTTTGGTGTCAATGTTGTCCAATTTAACACGTTAAGTTAGATTAATTTTAAAGTAATGTGTTAAAAAAAACAGAAACAAAAAAAACAATTTAATGCTCTCTTATGGCCACCTTTTAGACCCAAGGTCAATGAAAAAAGACATGTATTTGGAAAAAAATGTCAGAAGATTTGGAAATAAAACAATATATAGCTTTCTAATGCCACCTTTAGATATTTCCATTCAGTGCTTTACCAATGAGCCACAACATTCTTTTTGAGTTCAATTATCTTCATTTGGGGGCAAATGTCGATATATGTGTATGTGATTATATCTCCATGCCACCCTCTGGACAACCCTGAATATTTCTTTAGATCCACCCCTTCTTTTTCAACATCCCACCAGGAGAAGCACAGGTGTAAATAATTAAATTAATTATGGCTGAATTCCATTTAGTTGCTTCAGTAGCTGGCTCACGGTCACACTATGGCTGGACCTCCGACTGTGAGTCAGGCTTTATCACCCATCCGGTGATAAGGTGTGAAGTGTTGAACCTCAGTGATGCTCTTGTGGCTGAATGGGAGTAAGTCCCTGCAGCCAAGTTCCTACATCTGACAGTAACAGTGAAGTCCAGAAGTCTGTCCTGACCAATGTTCACTTTCTTCTATTTTGTAATATTCTTTTCTATAAAAGCTGGGCCACTCTGGTCTGCTCTCCTTTGCTCTTCAGTAGAACACAGCTCAGTTCTTAATTGCGGCACTAACATTCATACTGAATTATCTAGAGTGAAATACAGCTGGAAATTTTCCTTGAGGGAATGGCACGATGCACAGTTTCCATGGTACTGATGTCATTTTAATCACTGCTGCCTGCTCACATAGCTGCCTGTTAAGAGCAGCGAGCGGCTCTAAAATGTCTTTCTTTGGGATGGTCCAGACAGCAGCAGGACCACAGCAGTTTGCTTTTATTGTTCCTGGCTATACACATAGCTGCATGTCGGAGGGTTTGGTGAGGAACTTCTGTTCTTGTTTGAGCCAGTTGTACTTGCACACCCTTGAGAGATAAGTTATAAAGGATCACTGCAATGGTTTTGCATGTTTTTAGCACATTTATCACAAATGTTTCACTGTGAAAGCCTGCCACCCAGCCAACATTTGTATGTGGGGCCCTTGTGGGTATTAGATAGGCAAAAAAAATTCTGCAGGTTCCATAGGGGTATTAGGTAACCAAATGGGCCCCATTTACGCGTTGTACACTTTAAGCCCATGGACCCAACTAGAACCCACATAGGTTCACCCAAGTGGGGCCTAATTAGTTGACCCAACTGGGCAGTGATGACCCGTGGCATAGGCAATAGGGCGCCCTCTGGGGGGGCCCAAAAAGGGAAAAAAAAAAAAAAGGTGCAACTTTTAATATTTTTATACTAAAACTAGTTGGTGCTATTATTTCTTAGTATGAAAAAAATAAGCCCACATTAATTTAACTGCATAGCAGAGCCTATTAAATAATAATAAGACTTTATTAAAGTAAAATTTATTGATTTGTATTTATTTTTGGTTAGCTAACGTTTGGTCTGCTTGTAACAGTCAGTCAAATGTTATTCCTTTTACACACCTTCATATATTAGAGTTGTACGCCTTGTTGTCTAAAGTGTGTTTATAGTGTTAAACTTTACATCCATGTTAAAGTGCACATCATTAATGTTAATACATTCCCATATGTTATATTATACTGTAGTTTACTGATTCTTTGCATTCTGCTAATCAGCATTTCACTGTAATGACAATAACATTCAATCTAATCTAATTTGCATATCAGAAAAAAATTGCATTGTATATCATTCATGTACAGTACAGTGAAAGTAATGCATCTCTTAGGTTTTTCCATTTTATTATTTAATTTTATTCTTGGAATAATTTCTTTCATTATTAGACTGTAACACCCAACGGTGTCACTCTTCTCTCTTCAGATGCGCTGTTGAAATATCTAAATCCACCTCCTGCTAATCCTTGGCCATCTACAGTCATCGCCGCTTCAACAGCATCAAGTGATCCTCCTGTCGCCTCCACCTCAGAAGAACCCAGTGATGCAGCATCAGGAATAAAGGCTGCACCAATAGACCCTGCTGACTGGCCATCTCCTCTAACTGATGTGGGCATGCTTTTCCTACCTGGCACACAGCCATTTCTATTCATTCTGGCAGGAAAGTTAACTTTTTGTAATTGGTTGTGAGTAGATGAAAAATGCAAAAACATGTCAAATGTATACATTTCTGTCAAATAAGGAATTTAGTTGAGCTTCAAATTAGAACTGGTAAGACAAGAAAAAAACCATTTAAGACGTTTGAATTTGGTGTTACCATGCAATATGTTATATTAATAACTTTAAAATGAAATGAGCGATAATCCTACACACACACACACACACACACACACACACACACACACACACACACACACACACAATCAATCCATTACCATGAACAACACAAATTAAGTTTTACATATTCAAAAAGGAGTAGGTGGAAATTCACAGTTATTTATACCTAGCCCTTCTAAGCTACTAATGAGTTTGACCTTTAACTAAGTCTCCTATACATATATTTATACATTCACATCAAAACAAAAACGTAATCATTATCATAGCCCTTTCTCATTCTTATACCTCTGGAAAATAATAATAATAAAAAGAAACATATATATTGGAATCTGGAGGTGTGGATCTGATCTGGCAATGCAAGTACTAAATGTAATCACCTGCTGCTTAGCTCCATCTGTGATGCTCAGCACTCTTTGACTCCATACATTATGTAATCACATTTGCCATCACCACAAATGGACCCATGAACAATAGACAGCTAACGCTAACTAGACCTCCTCCGTCCTATATGCAGGAATCACAGAGCACAGAGTGTAAAACAGCTGATAGTGACTCATGTTGAAATGACATGAACGGACATCTGGTGGAAACCAGTAGTACTGTCCATACTGGGCTACTTTTGTTGGTCTTGCAAACACCAGCCCCTCTAATCAATCAATTTTGAGCTTTCTCAACCATCGTAGCTCTACCTGCCTGAAAAGACACACCTCCAAGCAGATAGCCCTGTTGTAATGGAGATGCAAAGTCAAGAAAAGCCGTGTAATATGCATGTGCAGTGGGCCACATAATTGAAACACCAATCAAGAGGGAAGAAAAGCTTTTTTGCCATTGCGCTGGATGAACAAGTTCCATTCAAGTTGACTGACTGCTGTCTTGGTAACTGGTATCTAGTTCTAATATTACGTCCATGTCTAGGGCATGCCATGTTTGTGTCCACCTGCTCTACCTTACCTTATCCTATCTATTTTATGCAGATCATATGTTTATACCAGGTGGAAATGGAACATTACATTCATGACTTCATAATATTGTTTGGGATGCTGCTGCAGTGCCAGTATCTCACTTTAAAGCTGTCTCTTATGCACTACTACTTAAATCTTCATTATCATATAGATATATTTTACTTGTGAGTGTGTCCAGTAAAGGCTGATGTATCAGCATACAATGCCCTGCAGAGCGATATGAGGATATCAGGTGGATGAAGGTCAGCTGGAGGTCAATAGTCCTCTACCTGATTACAGTCCCTACTGTATGTGAGTGCAGTCTGCTCTTAATAGGATTTTTATGTATTCAAGAGTGGGCTGTGTTTCTCCAAAGTCAGTTGATTATTACTCATATACTACACCAGAGGGACAGATTTTCTACCATACTGTATCCTAACCTTTTCTTCTCTGCCATTAAAAACAGTTTGGGGAAAATGGTTGTACTTTGTGCATAAAACTCTGTCATGTCAATGTCAAAGCAAAGTGTAATAACTGAGGGAGAGTATCAGTGCTGGTTTATGGTCAGCGGTGGCAGGCTGGTTTATTGAGGTCAGTTTTACAGGTTGCTGTAAGGGAAGAAGTTGTGCTCCAGCAAAGAGTCATAATAGATAGAGATATAAATACTTGCAATAATTGCAACTATTGACACCACTGTTCTTATTTGAATGGCCTGCCTAAATCTGGTGTAATTACATGTACAGTACTTCAGTGTGTGTGTGTGTTAGTGGCTAATGCGTTTATGATGACAGTTTTCTGCAGATAATGACAATATTCTACAGGTTTGACAGGAAATGCATGCTCTCTAAAAGCTACAATTACTAATAGGGTGTGTGTGTGTGTGTGTGTGTGTGTGTGTGTGTGTGTGTGTCTGTATGTGTGTGTGAGTGAGTGAGCGAATAGGGAATAAGTTTGTAGTTACAGCTGTATAAAATAAGTTTGGCAAACAAGCCTGTACACACTGCGACAATCAAAGCTGATGCCATGCAGGCTAATATTTTGGATTCAAGTTATCCATTGTCTATATAAATTCAACTCAATTCAGTTTTATTTGTATAGCGCCAATTCATAACAAAAGTTATCTCAGGACACTTTTCAAATAGAGCAGGTCTAGACCGAACTCCTTATAAAATTATTATTAAATAATGATATAGTGTTATATATTAAAGACCCAACATCTCCCACCATGAGCAAGCACTTGGCGACGGTGGCAAGGAAAAACTTCCTTTTAAGAGGCAGAAACCTCAGACAGAACCCGGCTCTAGGTGGGTAGCCTCGACCAATAAATTGTATTCTTACCAAGCTGTGAACCTATCGCAATGTCACCCATTGGTTTGTTGAGTACCATTTTGAAGAACTGAGTTTGGCGTTATCAAAAGAGGTGATGTACTGCGAGTTGTGCTGCTCTCATTGGCTGCACAGTTTTAACTCATCCATATCAGGAAATACTGGCGGCTTGCCTGGTCATACACAATCTTGTATTCCAGATAAAAAGTACACTAAAATATATTTGTGAGTGAAAAATAGTCCAAGCAGAACAGAAACAGAATCTGGATCCACATCTGATCAGCACTGTCTAGTTTGACAGTTTGATCTGAGTTTGGTGCGTTGAGCTGGACGGACTCACTGAGAATGACCTGTCAATCACAAGGTAGTCCCGCCCTAAAGCATACCCTGCTTTATGGTCTATTTTACTCTAAATTGGACCATCATTTACTAAATGAACGTAGAGAGAAATCAGCTCATTCCTCCATAACAGTGCATGGTATCAGTTTTTATTGCAGCCAATGGAGCTGCCCCATGCTGGCCTTTACATAGAATGCAGGTTTGCACAGAACAGAGCATATTGTGACTGAATGTACTCAAACAGTCAGTTTGGGAGTGTCAGCTGTATTAACTAAGGAGAGTCAGCCTGCTGTATAGCCTCTCTGCTAAACGCCTGTATCCATGGTAACTGTACACACTGAAAAGGGTGACACTGTTATATCAATATTAAGCCCCCAAATGAAGATATTTGAACTCAAAAACAGTATTGTGGCTTATTAGTAAAGCACTGAATGGAAATATCTAAAAGTGGCATTAGAAATCAATACTTTGTGTCTGCAGACATTTTTCCACATAAGTGTTGTTTTTTGTCATTGAACCTGTCACAGTCTGCCTTCCTCACCACCTGTTCAACTCAGCCATCTCAATACTTTTCCACTAACCTGCCCCTGATCCACTCTGCCGGTCAGCCACGCCTCCTCATCAGCCACTCTGCTCACCTGTGCACACAAGCTGCTCCTGATCACCAATCAAGCCAGTATACATACTACTCCTCACCAGTCACTCGTTGCCAGATTGTCCTTTGTATTCAGGCAAGACCTTCCAGCATTGTTCGGGCAGAGCTTTGGTTTCGACCCTGCCTGCTTCTGACCATCCTGCCTCATCTCTTACCTGGATATCGCCTCAGCCTTCTGTCCCCGACCACGAGCTTGGTTTCTCCATTCCTGGTTTCCGTCTGCCTCTCTACTTGGCTGTTTGGTGTTTCCCCACGACGACTACACAGCGTGACTTCGACCATCTCCTCTCCTGTGAGTTTCCGTGGTTCAGAGACTCTGAGCATGTTGCCACACATACCATCGTGTGCGCACACTCACCTGCCAGCTCTTCAATTCCTGCAAAAGACTCTAAAGACTCTGCCTGCTCTGTTTGTTCCACAAGTTGAAAATAAAGGGCATTATCAACTGACTACCTGCTTAAGTGTGCTGCATTTGGGTCCTAAACTGACCTGTTACAGAACCTAAAGGTCCAGTGTGTAACATTTAGGAGAATTGTCAGAAATGAAATATAATATTCACAGGTACGTTTTCATTAGTGTGTAATCACTTGAAGATAGGAATGGTTATGTTTTTGTTACAGAAGACTTTTTTTCTTTTTTTTTTTTTTAATATCTTAAGATATAGAATCTGCCTCTACATAGGGCTGTTTCCGTATTTCACAAATTTCACAGCCACCATAATTACTCCTTGCCTGGAAGGGGAGGGTAGAGCAGTCTCCAACTTCACTGCTTGATGCCACTCAATACTACACACTGGACCTTGAAGCCTGTGATTCCCAACCATTTTCCTTTTCATCTGTTGACCCCTGACTGGTCAACAGATGAAGTGACATATTTCATGGATATAACAGTAGAGAACAACTGTACAATGAACCCAAACAGTAAAACCAATAACTGTAGGAAGTTTGTATAAAACGAGCAATTTGGATGAATTTTGAGAAGATTATTTCTTGTGAATATTGATCAGAGATGAGTTTTCCTGAGTTTATAAAATTCTGTCTGTATTATGTATATTTTGTATTTTAAACATCATACATACTTCATAGGCTTTTTTTTGTTTTCTCATTGGTTGTTGCAGGACTAGGCTATTTACCAGAGGTTGAAGGCTCTGTAAAGTTTAGATCTTTAAAAATAAAAACTTAATTTTTAAAATCTTCTTGAGGTAGGCCTTCTCTGTATATCTTGAGTTTTACGCTACTTTTAAAATGCACCTAAATGTGTTAAATTTGATAGCATCAAACTTGGTAAGTCATTGTTAGGGGTGGCAGCAGTCCTCTAGATCTGTCCTTGGACCTGAAAAAATTTAAACCTATCCTTTAACATTGTTGTGTCTGAGAAAATACCAGTTTTTTTTTTTTTTTTTTTTTGTATATTTCCAGCTTTAGCAAGTGAGCTATGGAGAATCAGAATGATGTCTGACTAAGAGTAGATAGCTGGATCGGCAGGTTAGAGGCTATAACTCAAAACTCGTCCCTCGGTGACCTTTTTGGCTCCTACAGAGGATCAGGCAGGCTGGGAGACTGCCCTTTGGAGGCTCTGTCTGAGGCAAATTGTCAGAGGGATTGCCCACCTTTTGTATCAATTTACAGACCTTTTGTGTGCCAGCAGCTCCGCTCTCATTACCACAGCCCTGGGTTCACACGCAATCTTTTAGATTCAATTAGCTCGGATGTGCAGCAAAATATCGAAGGGCGTTTTGCTCAAGCAAAGCCTCAAGGAAACTAGAAAAGGTCATGGCTCTGACTTCCTCTGTGAGAGGTACAGGGAGGTAGATGGAAGAAAAAATGTCACGTTCAATGGGCTAAAATGGCATTTCATTCCCTGCACTACTCCACCACAGTGACCGAACTTAATTTCCCTTCTGAAAATATGCTGCCTGGAGCAACTGACTCTTTCAATTTAATACTTACAACAGCGGGCTTTTAATACCTCAAGTATATTGTTCAAAGTTTAGCACCTCATTAATATTCAAACTCCTAGCCGTTCCTCACTGCAGTGAAAAAGGCTGTCAGCTCCTGCTATACGCTAAAAACTAAGCAGGAAGTGCCGCTCTATAGAAACCTCAGTATATGGGACATACCCAGCTGAGCCACTGAAACTGGAGCCATTATTTTTTTTCCTGAAGAAAGCGTTCCCTTTTGACAAGGCATTTAACATAGAAATGCCGTATTATGCATGCAAATCAGGCAGCCCTGTTGTTCGGTGCGCGGCCTTATTGAGGATGACCTTGGTGGACGACAGGTGTTGGAGGGGGAATAATACGTCTCCTGTCACCTGCAGGTGACATAAAATTCCCAATTAAACTTTAAGATGTCTGGATTCATGGGAACTAAACAAAATGTGCGTGGCATCTGTGATGAGGTTGACATTTTTTTTAGTTACTAGAGGTAATCAAATTTACAGTGTTACATTAAAGAGCCGACAGACTGAAGGGAAGAATGCAAGTTCCAGAAATGTTATGCTATATGATACTGTGTATGATTAGCTTGTAATAAAAGGGTTCTACAGCAATCTGCAATATTTAATAATTTCAACACGGGTTTCCAATTTCTGATCAATGTTGCTCATATCCCTGTTAATATCTAATGCAGTGAGAGTACAATTCAATCTATGTGCATGAGCTCTATTTACATGGAGCTTTTTATTGCTCAAGGGCTCTGTATTATAGACTGTCAATAGCTTGTCAATTTGAAAAGAAACTGCAATGGATTGTTTTAACCACAGCTGCTTTTCTCTGTTTTGCATCACCGTAAACTGGTTATCTTTGGGTTTGAACTGTAAGACAAAATAAGGAATGTCATTGTGGACCATTTCTACTGCCTGACCTGTCAAAATCATATTTAAGAGCAGGTTAAGTGATTATGAAAATAATCCGTAGTTGCAGCCTTGTTTAGACCATAAATGTAGAGTTGGTTTATCAGAAAACCCAAACAGCTGCCAGCTGCTGCTGCTGCTGCTGCTGGAAGTTAGGTAAATAATAGCAGTGAGACTAAACTGAAACAAAGTTAAAACCAAAACAAGGAACTGAAAGAGGCTAAAATGTTTGGATCCATTAGTTCATGAGAAAATATTGATTACATTCTAAATTGATTGTGTGAAATTTTAATCAAAACATGGTACCTATAGGCTGCTAGTGATGTTTTCATGACAGTTAAAGGTCCAGTGTGTAACATTTAGGAGGATCTAGTGTTAGAAATTGAATATATTCATAGGTATGTTTTCAATAGTGCACTGAGGGGGTGGCAGTCTGCTACTACTGCAACTATACTGGCCCTTTAAGTGATTAATTAATCAAGAATATTAGGTCTAATGCATGTTTAAATAGGTTCAACAATTTGTCCATACTAATAAAAAAAAAAGATAAAAAGGAAAAAGGATTCAATGTTGAAGGAGTTGCAATCCACAACTACACCACTAGATGCCACTACATCCTGCCTAATGGTCCTTCAAATGATTAATTAATCAAGAATATCAGGATATCAGGTTTCAACACGTTAAACTTAAGACTTTCTAAGACCATTATGAATTTCAAATCCTATGTTGCATCCATATTTACAAAAAAAAGGATGGAAAAGGAAAGTCGGTATTGGTTCCATGTTGATTTCATTATGTAGTTGATCCAGCATGATCAATTTATATTTTTCTCCAAAACACATTTAAAAATTAGACTGAAAAATGCAACATTTAAGAGGTAATGTTAATTTCACTAATCCGAACAATTGTTAAGACCCTTTCAAATTCAGATTTAAGACATTTTAAGGCCTCAAATTCAGATTCTTAGATTTTAGCGCAGGTTAATCCATAATAAAAATAATCCTTACTTACAGCCTTTGTTTAAACCGTCTGTAATACCTCTGACAAATAAAACGTTCCATCTGTTAAACAGGGTAAGAACTGCAGTAAATAAAAACATTGCAGGTCTAGATTCTGTGTTTCTTTAGAAAAACCTCTTTCAGATGACTTCAAGTGAAACCTTATCCTGTGAATTTATATAGCAGTCTATACATTTGTGTGAATCATCAGTATAGCCTTGACTTAAAAACACATAGTGAGTTGATGACTGGCCATTGCTGCTTGTAATTTTTTAGTTATAGATGAGCCGTTTTATGATCTTTAAGTGACTATGTTTTTTTCTGTGCAATTACAAAATGATTTGGTAATTATAGGAAAACTATTTTGACAAATGATTAAAAAATAATTGTATGAACACATTTCTATTTAGATTACTGTGTAATTATGGGATATGTCAAGATTATATGATATGATACAAACTTTTCTTTTTAGGACAAAAAATCTGATGAAAACCAGTTGTTGTCAGTATTACTTCCTGTCATCAGAGAGTAGTCTGTAACTGTGTCCTCTCTTGCCTTTCCTTCGTATTTATGTTTGAACAAAGGATTGTTCCTGACTAATTACCACAGATTAAGAGGTTCGGAGGAATATCTGCACGAGTCAAGGAGAGTCAGATGAAGCCAAAAGAATTGCCCAAAGAACAGTGATGAAGAGCTATTTGGAAAACCTTTCACCTCCTGTTTAAGTGCTCAGGCTCCATGCTGCACGTATTCCTCCTTGCTGCCTCTGAGAAATGTTGCTGCACGGGGGAACGTTTACCCCGACAACAGAAAACAAGGCATTTCATTGATTTCTCATGACTTCACAGCTGAATTGGTCTCGATCAAAGTTAAACTTTGCAGAATATTAGCTTTATAGCACACTAATATTACGGCTCCGGCAAGATAAACTGCATATACATTCATAATGTCTGTGGGAAAATGCAGGAAAAATTGCAGCTTTGGTCATTTGTTTAAAAGCTAAAAACAAACTAAAGTAAGCATTGTAGCACTGCAAAGAAAGTTTTATGACTTGTTAATCAAATTTATGTCATGGCCCTGCTCCTCTCCTGCTCCCTTTGCTCCTCCTCCTTCCCTGTGTGTGTCTGAGGGTGCGGTCTCCAATCACCTCACCTGTGCTCTGCCTCACCTGCTCCCTATCACCTCGTTAGTCTCAGCCCTCAAGTACCCCGGTGTCCTTTTGCTTGGTACCAGATTGTTTGTTCAGCAGACTTGGTGGTACACGCTCGGCTCCACTCAGTGAGTAGCTGGCTCCTTAGTGTTTCTCCCTGTTCCTGCCCTCCTGTCTGATCCCTGTATCTCCAGAGTTCCAGGGATTCCACCTCTTCACTGTGTTTAGAGATCCAACCTCTCCAGAGTTTCCAGAATCCGACCTCTTCAGAGTTCCAGGGATCCTTCCCGTGTAGTCCAGTTCTCAGGGCCAGCTCTCCAGTACCTCCGGGTCTTCGTTCCCCGCCAGTTCACCAGTTTCCTGTCCTGTTCGGACCTGCTCTCCTGTCCGATCCCCGTATCTCCAGAGTTCCAGGGATTCCACCTCTTCAGAGTGTTCAGAGATCCTATCTCTTCGGAGTCTCAGGGATCCAACCTCTCCAGAGTTTCCGGAATCCGACCTCTTCAGAGTTCCAGGGATCCTTCCCGTGTAGACCAGGTTCCAGGGTCAGCTCTCCACTGCCTCCGGATCTTCGTACCCCCCGCCAGTTCTCCAGTCCACCCGTGCAGTTCGGGTCCCAGAGTCAGCTCTCCAGTGTTTCCGTGTCTCCGGTCTGCCTGCTGACTCTCCGGCCCGCTCCTGCTGAGGCCGCCCCTCATCTCCCCCAGTGTGCGTGTGTGTGAAATAAAGCCCCATCTAAACCGTCCATCTTGTCTGTCTGCTCCTGGGTCCAACCTAAACACTACCCGTCACAATTTACTGATTATAATTTTTGCATATTTATATTGTGGGGTTTTCATGAATGGCATAAAGGCAACTACAACCTCAATTATTTTATGAAACCCTGCATTGTAGAATGACAATTGAAAGTACCTTGCATCCTTGTTCTTTATGATGGAATCACATGTATAATATATATTGCAATTATGTTGCATATAAGTATGCCAGTGTCATATTATGTCAGCAATTCTTAAGTACCCCCTAGGGGTACTTTGGAGTATCACAGGGGGTACTTTACATTTTAAAATGATATTAATATTAGTTAAATAAACCACATTTTATATTCAATATTAATATTTTCAATGCAATCATTAACTTCCATAACTGCTACACTAACTAATCCACAGTAAAGCACAAGCTCATCTCAATGAGTTCAATGCATCTACAACGCCGTCTTAGTGTTATTGCATGATGACAAAAAAAATGGGTTGCAATGAATTTTTTTTAACTTGCAAGTAAGTTTGCTACTCTTAACAGGAATTCTTTCAGACTTAATACAATGATTGTACTGGCCTCACTACATGTCCTCTTCATCAAAATCTCCCAATAAACACCAGCAGAGATCAGCTGACATTGTAGTGCTTTACTGAAACCAAGAGTGAAACTGATTAATATATAAATGTCTGTAATGTGAATTCCTGGATAATAAATAGTGGCTTAAAATAAGCTATGTTCGACTGTGGCAAGAACAATGCTTTCCTCTCATATCTTAAGATGTTTCATTTAAAATAAAACTTATTCTAATTATAAGTATAACTGTTCTAATTATCTGTTAACTTTCCTTTCTATCTTTATGACTCACACTTTATATCTTTATGAATGTTTTCTTGGGGTCCTCGAGAGCTGTCTGGAGGTGGAAGTGCCGCCCATGTTAACCAATAGGGCTATTTTAATATAACATACTTATATTCGGCACATATTTGTCAGTTGAGTGAGAGACAGGCAGACACAGTGAGCAGGAGAGAAGTCTGTCCTCACGATTATCACAAGATGGTCCTTTTATCTTTATTGTTGCAGAAGACGTGATGCCCCTGTGATAGATGAATATTTTAGGAGGGGCAGTAAATGTATACAGTTTCGTTAGGGGGTTGTGTTTTTATGGTAGAAGATGACCGGTCAGTAGTTGATTACAGTCATAGGGTCAGCTCACAGGACCATTTGTGGGAGAGCCCTCAAACCCATATCTAGACTATACATTAGTAATATAAATAGGACAACAGGGGTGTTTCTGTTTTAACGATGTACTGAGATGTATATAAGGGAGAGCATTCTAGAAGTCTAGAGGGAACGTCTATGCCGTGGTCTTCTCTCCATGCTGCATGAGTAAAGGAATTTGATTCATCACACTGGGTTCGTAATTCTTCAGAGAACTAGCAACTCTCAATATTATGGAAGAATTTCCACTACATTTTGGCCACAAGGATGGGATGGACGTGCAGCCGATCAACGCCTGGGTCTGGACTAAAGGTAACTGCCAGCAGGGAAAGTTCCGCTCCGACAACAGGAGTACAGGATCCCGCCTGATGTCAGACTCAGGTGGTGGACAGTGACCGCTCCATCCATGGAATAAGTGAGTACAATGTGTTTTGAATCAATTCAAGAGTGAAAAAGCCTAGGTAGACAGTACATTTTCCTGAGTGGTTGTGACTGGTCTGTGTGTTCCCGAGTTGGAACTTGTGTAAATCCCATAATAAATCCTATGGAGGTGGTGGGAGTTGGTCCCATAAAAAAACCTAAGGAGGTGGTGGGTGTTTTCCATGTAATTCCTATGGAGGTTGTGGTGCAGGATCCCATAGTAATACCTAAGGAGGTGATGGACGGTTTCAGGTGCGGCCGAAACCATTAAAGCAAAGAAAAAGACAGAAAAAGAATAAAATAGAAAAGACAACAAAAACGACTAAAATAAAAAAAAATACAAATAAAAAGGGTAACCAGAAATGTGGAATAAAAATATAAGAACCATAACTAAGAAAAGAATGCAAAGTATCATAATGCCTAGTGGACAGCAAACCACGATAGAAGTGGTTTTTGGTGAGGATTTGGGGAAAGAGAAAAGTCCTAGAAAGAAAAAGGTCTCACCAACAATAAGGGCATATGAGTGTGATAAGGAAGTAAAAATATGAACTTTGTGTTGACTTTGTCAGTGTCTGGTATACATTGTATGTACTACAAGGATGTGCTGTTTGGAACGTATGTGTCATAAAAGCCACCTGGCTGATCTGAATTGCCCAAAGGTCTTGTATACAGATTAAATTGATAAAAGTAGCAGATGAGTCACATCTTTAGCACAGCTAATGATTTAGAAAAAATCTTATTGAGATAGGTGGACCATTTGATGAACCAAATAGAATGCCAATACATAATAAGAAGATACAATATAGAATACAGGACTGATTTAACAACAGCCCTATTCGAGACTACCAATTGACTGTGTTTCACAGACAAGGTCAATATGGTATTCACATGATAACTATCATATATAACTCAGAAAGTTTAAAATAAGGAACCTGAGTTATTTGAGTGTTGATTATAACTGTTTGAATGTTCTTGTTTTCCCTTATATATACGCATCATTAAATAAGATTGAATTTATTCATCAGAAACCACTGAGACGTAGAGGATAGCTTTTTAGTCCTTCCTAGAATAAATATGCAAAAAGTTTCATGTGAAGCAACAACACATGTATCCTAGCAAATAACAGAGATAGTAAAGTTTTGCAGACTTTAACAACCAATTGTAGTGGATTTAACCATTTTGTAAAGCCTTTCCTTCAGGAAATAAAAGCTGCCCTGGAGACTGGGTAATGCCCTCTGGACAGGACCATACTAGGTATTGTTGATGACACCAACTGTTGTCAAGATAGAGAGGGGAGAGAGAGGGACAGCTGGATCCAAGCATCCCAGTGCAAATCTTTTCCCAAAAAAGAGATTACCTAACCTATGGGAAATGGATAAGGAAGTGGGGTGTAAACACTTGGTTGCAATTTTCATCATTGGATTGGTTGCCCAATCCTGGTCACAAATTCAGCAACAAGAGAAGTGTTCCCACTAATCCAAGAGCCTGCAACAAATGGGGTCCAAAAGGGTCCCATATCATTAAAACACTCATTTGTGGTAATAAAAAACAAACTGTTAACATTGAGGGTGCAAGAAGACAAGGAGGGCAGAAGTGGCATAATAATAATAATAATAATAATAATAATACATTTTATTTATGAGCGCTTTTCTAAATACTCAAAGACACTTTACATAAAAACATAAGAGCAGCAAAACAACATCAAATAGTAAAACACTAAAAACACATCAGACTAAGCTAAACATTAAAAGCAATTTTAAAAAGGTGATTTTTTTTTCAGAGATTTGAATGTTGGAGGGTCGGTTCAGTCACGGATGTGTTTGGGGAAAGAGTTCCAAAGGGAGGGGGCAGCTACAGAGAAGGCTCTGTCGCACCAGGTTCGGTGCTTGGTCCTGGGTGGTGGAGTCAGGAGGTTTGCTGATGGGATGGATTGTGGCGATGGAGCAGGTCAGTGAGTCAGGAAGGGGCCTGGTTATGGAGGGCTTTGTTTATGAGGAGGAGCATTTTGAACTGAATACGTTGTGGGACCGGGAGCCAGTGGAGGTTCCGGAGGACAGGGGTAATGTGGTCACGGGTGCGGGTGTGGGTGAGCAGACGATTCAGTGATTCAAATGAGGAATTAGTATGATTAGGTTGGTTTTTGTTTTGATTTGTTTTTTTATGTCTTTCTTGTCCTTGCTAGGAAACCCATACAAATTCAATTTATGATCAAATACCTCTAACATGAAGATCGTTAAAAAAGTAGTCCTGATATGTCTTACTAAGTAACTATGTAACCACTAAAACATCATTAAGTAAGTATTATGTGATTTTCCCAATTGTATTGTGACCCTTTTACATATAAGACTCTTTTCAGAATTATTCTTCTAACTTCTAAACTTAATTTTTGTCCAGAACAATAATCATTTGTATGATTAAAACTAATATCAAGTCCTAATGTAAGGACATCCTTCAACACAGGAAGTTGACTCTCCATAAGCTTTAACTCAGCCATTGATTCTCATGAGGACTGATGAACATCTCGTCATTGCTTCATTTGCCAGATTTTGTACACTCTTAACAGATTTATTATCAAATGTATTGTGCCAACTCAATTGTGAGTGGAAGTCTGCGCTTGATTAGCTTCTCTGAAATGAGTCAAAGCGGCACTCTAATCCACCTATCTGGGAAGACTCCATTTTTGTGTCATTTATGTATATAAATTATTCTTTGCTCAGAGTGGCCTCTTTATCACCTAGTGATTATCGGAGTGACTCATCTAAAATGAATCTTAAGAAAGAGTGGCACATTCAAGAGTTGTAATGGGATTTCCACAGTGAGATGCTCTGCAATCTTAAATGTGGGTGAACTAATTAAACTAATTGTATTCATGTGCATAAAAGAATTCAGTTCTTCCCGATGCTGTAAAGGGCAGGACAAAATATAGTGCTGTCACATTGCATGAGCAGAAATATAATGAGCACATTGTTGTACAGGCTGCTCCACCGAGCCGCTGAGCACTAAGTCTGTGTCCTCACCGCCACAGCTTAAGTGTTGACTCACCCACCATATGGTGTTTTTTCTTACAGAAACAGCTTCAAGTGTGTTCTATTATGATATAATAATCAGTAAAGCATATTTATGTGAACCCTACTAAAGTGTGAAGAAATAACAGCAGCAGAGTCAGATGGGTCAAAGTGAGGGTGTTGGGAAGGTAAACTGTGATTTTACAGCCCTGTCTAGAAATTACATTTACATGCAACAACAAATACATTTTGAGGGAAACGTAATGCATTTTCTATTTATATAATGAACCTGACATGTCGCAAAGTGTTTATACTGAATGTGTCAATAAAGTGTTAACTTTCATTTGTTTTCCACCAAAATAAGTAACCTTATGGACTAAAGAAGACAACTTTTTGTGTATTTAGGTACTGCTCTCTGTATGAATTTCTTTTTCTGTTAAATATAATTGACAAATACTTTAATGATCATTAATCCCTTTTATTTCTTATTAGACCCAATTACTTAAATTCTGATAATGCAAAGAGTCATTTTATGGTGTTTGTTTTATAGATATGTATTTATTGTTTTACAGCCTTTAAAGCTGGAGCAGGTAACTTTTATAAAAATATATACTTTGCTGCCACATTATATCCTGACAGCAGTACATGAGACAGATAATCTGTGAAAAATTCAGATTACTCTGGCTCCTCCTAGTGCTCCTGATGGCATTAGCAAGCAACCAATCAGTGCCAAGAAAGATAGTTTACTGTTGAGTCTCAACCCCAGGTTATGAAATACCGACGCTTTGGGTTGGTGGCTTTTGGATAGTTGATTGTTGAGGAAAGAGACTCAACAATTACTCTCTTTCTTGGCTCTGATTGGTTGCTTTCGTTGATTCTTGCATTACTACTGCAGCTTTAATGTAGGTAGAGCTAGCAGCATGTGGTTAGCAAATGCCCTAATGGCTAATTTGCTTAGAGAGCCAACAGACAGCAGTAGCAGTAGACCAGAGATACTCATTGTGCGGCTCGTCAAGCTTTAATTGGTGGCTCGCATGGTAGTTTATAACAATATGGTAACACAGCCAATACATTTTTTCAAATGTGCTACATAAATATACAGTGAACACTGCACTGCAAAAACGTAAACATCTGCATTATACTTGACTCATGGTTAATTCATGGTGTTTCCTAAAGGGGGCACTGTCAAATCTGGCAACGCAGCCCACTTATGGCATTGTTTACACTTGACTGCATTGCACGCTTGCAGCCAGGTTACGTTAGCTCCGCTAGCCAGCGTGAGATGCAGGCACTAAATGGATCGATTTCTAATGAAGAAAAAGGGCAAAAACCAGCACTAAAACCAGACGGACAGACACACAGCGTTGTAACGAATAGTGAGGAAAGAGACTCTGAGGAAGCAGCAAACGAAAATCAACATGAAGACGCCGGAGAGGGGACGAGCAGGCAAACCGTCCTCTGTGGCTTTTCCTGCCGACTTAGCCTGATTGGCTGTTCAGCTTAAGCGAATTAGTACACGAGAAGAGAAACAGAAGTGAGCAAAGCAGGGCTTTGTCAAGAGGGCACACATTTTTCAACTTCATCTCATCTGATCATTTCAATACACAGATATAAAACTAAAAAAAAGAACTCTCACAAAACCATCTTAGCGATAGCAGGAAAACCTACTTCCATCAGGTTGCTTTTGTTCATATCTGCAGTCCTAGGTCTTCTGGTGTTCTCTTATACTATACTGACTACCGCTACCTGCTGGTATGGAGTTATATCACTCAGGCTCAGAACGTACGGGCTAGTTTGGCGTTTACAGTGTTTTCTAGTGTCACTTTTTGTAATGATTGTGTATGGGGGAAAAGTCTCTTTAGGCCAGTGTGTCTCACATTACTTGCAATACCAACTGTGGCCACCACAACAAAATCACTGCATGCTGCCAGCCGGATATATACATTCATTCCATTCAGATAAGCAAGGGCTGGTCATGGACCAGCCGGCAATTCTAGGCGGTTGCATCTGTATATGGAATGTAGTCATTTTTACATATGTGAACATCATTATCAGCAACTATTATGCTTATGTTTTTGTACTTCTACTTCTCTATCTCTAACTATCGTATCCGGATACAAACAAAAAGCAGCTAAGGAATATAGGATCACTGTCGAGTTCAATCCCTCTTAGGAAAGGTTGAAGTGTTGTTTTTTTATTTATTTACATAATATATGGAAGACCAGGCCCGGCCCTAACCAATTTGGCGCCCTAGGCAAGATTTTAGGTGGCGCCCCCCTTGCATTGCAGTAAATTCCACTGCCAGTTATATACATACATATACTCACGAAAGAAACTGAATAGCTTTGGCTTTGACATTTTCTTTTATTTTTAGAGAAACAAGTTGCTCAATCAAAACAGTTAACAAGAAAATAATAAATTAGAAATAAATAATACAGGAAATGTAAAATAAATAGCCTACACAAAGTATAAAATTTAACTACCTACAAAATAAAAACTGTAAAAAGTGATAAAATAAAGGAGGATCACTTGATGCTGTTGAAGCGGTGATGACTGTAGATGGCCCAGGATTTGCAGGAGGTGGATTTAGATATTTCAACAGTGCATCTGAAGAGAGAAGAGGAGTAAGTGACACCGTTGGGTGTTACAGTCTAATAATAAAAGAAATGATTCCAAGAATAAAATTAAATAATAAAAATGAAAAACCTATGAGATGCATTACTTTCACTGTACTGTACATGAATGATATACAGTGCAATTTTTTTCTGATATGCAAATTAGATTAGATTGAATGTTATTGTCATTACAGTGCAATGCTGATTAGCAGAATGTAAAGAAGCAGTAAACTACAGTATAATATAACATATGGGAATGTATTAACATTAATGATGTGCACTTTAACATGGATGTAAAGTTTAACACTATAAACACACTTTAGAACATACTGAACTGTAACACAACAATTAACAAGGCTTACAACTCTAATATATAAAGGTGTGTGAAAGGAATAGCATCTGACTGACTGTTACAAGCAGAGCAAACGTTAGCTAACCAATAATAAATACAAATAAAAATGTAGACAAGTGGAAACAGCTGCTGAATAGATCTAATCTTTACAGATGTCCCTGAGAAATAGAAGGTGGGAGTATTACTTTTTTCCATAACAGCTGTTCAGCCCCTCCATAACATGAACTGACGTTAAAACGAGCCAACGCTATTTATTGATTAGCAAACCGTGTTAAGTTAAAGGTTACTATCGTTCTGCAACAGACAAATCATTTCATCACATTATCTTTACTCTACCTCTGTCTTTGTCGCATCTTTTCCTCCTCTTCTGTTCTTTTTTCCTTCGCTGGGCACCGGAAGGTTTTGGTCGTTTTGACATTGTTAATATAAAACTCAACCATCTCTCAGAGAGCAGGTAGAGGAGGAGGGGGGGCGGGGGGCTTAATAAAGTCTTATTATTATTTAATAGGCTTTGCTATGCAGTTAAATTAATGTGGGCTTATTTTTTTCATACTAAGAAATAATAGCACCAACTAGTTTTAATATAAATTTTTTTTTGTTTTTTCTTCCCCCATTGTGGCGCCCCAGATGGACGGCGCCCTTGACATTTGCCTATACTGCCTATGCCACGGGCCGGCACTATGGAAGACTTTGCATGATGTAGGCAGTACTGTAGGTACTTATGGAAAAAAAAAGCGGTCTGATATTTGTAGATTGAAAGCCCTCCCACCCATATTCCCATCAGACCATCTGTTACTGTCACTAGCTCACTGCCCTAGCAGCAAAGTGTTGCCCCATTACAATTCAGTAAGAACACAGTATGGTAAATGGTCCTGTACTTGTATAGCGCCTTTCTAGTCTTCCGACCACTCAAAGCGCTTTTACACTACGTGCCACATTCACCCTTTCACACACATTCTCTCAGTGATGGTAAAGCCCATTGAACAGAAACTAACATTCATACACATTTACACACCGATGGCATCGGGAGCACTTTGGGGTTCAGTATTTTGCTCAAGGATACTTCGACATGTGGCACCAGGAGCTGGGGATCAAACCCACAACCTTCCGGTTAAGGAACGACCTGCTCTGCCTCTGAGCCACAGCCACCCATATTTGCTGGAACTACAGAAATAGTGGGTTTTGTGATACTGTGGGAAAAAAAATAATGGGTTAAAGCTCATTTGTCCAGCCGCTATTATTGAATTATATATTGTGGATGAAAAAACTTTATTTATTATGGTATCCCAGATAATCTTCCTTAAAATAACCATCCTGTAGTATCATGTATGTACATCACGTCTGAAAAGCAGCCAGCATAAATAATGAGATATAGATGCAGGGAGCAGCTCACGGGGACAGGAATATTTCCCCGTTGGCAATCACAACTCATTTTAAAGTAATACATTCAAAGAAAGCACAATATGAATTGTGAAACTGTTGACTCCAGAAAAAATTGGAGCCACCAAACTAAAATGAGAAATGTGTTGAGTCGGAGGTGGAAGTTTGGAATAGATACAAGAGCATATTATTACTGTTGCTATTTCTTGAAAATGTCATGTGAGTGTAGGGGGAAACTTGCAATGGAGGAAAGCTGATGCTGAAATAGCTCTTAAAGGTTAGGTTGTATTCAGCATAGGGCATGGCTACCTTTTTTACAAAGGTTAAACACTCTCATTATGAACTAACATGATTCCCACAATGAAGGAACACTGATGGTAAAATGGCCACAAAAACATTAAACAACTTTTGAAGTTTGAGATTGATGCAAAATAATAATAAACACATTAACCCTGGTGTGGTTTTCACTTCTGGACCTGTTATAGCCCCCCTCCAAACACCAGTGTTTCTTCTTGTTCCTACAGTGTGCTGTTTGAATAATTTGCATATTCATAGATTCTGGAATTTTTAATGAGGTAGAAGGAGGGGATTACTTTTTAAGGATTTTAATCTGGAAATTATTGTTGTTGTTTCCGAGGTGGATGTTGAACTGTTTCTGTTAGTAAACATTTAAAATGAACACCATATAAGGTTTAATACTATATAAATGGTTTTCCATTTCTCGAATTACTTCACTCAGTTTTCCATCAAGGTGTAGTATATGTGATTAAGTGCTCAGTAAAAAGTTAAAGTTTCTCTCCTGTTGCAGCAACACTCTTAGTTTGAAAGGCTTAGGGGTCACATCGGTCATCAGAAAAACAAAACACCAATTTTATAAGGTTTGACCTGTCTTTGTAAGAGACAGGTGTGTTAGGCTGGCCTTAGCTTTTGTCCTATCCTCTCTGGTTCGTCTTTGATGGTGAAGAGGGAAAAAAGAGCGGCTTTTGAGCTAGCACCAGGGGACTGAGAAAAATCCATGGTCGGTCAGCTTGGCAGAGCTAACCTATTGGGATTTCAGATGTGCTGCGGTGAGTAAAGCCCCCCACGAGAGAAGAAAAGATAACCAGTGACACACTCACAAGGCTTTCATGATGATGAGCAGTGTAGTGTCTAGACACACATTGTTCAAATGATCAGGATTGCTGCGGCTGCTCACCAGGTGGCCCACATGAAGGGAAAGAGGTAACAGCAAACACAAGCCAGCGTATCCAAGTCAGGAGGGGAAGAAAATAATATATAGCGTTTTATTTAACAGGACATGTTTCACCTCATAAATACAATGAAAGGGGCTGGCAGTTCTAGGCTGAAATGAGTTTCTGGAGGTCTCTCTGTAATAAAATTTATATAATGCTGTTATACACTGTGTGCAGATTTTATTTCTTTGGGCAGAGGAAGACATGTCTTTTTATTGTTTGTTACACTGATTCAGGTGTGTGTGCATACCTAATCAGACAGCTCAGAGCACTCGCAGCATTTTACAGAAACTTGACTTTTGGACCATAATTATCTCATTTGCATTCATTTAGGACCTATAAAAATAGGCAGATTGAATCCATTGCAGTTTGCTTCTGCAGGGTGGGCAGCAAACCTTCACTCAATCAGAATTTAAATTAGCTTTTTCAAAAAAAATGCTATCAAATTTTTGGAAGCATGAAAATGATATTATTTGCTGGGGGATTTGTCAAGGACAATCAAAAAGTAATTTACTATGTATTTGCTGACCATGTATATGTTTTTGTTTAATTTGCTTGAATGGCAGAAAATGCTCCTATCTATAATTTTAATAATCAAGGATGGATATGAAGTGACGTGTTCCTTTCTTTGTGGAATTGTGTAAATGAAGCTGCAATCCACATCTCTTTTCATTCAAGACTGTCCTGTAATTCAGTTTTTGAATACCTTTATTTGCACATCATAATCTGCAGCCTTGTATTTTTGCTACGTTAATCCCTGTAGCAGGGACGGGGCCCTGAGCAGCCAGGGTTTATAGACATTTACTACCCCAGGTCTCTGAGTAAACTGCAGTACAGGGGACAGAAAATAGCAGAGGGCAGACTGCTGCATCAGCTCTGTCCAAGCAATAGTTGCTATACTGAAACTGTGCTATGGAATATGTATATGTTCAAGATTACATAGGTGATGGTAGCTAACATCTACCGCAGCCTTTACCTCTGCAGAATATTGTTGCCATGATTTATTTATCATTTTTGGGAGTGAGTCATTCCTGTGTGTGACCTTTTGTTGCACAGGTTTAGAGTTGCCAGGATACATTTGCTACTGTGGTTATAAAGTGAGAACAACAAGAGAATGAAATCATTGGAAGTCCTCACTTCCTCCTTGAGTGTGTGCAGTGTGTGCATAGAAGCAGTTGGTTTAGAATCAGTTGGCTCACAGTCTCACACTTACTGAACAGTAAAATGTGTTGTAGGTGCTCAGTCAAACCAGTCTCACCCCCAAGTGATGCTTGCTTAATGCTGTAGGTGTCCCTCCGGCATAGTTTCTGGACTCGCCCGTCGTCACATTCAGGTGATGTAGTATAAAGAGGGAGAAAGTCCACATATGGAGGTGGTGGGCTGCATTGATGCCTCAAACAAAAACAGGACTTTAACCCAGGAGACTGCTGTTGGTGTCCCGTTTGAAACCAAAAGTTTCTTTTCAGTAATGTATGGAAGTTACATGCAGTGTTGGGCAATAAGGCATTACTATATTAATAATATTACAGTAATAATATCACTTCCCCAGTAAGTAGTGTAACTAATTACTAATATGTTTCAGTAATATAATTAGAGTTAACCCCCCAAAATAATGAGTTACAATATTACTTTTTGTGACCCCCTACTGGTTTAAAATCCAAAAATCCAGTCATATCCCTGGATTCATTTTTGTACTCGTGGAGGTTTGGAAGATGGAAATGCTTAAATTCAGCAGCTGGAAATATTCCATTACTTTGATTTTAACAAACATAACTGGATTTTAATCGTTGAGAAGGGGCACACTTACTAATTTTCTGGAGATTCGCAGGAAAGTATATAACTGGTAGTGTAACTAATTACTGTTGGCAAGGAGTAATAAGTAAAGTAATGCATTACTTTTTAAAAGAGTAATGAGTAATAAATAAAAAATTTAGAGTCACTAGCCTAACACTGGTTACTTTTTATTCATGTTACATTACATTGGGTATGTTACACAAGTTTTTATTTATGTACTAGTTACATCAAATATAGGTAACGTAAGTTTTATTGATCTATTAGTTGTGCTTAAACTAACCAAACTGTGTTACATAACGTTAACCACGTAAGCTTTATTTTGAAAGTCTAACTGAAAGTCTGTTTACTCTCGCTAACTGCAGAGCTTGACCACAGAGCCCTGTGCATCCAGAATGCTAGAGATACCTAAAGCATTATATTTTTAAGCAGAGGGTGACTGGCCAAGCAGCAGTATATGACCAGTTGGGAGTGACAAAGTGTTTCTTTCTTTTAAGTGGTCATGACGTTTTGGGTGATCACTTCCTTTCAGGATTATTAATATTAATATTAATATTAATATAATATAAGTCTTTATTGTCATTTTCACAGTATATACAGCATTTACAGCATTTTTACATAAATTAAATTGAATTTGTCCTCTGCATTTGACCCATCAAATATACATTAGGAGCAGTAGGCGCCAAGGGAGCAGTTTGGGGGTTAAGTGCCTTGCTCAAGGGCACCTCGGCAGTGCATACCAGTCCACAATCCATACTGTGGTCTGTGGGACTACCGTTCCAAATACCCCTGTCACTGAAACGCAACTATAGTGAGTCTACAGGACATCTTTACATGACCATTGAAGGAAATGAAAAAGATGTTTTGCGAAAGAGGCCACACAAAGGGCAGAGGTGCATACTGAAATAAACATCAGTTGAGCAGATTTAAGTGCTCAACTAAATGTGGAAAAAACTGTGGAATGGAATACAGACAGGAAGGCACTTTTAAAGGTTTAAAAGGGCTTGAGGGTCTCACATTAGGTCGTTGCAAGAAGTCAAGTACCTACTTCCAGTTCCACAGTGCACAAGTGCCCATTAAGACTGCAGCATTTGGAGGTTTATCAGATCACATTGGGACATGCTTGGTTAATGAGGACATCCTGTAATCACACAAATACAAATTCATGGCTCAGTGGGGCTCACTGGAGATCAATTCATTGTGTCGTCAGGGGAATAGTTGAGAAAATTGAAATAGTAACACCAGCGTTAGCCTTTAAGGTGGCCTCTGTGAAGCTACAGCTGATTTTCTTTCATAAAGGCACATTAATGAAGCGATATAGAAAGAGGGCCTTTGTACATTATTTAAAACCTAGCATACTTAGGATTTACCAGTGCCTGAACTGGACCAAAAAAGTGTTAGTTACGGTCACTAGTTACTTCTTCCAAAAAGTAACTAAATTAGTTACTCAGTTACAAATTATAAAAGTAACTAGTTACTTCAGAAAGTAACTATTGCGTTGCTTTCAAGTACATTTTTAAATGCTCAAATGTGACCCCACCTCCACCCCTCTTTAACAGAACTTAAAATACATGTGCATGTTCAATTATTTATGATAAATCTGAATATTATAATGAGATGGACACTTAATACAATCCATTATTAACAGAAACAATGTACACAAGTCTAAACTATTTTAATGTTGCTGTGGGACAAAGTGAGACTAGCCTCCAATCAAATGCCATGTATGTAGATATTATGTTTATATAGTGGATGGATACAAATAACACAATAGATGTTTTGGAACTTTTGATATTTATTGCCCCTCAACAGGCCACAACTTAAATTATGCTTGTTAAGCACTATACCAAAAATAAGTAACAAATATATACACTATTTGTACTGCAAATAAAACAAAAAAAACTTCAGACAATTGGTAGATATACTGTACTTCAAGTATTTTCTTCCTCGAAAAAGTAGAACAGTGTAACAATGTGAGGTGCTTTCAATCGAACTGAAAAGTATAATGTATAGCAAAACTAAGGAATCCAAATATAAACAGGTAATACATATGAAATAAAAAATACATCTCCATAAAAATAAATCTCTTTCTCTGGCCATTGACAATCTCACTTCAAGAGGCTGCAGCCAGCCAACAAATAAATCTAAATTAAATTATGCTCTTTAAGCAATGTACTAAAAATGTATTCCAAAAATATATACACTCTTTTTAGTGCAAATGTAATAAGATGCAGCACAACTCGCCATACCTGTCTCTCGTTGACTGACTCGCTTGTTGTGTTCGTTGTTAGTCCGACTATACGTGCTTTTCAACACCCGCCCAACTCTACCTCTGATTGGCTTACCATGAAATTTTACTCAGCCTCAGCCAATCGTCAGCATTTTGCGCTTGTTTCGTGCACTGCCCACTAACCAAGGAAGAACAATAAAAAAAAAGTCTCTAAAAAAAGATCTAGTTGGTCTGATGAAAAAAACAGCTTCAATTAAAGGAACGCGCCGCATTTTTTGGCAGTAACGGTAACGGCGTTATTAAGATGGGAAGCGTAATCAATTAGATTACTCGTACTGAAAAAAGTAACGCCGTTAGTAACGCCGTTATTAATAACGGCGTTATTTATAACGCCGTTATTCCCATCACTGCTGGTGAGTACCGGCCTATTTCAGGCACTGGGAATGTGTTTATTGTGTACAAATCTGCAGTACATGGATTGTCAACGTTAGGTGCCAAAACAGGAAGTGATGTGATGTTTCTGTGGCAAGTCGAAAGGTAAAGGGCAACATGACGTATGACTGATGTCAAAACACCTGCTGCTACTGTGTTCTATGTTAGCCCAAACAAAGTCAGTGTCTTGACAAGTATTTTGTCAAGATTACAGGTCACAGCAAACCTCCAGCAATTTGATGTCATTCATACTGTACCTTGAGCATCTTCTATCTGAGCAGTTTATGACTCAGAGAGCTGACAAAAGAGAATGACAGGAAATTAGTTGAGAGCGATTACATACAATAAAGGTATACAGTTCAAGGTTTGCGCCTTAAACCCCCAGGCCACCAGGGCACTTAGCTGCTTCACTTTTACCATACATTGAAGAAACCATAATGGATATTTTTATAATAAGAATGTATCAAATGACAGTGTGAAAACAGTGTAACACTGTGAAAGGGGTAGCAGTAGTTTGTTTGTTGGCACAAAATCAGTGCAATCCTCAGGCCCTTAGGTCCAGTGTTTTAATCAGCCCTTCGATATACACCCTCATGTCCCTGCCTCACCTCATGTTGGCTTTCTCCAGTTGCTAGTTGATAGCGTGATCCTAATTGATTTTGAATTATCCCCGATCATCCCTCGCTCCCTTCTATCCAGCATCTCACCTTCAGTCACTAACCTCTTGTCAGGCCCTCAGCTGATGAAGAACCTGTCCTCTAATTGCCTCATATTTTCAATTCCCCTTAATGAAAATGACTATTTTGGACAATGGGAGGAAATTACATTTGAGCAATGGATGACCGGCTTTTTAGCCCTGGCCCCACCTTCTCTTGTCTCACCTGCACCCACCACTGGCCACCCCTCTGCCCACCCTCCACAAAGCCCCTGACGGAACATCTGTTAAGATGGATTTAGCTTCAGTGATAATTTTCCTAATTAAACCACACAATATTTAATTAAGAGCCAGTGTAGTTTAATTACATAGATTGTTGTTTTCCTACTTCCTTTCTCTCCCTCTCTCCTTGTTCTCTTGATAAGGTGGGAGTTGTGAGTATTGCAGCCCCAAAAAGACTCATCTGTTGAAATAAAGGAATATCTTTGTAATGAGAGTTGACCTAATGTCTTCACAGCTCAGTCCTGGTACCAAGGGCTGCCATCTTGTCAGTCCTCCTCTGATCTCTCTATCACAGCTGCTAGCTGAAAACCTTTTATTTCAGAAATTGGCCATATCAGGCTTGAACTCTGAAGAAAAACATGTTAACATATAGACATATATAATATATAAAAAAAGATTACATGGTGTTTGCATAGACCAGTATACTACAAGCTACCATAAAGCAAATAACCACCTCAGTTGTTGCACACTGGTTTCCTGAGGCCATCTGACTATTTGTCAATGAGTGCATGGAGCTATCGATGGTAATTACATGATGTTGCTGAGAGATATTGATCGTGGCCAGACTCTTAGACTTGAGAGTAGGGAGCTGTGTAGTCACTGCTGTCCATCATGATAGGGTTAAGGTGAAATAATTACGGTTTTTAACAACATTTTCCAATTTTTCAGCTTCAGATCTTCCCAGTAGTTTGGCTAAAAATGTGGCTAAAAATGGTGGTGAGGTTATTAGATAAACCCAATCAGGTTTAGTTCTCTGGGGGCATGGCCATCTGATCATTAGATGAGGTTTCTATTGTGTTACAAATTGTATTGCCTCAGAGGGTACAAAATGTCATTAATACTCCACTATACCATCCACATTACATTTCATAGAAATTCAACTACAATTTACTTAAAATTGAAAACGAAAAAACAGCACATGAATTGTTGATGAAGGAAAGTTGTTTCCACTGGGGAACATGCATGTTCTCAATCATTTCAGTGGTGTTGGCCCACAAAAGTTTTGTATTCTTTATGTAAAGGTGAATTTTGAAAATGAAATTTGAAAGCTTAAAGGTGGGGTCAGTCATTCTGGAGAAAGATAGTTGATTGTTGAGTCTCAGGCTCAGGTCATCAAATACCACACAACAGGTGGCATTCGTGCTGCCAGGTCATCAAATACCAATGTTCTGGCAATCCAAATCTGGGAAATGAGACTCAACAATCATTTTTCATTAATCTACCCCTTTCAAAACAAGACCAGCTTGACCAACCTGACAAGCGCAAATATAGCACTGCACCACCAGTGAGAACAATTAAATCAGTCATCATGCAATAACACTAGGATGGTATTGAAGGTGCATTGAACTTACAATTTAATGAGAAACATGGGCCTAACTGAGCAATTTTTTTATTTAACTCATAGTATAATTATTAAATTATGCATGACTGTTTTTTTTTTTTTAATTAAGTAATCTCTGTACTACCCAAAGAACCCCTTGGGGTGCACATACTCTCATTTGAGTAACACCGCAATAAAGTACATGATGACACCATATATGGTGTCTGGGACACTGATTGTCTCGTATTCACATGACTACATACCCAACTCACAATGTGTAGGGGAATGTATATGATTGGTTGTATTTCATATTTTCTTGTTTATTTTTATAACATTTTCTGTTTCATACAGTACCTACCCTATTTAAATGTGGTTTGTAGTGTGTCTAATGGTGATTCTGATGAAGGCCACAACCTAAAATGCATTGGTCTAACAATGAAGTTGGTCTATGTACTACAAGTGTTGCTGGACTTTTGACCTTCTCCATACACATTGGAAATAGGCAAATAGGCATCATCAACTGCAAACTGCACCTACCTGGACAACAAACTAACCCTCGACACCAAAGTTTGTTGACCATTTCTACCTAGAACTCCCAATCTCTTTGCTCTCAGTGCGACTGTGTGTCGCTATGTTAAACCAACACAGCTTCAGGAGGTCTTCGTGGAACAGAAGGGACAATCACAGCTCCCACACATACATCCTCTTGTGCACAGAGAAGTAGCTGCTCCAGCGGCACACAGAGATATGAAGTTAATTAAACTGCCAATCCCCGTGAGGACCATGACAGCCAGAGAGGACCTGTGCCTGGATCAGCACAGTGAGCAGTGAGGCAAAGTGTGTCATTAGTTTTGTTCAGAAACCAAAAACTATACATACATATATATATATATATATATATATATATATATATATATATATATATATATATATATATATATCATATGCATGTACTTTGAATATGCATGTTCATATTCTGCGAAACGGCTTCAGAAGTGGGGGAAAAAAGCACTTACAGTGTGTGTGAATAAGATGGAAAGGTGTCATCCATCAACCTGGCAGCACAGGAATTATGGGAACAAGAGGAAGCTTTAATTCTGATGTTCTGACTGAAGCCTGTTAAACCTGCACTTGTATTACCCTTTTTATTTGCACCTAATAGTCTCTTTTTATCAGCCGTGAACCACTGCATCATTCACACTGATAAGACATTGTGCTTTCTTCTTTGACCCTTGACCCCTATACGAGCAAAGGGAGTTGGCGGGGAAAGGGGGGGTTGGAGAAATCAATGCTGGTAAAAGAAAATGATGAGTGAAACCCGGCAAGGAAATAACACCAGTCTATCAAAATGTCATTGTAGAAACAATGAAAGTGTGACTGTCTCCACTGCACATATTGACAAATGCATTCGGTCATGTGTGGACAAAAACGTGATAGAGCAGCGCCGGTATTAGCTGGGGAAATGTCCTCCGGTGGCTCGTTCAGTAACAGTGTTTTTCCAAAGGCTCTCTCTCAGCGGAGCGCACCGAAAGAGATGAGGAGGAAAATGTGCGAGAACAGCGGGCAACAGGGGAATATCCATTTTCCAACCCAAATGTGATCTGCTTTTGTTGAAATGAAATCAGTGTGATCGCTCTGTTCCTCAACATAAATGAATGATTTCTTGCTGTGTTGGAGCGCGGAGGATTACACAGCCTTCAGTCTGTCACTGCTCTGTGTTTTCTATATCTAACATGATAAAAACACGACTCTGCTCTGCTGAGTTTCTCTGCCTTTTATCAAGAGAAGAGATGTGGACAAAGTTCCCCCGAGGGCCGTGGATGTACGAGTTGAAGATAGGAAACTACTCATCATCAGCCTTTGGTGGATACAAACTTAATCAAACAGGGCTAATATTAACTGAGGGCCTCTTGTGATTTTAAGTAATTGCAGAGGTCATCCGTTTTTTTAATCCCATGTGAATGTGCCATGTCCGTTATCTGTAAAAGTACAGAATTTCCCCACAGATATCCATTAAATATCAATAGATTTCATATACAGCTAATTTGCATAACCAAATTCAATCTTTTAGCCTGACTCCAGGGATGTCAGTGTTGGCCGGTTGGTCTACCACTGGTCCAGACTGAAAATGTTGAGTCACTCATTCCCATATATTAATACCAACTCAAAAATGAATTGTTTGAAAAGTAATAACTCACTTGTTTGGAGTGCATTTAAATTTGTGCAGTATTTTAACTATTGGTGAAATAATTACAGTTTGTTCCGTTGACTCATTATCTTTAAGTTGACTTTATATGATTACAAACTATAAGCCCCAAAGCCCCAAAATTAATTGGCTACCATTTTGATAATTGATTGTCAGTTGTTTTTTATCATACGTCAGCTGTTTTGACAGGTAATGTAATAATTTGCTTTAGTGGAAAAATTCAATTAAATTTACATTAAAGGTATTCTTACTTTATTCAGTAGTTATCATATTTGTCTCCACAGCACTGCGTCAGAGCTTGTTGTGATCAATACAGTCATACAGAAATGTGTGTATAAATGGGCTGGTTATATTGTGCATGTGAAATAACAGTTGGCATACTTAATTAATTAATTTACATACTGACTGAGAATGTAGTCGGCAGTTTGTTGGTATGTAAATTTGAACACATAGGTGTGCACAGGTGACAGGATGACATTTCTTGTGTGCAAATGTGCCACACAGAACAGATAAAATCCTAAATTCATGGTTGGCTTAAGACCCATTAGTAACAATCCAGTTAATTGCATGTCATTTAAACTTACATTTTATATGTAATTATCATTATACTTGTATTATACTGTCTTGTAATTGTTTTAGGATAAGTACAGCAACAAAAGGATGCTATTGGTTGCATTATGGGACATGGGGGATCCAGTGCTCTTGGAACTTAATACATATCAGGGACATAAAAAAAAGGGTATCTTGTCCTTTGTTGTTTCAATATTTGTCATTATTTTCATAATATGTAATAAGAAGATGCTGTAATCCTTTAATGTATTAATGATAATGATAAAATATAACTTAGATAACTTGTTCTCTACTAAGATGCAATTTGTCCACACACCTGTCAGTTCTGTCACTTCCCAAGTCCAATTTTTTCCCTTTTTCAAATTTTTTTGCACATCCAAGCACTGGTATGCTGGGAAACAGCATAATGGTAGCCAAGGCCATGCCCAAATCAACCTAGATCATAAGTTCATAGTGCAGTTCAAACAGCGTTTGTGTGATGAATATTTCACTTCAATTCAACGTTCTCCAACGCTGCCAACTTGCTCTTTATTTAAATACTCTCTCTGCACACCAACCCACATCCGGTTTTAATTTATACAGCTATAAAGAAGCAGCAAGAAATATAATATTGATTTTCATCAGTAAAACCCTGTACTGGAGTTGAGTTTATTAAACAGCTTTAAACGGTGGGCCCTGACCTCTTCTTATAACCCGGAGCACATTTCCATGACCATACACTGTCACTGCTAATATTTATTTTTTAAAACTCCACATTAAAGCATGTTTCCCTGAACCACTAACTTAGGAGTAAAAAAGCATACATATGCGCTTTGTAGAGTGTAACAATAACACAACTCAGTCCCTGTAGCAATATGCTAATCGTCTCCCACTGCTATAACCTTCTCCCCTCCTTCCCTCACCATGTCCCTCCTTTGTCTGCGTCTCTCTTGATCTCTCTCTCCTCCTCTGTCTCCAAGTCTTTAAGGCTTCGTGCAGAGCAAAGCAACACAGCTTCTCCCTCCTCAGCTTCCTACATATTCACTCTTCCTTCGTCAAACATAATAGGATTTAGGGCCAGAGGGGCAACAGGGTATTGGTACAAAGGTAAGCAGTTTGTTTGAGGGGGATGTACCTGCAGCCTCCAAGGTCTGAGGGAGACTACATGCTATACCAGCCCCTGTGGCAGCAAACCTAATTCAGATACATGCTAAAGTTGTCCTCACATCAAATGAACATGGATGCTGGATAATTCATTGTGTTGCATATAATTCAATTCAATTCAATTCAGTTTTATTTGTATAGCGCCAATTCATAACAGAAGTTATCTCAGGATGCAAATGTTTCCAAAGCAGTAACAACAAAAAGATGATGTTGAGAAAAATGTGTATGTCCTATACTTTTCTCCATGTCAACAAATCCAAAGTAAGCGGACCTCTGTGTCTAAACTGTCACTCTGTGGCAGAGACTGCTATCCGTTTTGTTTGGCTTTAAAGGTCCATTGTGTAATATTTAGCAGATTCGCCGAATATGGCAAAAATGGAATATAATATTACAACCAGGTCTCACTCTTGAGACGTCAAATACTGCAGCTCGGTCAGCAGCTGCCCGGTTTAAAATATGATGCTGTATGTATCCCTCTAGTGTAATTTTTGGACTTCACCACCATCAAAGTGCAGTGACATAGTATAAAGAGTAAGAAAGTCAGCATATGGAGGTGGTGGCTGTTTGTGTCCTGTGTGACTCTAAAATGAATAATGCAATGGATAAGTACCGTATGCAGCCTACATAATGTAAATGTCTACAGAGGGAGCATGTCCTCTTCTGGCGGAGTCCGCCATGTTGAACTGCCATGTTTCTACAGTAGCTCAGAATGGACAAACCAAACACTGGATTAATATAGGGTCTTTTATGTTTTTCAGGAGTTTTGTGGCCACCATAGTTTCTCCTTCACACACAGAAGGCGAAGGTGAAGCGAGGGAGTTACAATCTGCAACTTCACCACTAGATGCCACTAAATACTACCTACTAGTCCTTTAAAAAGTAAGACTTCTGTGCATTAGAAGGATTCATAAAGATTCTTGCATCAGTGGGAAGATCATATCAGGGATTAAAATTAATAATTTACAAGTGCTTTAATGGTTATTTCACCAAGAATATCCAATTTTTATACACTGAGAGAAGATTCTCTCAATCAACATGCTCGGCAACACCCACTTCTTGTTAGTCATTATGTCTGAATGGACAAATGCTCAATGGTATTTGTAGAGTGGGGCTGTAGCTATTAACTGATGATACCCCTGACCTTGCTTTAAAAGCAATGCCTTTCTGCTGGCTGGAATTGTAAAAGTTAGTGTGTGTGTGTGTGTGTGTGTGTGTGTGTGTGTGTGTGTGTGTGTGTGTGTGTGATTATACTCTAGCCTTGTGCACTGCATTGCCACTATCATGATTTGTAAGTAATGTTTTGGTGTTTGTGTCAGGGCTGGATTAGCTAAACAAGTTAACATCACTGTCTTATCCCCCTAAAAGTCAAATCAACAATGTCAGAGCATTAATGAACATATATATAAACAATAAACACAAAATTGCTGAAAACCATGCCTCAACATGTTTAGTGGGGCCACTTGTTTAATGTAAAGCTGGTTGAAGATTAGATGAAAAACGTTACAGTTGGGAGCTCCAGAAAACGACACTAGGTGAACCTTGATTTCAGATTTGTAGATTTTTGTGTTTTCTAAAAACTACCGTTTTATTACCGAAATGATGAATAGCTACTGCACACCAGTATGACTCCAAATTGATACAGTATGTCTTTCCATTAAAGGCCACTTTGGTGGTCCAAGGATTTAAGGCCTGACCATGAACTGCAATGTCCCTTTAGGCACCTTTTCCATCGTCATCTTGTCATCTCTCTGCTGTTGGTTATCCATTAATCCATTAAGATAAACTCCCAGTCAACAAAACAGTAGTTTGTGCGTATCTATCAATTATTTACTGTTTTTAAAATTAGAGTGTAATGCATGAGACACAAAAATCGGGTTCCTCTAGCTCATCCTAGTGCTCCTAATGACATTTGCAAGAATCCAGAATTATGTTCCATGAAAGTTCCCAGAGGGAAGAGGTCAGGGTGGATGTATGGCTTCCCTAATCTTAAAAAAAAAACATGTGCTATTACTGAACCAAGACAAAGAAGCTCCCCTAACCTTAATTAAGTGCTTTTTGTAACCCAATCCATGATCTTTCCCTAAACCTAATCAAACCATAACCATATAGTGTTGTCACATCATAAAACTTAAAAAGAAATGTTCAACAGTAAGTTCTAACAGTTTTAAAAAACCCATTGACAAATGATGTGGTGCTGCTGATAGCGGCTTCAGAAAACACTTGTGTAATTTGAAACAGGTAAATTACTCCTACTAGGCAAAGTCAATATATCAGGGCCAGTAGAACTCCAAAATGCTAACCAAGATCATGTTAACTGAAAACGTTCAATACAGTTTCTGTGATTAATTAAGTAATAAAATAATGTTTTCATGTCACTCTATCATCAGTGAAAGGGTAACATCTTACTGAGGAGAAATATAAATATGGTTTCAGTTTGTGATGTAAACACCAATCTAAGTGACATATGGACACTGGCTGCCATCCAGCTGAGTCCTTCAGCTCTTTCATGCCTCACTGACTTTTGTCAATAACAGAAAACACAACTCCCCCACATGGATTCTGCCAAAGATTTCATCTGCCTTAGGCAAGCTTGGAAATTTAAAGTTCAGTTTAAATACAAAGCACGACAGTTCCACAACTGAAAAAACTCCAATCTTCTGATACATAAACAAAACGTATACCGGGGCCGAAAGGCTGCTGTCATAGTCCTCTTACAGAAATGCACTTTGGGAATTGTAGTAAACAATCACGTAACCACGTTTGATCTTCGAGTTACGGTCCTGTTCACTGACTCAACAACAATTTATTCTGAAGATGTTGTGAATATCAGCTCTGATTTCACAGGTCATAGCAGGAGCTGAAAGGGTAGTGGAGCATGAAATGTCATTCAGTGCGCTCAGATGACAAAATATACTTTAACAGAAACAAACTTCACACATTCTGTATAAAACTGATAACTAATATCACTATTATATAACAATAACATGGATTCATCAACTTTTTTGCAATGCTATTTTATATACATAGATATATATAGCTTGACTGCGAGTACACTCAATGTACTCAAACTGCTGTCTTTCTAGTTCATTACTTAAAAATGTAAAATTAAAAAGTGGAAAACATAATGTAATGTGAGTGTTACATAGGCTATATCACTATCATTGTGACATTGTGATATCATAGATAGAATACATTTTTGTGCTTTTATGTTAAGCAAGCAAAACTAAATTTTAATTAATTTATTATTTACTTAAATATGTTTAGTTGTACATCAGGCAACCACATGACCCCTAGGTTGGTAAAGAAAGCAGTAGCATCAGTATAGTTATCCAGGAGAGTCCTGCGTTTCTTTGGTAAGGGACAATATTTTTATTATTAAAGAAAATTTAAAGTACATTTGCAAAAGGTAAATTCACAAAACTAGTTGAGAAATGCAAGGATTGGAAGTGGCTATTGTTGATGCAACTGAGAGATTTGAGAGCGGCCTCTCTGACAGATGATATGAGTGATCGAATTTCAGGAGCAGCCCTTCCCCTCCTAGATTAACATTACAGATACTCTGGTATAAAAAGGTCTTTTTATTTTGAAATAAAACGGTGCCTTTGCTCCTCAAACATTCATTATCCTACATATTGATGTTTCAGTAATTGTGGCTGTGCTGGTATAAATGTGTCCTTTCTATGTAGGAGCAGACCGGCTATAAAAACTTGTCATTAAGAGCGCCTTTATCACTGCCAGGGGATCCTTCCGGTACACGGTCCCTCGGGGGTGAAGCTGGAACATGTAGGGTTAAGGAGGAACCCCCTCCGACCTCCTCCTCCTGGTTGGAACCAATCTTCCTCCTTCAATGAGCCTTGTGTCCATCTCTTTGCCCACAATCCTCTAAATCTCTGCAGTGTCACGGCTGCTTGGACACAGCCAGCTGGAGAGGCTGAAGCTTTGGCAAGAAGAATCAGACCAGGGAAGGTTGGGTTAAAAACAAACTCTGTATAACCACACCACATCACCATGATCTGCATGGGGCTCAATGCTAATGCTGTGTTAGTGTATATGGGTGCACGTGTATGTATGCATGTGTGTGTCGGTGAGTGGGTTCCTCTGTATGTATGTGCATGCAGGAGGATGATGGGACATTACATTGTTGTATATTCACATGACAGGCTGCTCATGCAGAAGCACATGACTGCCACCAGTTGTTAGTGAGCTGCTACTGCAGAGAGGGAGATCACTCTGCACATGCATCACACAGGGATTTGTCCTCAGCTCTGGAAGCTCCAAAATGATCACATGACTCCTGTTCAAATGTGATGTTCATTTTATTTCCCTCTGGGCTTAAAACACTGTCAGTTGATGCAATGTTTTTGACTGAAGCAAGATATTAATTGCCGCTCATATTGGATTATATTTTAATGCTACAACATTTACATATATTTTAATTATACATACTGTTGTCACCTTTTTATATGTATTTTTTGGTGTGTTTTAAATTCCTTTTATTGAAGTAATTGAAAAGAATTGAGTATTGAGTACTGAAGAATCAACAGATGACAGGAAATTAAGGGAGACAATTGTAGACAATGTAATTTGACAAAACTCAACTCATTTCAATTATAAAGAATTAAAGTATTTTTACGACTCCATTATTTGGGGTTTTTTTTGCCACTCTTGCTGCCATAAAATTGAGTTGTTTTTTTTTATTTTTTACAGTTAAGTTACAAGGAATACTGTGAGATGAATGACATTGGATCACATCAGCCCTATATTAGTCTAATGACCTGTCAGTTTTAGAATTGATTTTAAGATTTTATTAATTACCTATTAGGCACTTCTTGGTTGCAGCTACGTTGCTGAGCTGCTGCTCCTCAGATCCTCAGGTACGACTCTGCTGCTTGAGTACCGGTTCAAGACTGGAGGTGACTGGACTTTCTCAGGACTTTCTTAGCTCTGGAACTCCGTGCCTGAAGGTCTGAGGCTTGCTCAATCGGTGTCATCTTTGAAATCAACACATCTTATCTGTTATATTTTAATTTTATCTTTATTATTGTTATTTTTAAGTTCTGTTTTATTTCAAATATTTTATTTTATTTGCATCAGTCCTGAAATATTTTAATCCTGGTTCAAGCATGTAAAAAACTCTGTAACTTTATTCTTAAAGGGGCTGTATAAACAAAGTTTCTTCTTCGTCTTCTTCTGATCCTCCTCCTCCTTCTTCTCCTCATTCTTCTTCTCCTTCTCCTTCGTCTTCTCCTCCTAATCCTCCTTATTTTTCTGCTTCTTCAATCAATCAGAGCCAAGAAAGACAGTTGATCATTGAGTCTCATTCCCATCTGGATTTGAAGCCCTGGGAATGAGACTCTACAATCAACTATCTTGAAGTCTCCAATCCAAAGCATCTTTATCTTCCTAGGCTCTGATTGGTTGCTCTCATTCAGGCCCAGTGGATTCTTACAAATGCCATTAAGAGCACTATGAGGAGCCAGAGGAACCTGCTTTTATCGCAGATTATGTGTCTCATGTTCTTCTGTCAGGATATAGTGGAAGTTTCAGCAAATATGACAAAAGGTTATTTTTTTATAAAAGTCACCTACTGCAGCTTTAAGATATAAACAGGATAAGGGCTCAGTGAAGACCTGGAAACAAGCTGCACAATGATTGTTAAAAATAATACAAATGCATAATACAAACAGAATTGTATAAAAAGCAGTAAATTATCTGATGAATATTCACCAGAAATAACCTGTTCAAAATTAATTTTTTTAAAAGAATATTTCTTGATATTTTTCATATAGGACCTTTAAAAGGAAATAAGATGGTAAACACTACCCCATTACTGCCACAGGTGAAAATGATTTCATAAACTATTAACGTAAAGTCTCAAACTGGATTTTTCTAGTGTATTAATGTAGTCAGTTCAGACTGATAAATGTCTGAGCTCTACATCTAAAGTAGGTAATATCTGCAGCCTGTGTTGTATTGTGATAAATTTGACGTGCTGCAGTTTGACTCTGACTTATGTTCACAGTACAGCAGACTGAGACACTGCTGAGAGATTGTTTGGAGAAAACCATGTGTAACACTGCTTAAACCTGAGGTCAAACTAAGCCTGAAAACCAGACTGACCTGGGTGCATTTAAGTCTACGGTCAAAATAAAATCTGACTTCCCAGTCCTGGTTAAACCATGTAAAGCACTTTGTAACTTAGTAAACTAAATAACTTGTAGCTCTGTATGAATAAATTATTGTGTACTACCATTACATAATGAGAAATAAAACCACAACAATAATAACACAAATTGAGCATAGTGTTAGTTCAGGCAGGGCACGAAGTCAGGCTTAGCTTTCAGTTACAGCTATATCATACGATCACAGCTAGTCATAAACATACATCAGCTGATTCCTCTAAGCTTCCCATTGGATACCATACACAGTCAGCTGACAGCTCACCTGATTTCCCCAAGCATCCAATTGGCAAACATCATGCATGGCGCCTTATTTAAGCTGCTTTAGCCTGCCTGCCTATCTTTGCTGCTTCCTCTACAAGCCTTTTGCACCCACCTCCACCCCAGCTCCTCCTTTTTATGTTTCTAATTAATCAATGTCATTTTCTGATTGCCATTGATGCTTGCTCTGTTCTGTACCCTGGGGGGTCTCTGCTGCCGCTCTCCTTGTCTTAAACTTTTCCATGTATGCACATGGAAGGGCAGGGAGGTGTGCTCTCCCTGCCTTAAGGTTTTCCACGTAGGCACGCGGAAGGACAAGGAGGTCCCAGAACAGAGCCATACCGCCAAATGTAAAATTCTGCTTGGGATATAAGATATTTTGACAAAAGTGGTCCTGACTGAACCATGATTGTTTGATATTACATTTGAAATGTCATTAAATAAATGACAAATTCATTTGCATTTCAAACCCAAAGTTTACAAGTTAAAGCTATAGTAGGTAACTTTAATAAAAAAGGTATTGGTGTTTGACGCCCTGGTAATGAGACTCAACAGTCAATTATCTTGCCCGGTGGATTCTTGCAAATGTCATTAGGAGTACTAGGAGGAGCCAGAAAAAAATCAGATCTTTTAACAGATTATCTGTCTCATTTGACAAAAATGTACTTTTATAAAAGTTACCTACTGCAGCTTTAAGACTTGACTTAAGTGGCAATAAAGATTCATTTGGGTAAATCTGTGACCTGTAAATCGGTTGTGTATTTTGGTCTGACTGCAGTGAATACATGGCTCTGGGACTCTTCTGACTGAAAACAGTATATGACAAAACTCATCTTTCAGCAGTGGACAAAGACTGGCCCTGAGAACCAACATGCTTTTTGGGGAAACCACCTGGGGACCACTGGATTCAGTTTTGTCCATTACACAGTCAGAGGGGTGCTTCAAGGAGAAAATTAAAACAGGCCTTGAAAAGCCAAACAATGTCAACCTGTCAAGCTGTTCCAAAAAGCCAGTGTTGATCTAATCAGTCCCTTCAGGAAGTTGTGATGCTGCGATCGCAACAATTAACAAAAAATCCATTCCCTGTGAATTCTGCAGTCCTGTTAAATAACCGACAATGCCAATTTAAGCAATCATTGTAGTTTCCAACAAGTTTTGCCAATCATAACAGTCCCTGCAGCAAAACTATGAGCCATATGTCACCAAACTACTCGTGATTTTCACTGGAACAAGTTGCCTTTGATTTTTAATGAATTATACAAAACAAAAAACATTTTTGAAATTTTCACTTTATTCTACAATTTAATTGCAAAAAACGGCAAAAAATATTGCAACAGGAATTGCGATTTTCGTGAAATCAGGCATTTTAGGCTGCAACAATCTCCAAGAAAGCCTGCAAAATCCTGGAGGGACTGGCTAGTGTGATGTGTGTCTGGTTTAATTACTCAAACCATCAAACCCACTCCCTATCAAAAACTGAAAAAGTCATAAAGAGAAAACAGAAATGTTCATGGAAAGAGCAACACATACGACACTGAACGTACAAGAAATACTTCAACCAAAGGAGACAAATCCATTGAGTTAAAGTGAAGTTTTGCCAGCATGTTGTAATGTGCACAGACTCTGAACCCTCTTAAGCTCAGTTTGTGGTGTGGTCCTTATAACTCATTATCTTGGGTTCACATTTGTATGGAAATAAACATAAACAGCTTTTAAAGTGGAATACAGATCCCTGGAAAGATTGTCTTTTATCTAGCATGATAATTAGAAAGTTTTCAAAAACATGGATTATGATCTATAGGAGCGAGCAGGGGAGCAGAGGGAGGCTGTCTCGGGCCTCTCTACAGTTACAAAGGGGCCCACCTTTGGCCCAATCTGCCTGACTGAACATGCATTTTTGTTTGCTGCACAATAAAAATTTTTTAAAAAGCATAAAAATCCTATTGCGATTATTTTGACAGTTATTGCGATATGATTTGTGGTTACTGTTGGAATTATTTTTGCATAACAATTTTAATTTTCACTGCAAAAAAAATGTAAATCTGATTATGTGACATTTGTTGGGGTCTGCACAAAACAAATATGTTTTCTTACCTTTGGAGAACAAGGGCATCTCTGCAGCACTACAGTACTTCATTATAAGGCTGTCACACAGTTTACCTATATCAGATAATTGCAGCTTCGGCAATTTGCATATTGCAATTGCCATATTGCGATTCCAATAATACTTTGATTAATTGTGCAGCCCTTTTTTGTTGTTCAGTTAAATATATTGAATAAAGTTTGTGTTTCTTAATTGCAACAAAAAAAGACCCAGAGCAGTCAGTCTTCTGCAGCAGAGAGAGAACCCTCACCACTGCCAAGGGCACTGTGGCCTGTACTGTCGCTGATTCCTCCCCCTCACTACCCCCTGAACAGGGCTCCCGCTGCCACTCTGAGCCGCGTTGGAGGCTCACAGGTGCAGCACCGGGAGATTTGAAAGCTAGCTGCCTGTCTGCTGTTTCTCTGTTTACCTCGCTGTTTTTACTGACAATAAAATGGAAAAGAAAGTCCAGAGAGCAGAAGAAGAATCTCAACAACAACCCAACCCTCCATGTCTGACAGAGGCCTGCTGTTAGCTCTGCGAGCCAAACAGATGGGAATTTTAGCAAGCAGCAGCTAGCTCTGTGCAGGTAGCTAAAAGCAACCGTGATGATGATGATGATGATGATGATGATGGTGGAATACGTGTTGGAGTGTTTGGACATTTCATTCATTCATTTCATTACAGTGGACTCACTCATTCTGGACTGGACTCACACTGACAGCTGCTGGATGAAAACTCTTTGGTTAGTGGTTTCATATTGATTATTAGTAATATCTACTCTGGAGATCAGAATTGAAGAACAATTTATGAACACTGGATTTTTTCAGAAATAATGTAATCATCATTGCTCAACATTTGAAGGATTTTTTATTGTGGCTATACTATGCTACTAGAACAGTGTTTTACAAAATAACCAATGATCCAAATTAGAGAACAGCAGTGACTGTAGCATGGAGAAAGATTACAACATTTTCTGAAGGTTACAACCATAGACAGATATACACAGACGCCGCATCGACTGCTGCCGCCCACTAGAGCGGCGGGCCTACAAACCTACGAAGGAAAGAGGAACTCCTCAATCTCAAAGTAGAATTATTCGCTGAATTTTGGACCGATTTCCAAACGTATTGATTTGTTAAAAACGTCACACATGTAGCTATGATACAGGGTGCTTGAATATTTTAAAAAATGCTGGTTTTACTACCCAAATACAAATTCTACTTAATGTTATCAGCAGACGAGCTCCTGACAGAAGATTTGTGAATGAAAAGATGCCGGACTTCTATACGATATATATCTGATATTCAAAGGAGAGAACAGATCCTATGTCTACAATAATAATAATAATAATAATGATGATGATAGTGATATAATTATAATAATAACTATAATAATAATATAATATTAATCACAAATCTTCTGTCAGAAGCTCGTCTGCTGATAACATTAAGTAGAATTTGTATTTGGGTAGTAAAACCAAAATTCAGCGAATAATTCTACTTTGAGATTGAGGAGTTCCTCTTTCCTTCGTAGGTTGATGCACCGCTACCTCTGCTAGCCCTGTTCCAAGATGGCCGCCCTGTAGGCACGCCGCTCCACAGTCGATTCGGCGTCTATGTATATATGTCTATGGTTACAACAGTCAACAATTAGTAGGAAGTGTACAGGCCGTTGCTTTGAATGACTTCAGCACATTTGCGGCCACAGGACATCACTAGTCTCTGCTCTGGTGTGATTCTGGTCCACTCTTCTTCCAGTCTCTTCCACAGTTCGGTGACTGTAGTGGGTTTCTTGGCCATAACTTTGTCGGCAAGAATTTTCCAGAGGTTTTCTAATGGGTTGAGATCAGGATTCTGGGCTGGCCATTTCATTATTTAAGTGTTTTCAGTATCAAGGAACTGTTTTACCCATTTTGCTGTTTGATGGGGGGCATTGTCCTGCATGAAAATTGCTGGCTGGGTGATTGGGGGCTTAAATGAGTTTGTCACATTGTAAAGATGCAATATTCTAAAAGTCTGATTTGGAACGACTGCTATGCTATGACTGATAGGGTCATCCCTTCTGCCTTCATCTGAACAACCTGCTGCCGGAGGGTTTCAGTCACTTTAGAACGGCTCACCATCTTGCAAAGTCAGTGAAAACTAGAACACTAGGCTGCAAGTTAAATAGGGTTTGTCAGAAAATAAGTAAATTAGTACCAGGCGCCAGATTAACACCAATAACTGGGAGGTATCTGAAAGTGTTCTCTAATTTTGATCAGTGTTTTTTTTTCAAATATCTCATTTCAGTTTTTTATATTGTGCTTCAGAACATATGTAACTCATGAAATATGCTTAAAATATAAAAATAATGGAATGATGGATGCCCATATCTGACAATGTGATGCAAAAAAAAGATTCTGTAAGTCATTGTAATGAGAAACTTTCTCAAAATATTGAGTTAGCATTTTAAAATATTGATACAAAGTTTTGAAATGCTAAGTAAAAATATTCAGAAACTAATTCCTAATGGAGAAAGTGTCATTATTTGAGATACTAAATAAATATTTTGAGAAGGTTTCTCATTATAATGACTTTCAGAATCTTTTTCTCCGTCACATTGGCACAATGTTATGGCTGATCGGTGTACATGCTGACTATCTGATCTTTTCTAAAAATAGTGTAGTTTGTTGCTGTTTGTGTTGTAGACCGCAGTGTCTGCTGGTTGTTGTAGTAATGACAGGACATACATTGCTTGCAGGCTTGTAGCCTAATTTGTTGTCATGTGGGGTTGATTATGTGGCTGTACTGTAGGCTATATGGCTGTGTGGCTGTATAGACATCTATAGATATAGGTATAGACGTCTCATTCCCAGGCTGTCAAATACAGATGCTTGGGGACTCTGGGAATGAGACTCAACAATCAACTATCTTCAAGCCTCCAACCCAAAGCATCTTTATGTCTTCCTTGGCTCTGATTGGTTGTTTTCATTCAGGCCCCCTGCATTCTTACAAATACCCTTAGGAGCACTAGGAGGAGCCAGAGGAACCTGATTTTTTTAAATTTTATTACAGATTATCTGTCTCATGTACTACTGTTAGGATATTGTGAAAATTTCAGGAAATATGACAAATGTATTTTTATAAAAATGACCTACTGCAGCTTTAATTGGTGGTGGTGAAATAGCACACCTCATTGTAATCCGCATTTCTCTCCAGCCTATAGGTTGTTTTAGGCGGTGGTTGCCAACCTGGGATTGCCAAAGCTTCACGGGGGTCACAAAGCCTTCTTGATTTTAAGACGAATAAGAAAAGTTAAAAAGTATACACATATTTCTGTATTTGGTTCACTTCTGTGAAGAGAAGTAAATTAAGTAAATCATCTAATAGTACAATGGCCAAGCATCAGGGACAAGAAAACACTGAATTTGTCAAAAAAGAAGCCTATTAAGTCTGTATGATGAGTAAAAATTATTTTAGATTTGAGAGAATTGGATAAAAAGTTCCCTAAACAGGAAATAATCTGCTCAGAATTCATCCAAATCACTCGTTTATACAAACTTCCGATTAATGTGGCTGCTGTGGAATGGAGTTGGCACTTTGTGAGTTTGTGGAAGGTGGTGTAAAGGTTGGTGTCCAACCCTGTACTATACTCCTCATACATCCTACTGTAAACATATGCCAGAATTTCCTATATTTTCATAATTTTCTTTGTTTTGATATCGGCCATCAGCAGCCTTTCTAAATATCTGCATCAGCCAGTAAAAAAAACGTACTGGTCCCCCACTAAGGGTCTTCATACTGTTTAAAAAACAACAAGGGGTTATTTTTTTCTAGGTGTCCTTCAATTCTGTATTTTTAATTTTTTTTCTACAGTGACCCAAAAGGGACAAACCAAACACCGACATTTGCAGTTTTCACACGTTTTGCAGCCAGTTTCCAGTTTAATCTATTAATTAAACAGTAAATATCTCCTAATGTCTTTTTATGTGAAAATAGGACATTTTCATTTTATGATTATTTTATGATTTTATGAATATTTTGCAGTTACAAGCAAAATTTTATTAATATATCCATTTATTTAAAAAGTACAGACACAATCTGCAAAATAAACAGGAAAATAAACTTACAGATTTTTTTTTACAGTGAAAACAGTGTGACACTCATTGCTCCACGCTACTATAATAATAGAGGAATAATTTAAAAAAGTAATAATGTCATGATAGTGGCAACAAATATTCTTATGTGGCATGCATGTTGAACATGTATTGTAGCTGTCCACTCAATGCAGAAGTAAAAAGTGTATGAGTGCTTCTGTGTGTTGCATGCAGCAGACAGTGTCAGCATAATGTGCGCTCTGCTCCTCTTCATGATGACACTGCTCGGCTGTCTGTGTGTGACGTGCCTGTCTGTCTGCCTAAAGCTCCGACTGACTGATCTTAGCTCCCTGTAGCACACCGCTTTGATCATACGTATTAGAGCTGAAGATTCAACCCTCGACAGCCTGTTTGTTTCTCTAAGCTGAGGATGAAACTCTGAGGAAAAAAAGAGCATTTATCAAAGGACACGAACACAGAGGCAGAGAGAAAAGAAGACGAGAGAGTGGAGACGCTAAAAGTTAAACCTTTACACTCCCACAGAGCTAAGAAATGGCTGCACTGTATTTTTGCTACAGTATATCTGAGCTGAGCTTTATATCACCAAAAACTGCTTGGAATTGTTAGTTTGGGAAATACACTGAGGAGAGTTTAAAATAGCTCATTACAAAATGTGGGTTTCTACTATATTAAAACAGTATGAGAGCTTCTGTGCTTGATACTGGCAGTGACAGTGTTTGAGGTCTGGAAACACATTATTGCTCCTCCACTGTTTTTCTTGTTTTGTGCCATAATAAAGCAATCTATCAAGCAAGAAACTCAGAAGGTTGTGTTCTTACAATCTCCTCAAAGAGCTCATGCTACATTTGCTTATAGGATAAAGATGCATTATACTATATTGCTCTTTTTTTTAAATCAACAAATACCATGAAAAGACCACTACCAACCAAGTGTTAGTCCGTCAGACTTACCTACCCTCAGCCCAGAGTCAACTGGTTCGTACTTTAAAAAACAGGTCCCACACAAACGCCACCCTCCTGTTCCAGGCTAACGACCCTGTGTAAAGAGTGTTTGGTTTGGTTCTAGGCTATTGTAGTGGTTCATGGCACCTTGGCAGTACACAGGAGGTGGTAATGGTAAATGGACCTGTACTTGTATAGTGCCTTTCTAGTCTTCTGACCAATCAAAGCACTTTTACACTACATGCCACATTCACCCTTTCACACACATTCACTCAGTGATGGCAAAGCCCATCAAACCGAAACTAACTCATTCATACACCGATGAAGGGGGATTGAACCAACAACCTTCCGATTAGGGGACGACCCACTCTGCCTCTGTGCCACAGCCGCACACTCCATACTGTGGAGTGCTTGACTTGAACCGGTTCCCAAGCCAAATCCCCACAGACTAAGCTACTGCCGCCCAATTATTCCATTTTTGACAATAGATCCAACTCAATGTTACACACTGGACCTTTTTAAGGCTATTAGTTTCTTTAAACAGTTTTTAACAAATGCTTTTGTTGGGAACTATTTTCAGGAGCCAATTAAAGCACATTTATTGTTCTAGTGAATATTTGGTTGAGCAGCATTGCCTGATATAGGCCGATACTTACCAGTACTGGGCTGCCCACCTCTCATTGCCTACCGCCACCTCCTGGTGAGTTTGGGTACGCTCTCCTTAACGCCTTCATAACACTAAATTGTAGTGTTCATTACCTTTGTTTGGTTGGTTAGGTTTAGCAGAAATGTATCAGATCCATTAGAGTTATGCTGTGGTTATGGTTAGAGTTGTGCTGAATTACAGTAATGCTGTCTTTTTAGGTCAAATTCAGGTACTATGCGGCACGGTGGTTTATGTGTGAAAATAAACTACAGTTTGTGTGTTTTGGACAACAACGGAGCTGTATGGCACAGAGGAAGAAGATATACAGCATCAGGCTTTGATAGACACACACACACACACACACACACACAGATGCGATACTTCAGTTCATTGATTGCTTTGTTAAATGAGCTCTGTTGACTATAAGAAAGTATTAGAATATCACCTACCTTATCTTTTACAACCATGTACACACTAATCTTCAAATCTTTTGAATCTTTACAGTTTCTCTTTCTATACAAATCCTTGCCTTATTTTACCAATATATTTGAGATTTGTACTGAACTATAAAGTAGTAATACAAATAAATCAAAAGATTTGATTCCATCTTTTTTTATTTAAAATGAGTTAAGTATAATATAATACACACTAACAACTGGAACACTGTTTAACCTCTGTAGGTAATGCATGACTTAGTATGGCTCAAATCCACCACTGATGACTGACCAGCCAACAAACATCCATGTGTACACAGAAGTCAGCTTAGTTTGGTTGCTAACAATCCAATCCAATCCAACTTTATTTGTTAAGCACTTTAAAAACAACCAAAGTTGACCAAAGTGCTGTACAGGAGAATAAATAGGACATCATAAATGTAAACAGTGATGGTGATGATGAAGACCACTGTGAGGAATATAGACAGTGATGGCGACAACACTGGAAAGTTCCCGTGGCAGACAACACGGACGAAGTCCGACGGCGACGAGCTCGATGTCCGGGCTGCAGACGCTCTTTCACACAGACGTGCCCGGCGTTACACCACCTGTTGTTTATGAGCACGGACAGTCCCCCTCCTTTCTTCATGCCGGTCGCGGTGGTGTCCCTGTCGGCTCGAAACCCTCTGGAAGCCGGGAATGGTGACGATGGAGTCCGGTATCTGCTCGATGATTGCAGGGATGTAGAGTTTAAACAGGACAATAAGCTCGCACACTTTATCCAAAAGGTGTATTTGTACCATTGAGTCCTAACTGTTTGCAAACCAGAACACTTTTGTGAAGCATTAAAGTAGATATGCTGCTCTAGGTGAGTGGTCGTCTGCCTCGACCAGTTGGGGTGAGAGAGACAGAGAGAGAGAGAGAGAGAGAGAGAGAGAGAGAGAGAGAGAGAGAGGCAGACAGACAGACAAACAGACAAACAGGTGCACAGCAACAACAGTAGCAACAACTACACTAATAGTAGTGACTGATGATGATGAACATGACAACAGCAACGATTGGGGACAATGAGCAGTGACAACAGCAACAACAGTAACCATAGCTATATTAATACTTATAATAATATATGATGTGGTGTGCAGTTAGAAAAGCTCCATATTGCAGTCCAAACAAAGACAAAAGAGATACAACTACGGTTAAAATAATAATTTAATTTGAAAACCAAGTATGTTTAGTACAACAGTCCCTATAGCTTGCTATTTCTGGAAACAAAACCAAAATGATTCCGTAAAATAAACTGATAAACTGAAACTGAAATTAAGTGTGGTGTGGTACAAACTTCATGTTACTGCCCTATTGGGGGCCTTACTAAGCACTGGCTGACCATTTGCTTTCCTGCATCTATACTCTGCAACCAGGAATGTATCTGTACCTCAAACCCGAAACCTACCTGTGCCCACCTGCCTCCACCTGTTCCTTTTCCTCCCCCATGGGGGAGTCCAAGATTCACTCCTTGGCTCATCTGGCAGGTAAACTGAGAGAGTTACCAGCCTAGAATATTTTTACTGGCCATCAAACTGCATCATGCCTTATTTGACAACATAATAATTACTTCGAGCCTTTCTGAACCTTTTGAACTTTACATACAGATCTACTGTAGGGATTTGAATTGATGAAGTTTTATTGAACCAATGCTAATGTACTAATGCCATTATCAAGTCTTCTTATCTGTCCAATTCTTTATCGATTCCCTCGTTGATTCCTGATCAATTTTCTGTGTGTAAAAAAAACCAAAAAAAACAAAAAAACAAAACAAATGGCACTAATGTAATTATAACATAGATTATTTATCCCTGGTAACAGACCTGCTGCTCTGTTGGGAAGCAGCTCCTGCATAGAGTGCCAAATACATTTTAGCCCATATTGCGTAGACAGATTCAGCATATTGCTGGTGTGACCAGGCCTTCAATGAGACCACCAGATTAGATAATAAAGACGATGTTTGTTCCAGGTTCCCCAAAAAACTAACTCTTGACTCTTCAGGTCATACTTTAAATTCTGTTGGAACAACTCTTTCTGATGTAAACCATGAAATTGTTCCTCTTGCCCTCAAGCCCACAGTTCTCTTCACACTTCAACCCCATACATATGTCCTTTGCGCAATTTGCCTACTGTTTACACCTACTTACTGTAACTCTTTGCACCAAAATAGAGCTCTTTGTCCATCAGACCTTATCTTATCACTAGCCCAGTGTGTAACAGTTGCCTCTGGCTGCAGTTCAAAGTGTCCTCGACTTCAATTCAGACAGAGCGAGCTCTGTGTATTTCAGTGTTTTGATGGCTCTCCAGGGTCAGGGCACTTGTCTGCTCCTTTTGTCTCTTCATCTTCAACCAGCAGTAGGTGGTATGACTCACACTAAAACACATTCACTGTCATCAGCGCTAGCTTTTTCTGCCCCTCTCTCTCTCTCAAAAAAACAAACAAACAAACCCATACAAACAGACTCATACCTTTGGCACGCAAGGCTTCCAGCATCCGCTATTCAAATGCAAATAGATGATTTGTTTGAGGAATATTTCAACAACAGTATCACACTACAATTACATTCGGAGAAGCTCATTAACCATGTGGCTTAATACACCATGGGACACAGAGTGCACAGCCTCCCACAGGAACCTGTTTTGCATAACAGATCTCTGCTTGTCACTTAACGTATTTTGTATTTAATATTATAAAGGTTAGAGACAGGTTATCTTACCCATGGAGACTTCAATTAACCACTGTGTGGCTTTCCGGGAAATGTATTTGCCAATGTTATGATATTACTGCAGGCTACAAGTATTACAAAAATACACCACCATAACTGTGTTGTAAATTTACAAGAATACAGTAATGAACTGCAATTGTTTCTAGTAATACATTAGAAATATATTAAAAATGTTATAGTAATTCCAAAATATTGCAAAAAAAACTGCCAATGCCGCTGCCAGTTAATTACTGTAAATTTACAGTGAAAAGTCTTACACTGCAGCTCATGAAGCCAAACCTCGTTCAACTAAAGAGCAAGATAGATATTGGTGGAAACCAAAGCAGGAGAGTGAATACTGGACTTAAAGCTGCAGTAGGCACTTTGAACACACACTGCAAAACCTTCCAACTCTCTGTCTGAAGGAGTTTGTTGACCTGCATAAACCTCACACCTCCTATAGGGCTTGCTTTCCACGGCAAGGGCCTTGACAAGATCCCAGCCTCTCTCGCCACGACAACTTGTCTTCTCAGAGATGCCCCTCCAGCTCTCCTTGGACGATGTCAGAGTACCCCAGCTTCAGAGGCAGCTGCGACGCCAACTAACCACAGGATGAAAGGATGGTCCAGAAATCCTTTTTGACTGCCTCCGCAACACTCTGCTTTGGCAGTGAGGACCAAGAAACAGCAGAGATTTCTATGGGAGAGTTTTGTACGGTTTTTGTAGGGAAAGGAGTTATTGTTAATTTTTTGCAACTTGCTCCTCTCTCTGAAATGAGCTGTGATTGGCCAAGCCTGAAAACCTGAATGAACTGAGCTAAGAGTAGGTGCAGAAGTCTAGTTTTCTCTCAGACCACTTCAATTACAATATGCTGAGAGGTTATTATGGCATTTTTGCTCAGAAATGGTGAAGAAATACTACCTACCCTGGCTTTGACATATCACTTGACAGTGTTGTGTTTACAAGTTGCTGCGCTGTCAAAAAGTGGCCAGAAAAGGTATTAATTTTGTGTAATTAACTGTTAAAGGTCCAATGTGTAACATTTAGGGGGAACTATTGTCAGAAATGCTTTCATTAGTGGATAATCACCTGAAAATAAGAATCATTGTGTTTTTGTTACCTTAGAACTTACATCTACAGACCCCACGGGTCACCTTCCATGGAGACCGCCACTTTGTAACCGCCATGTTTCTACAGTAGCCTAAAATGGACAATCCAAACACTGGATCTAGATAGAACCCTAAGCCGTAGTTTCTCCCTCGCACTTGGAAAGGGAGGGTGAAATGAGTATGTTGCCCACACACTGGTCCTTCCAACCGTTTTTGCTCCTAATGAAGTGATTTTCATATTTTGATTATTGGTGAGTACATAAATAGTCAAATAGTTTTTCTTGCTGAATTGAAATTTTTAACTTTACCACAATTTGTTGCTAATTTTCAGAAGACTGCACAGCGCTGTTCCATAATTTCCCACCATAATCAATTGTTAGTCATTTGGCAAGCCAAACATTTTCTGGTTCCAGCTTTTCAAATGTAAGAGACATCCGTATCAGCTGCAGTGCAAAAAACCATGAACTGAGCTAATGACTTCAAGTGAATGGAGGTACAGCAGTATACCTTATGACCTTGCCCTCCTCATTGTGGAGGCACATTTTTAGCTGGTCAAATAGAAGCAGCATATTTTGTGGCTGCACTATGTTGTGATAAATAGTAATAAAAGGCAAAGGTCCCCAATTCTCTGTGCTTTTATTTGCAGAGTTGGAAAATGGTAGTCAGTAGCAACAAGCAGAGGGGAAGGGTTGGAGAGATGGCAAGAGGCAGTACGCAACTGTAGGTGCACTTGAGTCAATAGGGAATGGCAGACCAGAGAGGAGAAAAGGAGGCGAGGGAGATGAAAAGCGAGGGATGGAAAGAGAGGCAGAGAGGAGAGGGGAAAGGAAAATCAATAAAGTCATCAAACATGAATTGCGTGCTGAAATGACTTCTTAAGTCCCATCAGGAAAACGACTGGGAGGTGAAATGCAGTAGGGAACCTGGACGCTGACTTCTATGTGTCCTTCACCAACACTGAGTCTGTCACTGAACTAACTTCTGCTCCACAATCACAGCAAAGCCCAGCACACTGCACAGAAAGATATGCATCCCCACACTCTTTATGTTTGTCTTCCTCTTTTATTCTATAGGGGTGTTTTCTCATATTTTCGCAGTTGCCAGCACACTAGTAAACATAAAGATTTTACACATCAGGATGAGTTTACTAGTCATAACAAATACTACTCCCTGGGCAATGTTGGCCCGACATAAGGTTTGATTTGGCCTGGCAGATTTTTCTAGCAAACATTGTTTAAATTAATGTATTTCTTAAATTCTCATATGAATCATATACATTTTTGTGAAGTTAAAAATGCTCTTTAAAAATGTAATATCCCTAATTATGAATTATTTTTCATGATCTGACCATGCCGGGCAGAATAACACTTCATGCAGGAAGTCAGTCAATTAAGAGAACTTGGGATCTTAGTACCATTTTGCATCTTAACAATACAATACAATAGAATAGGTGTTCCCTTTCGGCTGGTGGCCAAACATGAAATTCCCGTTTTGGCCCTGCAAGGGAAAAAGCTTGGTCATCCCTCTTGCAGAACTTGTCTCCATGAAAACATAGATTACACTTGGAGCTTGTGTCCACGTAGCATTTGTTTTTCTATGTTACAGTTCTTCCCAATGAGGAGCAAGCGTATGAGGCAGCACACAACTGCCTATAGAAAAAGCTTAATTTTTTATTTGCTTTTGTTGAACCGCCACGTTTCTACAGTAGCCCAGAATGGACAAACCAAACACTAGACAGGTCTAGATATGGCCTTAAGTGTTTTTTTGGAAGTCTAAATGGTATTCAAATTTTTCCCTTTTCTTTATTAATAAATGTAAGGATTTTAGAAACATTAATAGGGCTTGTGGAGATATTTTTGGCGAGGTTTTAAAGGCTTTTTGGTTGTAGTTTACATGGTTGAACTAGCTGATGTACATACCGACTGCTTTTTTCCCCAGTTTATTTAATCCTCTGCCATTCCTGGCTCATTCTTTAATTTCCTTCCCTTCCTCTCCATCACGTTTCAGCCTCTCCATAGCTCTTCTCTTGGGTTAGTGTATTGCTTTGAGTGTTCAGAGGTCTGTGTGTTTGCTTGAGGGCCAAAGTCATAATTTCTGTTGGAACTGGGTCCGTGCCTTTGGGGTTGCGGGGCTGCCGGTGGTGATGGGCTAGTAGACGCTGCTTCACACAAGTGCTGAATACTGACAGGAATGGGCCGTTCAAGGGTTCACACTCCAAATGAGGTCGCAGCGCCTCAGCCGTTCAGCTGGCATTCAGACAGACCCGCTCTCATTCTTATTCAGCCCTCAGCTTTCAGTACAGGCTGCCATTGTTGACCAGCCTAATAGCTTTCTCACAGAGCCTAGGATACGTCTTTGATGAGTCAATAAAAACACTTTGCATTGCCAAACAAGCCAAGCCAAAATCTCATCAGGGAAGTGGTGTATTGCATTGTATCTTTTCTGCATTATGCTTCACCTTTCTCTCAGAAATATCTCCAGTGCCCTATGACATACCATGTCCGAATACCGTACTGTGAACAACATAGATAGATAGATAGATAGATAGATAGATAGATAGATAGATAGATAGATAGATAGATAGATAGATAGATAGATAGATAGATACTTTATTTATCCCGAGGGAAATTCAAGCATCCAGTAGCAGCATACACTAGATACATACATACATTAGACATACATTAAACATATATTAAACATACATTAAAATTAAAATTAACATTCAAATTAAAACAGTGCAAATGGTGCAAATGGAGGAGGAAATTGTCCATTGTCTATTGTCCTCCCTGCCTTGACTAAAAGCTGTTGTACAGTCTGATGGGGGATGAAAGAGTTTTTAAGTATCTTGGTGGAGCTGGACTGGGACAGCAGTCTGCCACTGAACACACTCCTCTGCCTGGTGAAGGTGTTGTGTAGAGGATGGTGGGCGATGTCCAGTATGGACAGCAGTTTGTCCGGGGTCCTTCTCTCTGCCACTGTCACCAGAGAGTCCAGCTCTGTGCCCACCACTGAGCCAGCTCTCCTCACCAGTCTTGCTGCTTCCTCCCCAGCAAACCACAGCATAGAAAAGGACGCTGGCCACCACAGACTGGTAAAACATCTGCAGCAGTTTTTTACAGATGTTGAAGGACCCCAGCCTTCTCAGGAAGTACAGACGGCTTTGCGTACAAGGTGAAGAGGACAGGAGAGAGCACGGTCCCCTGTGGCGCTCCGGGCTGCTGACCACAGTGTCTGACGTGCAGCCCTTCAGTCTGACGTACTGTGGTCTCTCCGTGAGGTAGTCCGTAATCCATGTCACCAGGAGTGGGTCCACCCTCATCTCTGTCAGCTTGTCTAAGGTTCATACTGATAATTAAATTTTCAATTCAATTCAATTTTATTTGTATATCACCAATTCATAACAGAAGTTATCTCAGGACACTTTTCAAATAGAGCAGGTCTAGACCGAACTCTTTAACATTAATTACAGAGACCCAACAGTACCACCATGAGCAAGCACTTGGCGACAGGGGCAAGGAAAAACTGCCTGTTAAAAGGCAGAAACCTAGGACAGATCCTACGGCTCTAGGTGGGTGGTCGTCTGTCTCGATAACAACTCCTTAATCTCCATCAGATGCTCAATTTAGATAATGTTCATTGTCTCCATTATATGTAAGTATATTACAGGGAAAACTGATGATTTTGAATTTTTCAGGCGTTTGCAAGTAGTAGAGCTGAGTGAAACAAAAACTGTGCACTCTTAAGTTTGTGATACACAACAAGAGGTAATGCTAACTATGTCCCAAACATAGCCTACCATAGACCACCTTTGTTGAGTCCAAGACAAGTCCAACACCAGGACTAGTCGAGTCAAGACTGAGTCCAAAGAGGTTTGAGTCCAAGAAAAAGACAAAGTCCAAATGAGAATACAAAAAAAGAAGAATGCTCTTGCCATTGCCAATGAGATTAGTTTTGGCAGCTAGGCATACAATTGCCAGTGCCCGTTATAACCAATACATGTTTTCTGAACAAGCAACCATCATCAAGGGTTTTGTTTCGAAGGAGGACTTGAGGAAAAAAAACAAACCTATATTGCTGAAGACCAACTAGAATATTTGGTGAGACTAATGGCCAAGTCCAAGTGCAGACACCAACAAGTCCAAGTTTTAAATACAACATAATCTAAATTAGCTTCTGTACTTATTACTTCACAAATCACATACTCAAATATTTTTTTTTATCTCAATATTTTCCGCAGGCACTGTTTTACATGGATTATTAACTTATTAAAAACCCTCATAAAATAAGCATCAGTTTCATCAAAATAAAGTCAGAAAACTGTGGACCATAGCGTTGGACCGACTGACATCATCCTTAGGAACACCTCTCTAGTAGATAAATAGTCCTTGTACTTTTATTTCCTACACCATGACACAGTCAATGTTGCTTTTGTGTGTAAATCAGGCAAAGTAATGGTGAGCAAAACCCCAGGGGGAAAGAGAGGCAGGTCTCATTCACAGAGAGAGGTAAATGAAGGTCACGTCTAATCAAACCTATGAAAGGCCTGTGAGTGTGGGAGAGATGTCTGCTGTATTCACTGCCTGTGTCTTTCAAGGAAAAGCTTTGCCTTCCCACAAACACAGTTCTGTTTTGCAGATTTGAGAGCATTAAATGAGCCGTTGTGGCAGGAGATGAAGGCACAGGAAATAACAGCAAGAAATGTCTTTGGCTCTTACAAACACACTGGTATGTAGATATACAAACAAGTATATAGCCAAAAAAAATAAAACACATTCTATCTGTTACTCTGCGTACTTCTGCACAACCTTACATTCTCAGTCAAGAAAACAAACATTGTTTTCAAGTGCAGCTGCAGAAAAGTAAACTAGGGCATTTGTGTGATTTGATGGGAAAGTTGGGTTGGGGTGAAAGAGAGCTATATTAATGTGAATGAGTTCTATGTGACTGAGGCCGGTTTTAAAAGAGGGGAGGGTCAATTGGAAGTAGTCTATCACACATGAATCTGGAGGGGAGGCGAGCACAGAGCATAGTGACAGATAGACAATGGTGTGAGAGCTACAAGAGTTCAAGAGGCAGGAAGGTCTGATTAACTGGTAGGCTGGTCTGGAATGAAACAGAATAGATACAATGATGTCAGTTAATAAAGGAGGCGGAGGAGGAAGGGGAAGGAAGGAGAGGTGGTTATTAAGGATATAAAAACACAAATAATGAGGTCTGAATAGTCAGAATGAGTTTGATAAGATGTAAACAAGAGTCAGGGTCAAATATGGTGCACATCTTGTTTAAATAGAGCTAGATCATCAAATGCACTGTAACATAATGGCCTATAGTGGAGGCTCAGAGGAGCTAAATAGATTTAGCCCAAACTCAGCAGCGCAAGCACATTTTCTACTGCTCTCACCAGAAGCAAGTGAGGCTTTTTACAGCTGTCTTTATCAGGGATTTTACGCTTACAAAATGGCCAGCTCAGCAAAGGACAGAAATGGGGGAGAGGGACAAAAGAAAAGTGGAAAGAAAAATAACAGTGGAGAGGCTGACTGAGGATGGCACAGTATAGTCTGACTGCTTGAACCATACAGATGGATGTAGAGATAAGTGGAGATGAAGAAACAGTTTAGTTGTAAATTCAGCAGCTGTATTTGATTGACACAGCGTACATAGTTACATTTATTTATTATTTATATTATATTCAATTTCTGCCAATAAATCCTCCTGATTGTTGCACACTAGGGCTCACAAAAATTACATCCTGTCCTTATCTTAACACTATCTTGAGATACTAAGTCATCATTTTGAGATTCTGTGACGGTCCCTGCCTAATATGCTGATGTAGTGGACAATTTATTGTTTTCCCTGTGTGTCCTTGAAGGTACCAACAGAAGCCAGCAGCCTGGGTCAGGTGCTCTTGTAGGATAAAACCACAGCCCCGCTTTGCTCTGGCTCTCTCTCTCATCCGGCTCCATCCCCGCCAGCAGCAGCACATTTTCATCCTTTGTTTGACTTCTGCTTGGTTTCCACTTCATAACATTTACACCTCATACTGCTCACACATTCACATATACACTACTGATGTTACTGACTGACACACTCCACATTTATAGTTATTATCTCAGTTGTTAAATTTACTGTAATAAATTCATTCATTCATTCATCAATTATTTGTCATTGCCTAGCCAGGTTATGACAAACTGGGAGCTCGTACAGCTGTGTTTTTCTCGTTTGTGCCATGACTATTGGGTAAGATTTGTAAATGTGGTTTTTGGTACCTAGTCATGCGGTTTGGTGTTTGGAGCTTTTGGGACAATTACATGGTAAAAATTTGATTGTTTGTAGCCTACATTTTGTTGGGCTTTCCAAGTATAGATTTTCTTTGTGGTTCACACTCAAGAATTTTGTGTGCGTAGGTGCAACGTTTGTTGTGAGTGCTTAGGTATGGATCCTTTGTCCTCTTGTATTTATTTTTTTTGTGTATTTTGGGGGGTTTTGTCGACTTTTATTTATAGTGACAGTTGTAAGGGGACACGAAAAATGGGTGAGAGAGAGGGGACGACACCAGCAAAGGACACAGGACACAGGTTAGAGTCGAACCCATGGCCCGTACATACCAGGACTCAGTCTTGGTATGTGGGGCTCCAGCTCTACCAGGTGAGCCACCAGGGTGACCCAGACAATTCTAGGTCATTACTTTGACACACTAAATAATTATTTTGAGGAAGTTGCTCATTGTAATGACTTTCATGATCCTTTCACTTTTTAATCACATTGGCAGTAATGTGCTTCCATATGTTTCACTCAGTTACAGTAGGAACCTTCTGAAGGAAAAAAAACTGCTCAAACCCATCCTTCTTAAATGAAGAACTATAGTGTTCTGAATGAAGTGAGATTTTATTGTTGAAATGGGATAATTGTTAACTCAGTCTGAGAACTGTGTTCCCAAAATACTATCTTGAGGGAAATTGTTAAACATCCTGAAAATCAAAGCCAGTGGCCACACACCTGATCTACCATCCTGGTCAGAGACCTGCTAGGGACTCAACAATCCACCTTTGACTGTCAGCATAAATGTTTCCTCCATTCTTTTATTCCCTGCTGGGCCACTTTTCCCGTCTTTCTAGTGGATGTGAGGGTTCCATCAAAATGCGTGCCCAATTTGTCTGTCCATCTGTCATCCATCTGTGTGTCAAATATGATACTGCAGCTGATACCTCACCACCATCTGATTAAGATGAGAGCGGGCGGGATGGTGCATTTCTTCCCCGCAGTCTGACTGTGAAAAGTTACAATGATGAAAGAGCTACGGAATATTTAAAGGGCGACATTTGAATGCCAAACATGATGTCACAGATGACACTGGAGGAATTATGTGTTTTGTATTCTGGCCTTTAAAAATCACACCAATTGGTCTCATTCACAGAAACTGTTAGTAAAGGTCAAACCTTTTTAAGTAATGTAATGTTTTCAGTTTCAATTATAATTTTTAACAGGCCGGTGTGTAAAGTGATGTCTTTTGTGTCAGTCAAAGATCTTAGCAAGGTGCATCTTTCTGAATGCTTGTCAGAAATATTATGTGACCCTATAACGAGTGAGACTCCACACACTGCTCAGGTGACCTATGTGAACAGGGTGTAAGAAATGAACAACATTTGCTTATAGATTATGGAATTTTGAATGAGGTAGAAGGAGGAGATGACTTTTTTTTAAGGATTTTAATGCAGAAAAAACATATCAGACACAAATTATTGTTCTAGCAGACTATTTGTATATATGTCTTGATACATATATAGAGCAGATCTTTAAACTAAATAAGAGTTTTAACAAATTTTACTTTTAGGTATACGATAAAAGTATGGTCGAGACATATGAAGTCTCAATTCATGGTTATCCAGGTGGAAGATGTAGCAGTGTTTTGTTGGCAAAGACGGACTCACTTTAACATATACTAATCTTATTTATTTTTATGCTGAGCTAGTGGTATAGCTTTACATATGGCAATATCTGTCTGCCATCAATTTGCCCTTAGTCCATCCTTTCATTGGTCGGTCAGTTCAGTGCTATGGGTCAAATTTAATTATGTTGATGTAAATCTACAATATATCACAAGTGTTCCAACATTCCTTATTACTGCATGCTAAATGTAGTGGTCAAGCTCAAATTATCAAGGCTGCTACTGTACAGGGAATAAACCCTTTGGAGTAAATAAACCATTGTGAGAAAAGCAGATGCAGCATTTTCTGTCCCACTATTGGTTAAGATCTAGGAACAGCAAAGCTCTAAGTTTCATTCATGTGATATTTGTATTTTCTGTTATGTAAGTCAACACAGCTTAAAAAGTGTGACTATAGACTTTGTCTTTTTCACAAACAATATATTATATACAAGTTTTTTTAGCAGTTAATGTATGTTTGAAAAGCAGAGAGCAGCCACAGAAGCAATAATTGTTTTTACCCTGTTATCTGGAGATCACAAGTTAATTATCTTGGGTTATCTCGGGTTACCATAGCTTCTTATCTCAGGAAAACAAATGGTTTTGGACTTTTGTTTTCTCGAGCTATTCTTTTTGCTATCATGAAAAGAATATTATTAACCTGAGATAAGGAGATACTACTCGGAATAATTGCAGCCATGGCCATTCTTGGCATCCACAGAGCAATTGTCCCTTCTTAAGTCCCGCCCCTTTCAACACTCATTTCTAATAACAGCTGAGCAAGCCTCGGTCAACTTTCTCCTTTCCTGTACCTAGATATGTGCTAGGCTAATGAATGTTGAAAAGACGATGGTCCAAAGATAAAAGTGAAATATATATTGTCACATCTGAAGTGAATGTTAGCAAAAGCTAAATAAATAAAGAAATATTGTACCTCTTCTCAGACCTCGCAGTGAGATAAGAATGTAACAAATACATTCATAGACAAAGATCATCTTAACACAAGCTGAGTGAAAAAACAACAACAGCTGAAACAATGACTGTATCAGTATATGTTTTGCACAGTTTTTCAAACAGGAGATCTATTCTCTCACAGTTGATCAGCAGCTCTCTATAATGCGATCCACAGTGCTGCGTATCTCCCGTGTTTGATTAATTAGCCCACAATGGGGACGGATAGACAGACAAAGAGGAATGTGTTGCCAGGTGCTGCACGCCGAAAACCTCCTCTGATGGCAACATTATTGGAGATTCCAAAGAAACAGACTGGAGTGAGAAGACAGAGGAATGTGTGGAACAAAAAGAGACGAGTCTGGGGAGAGAATCCCAAAAGCCTGAGATCTGCTGCCTCATTGGCAGCTTAATGGTGTGTGTCATAAATGGTGTCACCACCTCATCTCCTCTTCCCCACCAAACCTTCATCTCTACACAGCCTCCAGCCCCCACCGCACCCTGTCCTCATCTGTCTCCACACAATTCCCTCCTTCCCTGCTGCCTCGCTCTTTATCCTGAGCCTGGCAGATAATATTTCCAGTCCCACAGCAGAAGATCCTGTCTCCTTCTTCTCAGCACCTGCAAGCATTAGCCAAGATTTACACTTTTTGTTTGGGAGAAAAACTGAAAATCTGTCCCTAGCCACTCAAGTCACCAATTTATAAAATGTCTGAAAATGTCAGTTTACAGGCACACTTGCACATGAAAACAACAATGTGAGTTAGCACTTTAAAGCGGAGTAAATGGTATAAAGGTCAGAAGGACTGATATAAGAGAGCGGATATCCATGAGGACCTGCACACTAGTCCAAACTTTATTCTCAAACAAAATCCCTCTTTTCTGTCCTGCTTGTGGCGATGATGGACACAGCTGTAACAAATGAGTCACACCTGCAGAGCGCTGCCTCCTGTGGGCGGGAGCATGAATCACCCATCAACCTGCCTCCGCACAGGGAGACAACTGTCCTGTGATCTGACTGGAAGATATTTGGTTTGCAGCCAGAGACTGAGAGTAAGTTTGGAATGCATTGGCAGGTGGTGACTGACACAAGGTCTTTGAAGGCCAATACTGATATATTTCAGATTTTTAAAAGCCAACACGCAGTAAGTATAAATTAATTAATTAATAAAGTTTTAAAGTTTCTCTAAAAATAAAAGCAATCAGAGTTGCATTTCGATGCAGGGCATGATGGCACAGTTTAAAAATTAGGAAAGTTAAGGTGTTCTTTTTCTGTGTAGACCATGATACTGCATGGAAATGGCAGTTTGAGCACTGTGTATAATATACATTTTAAAGGACCAGTGTGTAGGATGTAGAAGCAGTGAAGTTACAGATTGCAACTGTAACACTGTCTGGTCAACCATGTATGAATTTACAGTGTATTATGACCCTTTCATGATATCTACCTGTGGGTTGTGACTCACAGCTAATAAGGGATTAAAGAAACTTTGGATTCCCTCAATTCAGGTGTGTGTGTAGGTGTAGGTGTGTGTGTGTGTGTGTGTGTGTGTGTGTGTGTAGGCGTGTCTGTCTGTCTGTCTGTCTGTCTTGCCACAGAAACAGTCTCAGACTGAAAAATGTGTGCAGTATTACTAATCAAAGACTGCTCATGTTTACATCCTCATTCATAGCAAAACCCATTCTACACTCTCATATGGCTACCTCCGATTGGTTTATAATATTCATAAGGTACAGAAGCGTAACAAAATGGTGCAGTGGTCTGAAAAGGTAACACAATATTGACGTTTACGTTTGGCTAATTGCTATCTTAGCATGCTAATTTAGTACGTCAACAAATTAGAGATTCACAGATAATCCCAAAAGTAGGTGCATCACATCAAAATAATCCTCCAGTCTCACAGACAGTTGTCTGTGAGTTATCTTAGGGGTGTCCTAACACAAAACAGCGCTGATACAAACTCTTAAGATGTTTCTATAATACTTTCTCTTCCTTTTTTTCCTCTCTACCGTACAGTCAGAATCGCTGGCACTACACTGTGGCATAGCGCCCTCTAGTGACCATGTGGAACCACCAAATGAACTCTTCTGGTCACTTGATGTGGGTTCAGTGGGTTCACAATCAGCTGAATACATCTCGCCAGTTTGGTTTGGTTTTGGTCCCTTCTGGGCTACTGTAGAAACATGGTGGTTCAACATGGCATACTCCATAGAACTGTAGATAAAAACAGCTCATTCTGAGTTAATGAAAACACAACAACTCCTATATTTAGGTGATTATACACACTAATGAAAACATACCTATGAATACTATATTTAATTTCTGATAATAGATCCTCCTAAATGTTACACACTGGAGCTTTAACTGGCAAAACATGAGATGTTTTTTATAATGAAGTAGAAGACACAGAAATTGCAATGTGTTTGTCAATTAGTTTTACACTAATATATATTTATAATACATATAAAATGTCTGCAAAACATTATTTGACAGTGAAACAGTTTGAAATATTGCAGGGAGTAATAGAACAAGAAGGAGAGGCCACAGAGTTGCTGGCAACAAGCCACACATCTTCTCAGCGAGGTAATGTTAGCCAACTACTCTCACACTGTCCCTGTTCACACACTCAAGCCATGTGTTTGCTTCATTTCTTTATTAAAATAACAATAGTTTGTTTGGCTGGCCCCAGAATTCTGTGACCTGCAGTGTTAACGAGGTGTCACATGTATAATAACAGTGCAAGTGCATAATAGTGTCAAAACCGCTTCAAGTTAATTAATATTTCCTGCCAATCAGGACTGCATTCTACAGTTATGTTTTCAGAATTACAGATTCTAACCATCACTCCTCAGTGAGCTGCCTCCTTGGTAAGGGAGGTCCCTTTTCTCAATGCACCTCAATTGATTTGATTGATTGATTCAACTTTTAGCTATCTGACTTCAGTGAGAGACCACAAAATCCCACTGGAGGTACCCAGAATGGTGACAGACTCGCAGTAAGCAAAGAGAATTGACTGATCCCTCTCGGCGATTAAAGTTTTTAAAAATGGCGGAACAACATGAAAGCCTCCATGGACTTGCCCGTCCAATGTATATACAGATAAGAAATTCTTCGCTTACGAGGATAAGTCAGAAAATTGGCAGAGGTAATTTTACACCAATGAGGACACATTTATGAATGAAGACATTGGTTTTAGCTAATAATATACTTAAAACACTACACAATGTCCCTTTAACATGGAAAAACACAATGTAATACTGTTCACAGAACCTTATCCCTGAATGCATTTTTTTTTGGGCCTTTTGTTGGTTTTATTTATAGAGACAGCTGTAGAGAGACAGGAAAGGTGGGTGGAGAGAGAGGGGATGACACGCAGCAAAGGGCTGCAGGTCGGATTCGAACCCGCACAACTCTGCATGTACTATGCTTTTTAAAACCATGATAATAGGGTTAAATTCTGATTGCTGCGTGTCTGATGGAATTTAGCAACTGTTCCAATGACAACACGGCAGCTAAGGCTCATGGGTATTGTAGTAGCTAAGGTGGCTATGGGTCAGGAAATAAAGCAGGTCATCTGCTGATCACAGGATTGGCGGTTCAAACCAGGGGTGTCTCCAGAGGGGGAGAGGGCACTGGCCAGCACTGAAAGCTAATCCAGTGCCACCCCATTATCAAGGGAAGATACGGGAATTATATGAAACTAAATGAGCTAACGCATCCATTGGTACCAATCATATCATGCTAGTGTGTCGGGATGGGGACTAAATAACTAAATAACTAATAATTGGCAGGGCCATTTTCAAAGTGCTTTAGTAGCCGAATGAAAATAGGTTCTATGGGTACCCACGAGTCTCCCCTTTGCAGGTATGTCCAATTTATGCTAATCCCATGCAGGTTTTTGCATGTGATATAAATGTGTTATTTTAGTGTATTTGAATATTTCTGCATACTGGAGTCCATAAACTGTGTTGGAATTGCATACATTTGGAATGACTGGAAAGCTGAGACACATACTTTATTCCACCCCTGCATAATTCAGTACCCCACTTGTGCCACCCCAGTCAAAAAAGGCTGGAGACACCCATTGTTCACCTCCCTGTCCACATGTCGAAACGCCCTTGGGCAGTAACACAACATTTACTTCGAGCAATCTGCCTTTCCAAACTGAGAGTAAAAACAGGATTTCACAGAAACAAAGCTGCAGTAATTAAAACCCATAGAATTGTTACATTATCCAAGAGACTTCTGATGTTTAGGAAAGAAAAAGATGTAATTAAAAGAAAACTCTGAAATGGGATTTACAAAAACTACAAACCAGTGGCTCTTTTCACTCTTTTGTTGATTTGTCTGATTTGTTTCAGACAAAATCAATTGATTTCAATGAAATTTCTGAAATCTGTGAATTCTCTCATGGACAAAGTTAATTTGTGACTGTATGAACAGTGCTCATCTTTGAGGGAGTCAAAAATGAAGAAGGCTGTGAAATTAGCTGTGTTGTACAAGACAATTTTATTTCACCTGTTCTGCTGGAGTACAAACTGCTCCACAAAAGAGATACAGAATGGTTTGTAGTCAGGCAAGACAGACAGTACAAATGCATACCCTAGAAATATCTATCTACCTTCATGTATTGTCTGGTCATCAACATCTATTTTTTGAGATTTTTCTCCCCTTTCCATTTATATAAAAACAGAAGTATGCAGTGTTCAATGGATGACTGACGCGCTGCAGGGATGAAGGAGGGAGGTACTACGGGTGACAGTCGTGAAACGGGACACCCATGGAGACAGGAAGTTTGCCTGTAAATTCAAGCCAATCAGGGGATTATTACTCATCATCCAGAAAATGGAGCCAAAGAGCTCAGGGAGGTTTAATGGATGGAGGAAGATTGAAGAGGGGATCACTGTGCAAAAGCATAGACAGACTGAATTCTTGACTTTATTCTCGAATGTTTCACTGGATTCCACTCTCAAAGATGGAATCATGGAAGAGATGGTGGTGGAAGTCCACGTACTTCACAGCAGTTGTGCAAAATGCCAATGAGGTGCGTGGAAAAGATGACTGAGTAGTTACACATTTTAAATGCACTGTAGGAAATAAGAGTTTGTACTTTTCAGCTGACAGGAAATCAGCTACTGGAGGCAACATTCTCTGAAAAGTCCTTCAGGTATATCGTAACCACCCAACACTTTAACCACAAACTCTGTAGTAAAATATAATCTAAAAAAATGTAAACAACTAATTTGAATACTGGGGGAAAAGATCTCTTCGAAGGAAGGCTGGATTGGTACTTTCTGCGGATACCTACTAACTTTAGACTTGCGATATCATGCTAGAATCCATCTTGCCAGGTTTCAAGCTATGTGCTTGTGTCCAATCCCAGTGGTCCATCTATGTCCTATGAGAAACTACTGGCAGTGTGACGACGTGTGAGACTGTTTGCTCAAAAACAACAATGGTGGCTTCTAAAGAGGTTAGCGTAGATGCTGCTAGCATCAGTTCTATCAGAACATAGTATATTTCTTCATTGAAAGAAGAATAATGGCACTGAAGGCTTTTGTTTTGTCATTGTTTTGCATAATTTATACACTATCTCAGAAATAAAAAAAAAAAATTTAATTTAATGGAGAAAATATAATTTTTGTCTGAGAAATAAAGGAATCTTTTTCTGTCATTGGTCATCAGTTTTATCGTGAAGTGTATGGGTACATCCCAAATGTGAAGGATGAAGGTGCAGTAGACTTAAATGTCTAAAAAAAATTGGTGGTTGGAAAATATGGTCACCCTTCTTTTGACTGATAAAGGCTATAGACTCAAGGCTACTTTAGCCAGTATTGTATAACAATTGAATATTGGACTGAAGTGTCTGTGATCGAGCTGCACTGTGGGTAATGTAGGCCTGAGGTTTTGACAAGGAATGAAGAATGCGTAAAGAAAAAAGACAATGTCTCTGTTTTTTAAAATTGGTGGAGTACTCACCAATGAGCAGTTTGCTCCAGCTCTGCAAAGTTACCAAATAACAACAACCAAGAAATATGGGATTCAGGCCCCGGAGTTAAACTGTAAACAGTTTTCCTGCGTTTTCACACAGTCCTTACATGAATCATGTCCACAATGACTAATCTGTGTTTCAGTGTTCAAAAAACATCAGTGCTTCACCAGATGTCTCAGTCAATACAGCTAAAATAAAGACTGGCGTTTGACCCACTTGACCCATCTAGTCAGATTCAATCTGCATTGAACCACGTAAGGCAGGCCTGAATCACCTTCATCAGCTGTTTTATTTTTGCTGGGTGTAAGCTCCTGAGGCACTGCCACAGCCAGGCTGAAAATAATGACAAATGACTGTGAGTGACGAGGAAACTCAACACTGCATCAACAGATATTGATCCCTAATGATTAATCAATCCAGATATGCACTGCTGAAAGCTTGTTCTGAGTAAGATCCGCTTATGGATTTTGCAACAGCTTGACTTTTGTTCTGGTTGATAAGACTGCCACAATACTACCACTCAGTCATTCTGCCTATGCTTCACACCACCATTACTACGTTGTGCAACAACAATAAGACCCCGATCAATACTTCTAATCAAATGTAACTGTACATGCATTTAAAGACAGGACCTTAAGGTCACTCTAAGACACCACGACTCGAGCTGTGAGAGAAAAATTGACTCATAAAGATCCCGTAAATGCTCAATAGAACTGCAGTCTCTGGGAACAGCACACAATAATGAGCTGCTGTGCAGTTTTGCAGGTGTTAATTGATTGAGGCCGCCATCAGATAATGGCAATTTGCATGAATATGCAGCACAGACAAAACACGAGCGGCGACATTGTCAATCATCTCATGTAAATGTTTCTAATTTTAAAACATCCTCACTAGTGCATGGTTGAGCTGGTGACTAATGACTCTGCTCTGAGCGCGATCACACAGCTTTGGTGATGGTGTATTGATCAGACTTATAATGCCACATCTGTAGCATAGGATATCCATATGCTCAGAACACAAACAAGAGAAACAAATGTGGGCTTTATATGCAAACACATGCATCTTTCATGGATTTACACAACCATAAAATGTACAGTCAGATTTTATTAGCAGCACAGTCATCAGAGATCCTGTACGTACAGTATGTGAGGGCGAGAGAGATAACACATACACACAGAGTGGGTGGGAGAGAGAGGATATAACAGCCCACATAATCCTGCATCTGTTGTTGCTCACTGAGCATGTTTTACAACCACTGCCTCAATTACATTTTAATAGAGTTGATCTCACACAATATGACTGAGGGAAAGGGGTTGGATTGTTTTTATCAGCTTGTGGGCTACTCTCAGAGACATATGGAAGACTAATCAAAATACTCATATCCTATGAAAAAAATGCTAATATCCTATAAATGTTTCCCACGATCAAGCAACAGAGGTGAAGACAATGTTATCACAGTAAAAGACATCAGAGAAAACTGCAGTCAAATCAGTCACACCAGGTGAGATTGATCATATTGATTTTAGGCTAAATGATGAATATGTGTGTTTAATGATAATGTAGGATGCAGAGGCAGACTCTATATGGATCCTCTTAACTAAGTGATGTGTATGATTGAGATAAAGGTCTTTGTCTGTTGGGTAGTGACGGGCATTTCTCCCTTTTCCTGGCTGTAATCTGATCTCTCTGTGTCTGAGCTTGTTTGGAGCCATCATAACAACAGCACATTACTGGAGTAGATGACTAAAATGACCAGTGTGTAGAATGAAGTGGCATCTAGTGGTGAGATTGCAGATTGCAATTAACTGAACCCTTGCCTCAACCAAGCCCCCGGGAAGAGCGCCAGAGTTTCAAATTCAATTTGACATAGTGGCCGAACCGTGTAATTACATCAGTGGTGTACAAAATGTGACGCATGCTGGCCCAAAAAGAGACTATTCAGGTGATTATCCACTAATGAAAACATACTTGTGAATATTATATTCCATTTCTGACAATAGAGCCTCCTCAATTTTCCTCCTAAAACACTGGACCTTTTAAGATCACTTGATTTTCTTTAAATCCCCACAAATGTCCAGGAAAATAGTGTCTCACAAGATTGACTTGAACATGCTAATTTTCCTGTTGATCATTTGCAAACTGTGTCAACATGCTGTCTTTTGAGGAATGGGAGACACCAAAAGTCCAAAGTGGAGGAGTTATAATTCATCTATTCACATTTCTATAACCTTTACTGGAGAAAGAAATGCTACAAGTCTTCAGAAGGCGTGAGACTTTCATGGCACAAATCTTGAATAAACTGTGTTAACAAAAAGTTAAATAACCAAAATAGTTAAAACCACTGACATATATAAAGATGGACGACATGAGTGCTCTCCAAAAGTGAAGCCAAAACATCTTGATCGCCCCCTGGTGGCTGACTGCAGTATAGAATTTGGAGCAAAAAGACTTGATGGGGACATCCCTACTGCACTAATATATACTATCAGGTGCTATATATACATAATTTACTTTGACCCTGTGCATCTATGGCTAGACTGCTGCAAGAGGAGCATAAATCCGGCTTGAGGATGGCTTTATATCTTGTTTTTCTGCCATTTAACTCAAATGTACTGCAGATGAGTGAATCGCCAACTGACAGTGTATCCTTATTGTGACCTCTAAATTCATTGTTCCAGTAAAGCCCAGTCTTATAAAACCATGGCTTTTTTCACAAATGGAGGGTTTTATAGAGCCTCAGAAAGGCATCTCTGGTGATGGCTGGTTCATTACTGATGCTGTGGAGGCTTTAGCACCTCCCAGCAGCACACAATCATTTGCTACATCCTCAGGTCATTTCAGCTATGCTAAAATAGTTACTGTGGACCTGATGTACTGTGTTAGAGCTCAGTCCTCTTCAGCTATTGCCATGTAAACCTGACCATCCCTCACCTGTCACAGTCTACATGTTGGCACAGTAGTCACAAGATCCACAACAAATTAAACAATAATCACTCCACATGTCCATAAGGTCCTGTGTTTTACAAGAGCATACATATGAGTGTTCAGCCCTCCCAGGACTTTGCCAGGTTTGACTGTTTCACGGTTTGAATCACTGTGGTTTCAAAGGGATGAAGCCAGGTTTTTTTTAAATCACATTAAATTTAATTGAGATCACTTGTGTGTAAGGGGCAACACATGATTTTAGATTAAATAGACCTGTATCTTGAAGGCCCAACTGCAGGTAATTTTCATGTAAAAAAAAAAAAAAGACCTACATCAAAAGGACATAGAAACTTTTCAAACAAATATGAGACATTATTGAAAAGTACCAATCAGTGAAAAGTAAAAGATTTCTAAGGCACCAAATATCCCCCAGTGTACGGTGCATGTAAGCGTAAATAATGGAAGGAATATGTCACAGGAGTAAGTCTTGAGAGGTCTGATTCGAGTCAGTCTTGAACTACTTAACCATAGTGCTATCAGCTGTGCATATAGCTTTGGTCTCATGGCTTCAGGGTTTTGAGAGAGAGTTCTGTGCCTAGTTGTAATGAAGGTAAAATGCAAATTTAGTGAAGTAAAATGTAGATTACTGACTCAAAAATATACTTGAGTAAGTGTACTTTTTTACTCATTAGGGTTACTTGTAATGCATTACTATCCACCCCTGCGTGTGTATGTGTGTGTGTGTGTTACCTTTCTATACAACTGTTCAAGATACAAACATTAGCACTATGTATGACTCGTCCAACTGACATCAGATGACAACACATTGCACGGCTGTGTCTAAAATCACTCACTTGTTCATTCATTCACTACTCTATATATTATATATATTCAGTTGTTCACTCTATAGTAAACATTTTGCATTATTATTATTTGCAATGTGGGATTTTTTAGCAGAAAGTAGCAAAATGCCATTAGACAGTTGTTTTTCCTGTCCTTTTGTGGATTTTTGAGGGCAGTATATAGTGTACAGTATAAATTTGCACACTTAGAATCCTGATCACCTTGAATGACCTCCAGTGTGATGCAGTACAACATTCAGACTGCATAAAACAGCAGAAATGCACAGTCTTCTTAACGTTGTCAAAGCCCTCTCCTCCAGAACACGTGTGGTCTATTTTCTCCGATAAGGTGAGGATTCTGGCATCTCATTTAAAAGCCAATCACTCCCTGCAGGGAAGGCCAACACTCCCAGGTGAGGTGGGATTCTGAGAATAGTGTTTAAGTAGTCAAGGCAAATGTGTCAGGGAAAGCTGCTCAAACTCAGCACCACAGGGACCCGCACATTTCCCACACATTATTACAGCTTCACTCTCTTCACTTCCTGTTAGATTTCTTCCAGTCAAATAGACTGGGTACATAAAACTATAGTCTACACATTTCCCTTCTACTTCTCACTTCTCCCTCCTGCTCCAGTCCTCAGGTTGCGTATATGAATGGTATTTATAAATGAGTGCATTGGACAGACAGGGCTTTTGGTGATACAGTGCTGTTAAAGAGGTCAGATGTTTGATTGACATTGTTCTCCAGCTCTTGCAGCTCCACATCAACTAGAGACCATGCAGTATGTTAATCTCAAATCAAATGTGCTGACATGCTCAGATGACCTTTGAATGTCAGTATCTGACATTTTACAAGCCCACTAACAAACAAGAGAGCCTCCCCACAACAACTCATCAACAGTTTCCTCCACTTTACTTAATTGGCTTACAGTACGATACCGTACAATTTCATCTTAAAATGTCCCTAATTGTTTATTTTTAAGTGTTTAGAATGCCCTACTATCATGATGTCACCCACTGGGTTGTGGAGTACCCTCTTAAGGCCTTGAGTTCAGCATTATGGCCATCGCCATTTTGGTTTTTGTGCAGCCAGCATATTGGCTGCGCTTAGTTTTAATTCATCCGTCACAGGAAACAATGGCAACATGCATTGTCACACATGTTCTCCTATTGCATAAACTGTACACTAAAAACATTTTTCGACAAGATTTGAGAAATAGGCAATGCAGTAACAGAATCTTGATTCAGATTTGATCAGTACTGCCTAGTTTGACAGTTTGATCGAGTTTCATGCGTTGCGCTGGTCTGACTCAGTGAGATATAGTGCTTACAAAACAGCTGAATTTGTAGCAGCATCTTAAATTTATCAACTGACTCTATGGTTTTTATAATTAGGGGAATGCGGTTCCAGAGGATGGGAGCCACAACTGTAAAGCATCTGTCAACTTTGGTTATAAGCCTAGATTTTTGGCCCGCCAGAAGCCTTGGTCAGTTGACATCAAAGATCTCCCCAAGGTTGGAAGACACAGTAGTTCAGAAATATAAGATGGAGCCAACCCATGTAGTGCTTTACATGTGATTAAATTTTTTTTAAAATCAATTCTACTTAATTTGTTTTAACCAATTCTCTATTGAATGGGTAAACAAGGTAGATTAGCAAACACTGGAGTGATGTGTGACCCACGACTAGTGTTAGTAGAAGTCTAGCGGCCACATTCTGGACCAACTGGAGCCGAGACACTGAAGAGCAACTCAGGGTGGTGAACAGTGAATTGCAGTAATCAAGATGGGGGGAAATATATGACACAAGTTCTCATTTTTAAGAGTCAGGTCATGTCTCAAGCTAGCTGCAATAAACCAAATTAACTCTCTCTTTCAGAAACAAACAATAGTAGGATTTGACCCTACTGCCACCAGAAGTCAGAAGCACACACTGAAATTAGAGTTCTTAAATCTACATCTATTGTTTATGTGTTCCACATCATCATCTGCCACACACAGCATCAAGGCATCAAGGGTTTGTCAGTGATGGCTAACAACCATGCTCACATTAACAATGGTTTTCAACAGGAAAAATGGATACATAATCAGAGAAGACATTCAGTGATATTTGATTTGACCAACTGTAAATGCTGAATATGCAAAATGAATGTTATTTGCTTTGAAAATCTTGTGAGATGTTTAAAAAGAAAAAATAAATAATATTTGTGGAACTCAAACTAGATATTTCTTTAGTGCAATAATATGTGTGATTTTTGAAATAATACCAAAAGTATTCAGATTGAATTTAATTTTGTTTGTAATCCAATTAATGAGGTTACTAATTACAAAAATTGCCATGTCATTTGCATTCAGTAACTTATCCAGCACTGGATATAAAGTAAACCATAAACCATTTGTGGTTTGTTTTGTACACTGTGTCAGAAAGTGTTAATAATAATGATAATAATAATCAATAATTTAATCTAGTGTAGCTCTGTATTAGGTCCTTAAAAATATAAAATACAAACTGTCTTTTTGTGTGATCATACTTATTGGTCCTCAGTGGGGGGATTACAGCAACACAAGAGACAGACTAAGTAAAAGGATAAAGCCAGAGCAAATGAAATAAGAAGTAAGAGAGATACATCTGAAATCAAAATAAATTCATGCTATACACTGATAGAAAAGAGGTATTGGAGAGTACACCAAGTAGTTTAATTTAATTACATTAAATCCAAAGCAGAGAGCTATACATAATACAACATCTTAATAGACCACTGTAAAACTGTTACTGACCCTTGCTGACCCTAAAAATAAGGCACTTTTAATGAAATGAGAATCTAATTGGCGCTAACATTTTGTTAATCTGTAATTTGCCATCAGTAAGTAGGGCCTTAGCTATAGAGTGGGCACTACTAATTGTAATGAGTGTAATAAGGGGATGGATGGTGGCAGAAATAGACCCTGTTCCTGTTCTGGCAGCTTGCTCCTCAACAGAGAACATCTTCAATGACTATTGACGTAGTAGTCTGTATTAGACACAGGGCCCTATGGATGCAGATGACATTAGATTTACATTTAGGAATCTGCATCTTAGATTAGTCCTCATAATCCCAAATTAGATTGATATTCTTTTGAAGCCAGCGCTCAATAAGTGAGTCAAAAGCAGAGTCGCACAGGTAGCATCCAGGCCTAATGGGGATTTATACAGGGACATAACACAGCACTCACAGCTTGTCAATTTGCAGCAGACAGAGCGGCTCTGCTGGACCATGAACAGAGCCCCCCAAAGGCCGGCGTGACACCTGCTTGGCTGAGGCCCAATGATGCAGCACTACGATGACCAATGAGGCAGGTCGACACTGACTGGACGGGCTGTGGCCCCTGATGAGGACTTTTAGTGTTAGTTGCATACAACTAATTTGAGGAGATGTTTTCTGGTTTCGCCTTGTCTGGATGCGACTGAACCATAAAGATAGAGGGTGACATGTCATTAATCAAACACTGAGAACTTCCATTTGTAACTCAACAGAAAAAGCAAAGAGAAACAGAAAGTTGGACTAGCCTGAAGCAATGAAAGCAATGAAAAAAAGAAAATATAGCCATGCTTTGGCAAACGCACAATACTCTAAAAACAGTTGTCTCTGTAAACCGGGCTCTGCCATAAATACCTCTTTGAAGAGGCTGGAGTGATTGTACCCAGCCCTTGCAATACTTCAGCTTCAAATTTCACTTCAATTTGATAGAGACTCCAATGAACTGCTTGACCCATTTCTGTAACCCCCGAAGTTCAACCCAGTGGAAGGAATGGACGGGAATGGAGAGGTTAACACTGTTGCTGCTACAGTCAAACTAGGCCAAGCTGATGCGGGCGAGGGAGCTGAAGGAAATAAGACAGAACAACGCATATTAAGTGAATTATCTCCGAGCTGAGAGCAACAGCGTCTGTGATCCAGTAAACCCCTGCCCCCTTCATTTGGACTCCCATCTCCAATGAATCCGATACACATTTATACCATAGTCTTTGAAGTCCATGCCTTGTCTGTTCTCATTGACATGAGCTGATAATAGGGGCATAGTTAGAGTTGATTTATGGGTGTGCCGGGCAGATTGCTGTGACAGTATGCCAGAGGTTGTGCCCTGTAATACAGAGGGCTGTAATGAGTGGCCTGCTTGCAGTATGTAGGGGGTCTAGCCCTGGTCCTAGGTATTGAATTGATATGCAAAATGGGTACTCTCTAGGCCTCGGGGCACGGACACAATGTGTGGTCAGACGAAAATGAATTTAACAGGATCTAATGCGACTTGGGTGCATCGCTTGCACCACTGTCTCTCATGTTTGTGTCTCTATTCTAGTCTCTCCCTTTCTATTTCTGTCTCCATATTTTAATGCCTTCACTCACAGAGACAGGTTTCAGACATAGAATATGTAAATCACGTTCCTGGTGTGGTTTGTAGCTATTAAGAGACAGAGAAATTGCTGCCAACTATTATAGTCCTCTGAAATCCGGCACCAGGTATTAATGCAGATGGCCATTGGTATTCAGATGGTAATGCGGGAGTTCATGAGGCTGAGGTGTGCTGTTAAGCAGCATGTGGGATACCTAATTATACCTCTTACATATGGACAATCAAGAACACACTCACCTTGAGCTGCTGTTTTACTGCTGAACAGAAAACTGATTCTAGGTCTTCTGCAGTATACTGCAGGTATGGAAGTTGTGCACTGTGGTTCTGAAAACTAAAATTTCTATGTATCATAACAAGCACATGATGGTCCCACAGAAAGAAAGTTGGGGTCAGAGATAGAGATCTTGTTTCCCAACAATATCCATGAAATTCAACACAGCAATGCTGTCTAGTGCGCCTGTGGAGAGGCTCTTCAGCCTGGGTAGTCTTGTGCAGACTGAGGGGGTACAGGTTGTCTGAAAAACTCGGGTGAGTTTGTTTGAGTGAGTTTGGCTCATTAAATGCAGTTCTTATTACATGCAGGCAATGTTGCAGAAAAATGTGTAGTGTAATAAGTAGTGTAACTAAGTGCTTTCTATAGGGAATAATTAAGAAAAGTAATGCATTACTTTTTCTCAAAGTAACAAATAATGTGTAATACATTTATTTAGTTATGGCGTTTGAACCAAAATCAAGTGGAACCACTGGAATCACACTACAATTTGCTCTGAGGCAAAGTAGATCCATGCTGAACGACATGTACAGTTAAACTTTTGTGTGCTCTGACACACAATCGATAACCAACTGTCTTGACAGTGCTAACACTTGAGGTAACAGAGAGCAAGACAGTCCAAAATAATCCAGAGTCGCCTTAAGTGCCAGGCGGCAGCTATTGTAGGAAACCAAATGAAATGTATTTATTTGATGATTAATTTTTTGCACAGTTATGTTCTGTATGAACATTTTGTGTCTGCAGTGAGCAGTTTGCAGATGTATTCTATATAAACAAGTCCTTGTTATTTTGATAAAACATGTCGCCCGGAGAATCTGCTCATGGAAACTAGTTCTATATATAGACTTTTGAGAGACAGGGATATTCTGTCAGTGTCAGTTGCTAAGAGAAAGAAAGAAAGCACCCACTGATTATTTAAACATTACTAATAACTCACAGCCAGACTGTATGATTTATTCTAATCTGTTACTGTAATTACTGTCAGGCTTTGTGCTGTATACCTCCCACCATTACGTAATAGAGCTGTTTATGTGTGTATTTGAGTAGAGGAGAAAAGCCATTTTATCTGAGCAGAGGTGGGAAGTATGAAGTACATATAGGTATTTGTACTTCATTATATTATTGAATATTTATTCTTCAGACAACTTTTTACTTTTACCCCATACAGTTTTATATATTTGTACTTTCTGCTCCTTACATTTTCAAAACAGGCTTGATACTTTAGGTTTAAAGCATTTCATGGGAATCATCGATTATTACTTTGCATTATCATTGCAGGCCTTCCCAACATTAGGACTGGTGCATATCACTCATGACAATTGTAACGACGAAAACTATGAAACATACAAAAGGGAGACTCAACCCTAGCAAGGTTAGAAATGTCCGATAGAAATGTCTTTCAGAGAAACCAACAAAGTGCTTTTTACTTTTATACTTTGAGTACATTTCATAGCCGGTACTTTTTCACTTTTACTCAGTGCCTGAAATAGACCAGTACTCACAGGTACTGAGGACTGGCACTCCTGTTTTTTTTGTTTTTCGCGTGTATTGCCACGTCTTGTTGAATCTAAGTATGCACCCCTAAACACCTGAGTAATACTTAATTTATGTCAAATATCCATTCCATGAAGACCTGCCCCTCTGGCTCTTGGCTTGCGTTTGTTGCCTTTGTTGCCTTTGTTGGTTTGGTTAGTTAGGTTTAGGCATGACGAGGGAGATGATTAGGGTTAGAAAAATGTTAGGGTCAGAGCCAATCAGAAACAGAGATAGGGCCGTGTAATTGCGTTTCAGCAGACATGGCTAGCTTAACGCTGACAAAACAGCACTGAAAAGGTAAAAAACCCCAAAAGAATTAGGGTTAGGGTTTTGTTGTTGTTAGGGTTGTGCTTAATTAGAGTCCTTGCACCATTATTAGGGACTAAAGAAGTTGAATCAGTATGAATCTTTTGTACACTACTTACTTTATCCGTACTTCTACTCCAGAATGTGTGTACTTTTGCCACCTCTGTATCTAATCATGGCTTCGTGTGCACATTTTAAGGTGGGTATGTTAGGTGATATCGAGCCAACTCTGATGACATACGATATCAGAATCTCAATCAAGAGGGTGTGATAGGGCTGAGTGACCAAGGTTCAGCTGTCCTGTTTAATTACTGACAGTAGAAAAACCTTCCTCTCAGTCCCTCCTCCCCCTACAAACTCCCAGCACATACCTCACCCTTCTACCCCGACTGGCCATCTGTCGATACAGTCAGTAATGCACTCGTAATATGCAACCAAATGGAGCTGTCATTCTCACCCTCATCATGCAAACATGCAAGTGCACACGCAAAGTAGAAAATATTAGTATTACTCAAGTGTGTGTGTGTGTGTGTGTGTGTCAGTGAGTGTGACAGGCAAGTAGGAAGTGTGTTGACAGAGGTGTGGAGGTTGAGGCTGAGCTTTTTTGTTGTTCGCCTGTAGAAGGTGGCAGGTGTTTGAGAGGTAAAAAGTCCCTCTAATGAGCAGAGCAGCCCTGCCAGAGTTGGGATGGGTTGGGGTGTTATGGTGGAGCGGGGGGGGGGGGGTCACCGGTAAAGGTCACCTTTTCTGAATCTTGTCGGCCTGCTGCAGAAAACAGAAACCAGCAAGAAAATAGCAGAAACTGGCACGAACTGCTGCACTGTAGTCAGGATGTGAACTGATGAGGGGATTTGAAAGATGATACAGATATTGAATTATTGTCCTGAAGCTGCTAGTGGGTGAGAATTCATGTCAATATTCAGCACTGCTACTACTTCTAGTAATATTAGTTAATGTCTGATTTGTATAGAATCTGATCTAAATGTCAAATGTAGTAAACTGTCTGTGATAAAAGTTATCTCACAGCACTTTAAGACAGGGTGGAGGTCCCATAGGTTCTAACACACTATTGAATATAGTCCTCCTTTGCCTCGCTGATATGATTTCTGAGTGAAAGCAGGATTTTTAAGTTTTTAATCTACTTGTGCTTTTCAGGTTCTAGGTTATAGCTACAGTAAATTAGTATGCTGATAAGATCCTTCATAATTAGACCCAGCATCTGTTTTATTGGTTTCATAAAACCAGTTTTATATGTGTCATCTTGTACGTCCTCTGTGGATTTAAATGCAAACATTTTTATTTTTGGTACAAACTTATCCTAACACAGGGTATCTGTACTAGCCCTAGAGAAAACCTCATTAAATAGGTAAAAAAAAAAAGTCTCAATTCTCCAAAGTCTTTTTCTATGATCTTTTAATATTTGCTTTTCACTTTCAACTTAAACTACTGTAACTCTGACTAATTGTAAAAGTAAACTTTTTATTTCACCAATGACCATGCCATTTCAATTTCTGATTTGATGGGTGTTAAGGGAAGTTTTCACTTCGGCAGTAGAGTCTTTGGTGAAGTGTCTAGTCTTATTTTTTAGCTTTTCATTATTTCATTATTTTTTTTTGACTGAGAGCGAGTTAGATGTCTATGTCTAAGTGCTGTTTCAGCAGTATATTCAGTTTTAGACTTGCTTTAAAGTGAAATATAGTAATCTAAATGTTGGACAGATGTCTGAAATGTAGTTTTGTTTTAAAGACGTTAAGGGCAGAACCATCTAGGAAGTCGTCATTGGAAACTGTTTGAAAAAAGGGAAGGTTCTTTCAAATAATACTTGGTAATAATACAGGTGATTGGATGAACCATGTGTCTATCAGGGTCTTTCGTGGGCGAACTTCAACCAATTAGATCAACGATAACCAAGTAACATAGTCAAACTCTTAGCGAAATGGGAGAAGAATGAAAACATATTTTCCAAACCCTTAATACCGTTCTTTGCCCTTCTTTCAATGAAGAAAAACTAGCAGCATCTACACTAACCTCTTTAGCAGCCGCCATTGTTGTTTACTTCTCTGACATGTCGTAATACACACCTAGCATTAAACCACACCCGTAGCTCATGCCAAAGCTGCCAGCAGTTCCTCATAGGAAGCTGGTTGGATAAATGCATAGCTTGAACATTCTCATGTGATCTCATGAATCCAGCTGCCTCGCATGGCTAGACTTCCACGACGAGCTGAAATAAAGTTGACAACATGTTAGAAAACAATTGTTTGCTCATTAGCATTAGCTTCACGTGAGTCAATTTTCTGGCTACCTGAGAAATGTGACTGTTTTGGTCTCCACCTACTCCTGTGGGAAATATCTGTCTCTTGAGCTGCTAAATGCTCCGCTATGTTACCCAGCGTGTCACTAACTGTGTCTGCTGCTTGGAGCTGAGCAGGTGGTATACAGAGGCATAAAGTAAGTGTAGACTTCAGTCTCAAATAGTGTACTTTGTTGTACTGTATTCTCCTGTAGTATTGTCCTGGGGTACACTGTACGCTGTGACAGAATGAATGAGCCAGCTCTGACACTAGAAGGAACCCTGCCATTGGCATCACACTGTGATTGTTACATAAGCTGCAGTGCGACTGTGAAGGCAGCAGACACAAACAGGTACAGATCTGTGCTGTCAGGTATTATTGCAGTCAGCACGTCATCGGCGAGTTTCTACCAACACGTTCTGTAAGGGGAGATTACAAGTGAATTACGTTTGGCTCCTGTCAGGAATCTGAGTCACAATTTCCCAGCATGTCTCACTCAAAGGGAACAGTAACTTCACAGAAAACACAACACAATGGCTAAGAATCCCCCGAAGGCTTCCACCTAACAATGCGAAAGCACTAGAGTGAACTTTGAGATGATTCTGCTATTCTTACAGTTGCAGGAGTTGGACTACAAGTTGAAAGTTTGCCTTTAGGAAGGTGATACAGAAAAATAATAAGAAACTAATATGTATGTAATCTGTCTGTTAGGTTATGACACATCTTGTATGCAAAGTTCACCTTTTGTTTTGAGTGTCCAAATTGATGCTTCATGTGACCCTGCCTCAGTTAGCTACTGTTGTACGGATGTCCTGATTAAGTTTATTTTGCCCAACTGATCCGAGTCATTTAATATTGAGTATTTGCCGACACTAAGTCCCTTTAGCATTTGTCTGTGTAAAAACATTTGTGTGACAACTGATGTAAAACAAAGACTCAATCAGACTCAATATAGCTCAATATAGCTCAATACAGCCAGTAGCAATCAGTTAAATAATGCCTTGACTGGCCTGATACTGATCTTTGAGATCTGTTAAGTGTAATGAATTTGGTGACTCCAGTTTTACATCTTTTTCACAAACTTCTTCAATCTATTCCTTGACTCACCCTTCAAACTCTTTAGATATCAAGTAGAGGCCCATGCACACTGCTTAGCAAGTTAAGAAACCCAAAGCTTGACAAGCCTGTTGTGCGTAGTTATGGTTGCTTTGACCAGAGAGTCATTGTTTGGGGCAGGGGTTTAGTGAACAGACATTAGTAAAAGGTGTATCCTCTTGGTAGCATGAGTGTGCTTGGGAAACATCATGGCGATCGTTCAGACAAATTTAGATATTTATTTAATACAAGTGGAAATTATGATTTGTGGCACTACAGGAAAGGGTACAGAGTTTTTACTAAAATTATTAGGAATCCTTCCTACTGAACCATACTAGAGGTGACAGTAGCCTGGAGAACAAACAGTGTTGTAAAGTCTGAGTCCCTGGTCAGTACTGGTAGAACTTGTCAGGGCCAATTCATAATCTTTACCACACATGCTAACTTTTATCTTCAAACTAAACACAAGTTGGCAGGTCAGATCTGTAGGGAGTAAGCTAGCTGCTGAGCAGTATGAAGGCGACTGTTAAAGGTATGACAGGCCCCAGCACAAGGTTTTTATGAGCCTCCCCTAACCCCAACTCAGGAACACAAACATGCAAACAAGCAGATCTGCATTTTACAGACAGACAGATTTTTTAGGCCAGACTACACCATGGAACCATGGATCAATACAAACAACTGCAGTCACAGTAAACTAAATTTAAACACACAATTCACTTAAAAAGCTGAGCAGTTCAGCTGTGTTTGTTTTACTTTTGTCCTAGTAGCTTTAACATTTCACTTGATTTTGTTTTTGAGTTTGCAGCAGTTATTTCAGTGTACTACCAGTACATGCTGAATCAAGTTTATGTCTACAAATACCGACCCGCCCGCGGTGGCTAACCGACCTAGTCTAGTCTCGTCTAGCCGGGCGAGGTGAATGCCTAGCAGCGGCGGGTCGGCTTAGCCACCGCGGGCGGGTCGGTAACGTTAGTAACGTTAGTCAGGGAGCGAGGGCAAACACCTGCAGCTGCTGACAAGCTAACATTAGCTTTCAACCATAATGTGTGCTACCAAACAAAGACACATACTCACCACTAGTGCCGCTGACGGCCGCCGACTCCAATGTGCTTCTCCATGCTCCCCTTGGCTGCACTGTCAGAAACTTCTGAGAGTTAACGTAAATATGACGTAACATACCGCTCTCAGCACGTCATCACGTTGATGACGTGATGAGAGCGGGATTAGCTCAACGTACACGTCCCAAACAGATAAGATCACAACAATAGCATGTCTTCATAAACCACCCTTGTTCGTCTTCATACAATATGTTGGGAAGTTGCAGTAAATATCAATACAATATGTTCTATATCCCTTTGTGTTGTGTCTCTCCTTTGTCTGTTAAGATAACTGAACATTTTGTGAGTCTCGAGGCATTGTCAGCCTTTATATCTCATTTGTAAATGCTTAATAAGCCATAGATAGTGCTCACTTTAGATAAGCTCGCGTAAAATACAATTAACGAGTAGTAAGTGCTTTGTAACTGTGAATTCCTGCATTAATAAGTGTTTATAGGCCATCAATAGAAAATGAATTTGTTGTGACTTTTAATGGAACATCTGCTAACACAGTCACTAATCATTAATGCATGTCTGAATAGTGGATGTGCAAGTGCATGCAGAAATGTACAGTACAATGAAGAGTAAAACATTTATAACTGTGATTATAAGCCACATAGTAATGCCTATTTACAGCAGAATCAGGCTTTATAAATGATGAATTCAGTATTTACTAATCCATAACTAATGTGCTTATCAATGATGAATAAAATTTTTTTAACTGTTTATAAACTACATACTAATGTGTATTCATGCGTTATAAATGATGAATTCAGTATTTATTCATGCTTAACTAATGCTTAATAGTGTGTACTCATTATAAAGTGTTACCTAAAATGATTTCACAAACATGTTTTAGTGTAATGTTTATTGTTTCCTGCTTCATATGAGTTCAAACCAAGCGCTGCTGGTTCTGAAAAACCAACATGGTGACATCTGTAATGCCATAAACCAATGGGTGACATCACAATTTACACTTGGTCATACCATTGGCTCCAGTTCAGCTGCACCATCTGCATATCTCCATTTTTGCTGTTGGGTGGTTGAAAGGCAAGGTATTGCTGAGAAAAAGTCGTGGAGCTCTGCTGCTGTTGACTTTCCATGATAAAGGTCAAAGATTTTCAGAACACCTGTTCCACATTCCAATCACAATGTGGGCTGAGAAATGAAAGACACAAAAGTTTAACTGATTGCTCAATCACTGTCCCCTACGTTGATTCAACCATTATGCGTTTTTAAGTGAGTGAAATGCTTTTTCATTCCAGGTATTCAGTCTGAATCAATGTACATGATGCAGCAATGTCAACATACTGTAGATTGTTCTGTCTAAAATACACCCCCCGTATACATTACTGATGTGCCTCAAGGGCATTAATGAAGTGCAGACTATGAGGGCAGCCAGCCCATCTGCGACAGCCTCAGACATCTGGTGACTTCTCTTGAAAGTTCCAAATTAAAGCAGAAAATCATCTAACCTGATTGGTTGGGACGTGAAGCATGGTAGAGTGGATTAGAATATCAACACAGACAAATGTATGTGCATTCATAAACATCAACACACACACATATATTTGTAAATGAGTACCCCAAAGCAAACACACACACATGCAAATGAGGAAACCAAAGTAACCAGACATAACACACACACATACACACAAACACATGCTAATTAATAGAAAACAAACAGTTACTCAGGCGGTCTATAGGGACTGGATTATACTGTGTCTCTCCTTGCTGAACAAATTGCTCTCTAAATTCAATCAAACACACCAAGCTCTTCTGTGAGTCTACGGGAGGCTGTAATCAGTGTGGCGGAGACTGAAGATGAAAAAAAAGGACAAAACAAAAAAACAACAAAACAAACAAAAAGGGAGAAAAAAGTCAGTGCCCTTAAACTATTCACAGAACTGTTTGTTTGGCACAGGGAGTAAGCAGTCTCCGGGAACAATGTCTTGATTAAGTGCAACTGATATCTGCCTACGGAGAGCTTCAGGCTTCAAGCTTCCACAAAGAGCAGTGAGCAGCATGGGAGCAGCTCTCTGGAAGCTGCAGCCATCACTTACAAGAACACAAAACAATCATCTCGCTAATCAACCTCTTTACCTAGTTTGGCCAGAATCAGAGTCCACTCTGAACCAAACGCATATCTTGGAGGGTTTTCAATTAGCTTTTTTCTGTTTGCTGATTTGAATTGTGGTAGGAATGCAGAGTATGTAGTGGCGATGCACAATTAATCAGAAGATTATCGAAATTGCAGTATGACCGAATGCAACATGCAAATCTTGCAACATGCAATTTTTTTTGATGAAGGTAAAATGTGACAAACAGCACTATAATGAAGTATTGCAGTTCTGCTGAGATACCCTGGCCTACACATCTTGTTCTCCATATGTAAGAAAACATGGTTGTTTGGTACAGACCCCAAAAATGTCACATCATCATGACTTTAATAGTTTTTGTCAATTAAATTTAGATTTGTGACGCAAAACTGTTCATTCCAAAATTATCATGAATCTGATCGGATCACATATATCACAATATATGTGAAATTGAACGCAATATAATGTTTTTATCACATTGTTTTGGCAGCCCTAGTATCTAGTTATTTGTCAATAAAAATACCACATCCTCCCTGGCAGGAAAGGCAGTTTTATTTATTTCAAGTAAATGTATTGTGCTTTACGTTAAAGGGAAGTTGTGGAGTTTTTAACCACTAGTGGTGCTGTGGAGCAGTGTTTTGATGTGTGTCCCCATTTTGTTTATATCAACCACATAAGAGAAAAAGGAGAAAAAAAAGACAAACAAATTAAAAACAAATTAAAATTTCTGGAGAGTAAGCATATGGAGTATAACAATAACAAAGTCTAAATGTTCTATATGAATATCAAGTAGAAAATAACTAATTAAACAGATTTTTTTGAGAATGGCCCTAAGTCTAAAAAATTACTCACATAGAGAATACCTAAACAACAGGCCAAAAGTTTTATAAAATATTTTGTAAAAGACCCCCAGGCCAATAAAACACAGCATAAATTTTAAGACATAAAAAACTCCTTTGAAGCCTACTACACAAAGTTATCTGCTCAACCCCAGGCGGCTGAATTAGCAGCCATATCAACATTTTTAGCATCCTTAGATTTACCAACTATAGGAATAGAGCAGAGTAAAACAATAACTAAGAACAAATAGGTTTTGTGAAGAACAAACCCAGGACAATGTGAGGAGGGCTTTCCACCTCACTGACTGTGTGAAAAACAGTAACATTGGATCAGTAGTTATAAGTCTTGACACTAAGAAGGCTTTTGATTCAGTCCGATGGGAATAGCTATGTTTGGTCCTTTGCTTTGGTTTCGACAAACAGGTAGCTGGATACCTGAAATCTTTATATTGCTTTTCTGTAGCCCAAATTAAAATAAACATGAATTTATCGAAAACAATGTTTCTTGAACAGGGACGTCAACAGGGATGCCCCCATAGCCCCACACTTATTGCTCACTTTATTGAATATTTGACAATTAGACGACAAAGATGAAAGAAAACAGGGGTATTAATTGGAGATACAGGACATAAGATCTGCTTGGTTTGTTGGTGTGACAATACATAGAATACAAAATGGAACAAAGTCAAATAAGCATACCTCTCCAATCCATACTGGGAGAAAAAACTCTCCAAAAGAAACCAACTGGATTTCATCTGACATAAAAAAAGACCTGGAATTTCAAAAAATGTGTGAATATTACGCTGGGTGGCATATGACACAGAATGTATATATGCTGAATTGGACAGTAGATTTAAACAATGGATGAATATCGGTATCATTTCATATTCCTTAATATCCTCTAACAAAGGGTTAGATATGTCTTAACAACTCACTGAAACTTGACATGATTACTTTTGATATGTTCAATTGAGACATTACTTTGATAAAAAAAATATTAAAAATACTGGAGAGAATGGAATGACTCTGATGAAGATCTTCATTGAAGCATATAAAGGTAATGGTAACAAAACATTGATTTCCAGGATTTATTCATCTGTACAATGGAAGAGGGGTCTTCCACCTGAAACATTTTAAGGTTTTATATAACTCCTAGAATAAAAAGAAAAGCAACAAACCTGACCATGATCAGTGTTGGAGAATGTGTGGTAGTATGTCTGCTGATAATTTTCATATTTTCTGGGCGTGTCTTTATATTTCATCTAACTGATTTTAATTTTAGTGTTAAGTATTTGGGAAATTGGCCAACTGTGCTGTAAAAGCAGGACAGATATTTACTACAAATACTACTAGCAGGTAGCAAAAAAAGCAATAACCAGGAAATGGCTGTGTAAGGAGTCCCCAACATTTCTTGAATGGACTGAAAATATTCAGGAAATGTTATGGACTTTTTCCCTGAGACACGCAACCAAGAAATGTGAAAAATACTGGAAAAACTGGAAGTCTTCTTTGAATCTTAAGTGACTGTGCTGCTTTGTATTTATATGTAGAGCTTTGTTGTGGTTCCTTCTGTGGTGAGGTCAGTGAAATGGACTGTAGTTGTGATTGGGTGAGGGACCCTGCTCTACTTGGGAACAACCCGGCTTTGTTACTGTGGGAACCATGGACCTTTTGGTGACTTAAGATTTTGGGGGACAATCATTGGTATGGGGGTTCCATGGACCTTTGCACTGTGGCACTGTGGATGTACAGTATCTGATGATTCATCTTACCTGTGATGGCCCTGCCTGTTGTTTGCACGTAAGATTCCCCAATTTGCATTGGTGGACTGACATAAATGTTCAAGATGCGATTGCCCCAATTTAAAAAGAAGTGTGCACCAGATACTATTTGGGCTGAATGCAGAATGCTAACATCTTTGCATCAGTAAAACTTAATTTATCACAGTGTTTCCCATAATATCATTTATTTGTTGTGGCCACAATATCCACATTGACTGCCACTGATTTTCTTTTTTATGTACTATTTAAAGGTCCAGTGTGTAGGATTTAGTGGCATCTAGCGGTGTAGCTGCTGATTGCAACTCATTTGTTTCACCCTTCCTTTCCAACTGCAAGGGAGAAACTATGGTAGCTGTGGGATATGTGAAAAACACCAACCGCCCTATAGGTAGAGTCAGTGTTTGGCTTGTTTTGGGTTCCTTCTGGGCTACTGTAGAAACATGGCGGTTCAACAATGCGGCCTCCACGGAAGGCGATCTACGGTGTCTGTAGATAAAAACGTCTCATTTTAAGTTAAGGAAAACACAACAATTCCTATATTCAGGCGATTATACACTAATAAAAACATAGCTATGAATATTATATTCCATTTCTGGAAAAATTGGAAAAATCTTATTTCATTGTATATCTACGTGCAGCGTATTGATTCACTCAGTTGGCCCTTGCCTCGCTCTAGCTCTCTCTATCACAAACAGACATTAATAACGAATTAATAACAAAATGTTTTCTTAACCTATTAGATGAAGACAAACTGCCAGTCCTACAAGAGGAGGACTCAAAGAGCTGTGAGTTAGCAGCAGTCTATCTTTCTCCCTGCCATAAACTGTGGCACAGTGAATGACACACGTTGTTGCTGTTATATTTGATGATAGGTTATTTGCTGTGTCTTGTATTATGTTTCTTTGTTGTAGTATCTTAATTTGCTATAGTATGTTTTCAATGTCTGCACCCTTCCTTTGACAATATGTACTGTGTTTTGTCATACCAATAAAGCCATTTGAATTGAATTGAATTGAATTGACAGCGGACCTGTCTGTACATAATCGTCTGTGCACACCTGGCATCTTCAATGTGATTACCCCGTTCAGTTCTCCAGCAGTTGGGAAACAACCCACTGGAGCTTTACTTTGGTCTTGAGAAGCTGCAGTCTTTATTTGCTGACAGACTGTAACCTACGCTGCACATTCACTGTTAAACTGACAACTTCACTGCTCTCTTTTCCTCTGCTCTGCTACCATTCACCATCTCTCTGCTGCTGGCTCTCTATCACAACCACACTGCTAGAAAAAAAAAAAAAAGAAAAAGTTGTGATTAGTGATCGCATCAGTACAGTCTCGGACGTGTTTGGGGTCTGGTGATTTAGTTGACTTGGCATTCAAAGGAGAGATGATGTGGATGTGTGGGGAAGGAGACAGAGTGGTGGTCAATGGTGAGGCAGAAGTTGTGAGCATAAAATTCAGACTGATTCCTCCTCTCTTAACTGTTTCTCAGGGAAATAAAATCTGTACCATATTGAATTACATAGCATCATATTCCTTTGCATCACATTACGTTGAATGCAATTAAACCTGCAGCCCTTTGCTGCATGTTGTCCCCTGTCTCTCTCTTCTGCCTACGTGTCCTATCAATTAAAGGCATAAAAAAGTCAACAACAAAAAAAACCATAAGAAAAGAAAGTTCATAAAAATTACTACTCACAAAACACTCACTAAACTATACACAACATCACACTAACATACGGTGCAAAAAACTTTAAGTAAATGTCCTCAAAAGACTGTGGATGGTTTTGAAATGTATCCACATTAAAATGGACGTGTCTACACACAAGGTTTAGTTTTCTAGTAACTTCTAGTAAAGAATGAAGCATTAAGAATGCGTCCAAACTGTGTCTGTACTGGGTTTAGTGAATTACTGTATATTGGATAAGCAAGTTAATGCCCAGGCATTACCCATGCGTTTTTACATTTTTTCTCCGCCACCAGGATGTTTTTAGCCGTTCTTCTATCATTAACTGAGTAATTGGATGAACCACGAGAAAAAGACAAAAAAAATAAATAAATTGTGCTTGCACAATTAGGCAGCAGATCCCACAGCATTTTTCTGTCCCTCATGATATTCAATCATGGACTAAAATTATTTCTGCCACTCTGATTTAATTTCCTCATCCACTGTGTTAATTAACAAGGTGTGACAGCTGAAGTCAGACGTTTCCAGTGTAAGTATTCCCTCTTAAGTATAATTACAAGAGTGCACTACGCTACACTGACAAAGCAAACAATAGAAACAGACCATTTTACATGCCAAACATAAAGAGGGTAGAGTACCTCGGGTGTATTACGCATTGTATCGATACCATTCGGGGCGATACAATGCGTTCTGATACAGTTCTTAACATTTCTTTAATGTAGACATTTTTTTTCCATTAAAAATAAAAAATCCTCAATCCTATAAGTGTCATTGCTTACATTCGATTACACAGATTTTATAAAATCTATGTAACCTATACACAATTGTAGCTGGAAAGTGTTTAATATCCGTGTCTTGCGTGTTGTTGCTCGTGTTAGCTGTATTAGCCTCCGCAGACTCCTCGTCACCAGCAGAGGTATCACCGTGTCGTCTCACCAGCTGAGTGTTAAGATCTGTCGTGCTACCGCTGTAATTCATTTCTGTCTGACAGATGAATCTGTGTGTGTTCGAAATGTACGCATATACAGTTCAAAAAGGTGTAGTTGTAGAATATGTGGAAAGCATATTTCATTTCAATTTATTACAATTATTGGATTTTTACATTCATTAATTTAATCAGAATTCACATTTATGTAATGCCATTAGATAACCATTACCAAAATTAAATATGTAACACATTGAGGAGGAAGCCTGTTACTGCCTTTGATACTATTTAGTTTTTATTAGCAAAAAGCTTATACATGAGAATTCAACAAGCAAATGTAATACTGACAAGAGCTAATTATATTTACAAATCTTCATAAAACATTTCATATACAATTTAAAACAGTATAACTATCTCTTATTACTTGATATTTACTAAAAATAAAAACAAGATGTAAATAAGCTGGAACACTGGCCTAACACGGTGACAAAGAAAAGTTTTAAAACAGGTTGTGAAAATGCATATATTTAAAAAAGCTTGTTGTTCCTGGTTGATTATAAACCCCATAACAAACCACATGTGTACACAGGCCACAGATCATGAGCTGGCTCACTTGCAGCAGTCTTTTAAACCCCATGACATAGTCTACAGTTGAATATCCTTGCATGGCTTGAGTTGAAAAATCTGTCTCTCTCCAGCATACGGTTCTATATCAATTTCCTTATTTATTTTGAACAAGGGGACAAGGGGGAGCCTGAATCTTTCCAGTCATTCCAAAATCCTTAGCCTGTCACTATGGCTGAAGGTTCAGTTTTCCTGTTGTATCCCACACAAATAAAAAGTGATTCCAATATTTATGAGTGCCATTTTCAAAAGTGTGTTTTCATGATTATCGTGATACTAGTGTGCACTGCAGTTATTCTGGCCAAAATAATTGTGACATGGAATTTTTCTTATGGTACCATGTCTAATCAGGTTATACTGCAACAATCAGTCAGCCATGAGAGTGACCTCTCTCTTCGTCTAACAAGACAAACAGCGTCTTCATTTTCTTCATTCATGCCATTGTTGGCAGAAAGTTATTGTCCAGATGTTGCCAGTTTCAGTAATATCCCAACACATTTACTGACATATAGATGCTGATAATGAAACAAACTGCCCCCACGTCAGATGTGTGTAACAGGATATACTGTGGTAAATAACAGAGAATCTTGTGACGCCTGGTCTTTATATTGTGGTTTCCGCTCGAACAAAGCTAACGTGCTTGTGCGTGCCATCCTCTGTTTCTTCTGTTTATTCATCCTTAGCCTGGTACACAACTCGTGTAAAACACCCATCTTCATCCTGAGAGACAATGTGACATTAATTACACATCTATTTAGGATAATTATAATGTAATTTCTACTACTGTGTTGTTATATTGTGACGGAGGCTGACCCCTCCCACCCCGGCCACAAACTCTTTGACCCTCTCCCCTCTGGCAGGAGGTTGCGGTCCATCAGGACCAAAACCTCTCGCCACAAAAACATTTTCTTCCCGTCTGCAGCTGGCCTCATCAACAAGGCCCAGATCCCCCACTGACACTGACTCTTATACCCACCCTGTATATATGCATTACATTAATGCACTCCCGTTTTCTGTACAGTTTTCCTATCTTTTCTTATCTTTCTTATCTTTATTTATCTTTATTTACTACTTAGTACTTTATTCTTGTGTGATTTTTGTGTGACTTGTATATTTTTGTGTGATTTATATATTTATCTTTTTATTTTTTATGTGTGATTGTATATTTTATGCACCATTGCACCAAGACAAATTCCTCGTATGTGTAAAAACCTACCTGGCAATAAATCTCATTCTGATTCAGATTCTTCTAAGATACATTAAGACAACAAAGATGAAAAAATAGCAGCTAAAACTGTAAAAATGCTAATGAAAACTTAAATATATATCTATACATATGAAATTGCCAAATTCCTACTGTTCATTACCTTATTCCATCTTGTTTGTGCCTTGGTGTCAGCTCCTTTCTGGAGAATTGGACGTTCCTTATCTGCAAAAATGAATGTAGCATCATCACAGAGTAGCAACAAGCAAATATAATGATACTGACAGCTTACCTTAAGTAACTGTTCATTTAAAGTAAAACAGGGTTAAAAACATTAAAAAAGCGACTGTGAGACAACAGTAGGTACCTGCTTTCTGATAGATGTGATAAATCAAAATAAAAGAGAGGACAGAGGACAGAATAGTGATTGCTGGAGACAACACCATCATCCAGGACTCAGCAGACACAGGGCAGCACCCACTGGAGTCTGGGCGGGAATCTGTATCAATTACATACAGTATGTTATAGGATTTAAGGGTGTAAGAAATGTTATATATAATATTGTATTGCAATATTTAGTTTTGTATATATTCTCCCAAAAAATGTTTTTGGGGGTCTACAGCCCCAATGGCCAGATAACAGCGTTGTAAACGTAGACTGCAGTCAGTAAAACCTTTTAAGAATATCTGCGTCACCACTGTGATGTTTGAGTAGTAAAATGGATGACATTTACCTTTTCCAGCTTACACCTACGTTTTCAAATAAAAATCAACATAAAACTTGATTAAAGATTCCTTAAAATAAAAAGAAATATCAGACCAGCATACTTACCTAAAATGATCCTTGTTGTGACGTTGCCATATGAGTAATTCAATCTCTGAACAATGCATAACTTATCCTCCACTGTTTTCTTTACAGTTCCACAGTAGTAGAGACCCTCATCTGAATCAGTGATGTTCTTGATCAACAGGTCATAAGATTCAGAGGAAGAGTTTCTCACAAATTGATAACGCGGGAAAAGGCTCAGACCATGCATAGTGGTACTAGCTCTGGTCCCGCAATGAACCAATGTTATGTTTAAGGCCAAGAGTAGGCTGGTTCTCATGAGTGCAGTTTCTGTACCACACTATATATACTCCAGTTGATATTTTGCAGTCACAGTAGACAGTGATGTTGTCTCCTGGTCTGACTGCCACCTTCAACACTGGTCCAGAAATCCAACCATGACTGTAAGAAACAACTCCTGGAATACAAACACAATGGTAAAAGCAGTTTGAAATGTGCTCAGTGTTACAGGATTCACATTACAGCAGGTCCAGGTTTCTGCTCAAGGCAACAACAATGAGAATACAGGTATAGCGAGGAATTATTCTCAAACTTCAGATTCATAGACAAAGGAATTACCGAAGAGAACGACCAGCATGTGCAGCCCGTCCATGTGTGACAATGATCGAGGGTTAAAAGACAGTGAAACAGGTCTTACTCACAGATATCATGCAGACTTTTTTCCATTAAAGGAAGTATAGGCTGTGATTGGCTAGTCAAGTGGAACATTTTCTCCAGTGGGTGTTTTCTATTGGTGTAATGCTGCATGGCAATAATGTTTCCTCTGTGAACTCACATACCACCAGATGTGTTAGAGTTTACACTATACTAAACATGAACACTCATATAGAGTACAGGTAGAGAGTCCACTCTGAATGTTGATCATTGTAAATTGTCCTTTTATTGTTGTCAAACTGAACTTCCTAATTCCAACCTCTTCCCCAGTGACTTTCCTTCCCAAAAAAAACCAAAGCATTGACCTTTTCTGAAAAGGTTTAAAAATTATTTGAATTTGTGTACAACCACAAAATAGAAAGGATGTTTGTCTGCACTTTAGCTGTTTCTGATAGGTCATATTACCTCTGAGGATATCTGCCTGACAACATCAAAGTGTCACAGCTTTGTGGCGGTAACCTGCAACAACCAGAATACTCTTGTCTTTTTACTGGGGCAGAAACATAGTTTAATGATACACTGTGCCTGTGTATGTGCATGTGTATATACCTGGATTGATGTCTGTGCAGCGACTGATGTTCAGTGGTTTTGACAATGAGTCTGTTATTGTTATGGCTATATGTGTTTTCTGTAATTACATTAAGTAATATGGTGTTGTGCTGAACACAGATTATCTGTATGGAAATGGTCGAGACATATAACCTTATAAAGAGTTTGATAGGAGGTGTAATCTTTGAGCGAGTCAGATAATGAGAATCTCTGTGTACGAGATGGAAGCAAATAATGCTGGATCGATTGTCAACCTAGTGATATTTTTGCATTTTGTAGAGTATATCTATTAAAGGAGTCATATTATGCCCCTTTTGAGGTTCATAATTGTATTTTGTGGCTCTACTACACTAGCTTTATTTGTTTTAATGTTCAAAAAATACATTATTTTTCTCATACTGTCTATAGCTGAGCACCTCTTTTCAGCCTCTGCCTGAGCTCCTGTCTCTTTAAGGCCCCCCTCCCGAAAAGCCCAGTGTGCTCTGATTGGTCAGCGTTACGACGCGTCCACAGTTTATGCCCTCCCACTTCCGCCTCAATGCTTCTGGTGTTTCAGCAGGCTTGATCACGCTGTCCCTCGTATCACAACATAAAATCCAGACAGCGGATTTAGTAACTATAGTAACCTGCAGCAGTGAGCTCACAGACCAGGGCTAACAGGCTGCAGCTGCTGTGTGCTAATCAAAGTTACACAATCTTACCAAACTCATTAATTCCTACAGTTTTATATTAGTCACGGTTTTACTTAGGAACAGCACTGAGCCACTACAGCCTCTCTGTGCTACTCAAAGTCACACAGCCTTACTAAAGGAATACATTCCTGCAGTTACACATAGCTCTGTCTTTACCTCGTACTCGTCCATCACGTGAATTTACATATGGCAAAACACACCTGAATGGAGAAGAAGGCCTTCAGCTAGCTGGCCTTAGGTAACGTTAACACATCAGTAGAAAGTTACACAAAAAGCAACATGAAAGACAATCACCAGCATCCACCCTACTACTCCTGGGATTCTGAGCTTCTCACAAGGCTTAACGGTCACACAGCTTCTGACTGTCCCTCGTAGTACAACAGAAAGTCTGACATCGGCCCAGCCTGTGTGACTACAGTGTTAGCCACGTTAGCTGCACATGTATCTTCACATACACCCTCTGATGATGGGAGGACATGTAGACGTCCGTGCTGGTTCGAGCAGCAAACATCTTAGCTCCAGGCTCTCAGTAACAGCCACTGCAGGGCAAACATGGCAGACAGCAGCAAAGGCAGCTCTTGTGCGTGGGCAGTGGTTAGTCAGATGGGAGGTGGTGCTATGCAAATGACTCCCTCTGTTATGTAACAAACGGAGCAAAATCTGAATGGAGCGTTTGAGCTGAAGACTGAGTAGATTTTTTTCACAGTTTCTGTGTTGGTAGGCCACCCAAATACCCAAATATGTGTGTACAAACATTAGAAAAGTGTATTTTGCTAAATATGTCCCCTTTAAATATGTTTCACCACATTGAGCCTGTGTGACATCATTCTGTGCACCACTACACTCACAAGTTATAAACATGGGATGGTTTGTCCTCTCTACCATCCATCCCATACGACATTACTATTGCCATGCAGACTATATTTTCAAAAATGAGACTTGAACTGCAGCCCAAGGAGAGTGAGTGAAATATTGTGTGACAAAGTCATGCCTGCAGACTTAATAGATGATGCTGATTAAAATGAACTTAACTGGGCTGAAAACACAACTTAAATGCAAGGCAGGCTGAAACTGCTTATATTTCTCAGTGAGTGTGTGTGCATTTCACAATTCTATTGCTGTGTGTGGTGGTGCAGATGTTATCCAGAGGATTTTAGCCTCGCTGTTATCAGCTCAAGCCCCTCTGCAGCATGGTATTGAGAGACTGCAGCCTGCAGAAACCACAACTGTTTCCATCCACTAATAAAACTGCACAATCACCCGCTGCAGCCAGCCAGGGGCCTGTATTACAAGGTGTTACCCTGTGCATGCATGTGTGTGTATGTGTGTATGTGCATTTGTTTTCCATTGACCTTAGCAACTAACTACACAGGAAACCGTGTCATTTTTTTAAGTAAAAGTAGCAATACAGCAATATAAAGATACTCCATTACTCCTTTAGCTGCATCAGTGTCAACAGGACAGTAATCTGCTACATCAACCCACATAAGGGGCTGTTTTTCAGTGTGGTTTTCCTGTGGACCCGATCACATGGGCAACACAATGTAGTTCACTTAACTTCATTGTCACTCTGTATTGTGTTGTAACATCTTGGAAGTTTTAAGTGTAGCAATCTTGTGATTTGTCCATCCATGAAAAATATCATTACTTGAGTCTGATTCTCATTCAGTTTCACCATAACCATAATTTTCCTGATGTAGCTGCTGTTAGCGAGTTAGCTTAGCCGTACTGACCTGGATGCCCAGGACTGGGTGTTCAGAGCACTGGAGGACTGTTGGTGTTTACACTGGTACTCAACTGCTGGGAGGAGGAGGTTTTCAGGGCTGGGACAGGGAGAATGCCGACAGAGAGCAGTGCCAGATCGCCTGGTCACACACGTTCTCATATTCCAGATAAACAGTACACTAAAACATATTTGTGAAACCATTTTAGGAGAGAAATAGTCAACGCAGTAACAGAATCTGGATCCATATCTGATCAGCACTGTCTAGTTTGACAGTTTGAAGAAATGTGCTGAACCCTTGATGAAACCTTGGATGGATCAGAAACAAAGTTGCTTTTCTTAACAACTGAAAGGTTCACATTTTGGACTTGCGATGTTGTCATCAGACCATGCCAATGTAAAAACAGTGCACCCGTGTCTTGATTGCCATTTCACCTCAGAGGATATCTGCTTCCTGCTGTGAGCTGACTCTTCTGGTGTCAATCCTCCATGGTGGTAACTTGCAACAACCAAATTTCTCATTTATTTTCAAGTGGGAAAAAAAACAATTTTACTGTGCTTCAGCATGCCTGTGTATGACTATGCACATGCAAAGGTGTGATTTGCTCTGCAACCACTGTTGCTCTTTTGTTTAACAAACAAACGCTAACCACATATACACTGTTCACTGTGAGACACACAGTTTGTGCCTGAATGTGAGAAAAACAAGAGATAAATGGAATGTGGTTTATCTCTTTGTTCTCTCAGACTGACAGCATCACTGTAATGTCTTTTTCGTATTACGGTGACATGTTCATTGTTTTTTAAAAATGTTTTGAGGCTTGTTCGTTGACTGAAAAATGGCTTTTTGGTATTTGGTAAAACTACTGAAAATGTAATAAATATTTTTGTTTGGCTCGTCATAAGCAAGACTTCAAGAGTACTGGGCATTAGAAATAGCTCCACCAGATATATATATGTTACATAACCCAGACCAATTCGCTCTGCAGGACTGTGAATGTCAGTGTTGCCTGAGAACCTTACTGATCATATGAGCTACAGTATAAGATGCTTGTGGTTACTGTAATTAAAGGAAATTGAATAATAATAATTATTCAAAATTTGTCTGAAATACATTACTTTAAAAATTATGCAAAAAAAACAATACAACATAATTGATTTCCAAAGTCCCATTTCCAAAAGACACTTCCATGTAGACATGATAATAGTAATGATAAAAATCTTTATTTACAGAGCACTTTTCAAAATCCAGATTGCAAATGTAAATCACAATAAAGAAAGGAAAAGAAAAATAAGGCTGTCTATGTATGTAATGGATGGGAAGAAGTGGGCATCATGGGGATTAAATTCTAAAAATTAAATTTTTGCGATTAAATTCTGGAGTTGACCACACTCCCTCTAATATGACTTCCGAATGTTATTTTTTTATGAACATTGGGTATTTATTTAGCGAGAATTTATATCTGTTTACAGTACTATTTACAGTAAAAAAATTTGGTGCACTGTGGGTCCATCACAGATTTTTGATGATTCCAATATCTGGCTGGGTCGTATGTGATGACTGAAGATGCTATGTAGCCAGTTTGGTGTCAAAGGAGCAAAAAATGTGTTTAGTTTTGCAAATTTGGCGAACAAAAAACAGTGATAGACTTAATAATTCCTGCCAGCTCAAAGCATCTGAATATTTCCACCAACTAGGCCTACATTGTGGTGAGAGTTTCAAAGCGATAGCACATGTGACTGATTTGTTGTGAATTGTCAAAGTTTTCAACTTTAGACAGCGCTGTAGTGCCACCATCACAACTATTAGACCACAATGCCAGTCGAGGCCATTTGGCATTAGGGATGGAACGATATATAATATTATCGCAATATCCCGATTATCATAATACAAAACACTTTATCTTGGTAAATTTCCATTATCACAGTAATCGTTAATATCCTCCCATGGCTTGACTTTTAAAAGGCTGACAGAATGGTGCAGATGTATGCCTATACATTAATTATAAGACTCATTATCAATCATCATTATACAATTACATTTTTTGTATGATAGACTCTCTACACTCTAGAAGTATTGATGGCAGAATATGTGCTGAAGTCAGAACTCTGGGTTTTCTTCTTCTTTGGTCTCTGAGACGGCTGACGGATTTCCAGTGCAGCATAGCATACATCTTCATCCTACGATTGGACATTTGTTGTTTAGAAGCATGATCATGTAGTGATTTAATGCCATGACTATATTCTACTGTTACACCTACCTGACTCAGTCTTGTTCGACCTCTAGTTTCAGGTTTTTGTTGATCAACTTGAGGTTCTTTAGCTGCACACATAAACACACCATCATGGTACACCAAAACTCACACAATTAATTAAAAGAGGAATCTACCTATCTTTGTGATTTAAATGATTTTTGTGGATTAATTGTCCAGGATATTTCTGACATGAACACATTAAGTTTAAAAAGTGAAATATGTGACTTACCTGTTTTATGACAGATGTGATAAACCACAAGTGAGGAGAGGAGAGAGGAGAGAACAGCAGAAGCTGGACATAGAGAGAACAGCAGCACCCGGTACACAGCACAGTCTGGGTTCTCACGAGGATCACCAGAATCTGAGTCTAAAACAAAGTTGTGTTGATCAGCTTCAATAAACTCTGATCTCACAAAAATGTCAGAATGAAAGCGTATTTATTTTTCATTTTCCTGCACACAGTTTTAAGTGTATTTAAGTGTAAAGACTTTGCTCAACGTTGGTCCCATTTAAGAATTGCCTTTAAAGATATATCCAATAATTACTTGTAAAAAACAATAATACAAGTTGTTGATACATAGTCTTCACATGTTGTGTGGTAGACTTCATGATAGTTCATCTATCAATATAGTTTTCCCACTGTATGATGATCATTCAGTCAAATTATTACATATACTAAATAAACAGTCATACATAGATGTTTTAGGCAAAGACAATTCAGACCAGCATACTTACCTAAAATGATCCTTGTTGTGACGTTGCCATATGAGTAATTCAATCTCTGAATAATGCATAACTTATCCTCCACTGTTTGCTTTACAGTTCCACAGTAGTAGAGACCCTCATCTGAATCAGTGATGTTCTTGATCAACAGGTCATAAGATTCAGAGGAAGAGTTTCTCACAAATTGATAACGAGGGAAAAGGCTCAGACCAGGCATAGTGGTACTAGCTGGGTCCCGCAATAAACCAATGTTTTGTTTAAGGACAAGAGTAGGCTGGTTCTCATGAGTGCAGTTTCTGTACCACACTATATATACTCCAGTTGATATTTTGCAGTCACAGTAGACAGTGATGTTGTCTCCTGGTCTGACTGCCACCTTCAACACTGGTCCAGAAATCCAACCATGACTGTAAGAAACAACTCCTGGAATACAAACACAATGGTAAAAGCAGTTTGAAATGTGCTCAGTGTTACAGGATTCACATTACAGCAGGTCCAGGTTTCTGCTCAAGGCAACAACAATGAGAATACAGGTATAGCGAGGAATTATTCTCAAACTTCAGATTCATAGACAAAGGAATTACCGAAGAGAACGACCAGCATGTGCAGCCCATCCATGTGTGACGATGATCGAGGGTTAAAAGACAGTGAAACAGGTCTTACTCACAGATATCATGCAGACTTTTTTTCCATTAAAGGAAGTATAGGCTGTGATTGGCTAGTCGAGTGGAACATTTTCTCCAGTGGTTGTTTTCTATTGGTGTAATGCTGCATGGCAATAATGTTTCCTCTGTGAACTCACATACCACCAGATGTGTTAGAGTTTACACTATACTCTACATGAACACTCATATAGAGTACAGGTAGAGAGTCCACTCTGAATGTTGATCATTGTAAATTGTCCGTTTATTGTTACGATGCCGGCTGTTAACTGTTTGAAATATGGAACAGGACTAGTGTTCAGTAGCAGATGTTGCTGAGACAAGAGAGAGTGTCACTCTTTTTGTCAGTTATACTCACATGGGCTGTGGTCATTTTAGAATAGGTCAATTATCAATGCTTATCAAAAAGACGTGGAGTACGTGGCTGTTCCAATTACTCATATGAACATTTTCTGATCTGCCAAACTCAACTTCCTAACAAAATCATTGACCTTTTATGAAAATGTCCAAAAAGTTTGTACTTTGGAGATTTGAATTTGTGTCCAACCACAACATAAAAAGGATATTTGTCTACTCTTTGTCTGTTTCTGATTATTACCTCGGAGGATATCTGCCACGACGACGTCAAAGGGTCACATGATGTGCAGCTACTGATGTTCTGTGGTTTTAAAGACAATGCTCACCACATATGAACTGTTCAAAGGTTTCGGTTGTCTGAATGAGAACAAAGTCTGCCCTTGATGGTGGTAAATTTGTTTCTGTGTCTGCTGTGGTAAGAAGTTATTTTATAATTCATTTCAGTATAGCAGCCCTTACGTTGCCTACTTTGCCTCTCTTATTTAGAGTTCATCCTGCTACTTTCTACAACTCAGTGACTCAATCATCCTCATAGCCCAAGGTAAACATTATTTTTGCTCTTTTTGAGCAAAGAAAATGTATTAAACAAGGATCTTCAGAAAATGACCTACTCCTGTCAGTTTTTGTCAAAGTAGGGTATCATAAAATATTGTTTGTCCAAATGTACCCCAATATGAAAAATATATAGATGCATATTTCATGCCATTTATAGATATTAAAAGTCTTTGAAAGGACTGACATCTTGACTAGAATTGAAGATCAAAGTTAATATGGAATGGAACAATTATGTGTTTGTGATGATGCAACTGCATGAAACTTATAATATCTGGGATCTGAATGGTCTCTCTTGTGGAGCCATGATATGTGTTTTGTTCACTCCATTGACATTGTTAGTACGATAACAATGTCAATTGTCATGTCAAAACACATAGTAGGCATTTTGTAAAAAAGTATTGAAAAACAACAAGTGTCTAGTTATTAATTAAAAGACAAATGCTACAGAGAATTGGATGCAAATGGGAATAGGCAGATCAAATAGTCATATCTTTAATTAGGTTTCGTTACACACCACAGGACATTTGTATTGAAGAGAAAATGTATAAGATAAGATATACATATATAATAATGTATGTATAATAATACACCGCATTAATGATAGACCTATCTCTAAAGATTTTTAATTAGGAGGGGACATTGTCACATCCATATAAATATACAATCTAAAAGAAAAAATAGGAAATGTTGAGATCTTGTAGGTTGAAACACCTAAAAAAGAGAAAACTATTTAACTGTTTATTTATTTGGAGTGTGTGCAGACCATTCCCCTTTGTGCCCTACATTATATTAAGTTGAAACCTTCTTTATTTAAACATACCTCTAGTGTTGCTGTGTGGATACACATCTTCAGATGAACCGGGTCTTTCAAAAGCCTCTTGTCTCTTACAGTATTAAGGGCTTTATGACCTTCAGATCCTGGCCTTAACCAAAGTTTACTTGTGTGGTTAGTCACATGGAGGGGCTCACGGTAGTGATCAGTGCCTGTTCCCTGGCCATAGTGGTTCTTAACATGGAGCATTGCTGATACCGACGTCTCTTTCAGCTCAACAAGTGATTTCTAATGGATGGAATCCACTCTCCCAGCCCTTCACATTCCCTCCTCTTAGTTGAGTGGCCAGGTTTTTTGATAGTCATTTTGCCACATGCCAGGGATCAAATTCATGGTGTTTTTATAATAGATAGATAGATAACTTTATTAATCCCACAATGGGGAAATTCACTTGTCACAGCAACATTTGGGTAAAATAAATAGGCTACAGATATAAAAAACAGGAACATTTGCATACAGCAGGTCCAAGGTCTTATTGTCTCTGGTGGTGCATGTGACAAACTGGTGGAAGGTTGGGAGTGTGGATGAGAGACAAATATGGTTGAAGTCCCCTGTGATGATGATGAAGGCCCCTGTGATGATGATGAAGGCCTCCGGGTGTTTTGTTTGTAGTCTTGCAGTCACAGTGTGGATGACGTCACACGCTGCTTATGCTTTCCCAGACAGAGGAATGTAAACAGTGATGGTGATAACACTGGAAAGTTCACGTAGCAGATAATATGGACGAAGTCCGACGGCGACAAGCTCGATGTCCGGACTGCAGACACGCTCTTTCACGCAGACGTGCCCGGCGTTACACCACCTGTTGTTTATGAGCACGGACAGTCCCCCTCCTTTCTTCATCCCTGTCGGCTCGAACCGTCTGGAAGCCAGGAATGGTGACGTTGGAGTCCGGTATGTGCTCGTGTAGCCACGTTTGTAGGGTTTAAACCTCCTCTTCTTCATCCTCCGTTTAACCCCCGCTCTGCGGCCTCGCCGTCTCCTCCTCAGCTCTCCAGTCAGGATGATGCAGGATGATCATCTGGTCGCGGGTGTAAACAATGCGACTCCCCGTCGCCATGGAGACCCATGCAAACAAAAAATTAAAAGTGCTCAAAAACGCCAAAAAAGTATTTAACTATTTGTGGATGTCTTTCTTCTGTAGTTTTAAAATCTTCCTCAAAACCTTTGATTTCCATGGTACTACTTGTGTGTAGCCTATTACCTTGAAGTCAACAACCTCTTTACTCAGGACATCTAAAGAGGTGTACAAGCAATATTTGGCTCAGTGGCCTCGAGAGTCGCACCGGCCTTCTCCACAGCTTCATAGCAGTTAACACTGCACCCAGCTCATTGGTCTTGTTATTTTTTCAACAACAAGAAACTTCTTTCTCAGTGTTGTGTAGGTGTCTTCACCTAGAGTTTTCTCAGGTTACTTCAGAACCATTCAAATTTAGCAAAATGGATGCCACTGAAGTAACTACAGCTGTTAGCACATCTGAGCTGCAGGCATATTTTAGTAGGAGGGGTAAATACAATGTATTAAGGCCTACCCATTGTCATAGTCAGGGTCCCTTATAAAATGAACCACACACACACACACACACACACACACACACACACACACACACAAACACCGCCCACACCTTAATACTTGTAATCATTTAATGCTGTTCAGGTACCGGGGGACGCGCTCCAGATGGCTCTGACGAGAATCAGCACTTTCTATTGGCTTAAATTAATTGGGGACACTTCAGTCAAGGCCACCCGTTCATTTGACAGGCCTTTTGCTGCCGTTGACATATGCCACCCCACACCACACTGCATGATGGGAAAACTAATGGACCTGTTGTCCTATATGGGGCAGCTGGCAGGAGACATAATATGGGGGGTGTGGCTGGAATACTGTACTCACATGGCAGGGTTGGAACCATATGGATTTTTAAGGGAGACACAGTTAACTCTCTGGAATGAAGATACTTATTACTGGCTATAAAAGATATAGGCACATTTTGATACCATATAACGGTCTCGTCCTCCTGCACAGATTTACATTATGTTCACCTCTACATCATTTCAAAAGAAGGATTTCATCATTGTAAAACATAAAACGCTATCAATGTGTGATTCACTTTAAAGCAGTTGATTTCAGCGGCATCAGCACTACAGTAATGACCTCACATGAGGACCTGTGTTAACTTCATCTGGGTTCTTCATTTCCAGCCCGCTCATCTGTTTAATCAACTATTCTCCTTGACTGTGTGCAGAAGAATTCAATTAACAAACCCTGAGGCCACACCTCATTCAGACCTCTTCCGTCTTGTGCAGTAATACTACCTGTGCTCAAGTTTGCTGAAACAAACCTAGAAACATGGCAAAAATTGATTATTTTTTGTGGCTTTTTATTTATGGAGTGATAAAAATAGATAAAATCCCCTCTATCAAAACCTTTGACTTTAATATGTCAGCAAAATAAACACAAAATTCTGAACCTTTTCAGATTTCTCTTGTACTAATGTATGCAAATTAGCAAATTTTCACATTTAAACTTCACAAAACTTGTAATACAAAAAAATATATAATATAGTGACTAGTGATCAACTGGGGAAGTTGGTGATATTACGCTTTTAAACCTGTTTCACCTGTAGTGTCTCCCCTTTATAATTGTGTTATTACAATCAATGGAAGCATGATATCAGCTGAAATAACTAGTTCTTAGTAGTTAGTTAAATCCTGTCTCCTAGAAATTACATTTGTATATTACTAATTTATTTGCTTTTATAAGTGCATTGTGGTGAAGGTCTAATACCTGCCACAATTATAGACATTGAAACTCTAGTGAAAGGTGTATATGTTGCTGGTTTAATGTCAATATGACAATGAACAGACCCTTTAAACGGTTACTCTTTCTGGGAACTGTTCGCGGAAAAACTCTCTAGTGAAGCGTTGCTGCAGCCGCAGATGAGATACGCAAGGCGGGCGGTGTGACTGCTCTAATCTGTTAGCATGGGAGCCCAAATATAAAGAAAGACACAATGTGTTTTCATATTTGTGGACTGATTCTTCTGTGTCCTTTAGCTATTCCTTCTGTTTCAAGTCACTGCTGAATAATGCTGTCACTACGAGTGAATAATATTACCAGATTGCCTCTTTCGAATCGAATAGAATGCAACTTTATTGTCGGAAAATCACATTTGGGGTCACCAGATCAGATAACAACATCACATCACAACAGTTAACACAACATTTATAATACAACTAGTGCAGTTGGTAGAAAACAAACTGTCAATGAACATTTTACTGATACGTTCACTACCAACATTGTTGTGACCTACAAGGTACGTTAATTAACATTTCCTCATTATGTTAATAGAAACCTTAATTACGTCTGCCTTACATTTCTTTCAAAACATATTTGCTGCTGCACATTAGTTGTAAATAAAGTTTATTTTTTGGAGACAGGGCTGTAGGTAATTCCTGAACATTTAAAGATAATTCCCAAACTAAACCAATCCAATGAATGTGAACGCCCCACAGGCCTAGGGTGATTGTGTCTGGGTCAGCGGCATAGGTGCCCACGTTGCCTGGTTGTTAATCCAGTCTTGATTATAATCCAGTGCTGTGTCAAAACTTCATGTGCTGTAGGTGTGTGGTGTGAAACTGCAGAGAAAAACCAGTGTCCTATTTTACGTGACCCTGTCCCTTCCTTTATTCACACAGCAGAGGTTAGGACATGTTGTGGCACGCAAACACACAAGCACCATTTCAGTTCATGTGTGTGAGAGTTCAGGCACAAACACAGCTCCAGGAGTCAAACCTACTCTTTCTGTCATAAATCTTTCAGGCCGCTCCCTCTGGCCCATCTTCACGCTTCTGTGGCTCAAATCAGACCTGAGAATCACAGGTGACCTCAGCACCACACCATTACACTTCCAATGCTGTGTGCACCCACACACACACAGGTGAAAAGTAATATTTTTTAGTTGAAGCTGACACTAGCAGGCATCCTGTGCTGATTATTTGGCAATTTCAAAGCTGAGCATTGTCACGACCACAAACAGAATTGTTTTTCTGCACACATTTTATGTTGTTCTTCACTGGGAGGTGAAACTTTTTAAGTTCATACCAGCAGCAGTCATCATCATTATCATAATCATCATTACCAATTATGTGTATTTGAGTGAAAATCAAATGTCATATATAGATTGATCTTCCACAAGCACCAACTGACTAAATTCTGAAAAAGCATGGAATAAGGCTCAGTAATATGTAAAGAATCAGCATCATGATCACAGAAGACCTCCATCTGATAGAGCTACAGACACTGCATACTATAGGTGATATAGTGATAATTCAATGACTACTGATTTTCATTGTTGAACAATACCAGTTGAGTTCTGTGCAGGGTTTTGTCTGATCAGTGGCACACAGTCAAGGAGGCAGGTTTGGCTTCTGCTCAGTACTAAATCTTAAAATGAGGGTAGTGTGAAATGTCAGATTGAGTCCAGGTCTTTAAAAGGCCATTGCATAAGATTTGGTTGTGAAGTTCCAAATTGCAACTAACTGAACACTGCTTGCATCTGTTTTTGACATGAGAATGAGAATGCATACGGTTTTATCTACAGCCAGTGACTGGTGTGTTTGTTCCAGGCTAGGCAGTTCGAGGCGGACTTTGTGGAAGAGGACCTGCTCCCTCAGTAGATAAAAACAGCTCATTGTAAGGTAACAAAAACAAAATGATTCTTGTATTCAGGTGATTATACACTAATGAAAACCTTCCTATGAATATTATATTCCATTTCTGACAATAGATCATCCTAAATGTTACACACTTAAAATAATTGTTCAATATTTTGGGGAAAGTGCTTACTTTTTTGGAGTAATATTTTAACTAATGGTTAATATTATTTATTATTGTATTACTTTTATTTAAAATGTATACATTATGATAAACCTTATTTGATTTACATTATTATATGGTGATTATACATAAGAATCAGTGTCTCAATTATGACTGTGATTATAGGCTGGACCTCTCTAATATGTTACTCATATTAGGTCTTCATCACACATACATCCCTCTGCATCCACCTTCAGTGGCTATAGAGCAACAGGTAATTGGAATGTGTTTTTAATTTAGACAGAATCTTGCATCAGGATTATGATATACACAGACTTAATGTGGAATCAATAAAACTGCATCATGTCCATTGGATGAAATTGGATCCCATTTTTTAAAAAAAGGATCAGCTAATTCACTGAGCTAATCCTGGTGTATTCACATGCACTCATTGCTAGAGTATAACTCTTCTCATAATTGATGTTAGTTCTTCAGTTGGCCTTGTGCTAAAATGACCACAATAAAGTCAAAGCAATAAGAACTATCAGCACGGTGCTCTGTTGCCCTTGGGAGCACTGCTGTGCTCATATTGCCCATTTGTGATGCATTCATTCACTCATTCTCGAATACTTTAGTCACTGAGAAACTCCCAAATTGGCCCACATGAAAGCAAGCAACATGAAATTGGGGCATATTTTTGAAATTCTGACCAACAGTGATTTTTTCAAAAGAAGCCTCCCAACACTAAATCCCCGTAATGTACATGTCTGTGAAAGGTTTGTTGATCACAACCAGTGACAGTGATTAAATTACAAGTTACTGAAGTTTTGGGGATTTTTAAACTAACATGTGCGCTTGCTGCTGTCTCTGCCAGTTATACTCGAGCCAGAAAATCCAAATTTGATCAAAGAGGAAGAAATCAAGGCTGAGCTGGAGTGGACTGTGCCACTGATTGCCACAACTACCTGTGATTGGCTGACAGACCTGTCAATATACCTTACTGTAAGCCTTAAAATCTCCCTTGTGGAAGGAACATTTAATTTGTATGTAACTTGTGCTATTCTTTATTTTTCTTATGGTCAAAGAAAGTCTGTGTCTCACACCCTCATTCTCAACTCCCTATATAATCACTCTTATGAATGATCATTTTTTGTTTCCTCCCTGTCATCTGTAAGTCATACAGCAACCTTTCTATCAGAACCAATCCAATCGATTCCAACTTTATTTGTTAAGCACTTTAAAACAACCAAAGTTGACCAAAGTGCTGTACAGGAGAATAAATAAGACATCATAAATAAAAGACATAACAGCTCACATGAGGCGCAAAATAACATATAATACAACAATAAAATGAAAAGACATAAAACATGAGTAAAAATAATAGCCATGCAATAAAAAGCAATCAAAAAAGAAATTAAATCAAGTAAATAAAGTTGACATCTTACTAGGTGTCAAAGGCCACAGAGAAGAGATGGGTTTTAAAAACAGACAGAGAAGAGGCCTGTTTAACGTGCAGAGGCAGATCATTCCATAATTTAGGAGCAGACACAGCAAAGGCACAGTCCCCTCTGAGCTTCCACTTAGTTTTAGGCAAACTCAGGAGCAGCTGATCATCTGACCTGAGGGGGTGGACGGGTATATAGGGGTGTAGAAACTCAGAGAGGTAGGGCGGGGCAAAACCATTCAGGGATTTAAAAGCAAATAAAATAATTTTAAAATGGATCCTAAATTGAATAGGCAGCCAGTGGAGTGAGGCTAAAATGGGGGAAATGTGCTCATGTTTACGTATGCCAGTTAAAAGACGTGCAGCAGTATTCTGTACCATCTGAACACGGGTGATGGAGGACCCACTAACCCCCACATATAGTGCATTACAGTAATCCAGCCGAGTGGTAACAAAGGCGTGGATTACCGTACCTCAAAGTGCTGCCTTGATAGAAATTGGCTTTATTTTGGCCAGCTGCCTCAAATGGAAAAAGATTGATTTGACAACAGCCTTGATCTGACTGTCAAACTTAAGCTCAGGGTCCACTTTAACCCCTAGGTTTGTGATGCTAGGTTTAATATACTGGGCCAAGGAACCCAGATCTACGGGGGGGGTCCCTGTGGTGCCACCAAAAACCATCACTTCTGTCTTTTTATCATTGAAATTTAAAAAGTTCAGAGCCATCCAGGCCTTTATGTCGTCGAGGCACTTAAGTAGCAGTCTGACAAAGTATTAATTTTTCTTTTTAAGAGGCACATAAATCTGACTCTCGTCTGCATAACAGTGGAATGAAAAGCCGTGCTTCCTAAGTATGGAACCAAGTGGGAGCAAATAGAGAGAGAAAAGGAGAGGGCCAAGAACTGAGCCCTGTGGGACCCCACACGAGAGAGGAGCAGAGGAGGATACAGAGTCACCTAGGCTGACACAGAAAGTTTGATCAGCCAAGTACGACCTGAACCACTCCAGTGCTATGCCCCTGATGCCCACCCACTGCTTCAAACGTGAGATCAGTATTTCATGATCCACTGTGTCAAATGCAGCACTTAGATCTAAAAGCACAAGGATAACACAGTCACCAGAGTCAGTAGCTAAAAAGATATCATTAAAAACTCTTGAGAGCTGATTCTGTGCTGTGCACGGTTTTAAAACCGTATTGGAAAACCTTTAGAATATTATGTTCTTCCAGAAAGGCCAATTGACTGTGCACAATCTTCTCCAGGATTTTTGAAAGGAAAGGCAGTTTGGAGATAGGCCTGAAATTAGCAAGAACTGCAGGATCTAGAGCAGGTATTTTAATCAGAGGTTGTACTACTGCATGTTTAAAATTTTCAGGGACCACACCTGAGGTCAGACTGCTATTTATGACTGCAATAACAGATGGTCCTACAGTGGGGAAAACCTCCTTAAATAGTCGAGGGGGGACAGCATCATTTGGAGAACCTGAGGGCTTCAAATGACCAACAACCTCCTGTAAAAGGAAAAAGTCACAGGCTCAAACTGGATATTGTACCAGTATTAACTGTTTCAGCAGTTTGAGCTACTGTTGTGAAATTGAATGTTTACTTTTAGTATTAGGAAATGTATTGTCTTATCTGTTGTGCCTGTGCACTTTATCTGTTTCACCGTTGGAGAGTGAGAAACGTCCTCTGGATTCCTTTGTATGTCTGGTGCATATGAAGTACTTGACATTAAATCTCACTTTGACTTGAGTAGCTCGTCTGTTGGACCACACGGCGACCTTCACTCCCCACCTACATTAATGATCCACCCATGACCCTGTCTCCGGTTCTTTTCCTTCCTTGGACCACTTTTGATAGACCGGGAACACCCCACAAGAGCTGCAGGTTTGGAGATGCTCTGACCCAGTCGTCTAGCCATCACAATGTGGGCCTTGTCAAAGTTGCTCAAATCCTCACACTGCCCATTTTTCCTGCTTCTAACACATCAACTGGACAAAATGTTCACTTGCTGTCTTATATATCCCGCCCACTGATAGGAGCTATGATAACCAGAAAATCGGTGTATAATACACCCACCAAACATATATAACATATATTATGTAAATAAAGCCCACCACACTGGAATAAGAAAGTGACCCAAAATACACAAAAAGAAAAAAATATTTTAAAATCTTATACTTTTGCACAGGTGCTACAAATGTTTATACATTGATGCTGTTCCGGGTCAAATTTGACCTAGATCTGGTGAGATGGATTTTAGACCCACTAGAGTGTCAAATCAAGGAAAATGGTTGTTCTAGGGAATCTTGAAAATGTGAAACTGTATATTCTAGGTCTGTGTGTATTTATATGGGACAGTGGTGACAGAGTTGGGGGGGGGACCTTGACACTGTCACAATAACTGTTTGCCAAGGTTCCCACAGGGACAGGCCCCTGCTGGTCTTGTGGGGCCATGGGGGAACCTCAAAACAGTGAAATAGTAAAACAGCATAGGAGTGGTCATATATGGTGCACATAAGAAGGTCATACAGAGGTCAGAGGGTGCCTTGACACAGAGACTTGCACCTGCATCTGCAGCTGCATCTGCAATGTAACAATATAATATTATAGACAAATTAGAATCAAATCAATGTGTGTAGGGATCTGAGCCTGGCCCTGATCAAGTCACACAAGAAACCAACACAAAGGGACAAAAGAGAAGGAGATGTAACCTCTGCTCTCCAAAAAAGGACTGCAAAATAGGGACAACCTGCAGTCCCATACACGCAAAGTTTCCTACTACTGCATTGAATGCACTGACTAGTTTGAAACAAACATGTTTTATGTGTTGTGTTTTGAAAGTTAATGTTAAATTAATATTGATAATTGTTGTTAATATAATGATATTGCAGTAAGGACAGTGTCGAATGGTTGTGATAGTTATGTGGTTATATTATAACAGTCCAGAATGTTCTTGGCATTTTCACTATATATAATATTATATACACTAATATATTTAAATCATTATGGCTGTTATGTTTTCATGTCTTAGGTGAAACAGGACATGATATAGTGTGATATAGGTGTTTTTTTCTCCAAAAACGAGTGGTCTAGAACCTAAAAAATACACTCTCATGCTATCTAAAATCATAAATTACGGATTAATAATGAATGTATTAATGTAAGATAGGCTATTACATATTCTAAATAGATCTGTAGTTCAAAATATGGTATAGACACTTTTTATGAGGACTTTCTTGGACCGGGTCAAATTTGATCCGGACCATACTGTGAAGGCATTGGATATGAACAATTTCAAATCTCCCCAAACTGTCTAAATTAAATGCTACATCATACAGTTCTGATGAATTTACTGAACACAATGTTAAATTTAATTAATGCAGTTATGTTGAATTTACTAAATACAAATAAGTTGTATTTCTGTTATGATTTTATTGATTGCACTTAACATAACTCAAACCTTCTTCCTCTATCAAAGTAAGTAGTTCAAATAAACACTTCAGTCAATTAACTTCACCTGACTTTACATTTACATACATGCATACATTAAATAAAAACTCCAGCCAGACAAAGTCAGACAGACAGATTTTCTAGTTACACTATAACACTTCAGAGAGGTCAGTTCATTTTTGGGCCCTGCATGAAGTTTGGAATGTACCTGGTCAAGTGATTTGGCCAAGTGTAACAGCCACGCACCCATTTGCCACATCATTCAGATCTTGCAGCACTTGAACTCCCTCAATCATAATGCTGACATCCTCTGGATAACAGATAACGATAAACTGCCACAACCATTTCCTCCATTCCTTTCCTTGCACCAGGATCCACATCCTTAGAATGCGATTAGAACATAGCATTAAAGAAAATCTGTTAAAGTGGGCCTGCCACATGTCATGTTCAGTATCAAATAATCTAATTTTCAATTCATTTAATTTTTTCAATTGTCACACAAAGACCAAAGATACCTATTAACCATTTTCCAAAGTCTTCAGGTGTTTAAAAAAGAAAGGAAATAAATCCTTATGTTCAGAAGCAGGAACTAAATAATTGTTTAATTTTTGTTGCTGTAATTGTTACAAAGTTAGAAAAAGGTACCCCCTCACCTCATGGGATTATGATTATGTGATTTTAATGCTAAATCCTTTGCTCACTGTCTTCTAACTTTCTCTTCTTCCTTGGTATGCTTGTTTTTGTTACCTTGCTGACTACAAAATCTCTCTGTATGAGGTTGGGTAGATACGCTGTCTCTCTCTCTAGATCAAATTAATGATTTGTAATTAATATGTTATTTGATTGCCTAATTTCTATAGTCTACTAATATTCATACTGGTTTAAATAAACAATTTGATAGAATTTCCTGTCTTTGCCGACCAAGAACTTTGTGCAATGGGAATTAAAGGCCTGTCACATATAGACGGCTGTTAAAAATATAGACAGTTCAGTGACTGAAGCAAGTAAAAGCATTGGCTATTAAGTAAAGTTCCTTGATTTTTGCATTTCCTGAAGAAAATGTGTCTGATTGCTTTAGCTGCTGATCGCTGGCCCAGCTTCAGAAAGAGTCCCAGCAAGAAGTGTCAAATGTGAAATTAAGTTACCACCTAAAATGGTGGTAATTGAATTATGCATTCAAGAGATATGGTGGGGTTTTAATTGCAGTTACATGTGGAGCTTCTGGTGGCATGCTTCAATATGTTGCAACATGCTTATGGTCTACTGGCAGAAACAGAATACGCATAGACTCATACAATATTCATAGGTATGTTTTCAGTAGTGTATAATAATAAAAGAAGAATTGGTAGTGCTTTTGTTACCTTAGAATTAATAGTTTTTAGTCTGCCTTGTTGAACTACCATGTTTCTACAGTAGCCCAGAATGGACAAACCAAATACTGGCTGTAGAAATGGATTTTCACAGGTTTCTGTAGTAGTTTCTCCTCTTATGGAAACAGCCCATTCAGGTCATCAAATACAGATGCAATTGGTTCAGTTAGTTAGATTAGTTAGTTTGCTCGATGCCACTAAATCCTACACACTGGTCCTCTAAAGAGAGCAGAAATGTATTGGCCTATATAGTGCATTATATAGCAAGTGATTTTGGACACAGCCACAGTGTGATGGTCTGCATCTCAATATAATAATAATAATAATAATAATAATACATTTCATTTATAAGGGCTTTTATAAATACTCAAAGACATTTTACATAAAAGTATAAAAGCAGCAAAATAACATTAAATAGCAAAACATTAAAAACACATCAGGCTGAGCTAAACATTAAAAGCAATTTCAAAAAGTAAATAAATATCTTATGACCTTCCTACTCTCTACTGTTTGTGGCTCTAGAATTCTAGCAAAAAAATAAAACCACATTGTAAAAATTTTGATAAATAATCTCCATGCATACATAACTAATATGATGCTATATTCTAATAGTTCTTTACTGAGTCTGTGGCTCTAAGCCCATGGGTTCCGACTGAAAATGTAAATCTTTAAAAAAATAAATATATATTTCAAAGAAGGCTCAATAATTTCCTAAAACAGCTGGCCACTGTAGTTTTTCCTCAAACAGGAGTAGGATTTGGTGGCATCTAGTGGTAAAGTTGCAGATTGCAGCCAGTTGAATACTGTTCATCTTTCAAACGTGTAAGAAGACACTAAAATGGCTGCAAAAAGTTATTTGATTTGGGAGGAAAGGACCTGCTTCCTAAATGTTACACAGTGGACCTTAAACATGTTTTTGGACAACAATGGAGGCATAGAAGAATATATATCTGTACACATAGGGTACAAGAGAATATTACCAGATCTTGTTTTGTGAAAACTGATTCTCAGAAAGACACATCAAATTGTGGAAATACTATTATTTTAGTCAATGATTAACTTTTGGAACAGCTTCAATATATTGTGATGCTTAGATGTGTCCAGTGTGAAGGCAAAGCAAATCAAAGTACGTCTGCTGTGTCAGTGACAGAAACATTTCCAGCTTGTGCCCTCAGTTGCACGGTGTTCGTTAATGAGGCCTAATGAACCAGGTGCCTAACGAGGGTTAACGAGCTGGATGACCCTAACGAGGTCCAACACATGCCAGGGTGACAGAATGTTTCTGCAGATTAACGGTCTTGTTGACGAGAAGGTTGGACAACTCTAGAGATACTCTAAGACAATAAAACCAAATAGATTGACTTCAGTTTATAGATGCAGATCAAGGAACAAATATGGGACCAGTTTAGAGGTTCATGTACCATTCACTGTCTAAACTGTATGTGGGGACATAACAGGTGAATATGAAATATGGGATTACAATTCTTATTGGTGTACACTCTCATGTAGACTCTATGTGTTCAATTCTAGTGACATGCCCCCTTCAGTATATGCAGTCAAGGAATGTAAGTAAGTTCATTTACTCACATACTTAAGTACAAGTTTGAGGTGTTTGTAGAAGTAGTATTTCCATTTATACAGCTTTATACTTAGACAAATGTAGTGGAGTATAACAGGTTTAGTGACTTGTTACTTTTTCAGATTATCATATCTCTGAATATCAAATTTGGTGATTACGATTTGTTTTTTTCCGATAAACTGAAGTGTTCCTTTTATTGTTTGAGAAGATTTTCCTACTTCTTAAAGGTCCAGTGGGTAACCTTAGGAGGGTCTACTGGCAGAAATTGGATATAATATTCATAGGTATGTGTTCATTAGTGTATAATCACCTGGATATAGGAATTGTTGTGCTTTTGTTACCTTAGAATGAGACGTTTTTATCTACAGGAGTGGGTCCTCTACGGCATGTTGAACCACTCTGTTTCTACAGTAGCTCCAAACGGACAAACCAAACACTGTCTCTAGATAGGGCCTTAAAGGAGCATTTCACCCGTGGAAACATTAATATTTATTGAAAGTGGGTTATATATGTAGTCGAAATGTAACATACATTTTGAATTTGGTGCCTATTTGACCGACAAAAGACAGAAAATGACTTTAGGGCGCATTTGTATTAAAGACAACAATTCCCACAATGCACAGCTCCGCAAGCCGCTCCCACTTACACTATCAAGGACTACAACAACGTGAATGTAAACCATTTATTTACAGAAATATATCAACAACAACAAAAATAAATATGTTAACAATGACAGTTATAGTTCCTCCTGAGCGTCCTCAACTCCTCGGTGCCGCAGTACTGGCCATCTGGAGCTGGATATTTCTGTCGGATAGCCTGCACCACATAAGCGGGTAAAACGACACGATGGCCTCGACCCAATCTCTCGCCTTGCAGGACCCATTCCAGAAAGGCTGTTAGGCGATATTGTCTACAAGACATTGAGCACACAGTTAGAGATGCATGGTCTTTGTGTTTAGCGTGCCACAGTAGTTAGCAATGCAACTGCAAGCTGTTTGTGCAGTAAAGAAGTTAACGTTAGTTCAGTTGGCTGACGTTACGTATTAACCGGGAATAACTTTGTGATAATGCTTGAACAAATTGTGTACATACATGCCACGTTGTTATAAGACAGAAAATAGAAACACTCACTTTCCACTCAGACGTCCGTGTGTCCGTAGGCGCACAGTGAGAGCACAGGCACCAGCAGTCCGCCCCAGCTCGAGCCAGTCCGGGCTCCTCGTCCGCGACAGGCAGGTCCTCTGCCTCGGCTGCAGAAGCCTCAGCCGCTCGTTCAGCCTCAGCTGCTCTTCGCTATATTGCGGCTCATAAAGGTAGCCACGAACATCTGATTCGACCATCACACTTTCAAAATTTCTTCCATATTACATTGATTACCATCGTCGCAACGTCTGGCCCGACAGCGCCTCCGCTTAGCTTCCAAACAAGATGGCGGTTATATATTTTAGTTTCTGCAGGTGAAGTCCCACCCACTGATCTGTAATAGGTCTGTAGCGTGAGTGAAAAAAAATGAGGAAGTAGTGTTTGTAGTCTCACCCCCTCTACAGAGATATGAGACTTCCTGCTTCCAATGACGCAAAATGACGATTTTTACATCATTGGAAGCAGGAAGTGCAACACTGAAATCCTTATTTCTCCCCTCTCAGGGAAAGTGAGGGAATGATGCACGACCATTCAAAAATATGACTGGGGTTCTAATGATACAAAGCTTAATGCAAATGGGTGAAGTGTCCCTTTAAAGGTTTTTACCAAATTTCGTGCCCATCAGAGTTTCTCCTTCACAAGCCTGAGCTGTATTCAAATGGTTGTAATCTGCTGTAATGACCAAATCAAGCAATGTATGTTTTGTTTTTTCTGAAGTAACTTCCTTCTTCAAAACAAAGCAATTCAGGGGGGAAAAAAAAATTTTTTTTTTAAATTTTCCTCCCCTTTCCCCAAAAAAAAGAAACTAAATAATATAATTTTTTATTTGCTTTTAAAATTTTTTTTTTTTTAAAAATAAAGGGTTTTTTTTTTTTTTTTTATTTTTTTTTTCCCTCTTTTTTTTTTTATTTTTTTATCTCTACAAAAAGTGACATCTGTTGCAGTCACGTGATTAATCCATCCGGTTACCTGTCTGCAGGCAAGAAACATTTATTATATTTACATATAAAAAAACCTACAACAGACTGTAAAGCTAACAGGATGTCAAACATGAGCCTACCTGCTCATCCACCCAACATCAACAACAGACAAGAGCAGCGGGCCGTCAAATGCCTTAAACCCTGTACTGTTAGGTTGTAACGTTAATGTAGTAGTGATAACTGTACCATAGTATGTATGCAAAGTAACTGTAAGTAAGTGAGTAGACGCAGTACAACAGTAATGTGTGTACTGTAACATGTATTCTTCTTCTCATCATATCATATCAAATCACGTACATATGATATATATATATATATATATATATATATATATACTTTTGTATTGTAAAACTGGCGACGTCCTGGCAAGATCCTTCATTAGTTTACTGGGTTTCGTTGCTGGAGAACGATGTTCTTGCCCGCCAGCTAGTAGTTGTGACGTCACGTGCAAAGTATGAATTGATGAGGTGCACTTTTTCATAAAATGGGTATTAGTTTAATTCTAAATCCAACTAACAGGAGAGGCCAATCAGTGTCACTTGAAAAAAACAATTTATTTTTCTGTCTCAGCATTGACTCTGTCTCCTTAATTTGGTCTTGACTTGGACTAGGACCTCTTTCGACTCTGTCTTAACTCGGTCTCAACTAGTCCTGGGGTTCTGTCAGATTGTCAAAATGTAGGTCCTATGTCCTTTCATAAACACTTTTCCTTGACTTTGATAGAAAACATCACATGGTCAAGAAAAGATGCAAAGGAGAATTTATAAGATAATTCATACTTTTTGGTCTTGGACTTGTCTTGGAATCAACAAGTCAGCACTGAATCTTTAATCTGCAAAGTTCACCACCTGATGCCACTAAATCCTATACACTAAATAAACCTTTAAAAAACCATGTTGTATTAGTTGGAAAATGTACTATCACAAGGCTGAAAACAGGCAGTTTTTCTGTGATGCTAGTAGAGTAAATTCCCCAACAGTACCTATATTCTTCTGCAGAATGAGTACTTACTTTTAATACTTTCAGTACGTTTTGCTAATAATACTTTGGTTAGGTTTTGAGTGCAATACTACTCGTATTAGTATTTTTACTTAACTAAAGGATGTGAATACGTCTTCCACCAATGAGTAAAACCAAACAAAACAAACGTGTTGCAAAACATGTTTTGCTCCTCTCTCTGACTCACACAACACAGTGATGATTATGATGATACCCATAGCCACATTATTAGTTTTGCTGCTCTAGCTAAAGATGCGGTCCATCAGTAGCCCTTTTTTGCAAGAAAATTCTCTGCTGCACAGGAAGTGATGAGTTTGATAATGCAAGTTCATTTGGAAAAAAGTAAAAGAAGTAGAACATTAACATGAATAGCCCCAGAGACCGAAGTGGAAAAGAAAGAAGTGCCACCCACAGAACCTCAGAGGACAAAGACAACACACACTGACAGGTTTGACATTATTGGACGTGCGGTGCAGAAACACACTGCTGCTTGAACTTGTGCATCTCGCACAGCACAATAACACAATAATGTGGCCGCAGAGTATCATCCATAGGAAAATGTGTAAGGCTTTGGGAAAAGAGTTCTCATTAACCTCTGGCTGTTGCAGGGGGCATTGGGGAGCAGCAGAGTGACTCAGCTTTAATATTAAAGAAACCCTTCTGGTTGTTATTATGAAATACAGTATCCACAGACAAAGCAGCTCTGCTGAGCGAGGGTGTTTTTAATAAAGCCTTATGTTTACTCTTGTGTACAATATAAAAAGATTCCAGACCAGACCAGTAGAGATACATCAGGGCTGCTAAGAGTATAGTGAAATATAAATACTTCCATCAATCCAATGAGCTCCTACTCCTTAAATAAGTGTTTTCAGTAGTGAATATTTTTAGGGGGCAGTTTCCCACCGCTGACTACTTGTCTCAAACACACAGACTGTTTAAAAAATTGTGGATGGAGCTTCCAGTTCTGACAGTCGTCCGCCATTGTCATCATTGTTTACATTCCTCCATCGACAGTAGCGTCACATGCATGTGATGTCATCCACTCCACCGTTGCGGACAGCATTCATTACAATAAATGGAGATTTTAACAAAACTAAAATCTCAAGGACCCTGACCAACTTTACCCAACACGTGACCTGTAACACCAGAGGGGATAAGACCTTGGATCTGCTGTATGACAATGTAAAGGAGCGCCACAACCCTCCCCCCTCTCGGCAAATCTGACCACTGCCTGATACAGCTCACTCCTACATACAGGCCTGCTGTTAGGAAGAGACAGTCTATCACCACCAGGACTATGTAGCAGTGGTCAGTGGAGGCAGAGTATTACAGGGCAACTGACTGGGAACTGTTTCAGGAAGACCACAGAGATGACATTGAGGGTCTCACCCAGTGTGTCACAGACTACATCAGCTTCTGTGAGGAAAGCGTTATCCCCACCCAGAGGACTTGCTGATTCCCTCACAACAAGCTGGATGGATCAATAGGGACATCAAATGAAGAAGATGGCTTTCATGGCAGGAGATGAAGATGCCAAGAAAGACATTCAGAGGGAGCTGAGGAGGGCCAAAGACTGTTACAAGAACAGGATAGAGGGGAAGCTGCAGAGGATGAGGACCATTATTGGCATGAAAAAGTCAGTAGGTTCAGTGGAGTACTCCCCTCCTACCTCTCCCCACTCCACCCCGTCCCCTACTCCCTCTCTTGCCAACTCTCAAGAGGACAGGGGTAGGATACTGCCCGGACCTGGGGACAGTCACACCCCGACCACCTCCACAACCACTCATGTCATCACAAGAAATCAGGTGAGACGGCAGCTCACCACGACCCAGATAAACAAGGCCAGAGGTCCTGACGACGTCAACCAAAGGGTCCTGAAGGTGTGCGCAGAGCAACTGGCAGGAGTGTTCCAGCATCTTTTTGACCTCTCCCTGAGGTTGAAGAAGGTGCCAAAGATCTGGAAGAGTTCCTGCTTTGTTCCTGTTCCCAAAATGACTCCTCCATTGTTGGCTGTATCACAATGATAGGGAGGAGAAGTACAGAGACCTGATCTAGAATTTGGAAAATCTTTGGAAAACCAAAGAGCTGGTGGTGGACTTCCGGCGCAGCAAGGGGCCCCCCTTCCCAGTTGCGATTAGGGGGGAGAGGGTAGAGATGGTAAACACCCACAAGTTCCTGGGGGACACACTCAACAATAAACTGGACTGGACTGGACTGACCACACTGAGGCCCTCTACAGGAAAGAGAAAGGCTTAGGTCCTTCAACGTGTGCACTCGGCTACTACAGATGTTCTACCAGTCTGTAGTGGCCAGTGTCATCTTCCTAGTTGTGGTTGGCTGGGGTGGAGGCATCGGGATTAGGGGTGTCAACAAGTTGAGCAAGCTGGTGAGATAGGCCAGCTTGGTGGTGGGGATGGAGCTGGACAGTGTGGAGGCTGTGACTGAGAAGAGGATGAGTGGGAAGTTGAAACCCATAATGGACAACCACTCTCATCCTCTGTACACTGAGCTGAGGCAGCTCAGGAGCACTTCTAGCCACAGACTGATCCAGCCCCGAGCCTCGAAGCGGTTTGGAGGCTTGTTTGTACCATCAGCCACCAGACTTCACAGCACCACAGCACCCAGTACACCCAGTACAACCAACGCCTGCTGACTAAGACTGGTTTTTAACTTCAACCATCTCTGGCACAAACTATTTAAACTATTTATCTTTAATCTTTAAGTTTGCACATGTACAGTTTAGTTTAGTTTTTTAAAGTAAAAACTTGCACGCCATTTTTTGCCTGCCATTTTACTGCATATTGCATATATTATATATATTTTTTCATTATATTTAGTTCATATTCTTATATTGTGATTCTTATTGTACTTGTACACTCAGTACTTTTTGCATCATATTCCCCTATGTTGCTGTGTATGACTTGAATTTCTCCTACGGGGGATAAATAAAGGTACATCTTATCTTATCAAGTAAAGCCTTAAACATGCGTTATTTTTAATGGCCAGGAAGGTTTCAAAAAGAGGTCTGTTAGTATTTCCACATTTGCTTGCAGAAAGTAGAACAAATGCCGAAACGATCACTTCAGAGCTCTGCGATCAGCCCAATTGGTTAACATTGGTGCAGAAAGGAAACAGACAGTGTTTTGGTGCTCTTCGTGGCAGGTCCACCTCCTGTGTGTTCCCGGCGTAAAGCAGCTAAATCCAGTCATTTTTAATGTTATTATTTATACCTGTGTTTTTCCCACTAAGACATGTCAATTGCCCCCTTTCCACTAACATGAACCTAATATAATTAATAATAATTATTTCCCACATCAATATTACTAACCTCAAAATGTAATATTAAAGTTATGAAAAATGTTACAAACCTAACATTGAATGAAACACTGATGTGAGAAATGAATAGCTTTTCTTGCTTGGGTAATGTTAGCTGACCAACAACTAGCTAGCTAGTCAGGTAAATAACTAATAAATACATAGTTGGCACGCCACAAGGCACCCAACCAAGATCTGGTTCGAGATTAGTCATCAGCTCTGAACTACCTTGGTGGATTAAAGGATATGTGATATGTGAAAAGGGGCTTTGTCATTGTATATGTATAGTACAGCAATGTCCAACAATGATCCCGACTGTCTTCAGTTCAGTGTGTTGTCGGTTCAAACTGTTGTGTTTGTCTCTGTCACATTTCCAGTCTCAGGGTATATTTGAGTGAATCTGACAGATTTCTTTGGCCAAGAGGACAGACAAAATGGATTTTCTCTCAAAAAGGGTAGAGTACTGATGTTACAGTGAGCACTACACTGAAACCCAAATCAATTGATTCAAAAACCTTATTGTTCACTAAACTTCCGTCATAGTACTTCCTGCATTTAATCTGAACACTGTGGTTGAGCTTAATCGTTGATTTTGTATATTGATTTAATATGAATGTTTCTAGCCCACATTACATTTGAACTGAAACATAATTGCTTTTACAAAATCATTCAATATGAACATAATTGAAAAGAGATTGTGTCGGCAGTATCATGACAGGCTGAGAAGTTGTTGAACTTCATTCAGCAGCAGTGTTCCAAAGCGTCTACTACATGAAGCTTATTTTGTTGATACTAAAGACTTCACAATATCAGCCGCACCTCTGTGGACATCATTTTGAACTGTCAATTACCTTGCAACTATTACACCAGCTCCCCCCTGTAGAAGATCTATTCACACATTATCATATTCACTTGACAGTCCAGTATGTCATATATTGTGGAGATGAAACCCACAAAGTGGCCTCCTACACTCGATGATTGAAGATGCTATCTCCACCGTTCAATCTTGCTTCTCACTGCTGTTATGTTTGATGAATAGCTGGCTTGACATACAGTTCCTCAGATCTCATTTGGATTGTAGCCTGTAGCCTGGCGCCATTATACTCTGGCAGACGCACACACACACACACGGGTCACACACACATACATGCACAGACAAACATATAATCAGATGCCTTCAGACAACCACACAAACACATATTAAACACTCATTTGCATCACTCAAAGTCTAATTTAGGTCATCCTCATCAGACTTTACATTCTCTGTCTTTGTCTCTCCCTCCCTATCTCCCTCTGTCTGTCTCTCCAGAGAGCCATTGTATTTCACCAGACTAGAAAAACTAGGCAGGCCATTCATTACCATGTGAAACCCAAGGAAATTCTCCAGTCAAACTGGGAAACAGAGCCAGCAATGGAGCTTGGCATTGTGATGACAATAGCAAACTGCGGACGACGTTAACGGCTGTTTTTCCACCATCCGGCACTCTCTTATCACTCATAAAGCGAGTCCCACCTCCTTACGTACCCCCATTTGTGTGATAACAGTCATAAAACTCAGTGACGGCCCCATGGATGTGATGGAACACATTGAATCCCAGTATCGTTCCCCTCCGAAGTTTTCTCATATCCGCCGCCCACACAGCTATGCTGATTATACAGGAACATAACAGATGTTCATTTTACTTGCTTCTCCCACACACAGCAACACCAGCCACACTTGTTCACCACAACAACCCCTGCACTGAGAGATCACTGGCTGTCGACAGCTTTTGTGTGCAAACTAAGTAAGTGGATGTGAGTGCGTGTATGAGAGACAGCGTTACGGAAAATACGTGTGGAGGATGAAGGTTGTGTTGTGCAACTGAAGGAAATACAGTATGACTTTTGTCTGTTTGGGTATGAGGGACTAACTTTTAATTATCAAGGTATAAGTTCACCGCAAACAACTTCAGCAACAGTTGGTAGACAAATACACAGGGGAATTGACCAACACAACAATATTGATCCACTGAAGTAGCCGTGGGTTCTGCACCTTGTTAAAGAGCAATTTGACATTAGTCGTTGAAGGAGAGAAGCATATTGTTCTCCTTTACTTTCCCTAACCTCTCTTCCTAAGCCAATCCTGGAGTTATTGTAAGCTATCCTTTCACTCTCTGTGACTGCCTGAGGACTCACTTCATATACAGTATGTGTTATTTTAGACACGTTCATTACAGTTGATAGCTTATAATTCCCCAGTCACAAGATGGATAATTTAGTGTGTTAAAGTGTCTTCAGGTTCCTGAAAACCCACAAGTGACTGATCTTCATCTATCCCTCTAGACAATATGTAGATGATGGTCTACAGTATGTTTGGTACAAAAAGCATAAATACCAGTATGTAACAATAAGATACACTGCTATTAAATGCAATTCTAATACAATGTGATTTGTGTGACTAAATAAAAAAAGACAATAGATCTTAATTGTGACTTTAAGCACTGAATCAGTAATGTCCCTGAAAATGATGTCTACTATACCAATAGTAAAGGATCAAGGAAATGTATTTATGATTATACAAAACAAGGTTTTACAATAAAATAAAAGTTTGCTGTTACGACATGCTACACACATAGAAAAATAATTAAATGTATATTCCAAGAACATATCAAAAGTATGAAATAGATTTTTTTTTTAAAGATATTATTTATGTGCATATATACATACATGTATACACCCAGGAAATAAGTCTGCAGCATTAAGATAGTGATGATAATATGGTTTCATCTTCACATAAAAACAAACATTGTCAACTGGCTTTGACTGCATTTTAGCACCAAGCATCACTGACAGAAACACAGAGTCCGCCTACTCTCAGAACAGGGTCCACCCAGTGATGAGCCGAGATGTTGATGGAGCAGGTCTCTGTAAAGAAATTGGCACAACAGTCTCCAGTTGTTAGCCTGCCCTGAGTCCAATTTCATTAGCCAGGACCTTAAGTTCAAGCTGGGCCAGAATCGCTCCTGTCTGGCTCTCTACCTCTCCTCCTGGGGCGACAGCAACAACTGTGGTGGAGCTGGTCCTGCTGATCTGGCTGGATTGATCCTCTCATGCAACGATACAATGTGCTCAGATTATTTTTTTTTTTTTTTTTTTTTTACAAAATGACACTGAAGACAAATAAAAAACCTTTATTTCTCAGACAAAAATCTAATCTAATATATATGCTCCTGACTTGGTATTTAAGCATCCGTTCACTTGTAGACACTGTACAAAACATGGCGCTGCCTTGCTGCAGCGACATACAGCAGTAGCCACGTGTGTGCGTATTTGTCTAAATGTGTTCTTTGTATCTCGTCTGTCATGTTTGAACTAGCCATGGGAATGTAAATTTATCCCAATATTTTGGAATTAACATGGATCTGTTCAACACGGTGCTTATGAGCATGCTTACTCTTGGGACTGTTGTGAACCATCGTCAAACCAACTCATCTCACAGACTGCAGTACAGTCGGGACTTCCTCATCCAATGCAATAGTTCAGCCCTGTGGACCCTACGCGATGAAATTCCACCAGAGATTCGCAGGTGCATACCGGAGTATAAGAATGCCTGTGTCATAGCTTTGACTGAGACTTGGTTAAAAGAACATGATTTGGCTTTAGTCAGCCTATTCGGTTAGACAGAGACGCACAGCTGACTGGCAAAACACAAGCGCTGGTGCAAAACTATCATAATAAGGGAATCTATCTATCTAGCCCACATATCAAACTTTTATCTATCTCACTGCGTCCGTTTTGTCTGCCACGAGAAATTCCCCAACTTTTCATTACACTGGTCTATATCCACCCAAGAGCCAACTCGGCAGATGCTGCAGCTGAAATTACTAAACTTGTTCACTGTTTACAAAGCATTTCCCCCGATGCCCCGCATTTTATACTTGGTGATTTTAATACGTGTAGTCTCAAGAAACACCTCGGGCACTTTAATCAATATGTAAGCTGTCCTACCAGACATGGCAAAATCCTAGATCTGTGCTATGGTACAGTTAAAGATGCCTACAAATCTTACGCAATGTCACCTTTGGGGTCTTTTGACCATAGCTGCGTCTTTTTGGCCCCGTTGAGCGCAGAGAGGTCTCTGTATGGACAGATGACGCTATTAAAGAATTGAATGGCTGCTTTCATAGTACGAATTGGGATGTTTTTAAGGACTCATGCACAGATCTAGACGAACTAACTTTCACTGTGTCAAGCTACATCAGATTTTGTGAGCAAATTATTATTCCCACGAAGACGATCACATTATACCCCAATAATAAACCCTGGGTGAGTAGATCACTTAAGCATGTTCTTAATAAGAAAAAAGTAGCTTTCCAACAGAATGACATAAACCAAAAAAAGGATACTCAAAGGATGGTGAAAGAGGAAATAAAATTGGCTAAAATCCAGTTTAAGGACAAGGTGGAAGATCAGCTGAAGAATGGCAATGCTTACTGTGCTTGGAGAGGGATTAAGGCTATGGTGGGAATGAGTGATAAGAAAAAAGGGGTGGTTACATCTGACAAACCTGACTCTGTCTTGGTGGAGGACTTGAATCAGTTTTATTTAAGATTTGATTCCCATGATTTTAATGATGATCTGGCTGAATTTAGAATTGAGTCTGAGGGAAGTCAGATTCTGATTGATGAGACTGACGTCTGGAAGACTCTTGAGCAGACGAGCATAAGGAAGAGCCAGGGGCCTGACCGCATTAAAATTTAAAATTTTAATTTCAATTTAAAATTTGTTCTCTTTTCTTGAGCAGTATTTTCACATTTATTTTCCAACTCTCGCTATCACAAAAGAAAGTCCCAGGGTTGGGTGCCCCGTTAGCTCAGTCGGTAGAGCTGGCAACTTGGCAAGTTGTGTGAATTTCTACATAACAATAGTTTATTTGAGGATTTTCAGTCAGGATTTAGAGTTCATCATAGCACAGAGACAGCTCTGGTTAAAGTTAACAATGACCTTCTGACTGCTTCTGACAATGGACTTGTCTCTGTACTTGTATTATTAGATCTTAGTGCTGCATTTGACACCATTGACCATGATATTCTTTTACAGAGACTTGAGCATCAAATTGGCATTAAAGGAACTGCCCTAAGCTGGTTTAAGTCATACTTATCAGATCGTTCTCAGTTTGTACATGTTAACGATGAATCCTCCATTAATACTAAAGTTGGAGTTCCACAAGGTTCTGTACTTGGACCAATACTATTTACTTTATATATGCTCCCTTTAGGCAACATTATTAGGAATCACTCCATTAAATTTCACTGTTATGCAGATGATGCGCAGTTATATCTATCAATCAAACCCAATGAAATTAATCAATTATCTAAATTACAAGCATGTCTTAAGGACATAAAATCCTGGATGACCTGCAATTTTCTGATGTTAAACTCAGAAAAAAACGAAATTCTTGTTCTTGGCCCCAAAAACCTTAGAGACTCATTGTCTAAAGATATAGTCACTCTAGATGGCATTAACTTGGCCTCTAGCACCACTGTCAGGAATCTTGGAGTTATCTTTGATCAGGATTTGTCATTTAACTCCCACATAAAGCAGACCTCTAGGACCGCTTTCTTTCATTTACGTAATATTAGAAAAATTAGACACATACTATCACAGACAGATGCAGAAAAACTAATCCATGCATTTGTTACTTCAAGGCTGGATTACTGCAACTCTTTATTATCAGGTTGCCCCAATAAGTCCATTAAAACGCTCCAATTAATTCAGAACGCTGCAGCACGAGTACTGACAGGAACTAGAAAAAGAGATCACATCTCTCCTGTACTAGCTACTCTGCATTGGCTCCCTATAAAATGTAGAATTGAATTTAAAATCCTCCTCCTCACCTATAAAGCTCTTCATGGTCAGGCCCCTTCATATCTTAAAGAGCTCATAGTACCCTATTACCCCACTAGAACATTACGTTCTCTGAATGCAGGGCTACTTGTGGTTCCTATAGTCTCTAAAAGTAGAACAGGAGCCAGAGCCTTCAGTTACCAAGCTCCTCTCCTGTGGAACCTAGCTTCCAGTTGTGGTTCGGGAGGCAGACACCCTCACCACATTCAAGAGTAGGCTTAAGACATTCCTCTTTGATAAAGGTTATAGTTAGGGCTGGATCAGGTGAGTCCTGAACCATCCCTTAGTTATGCTGCTATAGGCCTAGACTACCGGGGGATTTCCCATGGTGCACTGAGCTACTCTCTTCCTCTCTCTTTCTGCACTCATTCATGTCCCATTAATGCATGTTACTAACTCCACTTCTTCCCCGGAGTTCTTGTGCTTTCTCGTCTCGCAGGTTCTCATGGATCCTGGTGGAGCCTCCTGCCATGGTCCTGCTTGACTGCCATTGCCAATACTGTTGTTGCTGTGCACCTGTCTGTCTGTCTGTCTCTCGCTCTCTCTCTCTCTGCCTCTCTGCGCCTCTCTCTCTCTCTCTCTCTCTCTCTCTCTCTCTCACACCCCAACTGGTCGAGACAGACGACCACCCACCTAGAGCCGGAGGATCTGTCCTAGGTTTCTGCCTTTTAACAGGCAGTTTTTCCTTGCCCTTGTCGCCAAGTGCTTGCTCATGGTGGTACTGTTGGGTCTCTGTAATTAATGTTAAAGAGTTCGGTCTAGACCTGCTCTATTTGAAAAGTGTCCTGAGATAACTTCTGTTATGAACTGGCGCTATACAAATAAAATTGAATTGAATTGAATTGAATTGAATTGAACCCACGCACGGAGTTGTTGCAGCGGCCCAGGTTCAAATCCAACCTGAGGCCCTTTGCTGCATGTCATCCCCTCTCTCTCTATCCCCCTTTCCTGTCTATCTATAGCTGTCACTTTCAATAAAGGCAATAAAAGGCCAAAAACAATAACTTTAAAAAAAAAAGAAGGAAAGTCTCAGGGTTATGGAAAGAATCAGTAGTGGTTCCAGTGGCAAAAGTTCCATCTCCAAAGGTGCTGAATGACTATCACCCCGTGGCTCTGACCTCTCTGGTGATGAAAGTTTTTGAGCGTATTGTAAAGAGGAGTTTACTTTTCATGACTCAGGGCATGATTGATCCACTCCAATTTGCATATCTACCAAGTAAGGGAGAGTCGAGGATGCCACTGCAACACTGCTGGACTTTGTTACTGGACATTTAGAGGGCAAGAAGACACATGCACGCCTGTGTTTTGTTGATTTCTCATCAGCATTCAACTGTATGCAGCCCCATATCCTTGCTCACAGACTATCGCAATTTCCTGATATTAACTTCGGTACCATATGCTGGCTGGTTGATTTCCTAACTATGAGGTCACAGAGAACCCGGGTAAATAACACTTTATCTAAGGCCCTCATGTGCTCCACAGGGTCACCTCAGGGGTGTTTTCTGTCACCACTTTTATTTGTACTCTACACCGATGACTGTCTGTTGTTTGTATGTTTGAATCAAGGCATATCAAGTATGCTGATGATTCTGTGATAATTAGTCTTCTGCAGGATCACGAGGTGGGCCATGGCCCAGTTTTGGACAATTTTATCTCATAGTGCAAGGACTCATATTTACAACTCAACGTCTCTAAAACCAAAGAGATGTATATTGACTTTCTTCGCAATCCTCCCAACACTGCTTCAACTTTGATTAATGGCACAGCGGTGGGTGTGGTAAGCCAATACAAGTACTTGGGCACCATTTTAGATGACAAATTGAACTTTGACACCAATACAGACTATATATGTAAACAAGCCAATCAGAGACAGTTTTTTTTAAGAAAGTTGAAGGGGTTTAATGTTGACAGATCACTTCTGAAAACTTTTTATTCATCTTTTGTTGAGTCAGTTTTAACCCTTGCTATGATCTGCTGGTTTGGCAATTTGAGTGTAATAAAAAAAAACAGACTGGGTAAAATTGTAAACATATGTCGGAAAATAATTGGCACTGACCTCAACAGCATTGGGTATGTGTATGAGGCCAGAGCCACACAGAGGGCAATGGCCATTTTGGCTAACATCACTCACCCACTACACTCTGAGTTTTGCCTCCTACTATCAGGAAGGAGGTATAATTCCCGAAAACGTGCCAGGTCTAACAGATACCTGAGATCATTTGTACCATCAGCTGTTGGGTTTCTCAACAAACTATAGGTCATCTTCCATCCCTGCCCATGTCACAGCAAATTTTTTCACTATTTTTTTTTTTTTATATATAGTGTACATGTGTATTTATGTTTTTATTTATTTATCATCTCATGTTTTCATGTGTTTTTGTGCGAATGTGTATGTGTTGGCTACCTGTTGTGAACCAAATTGCCCCTTGGGGACATTAAAGACATTTCAATTCAATTCAGTTCAATTCAATTCATATGCCTTTTGCGAGTTTTGCAGCCACTGTAGTTTTCTCCCAAAGGCAAGTAGTATTCAGTTGGTTGCAATCTGTAACTTCACCACTAGATGCCCCTAAATCCTACACACTGGTCCTTTAATACATCAAGGACATATTGCTTATATTCAACTTTTTTCTCCCCTTCATACTTTTCGAAATATTATGTTTTTTAGATAATAGAAATGAAAGGGAGCAATATTCAAATTCTACTCCACTTTGATTTTCTACTAATTCAGCACACTTTCTGTTACATACATCATTTAAACAGGCCACAAGATTTTGAACTCTTGAACTTCTATTCAGCTTTTTGAAATCTGATACAAAATGTTGGATAATTACATTGAAGCTTTATGCTTTTTCAGTCCCTTTCTGAGTCCTTCCTGCTTTTCTAGCAGTGCATTTCAGCTCTCAGCCTCTTCAAGTAATGTACTTGAGCTTCCAACTCCGCTACTAATATATTTAGGGCCCGAGCACTGACCGTGTGAAAGCCCTATTGTAATTGAAGGAATTCCTTTTCCTCCTAAACAAACGCATATTTGGAGGCTTTCCCATGCTCAAAAACTCATGAAACACGGCACACATGTCAGTCGTGTCGAAAAATTTTGTATTTTCTAGGGGCCCACTATAAGCATGGCAAAATGACCCCTCAGGGGCCCCTAAACTGTACCATCCAGGGCCCCTTTCACCGATATGCATAAAAATCGACACACGTGTAGATCTTATCTAGACGAACAAAAAATCCTGTGGGTGCCATATCCCAAACCCAACAGGAAGTCGGCCATTTTGGATTTAGCGGCCATTTCTGGCAATTTGCACATGTTGTATTTGAACGAACTCCTCCTAGGGAATTGATCGGATCGTCGTCAGATTTGGACACAGCCAACTAAAGACATTCATGATTAAAAGTTGTGCTATTTACGACATTCTGTCGAACGGCGTGCATGTGGCGTGGCGTGGAATTTCAACGACTCGCCATGAAAGAGGGATTTGTCATAACTTCTGCATACATGATCTGATCTCAATGAAACTTCACGTTAGATAAGAGTCCCGCCCTGAACACGTCTATATCATAATATTCAGTAATAATGAGAGTGCCACCTAGTGATGAAAGGAAATGTTATGTTCTATACTTCCATGTTCTACTCCTAGCAGGATGATCAGATGTAGCTGAAATTTAGTCGGGAAATGCAAAACATGTTGTTGATGATATTTCATGATTGTGTTGAGTTTTTGTCAAATGGCATGGCGTAAAATTCTGATGCACCGCCAGAACACACAAAGTTGCTATGATTTGAGTGTACATTGTCCAATCGTCTCCAAACTTCACTTGCCTGGTAAGAGTCCCGCCCTGAACACATCTATGTGATAATATTCAGTAATAGTTAGAGCGCCACCTACTGGCAACAGGAAGTAAGTGCTGCGTGGTGATTTTGATCTGATTTGCGGGAAATTTTCATGTTGTGGTCCGCACGTGTTACGACGGCGCGTGACGCGGTCGCAGCACACCCCGAGTTGCACGGAGTGCAAGGACCCGTTCATCATTGCTTGCAGCTTTAATTCTATTTATTTTAGCTGTCAGCATTAATATGCATTTTGTACAGGAAATGCATTTTCTTATTGTTACTGCTGTTGTTGTTGTTGGTTTTGTTGTGACTTTGTTTTATTTGGGGTTTTTTTAACTGCTACACACACACAAATACAGAGGGTAGTTGACAGTGGTTGGCTGGATCTTTGCAGACTACAATTACAGGAAAAACATAGTAATTATCATGGGAAGTTGGTAATCAAACCTGTTTGCAGCCTGTTTTCTTATTTTTATTAGTCAACATGACAATTTGATCCTCCCAGTCTACTTCACTGTCACATACTGAATGGTGTTTTTATCGTATAAAAATATAAATACAGATTTTGTTTTGGTCTCTCTCTACAAGAATAAAAGTAAAATCAGAAGACAGAACAAGAGGTGATGTGTCAGTCTCGACGTGGTTGCTGGGTAGAAGGGTGTGACTCAGTAGGCAAACAGCAGCAGGATGACCAGAAGCAAGATCCAAGAAGTGTGAAAAAAATCAAACAGAGTCAGCTGGCAGATTAGTTGGCTGTTTAGTCTGGCTGAACTAGCTCCACAGGCCTTGCTTCATTAGTTTCATTTCCACAAGGGCACCGGCCAATCAATAATCAATACTTTTAGCAAAGGTGTTTATAAGGACACAATATTTCAGGCGACTGACCTTTACCAGCTATCAGCTTTGTGATGCTGTCGCACAGAGCTTCAGTGTCTGTGAAATGAAGCCAACATGAACCTGTCTTAAACCTGCATTATTTTTAATGACCAGCAGGGGCAGCTCCATTGGCTTCGAAAACAGTAATCCACAAAACAATGAGTGACGTAACAATAGGATTACACTTGTTCACACAGACAGTGAAGTGAAAGGAGTTGACTTTTTCTCTCTAACAAACACTCTACCTTAGGGTTGGTTGATTAGATGAATATATCTCTCTTGCTCTTTTGGGCCATTTTTGTTAGGCGTACTCTTGCTAATTTAATGGTTTGCATCCAAAGAATTAGAATGACAGCCGCTGCACAGTGACAGATGTTCAGCGGCACAGTACACACACATACATGAATATATCGGCATTGGCTCTCATCTTGCAAGAAAATGTGTATGCATATGTATAAAAAACTGTATATATTGTTTTATTTTCTTTTATTTCTTTTATATGTTTCATTGTGTGACAGGTGGTGGCACCAGAGAAGTCCAGTGGTTGTTAAATAAATCATGCATACAACAGATATACACCTGCCTGGAGCCACAATAAAACGAAACACTCCACCAAGGGCAGGTGCTCCCAGGCAAAAATAAACAGCTGTTTCTCATTGTCAAGGAGAATCTGAGGAACGTGTTGCCCCTAAGCAGCATTATGTCGTTATTTCAACAACATAAATCATCTCTTCACTGAGAGCAGGTAACATCCTTTCAGTCTCCTCTTTTTGAGTTGTTATTCTTACTCTGTTGGCATCAGTGGCTTTGATTAGTTCCATTTTCACTGCTACAAAATTATTTATATGGCTATATTAACAGCCCCTCCCCCAAATCATAAAGCTGCAGTAGGTAACTTTTATAAAAATAACTTTTTTGTCATTGCTGAGATTTTCAATGTTAAACTATATCGTGACAGTAGTACATGATATATGAAAAACAACCAATCAGAGCTTTGTACGGGCCCAGCTGATTCTTTCTAATGTCATTAGGAGCAGGAGGAGCCAGAGGAACCAGAATTTTTCACTGATTATCTGTCTCATGTACTACTGTAAATATGACAAAAAGTTATTTTCATAAAATTACCAGCTGTAGCTTTAAAATCTCATGAACAAGGAAAAGCCACATTTAGTGTCAATGTTATGTGTTTGTGTAATGCTGTATGTGGAATGATCTGCAATGTATTAAATTATGAATTACACGTAGTGGATATGGAGCACAACAATATTCAAAAACAGCAAAAGCCTGGACCAAAATTTATTAATTGTAATTGAACTGCAGAGGTTAAGTTAAAGCAGCACTTCCAGAACAGTTGCACAGATGCTCTGATTATTACTGTCCTGTGCAGTAAATATGAAGCTACAGCCAGCGGGTCAACTTGGAAATGGGGAAACAGCTAGCCTGTCCAAAGGTAACAAATTTCACCTGCCAGCACCTCTAAAGTTCACTAATTAACACTCCTGTGCGGGAGGCCGGATGCAGTCACTTCCAGGAGTTTTGTCGTCACCAGGAGGTTGCCAGGCAACCGGGGAAGAGTCCAGGGAGGCTAATCTGACCGGCTGCTGGCTGACTTCATATTCACCATTCAGACATGAGATTGGAATCACTGTCACACGCTGTCAGCCAGTCGCATGACTGGTCTCAAAGCTTTGAAACTACAATCTGAAGCATATTTTTAGGCTTCATGTCTATTTTCTTCCATTTTACACACATTACTACAGTGTGCTGCTGCTCTTCTAACATGCTACCAATGCTAAGCCTCCTCGACACAGTGGTAAAGTAGGCCTATCTGTCCACAGCTGCATTTTAAATTCATTTTAGTACAGTTTATAACCACATCTGTCTGACTTGGTGTCAGTGTTTGTATGTACACCAGCAGAGTAATTTAACCTAAGACATATATGCCTCAGCGCTATTAGCTCTACGAGGGTACCATCAACATTCTTAAACATATAGTATCACTAAGAAAACAACACTGAAAACAATGAAATATTTTCTGTGAGGTACTGGGGCAACTGTTCAAAATGGTAAATGTAAATCTATAAAGTCCACATCAGCAGAACATCTTAAAATTGTAGATTATAAAGACATATGTGTGCAGTGCATATGCTTAAAGACTTATTATAGGAGCATCTATTCATTCTTTTCTAACATCGTTGACAGAAATATAGATATTGCTAAAGCTGTAATGCGTTTTATATGCTTGAAATTGTAGTGAATTATATAAAGTGGCCTCTTATATTGACATGGCTTTAACAGTCATCTTACCTTCTCAACCTTTTCAGACTGTGTCTTTGCAGCCACTTTGAGCATCCTTGTTCCATTAAAGAGTAACTTAAGGCAGCTGTAATCAGTATTTTTGTATATGTGGACGGCATTAACAAAATTAGCTCTAGTTCTTGAAGTGACCATTAGGCCTTTTCCACCAACTTCCAGTCCACATACCTAGTTTTGAACCGGTCAGAGTATTTCGACAAAAAATGAATTAGTTCCAAAACGCTAAAAGAAATTGCAGGATTTTTTGGGGAACCAAAGTGTGTCATATTCTATAGGTTGTTGTGCATTGTGCAGCACCCTCAATGATTCATCCTTGATTGCATTGATTCTGCTCAAAACTGGTTGAAACATGGGCTGGTTTGCTGGATAACACTTGCTTCAAAGAATCATGAACATAACCTGTTCAAGAACTAGAGCTAATTTAGTGTAGTAAGTGTAGTTATTGGCAGCAGCAGGCAGTGGTTTTCAGAGATAAAGTTCTGTATAGACAGTTAGAGTCAAGCTGGTGAACACAGAGGAACAATTGGCAGTTAAAGGGCCAGACACACAGCTCCAAATGAATGATAATGGTGCACTGTAACTTCTGGATGTGAAAATAAGCAACCATTAACTGCTAACAAATTTCTTTGTCTCTCATCCTGTCACAACCATCATAGCGGAAGATGATGGAAGCTAGTGGTAAACACAAATATAAGCCATAAAATTCCTCTTCCATCCAAGCTAAACTGCAACTTTCTGCCGGCATATCTACTCATGTTAACAGTCTAATTTGATATTTATGAATAATAATGACAAGTGCTTCAACTTGAATATATAAATGAATCCAAACTGCAGAGTTGAGATACAGTATCATGCTCTTTTCCCCTCTTTTCTGATTGTTAACAGCATACAGCACAAACTGCATATTTTCAGCATGAGTCTGATGGTGAACCCATCACTGTACAACCTCTCAGAATGATGGACAGAGTTTATACAGTTGATACTTTCCAGTAACGCCTCCCAGCAGCCACAGACTCTTAGTATAGAGGGAGAACAAGTATACGGCCAGTACTGCTCTCCAGCTGAGTTTGTTCCATTAACCCATAGCAGAGTGCAGGCAGTTAAGGAGACAATAGACCCCACAGCCCAGCACACAGGAAACTCAATACCACCAGGGAGACCAGGGCGACACAAAGCCAAGCATCGATCCAACAGGGAGCCCAGGACTACTCCTACCTGGACTTGTCACAGTAACAATGTCAGCAGCTGGAACTGTCTCCTGTGGTCCATATGCCCAAGACAGCACAGGAGGCGGCGATCAAGGTAGATCTCCGTGGGCTTTTGGAAGAAGATTTTGTTGATGTACTGTGTCATCATGTTTGTATGGAGTTACTTTTGAGCTAGCAGCTGTAGGCTGACAGAATAATGTGTATTTTTCAACCCGTTACAAAATTGATAAGATCATTAAACAGAAGCAGTCTACATTTTCACTAAGACAGAAGTTATGTGTGAACATGCCTGCACATTGATTTCCTCTCTCCTCCATGGACTTCAACCATACACAACACTACCTCCCCTAATAACAGTGGATGTTGGCAAGGTGTCACTCCAATCAAAACTGACCAATAGAGACGTGTTTTGAATCTCACAGCGAAATTCAGCTGAACAAGAAGCTCAACTTTGGGATTTTCAAACAAAACCTTTTGATTCACATTATTCCATTCTTAATCACAATTTTTTTTATTTACATGGAAAAATGTTTTATTGCAGTGTCGACAGTTTTGCTCACACAAAACGAAAGTCCATAGCTGGCCCAGTAACAAATAGGGTTGCTTATGCACACATATTATTTCACAATGAAAACTTAACAATCATCATGATGAAGTTGTTATGGTTAAAATGGCTGGTACTGCTGGTCTTGGCCGGTGAGATTGGGTACATTTAATTATTAATAAATTGTTGTTATAAATGAATAATTCCAGTTTTGGTCATTTCCATTATCCTCCGTTGTATGGAGCGGCTGTGGCTCATAGGTAGAGCGGGTCATCTACGACTCGTAAGGTTGATGGTTCGGTCCCCGGCTCCTCTCTGAACCCCATTGGTGTATGACTGTGTGTGAATTGGGAGTGACTGAGTGTGCCATGTCTATACGGCGCACTGAGTGGTCGAAAGACTAGAAAGGTGCATTTACCATATATACTCTTTCTTGCCTATTAATTCCAATTATTACTGTCTCGATTAATCACGTGGTAAGTTGGTATATAAATATCAGAAAATAGTAGAAGAAATTCCCATTACAACTTCCTTTCAATTTAAAGTACCAGTCTCTTGGATTTAGTGGCATCTGTAGAAATGTGTAGAAACATGGCAGTTAAACATGGTGGTGTCTTAAACCGGTACCCGTGGCATCTGTAGATAAAAACGACTCATTCTAAGGTAACGAAAGCACAGTGATTCTTATTTTCCGGTGATTATACACTAATGAAAACATACTTTCTGCCAATTGATCCTCCTAAATGTTACACACTCGACTTTTAACTGTCATGCGATATATCATTATATTGCTAATAATCAATGAAAAAAGTAAAGTAGGTTTCTGACCACCACCTTTAGTCATTAACCTGAGCTACTAGACTCTGCTAAACAGTGAAACAATATAAGCCATATACATGCCCTTCTAAAGTGCATAATACTTACTGGTAATTTCCATATTTTCATTTCAAGTAGAGTTGTCCAGGATACAAAAAGGATACCTGATAGCAGTAATGTGTGTCCTGTTTATGGGAGGACATAGCAGCCTAATTGTTTCCTTACATTTGTCATCGAGCAGCATGTGTGCATATCTCAGTCCAATGACAGCACTATTATGTTAGGTCATACTCAATCACACCAAAATCAGTGTCCTCTGAGGCAAGGGCACCGTGATGGAATGTGACAGACGAGATGAGAAATAGCGAGTGACACCGAGATGTATTCTCTGAGCATACAGAAACTGCATGTGAGCATGAACTCACTGAATGTGCGTTATCACTGAACACTGTAGGCACCTTGCACTCTGTGTTTACCGAGCAGTGTTTACCAATTGCTGCTACTTTAAGCCTAACAATACAAAATCTTTGCAGGGAATAAACCTGCTTGTCATCCCTTCAGCAAGGAGTGAACAATGTTGCAGCAACCGTGGGGAGTTTATCGGAGTTACTGAAAGTGAACTGAGAACATCCTCCGAAACGCAGGCGCACCGCAGCTTTTTAAAGGGGGGGGAACGGATTGTTTAAACTCACTCTGTATTTCAAACAGGCAGGCACAATGCTGCCTTTTCTTGACATTCCATTAAAGAGGCTGCTTGCAGCTTCCACGCGGAGGGGAACTGGGCTGGGGCTGAGAGAGGAGAGGAGGAAGGGGGGAGGAATGCTGAAGATGGAGAGTTGGCTTGAGTCATACTGCCATCTAGTGTCAGCTCAGACTGCCAACAGGTGCTGTCCATGGCGCTGACCAAAATAGATCCGATTATTAGTCCTTCGGGGGCAATCATTATATTCTGTATATATTCACTGTAGGATGCAGCTTGATCAGACGCCGCAGCTGCTCAGCAGGCTTCCAGATTTTGGCAAAAACATGTTCAGATATATTAGATGAGTCTAATTGCAGGATTCAAGGCCAGTTCACGGCCCCTCCCATGAGCACAAGGAATACCAACCGCCCTCATACAGACAGCTCGGCCCCTGCAGGTTAAACCTAATAGATTGTAGAACTAATTCATCCCCGGTTCAATTTAACCGCTAAAGCAATATATGAGCTCGCGAGAGGCCGAGGGCTACGTGCAGTGCAGTTCATACAGAGAAATGTTTGCATCTGTTGCCTGTGGCGTGGGGAGTTAAAGTAGGTCATTTAATGTGGGGATACTGTTGGGATGTAATGGCGTTTGTTGTTGTGAATGCACTACAGTATGCTGTTTGCTAATATACAAAAGAGAAACTAAATCCTGGTGTACATTTAAAACACACATAGTAATATATTCATGTGCACAGAAACAAACAGAAAAACAAAGACTACAATTTGGCTGTTATACTGATAAAGTCATTTCAGTAAATACTGGATATGAGCCTGTCAGTGCTGTCTACCTCCATGAGCGCAGGATGGAAACCTTTCTTTTATTTGTTAATTTATGTATTTATTTATTTTCTTGCTCAGTCCAAAACTTGTCCAGGTTACTGATGAGCATACAATTAGACAGGGATATTTTAACATACTACGAGGCGGTTTTAAATGCTCATGAAACGGTCTCAATTTAATACAGATGCCTCGATATGACCTATGTAAACAAACAAGACCAGATCAGTGAGAAGACTGAATATTTCTATTTGGTTATTCTCAGTGTGTGCCACTAGGCCGGATTCCCCTTAAAATCAATGAAACAAAGCAGTAGAAACACTACCGTTTCTGTCCACAGGGATCGCCAGAATCAACACAAAATGAAAGTTCCATTTTAAGCAGAGGATAACTTCAGATTACTGAACACCTGACCTTTTTCTAGTACCATGGTCAAGTTTAAATTCTACCCTGACCAGTGTTGAGTAATGTGTTGCTAACCAAAACCCACTACTTTTAGTGGTAACTAGTAATGTAACGTTTTCAAATTAGATTATGCAAATACAATTACTGAAATTTAAATGGACTCACTACTTTTGTCTTACTTAAAAATAGTATAAAAAAAATACTGCAGAAGAGGGTAAACAAACCCTGAGTGTATTTTCCTGATTCCCCAGTTTATGATCTTCTGTAGCAAAGCTCAGTTAATGTTTATATCTGTGTGGGTCTTCTACTAAATCCTCCTGTCTACTCCTAGTTATTGAAACGTAGGCCTATAGATGCAGCAATTCTCGATTTAACATGCGTGTGCGGTCGCTATATTGGACCGCCCCTAATAACTTAACTAATTGCTACAAGTAGCCAGTATCAGGTTCAGTTTCTCACATTTATAACAAACCAAATTCCATGAAAATGGGTTCATATTTAACCCAATGAAGTAGTATGTTTTTGCCCTCTGGTGGTTGAGAGTATTAATAGCTAGATAAACTGGTCCCAAAGTAACACTAAGGGCCCTGGGCTCTATCTTGCACTCAGCGTAATTGACTTTGTACACTGGCGCTTGTATAATTCCTATTTTGCACTCGACGCACATTGGAATTTTCCCTCCACCGACGCACGTCCTTAAATTAGGGAATGAACTTCCCTGGTTCCCTGGTGCTATTTTGCGGTTTCAGAAAACAATTCCGCCACAGACCAGGAAAAACCTAGTCTAAAGTCAGTGGCGCTTATTCAGATGCTATTTTAAGGGCGCAGACTTGAGGGGATGCACCTGAGAGGCCGCAGCAACATCGCCACCCGGTCAAGACCGGCATTAATACTTTGCCGCATCCCGGACAGCTCCCTCTCCAGCATGTCAAACCCGGTTTGCTGCAGGAACGGGTGGTCCTCCGGCGTGTAGTGGGTCTGGAACCTCTGCACCTTGGTGTTTGTGCTGCTCCCTCCTCAGCTGGCCCTTGCGCACTGCTCGGCCCGTGCGCACTGCTCCCGAGGCCAGGGTCTTGCGTTACATTGTTTTGATTTATTGTATGGCTGTTACATTTATTTCATGTCAATAATGTCACTTCTCGGTATTTTACGGCCCTGACGAGAACGTCGGTCTCCTCGGCTGTGAACGTCAAATCCGCCGTTATAATAGCAATCCGCCATGGAACAAGCGCGCCTGCTTTTAAAGGGAATTTGAGATGACGCTCTGATTGGTTTATTGCACGTTACGCCCAAACCACACCTATGACTAATGTAGCTACTTCAGACCAACCCATTTTAGATTTGTGCCGGGCGCAAGAGTCATTTATCCCGCCGGCATAATAGCAACAGTGCCCGAGATCCGCCCACAAAGCTATTTGCGTTTGATACTTGCGTTTCAGATCGGCAAGATAGGGCCCTAGGTTTTTTCTGGTCTGTGGCGGAATTGTTTTCTGAAACAGCAAAATAGCACCAGGGAAAATTTGCACCGGAACACGCCTCCTCTTTTTGCTGAACCGCCCCCCGGAGCGCAAGTTCATCCCCTAATTTAAGGACGTGCGTCGGTGGAGGGAAAATTCCAATGTGCGTCGAATGCAAAATAGGAATTATACAAGCGCCAGTGTACAAAGGCAATTGCGCTGAGTGCAAGATAGAGCCCTAAAAGAATATATCTGACAGCTGTGTGCATTAATAAGAGAAGTGAAGCAGAAATTTCAAAGTAATGTAAAAGTTGCTTTACCTTGTAAGTAATTACTTTTATATAGTATAGTATGTAGAGTATTTGGTTAAGTAATTCAATTATGAGAGAAGAAACTAATGACAGTAACTAGTTGATTTTTGTAAGTATAACCAAGTTTTGTACAATCCTGACCAACACATTATACCTTCATTACAAGGTGTATGTTAAATTCTCTCTGGATATTCATGGTACCCAGAGGATGTATATGACCCCTACACTTTTTCTATAGCACCATCATCAGACCAAACATTCGCTTGCACACAAGGAACCTCAAAACTCAATGAAATTTGCATTAGTGATACCATTTATGTTTCCCAGTGGATGAACACTCTCCATTTTGGACACTTCCTGACGTTCGTTTAGCCTCAGGCCTCGAAAATCAGCTCTATAAATAAGGCTTCTTAAAATGAATTTTTTTTTCATACAGAAGGCACATGTCACCCACTGCAACAGTGTGGCTCATTAATGTGTAATGTAATAGTTTTTGGACAATAATGGAGCTCTGTGGCACCGAGGAATCAGAATAAGGTTTATTGCCAAGTAACTTTTTTACATACAAGGAAATTGCTTTGATATTTTCATGCCTAACCAACATGAGATAAATATATGCTGCAAAAGTCAAGAAATAGAAACAGAAGGAAAAATTACAATGAAAATATGATTTTTTTAAAATTAAAGTTTGTGCAGAAATCTTACAAAAATATTGACCAAGGAATGTATAAAAGTTCACAATTTGAAGTATAAAGAATACGTTCCATAAGCAGAGATAATAGTCCCATAGATGTGCATTAATGTAAGGTGTAGTGTCTTTGCGGAGGGGTAAGAGTCTGTGTCAGTTGGGGTCCCATGTTGATGAGGCCAGCTGCAGCCAGGGAAGAAACTGCACTTATGCTGGAGGGGAGTGTCTCAAAGAGTTTGCGTTTGGTGGTGAAAGGGGTCATCCACAATCACAGTGTCCTTGGCAGCGGCAGCAGCGTACCAGATGGTGGTGGAGGAGGTGAGGATGGACGGGGTAGAAGTGTCCCATCATTGCCTTTGGCAGGTTGAACTTCTTCAGCTGCCGCATGCCCCTTGACGTCCTGGGTGATAATGGTGCCCAGGAAGTAGAACAGTCTGTTGGTTAGGAGCACTAGGAGGAGTCAGAGGAACCTGATGTTTGCTCAGATTATCTGTCGCGTGCACTACTGTCAGGATATAGTGAAAGTTTCAGCAAATATGATGATAAATATGTTAAAAATACCCACTGCAGCTTTAAGCATGCACAAAGTCCTCCATTGCTTTGTATGCAGGAATCAGGTGGACCATCTCAGTGCAGGGCAGGTGACAGCAGGATCTTAAACTCCATAACCGGTATCCCGAAGGGTCAACCAGCAAAGGAAAAATCCATAATCAAGAGATTCAGGATAAAGGGTAAGGACGCAGCCATATGGACTTTCAAAACCAATGATCATGTGCCGTGGTAAAAACTCCCAATAACTGTGATATTATGACATTTAAACACCAGATGGGGACCTGTACTACATCTGCAGGCACAAAAGAAACAAGTGTTAACAGCTTGCCAAAGTCATGTCCTTTGTGGAGAAAGCTAACTAATTATTTTATTCCAGTTTCATTCCAGCCATTTTGGTGGACACTAGAGCAGACTGAAGGAACATAAGAACACACTGAGATTTCAACCCTTTGCTTATGTCACGTTTAGACTTTGTCAAGTCTAGCTATTATGTAAGAAGACACAAAGCTTGCACTACATATTTGAACTTGAATTTGGCCACAATGATAATATGTAAAATATGCATATATATTTACGCCATAGTTGCTATGGTGTTGCTGACTATATTTGAATATGGTGGGGCTAAATTAAGCAGGATAGAAACAAAAGCCAGTATTACTGTAAAGGTGTACATTATGTTGTATAGCATTATATTGTGTGTCTACAATATTATAATTTGCCCAAATTTTAGATGCATTTAGATTTGATTATTGTGACATGTTTATTTATGTTATTGTTATGTTAATTAATGCCAAACTAATGAATAATATTTAGTTCATGGTCTTGATAATGTTATTTGAACAAAAATCTACTTTTGTGACCAATTACCCCAATAGTGGGACCCCGTGTCATAATGTAAAGGGCATATTATTCTGAAATATACCGAACGCATATTACTAACAAGTGATCAGAAATGTTTGCATTTAAGAAAGTAATTTGCTGTGCACCTGTCTGTCTGTCTTTCGCTCTCTCTCTCTCTCTCTCTCTCTCTCTCTCTCTCTCTCTCTCACCCCAACTGGTCGAGACAGACGACCACCCACCTAGAGCCGGAGGATCTGTCCTAGGTTTCTGCCTTTTAACAGGCAGTTTTTCCTTGCCCTTGTCGCCAAGTGCTTGCTCATGGTGGTACTTTTGGGTCTCTGTAATTAATGTTTTAAAGAGTTCGGTCTAGACCTGCTCTATTTGAAAAGTGTCCTGAGATAACTTCTGTTATGAATTGGCGCTATACAAATAAAATTGAATTGAATTGAATTGAATTGAATTAATTTTAAAGAAAGCAACTGTACATGGCAACAGGCACATTTTCACATCATATTGAAGTAGACTTTATTAAGAATGGTGCATACATTAATAAACAAACAAAACTAAGAAACATAAAAGTAATGATTTAAACCACCTTTTAACCACTGACTCTACTTACTAATACACTTACTTCTGGAGGCTGCAATACTATACTATACTATACTAATACTATAGTGGATGTGCCACTATAGTAACTGAAAAAGCACATAGTAATACATCCGGTCCAGCAAACATAAAGCAGGACTCAAAAGGATTACTGACTCGAAGTGTTCACCCAGGAACACTTGTGTTACGTGATTTACGTAACATAGTTATTTTAACCTAAACCATGATCTTTTCCTAGATCTAACCAAGGTTTGTTTTTCCTAAACTGAACCAAACTGCCACCATTTCCCAATGTTAACCACGTGTTTAAATGGCTTTCAGCCAGGAAGGATTTGTGACAGCCTTGGTATCTCATATAGATGACATGGTGTTGGCATTTGACTACCTGAGAATGAGAACAGGTTGGAATTCTTGAGGAATGGTGTAATCAAGGAACATTCCCATGTGTGTTACAACAAAGTTCTCACATCAATTCTACACATCAGTTTTATTGTATGGAGTCCCATTGGAGTATGATCATATCTATAATATATTGTGTTGTGTAATCTTTAGCTTTGCTTCCTTAACATTTTGTTATTCTAACAAAATGATCAAAGGGATAACCCTGCTAACCTTAGACAAATTTAGTCTCGATTCCCCCCCCAAACCATGGAAATGCTCCAATTTTGTATATTGGTGCGATTTATCAGCACCTTCAGCAAATTCCACACTGGTATACAGCGCATTATCAGTCCTTTGTGCCTGTTTGGTGTCTCATTGCTCTGAAATAGATCACAGCAGTTCAGCCACACACTGATCCACAGCAGAGGCATTACCCCCACCACACACACACACACACACACACACACCATCAGTCTTTTTCACTGGCGGGCCTGTGTTTTTCTGAGGTCATGGAAGATCAATGTTGACTCCATGGCGTAATCATCTGAGGAATAAGATTAGCATATCTTAGCGCCGATTGAGTTGTCTCACTGGCTGCAGTGGGGAGGGGTGATTAAGGATTGATTGTCCCAGCAGGAGCAGTCATGAAATTCGGGAGACAAGGATGGAGAGTAGGGGAAAAAGAGCAGAAAGACAGAGAGAGGAGAAAGAGTTTTACTCACTTTGAATGTGGAAGATAAAACTTCTTTTTCCTTGCCGCCGTCCCCAAGTGCTTGCTCATGGTGGTACTGTTGGGTCTCTGTAAATAACATTGTAAGGAGTTCGGTCTATACCTGCTCTATTTGAAAAGTGTCCTGAGATAACTTCTGTTATGAATTGGTGCTATACAAATAAAATTGAACTGAATTCCAGATGAATAACTATTCATGCTCACAGTTATTTATAGCCTGTAGGAACTTTGTCAATTTGTTAATAATAAAAATAATTCTGGTTTATTAGTATATAATAACTTATAAGTTTGGTCTTATTTTGATGGTTTGTGCCATCATTTATCATATCATTGTTCTCATTAAAGTAATTGCTAATATCCCCCCCCAAAAAAAGCTGACAGGGCAAGAAACATAAGCAGGATACAGTCTGGGTAATTTTACAGTTTACCTTAAAATTAATCTCTTTCAGTTTGTCTAACCTGAGGAGGTTTGTCAACAACCTGTCTGCTTCTGAAGAACAAGAACTTTAAATTCATCAATCACAATATATATTGACCTTCATGGATAGGTCAAGAAAATGTCAGACTTTGCTAAAGTTATGAACACTTGGGTAGAAGATCTGGGTACTGAAATCACAGACACTATACAGAGAGCAATTCGTATTAAGATATAAAACAGTTCCATTAATGTTAGATGTTGAATTATACAATTCAAGATGTACATAGTCCACAACATTAAATCAAGGCTCCATGCTATATATTAGAGCAGGGATGATATATTTATCTCCCGATTCAATATGATCACGAAACTTGGGCTGCCGATTGGATATGTATTGTGTCATCGAGACAATTGATTAAAAAATCGGAAACAAAAAGAATCATGATACTATTTTTTTCCTACCCCTGCTAAATATCCTAATGTATCCCCACTGTGCAAACAGGATACAGGTATCAGGTATCCCATTGGCTGTGGCTATGGCCAAAACTCCACTCTTTCATTCCACCAATGGCCGAGGGAACTTAGAAATTGTTTGAAATCATCCATATGGAAGGCATTCTATAAATGAACTTGCCAATAAGGAAAATGTCCTCCTGAAAATTTGGAAACCACTTCTGGACAGAAATTTACTTAATGATCTGTTACGGCTACATTTTAGACTCAGTCATAGGCTGCAGTTCAATAAAAAAAACAGAAATGGGGGCTTTTCCAAGCAAATATTGATATATGTGATTGTTTGTGATTAAATCAGGGTATTGGTGCCACCCAGTTGCGTGCACAGACTTTTTGAAGGGCAGGGGCGGAAAGAAAAATAATGGCACATATAGCGCGTCCTCACCACTGTAGAGGGCACTTAACACACGTTTTATATGTTATACAAATGGCACATTATATAGCCTTAAAACAGACTAACTAGACAGACTACTCAGGTTAGTTTGCTATTAGGTCTCTCTCTCTCTCAACTAGCTGCTAGCATTAGCCGCTAGCCTACTCAATAGCATAGCCTAACCTAACAAGACTTTCTGTCCTAACTTGCAAGCTGAAGTTTACAGTTTTACTCAGTCGCTTTGGTACATTTCTCAGATCAGAATTGAAATTCTCAAAACTACCTGTTCAATCTGCACATCATTGTGTCACTTGTGCACATCAAAAAAGCAGTTTCTCATTTCTTTGAACAAGTTGCAAATGCTTTGGTACATCCATGCAAATGATTATGTACAATTCTCTGCTGTTTCCTACATTATCAATTGCTTATGTCACGTTGATCAAAATGTATTATAATAGTGTCTGTTGAATAGTCTCAGCCCCCACAACATTTAGGCATTAGTTCATAGCATAAGTCTTTACATGAAAAATGGTTGAATACGTTGTCATAATATGTCAAGCATATTTCTATACATTTCCATTAGACTTTTTTTCTAAATCTGTCCTGAATTGGTAAAAAAACAATAGGCACTGTTCTGTAATACTGTATACTTTCTGTAAGGCTTCATACAATATTACAGTATTCCACTTGCATTTTACAATATACAGTAAGTATACTTTACGTAAACAGTGACATTTTATCTTACTCAATTTTGTGTTTTGCATTACTATATTTTTTCCACATAGGACTGCAAGACAACTTCACAGGGGTGGCAGAGGGCCCCTTTTCACACCTGAACAGGTGGAGGCTATTTGCACCATGGTTGTAGAAAACAATGCCATAAGACTAATATAAGGGAGATACAGAGTGCCCTTATAGAGTACAACAACAACTTTGATAACATCCAAACAGTCAGCATCTCAACCATTGACAGGGTGCTGAAAAGACACCAAATGAATATGAAGCAGCTGTACACCGTTCCATTTGAAAGAAATGGTGAAAGAGTGAAGGAGCTGTGCTACCAGTATGTACAGGTAAAACATGTATGAGCATGCAGCAACTGTACCTCACAGTAAACAGTACAACATGGTATAGTGATATACAGTACAGTAAGTGTGGCCTTTACACATTTGCTATGGCTGTAGAAAAGAAGATGCAATATGTTCTGTATACATTTGATGTAACTGTATCTTGCCCAAAATGAAAATGCATGTAATTCATCAAACTAATTTTGTGTCTTCTGGATATAGCGTATAATGGAACTGGAAGCAAGTGAACAACCGCATAGCTTCATCTACATGGATGAGGCTGGCTTCAACCTAACGAAAGGCAGAAGGCGTGGTCCAAATATCATCGGACACAGAGCTACAGTTGATGTGCCAGGCCAGCGGGGCGGGAACATAACCATGGTGCTGCTATCTCTGAGAATGGTGTGCTAACGCATATTCCCATTATTGGGCCATACAATACAGAGCGTCTTGTCACCTTTTTAGACACTCTCTACAGAGATCTCATCCCTGAAGAAGAGAGGGGTCGGATTGTAGATGACCTGCCAAAGTACGTGATAGTTTGGGACAATGTCAGTTTCCATCGCTCCAACATCATCAGGCAATGGTTTGTGGCCCACAACAGAATACTGATGGACTTCCTCTCACCCTACTCCCCATTCCTTAATCCCATTGAGGAATTTTTCTCAGCATGGAGATGGAAAGTATATGATCGCCAGCCACATACACAGATGACCCTTGTGGCTGCCATGGATGCAGCGTGTGATGACATCACAGCAGATGCCTGCAGAGGCTGGATAAGACGCTCTAAAAGATTCTTTCCACGCTGCATCGCAAGAGAAGATATTCGTTGTGATGTGGATGAGAATGTGTGGCCCAACAGACAGGAACGTCAGGAGGTGTAGGAAGACTGCACTTATTCCTACAGCACTGCATGTACAGTTTTCCCTAAGGAGACTGTCCTATGTTCACATTTTTCTTTGTACTGTAATTTGTTGACAGACCATGTCATTGGGATACAGAAAGGAAAAGACAGCACTGCATAGCACAAACAGTAAAAGCGTAAATGTGAATCTTGTCCAGTCTCTTGCAATCAAACTCCCACATACACTAAGGTGTAACCTACAATTTACAATAATTGTCATCAAAACTTTAGCCATAGTTTACATCAGAACATCCCTCCAGAGTACACTGTTATATTGACAACATGACTAAGCAATTTGACTGTCTTATCTGTACACAATTGTTTTGAAAAATGCACTTACTGTTTTGCAAATGTCGAGGATGATTCGAGAAATCTACCAAAGTGACTGAGAAAAACTGTAAAGGGCATTTTCAAGAAAGCATTTTTAAAAATGATCCCAGATGCTTAGCCCGGCGGGGAGTCAACTTAAACCTGGCGGAAACCCTGATATGCAATGCTAACCCAACTTTGCACGCCACCCTCTGGCCAACACATGCATATTTCTCTAGATCCACCCCTGCTCATGTGCTTGACAGGATGTGATAAGGTCCCATTCATGGTGTATCACATTCATTTTGGGATTACCAATGCCGATTTTGGTTTTACCTTTTGCTCTCTGTTTGTTTCTCATATTTTCAATGTCTTTTTTAAATCAGTGCTCAGTGACATTAGACAGGGATATATTACTATGTTCTTTCCTTAGAAAAAAAGTTTAGGCCTCTACGGTATGATACAGACCTATGGGAGAGGGTGGCTTGTTGCAAAGTCACTGTATTCAAAGATTTCAGAAATTAAGTAAGAACAAAGTTCTTATTATTGATAGAAATGATGGCCACAACTGTAAAAATAAGACCTAAATGGTATATGAATATGGACTATATAAATGTTAGGGTTAGGGTTCTGTTGAAGCATCCTGGAAATACTTAAAGGTGCATGTCGCAGGCTCCCTCCTACTTCAAGCTTAGCTGTAAACAACAAATTGGAAATTCTCTACAAAGTTGTCCCATCAATCATTCTTTATTGTCTGGGTGTTTGTTCATAAATATTCATAAATAAATTCCAACCTCTGACTTTAACTGTCACAGAGGACAACAAAGGTCTTATCCACATCCTGTGCCAGTTGTTGTCAGAGAATATAAAGAGCCCATTACTGTGTCTGTTTGAGTAGCTGTGAATAACATTACGGAGTCCTTTACGTCACCTCTGAGTGCGTTCTGTGGCTCTCCAGTGGGTTAAAGGTTACATCACGTTCAGTTACTGCGGCCATTACCTGCTCATTCATACCCGCTCCCTCCAGATGCCGTTACATTCAGCTCAGCTCATCAGAGTGTAACTGACAGATGCCAGGAGTGATTAGATCCAGCGGATTAAGGTGGATGCTCACTGCCTGAAATACACCTCTGCAGCTCTCAGATGTCAGCCATGAAATGAGACAGACACTCCAAATGAGGCAACAGCTCAGGCTAATATCCCATTACAAATGCTGTTTACTCCGGGTGTCTGGATTTAGCCCGGCTGCCCATGACTGTGTCTGGCCAGACGGTGTTTGGAAGGAAGGAGCACTGCCAGAAACATTTCCCTTGAAACCTAAAGAGACATTCCCGACGCAAGATGCAGAATGCTCCATATCTCATCCAGCCAATTCCCTGTCAGTCATGTCTAAAACCGTCCCCCTAAAGCAGGCTGAGAGGCAGTCACAGAGTGGCGCCTCCTATTGCCGGGGAGTGGCAAAGTGCCACAGAGGCTCTCCTGGCAGCCAAAAAACAACAGATAACATTAATTAGCGAGTCCTTTGTCCTTGTGTTTTTGGACAGCTTTCTCCCTTTTATGGATGAAAATGAAATCTCTCCAACTGAGTTCATCATTAAGAGAATATCACACTTTTGAAATGTTTCTCACTTCCACTGACACCCTGCAACAACAAAACCTCCGTGCTGCACCTAAACACTGAGGCTTTCCCTTACATTGTCATGTTCAAACATCCACAGTACAACAGTGTATGACTGTAAAGTAATTACAGTGTTGCTTCAAAACAGTATGCCGCCGCCATTATGAAATCTTGTCTCCCTGCTTCCAAGTTGACAATCGCAAGAGTAAAACCAACTTTTAATGATTTTAAGCACTATATTTACAGTTTGAGTTGACATCAGAGGTTTTACTGAAAATTAACTGCTGCCCTGCAAAACACGGCAGTAGCTGGTCTACCACTGCCTTCATTGGTTAGTTTGTTCGTTTTATTGTATATTAACAAACATGGTCACAGATGTAACCTCAAAATGCTAAGAAGACAAATTAATAATGCATGACAAAAATGAGACTAAAATGCCACTGATTAAAACTAGACTAAAATGTCTTTAGTTTTTGTTGACTGGAGCTAGACTAAGGTGCCCGAATGAACACATTTACAATGTCATTGGACTTTACCAACACAACTGTTGTTAGGCTTTCAATTAGCATTTTTGCTTGCATTATCCATAAACATACATGTTTGATTATTTCTATTAATGTTAGTATATACAGTCATGGTGGCAGGGTCAGTAGTTATTATGAGTTTTAGGCAATAGGATTATCATCTTCTATTTCAGTTGTGTCTGAATGATGTGAAGTTTGGGAGCAAAGATTGATCATTTTGTCTTTTTTGTATTTTTAAGCCATAAAACACTGGTAGAAATCAGTGAGAGTGCCTTGGTTCCAGAAATATCAGTGTAAAGTTTGAAAGTTACATTGGTGGCACTCAGGAGACAGTGGTTCTGACGTGTCCTGGTAGACAGGGTATGTTGTCTTTCAGGGTCCAGCCTGTGTGTCTGCTGTTTGTTGTCTCGGCTGCTGTTATTCTTGGTGCAGTGGTGTGATAAGGGCTGCTGGGAGCTGATCTACACCTAGCCTCGCTGTTCAGGCTGCTGTATTTGATTGTGAGTCATCCCCACTGCAAGGACAAGACAAATGCACAGTCCTGACCTTGCTGACCTCTCAGTTCACTGCTTCTTGTCCACCTTCCCTCTCACTTTCTTTTTTTGTTTACACCACAAATACTTCTTCTGATTGAGGTTTCTTCTCTTGTCTCCTGACTCACTTATAAAATATGTGCTGTGATGGCATTTTTCCTTTTTGTCAACATATATAAAAAATCCTTTTTTTTGCATTGCTCGGCATGGTGCTCCCTTCTCAAACTAACTAACTAAACTGTGTAGGAGACTAAAGACTCAAACTGATGTTCTTTAATTCTTCTCAAGGGAATTTGATATGAAATTAGATTTTGTGTTGTTATGATAGCAGGCTGAGACAGTGCTGACAGACACCCTCCTGCGCTTATTTTGTATTGCTTTCCCTTCATCTTCTCTCATGTCTGGTTTTCATCACATTTAATTTACCTTGAAATATGTTGTTTGCTTTTTCTCTTTTAAATTGTGCATTTATATTGCTTTCTTAAAACTGTCGTACTCTATTTCAGGACTGTAATTTACATTTCTTCAGCATTACATGATGCAAACTTGATGGACCTGTCAACTGGTGACTGGACTACCAGCATTTTGATCCAGACTGTCTTCAAATACTGCTGCTTGGTCAGTGCCCATCTACTTCAAAATATGACATTGAAGGTATCCCTCTAGCAGCATGCAAAGTCTGCAACTTCCGGTCAAGTTAGAAACAATAAATATGCAATGTCTGCATATGCTTTCAAAATAAAGTTTGTGTGGTTAATATTATGTAATGGTTGTAGTTTAGCATCACTTAGTATCATTTATGGATGCACCCAGACATAGTATAAAGACCCAGACAGTCCACATATGGAGGTGGTGAGGTGGGTGGCTGGCTTAATCAAACACAGGACTTTAACCAAAAGTCAAAGCTGACTTCTTTTAAATTATGTACACTTAAAATGATAAAAAGAAATTAACTTGATAGTTTTAAGTTGTAACAACCTAACAAAATTAAGTACCTACTAAATTTAAGTAAGCATAACAAGTAAATATTAAGTAAACATAACTTAAGACTAATTATGTTAACTTTTTCGAGGCAATCGGTTTCCTACGTTTTTTTAAGTACGATAAACCTCTTAGATTTTAGAGTCTACCTACGTTAATTTAGTAACATAAATTATGAAAGGTAATTAACGTATCTTTTCCGAAAACATAACCAAGAAGTAAACTTAAAGTTGACCAAAATGATGAATTCTTATTTTGAAGCCGGGGGCCATTGACCAAGTGAAAGTATTTGATGAGCTGGGAGTGAGAGTTGTATGACACCATGTCAAAGCTAATATGCAATTGCCTTGCAGTGCCAATAGTAGTGCCAAAACGATACCTGAGATTTGGAACCAAAAATACCAAAAACTCTTTTTCTGATACCTTGCTTCTGTCACAACTCTTGCTCCTAGTATGCATTGTGCTGTCTGCTCTGGTTTCCCTGCCACATACTAACTCTTCTGGCATCTCAGATCCTGCCACTTCCTGCTGCCCTGCAGTAACCCCTTTCCTGCAATTCTTATCACTTGACCTTTCCCACCTACCTGTTCACCTGTTGCACATTTCCCTCATCAGCCTTGCAGTATATACACCGGCCCATTTCCACTCATGGCCTGCCAGATTGTGTAGTGTGCCCACACCTTAGCTTTCCTGCCTTTTTTCTGCCTGCCTGGCTTTGCCTGCTTGACTGATGAACTTCTGATTCCCAGCCTGACCCCTTTCAGATAAGTGTTTATGTTTTGCCAGCCTGCCTGTCTTTTTTACCACAGTGAACATGAACTTTTATCTTAAACTGCCTCTCTTTGAGTCATGCTTCTGGGTTCAAGCCTGCCATTCTCTGAGTCATTACTCTTCGTTTATTTAACAAAAACATCTCAAATGTTAAAAGTCATCTAAACACAAGCAGCTGTCCAAAAACTTTTGGCAACATTATTCTTCACCCTCCCCTTCAAATGCAAAGGAGAAACTATGTTGGCCGCAAAATGGCTGAAAATTGGCCCTATCTAGAGCGAGTGTTTAGTTTGTCTGTTCTAGGCTACTGTAGAAACATGGCAGTTCGACATGGCTCCATGGAAGGTGACCCACGGCATCTGTAGATAAAAACATTCTATGTAAACAAAAACACTAAAATGAAGGATAAAGCCGATCTTATTTTATATTTCTTATAAGTCCATCACTATGTACTTTTTGACTTCCCTACCCTGTCGATGGCTCTCAGCTCCAAGCCCATTGGTTCCTACTGAAGATCTTTAAAAACAGGTCATGAATATATAGTTTCAATTCAGTATTGGTTTTGGCATTTTTATGGTATTTTTTGTTGAAGGGGCTTCAAACTTACTCTATTTTTGTTTTAATCTGTATTTTATTTTAGTTTTATTGCTGAAAACATCACTGAATGATGTCTGATTGGGTTTGATTTTTAAGGGCTTAGCTGCATGTTCAGATGCCGCGGCTGAAAAGCTTGCTCCTTCAAACTTCTCGGATCTTCGCCAGACTGGCTGTGTTCCTAGAGGACCCTTATCATGGGTTTATACGTGTATGTATATATGAAAATAACTGTATATATTTTCTTTATTTTATGTTATTCTAATATAAATTCACCTATCTTTTCCATGTGTGCAGCATGCAAACTTTTATTTAGTTGTGCAACCTTGTGATGTAAAATGATAAATACATTTTCATTCATCCTCTATCACTTTTTGATAAAATATGGACTCTAAATGGACCTGTACTTGTATAGCGCCTTTCTAGTCTTTCGACCACTCAAAGCGCTTTTATAAAACATTCCCCATTCGCCCTTTCACACACATTCACAGCATTGGGGTTCAGTATCTTGCTCAAGGATACTTTGACATGCAGCCGGAGAGCCGGGATCGAACCAACAGCCTTCGGATAAGTGGACGACCTGCTCTACCTCTGAGCCACAGCTAGCAAAAAAAGAAAAAAGATAAATACAAATGTGTAAGCCTTATTAATGCCGTCCATATAAATCCTTATTTTGTACTATTGGCAGTTTAAGCAGAGGAAAACCATCATAGAGTGGAGCTCTCCATCTTTAATTTATACAATGTGGTAAGACATTAAAAGTGAAAACCTACTGGTCGTCCATTCAAATAAAAGACACAAATCCATACAGTGAAACATTAAACACCATGTCTCATTTCACTCTGCAGTATTGTTCTTTAACCCAAGTCTTACACTGTTTGCCAATCATTTGGGCTGTGCTACAGTCAATAATGGGTGAATCAGACGCTGAAATGGAGGGGTGGGAAAGGCTGACAGCATGGCAGTGTCGCTCCGTTTTAGCCTTTAGATCAGCCAGCATGTAACACAAAGTGACAGGCAAAGCCGACTCCAAAAATCAAAGCCTCCTTTAGCTTCCACATTCTGCGAATGGAACTATTTGAGTGGCTTAGAAAATCTTCAAAGCCGGGGAGAAGGGGACTTTTTTAATTTCAGATAAGGCCCGGGAGCTGAATGTGAACTGCTGGAATTGTAGAAGTTCACATCTTAATCGACGTGACCAGCTGAATTGAGGAGCGAAGAACTCATCTTCCGAGTCCTGTTTTTCTTTCTCCCTCCTGTTTTTTTCCTCTTTTTTTTTCTTCAAATTTGTATAATCAAAAGATGTTGCCAAACCTTGGTGGGTAGAGAGCAACTGAGAGAGCGAGTGTGTATTGATTTAAAAAGGAGTGCAAAATACATTTGCTTAGTAAAGCTGCAGTAGTATCATCAGCTCCATTGATTTCAGTGTGATGCTGTTGTCACTATCAAGCCTAGATAATCTCTCTTAAGTCGGCCTTCCTGCATGAGCAGTGAAGTCAGTGGCTTTCAATGTATTGACTCCTGTTTGGTCTGCAGCCTTCATGTGTGGCTCTGTGTGTGTTTGTGTGTGTGTGTGTACTGCTTGTTCTAACCCCACTTATTTCCCTCCTTGTTTGTGCTGAAGGTCTGACTAAAGAACAAAGGCCTCCGTCATTCAAACACACACTGTCACATTGTCACGTATAAATGAGGCCAGTGAAGCAGCAGTAACAGGTCTACCATGCAGACAGGGAGGCAGCTCTCTGGTGGACTGACACTGTCTGACTTATTACTTAGGAGAATGTATCTTAGCATCAGCATCCTTTCTGTTTTCATAAATCTTTTTGGTTAAAATAGAAGCAAACAGTAGCAGCCTGTGGTGTACATATTTACTCTTGCTGTAAAGTAGCACTCATAGTTACACAGGGCTGCTTGCTTTAATTCACCACATCTAATATATAATAATCAGTTAATGACCACATCAAATCTAAACATCACAGTATATAAAATACGGCCAACTAAAGGTCTGCTATATTCTACAGTTTATTGGCACGAATAAGACACAGATCAGTCAAATAGGAAAGAAAAATAGCCCATAAACCAGGGGCCTCAAACTGACAGTATGGGGACCATTTCTGGCCCTCCATCCTTCTTGAACCATTTCTGCAGTCCACTTCTGAACCATACACTGATCAGCCATAACATTATGACAAAGTGAATACCACTGATTATCTGGTTATCATGGCTCCTGTCAGTGGGTGGGATATATCAGGCAGCAAGTGAACATTTGCTCCTCAAAGTTGATGTGTTAGAAGCAGGAAAAATGGGCAGTGTGAGGATTTGAGCATTGACAAGGGCCACATTGTGATGGCTAGACGACTGGGTCAGAGCTTCTCCAAACCTGCAGCTCTTGTGGGGTGTTCCCGGTCTGCAGAGGTCAGTACCTATCAAAGGTGCTCCAAGGAAGGGAAAAGTGGTGAACCGGAGACAGGGTCATGGGCAGCCAAGGCTTGTTGATGCACGTGGGGAGTAAAGGCTGATGAGATCAGGTTGTTAGCATGAGAAGAGGTCATATTCAGCTCTTCTGTGTATCTCCTGCTATACACAAAGCACAGGTAAGAGCACAGGCCTGATGTTACTGTATATTGACTATGACTAGAATAAGAAAAGGCAATAATGTGAGCATATTAGTTGGAATGTAAAGAGGAGCTACAAGGCAGACAATTTAACCATCTCTTGCTGAAAAACAACAACCAATCAATTTTCTCTCTCAATCTAATTTCATTGGACTCCAGTGATTCTGGGCCAAGGATTCTGCTAATTTCCTTTGTGAGAAAACAGCCCTTTGCTCCTTAAACAAGCTAATGGCATGGGCAAGCAGCCATGTGCAGGCATTAGGCATAGTGCTGTTAACAATGGGTAAATACTTCTCCACTGCTCAGACTGGAGTGAAAGGTGGAACTGAGGGATGTTTGCCCACGTCTGCATGGCTCAGGCAGAGATATGGTGGAAACATAATTTTAATTAGTAAATGTAAAAGATGTTCATAACATATAATCCTCATGTTCTTTCCTTTCTCTACCTACAGTTCTTTCCTTTCATAGACTGTTTAATTAAGAATGGATGTAGTCTCTGTGGCATCACCCATAGGTTTCTGAAGAGCTTTTCTGAAGTTGTGAAGCTCAGTGTGTTGTCCTGGCAGTCTGAATGAAGCCTGGTTACTGAAAACAACGACCTGTGACGGCACCCACCTGTCACTCAAAGCGCCCACATCCTTATTTATGCCAGATTAAACATAAAGGGGTAGTTTATTAGTAGTAAGTATTTTGTGTGCCCTGCTAATTCACTTGAGTATTCCTTTACAGCTACCATGCACTTTTACTGTTATTGTAATTCACATCTCTGCTGTATTGCATGCTTGGATCACCTGCATACATGTGTGCCTCATGCCTCGTTGTTCCTGGTCCAATCACACACCTAAAACCTGACTAAAACCTGATGTAAATGTGTAAACTGATGGTCACATACATGTTGGCTCAAAAAATACTCTCTCAGGAAGTAAAGCAGTGACTTAAAGGTCTTAATAGCTACTTTAATTTGTGACTGGTGGATTTAAAAGCTTTACCATAATTGGGTGGCAATAGACACTAAAGTCTGTTTAAGTTCTGTACAAAAGCTACTGTGCAGAAAGGCTAGTATTGAATGATAATAAACAATGTGATATATGCCAACCTGATCATACTTCTGACACTGCAGATTGAGATTGACCAAAATAAGCAACGCTTTGACGTTTAGAAAGTAAAATAGTATACATGTCACAAGATGTTACACAGCTATTTTTGTTGCTACAGTTTGCATCATACTAGAAAAATGGGACTTAGTGACAAAATTTTAAGTATTTGTATTGTTGTAGGAAACCAGTGCTTGATTAAATAGCAAATCAGATGTCTTGATGACATAATACATTTGTGAGGTTGACTTGTGTGTGAGGTATAATTGAAGCAGTTGTATCCTGCACCTCGTTGTATGAATGTCAAGCATAACACGCCTGACATTGAGGACCTATACTTACCATTAACACCAATATATGCAGGTTTGTGATTAAAACAATAAAAAAAAAAATCAATCAATCAAATCAAAATATGCCAGACATCAGAATTTCAGCTATATTTAGGTTAGGCTTAATGTTTCGGTTGTTAGTTGTGGAAAAGGATTTATTAAGAGTGCAAGATTTTTGAAGTCTTTAATATTTTTTATATTTTGTTGCACCTATAGCATGTGCTTCCAAGTATTGGGCTTATGTCGGTAAATTATTAAGTCTTTTATACTATGTTTTTGTACTTGACTTAAAGCTGCAGTAGGTCACTTTTATAATCCAAAGGCTGTGATTATCCTAGAGGTCACAATAGGTCATTTTGTGCAATGACATCAAGTTACATAAAATGGTCTCTACAATGAAAAGGGGACTGACATCATCAATTCAATTCAATTCAATTCAATTTTTTTTGTATAGCGCCAATTCATAAGACGTTATCTCAGGACACTTTTCAAATAGAGCAGGTCTAGACCGAACTCCTTATAACATTATTCACAGAGACCCAACAGTACCACCATGAGCAAGCACTTGGCGACAGCGGCAAGGAAAAACTGCCTGTTAAGAGGCAGAGACAAAGGTGCACAGCAACAACAGTAGCAACAACTACACTAATAGTAGTGACTGATGATGATGAACATGAAGAAGATGATGACGACGACAACGATGGAGGACAGTGAGCAGTGATTATAGTAATAATAGTATCTGTAGTAATAATGATAGTAATAATAATAATAACAATAATATCAGTGATATTAGCAATGGCAGTCAAGCAGGACCATGGCAGGAGGCTCCACCAGGATCCATGAGAACCTGCGAGACGAGAAAGCATCACACATGAGTACAGTTGGGCTTAACGAATCCACAAGAGTCTCTTCCAGTCATACCCAATTCCAACAAATGATTTTAGAACCCAGTATGCAGAGCTATTCAAGTGCACTATATGAAAATAACACATTTATACTCCATTCAAAAAACTTGGTTTTAGCCCCTATTTTCATTCAGATATATTGAGGTCAGAGGTCAAGGGAAGTGGAAATATCCATGCCAGTTTTTACATCGCCAACATTTTGTGTAACTTCAGAGCGTAATTTATCCCCCTTGCCAACAAGATAGAATGACCTATATAAAGGTCGACGACAAGACAGCGCTCCAAAAGTGAAGCCAAAAGTAATTGATTGCCCCCTGGTGGCTGACTGCAGTATAGGTCATAAAGCCTGCTGCCTCCATGTTAGCAGATGGGACAAACAAAGTACACCTCAAATATATTTTTTCCAAAGATGTTTTATGTCATTTTAGGTAGTTCTTATGACACTGTTTTATGTTCAAGACAATTTTTCTGATCAATTGAGTTTAATGAGTCATTTGAAGCTATAAAAAGTTTTTTTTTATGTCTGACAGATGAGCCCTGCTTGTGATTAAATGTCGGGAAAATGGGCGGGACTTCAATACCATGGCACCAGCCCCAATCACTACTGTACAGACTCTGAATGAGCTGGTGGGACAAAAAGTTGTCCCCTTTTCGGGTGCCAGTGGATTGCTGATGTTATCTAACCACATGCTGTACAGCTGCTAGTTCATATACTGAATCCTTTGTTCCAGTTCAGTTACTGTGTGTGATACTTTGTCCATGTCTTTCCACAGTTTACTGTATTTTGCAGTGTGATCACATCATGAGTATAACACCACCAGAGTTTCATACAGCAGGGCTAACTGAGGTGAATCAGAACTGGTGATGGAGTGCTCAATTTGCCAGACCAATATGAAGGATGCATTTGTACAAATAAAATCTAGTTTGGGGCAGATTTAAAGTAGTATTACCCCAAAATACAAACTGTTTTCATGTGCTGGAATCTACTGGTTTACCTCCACGCTCTGCTTCGCCTGCAGCTGCTTAGCTTGTTTCATTATGTCAAAGTGTAGCAAAACAACCCTGTAGCAATCATAATCCTGTAGTCTGTGGCAGTCTTTGGAAAACTCCAAAGAAAATTCCATTCCGTTGCTTTCAAAGGCGGGTTTTCACACTTCAGAGATGGCTGACTTGGTAGCTGCAGGCGAGCGCCGGGAACCCACACAGCATCCACACTACAGAGAAGAAATAATGCAGTGCTCTGGACGGACGGTGAAAATATTTGCTTTTAGAGCTGCAGCAGGAGACGCAGGGGGAAGTTCTTTAACCTTGATGTAAATGCCTGGAGTGACAGAGCGTCTCACATGTCTCTAAACTGAATTGTGGATTAGTCCGCATTCTGATGTGTGCAGAATCTGTTTTCCAAAGGCTGTATAATCATGAGAGAGATTCTGCCTCTGTGGTCGAGTGTTCAAGATGACTTAAGTGCCTGTAGACTGAGGCTTGTCACAGAACTACTTACTGTCATTTTCTGAGATGCAGAGTTATGAAGAAGATAAACATATGTGCACATGATTGCCTATACTGTATGCAGAGCCTTTCATAAGTGTAATTATAACTTTACTTATGTACAGTACACACACATATGCGCACATATACCACTCTCTGCTGTAATTCCTCTCACACTCACACAGTCTGCCTCAGCTCACTCATTTCATTTTATTTTCGATGTTCAGCATACATATTGATTCCATTTCTATATGTGGCTGAGGCCTTTACCCTTTCTCCAACAACAGGTCCAAAGACTCAGATCATTCTTGTGTTCTTAGAGCACATTGTTACTGTGTGGGTGGATTGTGCCGCTGCTGTTGAATGTGTCCCCACATCCCTTTATGCATGCAGATAAACGCCGGTTTTGAGACGGCACAATTCGAGCGCAGATTAGCGTTCAGCACAACACATCTGCTGGCTGGGTGCGTTTCTCTCAACCTGTCATCAAACAACTCTGCTGAAGGTAAAAAAAACAAAATCAAGCTGTCACAATAAAATGCCTACATGTCATCTCTCCAAAGAAAAAAGGTTTTTGATTCAAAAGGATGATTGATTACCAAGTTGTGCCACTATGGAAAAACAACCATTTATATTGCACTTTGGCTAACTAATGGGCCTCTAATAGGCTGTGACTTACTCACAATAAGGATGAAATCATGTGATTCATGGGCGTGTGTGTGTTTGTGTTTCATCCAGCATTGTGACATACACCCTGGAAAGGTTGCCATTCAAACACAAAGATACAAACAATAATCTTATTCACACTTAAAGGCAGTTTCGAGCTTCCAGCTGACTTGCATGTCTAGTTTCTAAAGTAAAAGCTCAACAGTAATAGTAACAGAAATACGCTTATTTGCTTTCTTGCCAAGAGTTAAAGGACCAATGTGTAGGATTTGGTACCATCTAATGGTGCAGTTGCAGATTGCAACACCCTTGCTGCACACTCTCCTTCCAAGCATGTAGGAGAAACTGTATTTTTGGTTTGCAAAACTATACAATGAAGATTTGGCGACCCCTAGTGAGGGTCCCGACCCCCAGGTTGGGAACCGTTAGTATATGGTGCATGGTAACCACTGTCTCTGTTCAAACATGGTCTCAGAATTCTCCTCTTTGAGCGTCCACTGACTGTACTGCTTAATGACCTCTGACCTCTTCCCAGTTGATTGGTTTTGCTCGGGAGTTTACAGGCAGCTGATTCTCTCTGATTCTGGCATTCAGTCTCTGGTCCAGGGTCCTTGCTGTTAAGTTCTTGATACTATTGTTTGTTGGTTTCTCTTCACTTTACACATAAGGGGAGATCAAATTGTCCTTAGGGTTCCAGAAAGGGTCTGGCCAAACCTGTTGATACACAGTAAATTTAATGTTGGGTTCACAAACTTCCCAGGAAACCAACTACTGGCAAGAGTCTGTGATTTGTACAGCCTTTAGTTGTGCAGAGAGAACAGAGAGAACATAAATGAACTGAAAAGTGCATGTGTATCAGTTATGTATATCAATTTACAACTCACAACTTTAAAGTTACTATTAACTCTGTCATGTATTTGAATGATAGTAGAGGCAGCCAGACAATCATTCTCTCCTCAGAGCAGCAGAAAGCCAGGCATTGACGTCAGCAGCTCTCCGTCTTTCCCTCCCACTGCTCTGCAGCCTCCCAGTCTCCTGAAGGAACACTGCTGCTGGTCATGCAAAGCACTCAGTATGCAGTCTTTTCCAAATGTTTTAGTGCTGGTACGTCCAGTGGATGTGGCCATCTGTCGGCATCGGCCCGCTGCCCTCTCCCAGGTCTCATTATGTTGGCGTGGCGCTGAATATCAAACCAATGCCATGTCGCCTGCTGAAGCAACCACTGAGCCATAGTATGCACTGGCACACACTGAGATACACAGGTGTGCATGTTAGCATGTGGAGCACACATACACACACCCATTTACTCACACACTAATTTAGTTGTGAGGTCACTCAGTAGAAAAAGCAAAGGCACACTCATTTCTTTTGTGTTGTAAACTTAAGTTAAATGAATAATTTGAGAGACGAACAGTTCTAATGCATTATAGAAATTGAGTTTAAAGGTTATATTTAAGAAATCCTCATGCCACTAGACATTGTACCAGAGCACAAGCATCTCAGACGAAAACAATGGAACAGAACAAAACCATCTTTGTTAGTCTAACTCTAGTTTGGTCCAAAAAAAAAAACTGAATGCACCAAGTTCAATGAGAAAATATTCATGAAAAGAGGTACAATGGCCACAAAGTAATCTAACATTAATCCTTGGGAACAAAGTTCGTCCACTAAAAGTTGTTTTTTTTGCCAGTGACTGCTCAGATTGTTGTGTCTGATAACATTATGGAAAGGATCCCTACAGAGACAGACCTATTGTTTAACCAGAAACGTAACAGAGACGTAACATTGCTATAGCTCCGCACCAGACTCCATAGACAAAAATGTCACATAGTATTGTAACATTGTAACATCATTCAAAGTGGACAGGAACAAAACTATTAGTTTTTCCATTGTTCCAACAATCACCAACTCTGGTTTGAAATATGTCTGTCATTGTTCTGGCTGTTTTTGGATTTTCTGCTTATTGTTTTGGACTCTGCCTGCCCCTTTTGGATTTGTTTGCCTTCCTGGTTTTGACCCTTTGCTGCCTCACCATTCAGTAAGCTTTTGTACTTTTGCATTAGTAATTAAATAACCTACACTGCACCAGCTCTGCCTTCTATCTGATTTGGGTCCAATTCCCTCATGTTCCTCATCTCAATCTCAACAAAACCCTCATTCACAGACGTAGATGATAAACAGCAGTTTCAGTCGCTCTACTCAGCTGCACACAGAGCAGACCGCAAGACAAACAAACCACAGACAGGCTGCGATAGCAACACAGGCAGAGTGAGTGTGACACCATTCTCTGCTCAGGACACCATGACTCCACTATATTACATTTTAGTTACATGCAGTGCTGTTTTGATCAAATATCTTAATAGTTTCTTTCTTCCCACATTCATGATTATATATTGGCATGCCACATGAATGGAAGTTGTTAAAATATTTAAGAAAATTGGACGTAATTGTATGTGTAAGGCATATATATGCAATATATATAATTACAATAATATGTAATTTTCAAATATAGCATTTTCTAATGTAAATATACTGGGATAATGACAATAATGCTCTGCTTTTTCCCAATATATTTAAAAGCTCTGCCTGATGGAACAGTATGAGGTCATCAGATGGCACAGACTCTAGTAGAAAAAAAAATAAAAAAATTCATAAACGTAAATAATAATCTACAATAAAAAGATAAGGCCAATGTGAGTCATATTTTTGTCATTGTAAAATACTCCGTATCCTACTTTACGTCCCTACCCTGTCTGTGATATTAATTTCGAAATCCACTGCTTTCTAGACATGAACCTTAAAAAAACGACTCATGCATAGTTGATTTTCTTTAAAATAGACTTATTTTGTGACACAGCTGGCTGCTGTAGTTTTGAGCAGACGCTACTGACATAGGAGGAAATGGCGCATTTGTTGGACTATTTTGAGTGGTGTATGAATACACATTTGGTGTTTACTGCTGCAGAACAACATTATTTCCCAGCAGCAGGTGCAGCTGAAAGGTGAGTTGGGCAGTGGAAAAGATACATTTTATGTTTTCCATGAAGATGTTACCACACAGGGTTTACATCATCATTGTGTGTGTGTGTGTGTGTGTGTGTGTGTGTGTGTGTGTGTGTGTGTGTGTGTGTGTGTGTGTGTGTGGCACTGCAAAATATGTTAATATATTTTGCTTATATACATAAACGCCTACACTTAAAGGTCCAGTGTGTAACATTGAGGAGGATCTATTGTCAGATATGGAGTATAATATTCATGTATGTGTATGTTTTCATTAGTGTATTAAAAAACATGAGGAGGCATCGGTGCATTTGTTTATTGAGACTGGGATATAAAATGAACATATCACAAAATACCCAACCTAAATTGATCAAACCCACTGTGGAAACAACTAGACAAAACAACAATAAACACACAGATAGTTAGACCAGAGGGATGATTCTAACCAGCCCTAGAAAATTCTAGCCTCTGTATAGTGTGCTAATGCAGATAAGTGAATATAAATGAAATGCAAACTAATCTAGATCTGGATCTGAACATTCTTTGAAAAACCAGTATAAAACATACACCATCAGTCTTATCTGGTATAACAAAAAGAAGGGATTACAAAATCCTGATAAATGATCTAGATTAAAGGTTTAGAAATTGTGGGCCTGGTGACTCCTAACAAGATAGGACACCTCTGCAGCTTTCTTAAAAAGAGGATACATTCTAGGAGGCATTTTCTGAGTTAAAGTTGATAAAAATGCTTTTACTCCCAACCTTAAAGTAGGAACATGCATCATTCTGACAATTTGTGTCCAGTTAGGACTGATTTCGTCGTCTGGGACACTGATAAATGTGGGCCTTGGTCACCATCACTTTGTAGACTTCTTACAGTACAGTTACAGCATAAAACACTTTACAAGCAGAGCCAGACGTGATGGTATTTATTTGATATGAAAGAGCAACAGAAGTAAGTTTCACTTACAATTTCCTCTGAGAAAAAGAAATCTGAATGTTTCTTTTAAGTCAATTTACCCTCCTGACAGAACTCTCACCAAACATTTGTAGAAAGCAAAAAAAAAGCAATAAAGCTAATAAAACTATTTTCTTGTGTTAAAATGGGATCATACAGACCGAGATGCTGCTACTCAACAGCCCCACTGCTCGCGTGGAGAAGTGATACTGCAGCTTCACAGAGAGCTGCAAGGTCAATTAATTGCTTCTTATTCAGGCCATCGATTCCATAAAGTGGTTTGGCTGAAAAGGCAATTTCAGAAACCGATCCTGACAGTTAACTTTGGCTCAACCTTCGAGGCAATTTAGAACTGTTTAACATGCGTCAATAGGAAATATTTATCTTCATATGAATTAATTGTATGATGCAAGAAATCAATATTTGTGACTTATCTTTTTCCCCCTCCTGTGCATGTGTCTTTAGAGACAAAGATCACTGGAGGCACACGTTCTCCACAGTCGCCCCATATTTTATTCTTTTACTGTCCCTCGTCTCTCTTGTTTGGTTTGCCTGTCTTTAAGAACAGAGCTGAAGTGATTAGTGACTTAAATCAGGGGAAACTTTGCGGCAAATCTTGCCTCACCTCCCCAACATCCCCCTATCTTTATGCATCTATTATTATTCCAAGGCTGTTGCCCGGAAAGAAGAGGGATGAGGAAACTAGCCCCCTTAGGTTAGTTGTCTAATCAGTCCAACAAAGATAGAGGGACTAGGGAGACCAAAGAAAAGGCCTATCTTTACTTACTCTGCAGTCTGGGAGGTCTCCACGTGCGCCTGTGTGTTATGAATGATTTACCAAGCGGGGGCCCGGCTTAGTGGTCTGGGGCATAAGGCAAACACAGGTTCAAAGCCCTCCTTACCTGCTCCTCTAACCCTTTTCAAATCCTCTACATGGCTGGATTGATGCACCACAAAGGTTTCTGTGATCCATCTTATGTTTCATCTCTAAGAGGAGAAATGTGGTAATTGTGGTAAAAGACATCCTCTCCATATTTGGGCTGCTTCCTGTTTCAGATTTCAATTATAAGTACGTCTTGTTATCATCATCACATCATCATCATGAGCGGAAGATGTGCTGACATCAGCAGCATTAGTGCTAACGTTACTGCATGAGGGAGCACCTGTTGTGCGTAGCAGCAGGTTGTTCTTCAGCAGCAGTGCGTTGCTTTTCTAATTTATCTGCACTGCTCAGATAAATGAATTTAATTTTTGTTATGGAAACCATGGAACTGCCCCCTCCAGGTTTACGTAGTAGCTGGAATTGTCCAATTATCTGAACTACAGAGGTGTTCGCTAACCCAGTTCAAATAAGCACAATTAGCAATCTGACACATGGTAGTTTTCATGGTGTAGCTCTGCACATGTGATGCTCCTGAACAAAGCTCAGCAGGTTCCTCTTGATAAGGACAGATCATGTAAATTAATACAAATTATAAAATACACTCTCAGCCAGTCACTTCACTAGTCTCATAGCTCTGAAACACAGTGGCAACTGGTCATTAGGGGCAGGGGGGGCGTAGCTAACACCCATAAACATGGGTGTAATTTATGGTAGTGACTATGGCCCCACCACTTTTCTGATTACCAAGAATTGTCCCCACCGCGTCTCCATTCTCATTATAGGTTAAAGGTCAGTATGAGAGTCCCGTGACAAGAGAGAGTAATAATAGCACCATGAATCAAATCTAAAATCGAAAGTTTGGAAGACATTTGGATTTTATGAGAAGGAAGGAAAGTTGGAGAAAAGTCTGTCCATTTGTAAGATCTGTCAGACAGAAATGAATTACAGCGGTAGCAGGACAGATCTTAACACTCAGCTGGTGAGACGACATGGTGATACCTCTGCTGGTGACGAGGAGAAGACACGGATATTAAACACTTTCCAACAACTCGGCGAGGTTGAAGGTAATCAGAGTCTTTTTTGTCTGAGTCTTTTGGAAAAACAATAAACACAATGTATTTCTGAAATGATACATTTGTGTAACATTTTCTTCCCATGAAGAAAAGAAATGGTATTTCATAAAATATATGTGTTTGAAGGTAAGCACCTGGCAAATTTTAAGAATGTCAAATAAATGTCTACATTAAACCACTGACAGTATATATAATGGACAGAGTTTCCACGTCTGAAAAGTGAAGCCAACGCGGTAGAATGAGCCGACCTGACACTTCCTTTATGAGCTCAGTGAAGAGTTTCCTGATGAGTTCAGGGTCTCAGTCGCTAGTTTAACATTGTCTTCAATACATTATGATGTTCATTTAGTAACTGATGGTCCCCAGTGTAATTGTCTCAATGTTTCCCTCCCTCTCCACCTCAAACTGATGTGTGGTTAGCATTCTGTTGCAAAATGCCTGCCATGCATCCTCCAGGTGGGTACTACATGTTGGTGGTGGTTAAGGCGAGTTTCCCCCTTTGCTGCAATCTTTGCATCAAGATAAATGTGCTCCATTGTTATTCTAACTGGATGATCATGACCATGCTAACCAGTTTGATGCAGTCGTGGCGTGCTGCAGTCGCGTTATCTGCCAGCCTATTATGCGCAGATCACACTGTGAATTTCACATAAATCAAGTGATGATCACCATACAAGGCTTACTTCCTGTTTCCAGGAAGGTGCTATGGCTATGACTGAATATTAGCATGCAGATGTGCTCAGGGTGGGACACTTATCAAACAAATCAAAGGTAAGGTAAAGACTGGACGAGGTACACTGAAGTTATGAAAACTTCCTGTTTAATGGCGATACATCAAAACACATCATTTGACACAAAGTCACAAATATCACAACTTTTAATCACGATGGTCTTTATAATGCACCAACCAAACTGGAAGTTAATCCAATCAATTCCCCAGGAGTAGCTTTTTAAAGTGCAAATTGACAAAAATTAAGACTAGATTCTAAATGGCCGACTTCCTGTTGGGTTTGGGGTATGGGCAAGCAGTCGCTGCTAATGAGAGTTGTAGTACAAAATAAATAACAGATTTGGCTTATGAGATACTCGTCTGCTCAGGACACACACACACACACACACACACACACACACACACACACACACACAATCGCATTGTATCCTGTTTCATCTTCACTCTTGTTCAAGTTTTCAGTTCTATACACTTAGGTAAATAAAAACTGTAAATGTCACACCTGAATTCTATTTTAGAAAAATTCTGGCCAGGCATAAAGCTGGCTGCCTTTATTCCAGTGTATTCAAGCACTTACTGGAGAATGTTAATTTGAGAAAAATAACACTTTTGCTAAAGGTCACTTTTGACTGCAGGAACAGTTTTAACAACCCAGGATCCTTTTGAGATACTTATATGCTTTACCTGCATTCTGACTGCACACACCTAGCTCCATAGATACTGCCTCCTGAAAAATTGCTGCTGCCTCTGAGGCAGTAACTACTGATGACCCAGGAACCATCAGGATTACGTTTGCAGACTCTAAACACTCACTAACATCTGCCACAGCATGTACTGAGCAATGGTTCAGACTCTAGACAGGGACTAGAGATATAAAATAGTCTACTTAAACATCATGGTTGTTGAGAATTGATCAAAATATATTTTTTACTATAATGTATAACCAGGATGTCTCTACCACATTTGTTTCTTACATTACAATACAATACAGTAAATCAGGTGGGAAAGGCTTTTAATGAATATCCATTTATGCACCATTATTCTCTCATTCATCCATTTTTCTCATGAATTAGAATCTGCTCACAAGAGAAACGAGTTCTGAGTTAGTGGTTTCATTAGGCTGAGATTTTATATTCCTCATTAACAAGTGAAATTTGTGACTGTGTAACCTTCTTACCTGAGTTTGGGCGTACAGAGAACAGAGAATGGGTGAGCATATAAGAGAAAAGTGCATGTGTTAGTGAAACTCTAACAAAGAAGAAACATTGTCTTCAAGTGCAGGCTTTGCAATGGGCAGAGGTTTGTATATATTTTGAATAGAATTTTAGACACACCTCAAACGATTTGCTGTCCCGACATACAAACTTTACAGCATACTGGGTTAGTGCTCTTGTCCTCCTTTTGGTGGCTTGAGAGCTGTGTTCTTGAACAAGTTTCTGTTAACTGGTGCAGCACCTGTGCTCCTGCTGCAGCTGTATGTTTCATCAGAGAGGATGTGTGAGGCTGCGGCTTTCACAATAGAAGAAAATCCTGGTGGCCGGTTAAGTTTGATAATATTTAACTGATTTAAATGTTAAAAGTAGCCTGCACAGTCATTTTCATTTCAGATTTTTCTTTTCTCCCGCTGCCTGCCAGCAATTCATTTATTTTTAACTGTGACCATACCTGTGATTTTATATATATTTTTTACCTGTTACACAATGTTTTTGCAGGTTACAAACTGCAATTAAACCCCAACAGCTTGTACTCTTATGGAGAAATGAGCCTACTTCTCACTTGATTATTTAGCTCAGTAAACAGTTTCCTTATGAGTTTATAGTCTCAATCTCTAGTTTCAGTCTTCTTCCATACAGCATGATGATCATTTAGTAAATGATGGTCCTATTTAGAGTGAAATAGACCATAAAGCAGGGTATGCTTTAGGGCGGGGCTACCTTGTGATTGACAGGTCATTCTCAGTGAGTCCGTCCAGGTCGACACACCAAACTCAGATCAAACTGTCAAACCAGGCAGTGCTGATCAGATATGGATCCAGATTCTGCTACTGTGTTGACTATTTCTATATAAAATCTTTTCAAAAGTGTGTGACACGAGCTGCCATTGTTTCTGCTATGGATGAGTTGAAACTGTGCAGCTCAACTCGCAGTACGTCACCTCCACTGGCTGCAAAAAAGGCAACATGGCGAAGGCCGTAATGCCAAACTCAAAGAGTTCAAAACAGTGTTCAAACAAACTGTGACAGGTTCTCACTTGCCCTAAACTTTTAAGAATGTTTAATTTTTTTATTTAAAAAAACATTTAAAAGAATAGATTAAACGCCTATTTTCTAACTGCTTGGATGAAAGAAGGCCTAAGTAAGATGCTGTGTATTTTACTTCAGGCTTGATGATTTCACAGGCTTTGACACTCCTCGTGAGGCTTTAATTATCTTCCTCACTTATTCATTTCTCTAAAAATGGACCGTCTGACTCTCCATTTCTGTGCTTTTCTTACATCTTGTATTCCTTACTTTGTCTCTCCCTACCTTGAACACTGATTGTGTCCTACTGTGACCGGCCCTGCTCTCCCACACAGTAATTGGACAGCGAGTGGGTAGCAGGGGGGAACAGCTGCAGCGTAGTTTAGAGGCCGCTCTTAAAAATAAATGTGTGTTACCGTCAAGATCAATACCGGGTTCTCTCATGCATAAATATCAGCTCTGCCTTTTTCTCCTACATTATGGTAAAATGTTTGGACAAGACGAGGAGGTTGAGAGTTAGAGATAGCCAATCTGAAATCATGTTCCTGTGTGGAGGCAATGCACACAAAAGCAGGACATTTGCACACTGTTAGTTCAGCATTGCGGCTCTCTTTGCCTATAGAAGTCAAGTGCAAAGGAAAAAACAGATGGGAAATAATAGGAGAGATATGACTGACCAACCAGTGGAGGGAAAGAAGTACAGTCAGAGAAATGGGGATGAGATACTGTTGGAGAGGAAGAGAGAGAGAAACGTAGCAGCGGCTGCAAAACTGTTTGCTTGAGAGTGCCTTTTAATCAGCACCGGCGAATTGGATAAAATGTTATCTGGGAGCTGGAAAAGTGGAGGTGGAATTTATGGTACATTATGTTCCAGCTATAAACAAGTGCTCCACAAATTTTAGCTCACAGAAGTCATTCATCACGCACAGCTCAGAGCACTCCTTTCCTTTTCTTTGCTTTTGCACGCCGGCTGGAACCATGCCCAGACCGATTTGGGTCTCCAAACACACAGAGCGCTAAAGAAAGTTAAAGGCGGAGAAAAGCACTTTTTCATTGTTTCAGAGGAGATTCATTGAATCTATATGTCTCTTCTTTATCTGTGATAAACATATTGCTTTATTTGTCTGAGTGGAGACGTGTCCAAACACTCAAATGCACACCATTCTGAAGAGGCAAAGTGAGGAGAATCCTGAGAGTCAGTGATGAAGTCAAATAAGGACGTTTCCAAACAGGGTTGGCAGCAGTATTTTTAACCTTTTCCAAGCATCATATTAGAAGTAGTAAATCACCAGTTTTATCACAATACGATATTTTATTGATTTTTCTGACAATGATATGATATTTGCAGATATGACATAGTCTGCCACGATGCAGTTTTGATTGGATTTAGGAGCCTGTGATCATATATTGCCATTAACACAATCAGTTATTTATATCAACTCACAAAAAGTATCTAAAATGGGATTGAACTTTATTGCTGAATTCTTCCAGCCATTTATTTTACCTTGTAACAACATTGTTTGCATACGGCATGTTCCTTGTCAATATTTCCACACAAAAATCTTTCTACACAAAATAAAGTATAGTAACAGTATAAATCACTGAACATTGATATCGATATATCGATCCAGGTCGGGTCCAGTATTGTTACAACCCCCACTCAACTCACCCCTATCACACAAACGTGCAGCCCAAAGTTCTTCACATAGCTACAACAACCATAAATAAAATTGTGCAAGGCAAAAAATGAATAGAAAGATTAATTGATTAGAATAAAAAGATAAGAAAAGGTTTTTAATTTCCTTTTAAAAATACTGAGAGAGCTCACCATTCTAATATCCTGAAATAATTGTGACACCTGTAAGGTTTTTTTTCAGTGCTGCGGATTAAGAGTAAGGATGTAAATCAACATACTTAAACAGAGGCTTTATATGTTTGAGGTTGTGCTTGTTGACTATAGAGCTGTCTATTGGCAGGATACAATACATATCATAATACAAGGGTTACAATTTAATATTTTCCTGAGATACTCTAAGCAAAATGATATATTTATTTTTCTTTAAAAACAATCTAACTTTATTATAAAGAACAAACCATATGTGTATATAGTGTTTATATGCAAAAAAATACTATTAATACTTTTTTATGCAACTTGAACAGTGGGATCTGCATTTGTATTCATTACAGTCCCCATAGCATCCATCATCTTAGCACTACTTTTTGTACAGTGGAAGAGTCAAGTGGCTGAAGATTGATTACAACACTGCTGTATAGCATTTGGGGGTTTAAATACAACACAAAATGAACCACTGCCACAAATCTTTCACTCTAAAAACAAACGTTTTGGTCCAACAAAAACAATAAGGTAAATAATTTACAGTTTGCATCAGTCTTTTTGAGTTATGGCAACTTCTAAACTATTCTATTCAAACTTAAAGGTTGATCCTGCAACCATGCATTTATTCAAGTGGAGACAATAGGTCAACTCAATTACTTTTTAAAGTGTAGTATCACCAAACATAATATTGTGAAACTCGATATTTGCATCTATATATTTTCTTGCACCCTACTGTTGACATCCCAGAGTTCGTTGTGCTTATATACAGACAAGCTGAGATTAGTTTTCTACAGAAAGGCCCATTTGGGCAGGATTAATGATCCTACTGTTACAAGACCAATTGTTCAGCATTTACAAAGTGCTAAATCACATGAGGTGAGTGGTAATATAGACAAGGTATTCTAAAATCCTCTGCACTGTAATCAATGCCTGTTGCTGACATTACAATTTCATACATTTATCAAACCTCGCCTGAGATTAGTAAATCTGTCCTCTCTTTTATTTATTTGGGTTACATAACTCAAGAGTTTCCTGAAGAAAATACACAGGTTAATTTATAACAGGGTCACACATAATATTTAAACATCATCACCTGTCTGTTTTCACTGTGGTATTTAAAGTGTGGTTTTAATGGTATCCAGCGGGAATTGCAACTCTCTCGCTTCACCCTCACCTTCCAAACCCAAAAGAGAAACTATGCAAGCTGGAAAAACAGAAAAGCAACTCCCGTCTTTAATGTAGCTTTATAGTGAGTTTCAGTTTTAGGGGCCACAACTTCACTGTTTTGGTTCAGTCTAACCCCTGTCATAGCGTCATTTTCAACCACAGGAGGCAGTTGTTTTCAGTGAAACACCTCTAAAACCTTTTATAAAATGTAGATTATCCTACACTGCTGCAGCTGCTGTTGTGGATACCGGTGCCAGCTGTAATTCTGTAAACTATATAGTACATCTTTTAAAAATCTTCTGATGTGGATACTAGTCTTATGTCCTTATGAGTCCAACAGAAAAAAATTCCTAAACAGTCCTTAAACCTGGAAACAAAATGATAAAACATGGGGTTTGGATCTGCTGCGAACTCAGAACAGGAAACCGCTGTCAAAAAAGCACACAAGATCAGTTAACAGTTCAATCCCGGTGTCGAGGCACAAGATTTAAATAATTAATGAATGTATCTGAACTGATTTAAGAACTGATTTAATTGCAGGTAATTCCAATGCTGAGTTTTGTAGGTGTGTGGTTTGCAACTGTAAATTCTGGCAGCTGGGAAACAAAAAATATACTATAAAATAACTGCGCGTAAAAATACAGTAATTTTCTAGAATTAAAATGTGTTTTTTAGCTTCAATTTTTCACGAAATGTTATATTTTTTATATTTAATTAAAAATATTTGCACATGTAAAATAAATGAAATTACCTATACATACAGGTAAATACTGCTATAATACAAATAATCAGACTTACAGAAGAGTGCTGTTATTATATTTTTTTATTTTAATATTATACAAGTTATCTGTCAATTAACAAACAAATCCATGTCACTTTTTACTGTGTAGGCATATGAAAAATTGAAAGGTGTTATCGTGTGATAATTTGGCACTCTGGTCACAGGGTATGCTATATATGGGTAACAGCCCCCAACAGACTTGTGTATTGGGAAGTCGATGAACAGTCCTCCGTCTCCACACACACTGGCAAACCTTATCTCCTTGCTGCTCTGCCGGGAAGCTTTATTAACATCTGCAAAGCTCATTCATCCTGAGCTTATTTTCCTGTTGTTCTTCTTTGTCGGTTTTTTCTTACCTCTGTTTCCAGCCTGCTTTGATTTCCTCTCAGATGGAGTGAAGGTCACCCCCGTGTGCGAGCCATGTGATATGGAAGGCCTGAGCAGTAAATGGTGGAGCAGCAGAAACAAGATATGGTGATAGGAGGTTTAGCACAGAGCATGTTCAACATTACAGATGGGCCTTCATGGTGGTCTGGCGAAGGGCTCCCACCATTCACAGGCCTTTATCTCAATTTAACCTTGAGGACTGGAGATAGAGAGCAGCAGCTGTGGTTTCACTCTTTGACAGACAAAAATCTAATATCCCGTGGCCAGCTCGCACATGAACCTTCATTTTCACCATTTGTTTTTGCTGTCACCCCCGGTTCCCTGCTTTGCTTACTTTTATGATAACACTGTGTTCAAAGTCAAGGATCCACTCAGAACAAATGGTTTGAATTCCCATTTTGGACAGAAAAATCTGACTCCAGTCATTAAGTCTAATGTTTAAGAAGTGCAGAGAATATGTGGAAAGATGTGCTGGAGGACGGCATGTCGCTGAATCTTGATTGAATTCTTAGATCATTAAGCTCAGTGGATTTGATTGAGTGAAAGGCTGTGAAACAGTCTGCTTTCATCTCCACTCTTGCTCTCTCCCTGCTGATGCAAATTTCTAAAATAGATTCATAGATTTGAAATACATTCTTTCTCTCCGGCTCTTCCCGCATTAACAAAGTTGAAAATGCAGCCTGATAAGTGGGTGTGTGTGTGTGTGTATGTGTGAGTGTGGGGAAGTGAGCATGTCCATTAGTGATGTTAGATTTGCGAACAAATCGTCCTTTTTGAACGACACTTAAAGGTGGTGTACGCGATTCTTGAGAAATCCAGTGGCATGAAAATACTAAAAGGTTTCAACCAAAACTTTGAAACAACACAAACAAGACAGATATATAATATATAATCAGATATGACCCTTCATTACATTTCCAACAAGAATCTCCAGGCCATCCCTCTGTAATTACTGGGAGTCTGGTGATAGCGGTGTATTTTTGCATTTACTGATAGTCGCCTCTGGACGGGAAATTGCATATTCTGCATATGGTACACTAGATAGAACATTTGGAGCTTTGTTACTTTCAAAGAGACATTCTTGGTAATAAAATGATCTCCTCTACAGACTTAGATTATTTTATCATGAGTTACAGCACAGCCTAGACCCATAATCAAAGCCTGGAAGCGAGATGTTTTTTTTTGTGTGAGTTTGTTTATTTTTTGTCATTGTTAATTAATTCTTCACAAATAGTCTTTGTATTTATTTAAAGGTTATATAAATAGCAAACAACTATTCTCTATGTAAAGATATAGTGGAGTCATAGTGTCACACTCCCTCTGCCTGTGTTGCTATCGCAGCCTCTCTGTGGTTTGTTTACATTACTGGTCTGCTCAGTGTGCAGCTGAGCAGAGCGACTGAAACTGCTGTTTATCATCTACATCCATGTATTAAGCATTTATTTCGAACAAAACATTGTTGGTGATCGTTGGAAAGATTTTGGAAAGACTATCAAATATGTTTCAGTGAGTTTTAATTTGTTTCTGTCCCATTGTTCTGGTCTTAATGTGCTCTAGTGCGACATCTAGTGGCAAGTTGATTTTGTATATATATATGTATATATATCTTTAAGAGATGTATATTTCATATAAAGATTCATCCCAGTGAGAAGCTCTGCATGATTCTTTATACTACTGTACTACGTAATAGCAGAAACTCACTTCTGGCAGATGTACTGAGGAGATTTCCAAATTAATATCTTTGAATAATTTAAGTCCTCTATTGTTGTATTGATCGGCAGCTTTATCTTCCCACTGTAAATCTCATGTCATCTAATAGGTCTCCACTGTATAGTTAAGCCTGATTTACAATTTTGCGAGCAAAGAGCACAACTTTCTTCTGAAAAATCAAAAGACTTTTTCAGCCTTCTAATATAAGCTTATTTCAATCTCAAGCTGCATCAGTTTCCAGTGTTGTGTTCTGTGTTTGTCCTCAGGGATGAATCCATCAGATTCAGTTGAGTGGCTGAGTGTCAGCAGCTCATGCGTTGCTCATCAGATAGGTGGAATAATGGCACATTCATTTCTGGTGTGTGTCAGAGGAGCCTATGCTGCAGGCACGCCCCGCACCGAACGCTGCAGCACAATAAAAACATGGCAGGATGCATTCCCTACTGACCTATCTCAGAGGGGGTGGGCCTAATAAAAGAGATATAAGTAGCCTGTCATCAAACCCATGTGGAGATGACTGCAGTGGCTGTTGTTATTTTTATTCCATCTACAGCAGCCGAATGAAAGCTACTGTTTGATTGTAGAGAGGGTGAGGCAAGAGATTCCTCACTGACTGGAAATTAAAGTCCAACCCTGTGGGTTTTGCTGGGTATAGTAGATTGTGGTTCTGCTGGATGTGATTTTATTGCTTCTGTCTTTTTATTATCACAGCTAGGTGTTGTTGAATCAGTTTCTGTTTGTCAGTAACTTGAGACAGTAAAATTATCTAGACCAGGCTGCTTATAATTCTCATCTTAATACAGTTGTGTTGTTCAGATGCAAACACTGTGTTTGTGATGTAGAATCAACTGAACCAGACAAGAAACTATATGTGTAGTATGCATATATGTATAGATTTTTGATGTGAAAACAGCAATCTGCTGCAAGTATCATAGTGTTTATGCTAATATGCCACATTTCCTAGAAGGGGTCGTCATCATAGGGTTGCTAGTTTTATCCAAAATATTGAATTCTTCTTGGGTTTAAAGGGAGACCATGTCACTTTTGTGACATATAGGGTTTTTCAAGTCTCGTTGTCTGTGCTGGAGACAAAGTGAAAAGAGTAAAAGCTCTGTTTGCAGCTCTCAGTACATATCTTTGGTTTAGAGTTTCACTCCTGTGGCCCTGTTTGTACTTTCAGACATCAGCCTTATTTTACTGTTTAATGATACATTGAGCTGAGCTACTGCTGATGCAAACCAAAACTTTCCTACTGTGACTGTTTCACAGTACAAGCTCTCCACTGGCCGACTGGTAGGATGCTTCTAATGTGAAGAAGATAATAGAATAAAATTGATAATGGGTTTGTCTCAGAGTTAGTAGAGCTTCATTAGCAGTGCTGTTCTTTAATAATAAAGGTCTGATCATCCTGGTATGGTCATATTTAAATATTATACAGGAGGAATAGGACAAAGGGGAACAGCCACAATGAGCTGTTAGATGAAGAGCTGCAGTCCACAGACACTTACTCTGGTTTGGGACCAGTTTGGTTAATATTTTTACCTGGCTATGTGGTGGAGAGGAAAAATACCGTGGCAATACAGCTCAACTGCTCACAGCCATTGACACCACTGCTTGGCACAACTACCGACTACCCCCACATCTTAGTGACCTCTTAGGGCGGGTTCACACCAGCCTTGTTTAGTCTTGTGGAACCCTGGAGCCTTTAGCCCCTTGGTGTGGTTCATTTGAACACCGAACTCTGGTCTGACTTGAATGACCTCATTGGAAAACTAATCATTGACACTATCTGTGTAGAGACCATTCAATTATTACAGTTCTGCCTAACATTCATATCATTTATGATTTGTGATTACAAAAAATCATCATATAAATAAGCGTGTTATCCACTTAATTCCTGTGTGCAGTTAGCCCTTTTAGAACACCTTCACATTATTATTTAGTACAGCTGAACAGTGCGTGCCACTGTTGGTGCAGGAGATGTAGTTTCATTCCATTGACAACATGAGAACAAATGTGCCCCTGATCCACGTATAAGAGCAGAATGCCACTCCCTTCACTCTGCTTCTTTATAGCTATACCAGCCACTTTATATCCTATAATAAAGTCCCACTTAAAGTAGCATGAAAATGACATTGCCATTACTGTGCTCCCACTGCTGCTATCAGGCCAAAGTGCTGGAAAAGCCCAGCCAATTAATCAGAGAGCATTACAAGGTTTGCACATTCAGACGACTCTCTTTGAGAAAGAGGGCAGAAGAATGCTGAGTGAAACGGCCTGTAAAAAGTGACAGAGAGCAGAGCATCTCTTTCAGTTCAACAAAGGCTCCTGTCTGCTCCCTTTCACTGTCTGCTTTTAGTAAACAGGAAGTGTTTTTAAAGCTAGGACACAAACAGAAGCGGTCAAATGTCTATAGTGACAGATTGTATTGTGCACTGTGTAGTGCAACATGACAATTAAATATGGGTAATCATGCTCATCCTTGAAATGGTAATCATCAAGATGGATTGTTTTTCCCTCTCTGTGCTACAAGGCACTTACAGCTGTGTTGATTTTTTTTACTGCACTTTCAGTCATATATCTCAACTGTGAATCAGTTGCAGCTTTTATGTGCAGTTTGAATTTATGCTTACCTGACATAGCCGTCTCAAGCAGTTGCTGTTTTTGGTTTTGAAGCTATCAAGCTATCGTCTTTTTAAAGGATGAGTGTGTAGGATTTAGTGGCATCTAGCTGTGCAGTTTCAGATTGCAACTAACTGAACACTACTGGCATCTGTATGGGAATGAGAACGGGCAGTGAAGTGTGTAGGAGAAACTGCAGTGGCTACAAAAAACCCGGAAGGCCAGTTTCTCTGTCCTGGGCTAGAGCTTTGTTCAGGCCCAACCCAACCCTGGAAAACCACTGTAAGAACCCAAACCGAGCCCGAACCACAGGGCCCAAAGTTCTGCTTAAAATAAATAGTTGTTTAAAGCTAAAGTAAACTACATAGTGCAAATTATTATCAAATCTTATAAATAACAAATTCACTAATTAATTATGGTTGCATGCATTATTATTAAAATATTAAATATAAAACAAATTCAAATAAATCTAATTCAATCTGAGCCCAACCCAAGCCTGAAGACCCCAAGGTCCAATTAGATTTAGGCAGAGAATCATGTATCAAAAATATTGATCACTTTTTCCCAAAGCCCAATGTAACATCCTCAAATATTAAGTTTTGTCCCCAACCCAAAAATATTCAGTTTACTGTCATAGAGGATGGGACAAGATAAAATATTATCACGTATCATGATAAAAAACAGTTAAGTATATTGTGGTGAATTTTCTGTATGTTGAATGTCCATACAACTGACTTTTAAAAACTATCTATCTCACTAACTTATAGTCCTATAATGATTTGATGATTTATTTTAAATTGCCACAAGGGGGAGCCGCATCTTTCCGGGCACTCCAAGATTCTAAGTTTGTCACCATGGCGGTAGGCTCGGCTTCTGCGGTTATGTGTAAATAATATAGATTACAAAGATTTTAAGACTTTTTTAATTTGTTATTTGAAGCTATGAAAAGGAGTTACTAAAATTCGACACATGGTTCCCTATGAGACACTGCCTAAAAGAAAGGTCCACTGTGTAGCAGACATGAAATATAATATTCATAGGTTTAGTAAATATATATATAAAGGTTTAGTGTGTAATCAACTGAATATAAGAATTGTTATGTTTCCTGTGAATGAGCTCTTTTTATCTACAGAGGGAGCGGATCGAATCTCCATAGATTCCACCATGTTGAACTGCATTGTTTCAATTGGTTAGCCTAGAACGGACAAACCAAATGCTGGCTAGATTGGACCTTTACTGTTTTTTCCAAGTTTCCAGGTTGTCAAATACAGACATAAGCAGTGTTCAGTTAGTTGCAATCTGCAACTTCATCGCTAGATGTCACTAAATCCTACACGCTGATCCTTTAATAGTACCCATATCATTGCAGTTAATCTTGGTCTTGAGCCGACTTTGCCCATGTGATAGTGTTGCCTTGTTGGAGCTGCTCATTGTTGACTTGAGATAATATTTACTAATCAAGGATGTGACAACATGAACGTGCAGTCCCTGATGATATAATGCTCAGAGTGACTGTTAAATATCAGTTGGTGATGATAGGGGAGGACAGGCTCATTTATCTGATAATGATGTTAACAATAACTTTTAATTGGTGACAAATAGTCCTATATAAAAAGCATTATTGAAATGATGAGTGTGGCGTGCATGTGTTCCTTCATGCTGTGTCCATCTGGTATGTGCGTGATACTAAATGGAAGTGTGGTCGATGAGCCTGCCATCCAGTCCAAAAGGCCAATGATCCTCTCAGTAGGTGGATGTCCTGATTGTGGGATGGAGTTGTCATTAGTCACTGTCCCCTCCCCTCCCTTACCTCTAATTTGTGTCCCATCTCCCCGGCCAATCACATGCCCATTAGTCTTCATTTCTCCTTTTATGGCCAGGACCTGCTCAGTCCAATCAGCTCCTGCTCTCATTTTCTTCACATTGGTTTTATCTACAGAATCGACAGAGCTGGCAGCCCTCTAGGCAGATACTTCCCCATCACTTACTGAGCCCTAATAACACACACACACATAAACAGAAAGAGAGAGAGAGAGAGACACTTCCAAAACATATAAACATTAAAAACGTGTCTTCTTCAATAAGATACCTTTGATACTACAGTGTTCTCTCTGACTGACAAAGCTGTTCAGGAATAATCTCATGATACAATGGCCTAATCTAATATAATGGAAAGGAAAACCTCAGAGGGTGGAGCCAAAGAACCAAAAATTTCAAGTAAAACCATGTGAGATAGAAAAGTGTCAAGACCGGAGGAAGCCAATACCACATGTTGCTGCTAACAGAATGTCACAAAGTCACAGATAGAGAATTAACCATTTTTAGCTGCAGAGGGAGCGGGTCCTCTTCTACAGAGGCTGCCATTTTGAACTGCCATTTCTACAGTAGCCTAGAATGGACAAACCAAACACAACCTCAAGAATGGGTCTTTAGCATTTTTTGCGACTTTTGCAGAAGACACTTGGAAGACTGAGATGTATTCAAATGGATGCAACTTTACAGATGTCACAAAATCCTCCACACTGGACCTTAAATACTTAAGTTAGTCAGTTATGTTACTCATTATGTATATGTATATGTATTATGTTTTATTCTTGTACTTACTTACATGATTTACGATCTCTTCCTAAACCTAACCAATCCTTTTAGCTCTGTTTTTTCGTCTCCACCAACTCCGGAGAAAGATATCTGTCTCTTCAGCTGTTAAATGCTCCACTGTTTTCACCAGCTAGTCTCTAACTGAGTCTGCTGTTTGGTGCTGGGCAGGTAGCATACACTGTTTTTTTTTTTAGCTTTTTCACTGAAATGAAAATTAGGTTGATGGGAACTGTGTTGAACCAAACAGTAAAGTTGTAACCGTAAAATCAAAACTACGAGCTGTAAGATGCTAAAATGCCCCGTAGAACTTAAAGGTGATGATTCTCTGTGTGTTTGTTACTACGAGCTACTACGACTACGACTTCTTTCACAATACAATTCACAAGGCTTTAATGGCGAGCCAAAGCTGTCAGTTTTGGTGCTTGGGTAACTTAACCTGATTGTGCCGGATGGTTTGTTGCACAGAACCATCTGGAAGTTGTTATTGGAATTACTTGGTAGGTGATTGGGTGAACAATCTGTCCATCACTGTCTATCATGGGCAAACTTCAGAGTAACGAGTCATATAACATAGTCAGACTCTTACAGAAGTCAATCGGGAGAAGAGAGAAACCATCTTTTCGATGGAGAAAAGCCTTCAGTGCTGTTCTTTGGTCTGCTCTCTGACATAACTGAAGCAACCACCTTCTTTAGCAGGGTTTCATTTCATGTCATGTCACACACACCTAGCATTAAACCACGCCTGTAGCTCATGCTGTAGCTGCTAGTAGTTCCTCAAAGGAAGTTGTGGTTGAACAAAAGCACGCAGCTTGAAGCCTGGTGATTTCCTGATCTCGCAAGTCTAGCCTAGCACAGTTATTGGTCACTCACATTACCACAAATTTTAGCTCAGTATCACAAGGCAGTTGTCTAGAAAGCACAAAGTCACATGGGACACAGTCAAATGATTTCACTACAGTGCTCATTTGACTGGTTTCAAATTCCCAAGTTGTTGGGTCCCAGAGCAAGTCAAAACTGAGTGTAAGTGCCTGCGAGAGGCAGAGGAGGCCGAGTCCATCAACACTTTGTCTACAGAGACCTGGTAACCTTTCAGATTCATGAATGTCATTGTCACAGATGAATGAATGAAGGTCACTGATGTGTATTATTGCTCTTCATATTTTAGATTGCTTCTTAGACATTAAAGTTTGCCACTTGGTAAACTTATGCTTATTTTTGTGGTTGTTTATGTTTTCAGCATTTGAGACATTTTCTTTTATTCTTGTTTTTATGCCCCTTCAGAACAACTCTGAGACATATTTGCATAACTAAAAGCCTCTGTCCAACACAATGTTTTTGTCACGGTGACTTAATCTCTCACGTCTGACACGACGACTATGCTGAAATGAGAAATGGATCTTAAATTGAAATTGTATTTTTCATTATGCCTTCATATACTCAGCACAGATGGAGAGAGGTTACAGGAGCAAATGTCACTTATTGTTTCCATTGCATTCTTTTTTCCCCTCAAACACTCTTCATTATGGCTTTATTTGTTTGAGAGATGCAATTGTTGTGTGCAAGCTCTGTTTTCTCGGCCTATGGAATGGCTGCTCTGAGGGGACTCCGCCAGCCGCTCACAATAAATGAGATGTGGCATGGCAATCTGTGGTAAGAGGCTCAGGTCATAATAAGTGCCCTCATACATAAATTACCTAGTTAATGCACAGCTAATCATCCAGCCAGACCCGCTGGCAATGTGTATGTGCAGTTACATTGCATGAAATAAGACTGACATCAGCAATCAGACTATAATGACGGAGGCCTGCATGTGTCTCCATAGGCAACTCTGTAAACTACTCGAAGGGTACATGCAACCACAGAAGAGAATCACAATTGTCCTCAAAGTTTGTTGAGATTTTGCAGTTGCTGATTAAATAACAGTAGACACACCTTGTAGTGAAACTGTGTAACTTTTAAATGCACAAAAAGTGAATCCTTTCTCATTCAATTCAATTTTATTTGTATAGAACCATAAATAGCAAACAAAGGTCCTGTGGTTGTATGCCTCCGCCATCTAGTCAAGTAGCAGTTTGTATCCATGTCTGTCCGGACGGATATCTGGTCAGTACTTTGTTTTGGCTAAATGGAAGTTATCACTGTATTCATGATTGATTTCAGTGAATATTCATATTTAAACTTTTTAATAAAGGGTTATCATTGATGTATTGGCTGAACAAGCACACTTTCACTTGATTACTATGTAAAGTTGGATTCTTGAGTGTAGATATACAAAATGTGCTGCTTTTGTTTCCTCCTGGCATTTTTAGATGCAAAGCCTCTGTGATCAGTCATTTACCGGACCGCTCACAGCCAGCCACGCTCCAATACGTTGTATGCAGTGACTTGATTCTGATGAACCTCGACATTCAGACTGAGGCAAGAAGTGAAATGGATGAGATGGAAAGATGACAAAACCTGTGATGACAAAAGACTGTGGCGGCCCGCCACAGTCTAAGTATGAACCGAGTAGAAATGTGTATTTTGGATGCTTTCTTTCCACTAGTCTGAAAGAAGACATGTTATGGAAGCAAAATAACCCAAAATGTTTTTGCCTGCTATGTCTCCCCTTAAAGCTGCAACTCACGACGAATTGATGATGTACCCTCCGAATCCTATTTATTTATTTTTTTTTACAATTTAGCTTACAGTTTAATTATTTATTATTTTATTTGGTAAAAAATAAACTCGTTCAACACAGGTAACCACTTTTGCTTAATTTCTTTGATGGCAATGTGTTTATGATTAAATTGTTTACAAGAGCACACAGTTCTTCATAGATCTAGCCAATTAATTTTGCTTTCAAAGTGCACCAGATTGATGCATTTAACTTTAAAATGTAAAAGAAAATCCTCTGGGGGAGCATGCCCCCGGACCCCCCTAGAGGGTCCGACATCCACCCACCATAGTCTCACAAAATCCAGTGGGAAACACTGGGGTTACGGTCATTAAATTAAATTAAATTGACCCTAACCCTAACTTATTTTGAGGTCACAATGACTATTGACCTTTGAGTCAAAAGTATCACTAGTTCAGTGTCTGACCAACTATGAAATATAGTCATTAATTCAAATATTAAGTGACCTTTGACCATTAACTACAGTTCACCCTTAAGTCCAAGTGGATGTTTGTGCAAAGTTTGAAGAAAGACATTCCTGAAATATTGCATTCATGACTAAATCCTATACACTGGTTTGTTAAAAAGGCTCTGATTTTTGGTTGCTGAACTACCCACCATTGGCATTTGGGATGGATCTTCCACAACTGACTTATGATCAGTTTAGATTTACTGCATGTTCTGACTGAACACAAGGACTCCTCCCTCAAATATATCTAGCCATCACTGAAAGCATCCTGATGTTATCTATAACAGTCTGGTGCTGAAGCTCTGACACTGACACACACAAAAGATTGCAGGCAGCACACGCCACTGATTGTACACATTAAAGTGTGTTTACAGGTGTTGTGGAGTACTAGGCTACTGCATATGTGAAAAGGTCTCAGTGTCTCCAGAGGGAACCGTGTGAAGTTTGAGAAATGTCCTCAAGTGATGTCACTTGAGTCAGCATCAGCATTAGGCCTGAAGAGGCCAAGAGTGAAAATGAAACAAGTTTGGGGATGTGGGAGAGGCACCTGGCTGCAGACCTCCACTGCCTTTTAATTCGAGGGAGACCAGCGAGTCAGCATATGTCCCGAGTAGCGGTGAGTTGCTGATTTTGCTTATCCACAGAAAGTAAATGCATGGTTTCTTGTGTTCTTCGTCAATATAGGTGCCGTAAAATAGTAACGTTATAGAAGTCATTAATGATGCAAATTACCGAATGTTACATGTCGTTTTGAAGCTAAGAGATAACGTCAAAGTTAACTATCACCAATGGCGGTTAGCGTCAACACCTTGAGTTGTCAGGGATTATTAACTTTTTAGTGCATAACGTAAAGTAACTGTTCGCATTTGTTTGTATGTAACGTTATAAAACATTTTTGTAAACTCTCCTTGCATTAGCTGGGCATCATCACAAAGTTGAAAACGTGTCTTTCTGAACTCACAAACGTGATATGTGAGACAGCCAAGCTACCAACACGATGCAACACACCATGATGTTCTGCCAGAGGTCGACTAGCTGATTAGTGATATCACCTGTTTAAGTGTACAAGTGGAATCAAAATGTGGCAGGACTACATTGCACATTTTTATTTTTTATTTTTTCACCTCTGTTGTATACTACAGTATATAAACAAAACAAATAGTAACTGAAATTACTGAGAAATAGCATGCTTCTGCACCATCAGTACTTTTATTTTTGATACTTGAGTATATTTTGCTTCTAACATAACATACTAAATTACTTCAGTGTCTTGTTTTAGCCACTTTCACTTAAGTACGTTTTTGAATGCCGGACTTTAACCTGTAGTGCAGTATTTTCGTAGTCATTTTTACTTCTTCTACATAAGTAAGGCCTCATTTACACTACCTGGTGCAAGTGGCCATTTTACCTGTAAGCAAAGACAATCTAAGTTTGCAGGCTGTATACATTAATTTGAATTGAAGTTCATGTACTATAATTTGAACATGATGCATTTTATATCCTTTTTAGATGCATCATTCAATCATTCCATATGGTGGAAAGCCTGCAGTGGAACGCTGCACAACATGCTGCAATCAGCCCCCTTTGTCCCAAACGCATGTTTAAACCAAGCCAACCAGCCAGACGTCGGTGGCATTTGGAGGTCCACATGAAAAATGCCATTGCATTTGAAGGTAATGCCATTGCATTTTAGATTAAAGACACACACGTGTTCACACACACACACACACACACACACACACACACACACACACACACACACACAGATTTGTGTGTGTGTGTGTGTGTGTGTTCATGTGACTTGTTTGTCATTGTCTAATATAAACATGTTCTGGACTTACTCTTAGTTAAGAAGATCTGCCATAGGACTCAGTTGAAGATCACGTTCTTCGCGATTGCAGACATGCAGCAGAGTGGGTTGAGGCCAACAAACAACTGTTTTTTTTTTTGTTCTTTACAAGGGGAGGAGAACCAGGCTGAAGCTGCTCTGCAGTATGGGAGGGTGTGGAAAGATCAAGTGGATGACCATGAAAAGGAATCAATCCGGGAGCCCTTCAAATTCACATTTTACACACTGAGGATGTGGAAATTCTGTGAGGAAATAATGGACAAAAGAAATAATTTGGCCTATTGTGAATGTCACACAAGATGAGTGAGTTTGTGTTCGAGAATAAAGGGCTACAGAACATTTCATCATGTTGTGACTTGGTGTGTTTTTTATGTTTTTCTCATTGATCACTTAATAATTCACTGGGATTATACTGTAGATATCAAGAGTTAGGGTTGTATCTATTGGTACTTAGGTGTTCCAGCAGCACAAGAACATAATTAGCATAGACATAGAACCAAAAATTAAATTTATGGTGGTTAAGAATAAAAATACAGAATAATACAGAAACAGAAAAACAAATTGAAAAAAATATTATAGAAAAAGAGCAGTGCAATAAAGTTAAATGATAATGAAAAGGCAGCAAAGTACTGTATATACTGTGTAGTAGACAATAAAATGTATAGGCCTATGACATCTTATGAGATGTTGGCTTATGAATATGAGTAATAACTTAAAAGAAAATTTGTGCACTGACCAATGTTATTCCTGCCCTACATTGTTTTCATTGATCAACTCTTTGACCTTCTCTTTTCAAGATCCTCAGCTTTATAATAGACTACAAAGACAACTGAGCCCTGAGTCATATCACCCACCGTTTGTTTTTCATAATGACTAAGTTGTAAAGTTATGCAGTGCAGTGTATATTAGTCTACATATATGGCAATCATTAATGAGAGGTGTTCTGAAAAAGACAAAGGCTAATGCATCAATTGTCCAAATCAAAAGCTTTATTTATTTTCTTTGAATTAATACAGGTTATGGGTGGCTTTTTGTCCTAGATTTGGACAGAATAAATCAAAATGCCCACGTTGGGGCTTATGCACAACATAAAAGGAAAACACAGAACAAAAATGACAAAACAAAAGTTTACTATATAAATAAAAATGATATATACTATAGACAAGGAATTGATAGATTTTACGTCGTATTGTTTACTAATTAATCCATTTGTGAGGAAAGCGATTCAACCGGAAGTGCATTCGCGATTTTATTTTGAAATGTATCCCGTACATTTCCTGTCCTGACAGTGGAGGTGGCTTGAGAGTGGAGCCTGCGGCGGTAGCGACCTCACAGTGGAGGCCTGCAGCCAGGACCTCTTGGGATGTGGAGTTAGAAAGAAGTTAACTTACCAGACCTCTGTACCCAGCTGCTTATCTCTGCTTGTGCTTCTAGCACCGAACTGTTGGCGGTCAAGTTGCATTGTGGGAAAGTGCACTAAGTTTTGTCATGAAGAAAAATCTATGAAATAAAAAATACAATATCTGTGGTTCTGCTGCATAGATTTTGATTCTTTTTTTACTGTATGCTTTTGTTAGTGTACTTTCATAGGGCTGATGCTCACTTGTCATGGAGGTGGTTCAGTTGTTATCATGTGACCTAAATAGGTGTTGAACTTTGGTCACGTGATGATCAGTGGTCGTATGGGGAGACAGTAACTCCTGTCTCAGTTCAAAGAAGGCTTACCTCTTATTATCCCCTTCACATAAAAATTCCAAATGGGAGACCAGGGACAGTTGTAACATAAGACAGTTGTAAACCCTTACAAATTCCTCCAATCAGAAACAAGCTAAAGGGATTACACTCACTCTGCACATGCTCAGTTAGATTGTATTCTTGCTGACAGCAAAGGAGACACTTGAGTTTATTTGGAGGTAAAAGTTAAACTTTTCTGCAACATAGACTAGACTACACTAGATTACATGCTAAGTTAATGGTAATCAGTTGCATGCCAATAGTGTGAACACGTTTGCTTATAGCGTGCCAAAAATCCATCCTGATTTAATGTTTAAATTTTTTTTGAGGATTACCCAGTAAAAAGTGTCCTTGCATCATTGACAGCGTGTCAATTTTTAATTCTGCTAATATAACCATCCCTGTATACATGTACAACAGTGACTGTATTTAAATAAATTTTGCAACCTGTACATATTTCATAAACACTCCAATGCATTGTTTCAGTAGTTGACACATTGAAATTTATAATTTAACAAATTGCCCATTCCTGTGTAAATGTTTCTTGATTTATTGGGAAAATCGCAGAAAGTGTTACAACTGTGCCTTGTCTCCCCTCGGTTACATTATAACAACTGAACCATCTCAATGACATTTGAGCAAACCCCCCTCCACTGAAGGCTGTGGAAAACTTCCGGTAAATGAACCCTGTCCTAAGATTTTTTTGTATGATATTGCAGGTACTTCCAAAGTCAATAATGAACCTTGTACACATTTGCATAAAGGCTAGTGTTGTCTTTTACACACATGGATCTGTGCATAAGGGAATTCTTGTTAGGTTCAATTAATATGCAGCTCCTTGAATCCCCAAATCATGCCACATTCCCAAAGAGGAAGGTGGAGAAAGCACCTTAAAAACTATAATAGATCACACATACTATCTTAAAATACAGTACAGCCCTAAGGGTTTAACTTTTAGCGTCTCCACCCTCTCGTCGTCTTTTCTCTCTGCCTCTGTGTTCGTGTCCTTTGATAAATGCTCTTTTTTTCCTCAGAGTTTCATCCTCAGCTTAGAGAAACAAACAGGCTGTCGAGGGTTGAATCTTCAGCTCTAATACGTATGATCAAAGCGGTGTGCTACAGGGAGCTAAGATCAGTCAGTCGGAGCTTTAGGCAGACAGACAGGCACGTCACACACAGACAGCCGAGCAGTGTCATCATGAAGAGGAGCAGAGCGCACATTATGCTGACACTGTCTGCTCACAAGAATACTTTTTATTTAATGACAAGGGCATCAGTTTAGTCTTGCAGGAGACTTGGCTCTCTGTGCATAGGTTATGAACCTTGAGCCTATATGTAGAAAAATATTACATTAAAGCTGCAGTTGGTAACTTTTAGAAAAATAATTTATTGTCATATTTGCTGAAACTGTGAATATGCAAATATAGTTCATTTCTTAAGTTTTCCTGTTGGACACAAGATGTCTCCTCCTTCACTGTAAAGTCCATTCTCAGTGGATGTGCACTGGTGGCTTTAAGTTTCTACATCACACTGTACAAGTTGCATACTGGACCAGAACCTTACAATCAGATTTTCAATGAACACAGAGAAACTTTTTTGGAGCCATTGTTCCACTTTATCTCCAGCAATTAAACTTTCATTAGCACACTGCTAGTGGTAATATGTTACAGACACTACAAGGACTAAACTACTCTATATATAATATAAAATATATAAAATAAAAGTTACGAACAAAGTTACGAACATAACATTGATGTGGGAAATTAGTAGCTATGCCTGCATTTGTTAGCTGACTAATAGCAAACCAACATGCCAGCTAGCTCAATGTTATGTGCATAACATCTGCGTGCCAAACAACTAATAAAGACTGGCCCCAGCCCCTGTTGTGAGCACTTCTAGACCAGCAAAGTGTTGATGGAATCAGTTTTCCTGGCCAAGAGCTGGTTCTTTGTCAAAAGGCAAATAACTAGTTCAAGATTAGGCTCTGAATTCGGTGGAAAAGGGGTATAACACTTGTTTTGACAACAGTTTTTTCTTAATATTCTACTGACGTGGTCTGGATTATTAAGGATCCTATCTACTTTGTTAAAACAGCTGAACATTTTATGGCATCATCTTCTGTTCACTGACCAAATTCTGTTTTACAACTTGCATAGCTGGATTCAGCATCTTGTTTATGCACAATAGATTTAGTTGCTGGTCTTAAATCCTCTTCCAGGTAGTTGTAGGATTTTAAAAAACCCTAAATTTGGCTTTCTGAAACCTGCAGATACCTTGTGCATGCACACTCACCCATTAACCAAAACTTTCACACACTATTCTAAAGATGGAGTACAATGGGGAGACACTTACGTCGCAGTCTCATCATGTGCTGTGATATTAAACACTTTGGCTTCATTATTGGGGCTGACGCGTGCAGCAGATTTAAGGGGAGTCCATTTTGTGTGTGTGTGTGTGTGTGTGTGTGTCGGGGGGGGGGTAAATCGAGAGTGTGCGGGGTAATTTCAGAAGTGGCTGTGGGAGCAGGCTGACACTGCAGTAAAGGGATGAGGTATAGAGCAAGCCCCAGGGTGCCTGGCAGCTCCTCAATAGAAGTGTCAGACTGACTTACAGGGAAGGTTTTACTGCCAGTCTGACTCAGTCAATGTCGACGCTCCATCGAAGAAGCACAAAAAGCACAGATGTACTTACGTGTGACAATGACAGTGAAATTCTCTCTTTCTGGACACAAACACTCTCGTGCACACACACACCCACACACACACACACACACACACACACACACACACACACACACACACACACACACACACACCGGTGAACTTATACCATTGTGAGGGCTTTTTAATTCATAACCATGACCTCAAAACTTAAATGCTAAGTAAATCTAATTATAATGGAACATTTCACCAATTTTTCTTCTTATTCTTCTTATATCTGCATATTAATCACAAATTCACAATCACAAATCATTATGCTTGACAGTACTCCGTGTATCTTGTTGATAGCTCTCAAATCCTACGCCTGGTGATCTAAGCACATGGGTTAGCTCAGTCTGACTGTTGATCAGTTTAAATCCATCTTTTCTCAAACTTTAGTCCCAGCATCAAATCCTTAAGCCCAGACCTGCAGGAAAACTGGCTTATTCAAAGTTTGTAGGAAGATTAATGCTTTTTACTTTGTCCCATCTATGAACTCATTCACAGAAGGGTATGCCATTTGCAACAATCAAGGACATGCAGGCAGCAGCTAGTAGCAGTGATAATGCCCATGAGTGTCCCAAAAAATCAATGGACAATAGAACCACAGAACACTCTCCTCCCACACAAGTATTTTTTGTAAAAAAAAACATGTTAGTATATGCATTTCCTGCTGTTTTCCTGCTGCACATTAAAGGGAAAATTCACCATATATTATGTGGGTGTCCTATTAGTATTAATGGTAAATGTTGCCAACTGAAGCAATAGATTCCCCAGTGCGTGCTATATTGACCAACAGTGACCAACAGCATGAGTTACACTTCCTTACAAAAGCTAACTACCTAACTAACTGTTTGCATGTTTAAAAAGTGGAAACAGATGAGTTTTTAAGAAATAAATTTGTACAAAGTATTATTGTGTGATGTTAAGATGGCTTGACATATTTATTTTAGTTGTAAAACTTTTGTACACCTAGTTTTAAAAGTAGATGTTTTCATAAAAAAGTATTTTTTATGAAAAATGTTTTAACACAAATAAATATCAATCAAATCCAGCTTAATTAATGTTAAACTTGTTGCTGTTGTAGCTGTATAGATTACAGGTTGTATATTTTGATTTAGCTACATAATGTGCAGTGTAAGACCTGATTATGGTTGTGCAATCTGCTCCCTCTATGATCCTCTCGCTTTTCTACGACTACACGTTGCTACCTGTCACTTTGATCATGACGGTGACACTTCTCGTGTATATAGGCTGCAATATTGTATAGAATTGAATTATAGTATATAGTTTAGAGAATATTATAGATTCAAGATGAAACTTCCAAAATGGCAGGAGTGAATTAAAAAGGCACAATTACAAATCTGTCTGCTACTGCAGCACCATGGACAGCACCATGGTTTTATCAGTACATAGCACAGTTAGGCTGCTGATATTGCAGAGGCATGGTCGGGGCCATAGGTTCTATGATGCACAACATTAATGAGTGAATATATTCAACTAAACAACACCCCTGCACTCTCTCTCCTGCTAGGGAATGGAGAGGGGGGGTGGCAGGTTAACAAGGGGGGTGCATTGTCATCATTTTGTTAACAAGGGCTATCCCTATCCCCATAGGCTAGTTCATGCAGTAGCTGGTCAATATAGCGTGCACTGAGGAATGCATTGCTTCAATTGACTATATTTATCATCAACACTGATAAACAGCCACATTAAACATTGTAGTTTCTGTATTTGTAACATTAGCATGTATGAAAATCACGTTGTTTCCTCAAAACATACCCAACATTGGATATATGCCGATGTGTTATGTCAGTGCAAAAGCTTGTAATGACTGCTGTGCAAACAGTCAGAGCTTCACTCACAAGAAAGCCTTGCCACTCTCAAGTTTACACTTTCATTTACTCAATTATTGATGGTTCAAACGCGTATAACATTAGAGCTTGGATAACTTTTATAAAAATAACTTTTTGTCATCACTGCTAAAACCTTCACTATATCCTGACAGTAGTACATGAGACAGATAATCTGTGAAAGAAACAGGTTTGTCTTTTTGTACTCTTTGTTTATGGGGATGCATTAACTCCTATCAGAAGTGATTTAGAAATGTCTCAATTCTGTTTCAAAGAAGCAAACAGTGAAAGGAGAATTGATGAGATACAGTCACCTCACAATTTATGTAGAGAGTCAACAATAAAGCAAGATTATTATTCTCTGATAACTGACTGTTGACTGTCAATTCATCTTTTTTTAGCTTCACTGACTTCACAGAATCGCTGGCTTGAAAAACAGCAAATATACAGCCAAAATACTCACTTCTAGTAGGTAAATGTAACGGGAATCTATGGGTGTCGTAGTGGAGGAAATAGTGGAACTAAACCACTCAGGGCCCAACAGTGGGGAGCCATCAATAGGCCTTGAATTCGTTTGTTTTTATTTGTAATTAAATGGAACCTTGTTAGTGTAAAATTAGCAGCTTTGTTACAATAAACAAAAAAGACTGGCCATGGTGAGGATGCACTGTGTTCATTTCTTCTAGTTGTTTCATATCAATTTAAACTCCCCCTTCATATACAATGAAAATAAAAACACAAGTCTGTTAAAAATGGATTTTGTTGGCTGCAAAATAATGGCAAAAGTCAATAGTGCCCGCTGTCACAACCCCTTCCCATAATGGCTCATTGAAAAAGAGGTCTAACATAATCACACAGTCAGGAGTTGCCAAAAAAGGTTTATTTTTGAACAATGAAAAAGACCAAGAAGTCAAAAACTAGTCAAAGCAGTCAAAATAACAAAGGCCTGAGGGGCTGGCCAAAATCAAAAAAAGAAGAGAAGCTGCCCAGACCAGCCCAGATAGGGCCGTGGGATCAGAGCTTCTTCTCTCTACCATAAATCTAAACCTTAAAGAAACTAAATCTTACTAACAGAAATAAATCATCATCATTGTCTTCACTCTACCATGTTTTTTCATCTTGTTCTTTATTTCTGTCAAAGCACTGATATATAAATAAAGTTATTATTATTATTGTTATTATAACATAATTCTAACATGCTGAGAAAAAAGGGCTGAAATGTGCTGAGATTGTTCAAAGTAAAGCATATACACTACCCTAATAATCATTACAGATCCATGTGTTTAATTGTTGATTGGTTATTAGTACATGTGTCAGAATGGCTCATATTAAGAGGGGAAGGGGCCAATTGAGACTGCTTATGCACAGGGTCCAGGCTTTCTTGCTATACCTATAGTGGTAAAATAATAATAATAATAATAATTGTGTATTCTCTATTCCTCTCTGTTGTTTGTGCCATTGGGAAAAATCAGATGCGTATCATTGGGACAAACAACTGAAACCGTTCAGGTCCAGGTGAAATGGTAGTCCTGAGTCTCCAGGCAGAGAGCTGGACACATTGTAAGTCATCAATTGGGTAAGTTGGGTAAAATCTATTAGTTAAAATTGTTTCCTATTCACCTGTAGTGTGCCGCCTAAAGCCTTTGCATCCATCCCATCAGCAATGTGTAGTCCCAAGTCAGCATTGTGTAGTTTTAGTTGGTCAACCTTTAAGTAGTCGAATGGATTGAGTAAAAGGACTAACATGCTGTGATTCACTTGTTTTCAGTTCATTAAGTACAACATATGATATGAGAATGTTTACACAAAAAACTGACTCCACAAAGTTCAGACTTGACAATGATTAAAATCTAGTTTTGTTTGTTAAAATCAAAATAATGGAATATTTCCAGCGTTTCCATCTTCCAAGCTAGTTTCCTCCACAATTACAAAAATGAATCCAAGGATGGGATTGGATTGTTGCTCAGAGGAAGTTTGGTGGTGATCCCCGTCTCCTCCCGCCACTTGTTGAAGTATCCTTGAGCAAGATACTGAACCCCGAATTACTCCTGATGCTGTGCATCGCTGTGTGAATGTGTATGAATGAGTTAGTTTCTGTTTGATGGACTTCATCACTGAGTGAATGTGTGTGAAAGGGTGAATGTGGCATGTAGCACTTTGAGTGGTCGAAAGACTAGAAAAGTGTTATACAAGTACAGGTCCATTTACCATTGTAGAGCTACTGGAAAAGATAGAAATGTGATAACACTGTGAAAAGGCTGGATATTTTATTCATAAAGTAAACAACATAAATACTGAAGCCTGAACTGCTGCACGTGCACAAAAAGATAGAGGTCACCTCTTGTACCAGTATTCACTATCAGATGAAAGGTTCAGTGTAGTTATATTACAGAATGTGCAATAGCTGATGCCTGCCTAATTATTTAATGTGAAATTTATGACTGATAGACATTAAAGAATGATAACAATCTATCATTATGTATTGTGGTTTTGAAAGTAGTCAGGATCTCAGGTCCCCCGGCAAAGCTCTGACAAGGGTAGCTCAGACTAAATCTATGGTCCTTGCTTTGGCATCAGATACTAGAAGCCAAATTGGGACTTCACAGACCTGTAGATGCTATCCCAAAATATTACCAGACAGTAAGATGGATGTCAGAGTCTATGGCATTGCTAGGAAACAAAACACACATAGATTTGACAAGCCTTCCCCAGCACCTACTAAAACTTGTTATGACAACTTGGGTCTTTTTTCAAAGTTCTGGCTGTCATCTCTGTCAGTAAAAACTGCTGAGATCACATCTCTTAATAAGGCCGGGGAAGCAAGGGTGGAACAGGCTATGTTCATTTAGGTCAGGGTCTGGAGGCTGTTCATGATGGGACATGGGGTGTGGTTTTCAGTCTCTGGGATTTGAATGCTCATTGTGAAGAAGAGCAAACTGTTAAAAAAAGAGGTCCGAACTTTGCTTTTGTTCTGTAGCAGTTGTGGTGAAGTAAATGTAGTAATTGGCCAGAGTGTGCTGTCAGAATATTTACTGTACTAAACATTACTGTGCAATTTAAACATCATCAGTGTTTGCCTTAGTGTTTACCACAATCTAATTTTAGACTGTTAAGAGTGTTTACAGTAACATTTGCTCATTACCACAAAGCATAAAGTACAGCTTAGGCTGATGGGATTGTTGGACGAAATGAAAATGTGACCTAATGATGATGCTAGATGAAAAATCAGAGAATGACCAAAGTTCCCAAAGACCATGAATGTCTGTACCAAACTGCATGGTAATCTATCAATCTGCTATCAAGACAGGGTCACAGATGTCTATAGTCACTGTATATAGTAGGCTGCCTAAAGTCATTACAACACTTTCAGAAGTCTGAACCCTACTGGCGGCCCCTAGAGGACACAGTGCAACTCACAACGTACAATGGGACAATCAAAATACTGATGCCTTTGCCATCTGTAGAGCCTGACCAGTAGTAGAGTTATAAATGTAAGGTTTTACACCATTAAGGTGGTGCTACAGGAGAAGTCAGGGATCAACAAAATAATTAGGATTCATCCTCTGGGGACCAGAGGTCTGTACTACATTGTGTGCTCTAAGTGAAACATCAGGGGATTACCAAAGTCATAAAGATTCTCTGAGTATCATACTAGCATATACCAGTACAAGTTTTTTATTGATTTTGACCCTAGTGTACAAGGTATGATATTCAATTCAATTCAATTCAATTTTATTTGTATAGCGCCAATTCATAACAGAAGTTATCTCAGGACACTTTTCAAATAGAGCAGGTCTAGACCGAACTCCTTATAACATTATTTACAGAGACCCAACAGTTCCACCATGAGCAAGCACTTGGCAACAAGGGCAAGGAAAAACTGCCTAGTAGTCCACCAGCAGCTCTTTGGTCTTGCTGATATTGAGCTTCCGGTGATTGTTGTTGCAGCATGTGATGATGTTCTCCATCAGTCCTCTGTACTTCTCCTTGTTGTTGCCACTACAGCTCCTTGAGGCATGCAAGTTTTGCTTATCATAATCGTAGAGGCACAGCCATCCACTCTGACATACAGTGACCAGCCAGTGACATAGTCCATAATCCAAGATGCAGTGTCAGCTTTTTCATCTAGAAGGCAGGGATGGATAGTGTTGAAAGCACTGGAGTAGTCAAAGAACATGACTTTTACAGTTCTTCCCTGCTTCTACAGGGTCTTGTGTGTCAGGAAAATGATCCAGCATCCTCCACTCTGTTGTTTGGCTGGTATGCAGGAGGTCCAGGAAAGAAGTTAGAAGGGACCTCAGGTGTTGCAGATCCAGCCTCTCAAAGGTCTTTATGAGATGTGATCTAAGTGCCACAGGTCTGTAGTCATTGAGAGTGCTGGGACGTCTTTTCTTTGGCAATGAAACAATGCAGGGCTTCCATAGTTTAGACACCTTCCTCAACCTCAAGGAAAAATCCAGCACACCGCTCCATATTTCCTCTGGTCTATGCAGATGTATGCTGATGGAACTCCAGCTGCACACTGGTAGCTCATTGCCGGTGTAAGAAACCATGGTCTCCAGGTAATATTCCATAAATAAAAAGTTGCAGTAGTGCAAACATGCTTACAGAGTGATACATGAAGTGCTCATGATTCACAGTGTGTAAGACAGAAGTCCAAGAACAAGGAAAGTAAAGTAGGAACTGCTGCAACAAGCTCCTTCCCGCTCGGCGACTGTAAGTTAATTAGTTGTGTGGGTCTCCATCATGCTAACTATGTCAAATGACTCATTTTGTTATGTTCTGTCTTGTTTTACCCATGTTTTGTAAAAAACTGTATATATGAAAGTTAGACCAGGATGTCCCACTGCAAGCACTCCCTTTAAATTCATCCAGGAAATGCAGTCATACTTTCCTTCAATTTGGAAGACACAACCAACATATCCTTTACAGCACTCATTGTCCCGCAGCCTATTGCATGCTCACTTGTCATTGTGTCCAGTTGTAATTCCCTCTACCCACTCAAGACCTCAGTCAGTTAGTGGGCCAAGACTGGTGCTGAGACAACAACAGGGAAAAAAAGGGGAAATAAAGTGGACTACACGTCTAATAATGGCTGTGGGCAAAGACGGTTCCCTAGAGACGGATACATTGCACTCTCAAGTATTTCCTGGGAGAATGCCTTTATGTGATTTAGCTCTCTATGTTTTTTAGTGTTGGCGGCTGTGTGTTTTGTAGTAACACTGCACAGTGCTGCTCAGATTGGTCATATAAAAAAAATGTACAACTTTTTTAACATTATCCACATTATGCATATCAAAATTATTGAATTATTACATATTTGATTGTCCTGGATGTCTCCACTCCACAGCCAGGTGCCTCTTTCCCTTTCCTTTAGTGGCTAACGTTGCATCAGGTGCAAACTCTCCACTGTGAATAACAACCACAGCCTCTGTGGGCTGAGGAGCAGGACCTGGCAATGACATCTCATTTAGGGAAGACGTGCAGGTTCAGCCCATTAGCTTTCAGCCTTCTAAAGGCTACACCATCATAGGCTGTGTCTTCCAAAGGAGACAGCCCCTGAAATGGGACACAGCTTAGAACTCAGCTTGGGTAACACAAAGTCACCCTGATTAGCTCTGCCTGACTTACACCAGCAAGCACACACTATCAAATACAAATCCCATTTTAGGAGGTCTTGTCTGGAGGAAAAGCACTGCTGCACTGACTTCTTACAAATTGAAGGGTTGAATATACACAGGTGTGGTGTGGCTGGTTGTTTTTGTACTGTTCTTGTACTTTTAAATATTTTTGGATATAATGTTAAAACTTCACTTATTTATATTTTCCTATCAATAATTGATTAAATGAGTATGTGTAATGTGAAAAGTGTGCATGTTGTGACAAACCCACAGAGAATAATTACCAACTCCAGCATCTTTCAGCTTTTTTATAGTTTTGCAGCTTTACTATATTTATTAACGTCCAGTATGCAACTTATACAGTGTGATGTAGAAACTTGAAGCCACCAGTGCACATCCACTGAGAATGGACATTACAGTGAAGTAGGAGACATCTTGGGTCCAGCAGGAAACCTTTAGAAATGAACAACCTTTGCATATTCAGATATTCTGGAGGTTTTAATGAGGTAGAAGGAGGAGATTACTTTTTAAGGATTTTGTTGTGGAAATTCTACTTTTTTATGCAAAAAACATATCAGACACACATTGTTCCAAGCAGACTTTTTGAATATGTTTTAATACTGGAGGGGATCTTTAAGTTGTGGCAACCAGAAAATCACTTTATATTATATAGTAGCAATGTCAGTTAATATTCGCTGTGTTATCAGGTGGCTGGAAACATGACTCCAAATTGAGGCTCCAGGCCTGCTAGATCTGGAATAAGAATTTTAACTCTAAACACATTCACCACAACAACTATTCACAACAACAACTTTACTAGATGATAATATATCAGTCTTGAGTTTACAGGTAGTTCTGCCTACAAATGTCCAAATTACTGCTGCTCTCATGTGTCCAGTTGAGATCCAGTGTCCAGTTTGGAACTGGCTCCCCAATACACTAGGTTTAACTAGGTTAAACAATTGTGGAGATTGGCTAGGTGTTCATGTTGATTCTGTAAGCCTGCAAACTACAGGTACATGTATTTTTGTGTAGATATAAGATAAGATTTTGACCATACCCAACATCACAGCTGATGTAGAATTGAGCACTGTTTTTTTTTTTTTATCTCCTCTGCACTTAAGTCACCTTAGTTACACCTAAATTAATGATTATAGCTGATCTCAATATGTTTTTTTAAGTAGTTGAATCAGATGGCAGATGTCATTCACAAGTGGAAGTGAAAGCAGAAGTAAAAACCATTCCTGACGACCACAAAGTACTGTGAACCATAATCTTCAGTTGCGCTTTCCTTCCTGTCACAATGCAAGCACAGTGCCACAGCTGAAAACAACATACTCACCATGATGAGAGTCATCATGTTGAACATTTACATGTTCAACTTGTTGAATGTGTTTGATACCTGCTACTGTGCAGCTGTCAGCATACATGGTTCTTTCGAGCTGAGGCTTAACTTGGCTAAATTTAAACCAATCTTTCTGCAGACCCCAGCTGTGCAGAAACTACAGCACTTCCTCTTTCATCGCAAATTGAGAGTGAAAATAGCTTTACCTCTGGTCAAAATAACAAGTGTGTTGCTTTCATCCTACACACACAAGACAGAGAGAAGTCAACCACAGGGCCCAGGAAGTGCTTTCATCTGCAGCATAGACTTAAGCTGTAGTTTCAGGCACATTTGGAGACGGCTGTCACAGACAGATTTGCTTCTGTTATTACCGGCTGTGAGGTAAGTTGTTGAAGGATACAGCTGTTATGTACTTACACTCATGTAAAGTGGCATGTTTTCATCAAGATACTGCAATGGATCTTTTTTTATAGATAACCTCGACGTGGCAGAGAGATGAAGTTCATGTTTCATTTCACTCTGGTGCTGTCAGTCCTCCTGACCTCAGCCCTGAAAACCCTCGATTCAGATCAGGAGCTGCAAGACAGTGGGTTCGGTCAACCACCGCCTCGCCACGGCCTCAAGTTGCTGGAGTGGTACGTTAACAACTGCCTGGACAACAACATGGTGGCTCTGTGTGATCCCACGCAAGGTGTTTATGGATTTCATGAGTTTAAGAACCGGGGGCCCAGGCATCTGCTTCCTGTCATAGAGGATAAAAGGCAATACAAGTACTACACCATCGGAAACCTCAACGCTCCCCATTCCGAGGACCTGCCATATGAAGTCAGGAAGTACTACAACCACAAAGACCCTGAAAGTAACAAGGACAGAGTTTTGGTGCGATACAACAACAACAACAGGCGCGTGGACGAGATCTACGCATCTGCACACTATAAAGCAAAAGAGACGTACGTAATTGGGCCCAATCTTTTTGCTTCTCTTCGGCGGCGAACTGCCCTCGTTAGCAGAGAAATGTGATGCAAAAATCTTTATGTGACATCTTTAATAGCCCTGACTCTTCAAAACAAATCCCGACGGAAAGATTTTTTAAACAGTCTTGATTGACATGGCTGCTGCTGTTCTTTGTTGTCAGAATGAAGTGCCAGGCTGCTTTGATTAGCTTATTTTAAGGAGTATGAGTCAGGATCTTTGTTTATATGACCTGGCATGGCCTGCCTGCTTGTAGAATACAAGGCTTTGGAGAATATTTCTTTGACCAATAAAATAAGTGTTAAAATGTACTGCCTAAGAATAGTTTTTATGCAATAAATGAGACATTTGTGTGTGTGTGTGTGTGTGTGTGTGTGTGTGTGTGTGTGTGTGTGTGTGTGTGTGTGTGTGTGTGTGTGTGTGTGTGTGTGTGTTTGTGTGTGTATTTGAATGAGGGGAATTTCATGACAGTTGCCTCTGTTTCATGTTTATTACTTCGGTCTTATTTTTCTAGTTTTGGCCATGTTTAAGTCAAGATAATATTGCATTCACTGAGGCTAATCTCATCCACTTGCTCAGGTCTGTTATGAACACACAACTACGGCAAGTAAAGTGGGTCAAAGTAAAGTGGTTCCCAAACACTGTGCTGTAAGCACACCCCGTCCAGCAAAGGATAAACGCCCTGTGTTATACATAGAGTCATAAGACTACTATTATATATTAGCTCACCCAAAAATTAGTCAGTAAATTTGCACATTGTCACTTAACTGAAATTAGCAGTAGATTCCGGTAGATTCTTGCAAATATCATTAGGATAACTATGAGGAGCCAGAGGAACCAGATGTTTTTCATAGATTAGCCCGTTTCAGTGAATGGCAATAAGTTATTTTTATAAAAGTTACCTGCTGCAGATTTAAAGGTAATAAAATCCACCAGAAATATATATATAAAAAAAGAATATGCAGCCTCCAGCCAATCAGAATTGAATAACTGCTATATAATGGCCACTGAAAAATACTTGTTTTGATTGGTCAGCAGATGTGTGCTAAGATTTTGTAAGCCTATTAGAATCACAGAGCTTAGAAAATAGTTTGTAGTGGTTTAATTATAATTGTAAATCAGTGCTCATTGCAGCCTATTTCTTTCCCCTATATCCGGACAACTCATGACAGCTATTACTTGCTTATTACATCCCTTCTGGCTACTCAGAAGCAAGTGTAACAATAACATAAATATCTTAATATCCACCTACAGTAAAGTAAATCACTGAGAGATTAAAATTAAGTAGAAATACCAAAACGTTAGGCAGAGGATGACAAATCACAGAGGGAGAAAACAGCATGAAGCTTAATTGAAATAAATGAGAAAGGTACAGGAAATAAACACAATTAATGAGGTTATGAAAGAGAAATAGCAGCTTCAGTTCAGTTCTGTCTCCTAAGGATTTTAGGTATTATTCTCCTACTGTCAAGGTCAAAAAGTACCACCAAAAATATAAAAACTCTCAATATGAAAGTTCCACAGAGCTTTTAGAAATTTGTATGAACTCCAATATCAGCTGAACAGCAGGCAGTCAATCAAAATGTTGACTCTAATGAGTTGTGAAACAAGGCAGCACACACCTTCATGGCCAAAAGGCACAAACTCTTGCAAAACTCACTTTCAATATTATGATGACAAAGCACCCTCATGCCTGCAGTCCTCAAAACCCACAGAAAGGCCTCATTCATCTTCTGCTCTCCTCTGTTGCCAATGGGAGGACACCATTTGGACCGCTGTACGCTCACAGGTTGAATTCAGATTTGATTTGATACTCCCACTGAAAATATAACAGGGCTCTTGAACAAGCAGGACCAATCTGAGCAGATAAGAGAGATTTATAGGGTCCTCGCTCTGCACAGAAATATGTGGAACATTACAGATACACTGTCTGATTTTGTTACAGAGCTTACAGATGCCTCAAAACCCCAAGATGCCCTTTCAGCTTACTGTTGATATGTTAAAATTCAACTCTGCACTGTGTCCAGACGATTTCAATGCAGATTAATTTGATTACACATGGTTATTGGTGAAAACAGCTGTGAGTAATAATGCTGCTCTGTTTCTGAGTTCCATACAAAATGTCCACTGGGGGCTGCAAATGCAGTCCTTCAGCAGCCTAGGCAGGGACAAACATTAAAAATCAGGTGCAAAATTTTATCTCAATCCGATACAAAGTAAGACAGGGCCAGAATCACCCATGCTGATATGATACCGATATTGATGCCATATCGATACAATACAGATATGATACTAATACTGATACGATACCAATACCTTTTATTATTAAAAGTGGGTTTCGTACTTTCATGTAAATGAGTAGTAGCATCTGAGACAAAATATTCACATTCAAAAAGTCATTGGTAGCTAATAGCTCCATATTGGCACAAATCTTCGGCCATCCCTTGACAAATGATTTCATTGAAAAGATGGACAGCCTCTCGAGGTTATGGGACATAAAACACAATACTTGCAGCAAACATGCATGTATTGTTTCGTTTTATTTCATTAATTGAACAAAAATACAAATGTAAAAACATCGTTCTGGCACATGCAAAAGTTTGGGCAACCTACACTGTCAGTACTTAGTAACCCCCCCAGCAGATATCGCAGCTTGTAAACGCATCACTGTAGGGATTGTCAGTGGCCAAAGCAGCCCATTATGAGCAGATATTTTCACATCTAATTTGTAAATTAAGGATTTATTTTGACCAAAACGGGTGATTGTTGGAAAGACTTACAAAGACGATTTTGGTGTGTGTTACTTTGTTTCTATTCAGTTTGAAGTGACAATAGCACCCATGGTTTTGGTCTGGGATGCTCGTGCTCTTGTGCGACATCTAGTGGTAGGTGAATTCCATATATATAATCTTTAATGTTACGGTAAGGTTTGGGGTTAGACATGCGTCAATTAATTTAAGCTTACGATGATCCTCTGAATAATGATTGAATTTCCATATGCAAATACCGTGTGTGGATGTGTCAGCTTATGACATGTGCATATGCACAGCTGTTTCTCCTATATGACAAGTCTCTTGCTCCATAAAACCGGTCGTATGCAGATAATGGCACTGATTTACACACTGCACCCTTTTCCCTGTCCCCGTGTTTTGTTCATCTTAAATTGGCTTGAATGGAAATCAAATTGAAGGCGGCTCTTAGCGGAGGCCAACTCTGATGTTTCACTCTGCCTGTCCATGCTTAACGGAGGACAGGTTTTCTCTGAGTGGGCGGGTGGGGGGAGTCCAAGCTCTTTGACAGAATTGTAAAGCGGCAGAATGAACAGATGTCTCCCAATGATTAATGTTCCTCCCCGCCTTGCCTCAGAGGAGCTGCGTGCCCATGCATCTCTAACCCCACACCTCCTCCCCGGCACTCTATAAAGCTAATTTCTTTAACTCACAGCTTTCACCATCTTTCCTCCAAGTTCATCTCGCCTCTTCATCCTTTATATTTCTCCCTCCAGGAACATCAACTTCAATTTCTTGCATGTTTTTGGACAAGGAAGTGGCACCTCTCCTGACTGATGAATTTCACAGGGAAATTTTGGCTTCCATCGTACCTGAAGGACATCACATACAGTCTAATTTGTGTTCTAAGGATTTAAATGGAAATCTCCTTGTACTGTAATGTGGCAGGACTATATCAAGGCTGTGTGTTGAAGGGATCAATCATAGAGAGAAACAAATAGAAAGAGTCAGGCTTCTTTCTCTCCGTACTATAATTTAAAGAACACCTTTGTCAGGTAGTGTAAGCCTGACCCCTATTGCCCAAAGTTGGAATGGAATTGTTTTTGCTTTAATGTGCATAAGATGAATTAATAGGAAAGTGTCTGATTTATGTTGTCCTTACCTGTTTTCCCCTTCAATCATTTTTTTCCCCAGTATGCATGTTTATGACATGTAAACACACTGGGCAGATGCCACTCACATCACACAGCTGATGACCTATGAATCAATTTCTCTCATTTGTTGCGCTCTAGAATTACTTCAGCTCTAGACATTTTGACCTTTGACTTGAAAGAGAATAAAAACGCACAGTAACTCACTGTGCAAGAGCTGCATCTTTTTTTTTTAAACTCTCTCAGTTCGTCTCCTCCTTTCTTTATAAACATGTATTTATTTTTGGACGCTCTCCACCAGAGAAACGTAGAGCAACAGCGCCCCCTGCTGCAATGTTGAGGGGAAAAAAGAAACCCACACAGTCTCAAGGGAAATTGGCCATTAAAATCTAGCGCTGCATGGTAATGAATACCAGGCCTATGGTAAAGGGCTTGCATTAAATATTTACACTCTCGGTTAATATTTCATATGGTAATTTTGTATTTAAATTGGATTTAATATTTAATATAAATACTGAGCTAAGTGGGGTATACTATTCTCAAACACCAATCCAGACACCTTCCATATGGCTGGGGGAGTAAATATGACACAGGCAGCATACATATGTAGATCCTCAGAGCTGGAACACACACACGCAAGCCAGGACACACAGACACATTATCCCCTCTGCAGCAGTGCCTTTGTTTTCTCTTCTGGGATGAAATGGGCTGTAGGGGAGAGTGGGGTCAGAGCAGCCACTTAAAGAATATTCAAGGTGATGATGTCTCCAAGTAAGATATTTACAGGATGTTATATTTCAGTGTGACTCATCCTGGTATTTCAGGATGTTGTACATCTCTGTAACTTATCACATTATTCTAAAATACACTATTTGAAAAATGCAACCTTCCCAATAGTCTCAGGTTGTGGCCAGATAAATGTTAAAGCTGCAGTAGAACGTTTTTAGAAAAATAACGTTTTGTCACATTTTCTGAAACTTTCACTATATCCTGACATTTGTACACGAGACAGATAAGCAGCTTCCTCTGGCTCCTCCCAGTGCTCCTAAAGGCATTTACTAGAATTTACCAAGCCTGAAAAAAACAACCAATCAGAGCAGAGAAACATGGAAAGATGCTTAAATATTAAAAATCCAACATGTCCTATGTCATGTAAAACCCACAAAACCTTCTATTACTGTGACTTATTTTGAGTCAACATTTTTCTTCTGTTGTTCAATTTGTTTTTTTTTGGGGGGGTTATTGTCTTTAATTGATAGAGACAGCTGAAGAGTTACAGGAAAGGAGGAGAGAGAGAGGGGATGACACGCAGCAAAAGGACTCAGCCTTGGTATGTGGAGCCCCAGCTCTACCAGATCTATTAGGGCACCCCATCATCCCTTTTAATATTTTTTTTTCTTCTCCTGGAATAAATAAGCTATATATATTTATTATTTATGTTTAAGAGGTTAACCAAGAGGTGATTACATGCCAGATGTTTTGTTTTAATTTCGCCCCCTGATGGCCAAAATAATAATAATTTAGCTTTAATTTCTCCAATCTTGACTTTTAAACTAAAAAAAATTATATTTTTAATTTTAAATGTATTTTCCACTCTTTCCCCATGCCTAAATCAATTAAATGCAATGAAGGATTCCTTTAAAATGTGTGGTCACATCACCAGTTTTGATTGCAGTTTTCTGGAAGCAAGAGGCGAATGGCACCACTTCACCACCAGCTTAAATCATGCCACTCTCCCACTGGAAAATCAAACTAATCCCTTCCCCGTATGGTATTGGCAGGCATCAATATGAATTACAAATGGCAAGAGACAGTGGGGGAGAATTTTTTTCTACTCTTGATCAAATTCCAAATTGTAATTTGTTGGATAATAAACACAAATGAGACAGAGTTTTTGACATACATGCACAGGCTCGCGAGGATTAAATTGAATAAACATTTGACCTATTTGGCACAGCTTTTTCTGCGTGGGCATGGCACAAGACGATGACTGACAGCATCAAGGAGATTTCTCAACGCGACAACAAGAGCCAAGAAGGAGGATATCTGAGGGGATGTCATCCTCATCGGTGGCCATTGGGTAAGCTGTCATATCAAACCTCAAGCCCCAAGGAGGAACAGGCAGCATCAGAGAGATGTGTCCCCAGGAGGACTACAATCATCTTTTCTGCTCTCAGCAGACATTATGTGGTTTGCCCATAGAGAAAGTGATTCACTAGGCTTGAGCTTTTCCAATCAAAGTGACTAGGGCAGACAACTAATCAATCACTGGAATGGGCTTCAAGTTGATGAGGTTTAGACAGATTGTTAGTTCTCCAGTAAGACACGTTTCTTTGCCCATTTATCTCTCGATTGTTCCATTTGTCTTAATTTTATCCTTCACCTCAAAGATCAGTATTTTCAGTGTTAGTGCCTGAGGTGAAACAGCTAAGGTTATACCTTACAGGGACACATCTCTTCACATTCCTCTCCAGATTTACTGTTTTAAGTGTCATTTCCCATTAGTGGCTTCATGTCCATCTATAATGCATTGTTTAGCTAACCTGACGGATAGTTCTGTGTAACATACCTGGGAATTCATCATTGGAAACTGTCAGGCAAAAAGGGCAGGCAAATGACAAATATCAAAAAATACTAAGCAGGTGATTGGATGAACCATCTGTCTATGACCGTCTATATGGTAAACTTCCACCAATCAATCCACTCTTACCGAAGCCAGTCGGGTGAAGAGAGAAAACATTTTTTCCATCTAAAAGCCTTCAGTGCGGTTTTTTGCTCTTCTTTCAGCGAAGAAATACTCCCTAGTTCTGATATCACTGACGCTAGCAGCATCTACGCTAACCTCTTTGGCATTGTTGTTTAACGAACAGTATCTTCTCAGTGTCACACCTAGCGCCCTTCCCCACAGCTGCCAGAACTTCCTCAAAGGACGTGGTTTGGTCCAGTACCACTGTGGTTCTGACAGGATGAATTCTCGCAAATGTTCCGTGTCACCACACGATAATAATGTGACAGGAATTTTTATCTGTTTGTGTAAAAGTAAATCTAAAATCTGCAAGCTACTCCACCTATCAGAGAGACCATACAAATATACAATATATATATATATATATATATAATATATAATATACTGAATTTAAGTTGAATCTATAAACTGATCATCTTTCTTTCCCCATTGGACCTGTTTTACAGTGTTATTATGCAGTCCTGTCTCATGACTTACACAGCATCTCTTCTTTGCTAGTTCTGTATTCAGCCAGAGTAGTGTTGTATAAAATTGGATAATGTGACATTGCCTTGATATTTGACTCCTCCCTGTTAGATTTCCTTTCAGAGGTCAACATGTCTCAAGCAGCACTCTGCTGTGCAATTTCAGTAGGTTCCCAGTAATGCTTCACAGACACTATTTTCCCCCCATTTTTGTGGTTTTCACCTCCATCTGTGGTATTTCAGTTTCAGAATATTTACTTTTTCGCTTGTACCCATTCATGTCCGATAATATCAGCCCTCCGATATTATCGGCCGATATTCACTAAAAAATGTAATATCGGGAATTATCGGTATCGGGTTTTTATAACCGATGTTTGTTCTGTAGGCTTCAGCATTTCCGAGCCTGCATGAACGCAGCATGGGACGTTTACCGGCGTGCGCTAGATGACGTATAACAACAACAACTACGCTAGGCTGGTTGGTTGCTAACCGTGGCTAACAAGCAAACAATTTAAAGCTGAATGATTTTAATATTAACACAAAATAAGTGCAATGCACCTTAAATATTTGACCCTGCTATGAGCTGTTCCTTAACCAAACTAACAATTGGCTTAGAATGTAAACATTAGCACTCCTTCAGGTGAATAATACAATTAAACACATTAACCAAAGCTAGTACTTAGCTAGCGATTAGAGTGTAGCTAGCGATTAGCGTTAGCGCTCTTACAGTATTAATACAATGAAAGTTGAAGTTGTTCTCTTATTTTGCACAGACAGTGTTTACATTTGGAAAGCCATGTTGCATTTATGTATGCATCCAGTGGGTAGGGTGGCCATTCGTCTGGCTTCAGGCCGGACAGTCCGCCTTTTTTTGCAGCATTTTTCTGTTGCTGCGTTTTTCTGTTGCATTTGTTTTATGTGTTTGTGTGTTTTGGGGTTTGCATCATTCCAGTGTTTGCAGCGTTTTGCCGTTTGCGGCGGGTTTGCCCTTGTCGGCCACCGTATATCTAGGATATCTATGAAACTGCAAAGGCTGGTAAACATACAGGAGGGTGAGGGCTGCCGAAGGTGCTCTCACTGACGGTCACTCCAATTATCCGTGATGGAAGTACATCCTCATAAGCCACTTTTCTAGTAGAAGCGTCTATAGATGAATATTAATCAGAATAAAGAGCTGGTGGGTGGGAGGATGAAGGTGGCTGTCCAGTTTTCCCGGTTTGAGAGGGTGATCCCAATGTCAGTGTGACAGGAGAGGACGAAGCCTTCATTAGGGCAGGGGATTGGTACATTTACATCAGAGATGCGCATGAAAAAGGAAGTGTGCTGACCAGCATTATCATCTCAATCAACTACTTATCACGGAGCAACACAGTTGGATACAACGCCAAAAGTGCAATATTAAAAGAGCTTAGGCATTCATATAGCATAACGGGGAAAGTGTTGATCATTATTAGCTCCCCGCTGATATTGGTGTAATTCGTGGTTTTTTCTTCTCCGTCTTCACTCATTTGTATTTAAAACAGCAGAAATGACACAACAAGTGGAGTGAAGGGGATATTTATTTTTTGACTGCTTTTGGAAATTTAAGGTCAGGATATCATAACCACGCAACGTACATTTCTAGAAGGACCTAGTTAACGATCACCCCTTCTACTTTCCTTGGCTCTATTGAAATTCAACATTCCGTGAGCACAACAATTACAGATCAAATCAGTAATCTGATAAATCAAGTGATAAGTAGGGTATTTTCCCCGAAAGATTCTTTCATGCCGCCCATGGAACTGCAGCCTGCTGACCATTACATAGACTGCAGGTTTAAGGCACTTCTATTTCTTCACTTAACAGACCCAGAATCTCTGTGCACTAACTATATCCTGTCAATGATGCTGAAAACTGAATGAAACTGCATTGCGTGTGTCTGCATGTCAGAATGCAAACATTTGGTATCTAAACACAAAGGTAGGTCAACAAAGTCAGTGGGATCCATCCTCTGGGGACTATGAATGTCTGTAAAAAAATTCATGGAAATTCATACATATTTCTGTCTGGTCTCAAAATGGTGGACCAACAGACAATGATTCCAATGCTAGCAACCAATGCTGTGTTGCTAGCATGCTTAGAAATACAGTCCCTGAATTTGTTATTAGTCTACTAATAAACAAAAGAGGCCCATTGTGAACCCGAAAATGTTGAGTACCCCAAGGTTTGGTTAGAAATGTAAAGTATGGGTCCCCAGAATATAGAAACTGCCAGACGCTAACTTGCATATGTTAGCACAATTAGCACAGTTTGGCCAATTTGGACAATATAGGAGTGGTTTTGGGGGTTATTGAGGATGCTAAATCCATTTCTGACATTTTCAAAATACAAAATGACTGTTTAAACCAAACATGGCCATATTTCAAGTAAATTATATGCCTAATATATTGGACTTACATTTTAGAATGAAGAAAGCTCAATGCCATGTGAATGTTCAGTCTTCTTATTATATTAAGATATTTCTTCAGTTCTGCTTGAGTTTTTTGGCTGCACAACATTGTGTCATTGCCGCTGTAGTTACTGCTGCAGGCCAAATAATGGCTGCACGGAAAGACAGAAGAAGAACAGCTTTTTATATAACGTTTATCATCTCAATGCAAGTAAGTTGATAATGAAAAATAAAGTAAACTAAAAAAACTTAAAAAAGAAAAAGTTAACCCTCAATAATTTACACATCAACAGTTAATGTTACCACCAACAGTTACTTTATGATTATTCCATTGTTGTCTCGCCAGCTTAAATCCTGAGAGTGGTCTATAAGATGGACCAAACAATTGCACCCAGTCACGACAGCATTTGACACAGTAATCTACTAAGGTGGGATCCCAATAGAAAAAAGCTGACCGACCTATTGAAGGCCACCCTGTTGTGTAGGAAACTCCTAAAGCATCTTTTCGGGATTATCCTAAGAGCGAATGACCCAGAGAGGCTATTACAATAGGCTCAGACCTCTTGACTGTTGAATGTTCGGTGCACCAAAAAGAGGTTTTATTAAATATCCGGGATGTTCAGAGAACCAAATGGTGCTAGTGACTGGGATGGTACAGGAAAGGAAGCCACTAGTAGTAAAAGTCTCGTCACCCATAGATGCAATGCGATTCGCAAAGTGGAAACAGCCCCAGTCCTTCTTCTACTGACTCCAACTTCGCCACTGCAGACTTTCATTATCGTCGTTGATTGCAGCACAAAGGAAACTCTTGACTGACTTTTCTCCTCATTTTGGAACCTTGGAAAGTCTCTTGAACACTTACCAACAAATATCTATACAGACTTTGTAGAGGGATTGTCCTGCAAAACATCTGCAGCCAACCTCCATGGGCATACCCTTTGCCTTCCAGCCCTGCTTTCGACAGTCCATGGCCAGCTCCATTATAACGATGTTCTTCTGAGACCAGGATGATGTCTGGCCTCAAGGTGGTCATGGCAATGTATGGTGGAACTTAAGCTGTTTCTCAGGGTCCATGGAAAACTGTCAGTCTTGCGCCGTATCCATGATTGCTGTAGGCCACATGGCAGCTGTACTCCAGCCTTTACAAAATCGTTTGAGTGGTGGGGCGCCTTGTCTGAGCATTGCAGGCAATTCAGGGATTCTGCTTTGCCCCAAAGAAAGAGGTTTGATGGGCTGGGCAACACATTATAGACTTAATGAATCTGGAACTTGATGCGCTGAGGCACAGCTTGCCAGAGATCAGTCCACATGACGTGTCAGTACATGGTCTGCTCCTACTTTGTCCCCCTACTGCCTCATGTTCAGTTCATCCTCTCTCCACTTCCTTCCAGATCTCAACTCCACTCCTGCCTGGACCACCTAGGGGTCACTGGAGTTCCTGTACTCATAACGAAGGCACTGACAAGTATTTCTATTACGCCAGCGTTGAGGTCTTTCACTGAGTACATGAAGACATTTTTTTTTAAAAGCCTACGTATGCTCTTCTCACTTTTCCGTGGTCTACGTACGTATATCCTCAGGATTTCCACTTTTACTACTACTCCAAGTGTCTTTCCTGTACCACCTCAGCCCACTAGTATCATTGGATTCTCTGAACATCCAGAAGATTTAATAAAACCTCTCTTTGGTGCACTGGACATATATACCATTTCTAAAACACAAAATCTCACCTCAGCTCAGTTTTAGGGAGTTTATCTCTAAAAAATGCGGCAATGCTAAAGTACAAGAATATTTCATCAAAAGTAAAATATTACATTAGAATGTACGGGGGAACTCAACTTATGGGAAGTCATTCAGTCTGTTCAGATAGTTGTGTAATGTTCTGAGGCTCTGTAGGAGCTTTGTTAGGTCTGAGAAAATAATCAAGAGTTTGATAGACATGCCTTGGGCCATGGAGCATGTTATAAAGAGATTTGACAGTATTATTAGAAATGTAGAATCCGGTGTTCTTGGAGTTTTACTCATACCGGGGACTAAAAGTCAGGATATAGCAGTCTCTGCTGTTTCGATTTTGATATTTTTTTTAAATCTGTCTCATGTGAGTCCACCAACATTATGGAAGTGCAATACTAAAATCACTTTTTGAGTTATGGCAACTTCTAATGAATTATGTTTAACAAATGTGTTAGCTTTTCCTCTACAATCAAAGGAATTTTTTTAATTACCACTTACTTAATAATTAATAGTATAAACATAAGTTTTTAAGTTGGTTAGGCTACTTATAAAGATTCCAATTTCACATTGTGTCAACACAACTCATCAAAATAATATTTGTAACTTAAAAGGTTTATCTAAATTAAGAAATTAGAAGTTTTATCCTGCAACCATGCATTTATTTAAGTTGTGACAATAGGTCCACTGAATTACTTTTTATCAGTTTGACTTAACAATTATAACAGTAAAATGATCCCATGTTAAATTAAATTTCTACTCTTTCGACCACTCAATGCGCTGTACACTACATGCCACACTCACCCCATTCACACACATTCATACACTGATGGCAGTGGCTGCCATGCAAAGTGTCAACTGCTCACCAGAATAGAAACTAATCATTCATACACACTCATACCAACCCACAGGAGCAACTTGCTCAAGGACACTGACATGCAGCGAGAGGGGCTGGGGAAAGAACCGTCAACCTTTCGATAAGTGGATGATCCACTCTACCTCTGAGCCACAGCCCCCCGTATAGGCCTACTCATCCTAAACAAATGTTTCCTAAGAGTGCTACCCTGTCAGCAGCATTTGGTGATCTAGGTGAAATGTGTTTGACTGTTGGGTAGATTAAACTGTAACCATTCATCATATTTTATGACTTAATGATATTTTACTAAATATGGTGATTTTTTACACATCAGGATGATATATGATATAACCCTTTTTTCTTTTGTTAAAACGAGCATATCCACTTGGTCAAAGTTAAACAAAGGCGCAAGTCCACAGGAGCTGGCTGGAGATCATGCTACACAATTTGTCCATCAATTGAAGTGAATGGAAAATGGAGTGAATATTCATAAAATGGAAGTGTGACCAGTCCTTAAGCCAGTGGTTCTCAACCTTTTTGGTGTCAAGGACCCCCAAATTGATCGGGTTTGGTTTAGTCTCAAGGATCCCCATCTGATAAGAGTTAGTCATTCCATAACTGCCTGATTGGCAGATTAACAGTGAAGAGTGTGAAACCTATGAACAGAGTAGTCATTAAACATTCTCTCATTAGGTGAACTTCTAGTCAATAAAATAATAGTGTTTCAAAGCAGTTTCAGCCATGATTCTCTTTATTGTTCAAAATGTCTAACGTGAGTTCCCCCCACAAAAAACAGCTTCCATTATCTTTTTATGTTATGTTTAGATCTGAATAACACACGATTGTAATGCATTTATTGTTCCTTATTGCTTTGCGAGCTTCATTTCCAAATAAAAGTACAGTATAACCAGATATTATATGAGTGTGTGTGTCTGTAGAGCATTATGTTTGCTGTGTGACGTGATGATATATGGCCATAGGAATTTTCAGGCACATAAACTGGTGATCAGCAAAAACACAACAGCTTACATGGTCTCTTTCCCTCCTTGTATCTTTGACACACTGTATGAGTGTTTGAGGTTATGAGGGACAGAGCCATATAGGAAGGCAGGTAAGAACAGAGTTTATATGGATCCATTCTGACCTCTGAAAGAAAGAGGAAAGCGAGCAGGTCAGAGTTTATTAGATTACTACTGATCTCTGGTGACGGACTGCCCTTCCAGGTACACAGACACGCGGAGGAGACAGACTGATCTTCAGTTAAACACTGCCTCCAAGTGGAGAAAATATGACTCCTATATATGCTCTTAAAATATGATACAAAAACACTTCTGATACGGTTAACTGCAGTCCATGCCACTGAGGTACTGCAAAATAACAATGTACTATACTTATGATTTAATCAATAACTAATTCAGTGTCACTCTTCTGGAGAAGGAAGCCCAGCTTTATAGGAGCTTTACATGGCTGTTATTTCCTGTATTAAAAGACCTATCAATCAATGTCGGGGTGACAGCAGTGTCTTGTGTTTTGAATGTTAGTAGTGAGATGGACATGATGGACAGATGTTGACCACAAATCTGCAGGTACAGGCAAATGTGTGAGCGCACTTGTGTATAGAAAGTATTTCATGACATATCACACATCGTCTATACATTAGTCATAATTAAAATAATTATAAATTAGGTAATTAAAAATATACATTTGAGAGAAATGAGAAAATATGCCTAATCATTCACTGATCACGCTATGATCGAAAACGATGATTGTCATCATCGTTTGTTGTGTCCATTAAGTAGTGAAAAATGCTCATTACAATTTCCTAAAGCTCAAATGAATATATTCAGATGTCTTGTGTTCAAGCAAAAGTCCAAAACCCAAATATATTCATGTTGTATTCTGGACTAATGTAGAAACAGCGTGGTTCAACATGGCGACCTCCATGGAAGGAGACCTGTAGATAAAAAAGCCTAACTTTAAGGTAACAAAAACATAATGATTCTTACTTTCAGGTAATTATACACTAATGAAAATAAAACACTGGACCTTTAACGCTCAAAATTGGTGGTCAGTTTATCTTTCAAATGAAGTCTGAATTATAATCATCAGTCATCAGAATAACATGGCAGTGCTAATACAGGGTGAATAAAACATTTGTTTTGTGTGTCATAGTTTTATCTGCACATAGGTGTCCACATACTTTTGACCATGAAACGTTCATGCATGCCCAACCCCCGAGTACTCGCTTTATCCTTCTGTATGCCCATTGGTTATCACTTCTTATGACGTTTTTTTCCCTAGCCAATCAGGTTGCTTTTGTCACCCGGGAGTTGTCGCGGGAACATACACTCAAAACAAGAAGGGAGGGGGACGTTTCATCAAGTGTTCATCAGTTGAGAGCCTGTTAAAGTCTTTAATGTGAGTTCTATCGATACCAGACTGAAAAGACTACGCTACTGAAAGTGAGGAGCTTTATTCGGCACTTAGTGGCAAACGTTAGTTTACTCTTCTAGACAGCTCACGTTACTAGCTAATTCGATAAACTACTTAGCTAACGTTACTGTTGGCTGTGTCAATTTTCCCGAAAAACACCGGAAGGGAGGCAGCACTTGGGGCACCGACGTTACTGCGCTGCCGTTTGTGTTTACGTTACCTAAAGTGACATATAGGCTATAAGGAGAACCAGAGTTTGTTTCCTTTTAATAACTAATTAGCTGTAGACGAAAAGGAGTCAATATATTATTTAAACGTTATATGAGAAAACAATCGAAATTCATGATTTTATGAGCGTTCTCCCAGTGAAATAAATTAAATTTGTACCTGGCTCTGCCTACATCTGAGGTTAGGGTAGTTATCAAGTTGGGTTATCTATATGTGTACTTTAACCGACCGAATTTAACGCTGGCTAACGTTAAATGTCCTTTTAGCGGGTAACGTTGCGGCTTTATTTTGACAGTTGTGACCGGAAGTAGTACTGTTGAATCCTATGAGCTTGACACCTGACCAACTGACATATCCCGTTCTCTGTTCAATGTATTTTAAAATGCTTGTCCCCGTTCGCAAATCTGGTAATGTTGTGGTGCAATGTCTTTCGCTTTTTCTTAATTTATGGGCTGTTGTGAAATATTCGGCATAAAATACTTTAGCAAGTAGCATTTTATTTCAGTACATTTTCACCTTTTACGAATGGTTTACAGAGCTCGCTAGCGTCGTACGCCGAGCACTTAAGTTAGGTTAATAACATTGTGGGATTCCTGGTAGAAATCAGCCATCAGACCCAAGTAATTCTTTAGTGAAAAGATTACCTTAAATACCTATCTGAAAGTTAGAATAGTTAGTAGCATTGATAATGGCTGCATTACGTGCCTAGATTCTTCTATTGTGACACAGCTTACCGGGATAACGTTACCTAACAGTTTAAATGGAATTGAGCTATCCTTATGAAGATTGTGCCTGTCCTGCTTTGACAAGTCTCACAAAGTAAAGACAAAACTTTAGCCATATTCGTCATCAATATTGTAACAACAAGCTGGAGTATACTGTATTAGTTCTACAGATTACACTGTATTTTCTGGTGTACATAAAGGATTTCTTTATCTTGTGATTAAGAGGCCTTTCTCAGCCGCTCACTTTTGGATTACACTTTTATGACTATGTACGCTGTTTGACAAAAGAAATCCTAACTGAGCTTTCACTTTGTGGATGTGATTGAACATTTTCTTTTTAAAACCCTATGTTCTAATATTTTGTAATATTGATATTGATTGCCAGTGTTCTGGGTTAGTATTCATCACAATGAAAACAACATAATGAGACTTATAAATACCGTAACTCACCTTGTCAAAGTTAGACATTTTAATGCTTATAATGTTTGTTTTAAACTATGCTACACACCTGAGGTGTAATTTCTTTCCCAAATTCTCTCTGTCTTTATGTCAGTTGTCTGGGTTCCCATTGGCTGATGGAGTGGACCGTATCACTATGTCTCAGAGGCTGACCAAGGAGGAGCTGGATGAACAGTTTGAGCTGTTCTTGAAGGAGGTAAAGTAATACTGTGTAGAAAAACTACTGTCGTACTGTATGCAAAGAAACCTTATGCTTTATAAGCCCTGATTTTGAACTGATTTACTTTTCGCTGCATAAGAGACAGAGATCTAGAAAATGAATGTATTACAGTGATTTTAGAGGGCGGTACAAAATATGTATTTCATCTGTTTCATCTTATGCTGCTGTGGTCTTAATGTTAATCTTAAATGGAAATGTTACAAGGTCTGACCTTAACAACTTCAGAGGCCCAAAAAGACTAGTGTGTGATGAGTGATCCTGAATTGTTACGAGTAGCAACATAACTGAAATGTGTCCATCTGTCCTATCCAAACCAACTCTATTGCATATTATAGCACTGACTAGATGTAAAAACACTGTAAGACTCATAAAAGAATGAGTATCTGACTTTTGTCTTCTAAATCTAAGCAGCAGCCGAGCAATATCTTCCATCATGTTGGCTAATATCAGAAATGCCACAATAATGACAGAAATCTGGATACTTAAAAGTCCAGTGTGTAACATCTATTGTCAGAAATGGAATATAGTGTTCATAGGTATGTTTCCATTAGTGAATAATCACCTGAATATAAGAATCATTGTGTTTTTGTTATCTTAGAATAAGCCTCCTATGTTGAACCACCATGTTTCTACAGTAGCCCTAAAGGGACAAACCAAACACTGGCTCTAGATAGGGGCATTTACACACGTTTCGACACTGGTGCTTGACCTTTTAAAGGTCCATTGCGAACTATGGTGGCTGGTGGTTTGTCCCTTCTGGGCTACTGTTGAAACATGGTGGACCCACAGCGTCTGTAGATAAAAAACAGCTCATTCTGAGTTAACACAACAATTCTTATTTTCAGGTGATCATACACTAATAAAAACATACCTATGACTATTACATTCCATGTTACACACTTGACTTTTAATACATTTCACTCAAAACCATATCTGTCAACCTCATGGTGTTGGTAAATAAACAGTCAGGGAATCACCAAAGTCGGTCGGATTCATCCCATGGAGAACATGGATTTCTATTTAAAATGACATGGCAATGCCTCCAATAGATGACAGTAAAGGGAGGAGAGAGAGGGGACATGCGGCAAAGGGTCACAGACTGGAGTCGAACCTGTGGCCGCTGCAGCAAGGACTAACTCTCCCACACTGGACCTTTTAACATCAAAGATTGACACAAAAAGCAAACAATGTCATGGTTTAATATACACAGTCTTATCTTGAAGGCATCTCTGTGACTGAAACCGGACTCCCTGTCAGTCTGTTTCAGATGACTCGGTGGATTTCACAAGCTCTGACAAGCAGCCCGGTGCTAAAAGCAGTCGGAAACCAGCCCAGAAAACAACAGTGTCCTGGTGGCAAGATGACGAGCACAGCGGTCGAGGTAGTAATGAGGAGGGAATCCTCCATCATGTAGCATCCATCACACCAGACATGTTGGCCTTTGTCTGCCTGGCACTTTTCAGAATGAGAATGTGTGACGTCAGTGGCTGCAGTTGTGCTGGGGTTTTGAGCTCTGCAGTCCAGGGTGGGACTGAGAGACAATCTGAGCATATGTTCCTGCAATTAACAGCTGGCAGCAATTAAACGCCCATAAAAGTAGTTATTCATGGCAAAACCAAATAGAGGTCGCTGGCTTGCTGGGGAATATCGAGAGAGAGATACATTATGTACAGTTGGTATGCAGAGATCCACACTTTACACAACACAACTTTACTGAATTTGAATGGCATTACTTCCTGACTTGACATAACAATCCCATTCTGAAATCAGTGCATTTGGTCTGCTAAAGGGCGTTTGGTATTTTTCAACATGGATCTTATTTTCCAATGTTTTTGAGTCAAATTGACAATTGGGGACAACAAGTTTTGAATTTGGTCCAGTATTGAGAGTGAGAGTCACTTTGGGTCCAAAGAGGGGACCTGGGAACGATACTCAAAAAATCAACTATCTTTCTCTGCTCTGACTGGCTGTTTTCATTCTGGCCCAGAATATTCTTGGAGGAGCCAGAGGAACTTTTTTTCACAGATTATCTGTCTCAAGGGTTACAACCCGAGCTTCTTATTTTATATTTTCTTACTCCCCAACCCTCCCTTGAGGCAGAAGTAAATAATAATGTTTTCATGCACACAGTAATGTGACTGCTGGGGCGGCTGTGGCTCAGAGGTAGAGCAGGGTTCAATAATTGGAAGGTTGGCGGTTCGATCCCCGGCTCCTCCCCACTGCATGTCTCTCTTGATTAAGATACTTAACACCATATTGCTCCTATGTGCATGAAACAGTGTATGAATGTGAGCAAATGTGGTGAGTGTGGCATGTATAGTACAGAGCGTTGAGTGGTCGACAGACTATAGGGGCGCTAAGTTATATAAGTATAGTCCATTTACCATTTACTGCCGCAAATATCATTAAGCAGCAAAACTAAGAACTGTAGTTGTAAACAGAGGAAACTCTCCAGAGGGATCTGAGGAGTTGTCAGTTTCCCTGTATGAACCTGGACTGTGTGTGACCTTAGGGAACATTAATTAACATTAAATCCTGTCTGCGTGTCGGGAGATTTAAATAATCAGTGAAGTTATGCTGTTCTTCGTTCGTAAATGAGCCCAGCTCTCTCCCTATGAGGAGAAACTTCACCCTGTTTTAGCCACCCTCAATCCATCTGCTATTAATCAGAACGTCATCCTATTTTTTATAACCCAGCTGTCAGATCAATCTCAGTGCTGCAGTTTGAACTGCGATCTGTGTGTGCATTACAATGATGCAGGGGATTCATGTGCAGGTGTTTGTTAAACAGGTAACAGGCTGCTCCTCTGGCACTGATAACTGTGTGTCTTTATTATTATTAGCTGTCACTGTCATCAGAAACAGACGTCGCTTCACATGATGATTCAGAGGAAAGGACATCTCAATTCTCTAAAAACATATTTCCTCCTTCCTTCTCTCCTTCTTCTCTTTTCCTTGTATCTTAGCCCCTCCCACCAGGAATGCATGTATAGACGCAAGTGAGGGAAATGTGGATGCAGTTAGGAGACATGAAATGCACCCATGTACAACTGTCAGTTGCCTGCTGCAACTTATTAAATCAAAGTACCTCTTCCACCCTAACTTGTATTTTTCTCCTTTACACTGTTGACTGATGTTTCCTTTACCTATGTCTGTCCTCATTATCCATTTCCAACTGGACAAGCCTAATGTTTTCAAAATGCTGTTTGATTTCTTTCTGCTCCTCTTATAACACTATCCTGTCTGTCTGGCTCGCTGGATATTTCTTTTCTTTCTTTCACTGAATTTTTCTTTTCTGTTCACTTACAATGCTGATGTTGCACATCTTTCAATTACATACTATGGCGATATGTACAGCTGTGAAAACACACACACTCACAGCATGCTGATGTGCAGAGCATACGTTAAATTGTTATTTGACTATAGTTACTATAGTCTACATTTAGATTAGCTGGCTTAAAGACCAACCGTAGCCTCATTTAGATCAGTAATTAGTCTTTGTGAACTGTCAAGGTTCCCTGAAAACTTGGAAGACATGGAACTTTAGAGGCTAGTTTTCCCTGGAAATTGATAAAAATGACCCTAAATCCTGGAAAAATGTTATGTTGGGAAATGAATCCGTATATACTCAGATTGCCTCCATAAAAACCTGTATATTGAGTTAAAGGTGTCAATAAAAAGCGTGTTGCCCTGCATTGCCCTTCAGTAATGTAGTAACATCCAGTAAACAAATCTGTCTCACTGCTACTATGAAACATCAAATTTACTACAAAAATGTGCAAATCTACAGAAAAACTGGGTCCACATTCATACCTCTGTGTTTGTCAGTTCATTATCTCCTTATCTGAAAGACTGTCACTTTGTGTTTTTCCTCTTTCCCCAGCAGAGATGGCCAAAAGCAGATTTATCAAAGCCAAAAAATCTCAGCCTGAGAACGATGATGGTGAGAACAAGTTGAGAAAAAGTGCCACTACAGAGAGTGCAGAAGGCTTTTAGACTACGTCCACATTAAGCTAGTTCAGGTTTAAAACATGCATCCACAGTGTTCCCAGGTTGTTTCTGTAAAGATTACAGTTACTCTCAGAACCACTGATTAGTCCCCTCCTGCTCTCTGATGACTTATACTCTGTTTTAAATCAGCGTATTTTTTTGACAAAAGCCTACAATTTCTAAAATAAATAAAAAAGGGAGTGGCATTACTGAAAACAGAGCAGTGAGTCAGAGGAATAAAACATTATTTTCTGAGTCTTTCACTGCCATTACATTCTAGAACCCTAATAAACAGAACCACATCTCCGCACAACCCTGCAGGAGGGAGCTGCATTGCTGGATATTTGTGAATGTAGCCAAAGCCAATTCTGTCTGCCATGTGTGTATATCTCAGTGGAAACAAAGCCTTGTGTAGTTTAGATGTCACATTCAAATAGCTATTCCATATTTAGCTGAACAGTGCAACAATATTATTTCTTCTTCTTGCTGTCTCAAGTTATTTGTGCGGAACCTGTTTATAAGCCGGTCCCTAAACCTCGCAGCAAAGCTCTGGATAAACCGCTTCAATTGGACAAGACCCCCAAAGATACAGTTTTGGAGGTTCCTCAAAATTCCACTCCATCTGACGACCTGCGTTCTGACAGTCTGAGCAGTCCCACTCTTGAAAACCTCCAGTGTGTGTCGAGCCCTGATGAGACACACTCTAATGATACTCCACCAGCCAGCACTGATAGTTGTTCCCAGATGGACAGTGAAGATGGTAACTTCAACTTAGACCCACAAACCCTTCGGTAGTGTTGTATTAGTCCCTCAGCAGTAGACTGATATACATCACTAGCACCACTAGTTTTTGTTATTGTCTCTTATTCAGTTGTTAGTTTTTATGTTGTGTGTTTAAGTTGTACTTTTCCTGCCTGCCACACAGACCTGGAGACTCTTGTATGTTTGCTTACTGATGTATAAGTTATTATTCTCTATTGCATAGCAGATGCTGATAGTCTGAAGGTTTTTCCTTAATCGTGCTTACTTGAAAGCAAATTCTCATAAACTCATCATTCCATTTAATTTCCTTTGAAATTCAATTTGCATTATTTTACTTTGGAAATTGATTGTTCATGAAATGGCAGGGTTGCACCTTAAAAAACAGCCAGGCAAGTAGTGGTGGCATTGTGTATGTGTGTGTGAGACATTTTTCAGAACAGCATCTTTAACCTGACACACCAACATGTTAGCCGGCAAAACAGAAATCACAGACGATTACTTATTCAAAAACAGAGTGGAATGATGCATATATACCAAAATACACTGGGTGGCAGTATGGGACCATGAGTAGCGGTGCAGACAGAGGTCCCCAGCCTTTATTTCAGACTTACCCCCACAGTCCTGTGAACTCAAATACCCCTTCATCAACACTAAAGGTCATATTCCAAATGTGTTCATTTGAACTGATTTAAAAGACACTATGTAACACTATTGACGATACAAAAGTGGATATTATTAGAATAGTTTTTTTTACATACAGTACAACTGTCTGTCAGCTGTTTTGGTTTGCTAACTTTTTTAGCCCTTTATCCATTACCTTTGGTTACTTCAACAATTTATCTGTTACCTTTAGGCTTTTTGACCATCTACAGATTTTTAGATGTTTTTTTTCCAATCATTTATACCCTTTCTGACTAACATTTTGGACAGTTTATTTGTTACTTTTTATTATTTTGACCGTTTATTAATTACTTTTATCCCGCTATGCAGTATCCTTTGCTTGCTTACTAACAAGTATTCATGCACTATCGATCAACCTTTTTCACAGCAGCCATTTGGTCATGAGATAGTAGGTTAAAAACAAGTTACTAATTAATGATACTAATTAAGGTTGTGTTCCATTTAGTGTAACAGAGCCTTTTCAATTAGCCACATACACAATAGCAGCACTCTGGCTCTGTTTGTCCCGGTGTTACAGCTGACTCAGTATGTTGATACATATTTATTTAATTAAAAATTTTAAGTTCTATAGTTTTTATATTAGTTGACTAAATGTTTTCACGTACCCCCTGGCAACTGCAGAAGTACCCCCTGGGGTGCATGTACACCTGGTTGGGAATTACTGCTGTAAGAGTTTCTTATCCATCTTAATATAAATGATGATGCGTGAGTAAAGTTTAAATAAAGTTCTTTACTGAGGACTAAAATAACTAAAAGTCTCAGTAAGTTATAACTGCACTGACACATAGACAGATGGACAGAATGTAGAAGTGGGTGCAGATACATATTCTGAGAAAATGTCCTCAGTATTTACACACAGTTTTAGTTATATAGATACATTCATCCAGGTCCCATCATCCGGTAACCACAATCAGTACCCACCTTCAGCTGACCAGTTACCAATTCTATATACAATAGAAACACACACACACACACACACACACACACACACACACACACACACACACGTGTGTATATCTTTTAGAAACAATAGAGTTGTGAATATTTAGTTGTGATTGTGTGAGGTGTGTTTGTGTCCACAGTTTGTTGTTATATATCAGATTTGTCCTCATGTACAACCTGTACTGTATTATTAGTGTCAGTCCTTGATGTTGAATGTCAGTTTAAGAAGAATGAACACACTAACATAAATCCTGTAAATATAATCAATAGATAATCTTTTTACAGTTGTTAATCATAACGTAAGATGATTCAACTAATGACTGAATAATGTCTCTTTCTCTAAAAAAAATTCCAGGACTGCTGGGACCTGGGAAGACTTTCAGGAAGTCTTTGAGGAAATCTCAGTCTATTCGGGAGGAGGAGGAGGATCCAGGGGACACTGGTTTGAGGGGAGAAGGGCTGGAGGCAGCTGCTTTCAGAGACAGTACTGAGATAGAGGGTGAGTCTTGGACAGGGTATGACTGACACATGGGGCCAAGATACTTTCATTAAAAGCACTATTGACTAGCAGTTTGTTGGATTACACTTCTACACTTACACTATAGTGCAATTAATTCAACACTGGTTGTCTATAGGAGGGGTTTCCAAAGTTTGACACTGTTGACCAAGGGCCAGTAGTCTTACTTCTGTTTAGAGGAATGCTTCAAGTTTTGGAATTACTTATCCCATAATTTGGGGGCTTTGGGGGGGATGTAAACATGTTGCCATGAAGTCAGTTAATTAGCTGTGAGCTACTACTTAAACCCATTTTTTAAAGCTTATATTTGTTGACATTTTGGCAAATTGGCTCCATTAAAAGTATGCCAAATTAGCTATGAGCAGTTCCTATTTGCAATATACTCATGGATGTACAGACAACTAACACTGGATTACCTGGATACTGAAGAAAACTTAAAAATGTGATAATTCTCAGGCAAGTTCTGGAATGATAAGGAGTAGATATTTTGTATTTTACTCACAGTTAATAGAAATATGCCTCGGTTCAGCTCGACTGCAACTTGCTGATGTGAAAGCTTGCGCTTGCTTTGTATGAACTAGTTTGTGGCTTGTGTTGTCTGACAAAATGGGACATCTAAGTTGTCTAGGTGTTTCCCACGGTTTCCAAGAAAACACTAAGCTCCAGTTTTCCAGTTCAAATGTGTTCAGCTATTGCAAAGGAGCTTTTTAATGTTGTCAGGTATTCAAATAGCAAGTCACTTGAAGCAGCCGTTAGTGTTTCAGTCCTTCTGTTCTGAGCAATACTTTATCACGCCGATTTTTTGCTTTTTTATCGTTTTGAAGTATCAAATTTGTGCTTTCCACATATGCTCTCTTTACGTGTGTATGCAGAGTCAGTGACGGTACCAGCTGCGAATACGACACATATTGGCTTGGACACTCTGGAGGAAGCAGAGGAGAAAGCCAGGTTCTTTGCCCAATTAGAGGCAGGGGCTTTATCAACTATAGATTACTCCAAGCTGAACAGGGAGCTGGACTCAACAAGTTCCACCCTCGGTACTAACCTCAGGTATGTAAACTGTCAAACTCTAATATTACACCCACAGAACACTAATAGCCCTTTCCCATACACGTATACTGACTTGATTTGACTTGGTTTGACTCGGTGCATCAACCCAGTGAGAAGAGAGGGACCAGCGTTATGTTCTAAAGCGTAATTGAACACGGCCACCTTCCTATCTGCAGTATGTAGACTTGTATTTATGGAAGAATAGCCGCTAACTAAGCTCAGTGATAAACACATTTAATTCCCTATAAACTCTTCTGAATGAAAGTCCCCAGTTGTTTTGTTAGTTAAAATCAGGAAATGTTTTCATGAGCAGTAACACGACTCCCAGTTAGCTCAAATAAAGCAGATATTTAGGTGTCATTTGATTTGTTGACCAGAATATGACCAGGCAGTAAATATCAGAGAAATGAAATGAAACCATAGTATATAACCAGCAGGCTCCTCATTGGCTGCCATTTCGCCTCTCTTTGGAAAGCCACAGCAAGTCTACTTTTCAGTCTAACCTTGTTGTAGTAAAGTTATTCTGTTAGAAGTCCAATGGTGACCAGGGTCAGGCTTTGCTGCTGACTCTGCCCTTGAGGATCACAGTTGTGACTGTGATGCATAAGGATGGATATCCTCCCTGCAGGAAAGCTGAGGAAGCAGTGGAGCAGAGTGATGATGATCAAAGGAAGGCCAGGGTGACAGAGACCGTCAGAGAGTCTCCAGGTAAGAGTAATGAACCCTCGGCAAACCTTCTCTTTCTCTGTCTCTGTGTGTCTCAACCAGGTCTTTTGTCTCTCAGTTTCTACAGGCTCTCCACACTACAGTGAGGATTTTGAGGAAGAGGAGAATGGAAAAGAGCCACTGGAGGAGGTTTGTAGTTGGAATCTATGATTATTAAACTCAGAAAGTGTTCTTTGATAAGTGATTAAATCATTTTAACTTAAGATCCACTTACTAACTCTCTGTGTGCATAATGTATTATCTGGTGCATTCAAAATAAAAATATATATACTGGTAATCTGTCAGTCCTAGTGAGCTAGCTACAAAAGGAGGATCGAGGTATCAACTGAAGAATATGTTTTCCACCTAGTTAACTGTATTGCAGAGGAAGCTAGAAGATAGTATAAAGAGAATGGGTGATGAGGGATATATCCTGGCATATACACCACAATGATGACAACATCAAAGCCAAACAAATCCAATCAAAAAACAAATCCATGTGGTTGAAGTTGCTGAGGAATAACTCAAACACGACACTGTAAAGGCAGAACAGGAATACCACAGCCATAAAATATATGTTAGAGCTATGGTTATGGCGATATATGCTAATTTTACAACATGGAACCATCACACCAAACACCTATTTGTGTCATTAAACAGAAAAATACAACCATCTCAATTTAAGTTTCTTTATTTTACAGAATTAAACTGAATTGTCTTAACTCATCTTAAAACACACAAACTGGACAGAAAAACTCACCAAAAGTGTTGCTGTTCCTGTTCCAACAATCACCAACTGTGATGTCTAACTAATTGTCTCAGTTAGATGTGAAAATATTCCAGATCTACACACTGTCGCTGTCTCTCTGATCCCATACCTTTCTGTCGCTCCTCTCCACCTTCTCCCTGCTGTGTTTTTTTCATCCCCGGAGTCAGAGTCCTGGTCGGAGCCCCTGTGAATCACCTTGTTACTGTATTCCAGAGTAAAGTGTGATAGCATTCTGGCTCCACAGCTATTTTTCCTCTCACTTTTTCTATGACTTAGTGTGTCTACTGCATCGCCTAGCAGCAGGTCTCATTCTTCAGAGGCAGACAGTTAAATTAGCAAAATAAAAATCAGCCCAAAAAACAAGCCAGCGATGGACTCTTAATGCCCTTAATGACCAGAAATAAAAAAACTTTGCTAGTGGTTAACACTGACTGAGTATCATCAGTGTGCTTCACACTACGGACTGAGAGCCAAACCCCATGAAAAACGCTGTCTGTGTACTTGAGGCAGATTAACAGGATCCTGTGCAAAGCCACTGTGGTTACAGTGAAATATGTGTAGGAAACACTGTATCACTGCTAGTGGTTAGTTGCCAATCCTCAGAGAATTCTACCAATAGAGCTGCTGTTCTGCCTCCTGAACTGGAGAGGTCAGTTTGCTTTGCTTCCAGCTCAAATTTGCACTGAGACCAGTCACTAAAATTTGTAATCATGTTACTGAGGCTTCATGCTCTAAGCTTTTTCTCTGTTTATACTGAAATCTGACAAACTGACATCTTACTACATGATTCAATAATTCATGCTGTTGTCTGTCTTTCAGAAGTCTAAAATGTCTCCAATTCTTGCCAAAGGTAAGAGAGAAAGAGATGATATTTTACTGAGGTCATGGGTGAGTATTGGGAGGAATAAAATCTTTCAGTCAAAGACAAACCATTACATAATAAAGCACTACAGAGGAAGCCATTTTAATAATACCAATAATGACCTCACCATCAACAGTGTGTATCTGTTCAAAGCTCATTCAAATGTCTCATTAGTTTTGGATCAAACAGGTCTTTACTGCTAGTTCACAAGGACTTCTAGCTAACTACGTGTATATACTTTTATCTCAGTTTCTCTCTATGATTCCTTGGATGACCCCAGTGGAGAAGACAGAAAGAAGGACACAGCAGGATCTCTGGACAGAGGTAACACAAATGCATCGGGTCAAGTAAATAATAGTGTTAAAATGAAATTTTTTTGTCAATGGAGTCTGGTGGTGAGTTATGGCTGTTTGTCCCTAAGGATTAGCTAACGTTACATGGCAGCGATTGCAGACTGTTTTCTCTTCTAACCAAACCAGTGTTGGTGATAGTTATAAGGGCTGTTGAAAGACTAACAAAGATGGTTTTGGTGAGTTTTATTTTGTTTATGTCCAGTTTGAAGTGTGTTACGTTTATGTGCTAGGTAAAATGACTGGTTTTGTCTATGGAGTCTGGCCAGCTGTAGCACCCAGTTGTTTTGGTCTGAGATGCTGGTTCTCTAGTGCGACATGTACTGACAAGTGAATTTCATATAATGTTTAAAACATGGTGGTATGACAGTCAGTTCATGTGTCTTAGAGGAAAGTCTTCCAGGTAGTCTGGAAGGCGGTGAACTTGTCAAGAACAGAGAATACCTTTGCAGTTACACTATAAATGGAAGATATTTTTAGAGTGGAGATACACTAAGGACTACAAAGTTGTCATAGCAATAAGGTAATGGGTGTCATACTGTTGTCCAAAAAAAATAATAATAATAATTACATATATATATATATATATATATATATATATATATATATATACCATATATTATTAGATTGGCTCAGCACTCCCAAAGCCAGCACACAGCAGAAGTTCCCAAAACACCAAATCTGACTCAACAATTTATCAAATATGTTATGGCCATCCCATCTTTTTGGGGAAAATGTAGCACCCGGACTGTATGCAGCATTCTGCATAGATACATGAAACAACAATGTCTCCTAAAATGATACTAATGGTTTGAAGATTTTGGTTTGATACACATCATTGGTTATCGGAGATGTTATATACTTCAAGATATATTCGAAGATAAAGTGATGTATCCACTGAGCTTGATTATTCTTTTCATCAGTTGTATTTAAGAAATCCACATCCTCTCCTCCACAACTACACTGGAAATAATAAATATGCTATTTTTTGAAAATGTAAAAAAAGAAGTTGGACTTTTAAATCTGCTTTGAGATTTGTTTTTGTTTTTTTGTTCTTTGTTTTTTTTGTGTTTTATGAGAGTAAGATAGGCGGGCAATAATGAAATGTGGGACATGATAAAGTCTTGTTAAATTTCCAGTTGGCGAAGGATAAAAGATGGGTGTACTTAGTAGAGAACTGTCTGTATACGTTTATTTATATTTTACACATTTGATTTAAGTTGATCAGATATGTAGACCGTGAGGTTGAGCTTTGAAATACTTAAAAGTTACCATAAAGAAGTGAATCATGTTATACTGTAGTTCCCACAAGAAAAACTAATAGAATATGTCAGTGAACAAGCCAGATAAATTCAGTATGAACATTTGTTTCCTTATTTTATTGTTAAAAACAACCTAGGTTGCATTTTGTTTCCCCTAAAATGTATTTGCTGTTACAAATTAGCTGTGTATAAATGTAACTTATACTTAGTGTTCAGATCTCTTGCACTCTCTTACTGTTTCTTCCTGCTAACTGAAAACTGTTACAATATGTGTTTCCTCACAATAAATCTTTGAGCTACCAGTTGTTTCTTATCAGAAAAATCCAAAGGGGACTTCATGACTCACTGCAGTTTCCCCACAAGATCATTTCAGTTTCATCTTGCCAAACTAAACTTGTTTTCTCAACAGGGCAGTCGTATGTGCAGAGTGGAGGCTCAGAGATGGAAGCTCTTCATGAGGCCTACAGACAGATCCACATTGTGGAAGATTCAGACGACCATAATCACCGTTATTCATCTCTGGAAGGAAGGGGGAGGATCCACAGACCTGTGTCTCCATCGTCCCCTCCACACACCAGACAGTCTCTCCAACCTGCTTCCACCAATGAGTCAGGTCAGAAACTGTAAACAGTATTTTTGGGAATGTTGGACTCTTGCTGTCTGTATAAATCACTGGTTGGTTGAACTGTAAGAATGATGCATTCCAGTTAAGTGTTTTACTCTTTGGAAGTCTGGATTCTGAATATGTCAAGGACAAACAAAGTTTATTATACTTACACATTTTGTTCAGCAAGATAATCTTTACAAATGAACTCCACTTTTATGATTATTGAAGCATAAATGCCATCGCTAACGTTGGCTATAAACAAACTACACCACGGTCACATGACTTCAGCATCACCACCACTAAGGTTATAATTAAATCTTGTAATTAAAATCTACGAGTTGTACAGTTTGAGTTCGAATAGTTTACAAAGTGTGAGTATAAACACAATGAGGCTGTAAAGGCGGTCTACTGAGTAGATCAGTCTCTGTGTTTTAATGTCACCAGCCCTTTGTAGTCTCATTTAGACACTTGTTAGCAACTAGCAGCATCTATTTTAAGACACAGAAAAGCTTCAGAATTCACCACATTATACACATACAACCTACATATACATATATGTATATATATAGATAGATAGTTTGACACATTCACTGTGCTGTGATGATTACAGTGATGCCATGCTGATTTATTTGTGTGTACATTTAGAGCTACCCACTGCTGAAGAGTTGATGAGACCCATCCGGCCAGAGAAGGACCACATCAGAGGCTTCACCCTCCAGCCTGTCAGGTTAAGACTGTGAAGTCTGGAATTATCCACAATGATCACATCACAGAACATCAACAGACTGTCAGTTAATTATGTTTGTCCACTGGTTGATCTGACTGTCACATGGATTTAACACAGTTGTACACATTATGGATGTTACCACAGAGATCTGGCATTGAGATTAGCCTCAGCATTTCGTTCATTATTTCAACTTTTATTTACAGTGTCATCCAATTGGAGTTGTTAACTTTTTGTTGTTGTTTTTTTTTTTTTAACAGATAGTTAACACCAAACAAAATAAAGTAAATTTTATCATGCAAAGCTGCAGGTAATAAAATATTAAAAGTATAAATGGTAAAAGAATAAACAAGACATTAAAGTCTACTGGGAAATTCATAAAACCCTCAAAATCTAAACCTGGATGACAACAGTAACAACTATATACGTTTTAGTGTGTTTTTCTCTTCGTTTTCTGATTACAGTGCTGTAGAACTTGACCAAGAAAAGAGATCCCACTTCTTGGAAAGGACTTTCCCAGATGTCACTTCTCCACAGTCACAACTGAAGCGACCTGGGGAGGCTGACCCCGTTTCAGGCATAAAGGGAGCAAGGGAACTGGGCTCCCCGGACCCTCCCAGCCATAACCTGACATGGAGCATCAGACAGGAAGTAGAGAGGCTGATGCAGGATCAGAACAAGTACACATCCTCACAGGCTGGCAAAGCTAAGAGAGTACCGGTGAGGCAAACTCTAAACTCTTCTTAAAACCAGTTAAAGCATCAGTTCTCCCAGAAAGAAAATTCACAATTTAACATTTATGTGGTAATAAAGCTAGTCATCTGTTGTCACTGAAACAAAGTGTGCTGTTTTTCTCCTCACCTAGATTCACTGTCAGGATAGTGTAGATAGAACAGCTTAGTGCTTTATTCCACCATTCATGGCTGCATTGCAGCATTGATGTGCCCGCTGGAGCACAAAAACTATGAAAAAATGTACCAGGTCAACAAAACCAGATGTCATCTTAGTGGAGGAGAGCATGGCGGTAAACTCCACCAGACAAAGGGAACACATGGACAGTCTGGACAACAAGTTGCTAATAATTAATAAATTACATAAAATAATATACAGAAATTAATTTTATTTAATGTTTTATTCCATTCTTTATAAACAATATGACTATAGCAACATATCACCCTGCGTGTTTGGTTTCCCCGTGCTCTCCAGAGGTTTACTTTCTTTCTGAATCCCTGTTAATGCGACATTATTTAGAAAAAGTTTACAGACAAGATTATATTAAAAAGTAATTTGTTTATTTGAATTGTGCAGTGCATAAACAGCGCAAAGTTGTCCTTATTATCAAAATCACAAGATACAAACCTAATATTATACAAAAACAGCTAAATCACCTCTACCACACTCACCGTCAGGAGCATTTTCCTTGTTTTTCACTACACTATTGTTTAATCATGATGAATTGTGGACATTTTACCCCTAGGCCTCCCATGGCTCCGCTGTTTCTCATCCCTCCACAGTTTCAGTGAGGAAACCCACTGTGGCTCCTGTGAGAGACAGGAGAGCGGAGGGGAGAACAGCAGTGACTTCCAGATCTTCGGGGCTGAGTAGAGCTGCTGTTTCTACAGCCAAAACCCAGTCCTCTGTTCCACGTCAGTATCCACAAGAAAGAGCCAAATTAACAAAGAGCCAAGAAAAAGATGACTACACAGGTTGTTATTGACACTCGTACACAAAATATCAAATCATTAAACTGTTCGGATAATTTAAGATAAGGGTCTGTAAATTGTGCCGTTACATAAATGCTGAATCTGGTGGTATCTTCATAATATGGGAGCATGGCGCAGAGCTGTGGAATCAATGTGTAATGTTAGTAGCTGTGTGTTTGATGTGTCTTTTATGTTTGTCTGATTAGCAGAGGTAGGTCTGAAGGTGAGCAGTGAGCTGGTGGCATCTGTTCAGTCCTTAGTGGCTGTCCTCCAGCAGCAGATAGACACCAGCAGTCACCAGGACGCTGCAGACACACAGGAAGTCAGAGGTCCTCAGGAAACCAGACAGACACATCTTCCAAAGGACAGTGTAAGAAAACAACTTAACTAACAACTGACTTTAAAATGAGAACCCTCTGGAAAAAAAAAAAGGTCTTCAGTATGCATTTGCAGCGTGGGGTCTTAGAAATCCAATTATCTGAATTTTAGGCAAAGCATTTTAGGAAGCATCAGTTGTCACTGTTTTCAGATGGGATACCAGTGAGGGATCATGTCAGTGTTGCTATGCTAATGAATGCTGTGTCTGAGTGGATGGAATGTGATGTGCATGTTAACAGTGACTTTTCTTCTATGACAGTTTGTCCTTTACAGTCTCTGTTCTGTTGGGTTGAGTTCAGTGTCGATGTCTGACTTGCAGAAGGAGGAGGGCAGCTCTCTGGTGGAGGAGCTCAGAGTCCAGCTGGCTCAGAAAGAGAGGGAGCTGCAGGTGATGAAGCAAGGAGCAGAAGAGCTCAGCTCACTCAGACAACAGAACTATGTACTACAGAGCAAGGTACACAGGAGAAACAAAACATTCATTCCATGCATTCTGGATCAGATCAACTGCCGACATTCACATTCTGTGTTTGATTGAGACCGGTGCGGTTGGCTGTAGACTTTGGTTGCACTACTACACATTATTTTTGGACGGCTGAGTTGGTACATTTTCAAACATTATATATTTGTCAACAGTTAAAAGCACAACAGTGGGTAAGATAAAGTAACAGTTAATAACATTAACTAATTTAGAGACTACTTTAATATATTTAAATAAACTTGATTTGATTACATACCTGCATGCTCCTTTTTTCATTTCTGCTCCCATGTCCCCCCAAGCGTTGCAAACTTTTGGCACCAAATCTATTTTGGAAATGCTGTAGATGGTCACATCCATTTACAGTCTATTGATAATCAAATTTGCATTTGTTGTTGTGGTTGAAAATTGTTAATGTTAATGTTTATAATGTCCACCTCCTTTTTTAATAGGATAATACAATAATACAATTGCATGGGAGTGCAGCTCCGATCTGCTGAGGCCGCAGCAAAAAAATTGCCACAAATGTGAGCTAATGTGGAGTGTTTCCCATAAACACTGACACCTTTGGGAGCAACTGCTGTCCCGTATAGTCAAGAAAAACTCCTGGAAATGTCCTGGAAAAGACCTGGAAAATGATTTCTTAAAAAGAGTGGGAACCCTGCCTGTAAAATATATGCATATGTAAAATATGTTGCTTTGGATTCTCAATATTGAAGGACTCAGACTTAGAAAATAAAGGTCAGCAGTGATCCATCTGTACGTAGTAACTAATCTGTGTTTTCTTCACTCCTCAGCTGAGAAGTGCAGAAGAAGCCGGTCAGAAACATAGATGGGCTGAGGCTACCAACTCCACTACAGAGGAAAAGCTCCAAAACATAGACAAAGAAATAAAAGAGCAAGAGATGCTCATAAAAGGCTATCAGCAGGTTTGTTTCTCCTAATACTTATCTCTTAATGTGACTGTCTTCACTGTTCATTTCTGCTCTTAATTTGTTTTTGGATATCTGCTGTAATTCTCTTTTGTGTCAGAAATGTAGGCTTTGGAGAAATGGACTTACTTTTCACCACAGCTGTTATTCAGGTTGTGCTCCCAGCAACTTCTGGTTTGGATGGTAACACTGCCAAACTCAGTTTCCAATGGGAGATTGACGGGAGATCATGTCAGGGTTCCCACACGTCCAGGAATACATGGAAAACCTAAAAAAAATTTAAACTATTTTTCCAAACTTGCAGCAGTCTTTTCAAATGTTTCCAAAGCCAAATGAAAAATGTCCTGTTATAGTTGATTAATACATCAACAGCAATGTTCATTGTTGCAACAAACACTTCCTACTTTTTCTTTGAATAGGCTAAGCCGTGGGAATATGAATTTTATGTAAAATAAAATGAATTCTACTTAACTTGAACTGATACTTATGGGCTGTCCTGTATTACTACAGTACTGTATTGTCAAGAATAAAACTGGGAACCCTGCATGTCCTCATTGCTGCATGAGCTTTTTTAATATTTCTACTATTGTAATATTGTGAGCTGATATTATTTTACAGGAGAATGAGAAGCTGTATTTGCAGATGAAGGCTCAGCAGGCCAAGAGTAAATCCAACGAGGAGGCCATGTTTAATGAAAACCAGAGGTTGCTGAATGAGCTGGCTTTCACAAGGTGGGTTCAGTAAAGGTGTGTCTATCAGAGCTGTGACCTATTTGCAAATGCATTATTGCTTGTTTATGTCTTCTTAATATGAGACTTTATCACCAGTGTTTTTTCTGTTTGTATCCTCTGACATTTTTCATCAGGGAGCAGATTAATAAAACCTCTAGGCCTGTGGGAAATGTCTGCCTAATGGATCACACTCAACGCATTACAGACCTGTTAGCTCAAATAAATTCATTTCAGGTAAGTACCACAATCACTGAAATACTGATAGATTTAAATGTTATATATACAAAATTCACTAGCTAATAGATGTTGAACTAGGGCACCAGCATCTCCAAAACAATGGGCACTACGGCCAACCTCTCCATTGACAAAACCAATCATTTTACCCAGCAGATAATCAATCAATCAAACTGGACAGAAACCATATAAAACTTGCCCAACAATCTCCAACACTGGTTTGGTTCAAGTAAACTCTTAATTCAACAAGTTAGATGGAGAAAATAGTCCTAAATGAGGCTGCAATGGTTACTGCTAAGTGCTTGTATTTGCCATTGACAGGCTCAGATTGTTATTCGTGTCTGACAACATTATGGAAAGGACCCCCTACAGAGATGTTAGTTTAACCAGAAACAGACGTAATATCATTATCACTCTCCACCAGACTCCATAGACAAAAATGGTAATTTTACTGTGCATATGATTGTGACATTGTTTATTCAAAGTGGAAAGACATAAAACATATACCTTTAAGTTGTGTTTCAGCTGCTCACTTACCACAGAGATACTGTATGTTTCTGTATGCAGTGGAATGAGGCCAAGCTGTCTGAGGACATTCACAGACTGAAGCAAGAAAAGCAAGCTCTGGAGGTAGACCTGCAGCTAATGAAGAAAGAAAGAGACCTAGCTAGGGCTCAGGCCATGTCTGCCTCAGGTAAAACTGCATACTGAGCAGTGCTAATGGTGGAATTTAAAGACCTTTATATGCATAAGTGATCTTTGGTCCGACTGACGGTGTGTATCCATTCTGAATGTGTCAGGTGACAAGACTTTTGAGATGCGCGTATTGGAGGACAAGCACAGAGAGGAAGTTGCAGCCCTGAAGAAGAAGCTGCAGTGGTTTGCTGAGAACCAGGAGCTGCTGGATAGAGACGCTGGCAGACTGAAGGCTGCTACAGCTGAAATACACCGACTCAAAGAGCAAGTAAGGCTCTGCATTGACGTTCACTGTCAATATAGTAATCTCTACAAGGTCCCCCCCTGTCTTATGTCCTTGCAGTATCAATTCATAGCAGTTGTGGTACAAAAGACCACTGCCTTTGGTCATATAATGATCAGCCCTACTTTTTTAAATTAGATTTCCTTGCCTAGCTGAATACATTTTATGAAAAACTTCTTAAAGGTCCAGTGTGTAACATTGAGGAGGATCTATTGGCAGAAATGCAATATAATATTCATAGGTTTTATGGCATATGTTTTCATTAGTGTATAATCACCTGAAAATAAGAATCATTGTGGTTTTGTTACCTTAGAATGAGCTGCTTCTATCTACAGAGGGAGTGGGTCCTCTTCTATGGAGTCCCAACACTGGCCTAGATAGGGCCTTTAAGGTTTTTTGGTATTTTTTAGGGCTGCACAATTAATCAAAATATTATCAGAGTTGTATGCAAATTGCAGAAGCAGCAGTTTTAAGGTAAAATGTGTGACAAAACAGCATAATCATTTGTTACTGTAGTCCTAAAGAGATGCCCTGGTCTACAAATCTTGTTCTCCAGATTTAAGATGTTTGATACAGACCCTTAAATATTTGACATTTAATTTTGACTTTAATAATTTTTACAGTAAAAATTCAATTTGTGATGCAAAAATGATTGTTCCCACACTAACCATTAATCCTATCGCAATAGCAATATCTGTCAAAATAATCCCTATTACCATATTGTGCAGCCCTACTAGTTTCGCTGCCTCCATAGTTTGTCCTACAGGCTCCTAAATGTTACATAAGTCACCTTAGTCAAATTTGCCTCCCAACATTATGCTGGTCTAGACGCGTCATCAGTGCCAGAATGACAACAGTCAACTGTTCAACTACAGTGTTGGACATGTAAACATGAGTTCTGCTATTGTTTCTTTATTTACTTAATTTGTGATGCACTGATTGACAGCTGTTTTGAAATTTTTCAATTACAAATATTCCTAAAGTAGTAGTGTACCTGTAGTTTATTGCAGGAACATTATTATTCTAAATATATATAACAATGTTTCACATTATTTCTTTGATTTGTTTTTATTGAGGTATTTTAAAACGTCCATAGTACATAGTTCCCATTAGAAGATACAGGTGTAGCTAGATCTGCCAAAACAGAATGCACAGCCTCAATTCTAAGCCTCAAGCCTAATGTTATAGACCCTCCTGGATATATAAGAAGAAGGGTCTATATGTATGTATGTGTATGTATATGTATGTGTGTGTGTGTGTGTGTATATATATATATATATATATATATATCTTTTGTGTAAATATTAAAATCATTCAGCTTTAAATTGTTTGCTTGTTAGCCACGGTTAGCAACCAACCAGTCTAGCATGTAGTTGTTGTTGGGGTCGGAGGGCCGATATTATCGGACATCCCTAAATTACAATTAATGTTTTTGAAATAACAGGTTGTCTCCTTCTCAGGTAGAAAAACTGAACATGGATGTGGGCAAAAGAAGCAGTGAGCAGCAGAGAAGGACCAAAGAGAAAACAGCAGACACTAAGAGGATGCAGGATCTGGAGCGACAGGTTGCTCAAACAGACAAATAAGCTAACTTATGAAACTCATTACACTCCCTCCCTCCCTTCCCCGTCCAGTTCATGTCCATTCACTTTCTCTCTTTACCAGGTGAAGGAGCTGGAGCAGATTCTAAGACGAAGAAACCCAAACTCCCTGCCCGCTCTGATTTACGCTGCAGCCACGGCTGGTGGTCGAGAGGATGTGGATGCTGCCAAGACGTCACCACCCAGCAGGATCAGCGCCTTGCTTGAGCGCAGGATTCAGCGCCTGGAGGCTGAGCTGGAGAGTCACGATGAGGAGGCCAAGCGCAGCCTGCGGGCCATGGAACAACAGTTCCACAGGATCAAGGTACAACAAATTGTCAATAATGTACTCACAGCCAGACACACACAGAGACTGGCTGGAGAACAGAGTGGAGCTTTTAACAGCTAAAGAGCCAGATGTTTACGGTTTCCTTACAAGTTCACCATCTCAACTTAAAGATGACTATGTTCGGTGCCCGGGTGGTCATAATGTCAGTCATATATATCAGTGTAAAGTGCAGATAATGAAGGGGCTGCGAATTAGCTTCAGCTAGGCACCCAGTATACATTACATCGGTGTGTGAATGTGTATGAATGAGTTAGTTTCTGTTCGATGGACTTTGCCATCACTGAGTGAATGTGTGTGAAAGGGTGAATGTGGCATGTAGTGTAAAAGGGCTTTGAGTGGTCGGAAGACTAGAAAGGCGCTATACAAGTACAGGTCCATTTACCATTACCATGTAACGATGTGCGTCAAATACAATCAGTGAATAAGTTGCATGGAAAATGACTGCAAACAAAATCCATGCCAGCTTTATTGTTGTTGTTTTCTCACCTGAAGAATGCAAAACAAAGAGGAAAACTTGGTGGTGTAGCATCCTATTTGGTTTCATCTAGCAGTGTAGTTGCAAATTGTGACTTTTTTCAGGTTCCATTTCTGACAATAGATCTTCGTAAATTGTACACACTGAACCTTTAAATGTGCAAATCAAATGCAAATAGTTCTATTTATTCTGAATTATAATTCTTACCTCAGAACCTTACTCAGTCATTCATCAAGACCAATTATATTTTGGTAAAAGCAGTGTGTTTAAAAAAAGGGCCAAACAGTATAACAGCATGAAAGTGTAAAAGAAAATCACAAAATGTATTGTTATCAGATTTATTTACATAAAGAACAAACACACTGCTGATTAACTGCATCAAAATCTTAATGCAAAACAATTCTTAAGCATTTCTTCTTTTGCATGTCTCTAAATCTAAACTTCACCATTTAGCTCCGCTACGAGCAGCAGATCTCAGAGCTGGAACAGCAGCTGGAACAGAAACCGCAGCTGGAAGCTGCAAATTCAGCAGCTGGGGCTGAGCCGTGGCTGTCACAGGTTCGATTGCTGGAGGAAGAACTGCAACGTGTGAAGGAAAGCCACCAGGAGAAAGACAAATCCCTCCAGGACCAGATTGAGTCTCTCCAGCAGCAGCTCAAACAGAAGGTCGCTACAGGAGCCACACAGGCCACCTTCCTTATCTTCAAAAGATTACTTTCTTGAACATACTATACTGAACTAAACCCTCCTCCATACAGGCCCATCCAAGTCCAGGCCGACACCAGCGTCAAGCTGAGGCAGCATTTGGCGCACGGATAGAGCGGCTGAACCAAGAGCTCAGCGCCAAGACACGAACCATTCAGGAGCTGAGTCGCACACTGGAGAGACTGCAGAAGGAGTCAAGGAACATGCTGTCCGTCCCCAACCTGCGACCAGAAACTCGTTCTACAGAGACCAAACGACAGCCGGGCCAAGCCAAAACACCCAGTTCTGCTACCGCAGGAGAAACATGTGGTGCGGAGGACACGTTTCCAGCTGCTCATTATGAGAAGACCTACCAGCCCAATGTCTTCACAGGTATGAGCTTTTTGATTGTCTGTTTGGTTGTCTTTCCTTTACATGCTTAGATGAATGCTAGAATATTATGTATATAACCTGATATCCAAAAGTGCTTTAACCATTTTAAACAGTCCATTATTTAAAATGTAACTTTCATTAAACCGTTGTCAATAGTGACACCAGTGGCCGTTAAGTGAATCGCTCGCACTACGTAGACAGTCTGTAGTCACGAGCGAGCATCATCCTTCATGAGGAGTACAGTCTAGACCTGCTCTATTTTGTAAAGTGTCCTGAGATAACTTGAATTGGCACTATACAAATAAAATTGAATTGACTTGAATTGAATCCTGAGCATCGGCCAGCAGTGACATACAATAGACTAAATGCTGGAAAATAAATGACAATCATACTTAATAACGTTACTATCTGCAATATTCCTATATTTTATTTGGACCATTGACTCCATGCTACTAACCAGACAACACCACGAAGCAACCAACACCAGACCCACGCTGTGCAGCCAAGACACAGCCAGTCGGACAACCCCAGCTTAGCTTAGGCTGCAGTTAGCTAGTTACATGCCCCTGCCTCCCATCACTCTTGGCTAGTACAAAGCAATCGCTAGCTTCATTTATTGTGGGCTAAAATCAACACTGTTTGTCAGAATACATAAGTTAGTATTATAGTATTTATCACGGTTTTTTTGGCTCTGTTTTGGTGGGTGTTTCCTCTAGGAAAGTGGAGACACAAGGTACTCAGGAGCACACATAAGTGTCACATCCTTTGCATTTTATCGGAAAATCTAACCCTTGTGTACATATATATTATACACATATTGATATTTTCTTGCACCACTATGCTATAGCTGAGTATTTGAATTCTCCATTTTGTTGTTGCATCTTTTCGGCAGGCAGTCATATCTCAGAGGTACTGCAGGAGAACGAGGCTCTGAAGCAGCAGCTGGAGCAGCTGGAGGTGCAGACTGAGCAGGGAAAGGAGGCGTTAAAGGCTGATGCCGCTCAAGCCAAGGATGAGCTGCGCAGGTATCAGTGTGGACACATTAACTGAGATTTTCTGCAGAGCATGGATGTGATCAATGAACTCAATGTGATCTGTTAGGCTACAGGAGCAGTCTGCAGAGCAGCTGTCATCTATCAGAGCAGAACACCTCAGGGTGTTAGACCAGCTGCGGGCCACCCATGCCCTGGAACACTCATCCTCAAAGGTTGCTGAACTGACAAATAAGCTCAACACTCAGGAGGTACTGGATCACTAGCCAACCATTCTCATGTCAACAGGAAGTCCTGGAAATGCTCCTGTTGCTTTAACCTTCACGTTTACCTGCAGGTAATGGTGAAACACTTGCAAGAGCAGCTGAGAGAGCTGCAGGGAGCTAAAGATGCATTGGCAATATCCAGGACCCGAGAGGATGCTCTGCAGAAGCAGGTATGGGTTAACCTCTACCACTCCACCCCTCCTTACAATAAACCAATTCATGTGTTTTTTAGGTGGGGCAGGGAGGGGGGTGGGGCTTTAGGGGAAGAAAGCAGGTCACGTAGAAGTGGTACACATCATCTGAAAGCTGGAAACCTGAAGATTAATTTGAGATGCAGCTCAGTTTTATAATCAGAAATCTGTAATAAACATTGTGTTATATACAATTTTTTACACAGATTTTGTGCAAAATGTAACTTCTGGCCACTAAAAAATATACAAAAATGGTCAAAAATCCCTCAAACACTACATGATGACACAAAGACGTTGAGGAACACCATCAAAAATTGACATCTGGATTTTTGTAAGAATTGCATTTTTCAGCGTTTGGATGGCGAGCACTTCTGTTCTGAAAATTTCTCAGAAACCCTCTTTAATGTCAATATTGCTTGGAAAGCTATCCATCATCTTAATGCCCTCGGCCTCTAGCTTGTGGCTGTACAGTTTCACAAGGCTGTGATTATCCTAGAGGTCACAATAGGTCAATTTATACAGTGCGGTCTCACTAAAATGAAATTGCTGCTATGGGGACTGACATCACTACACATGAATACAATTGTTGTCAGCTTTCCAGTCATACCCAATTTATGCAGTTCCAATACTGTTTATGGACCCTTGTATGTCGAAATATTCAAATACACTAGGCCAAAATAACACATTCATACTGCATGGAAAAAGTTGCATCTGCTTATTATTATTATTATTATTATTAATAATAAAAGGGGGCATGTGAGTAAAAGGGAGACTCCTAGGTACCCATTTTCTTCTGGATATGTTTTTGTTCTTTTTTTTATTATCAATTGTATAACAAGCAAATGAAAACCGCACCAGTGGTGATCAAACCCTCCCCCCACCAAACCACAAAGGCCTTCAAATGGTTACGTTGACATTGTCACAGTGACACAATAATCAGACTCACTGAGGTCATACAGCTTGTCTTGAAACACAAAAAGAATGTTCTACTAAAATAAAATATATAAAGACCAGATGGGAACACTGTATGCAGCATATTCAGATTGAAGTAGATTAAAACCAAAGAAATATCAATGAATGGGGAGCTTGCTGGCAAATAACAGCATGTTTTCAGCAGCAGCATCACCAGCTTTTCTGCCAGATTTCAGCAGTCTGAAAAAGTTTAATATGTTACTTGTTTTCTGTTTCTGTTCTGGATTATCAGATTTCATTTTACCCAAGATACCCAAGTTCACTATTTTGTTGAGTATTTGTCATCATTTTAACATGTTGTGACCGCTTCCACTTTGTATTTAGCTGACCAGACTGCTGAAGGAGCTGAAGGAAGCTAAAGAAGCTCAGAGCCCAGAGGTGAAACTGGTGTGCAACCTGGAGAGGAAGATCCTCAACATGGAGCTCAGACACCAACACAGAGAGAAAGAGCTGCAGCAGGTAAATGGAGCTGTACTTGTATAGCGCCTTTCTAGTCTTCCGGCCACTCAAAGTGCTTTTACACTACGTGCCACATTCACCCTTTCACACACATTCACTCAGTGATGGCAAAGTCCATCAAACTAACTCATTCATACACATTCACAATGCACGGCATCAGGAGCAATTCGGGGGTTTAGTATCTTGCCCAAGTATACCTCAACATGTGGCGAGAGGAACCGGGGATCGAACCAACAACCTTCTGATTAGTGCTCTGCCTCTGCACCACAGTCGCCCTAGGTACGCATGAGGCCACCATTTACTGTTTCTGTGAAGCTTAAGATTATGTTTGAATGACCCCAGGCCACCTTTCACTGTTTAACCCTGTGAGTTTAGAGCTGCTGTTCTCTTGAGTCACACAGATGATCTTTACACAACAGGAACTTAAGGACCCCTAACCTGAATCTGTAGGAATTTTTTCCCCAAAAAAAATGTCATTTAAAAGGGCCACCGTTTTTATGCACTGCTTGGTAGGTGAGTATTCTAGTGTTGGGTGAACATTTCTACTTTCATATCATCCAGTTGTGGCTATTCAATTCAATTCAATTCAATTTTATTTGTATAGCGCCAATTCATAACGGAAGTTATCTCAGGACACTTTTCAAATAGAGCAGGTCTAGACCGAACTCTTTATAACATTAATTACAGAGACCCAACAGTACCACCATGAGCAAGACCTTGGAGACAAGGGCAAGGAAAAACTGCCTGTTAAAAGGCAGAAACCTAGGACAGATCCTCCGGCTCTAGGTGGGTGGTCGTCTGTCTCGACCAGTTGGGGTGAGAGAGACAGAGAGAGAGAGAGAGAGACAGACAGACAGACAGACAGACAGACAGACAGGTGCACAGCAACAACAGTATTGGCAATGGCAATCTAGCAGGACCATGGCAGGAGGCTCCACCAGGATCGATAAGAACCTGCGAGACGAGAAAGCACAAGAACTCCGGGGAAGAAGTGGAGTTAGTAACATGTATTAATGGAACATGAATGAGTGCAGAAAGAGAGAGAGAGGAAGAGAGGAGCTCAGTGCACCATGGGAAATCCCCCAATAGTCTAGGCCTATAGCAGCATAACTAAGGGATGGTTCAGGACTCACCTGATCCAGCCCTAACTATAAGCTTTATCAAAGAGGAATGTCTTAAGCCTACTCTTGAATGTGGAGAGGGTGTCTGCCTCCCGAACCACAACTGGAAGCTGGTTCCATAGATAGATCTCTATTTGAGATTGCTGGAGCTGACAGAAGTTGAAGAATTACGTCATAACTCGATGTAACTGTTTGCATGGGTCAAGATATGTAAAAATGTACATCAGCACAAAAATGACAGTTAACAAAAAGTACCATTAGCATTGTGGAACATAAAAAATGTGCATTTCACAACATTAACTACACAGCCAGTACTAGGGCGAGGCATGATGGGGAAAAATGGGCCGTCACCAGGCTGTGAGATTACAGACCAGAGCAGCACACTCACAGGTTGCAGAATGTGGCTAAACATATAAACAGTGCCTTTTTATTGGCAACCTCTCCCTTATGCTTGTGTTGTCTAAAAAATAGACTTGAAGTAAATAACACTTGAGGTTGCAGCTGGTGCAGACTGACAGCTGCATAGATTAATACGAAAGCATCAAATCACACTGTGTGTCAATATCCCAGCGTCATGTTCTGTTTAACATTATTATCTTATAATATCACATGTGAGCAGGAGTGTGGAGGTACAGTGTGTCAGATCCATGGAAAAGAGAAAACCTGACTTTTAATTAAGGATTTAAAATTAGCTTTTCTTTTCGTTTGTATTCATCAACGGGACTCAGCAGGGAGACATGTCGCTCCACCATAAACATCTCTAAATGCATAGTAGGGCGCAGATTCTTGAGCTATTGTTATAATGCTTCAAATCCGATACATCCCAAAAATGTGTGTGTATGTATGTATCTATGTATGTGTATATATAAATATAAATATATATATATATATATATATATACATACACACACACACACACACACACACACACACTGTGTTTTTTTATTTATTTAACAAGCCTATACATGTATATTTAGCCTGTATGATCACTATCATTGTCTGCTTTGTTGGCTTTGTAAGAGTCCGATTAGGGCAGGTCATGAAATGACGTGGTATCGGACCAGTGCCCAGACGTGGGTACTTGGGGAGATCTAATACCGCATTTTAGACAGTATCGGAGGAATTTGTCAGAACAGCTCTACCACTGACTTTCTCTCTGATCCATACCATCAATTACCATCAGCATGCTTGTTGTCTCCTCTATTAGAAGATGAGGAAGTAGGGGTGAAAATGAAATAAAGAGGAAAGAAAATCTAGCAATGCAACGGTTGCTTGTGCTGCTCTGCTACCATCCTGTGTTACTAATGTCCAACCAGCTGCTGCACCCCAGACCACCCAAAATACCCCAATTTGGATTTACTACCATCTACTCAGAGGAGCTGAAATGTAGGTCCAGGGACCCTCCTCCAAAGCAAGCATGATTCATAAAATGTCATAAAATGTTTTAATCTAATAAAAGATTTTGAAGATTAATTCAGCGAATCAAAGCTATACTCCAGAGAGAGGCCAGTGCGTGCCAGTAGAGAACTGTGACAGTGGCTGCACCTTCTTCCTTCCACCTGAACAATCAACAGAGGCACTGGTTAACCTCAGTAACTCCCCGTCCCTGCAGGTGATCGGTGGGTCGTGGCAGACGCCAGACGCCGGTGAGCAGTCAGAGGTGGAGCGCTGGAAGCGTCTGGCTCAGGACAAGAGCAGAGAGCTGGAGGCGTTCCGTCTGGAGCTGGACTCCATCCTGGACATTCTGAGACATCTCCAAAGACAGGGAGTGGTCTTCCCCATCACAACCACCCCCATCCAGAGGAGTTAGCGCACACACAAGGTTGGACTGATGCAGTGAAAGCTGATAATTGGGTGTTGCAGCCAAAGATAAACATAAGCAATAATCAGTATGTCGGCATTAGAGTTAGCTCAAGTGAAGGGCTTTTTATTGACAGCAGTATATTAGTCAGTAACACACAGTTCCACTCCATGTCAAACATGTACAAACAGAAATAAAGCTACAATATACTCGAGTAATAAATCGAGTTTTTGTTGGGATTCAGAGACTGAAACATTTAACCATACACATACTGTACCTGTTTCTTATATATATTGTTTTTATTTTTTATTTAAATGATTGTAACTTATTTTAGGTGTAATGAAAAATAAATGTTTTTCAAATGTGATAAATTGTGTTCAGTTTGTTCTTTCACATACTGGAACTAATACAGTAATACAGTCTAATCCACTTCACCCTAATCTTAATGCACAGACACATTATATCAATAAGCTGCTGCACCTGATTAATTGTTGCCAACTGCAGCGGAGGAAATACAGAAAAACTCTTTTTTCTCAGAATTCCAAAAGTAAATGGTAAATGGACCTGTACTTGTATAGCACCTTTCTAGTTTTCCGACCACTAAAAGCGCTTTTACACTACATGCTACATTCACCCTTTCACACACATTCACTCAGTGATGGCAAAGCATCAAACAGAAACTAACTCATCCATACACATTCACAGCAATTTGGGGTTCAGTGTCATGCTCAAGGATACTTCGACATGTGTGTAGGAGGAGCCGGGGATCAAACCAACAACCTTCCGATTAGGGGACGACCGGCTCGGCCTCTGCTCCACAGCCGCCCCAAAGTGTATTGTCCTTTGCAGTATTCCAAGTTCAGCAGCAGAGAACGCTTTCTTATGCCAACCACTGCTTACCAGACCTGTGCACAATGTGTCTGAAACAGTCCAATATTACAGCCCAGCTGTGGTTAGCCTCCTTCAGTTTTTCTGTAATGAACTCCACATACATTAAGTCAGTAGCTCTCTTTTAATTTCATATATTGTTATTAGTATTATTAATTGACTAGAAGTTATCCCCATGAGAGAATGACTGACATAGGTTTCACACTCTTCACTGTTAGTGAGACTACATCCTGTGTATCAGTCAGGGGGTTCTTGACACCAGAAAGTTTGAGAACCACTGTTTTAAGGGACCAGGGTGTAGGATTTAGTGGCATCTAGTGGTAAAGTTTCAGATTGTAACAAACTGAATACCGCTGGCATTTGGATTTGGCAACCTGGGAATGAGAACAGGAGTGTAGGAGAACTTAAAACTTAAAAAAGTAAGATCAGACTTTTTACAATTTTAAAATATCATTTTATGATGTCCTGTGCTGTCAGTGAGCTAAACGTGGTTGTATTTTGTGTGTTTGCTGATGGTTCAGTCATTCTTGGTGAGCCCAGCTTTCACTCAGTGAGTGAGCCAGCCTATCCAACCCTGTGCAGGGTTTATTATTTCCTTCAGTGACTCATGCACAGTCCTTGAGGGTGAGCTGCACAAAGGATTACCACAACCAGACCAGGGTTTGCAGCAGCAGCGTATTTAACATGAGATGAAATAATTAGTCCCCATTGTGAAGTGGGGCTCTCACAGCAGCAGACTAAAACAATCCTACAGTAACTGGGATTATGTCAGTACAACTCCTCTCAAGGGGGGCATGCAATTCTAGGAAATACATAAGCAATACATAGTGTAACAGGCAAATGAACACCGCAGGGGACTGCATGGTAAACTGTAGTCTAATTATTTGTCCATTATGTTTAATAGGTCATAAATAATACCACATATATATGAAAACATAGAGCATGTTGTATCGCTCCTCTTGTGTCTTGTTTAATTTCACTTCCTGAGTATTCAGTCTGTGTTCCCTTGTTCTTGTCAGTTCATCCTAGTTGCTTTGCCTGGACCTGTATCCATCTACATACCTGTCTACATACCTGTCTAGCTCTGTGTGTGTGTGTGTGTGTGTGTGTGAGTTGGGGGGGGGGGGGGGGGTGGGGGTGGGTGTGTGTGTGTGTGTGTGTGTGTGTGTGTGTGTGTGTCTCTCAGCAATCCAACTAGAACTCAACAACCAACAACACAGTGAACAGTGCAGCTTCATACAGCTCATTCTGACCCACACCTCCAACACTGCCCCAACAAATCCACCTGAAGATCATCATCATCATCATCATCATCATCATCATCATCATCATCATCATCATCCAGGAAGAACAGCCATTGTTGTCATTGCTTACTGTCTGGGCGGCTGTGGCTCAGAGGCATAGCGGGTCATCCACTTATCGAAAGGTTGTTGGTTCACGCCACATGTCGAAGTGTCCTTGAGCAAGATACTGAACCCCGAATTGCTCCTGATGCTGTGCATCAGTGTGTGAATGTGTTAATGAGTTAGTTTCTGTTTGATGGACTTTGCCATCACTGAGTGAATGTGTGTGAACGGGTGAATGTGACACGTAGTGTAAAAGTGCTTTGAGTGGTCGGAAATACAAGTACAGGTCCATTTACCATTTACTGACAATCTGTAGCTGTACAGCAGAAAATGTGAGCAAGTACTGGAGCTCCAGCTGTGTGTGTGTGTGTGTGTGAGAGATGATTGCCGCCATTAGAGTGGGATAATTGGAGAAAGCTCAGAGGAAACGGTCTTCTTTCGGACATGTCAGCCGCTGAATCACAGGAAACACATAGAACATATTTAGTTATGCTGAAAGAGTTTTTACTTTAGACCCTGTCATTTTTATATGAAGCAACATCAGTTGGCCAATATTGGCCAGGAGCAGACATTTTGTTATGTATCAGTTTCTGAGTATATGTTATCCGATATGCTCTGTGTTTAAACAATACTGTGTCAAGCAGCACAGAGTAAGAGAGAAGCGATATATACATACATATGAATACCACTGATTATCTGGTTATCATGGCTCCTGTCAGTGGGTGGGATATATCAGGCAGCAAGTGAACATCTTGTCCTCAAAGTTGATGTGTTAGAAGCAGGAAAAATGGGCAGCGTGCGGATTTGAGCATTGACAAGGGCCACATTGTGATGACTAGACGACTGGGTCAGAGCATCTCCAAACCTGCAGCTCTTGAGGGGTGTTCCCGGTCTGCAGAGGTCAGTACCTATCAAAAGTGCTCCAAGGAAGGGAAAAGTGGTGGTAATTGGCGGCCAAGGCTCACTGATGCACGTGGGGAGTGAAGGCTGGCCCGTGCGGTCCGATCCAACAGACGAGCTACTGTAGCTCAAACTGCTGAAACAGTTAATGCTGGTTCTGATAGAAAGGGGTCAGAACACACAGTGCAGAGCAGTTTGTTGGTATGGGGCTGCAGAACATTATGACCCCCAGGGTGCCCAGGTGCTCAGCCCCCTTCACACTGGAACCTTCTCTCTGAGCAGTTTGAATTCTTCACTTTGGCTGTCAGACTACTAAATCCACTCAGCATCATAAGAGAAGCAAACACATTACCTCACAACTTCTCATCACTCTGCACTATTTTATCTGAGCTCCTCCCTTCTTTTCTCTGGACAATGGACTCAAACCCACATCCTCAAAACTTCCAACCAGTCACACACTGTGAGCTATTTGGTTTGAGACAATTTACCTCTTTTCCTCCAAATATTTCCCTCTTTACTCTGGACATCTGTTGTGTCTTTGTCATATCTATTTGCATAAGAAATTATACATAATATGTCAATGAAATATAAATAAATATGAAATCTGCATTCATATTCAATAAACGATTCCACAAGATGTCAATTCATGTAAAGAGCTATGCGAGTTCCACTTATGTTTATCAATAATCAACACTTCAAATAAATAAATAGCAATTGAATAACACCAGTGAACTGCTTTAATATATTAAGAGTTGTATAGAGCGTTGCAGTTATTCAGTCTGACCACTGGAGGGCACGCTTCATTGAACTGAACTACTGTATCATTAGATTTCAATGTGAAGTCTTAAATGTCAGACGTAACATAGACAGATATATTTAATATATACAATGAATACAGAGACACAGTAATAATAACAATATTATGAAACATATGAATACACTTTATCCTTTATAAATTTGAACATTATGACTGTGACACATTACCACTGACCGTATGGACATTACTAATGTGCTGTTGAAGGTGTGGAGGTGGATCACTGTGTCAGAGGACACTGTAGAAGAACAGAGTGTCAGCAGGACAGTCCACATACACTCCTACTCTGTAAGAGACAGAGGAGGAGGAGGACAGGGATGAGCGTCCCTCTGTTCATTCTGCACACTGAAGATCAAACATCCACCTGCAGGACCAAGAAGAAACACTGATTTCTGACGCGAGTGTCACAATGGGCTGCCAGTCTGCAGCTTTCTGTCTTCTGTTTCCACTAATAAGAAGGACAGTGAGGTTTTGTGGAGGACAGTGAGTCCCTGGTTTGGCAGTCGGTGTATTCTGTGAGCAGTCGGTGAATATTTGAACGTCCGGAGGTGTAAACACTTAATCCATCAATGTTTAGTCTAGGCCTGTAGCGACGCGTCAACGTCAAAAATACGTTGACGTCAAATTTCTACGTCGACGCTTCGCCACAGCTCTACACACACACGTGGGAGACCAAAACATTGCAGAATGGAGGACGAAACAGCAACCTCCTCACAGAATTCCCAATAAAAGCCCCAATAAAAGAAAAAGTCCTAAAAAAACAGCTCGCCCTCAATCATCGAAGGTATGGGAATACTTCAAATTTAGTCCCAAAGTAAAGGTGTGGTTATTTGTGCTCTTTGCTGTTGTGCTGGTGTGGTATACCAACTCCATTTGGCAATGTGGGAGCATCTGGGGCGGAGGCGCCCCGTTGTCGCTCGTGGAGGAGACGGTGGCGGGTGGGTGCTGGCGTTGGCTGGGTTGGTTTCATGTTCGTGTGGTGTGTTGTGTGGCTCGGGCTCTGCGCACTTCGGTGGTGCTGGCTGGCTGTCTTGGCTCTCCGTGCGGTTTGTTCGTGCTGGGTTAGTTAACGTTAGTTATAATCTAATGTTGGCTTGAATGGTAGCCGGCTTACAGCTGCAGAACACAGCTATCTATAGTAGCTAACGTTGGCTGGCGTGGGTTTTGGCTGCTGGCCTGCCGCGGGCGGGCAGCGCGGGGGGCTGGGGTGGTTGGCTGGTGCCACCGGGGTGCACGGAGCTCGGGCTGCGCGGCGCGCTGCACGGGCATGAGATTGATTTGGCCAGCGTTGGTGCTTGTTGTTGTCTCCTTCGCGAGTGGCAAAGCGGTGCCTCCGTTTCAGAGAGAGAGCTCAGACGCGTTGGTTAGCCTAGCACCACCAAAGTGCACAGCTGCTAGATCTAGCTAACGGTAGCAAGAAGATTGCAGTAGCTTTTAACGTTATCTGTCTAACGTTAGCTAACTCACGTTAATCGTCCAATTAGTCGTTAGATTAGTCGACTAATCGATAAAATAATCGCCCGATTAATGGTTTAAGAAATAATCGTTTACCCCCAGCCCTAGTTGAGTCACAATGAAACCAGTGCTGTCTTCAGATATCCGCTGAGTGATCACATTTGATGAGTAGCTGCTCTCAGCTCTCCAGGCTGATGTGAAATCATTACGGTTCCTGCCGCTGCGATCCCGCCCCTCCAGGATGATTGGCAGCTCCGGCTCTCCCAGCAGCAGGTCGTCCTCCCCTACCGTTGAGCTGTGCTCAGAGTTCACACAGTTGGGGATGTTGAAGTGGGCCAGCAGGATGGCTTCATTCTCCATCCCATTATCTGTCACCGCTAGCTCCTGCAGGAGCGTGGCGTCCCCCATCTCCAGACTGCTGCTGGGCCTCCTGTGGCGTCCTCCTTCACCCACACCACCAGCTATGCTGCACGGGGCTCTGGAGCTCACCTCCTTGGACACACAGCACCAGGAGAGAGAGCAGGAATCCAGGCCACTAGGACGAGGAGGGGCTCCATTGTTGAGGTCGGTGTCCCTGTAGCCGATCAGACGGGGCCGCGTCTCACATGGCTGACCAGTGCCGCTACATGGAAAGGATGACAGAGAGGATACAGTGAACCAGAAAGGACTGAACAAACAGCAACATAATAAAATATATATACTTTACAGAGGGCTCGACAGAACTGAGGTGTACATTCAATATTCAGTCCCTCCAGGATTTTGTGGTTTTTTTAATTGTTGCTGCCTAAATTTGTGATTCCACTGCAGTTTGTGCGATGCTTGCAATGATTTTAGGCATTTTTTATTAATTCCCATTAAGACTATAAAGACTGGGTAGTCCTAAATTCTCATAACTCATAAAGAAAAGCACTAGGACGGCACTCCCATGAAACGTTTTCCTTCTGCCACATCAAGGGCATCTGGCACAACACGTACATTTCAACATGGGGAGCTACACGCACGAGAAAGGGCAAACTGCCAAAACTGTTGCGTTTTTATATGTTTTGTATAATTAATAGAAAAATACAAAAAATCAAAGGCAACTTGTGAGAGTAAAATGTTTGGAGGGGAAAATGTGAGATGTTCCTTGTTGCAGACGCCTGCATGGTCTGCAGCTTCAGAAACAAGGAAGTGAGTCTGAGGTCATATAGCTCAACGTTTACGCACTAAACAACACTGATTGGTCAAAGCTGCAAAAAAGGCAGGCACAATGCACAGGGATTGGTTGAATTTGTGTTCATTGTTGTGATGGCAACTTCCTGCAGGGTCTTTGCTCCACTAAAGTTTGTGTAAATCACTAACAGCAGGAGATGGATGTTGTTATTTGATCTTTAGTGACACAGTTGTCCCTGTTTGCTTCACAAATCACAGTCTGAAGTTCAGCACGTTGGGTCTACCAGAAACCATTTCACACACTGCCTACAGCACCTACACAACATGGATGGACGATGTTTGTACCCGCTTTCCTCTGTTAAGAAATTCAGACCCATAAAGGATAGACTAGTGGATAGACAAAGTAGTTTTTCAGTCCTGGAAACACCTGAAAATGGATTAAAATGATCAAATATCCTGGAAATAATACATGTTGGATGGAAAATTGTGCTTGAGCCCCTCACTCAGATCGCATATTAAACTTAGTGCATTTTTAGTTTGATCCTAAACAGTCGACTGTTTAGTATAAACTGTGCACTGTCACACTTCCAAGCGGGTTCACCAAATGTGAAACAGAACAAAACAAAGGCTCCCTTTTGATTCCGGCTTGACTGTGAGTCAGTCTAGCTCTTCACACGGAGCTAAACAGACTTGCAACGACCTTTTCTGCGTCAAGTCTATTTTCTGGGAGCCATGAGTGGAACTCTCAGAGAAGCCCAGTGGAAATGCTGCAGATGATGGTCTAGAGCCAAAGAACAAAATTACCCTCCTTTCATTGACGACATGTGAACCATTGATCTGACAGATCAGAGTATTAGGAAGGGACAGTATCAGTGGGACACGTCTGCTAACATAATAACTCAGGGGACATTGGACAGCCGCTGGCTCTGCATGTGTGAATACAGATTGAAATAACAAGTTACAAAAAGAGATCAATAAAAAAGAACTACAATAAATAACCACTTGAATAAATAAATTCATGTAAAAACAACTAAAACTCATGCCATGTTACTACACCTTGTTGATCTGAATGGTAGCAGCTGGAACAAAGCTATTTTTAGAATGATTTGTTCTCCATCTTGGGACAATAAACCTGTGCAAAGGGTGGGAGTCGTTGTTTCAGTTTTTAACAAACGTTACTCAGGCAGGAGGAAATGCATTTGTTTGGGACTATATTCAGCGGCGGATTAATCCACATTTGGTGCTCTGGTGAGTATTAGGGAAAGTAGGACAGTGTATGAGTGACTGAGTCTAAATAAACTGCAGTGTGTTCATAGTAATGATAGAACATGTCAGCCAGTGCAACAGTGTGGCTCAATGATGTGTTTTTTAGACAACAATGGGGCCCTGTGGCCGTACACATTGTTGTTCGGGTTGAGAGACACCCATCACCCTCACCAGTTTAACCATTTCTCAGTTAATGAGCACATCAGTGAATGGATGGTAGTCTTGCTGAACTCTGCTGGAATCACATTTTACTGCAAATGTCAACATGAACAGGCACGACTAAACAATAGTTGAGGCTCTGTTGGTTTCTAGATGCATTTAGAATTGAAGCTGTGTCACATTACAGGGACTTTAGAAGTGTGCAGTGTAAGACAGAATATGAGAGGGTTTCACCAGACTCATTCCAAAGGCTGCTCCAAATACACTTTAAACACCATGTGACCTCTGAGCTTTACAGTATCCCCAAATGCATTGCACACCTAACATCATCATTTAGGCAGTGTGCAGTCAGTCCCTGTCAGCTGAGAGTCCGACACATGGACCACTGCAGTCTGCACATGAAGTCTTCCACTCTATTATGTGACAGTTTGTGAAGACAATGAATTGGTAGCGTTGTTAACTTCACTGTGTTCAGCTGCTGGGCTGATACTTTCATCAGTGAACTGCTGTGACTCACTCAGGATGTGGAGCTCCAGTCTTGGTCAGGAGCACGAGCAGAAAAAACATAAAGATGACAAAGACAGCCAGGCCGACCCAGAAACTGATCACTATAGAGTCTACAAAAAAAACACAAAAACAAGATAGAGGATGTGAGGATGAATCCACAGTACTCTGCAAACATTAGTATTAGTATTAGTAGTATTATTATTAGCAGTAGTAGTATTAGTATTAGTATTATTATTATTATTATTATTATTAGCATTAGTATTAGTATTATTATTATTATTATTAGTATTAGTATTAGTAGTAGTAGTATTAGTACCGTTATTATTAGTACTATTGGTAGTAGTATTCGTACTGTTGGGATTGTAGTTAAAGAGCTACTCACAGCGGTGCGCTCTGAGTCCTTCAAAAGACACCGGCTCCTCGTCGTCGTAGTACTCATACCTCCATTCATAGTCCGGGGCTGCAGACGCTCCGGTGCCGTTCGGACCATCAGCGGCTGACATCTCCGAAAGAGAAACAGACCGTTTCCTCTGAGCTTTCTCCAATTATCCCACTGTAATGGCGCCAATCATCACACACACACACACACACACACACACACACACAGGCATGGAGCCTTTTCATACTGCTGCAACACACTGGGCTGCTCTCTCTCTCTCTCTCTCTCTCTCTCTCTCTCTCTCTCTCTCTCAGAGAAGAGAAGGAAACTGATTGTACTCTCTTTTGGCAACCTTCCTCTGTTCAGGTAAACAGACAGCTGATAAGTTACACACACACACACACACACACACACACACACACACACACACACTTACAGCTGGAGCTCCAGTACTTGCTCACTTTTTCTGCTGTACAGCTACAGATTGTCAGTAAGCAATGACAACAATGGCTGTTCTTCCTGTCGATATGATGATGTTGATGATGATGATGATGATGATCTTCAGGTGGATTTGTTGGGGCAGTGTTGGAGGTGTGGGTCAGAATGAGCTGTATGAAGCTGCACTGTTCACTGTGTTGTTGGTTGTTGAATAATTACATACATTAATTATTAATACACTCAGGACCTGACCCAAACACAAGACAGTAGCGGGATGACTTCCGTGATTTAACACAATGATGATAACACAATACATCGATCTTACAGGCAGCTAGACAGGCAGGTAGACAGGTAGGTAGACAGGCAGGTAGACAGGTAGGTAGACAGGCAGGTAGACAGGTTGGTAGACAGGCAGGTATGTAGATGGATACAGGTCCAGGTGAGGGGGAGACAATCCAAACTGGGGGGAAAACAGACAAAGACAGGAAGTGACAAAATAAAACAGAAAATAATATATATAAGGTGTGAGGGCAACAAAACCCAATTTTGTGATCATGTTAAACATGGAGCCATTTGTTTGCAATCTCCCTATAAATATATTCAATATAATAATAATATATATTAATATATATATTTATGTTCAATACTTTTTTTCTGAATCATTCCACTTCATTGTGCATATTAGGATTTATATATCTGTGTAGTTTTATTGAATTAATATAAATGTCTGGTCTAAACTTCACATGAAGAGCTGCATTGGAAATGTGTTTAGTGAAAAAAATATTGATGTGTTGAATACTTACAGTATTTCAAATAGTATATTTGTGTATACATATATGTATATATATATATATATATATAGAGAGAGAGAGAGAGAGAGAGAGAGAGACACCTTTCTAGTGTTCCGACCACCCAAAGTGCTGTACACTACATCCTGTATAGGTATGTTCTTCTTGCGGTTTAAATAGAACACATTTGGGGTCAGATTAGACGGAGGGAGGGAGAAGGTAATTTACTGCCTTCATCAGGTCCAGATTTTCAACTTTTCAATTTGAGTTATTTCTGCAGCTAGGATTGTTGTTTTAGAGAAACCTGGCTCACTGTGACAGAGAGAGCACAGCACTGCCGGAGAGCTGCTTGCTCACCACTCTCTGCCCCTCTGTTGCAGGTGGAGCATCTTTCTTTCTAACTGATCTCATGAATTATCTCCTGACTCTTCCCTGCAAACAGGCAGTGATGATCTCCCCAGCTGAAAAGACTTAGCAGACATCAAAGCCCCAAGAACCCCTACCAGGAATTCACATGTTTCTTTAGCTGTGCTAACAGCCCTGCTGCCTCTGTGCATATATATCCCTGCAGCACTATCCTCTGAAACCTCAGAGAGAACATCCAAGATAGCGTACAGTTGCCCATTGTATCTGCACTGGTCTCTTCAGAGAGTGTGTGTTCTAGCGCTGTATAATGTGAGGGCAGTGAACCTCCTGGCTTGCAGAACCACTGCCAGGATCAGCTGATGTGTATGTATGGAACTACGGTGGCCGACAAGGGCAAACGCGCCGCAAATGGCAAAACGCTGCAAACACAGGAATGATGCAAAACCAAAAACACACAAACACATAAAAACAAATGCAACAGAAAAACGCAGCAACAGAAAAATGCTGCAATCACAGAAACGGAGCACAAACTTACAAACCCACAAAACAAATGCCAAAGAGAAATGCTGCAAATACCAAAAACACACAAAAATATTATATAATGTTATTATAATATTATAATAACATTGTCGGCCACCGTATCGTATGGAACAGGTCTGCCAGTGCAGCAATGCCTAGACTCAACCTCTTTGACCATCACAGAAGCACCATCACAGCACAGACCGCCATCAGAGTGAGGGCTGTTGTTATATGCTCAGTATCCAACTGATTTAGGTCCAAGAACACAATTACAGAGCAACCAAATCATTACTGACAGATTTTGATATGACAAACGGCTCACCATAGTTTGTTTCAATGATATCGTTTTGCATACATTCTGAGATGTACATTTTGTTTGGAACATGAACACTTACAGTATGACCTATATCTGTCAGAAGCTCCTCCTGTACCTCTTGAAGAACAAACTTTAACATGTTAAACACTGTGTTGTCAAGTTTGAGAAAAACATTAATGGTGTAATAAACCACCACAGGCAAAGGGGAGAGATGACCAAGGGCAGCCATGAGAGTTGATGCTTCAATGGGACCTTGAACAGTCTCTTCTCATTCACTTCCACATAATAACCTGTAATAAATACAGAATATGTTTTTTTAAATAAATAGTGGGACAGTAAGGGAAATCTTCATGAAACCCCCTCAAACATGAGGCCAGTCTTCCAGTCTGAGAAGTGCATAACATTGCTAGATTATACTTATTATACTACAATGACCTCCCTCTGAGTGTATGCCTCTGCTAACCAGTCAAGTTGCAGTTTACATCCATGTCTGTCCAGACTAAAAATATATGTAGTGATATATGTATATGATACAGATTTGGAAATAACTGAATAAAAGGTATAGTAAAAGTGTGTTTTTATATACAGTATATTATCTATATTGATGGTATATATGTATTATTCCGGTGAATATACATGTTTGAACTGATTAATGAAGGATGTATTGGCTGATTATTTAACAAATTATTTAACAGCTTTCCCCCCCAGGGATCAATAAAGTATTTCTGATTCTGATTATCATAGATGTCATAGATCATACTGTCTAAACAGGCACACATGTACTGTGTAAAGATGGATTCTTATAGAGTGTCGCTGTACTGAATGTGGTGCTTTGGTTTTCTGCTGGCAGTTTTAGATGCAAAGCCTCTCTATCAGCTGTAGGTGAAACTCACTCATAGGATCACCATTAGCTCGGCATAATCCAATACGTTGTTTGCAGTCAGATGATTCTGATGACGCTCAACATTCAGAATGAGGCAGGAAGTTAAAGACAGGATGGAGAGATGAAAGCCTGTACTGTGCTACTTAATGTTTACTTATTGTGACGTCTCTGGAATCACTGAAATGTCATCAAATGTCATGGAATGAGTAAAGGGAGAAGAAGTCTAACACATATATTGGGAGGGAAAACAATGCAGTCAACAGAAGGAATGACCTTGTTTTGCAGCTGGCTGAACATACATTGCATTCTGTAGCTTTCTAGAATGCCACAGAAGTGTGAATGACTGTATAGTTTTCCCCTAAACAGGCATTGCTGTAACAGAATCTTGATTTAGTCTCTAAAAGCACCCTCTCCACATTCAAGAGTAGGCTTAAGACGTTCCTCTTTGATAAAGCTTATAGTTAGGGCTGGATCAGGTGAGTCCTGAACCATCCCTTAGTTATGCTGCTATAGGCATGGGCTGCATTTCATTACTAGTTCCACTTCCCCTCGTTCACTTACCCTCAGCCCTTGGTATGACGTAACAGCATACATCGCACAGAGGCCACTTGGCAGGGAAGTGGGCGGAGGAGCGGGGATTTAAATGAAAGCACGCCCTAATACGCAATGACGAAACGCAATGCATTGTGGGTGATATCCACCTCGGAGTGACCATCGTTGTTCACTCGCTCCCTCAGCCCTCCGAGGGTCCATCTCACCAAGTTCACTTTAGTTTTCCAGACAATTGGAACGACACTTATGATGGCGACGGGGATTCCCCCGAGGGCAAGTGAACGAGGGCATGTTGAACGACTAATTAAACGCAGCCCTAGACTATTGGGGGATTTCCCATGGTGCACTGAGCTCCTCCCTTCCTCTCTCTTTCTGCACTCATTCATGTTCCATTAATGCATGTTACTAACTTCACTTCTTCCCCGGAGTTCTTGTGCTTTCTCGTCTCGCAGGTTCTCATGGATCCTGGTGGAGCCTCCTGCCATGGTCCTGCTAGATTGCCATTGCTAATATCACTGATATTATTGTTATTATTATTAGTAATATTATTATTACTACAGATACTATTATTACTATAATCATTGCTCATTGTCCCCCATCGTTGTTGTTGTCATCATTGTCATCCTCTTGTTCATGTTCATCATCATTATCACCATCAGTCACTACTATAACTGTAGTTGTTGCTACTGTTGTTGCTGTGCACCTTTGTCTCTGTCTTAACCTCTGTCTCTGTCCTTCTGTCTTTACCTCTCTCTCACCCCAACTGGATTGCCACCCACCTAGAGCTGGGGTCTGTCCTAGGTTTCTGCCTCTAAAAAGGAAGTTTTTCCTTGCCGCCGTCGCCAAGTGCCTCTGTAAATAATTATATATTAGTTCGGTCTAGACCTGCTCTATTTGAAAAGTGTCCTGAGATAACTTCTGTTATGAATTGGTGCTATACAAATAAAATTGAATTGAACTGAATTGAATTTAGATTTGATCAGCACTTTCTGGTTTGACGGTTTGATTTGAGTTTTGTGAGCCCTCCCTCTCTCGAGTCGACAATTTGTGGAGGCAGGCATGTAGTACAAGTACAAGCCCTAGAGATGACAAAAGGATTACGTGAAACACAAAACACTCTTCCTGGCAAATGAGCGGAGAACTCTGGGTGCAGGCAACAAGCTCATTTGCACATACATACAGGGCGGCTGTGGCTCAGAGCGGGTCGTTCCTTAATCGGAAGGTTGTGGGTTCAATCCCAGGCTCCTGGTGCCACATGTCGAAGTATCCTTGAGCAAGATACTGAACCCTGAATTGCTCCTGATGCTGTGCATTGGTGTGTGAATGTGTATGAATGTTAGTTTCTGTTCGATGGACTTTGCCATCACTGAGTGAATGTGTGTGAAAGGGTGAATGTGGCACGTAGTGTAAAAGCGCTTTGAATGGTCGGAAGACTAGAAAGGCGCTATACAAGTACAGGTCCATTTACCATTACCATACTTCCTGCATTGTAATGATGCAAAGCTGGTTGAACATTGTTTTCTCTTTATAATGTTGCATTACACTGTATATCTATAGGTGCTGTATATAACTAATTATTCATTCAGGATACAATTTATGATTGATCTTTGATTTTTCCATTTCATTCATTTACATTCTTTAGTTAAATCAGGCAGCCTGTTGGCTCATATTACATCATATGGACATATTATATATAAATTATATTTTTTGGTAATTGGTCTCCTTATTTTAATAATGACTTATATATATATATATATATACATACCTTTCACCTTAATTTCCACCTATAATCAGTCCCTCCAACAATCGCAAGTATAACCAATCCCTATGAATACTGCGCAACCTTTACTGCAAATTTGACCAATCATTGCTGTGTCCCACAAGTTGCACCAATCATAGCAGTCCATCTGTAAAACGTTGAGTCATACATCACCAAACTACTAGCGATTTTATTCTCACTGGAAGTTGCCATTGATTTTTAATGAATTATATTTTAAAAATGCAACCATTTTTGCAATTTTAACTTTCTCCCGCAATTTCATTGACAAACAAGTACCAAATACCATTGCAACATGATTGTGCCTTGTTCTACCTCAGGTAGTGGTATCTCAAAAACTAAAGATTCATACTCTACTAGGTCACAATAACCTTCTTTAACCACAAAAATATCATCAGTTAATTTGAACAAATTCCTTTCAAGGCGTTCATGAGATATTGCGTTCACGAGAATGGGATGGTGTGTATGTATGCATAAAAAGGTGCATAATGAAATTGTAATTTACAAAACAAAAAGCAACACGTTGAGTACTAAGATCTATTGGATTGGATTCTACAATACACTGAAGAGGTGAAGAAGTGTTCAATGCTCGTCTGTCCGTTCCAGCTCAATCAGTTTGAACTGTAATCATGATGTAAGTAGCTGCTGCTGTGTGTGCAGCCTCTGCTGTTGGGCTGTTTATCCTTCCTCGGTAACTAATGCACAGAAGCAGCTGGGTTCAACTAATTGAGCGCCTTAGGAAAACACAGGTGCATTAGAATAATACCCTCTGAGATGTTAGACCTGCTGTATTCAGCTGCGAAGAATATTCAAAAAGCTAGTCAGATTCATGATTCCCTCATACAGTAGCTGCTGTTACTCGCCCTCCACTATTGTGCATTAGAGCATTTAGAGCAGAACTCTGGCTGAAAAAGGCTAAAAAACATTTTATGTGAAGCCTCAGAATGCAAGAGAACTGTTTTCTGTTGTAAGGATGAAATTCTTCTGACATTTGAAATTTAAATAGCCCTTGAACTATTAAAACATCACAAGCTGTTTAATAGGCTTAGTTTGAACATGTCCTTGAGGTGGTCTGCATATATATTTTTCCCCTAGGGTTTATTAATCATCTAACATAAAAGGAAAGAATCGAATGGAATCTACAACCCTTCTTCCAGCGGTGGAAGGTAGCTTGGAGGTACAGTACTTGAGAATTTTCCTTTTATGCTACTTTTACTCCACTACATTAGCTCCACCTCGACCAACTACAGCATTTAACTACTGCTTTCATATTAATACAGCCAATAATAAAACTCTGACAGGGGCGATCTGCACAATGAGTACTTCTACTGTTGATACTTATAAATACGTTGTGTTGATAATACTTCCATACTTGATTCAAAATTTGAACGCAGGACTTTTACTACTAATAGTATTTTTATAGTGAGGTACTGCTGCTTTTATTTAACCCATTCAGTATCTGATTATGATCCAAACACAAGAGAAAATACTTTAATGGCATATTTCTATCATTAGCAATAAAATGATAAAATACTGTTCCTTCTTCTGTCCATTCCAATGGATAACGGTAGATTAAAATGTGCCTTACGCTTCCTCCTTGCCTCATGGTCAGACCATGCTTGTTGAAAAAAGGGATATTTTTTTCCTGAGGTTTATTGGTGGTTGGCAAACAACATGTTGGTGCATTACCGCCACCAGCTGGTATGGAGTGTCAATCAGATAGGCCTTTGGACATCCAATCAATTAAGTTTGTGCATTTGGGTGGAGTCAGATTATAGTAACGATAATAATTTAGACATCCTAGAAAGTTCTGTCCATTAATGGACGGCAGATATGAGCAGGTTCAGTAAATTATTTGAATATGTCTTTCACCACAGCCTACCGGTGTCATCAGACCGAAATAGACACACTGTCTAAAGATATAGTTACTCTAGATGGCATTACCTTGGCCTCTAGCACCACTGTCAGGAATCTTGGAGTTATCTTTGATCAGAATATGTCCTTTAACTCCAACATAAAGCAAACCTCTAGGACTGCCTTTTTTTACTTACGCAACACTGCAAAAATCAGATACATCCTGTCACAGACGGATACTTCTAGGCTGGATAACTGCAATTCCTTATTATCAGGTTGCACCAATAAGATGCTGCAATTAATTCAGAATGATGCAGCACGAGTACTGACAGGAACTAGGAAAAGAGATCATATCTCTCCAGCTTTTCTACACTGGCTCCCTGTAAAGAAAATTGCATTTTTCTCTATGGAATCTGGTGCCGAGCGATTTCAATTTAATTCAATTCAATTTTATTTGTATAGCGCCAAATCATAACAGAAGTTATCTCAGGACACTTTTCAAATAGAGCAGGTCTAGACTGAACTCTTTATAACATTATTTACAGAGACCCAACAGTACCACCATGAGCAAGCACTTGGCGATAAGGGCAAGGAAAAACTGCCTGTTAAAAGGCAGAAACTTAGGACAGACCCTTCGCCTCTAGGTGGGTGGTCGTCTGTCTCGACCAGTTGGGGTGAAAGAGAGAGACAGACAGACAGACAGACGCACAAAAAAATGGAAATCTACAGCCCCCAGGACAGAAGAACGTGAAAAAAAAAAAAAACCCGGGGAAGAAGTAAGTTAGTAACATGCACTAATGGAAATAATAGTGGGCCGTGCACCAAAAGCCCCTGATAGTAGGCCTAAGCAGCATAAGGGATGGTTCAGGACTCACCTGATCCAGCCCTAACTATAAGCTTTATCAAAGAAGAATGTCTTAAGCCTACTCTTGAATGTGGTGAGGGTGTCTGCCTCCCGAACCACAACTGGAAGCTGGTTCCACAGGAGAGGAGCTTGGTAACTGAAGGCTCTGGCTCCTGTTCTACTTTTAGAGACTATAGGAACCACAAGTAGCCCAGCATTCAGAGAACGTAGTGTTCTAGTGGGGTAATAGGGTACTATGAGCTCTTTAAGATATGAAAGGGCCTGACCACGAAGAGCTTTATAGGTGAGGAGGAGGATTTTAAATTCTATTCTACATTTTACAGGGAGCCAATGCGGAGAAGCTAGTACAGGAGAGATGTGATCTCTTTTTCTAGTTCCTGTCAGTACTCGTGCTGCAGCGTTCTGAATTAATTGGAGCGTTTTAATGGACTTATTGGGGCAGCCTGATAATAAAGAGTTGCAGTAACAAAGGCATGGAGTAACAAATCATGGATAGATTTTCTGCATCTGTCTGTGATAGTATGTGTTTAATTTTTGTAATATTACGTAAATGAAAGAAGGCAGTCCTAGAGGTCTGCTTCATGTGGGAGTTAAAAGACAAATCCTGATCAAAGATAACTCCAAGATTCCTGACAGTGGTGCTAGAGGCCAAGGTAATGCCATCTAGAGTAACTATATCTTTAGACAGTGAGTCTCTAAGGTTTTTGGGGCCAAGAAAAAGAATTTCGTTTTTTTTTTTCTGAGTTTAACATCAGAAAATTGCAGATCATCCAGGATTTTATGTCCTTAAGACATGTTTGTAATTTAGATAATTGATTAATTTCATCGGGCTTGATCGATAGATATAACTGCGTATCATCTGCATAACAGTGAAAGTTAATGGAGTGATTCCTAATAATGTTGCCTAAAGGGAGCATATATAAAGTAAATAGTATTGGTCCAAGTACAGAACCTTGTGGAACTCCATGACTGTAGTATTTATTGAAGATTCATCGTTAACATGTACAAACTGCAAGCGATCTGATAAGTATGACTTAAACCAGCTTAGTGCGGTTCCTTTAATGCCAATTTGATGCTCAAGTCTCTGTAAAAGAATATCATGGTCAATGGTGTCAAATGCAGCACTAAGATCTAATAATACAAGTACATTGTAATAATACAAGTCCATTGTCAGAAGCAATCAGAAGGTCATTATTAACTTTAACCAGAGCTGTCTCTGTGCTATGATGGACTCTAAATCCTGACTGAAAATCCTCAAATAAACTATTGTTATGTAGAAAGTCACACAACTCTTTGGCGACTACTTTCTCCAGAATCTTAGAGAGGAAGGGGAGGTTAGAGATTGGTCTATAGTTGGCTAAAACCCCTGGGTCAAGAGTGGGCTTTTTAAGAAGGGGTTTAATTACAGCTACTTTAAAGGACTGTGGTACATATCCTGATAATAAAGAAAGATTAATCATATCCAGTAAAGAAGTGCCAATTAAGGGAACAACTTCTTTAAGCAGCCTAGTTGGGATCGGGTCGATATCAATATGATGGCTGTTTCTGTTCTAACAAAAGGTCTATCTCTGTAGGGATCCTTTCAATGAACATATATGTATGTGTCATTCTTTTGGTCTGAAATGCTGGTGCTCTAGTGCGACATCTAGTGGCGAAAGAATTTTCGTATACATAACCTTTTAAGTTGTACACGACCAACAGTTCTTTCCATAAAGCTGGGGGACAAACTAATGACGAGTAAAAAAACATATGTATGAGCAAAACTGTGTACAGTACAGACTGGGATATCCTGACCTTTAGTCTCTAGTATGGGTAAGCTCTAAAAACACTACAATTCTGATACTGTAACTGGACAGTGTCTTTATTTAGATCTGCCATGCCTCTTTCATTTCACTTTGTAATGCACACTTTCTGTGAAAATTGGGATAAGAATGAGATAGAAATGTGATGAGATCCTAAGCTGAGATAACCCTGATGACCAGGAAAAGCTTAAAATTTAAAGACTAGTCCTGGAAATGTTTGTATTTCAGCCCCTCACTCAAATCAACTACATAAACCTGGGTGCGTATTTAGTTTGAAACCCAACTGTTCGATAAACTGTACGACCCTTCACAGCGGGTTTACCAGATTCAGAGTGGAACTGACTTGCAGAGATCTTTTCAGCCTTGAGTCTATTTTGTCCAGAGCTGCAAGTGGAATTCTCCATGAGAACAGCCTATTAATGATAAAATGTCTTGTTTCTTTGGTTGATAAAATACATGCACAGTGGTGTTAACTAGGTAGATGCAATTAACACTTTGTAGAAGAAATATAACAAATTCTACTTGATTTTAACTGTTACTTTAGTAGTCAATTTGCCCAAAACGGCACCTTTTATGGCGGTTTGTAAGCAAGTGCTGTCCTGTATTGCAAAGAAAAACTCCTGGAAGGGATTGGTTAAAAAGAGTGGGACCCCTAACTTTATTCAGATGTTTTTCACAAGTGGAGTAGTAGTCCTCATCACGAGAAACTGAACTCCATGCGCAAAATCTGATCCCTCGATGATGCCCGACACTTGAGAGTCATGAGCCTGAGTGTTCTTCTCAGAAATAATGTAATATCTGTATTTAATCTCCAACCACAAATGTATTTTCAGTTAGCTCATTTGCTACAGGCTGCTGTATTGATCGTCACTCATATTCATATTATGAAGCGCTGGATCGCTTCAGGGCTGAATCCAGAGCTTAGAATCACTCTCATTGTCCAGTGTGGAGTGTAGGAAGGTTTGGATTCCTGTAAGTAAACTTAAACTGTTTGTTGCTGCCACTATGCAGAGTGGTTAGATAGTCACAAGCAGTCTATATATACATATATATATCCCACATCTACCCACACATTCATAATGTCCAATCATAAGCCTATGTTAATAGGTTTTTAGCCTGTTCTGAACATAGACATAACTGACCTCAACTTAGCAGGCAGTTTATTCCAGAGAGCAGGGCCACAGTAGTTGAAGGCACCCTCACCGGACCTGATTCTGTATTGTACTGGGAGCCAATGAAGTGCTTTCATTAATATGTTCACAGGTTCATGTTTCCTGTAAGGATACTTTTGTTTTCATGTATGTATACAGTATTTTTTTCCTTCTCTCTGTTGTGGTCAGCCACCTACAGAATCCCCAAAGTGTACATGTTGTACTTTTATTTGTACTTTTACTTGTTTGACAGGGGCAGATACAGTTAACATAGAGAAACAACTGTCTGATGTATCAGTATCACTCTTTCTTAGAAATCATTTTCCAGGACTTATTCTTGACAATCCAGGCCAGCACTTGCTCACAACAGTGGTCAGCATTTAAAAAAGAGCATTTTCTGTTCTGCCTTGCATCTGGAAAAGCTGCTTTAAAGTGTCATAGCGTGCAGATGATCCTACCAACGGTCGAGTTTCAAACAAAATATACCCCAAAGTACTCTGAGTGAGCGGCTAAAATACAATTTAAATGTTCCATAACTACATAGATTATTTCCAGGATATTTGGTCATTTCAATTTCCAGGCATTTCCATGACTGGAAAATTAGTCTTCCAGGACACACCTCTCTAGTCTTCCTACAACTCAAACCACTTTTACACTACATGCCACATTCGCCCTTTCACACAGTGATGGCAAAGCCCATCCTAACTCTAACTAACTCATTCATTCACATTCAAAAAAAACTAATTTGTAAACGTGCTTCAGTATTAGAGCCAAAAAAATAGCTAATTAAAACAAAAATGTAGCCAAGTTTAAGGGAGCTGCTGGCTGCAGCTAAATGTGCAGCTTTTGCAATAATAACAATGACATTTATATATGTAATATATGTAATTATATATGAATGTTGTGATATCCACACATAATAAAAGGGGAATTGAGAATGGCACAGCAGTACAGCTAAAATTAAACTGAATGTGGGACTGTTGGGACATTGAGTAGGAAATTCAAAACCTCCAACAGAGAGCTGATTGTTGTAGATATAAAAACACTTCTCCAGTGTTTGTATTCTCAGAATTAATACACATCATCATCATCATCATCACAGCGTGTGCTGTATTTATTCTCCCTTCAAGGCCCCGTCCATGATAAGCCTTTATATGTATTATATAAGCTGTTTGTCAGTGCCTTTATCAGTAGTTTTTTTATGCATGTTGAATCAGCTAAACTTTTACAAGGTTTTCTATCAGAGGCCGCTGACAACAGACTATCACAGCTCCCATTATATTTAAATGTATAAAAAGCTTTTATGGGAAGTCGACTGTTCATTATTTTCAATATGCAATAACAGAAGCAGTATTCTGCATTTAATATCCTGTAGCAAATAGCACATCTCAAACTAAATGACAAAATATGAAAACAGAACCAATTCCATTAAGAGCACTGAAACGAGTTCACTTTCTAAACTCCCTCTGAAAATAAAAACGTGCACTGTATTTTACTTTAGTGTGAATTCTGACTGTAAAATGTATGCTCTTATTTAGCGTGCTCATAAATTCCTACAATAAAAAACTGTATGATAGGATAAAGTGTCAGTGGCATGCACATACTTTCTGCTAACAATCCCACAATGCAATGCTGCATGTTATAGATGCAAAACTTACACTCATCAGTGAAAATTCCAATTTACTGCTCAATATAAAGTAGACCTTTTTTTCACAGCAGCCATTTTTATTGTTATTTTTTTGGCCTTTTCATGCCTTTATTAGATAGAGACAGCTGAAGATCGACAGGAAAGGGGGGTAGAGAGAGGGGATGACACGCAGCAAAAGGGCCACAGGTCAGATTTGAACCCGGGCCGCTCTGTATATGGGTCGCCAGCTCTACTGACTGAACTTACCGGGCACCCACACAGCAGCCATTTTGACATAAAATAGGTAAACACAGGTGCTACCAGATATGCTAATTAGGGTTCCATTCTTCAGGTCAAACATTTTGGATCACTGGAAAGGCTCTACACTAAATGGATGTGTTTAATGAAAGGCCAGTAACTGTCCCATACACTGGCACACTGTATATCAGTCTAGCCCTTGTAAGCACAGCACTGTGTGAACTTGCAATCTATACATGAAATAAGAATGCCATAAAGTTAATGATGGAGATGCAACACGTAGAATATGAAATACATAAATTACACTATTTCTAACAAATCGTCAACCACAGTTTCCCAAGTATGTAACAGTTATCCAGTTTCCTCTAAGCCTGTGGTTTCTAATACTGACGAGACGAGAGCTCTCCTCCAAGTCGACCAGCTCATTTAACTTATTTCTTGGTGGCTGGACCTGATGTTGGGTTTACTTTGTGCGTGATTAAGCATCTCTGGCAGGAACTGGATTGAGCAGTGCACCACCAAAGGTTAAACAACCTTTCTGTAACATTTTCATATGAGGTTTTGCTACTCTGTGTGTCTGAGAAGGCACATTTTCTGGACTCATGGAGTATGCAGTATCTGGTGGTTCTTTACCAGGTAAAATAGATGTGTTTTGATTAAAAGGAAGAACTGAGCCACAGCTGAAAACAGAAGAGTGCCACCTTCAGAAACTTTAGTAGGGCTGTCACTTTTTCCAAACATGACATGGAATTAATTTGAACAATGATCTTAAAACACATTGCACAACTGTATGACACCACAAGGGAATACGTAACGTAGAAACTATTCTAAAGAATAAGACATTTACTTTTACCACACCAAAGGACCGACTATCCTTGCTTAGAAATCCCTCCAGACGGGTTTGCTCGCTAGTGCCCTCCATTTTCATAGTAAACAACATTACATTACTAGCTCTATTTACTGACAGGTCAATATGGAATGCTATAGTTCAAGTTTATAGTGCTGGATCACAGGGCGAACTAATTAAAATGTTAATTTTGAAATTAGTACTAGAGCTGTCCCCTAGCCAAGGACTGCAAACTGTCTTAGTTGACAAACTTTTCATCAGCTGTGCCTTGTCACTATTAAGACTGCTACATCACTGCTAATGAGCTGCTGCCACTTGCTAGTCAACAGTCCCATCAGCTGATAGGGAGGTTTGAGTTGACGGAGTAAGCAGCATAGGCAGAGGCAACGGAGCCGGGCTCAGCAGCCTCCCAGTGGCCACGACAGCGGGACCGAACACAGGCTCTGACACCATCGGAGGCCAGGTGGTTCACAGCGGATCTGACCAGGATTAGACACGGCAATTTCAGGTGCAAGAGGGAGAGGAGCGAGCTTGTAGCGAGTTCATTTGTAAGTAACCTGTAACGTTAACCATCATCCATCGTATCAATGAGTCTGCCAGTATTCCTTTCAGTGAAGTTGGAATATATTAGTTATTAGTTATTAATTCCGTGCTTTGTTGTGTACTGTGTTGAAATAAATGAACTAAAGAAGTGGTTGTTCTACACATTCAGAATCATTACCACTATTTCTGTTTTAATTTAACAGGTGGCTGTTAAAATATATAGATTTAAATAATTAAATTGATATAACGATGAGTTGGCTATTGGCTTTATCTAACAACTATTAGTCGACTAGGAAAATGTTTAGTCAGGGACAGCCCTAGTCAGTACACTAAACACTCCAATAAAGAGTGACAGCCCTACTCGAGAGGAGCAGAAGGAGCACAGGAGAATCAAACTGTGGCACAAACAAGCCCTTTAAAAGCGTAATGGCAGAGCAGATTGGCCTATTGTCATTAACCGCAAGCACAGGTGTTAAACTAATGAGCCCTGAAGCTAACAGGCAAGCAACATCAGTGTCAGTCAACCTGGCAGACAGACATTTGGAAACGGACAGACACTTTGCACAAGGCGCTGTGCTTTCAGAGGAGCTTGTATTTGCTAGTCATTTTGGAGACACTGTTGAAAAGATGTATCTCTTTGAAAGGCCTGACCTTCATATGAATGTTGTGTTGTTAGAAAGCTTTCCCACTCATTTCACACAATTTGTGAATGCCGTGGGTTTCTTATTGGCTCATTATGATGATGTAGAGAACTTTTAGTGAACGTGGTCTTCAGCCTTTTAACAATAGAATAATGACATTTTTAAAAAGGATGTCACAACACTACGAGAAATATATTTCTAGGAACACTTAGTACCAAAGTTGAGGCTCAAAAGGATCTCAAGGATTACCAATTTAAGAGTAACTACACACTTCTATGGGTTCAAATCAAGTGTAGCACTTAAGACGCCACCCAACAGTGGGGATACTGTCTGATACCAAGCTCTAGTTTTCACACAGAGGCTACATTAAGCAAGGACACACAATGGTTACTAACCGGTGCTTCTTTCCACCACAGATTTGGTAAATGGTAAATGGACCTGTACTTGTATAGCGCCTTTCTAGTCTTCCAACCACTCAAACACTACATGCTACATTCACCCTTTCACACACAGTCACTCAGTCCATCCATCAAACAGAAACTAACTCATTCATACACATTCACAGCAGTTTGGGGTTCAGTATCTTGCCCAAGAGTACGTCGACATGTGGCGGGAGGAGCCGGGGATCGAATCAACCTTCTGATTAGGGGACGACCCACTCTGCCTCTGAGCCACAGCTGCACTTCAGTGTTCTTCTTGATAACATCGTGTGTGGGCACCAGAAGAAAGAGTGGGTGACCTGGGAGTAAGTGGAAAGCACAACAGGCAATGGAACACACTCTCACCTGAGGTATAGGGCTCTGGTGGGGGACCGAATCAATACGTCGCTTTCTTACCATTTGCTACGACAGGGCCCAGGGCAAGGACAGGCACCAGCTAATCCATGAGAAGATGAGGCCCACACCACCAGGATGGTTAAGTATGTGGCAGCAAGGAACGTAGACTAGGTGGTGGACTGGGCAGGAAACTTTCTTGGTGTCAAGATGTGCTGCTCGGCAGGATTCCAGCACATGAAGTTCATGATCCAGGCTGGGTAGGGACCAGGTGTCAAGGACAATTTATACTTCTGCCTCGGAATTACAGCCAAGGTTCGACGAAGCTTCATACCCTATGCCAGAGACTGACATGAACCTTTATTTTCTGCAATACAGTAATTTCAGTAAAAGTAACTGTTATGTAATATTTATTTAACTCCAACATCATCCGTTCAGTTTCAGTCGTGTGCAGAAACTCACACAGTGCAGTTTTGGTGGTGTAATTGTAGAGCGACGCAGACACTCTGCAGCACAGCCTCTGTGTATAGTCTATGTACAACTATAAATCAGTCTTCACATGAGCCACCAACAGCAGCAAGCACCTCCACACACCAAGCAAACACACTATACATCAGAGCTGGTGAGCAGTGTACCTAGGTAAGCAATTCAAATTCCCTAAGACAATTACACTGGTGCTATGGCATTACAGTCCTACTATCTGAAGCCTTGAGACAGACATCATCTTAGAGACGACAGTGCCCTGTTAAGATCAGAAGTGCACAAGATAAATAATAATCAGGATGTAGAGCTTGTGTTATATCAACACAGAGTAGGTAGGGCATTACAGAAGAGGAGGAGGGATGCTTCTGATCAGGAGGGGGGCTCTGTGGGGTAGTGCTGCAGGAACACAAGTTGGGGGTTGGTCAGTCCTGGCTGGGTTGAGGGTGAAATCCCCAATGATTCCAGGTTACATCACTGATGATGTGTCCCAGTGCACTGTAACATTTAGCTGGGCTTTTGTGAAACAGACCAGGGGGAGCTCAGGTGCTCCTTTGTTTTTAAATTAGGGATATTTTCTGTGCATAAAAATGATGTAACACTGCACTACTGTACAGTGTTCAGGCTCTCCAGGAAGTTGCGATCACAACAATTAACACAAATTCAACCAATACAGGTGAATCCTGCTTAACCCTGCAATTTTGTGTGCGACTCGCACATAATTTACCCTCCAAACAGTGCGATTTTATTCTCACTGGAACAAGCTGCCTTCAATTTTTCATTAATTATACAAAAAAGAAAAATATCCTAAAAACAACATGCACCAATTGTTTGTAGAAGAGCTGCTGTGAAATCAGGCATTTTACCACAACGATCGCAAATAAAAAGCCTGCAGAATCCTGGAGGGACAGAGTTACATCATAGTCTTTCCTTCCTGTTGCAGCAAAGTGACTAGTTTCATTTTATATAAAGGCAGCAACATTAGCTTTTAGCGTGTGTGTAGTTACTCTTTAAAAAGGTAAAACATTTTTTTTTATAAAAGGTAAACTCTAATCAGAAGTTATGAGGAAAATGATCCCAGTCTGAGTGGGGAACCAACCTTTTCAGCATAACACTATGTATCTCTGCAGTGACTTTAACTCTCCTGCAACTGCTTGTATATAACTGGAAGATTAAGTATCTGCAGAAGATCCTGTGCTACACACTTATATTGCATATACCTCATTGGTTTACATCATCTCATTCATTTCTCTTTATCTCAGTATAGTTTACTGCTTTTATTTTACACACCTTTACAATAGGTTTCAAGAACTCTATAAACTTTGTTCCAGACATTGACCAAACTGTCCAGAATCACAAGAATCCTACTGCACTGTGGTTTTGTGATTTTCTTCACAGCCTATCAAAGCCTTGGGTGTGTTGTCGGCTGTCAGCATCATCAGGTCGTTGGTGCATAGAAATACAATTTTTCCTTTCATTTCTCACAATCACATAAATTAAAAATCGACTGTCTCTCTCTCTCACACACACACACACACATACACACACTCACACTCACTCACTCACACTCACTCACTCACAGGCACACACAATCTTTGCAACGTTGGAGCTGGGTTGAGGCAGAGTTCATCAGCCCTGGAAGGCATGGAGTTCCTCTTCACTGAAGCCCTGCTGCTTCAACAACCTGCAAGATGGACAAACAGAAAAGGAGATCAAGGCAAGAAACAAGAAAGGGAAGAAAGGGACTGAGTGCAAGATAAAGTGGATACATTGTAGGCCAGGGCTGAGTATGGCTACACTCGGCAGTCTACAGTGCCTGTGATAGGCCTGTATCTAGTACTGGACCATAAATCTAGAACTTACTGTCTGTCCATACAATCTCTGTAGTCCTTTAATGACCAAACCCATAACAAACCATATGGAGATATCGTGGCTCGCAATTGTCAATGACCTCATGTCACATAAGTCACTACATGAGATGCTGTGTATGTGTATGGGTTAGTGTGAATGTAAGTGGAGAAACACAGTATGAAGAAGGGTTAAAAAAAAGGAAAAACCAAACCACAGTAAGTTTACCTGAAAGAGGTTGGCCAACCTTTTTTCCTCCCAACCTTTATTATATTTATTACTAATATTTTTGCTTATGCCAAGTGCGGCGTTTCAAGAGATGCACGATGATATCAGCACATCATTGGTATCGATAAGCCGATAAAGGCTTTGAAATGAAACATCGTCATATGCAATTTCTTCTGATATGACGGGCCGATAAGATGACGCTTGAATTATCCCACTGAGTAGGCTAAATGCTTATTGCTGTGACACCCAGTGTAAGGGTACACGAACCGAAGATAAATGGTAAATGGTAAATGGACTGTACTTATATAGCGCCTTTCTAGTCTTTCAACCACTCAATGCGCTGTACACTACATGCCACACTCACCCCATTCACACACATTCACACATTGACAGCAGTGGCTGCTATGCAAGGTGCCCACTGCTCACCAATTCAATTCAATTTTCAATTCAATTTTATTTGTATAGCGCCAATTCATAACAGAAGTTATCTCAGGACACTTTTCAAATAGAGCAGGTCTAGACCGAACTCTTTAAAACATTATTTACAGAGACCCAACAGTACCACCATGAGCAAGCACTTGGCGACAAGGGCAAGGAAAAACTGCCTGTTAAAAGGCAGAAACCTAGGACAGATCCTCCGGCTCTAGGTGGGTGGTCGTCTGTCTCGACCAGTTGGGGTGAGAGAGAGAACAGAACAGAAACTAATCATTCATAAACACTCATACAGCGATGCACATCATCAGGATCAGTGTCTTGCTCAAGGACACTTCGACATGCAGCGAGAGGGGCCGGGGATCGAACTGCCAACCTTCCATCTCTTCCTGAGCCACAGCCGCCTGATGACGCAACCACATCAGTGACCATAAAAAAGGGACAATTATGTCTGTGGTGTGAAGGTCTTAACATTTCAGAAACAGATAGCAATGTTGCCTTTTCCATTTTTTTTCCTCCCAACGTTAAACACTATATTTATTACTTCTATTTGTGCTTATGCTGAGTGTTGCGGTTTCAAGTGATGCACATTGAAATTGGCACATCATCTTTACCGATAAGCCAACAAAGGCTTTCAAATGAAACATTGGCAATTTCTCCCGATATGACCAGCCAATAGGATGATGTCTAGGACAAATGTACCTGGTTGTTGTCAGGATTGTCAGGGAGAACATCATCCAAGCCTGGATGAATTTTACAGTTTGAAAGTGAATGTGAACATTTATTTTATCTGCATTTGCCAGTGGGCAGTGTGAAATTTGATGATGTTAATTGCGAGGAAGTTTTCTGGGCTTTATTATGAATATATTTTTTTGTGGTATAATCAGAAATTGATTATTCGGTTCAATAAAACTTGGAAAGTCTAAAAGTGCCTTGTCATTAATTGATTTTATCCAATGGTACGAGTTACCACTGGAACAAGCTGGCAGCAAAGCTAATTGGTGGTACCGAATCCAGCTCTAATAATACATTTGTGGTGTGTGCCTTGTGAGCAGCTTTCATATAATGAACAGGCCGCCATCTTGGAAAGCGGTAGGCAGTTTCCTTCCTGGTTTAACTGAACATACCTTAACATTTTACATACTAACTCCTTGTCTGACTTTGTTGTAGTGATGTCAGTGTGTTCCCAGATCAGCAACTATTACTTTAGTGAGTACAATGTTATCAAAACTGATAGAAAAGGTTGCCAAAGTTATGAAATAAGACCTGAATTAATTATAAATAATAAGAGGCAATATTTTGTCAGAGCACTAGGAAAGTTAATGTTATAATAAATGTTATAATACATACCCTATTGTTAGCTCTGTAAAGGCAGTGGGGCCGCACACACACATATAGCATTTAGACCCATCTGGCCTGTTGAGGAAATCCTTGAGCATAGACTCATCCACCCGACCTTTCCTGCCAGTCCAGCTTTCACAGGGCTCAGAGAGGACGTACTCCACCTGAAACCTGAACCACAACACACAGACACACACTCTGAATATGTACAAAGACAGTGTTTATAAAGCTGAATATCAGCTGCACTTCACTGCCTTATTACAACTGTGGGTATTGTCAGACCTAAAAGCACAGTATACATTCACACTGCAACTTAATGGGTCCCTATTCTGCTGCGCTGCACACTAAACTTACACGAAACTGTACCGTTACACAGGAAGTGGTGTTTTTAATGAACAGAAATTGTATAATGGAGCCCATTTGCCAGGAGTTCAATAGTTAGTGTAATCATGTATGTCACTTTTGCTTTTCCACACTGTCTCCCCATACGTGACACAATGATCCTACTGACGCGCTCACTCTAGCTTATCGTGCCTGGATGCTGTTCTTTAAATACCTACAGTTTTGTCATTCTGTCTTTCAGACTTATAGTTGTGCAACCAACCTCCTCCCCATCCCAGTCAACATGCATATGTGTGCCCCACATGGGTTATGCTGGGCTACATGGGCATCAAGTGGGTAGGGATTCAAAATGTGCATCTTATTTGGGGCCCACTTGGGTCAACTAAATAGTCCCACATCAGTGAACCCATGTGGGCTCCCTATGTGGGTCCTAGTTGGGTCACTAATGGAAAACAAGAGCGTGGGCTCAGAGACTGCAATACAAATGGGGCACATTTGGCCTAAAGCCTCTACCAGCAGCATCTAGAGTCCAGGGGATCCTGTCCTATGTCCAATCATCAAATGGGCCTATGCTTACAGAAGACGATAACCTCCAATTTTAACAAATCGTATTCTAACCCGGGCTGCTGAAGTAAAGACTCAGTCTTGACTGACAACCTACTTGATTTAATTTATAATAAATGACATTTGAAGGCTGGGCTGTGACAGGGACAAACAGGGCAACAAAGGCTTTAAACACAAACACACAGCTTCAGTACCTCTCATTATTAGCAGCCAGCTCATCCAGCTGACAGCGCCACAGAATGTCCTCTTCTCGCCGGTTAAAAAAGAGCAGCTTGGTTTTTCTGAAGACACACAAACATGTTGTGGATTATCAGGCAAGCCTTGGATTTATAATGAGTAGTACCAACAGTAAAATGGAACACATTAGAAATGTTTACTAGAAACTGTACTGTGAATGTGAAAGGCTGATGACAACAATGAGGACAGGAGTATTTCTCCCAAACAAAGAGTAAGTTCTCAATACAGGAAAGACCACTGTAGTGTAGTTACTGAGGTCATTAACTGTTATTTAACACCTTAAAATGTCACTATTTCACAACAATAATGTAGTAAGTAGCTAATGAAGTGGCGTCTCTTTTAATATATATATATATATATATATATATATATATTATATATATATATATATATATGAGTATTTTAAACAATTTGTTTTGACACATTATACAGAGAAGACAAGCAACAAACAAGATAATCCTTGTGTTTATCTTGTGAGGTAAGTATTGAGAGACATGTCAAGAATAGAAAAGAAAATGAAAATAAAAATAGACAGAATTTGTAAGTTAATAAGAGGTAGCGGTTTAAAGTTGGGCAGTTGTGTATTACAGCTTTACTCAGACATTACAGGATATTTACAGAAAAAGACAATGCTACTTTAAAGTGCTGGCATTGAAAAAGACCTTATAAGTGCTTGGATTTACTGAACAATAAAAAGGTCCTTAAAAGTATTTGGAGTTACCTACCAGAAACTCAGTTTCAGCTCTGTCATCTCAAAATTCACCTACTATACCATATTCATACATCTGAAGTGCTGGGCCAAGCTTCATACACTGCTTTGCTATCATTCTTCACAGATTCCTTGAGATTTCTCAAAATTACATTTTGCTTACACTCAAAACCAAAAATCTCCAGATTCGTAATAGGTACCAAATTTTACATACCTTAATATTCAGTTTTGAAATGAGATACCTCAGTGACTTGATTCCTTTAGGAAATACTAATGGTAAGAGGCTTTTTTGCTATATACTTTTTAGGCATTGGATGTGGAAAGACATAGTCCATATATAGTGATTGATCACAATACAGCAAGACAAAAGATTCTGACATAACTTGGGTCTAAAAATGGTTTCTACTGAAATGCAAATTACTGATCCCCTAATGTAGAATTTTTTTTTTTTTTTAAATTACAATACAAAAAAAGCCTTGTATTTGTGTCTTAATTGATTTAATAAGTTTCATCCTGATAGAATACATTTCTAATCAAGGTAAAATTTCTCACAAGTCTTTGGGCAGTGCTGCACTGCATTAGACTGGTATGTGAACATCTATGTGAATTATTATTATTATTATTATTCATTTTAAAATTATTTATCCTTAGGAATTTGGAAAAAAGAGGCAGCTCTGTATTTGCCTGTCCAAGCTTTAATAAATGGCCATCATGAGTGGGAGGGACATGTCCTGCTTCTTGCTGATTCACTGATAGATTTTTGTATTATAAAATATGGCTGTGCCGGTGCACAAAAATTGAATGATGTTGACAGTTAACAATTTTATTCCATATAGATAGATTGCACAGAGGCAATATACTGTAGTGAAACATAATAAAACACAATGAATACAAATATAAATAATAAAGACACAATAAAAATACATGGATGAAATTCGTGGATATTTTGCCTCCTGATTTGAGTCTTAGTTCCCACCTGATGGTGTCACTGTCCTGTACAGCCAGTCGGATGAGGCGGGCCATGGGCGTGAACCCTGTGCCTGCTGCTAAAAGGTAGAGGTATGCAACCTCACGAAGGGGGCGGAGACTGAAGGTACCCTCTGGACCACTAACAGATATATGGTCACCTAGAGAGTAAAAACAAATAAGTGAACAAAAACGTGCAAGTAATACATTGAATCACATGGTGACAAAATACTGGAGCAACATCAAATAAAGCTCAAGGGTGTCGAAAAGAGGGGACAATGCAGAGATGAACATTTTGTGATAATATTCAGTTTCTACTTTTCTAATTGAAATTAGTGTACACTATACATTATACATTATACAGGGACAATTGTATGTGTGAGTTACAGTACAGTTAAAAATCAAATCCTAACCGCAAAGACAAAAGTGCTTGAGATAAGTATTAGCTAACATCTCCAGGAGAGCGGTAATAGAAAATATATGTCATTACATCTCATATTATGGCTGCAGGATAGGTAGAGACAGATATGGCGATATGATTCTCAATTAGTGGGAATGATCACAATTTTAATTTTCACTGCAAAAAGCCAGCGGAGGTGACGTACTGCGAGTTGAGCTGCTCCCATTGGCTGCTCAGTTTCGAGTTGTCTGTAGCAGGAACAATGGCGGCTCGCCTGGTCACACTATCTCGTATTCCAGATAAACAGTACACTAACATATATTCATGAAACCATTTTAGGAGAGAAATAGTCAACGCAGTAACAGAATCTGGATCCATATCTGATCAGCACTGCCTAGTTTGACAGTTTGATCTAAGTTTGGTGTGTTGAGTTGGAAGGACTCACTGAGAATGACCTGTCAATCACAAGGTAGTCCCACCCTAAAGCATACCCTGCTGTATGGAAGAAGACTGAAACTAGAGACTGACAAATAATTAAAGCTCCCTTTATTTCTTTTGCAGTCTATGACATTTCCACAATTTAATCCACACTACACATTCACCTGTAAGAGTGGTCAAGTGGAAAGCCATTCTGCTATCAAAAATCACGGGACCAAGTTCAATCAAGTTCACAAACAACAAGCCAGACAGTATCTCTCTCTCACTGCCAGATTTACAGCCTTTTGTGTGTGTTCCTTTTTCTGCATTCAGCTCCAAGATTTTAATTTGACAAACAGGCACAGCAGTAGCATGGCAACACATTTTGCCGGTTATCTGTGGTGCACTGTGTGTGTCCACAGCAGAGAGTGCCTCTCTCCTTTATACTTGAGGGAGGACAAACCAAATAAGATGATAAGATGTTATAAGGACACAATTCTACTTTTGGCTGTATTGAAAAGGGAGGTTCTGGTGGGGGAGGAAACTTGAATTAACCTTTATTCTACAGAGATTTCAGTGACAGAAAAACATTAGAGGTCCAACAACAATATGTAAAAAGCTGTACTGAATTAACTTAAAATAAATATATGAAAACAAAAGATTTTTTATTGTATTTTTTTCTGATTCTGATTTCAGATTTTTCAAAATGACATGACCTACCGATACCAATTTTGCAGATTCCAATTTTCTTTCTTTCTGAGAACTACAATTGACAGCAGATACAAACCTTGTATGTTGATAATAAAGCATTGAACAGAATGGACAGAGCTTTTTGTACAAATAAAATCCAACTGAAAATGATTGTACTTTTATTTTAATTCCATTTATTTTTCCCGTTATTTTAGAGTTTACTTACAAACTACTTTAATGTGCTCACCTTGCTTTTCTCTTTTCCACACACACCCCTCCACCCCTCTTACTGCACACACACTGCCTGGTTTTGTTTCTCTCTCCCAGCATGTGTCTGCTCTGTTGACTTTCAGTATGTAAGCAGTATCTTTTATACCTATCTTTAGTCACCCAAAAAACCTTCAAAAGCTTCCACGCAGATTTAACGTCTGTGTAGCTGTTACAATAATGGCTTACTGTCTGTGCCACTGTGCACCTGAACCACAGTATGTGTGTAAATTTGACCGGCACAGAATTGGATATATATATGACACTCATCAGCCGGTAACTGGTCATGGTAGATCAAGCTGAACCCCCCCCCCTCTTCTGGTCACCGGTCGATCGATGGGTGTATGTCTAAGGCAAGAGTCTTAAAAGGAAAACAGAGCAACAATAAACACTAGGGGCTAAGAATGTTTTTGTTTGTTTTGATATTGATTCTCAAAAGCACCCCGACCACTAGATGCGCTAATGTGACTTTGGAAAGGTGTAGGCAGAGGGGACATGAAGGCATATTCAGAGTTCCCAATCTTTTTAACAAATCATTTTCCAGGACCATGACAATACAGGAAAGCACTTGTTCACAAATGGTCATAGAATTTACGGGTAGGTCTAGTATTGACACATTTTTCCCAGTGGTGAAAGGGTTAGGGTTTCCTTAGGTTTTCCAGGACATGTGGGGACCCTCATAGTGCTAACTTGTGCTGACATGTGCATACATCTGACCCTCAGCCCCTCTCTCCTCACAGGACAGGCTGGCAGGGACTTACCGATGTGCAGGTTGCTGAGATGTGGGGTCAACACCCCATCAGGGTAAACTTTGATCATGAGGTAGAGATCTGATTCCTGTGAGGAGTGTTGGGAGGCAGCTACCAGGCTCTCATCTACTGGAGTATAAGGCCTCACCACCTCAGTGTCTGCATATGGACAAAAATAATAGTTAAATAAGACTTCTTATAATTATATCAAGCACCAGTCCACTGTGTTCCTTGAGAACCGCTTCAGTCCTCCTCCATCAATGCATTAATAACAATTAATGAGGAGTAAAGAGATCCTCCCTGCATCTGCACTGACATATAATGTATAAACAGAGTAATATCCCTCTATTTACACTACTCTCTCTTCATGACAATAAAGACTACTCTCAACCATTCAGTGCCACCTAATGGACATCATAATATAACACATATCAGATGATAAATCATGATTTCATGGTTTGTGTTAAAGCATCATGTTTATCATTACATGAAAAATACATGGTTTTTTTACATTAACTTGCACTAATTTATATCAACATATTAGATTAAAATATAAAGCACAGTGTAGTATGCTACCATTTTTATATTATATTTACAAATAGTAGGGGTGTGCTTAATATTTATGTATATTCTGACTGTATTAAATTATACTTTTTTCTGTTTACTACAGCAAAAAGAATCTGTATTTATTTACATTATTACATACAGATTTGAATAAAATTAAGAAATTTGGACAAATTACATTTAAATTTAGATAAATGTGAACCACAGTAAAATTTAAATCATAAATGAGCTTGTTAACACACAATATAGAAACCTCACATCATCATATTTCAATAGCACATGATGTAGTGGTCAGAGGGTGGACTGTGTTTTCTGTAAAGCTCACAGTGCCCAGGAGGGAGGAAGGGCATATACTTAAAGCTCCCCTCTAGCCATGTATTACAAAATACAGGCCTACAAATAGTCTGCTTGGAACAATAATGTGTGTCTGATACGTTTTTCTGGAAAAAAAAAAAAAAAGTATAATTTCCACATTTAAGTCATTAAAGAGTCATCTACTCTCTCTTCTACCTCATTAAAAGCTCCAGAATCTCTGAACATGCTAATGTTGTTCAGTTCTATTTCTTCATAACTGTTCTGCTGTCTCTTGCTATCAGTCAAATATATGTCCAAAATATTTTGAATATATGAATGTGAAAATCTGTTGCCTTTTGTTAAACATATTTGAGGTCTCATCCTGAACTCAGCAGTGTATAAATTAATGTATCAAGTCAAATGTGATCTGACACAACTAGTTAACCCCTCTCATTCCATACCATGTTGACAGCTGGACAATAACTCAAGTATAAGTCAACCATACTCATGTGAGTAACTTATATCATGCTGCCATCTATATATCTGACCGGTGAACAGGTGTTTGGCTAGAGAGTGGAAGGGCAAACTACAACAACCGCATTTGAGAGACAAAAGCGAGTTTTCTGTTTAGGATGAACAATGTTTGAAAAACGCCTATTTGTGCTTTAGCATACATTCACTGTATTCTTGCTTACCTTGAATGAGGGCCTTGAGGTAGACATGTTTTCCAACAGGTACATGCCTTACAGTCCCACGTGGAAATTGTAATCTGAACACGTAGGTGTTATGGTTCACTTCAGTCTTAGACACTAACACACAATCCCGATAGTGGAGAGCTGTAAAAAGGAGATCATTGATGTAGACTCATTATTTACCTTTTCCTTGTGTTACTAAAAAGAAAGCAAATATCCACTGTTATTTGATGAATGATTAAAAGAGGTACAGAGGTTGTTTGGGTTAAATTAAGTAATTATAAGCTGCAAGTTTAGTAATGGTGATGCTGAGGTCATGTGACCGTGGTGTTGTTTGTTTATAGCCTAATGTTAGCAATGGCATTTATGCTTCAAAAATCATAAAAGTAGAGTTAATTTGTAAAGATTATCTTGCTGAACAAAATGTGTAAGTATCATAAACTTTGTTTGCCACTGAGCTTATTTTCTGTAATAATCCAAAATCCAATGGAAAAAACCAGGGCAACGCTACCTTCTGGGTTGGCCTACAAAAACACGTCCTCCCTGCAACACTCCATTGGTCTGATACACAGACATTTAAACCATAGGCTCCAAATAAGAGGAAGAGTAAGACTAAACAATCCTCAGTGGACTGATTTCTTTGATCTTGGATATCTCACCTCTATCTTTTTTGCGTAGAAATGTATTGTGAAATTCCAGTGGTTGACCAAGACTCGTCCATTTCCGTTTACCCTGTTTGCGTATGGTGACCTGAATCTTTCCCACTGAGAAGGCAGTGTGGACTGTTGAAGAAATGACAGTTTAAGAATAAGAACAACATAATAACACACACAAATAAAAACATTTCAGTGGAATCAAGATATTGTCTTACCAGCAACACTTTCGTCAACTTCCTCAGCTAGACCTGAAAGCATGAAAATCACTCATTTTATAACAAAAGTCACAGCAGCATGATATTGTGTACAATGTGCCCATGTCAAATCACAGAGGGAGCAGGTCCTCTTCTACAGAGTCCGCCATGATGAACCTATGCTTCTACAGTAGCCCAGAACAGACAAACCAAACACTGGCTCTAGATTCAGGTTTCCCACTCTTTTTAAGAAATCCTTTCCCAGGACAATGTAGAGATGTGAGATTGGGCCTTTTTTAAACAGCCACCATAGTTTCTCCTGCACACTTGGAAGACTGAGCTGTATTCAGTTGGTTGCAATCTGCAACTTCACTGCTAGATGACACTAAATCCTGCACAGTGGTCCTTTAAAAGCCAGGAGTAATATACTGATTACATTAGAGTAGTTGTAATTTTAGGGTCACTCAGCAAAGTAAACTATTTTGTACATGAATACAGACACTATAACTCCCCCTAATAATGCCACTTGAACAGCAAGTTATTTGATCATTTGAGAAAATACACAAAACACACACTTGTGCCTTGATTCTGCTGTGACATCATGTTTATCACAACCATAGCTGGTTCTCTGTAGGTTAAAATATGTTTATCATTGTTTTCAGAAATGTGTTGTAAAGATGGAGAGACCACTGCCAATCCAGCAGTTTAGATCAAGATGTAGAACCAGCGCTGAAGGTAGTTCACTGATGAAGAGTAGACAAATAACTCACATTTTTATGGTGCTGTGTGATAGTGATTTTCATTCTACAGACACAGACACACACAGACACAGACACAGACACACACACAGACACAGACACACACACACACACACACACACACACACACACACACACACACACACACACTACTGTCTTACACTAACAAGCAAGTATTGTGTAGCACTTTTTTTAGTATAAGTTACGAAGGACTTTACAGGACAAAGAAAGGAGAAAAATGGAGTAAACTACATGTACTGCACCTCACTGGGTCTCACTTATGTTTTTGCAGAAGACAGCAAAATACAATGTAGAAAGCCATAGGTCTACTCACGTAAATGTATCATGTAGGACATTTTCCCCAGCAGCACTTCCAGTCTTAAAATACCCGCCTCGAGGTCAACAATGGTACAGCCGGAGCTGGGGATCTGACGGAGAGAATTACATGTCATCTTCAACCATTGATCTTCTTTGGCTAGTTGGTAACTTCATCCTTAAACGTTTATTAAAAACAGACGAGCTGAGCAGCTGTCTTTTTGTTGTATTGGTCTATCTGGAGGGAATACTCTCCAAATACACATTCTATATCTCATCAAGCACCTGCAGTTCACACTGTATACCAACAGAGGTTAGAGTTAGTCATGGGTGTGTGATTAAGTGATTACCTTCCTTTTAGCATAAACCACCAGGTGAACAGTCACATCCGTTTGGAACCAGTCGTACCTACAGAAACAAGCAGACAAAGTCACTGATTATGTACGCATTTGGTCCACTTTGATGAGCCGGTCTCGTGTTTGTCTTTCATACCGAGGCCGAGAGTCTTTGTCTGCGGGAGGAGCCACTGAGACAGGTGGGGCGAGGCTTGTCAGTGGTGGAGGAGGGATGATAGCTAAGAAGAAAACCAGAGAGAAAAACAACAACACCCCAATTAAGACTTAAATTCAGATTAGGGTTAGACTGACAATAACTATTACACAATATGGAGACCAATATTGACCTTTCAGAGGGTTTCTGCAGGTCTCAAAAGGTTAAAGGGGACATATTATGTAAACAATTACATGTATAACATGATTCCTTATCTACAGTAGCCAGTGTTTGGTTTGTCCATTCTGGGCTACTGTAGAGACATGGCGATTCAAAACGGCAGACTCGGTGGAAGAGGACCCACTCCCTCTGTAGATAAAAACTGCTCATTTGCACACAATCCTTATTTTCAGGTGATTATACATTAATGTATATATTATTATATTCCATTTCTGACAATAGATTGTCCTAAATGTTACACACTGCACCTTTAATGCCTTTAATATATGAAAATAAAGTTGCAGAGATTTGAAACAGATATTAAGCAATCATGCACAACCGTTTTTATGTCAAAGTTGTTCTCATTCTTTGGCAATCCAGTTTTGAAATGTCTTCTTGTTTTGTTCAAGTGTTTGTAGAAAGTCATCTTTTCTTTGTCACATTTTACAAGGTGTAGAAGAGTAGGAAAACAACTGAAAAAACAAACAAAAAGTGACACTTTTGGGCACTACTTTTAAGACTACCAAGAGTAAAAGCATTTCATCGACACGGTTCACCCAGGAAATGACTAATCAAAGTCAGGAGATGGTGTTCAGGCAGAAGCACTCAGCGGGAGAAGAGACTGACCTAGAACCATGAACATGGCCCTCACAGCCTTACACTCTTGACAACAATTAATGATTAGATCTACCACAAACAATGTTTGTATGTACAGGTATATTACATTAAAAAACAAACAAATTCTATAAAACATGGAAACCCTGTCTGAACTGTGTAGAGTCTGGTGCTGTTATGCTGCAGGGATTTCTTGACTGCTCTTTTTGCACATTATCATCGCAACCTCTGGTGTTGTGTGTATGAATATGAGACGGTGTTCTTTCTTTTTGATTTGTTCGTTTTTGTTGTTTAGTCCTTTGTACCCATTTTTATTCTCCTGTGAATTTCATAATCTGTACATCTTCTACTTGCTGTGAAAGTTCAAACTAATACATATATTAAAAAGTGCTCTCTACTGTGGGCTACTGAGGTAATGCTGCAGATCAGATACAATAGTTAGACATACTCTAGGTTCTGTGTGTATGTGTGCGCGTGTGTCTGTGTGAGTGTGTACCTTTAACAGCTGTGGTTGGCTTAACAGCCATCCTGCCCACCAGGCACTCTTTCAACATGGACTCATAGTTCACCCAGCGATGGACCTGTGCACAAACACACGTGTGTTACCATAGCAACGTAAACCAATGCCTAGAATAAGCTAGGAATGATAATCTCTGTAAGTAGCAAATTCTGTCTCAGTTTGACAATGAAATCTATTAATATTGGGGGGGACAACACATGTTGGTTGTGAGCAGTAGGCAGGCCGGGTGTCTGCAGAGCAGGCTGCCCCTCCACAGACACCGAGCACTTCTTCGCCTTGGTACTTGGCCCTAACCCTTTTTCCAAGCTTGGTGTGTGGAGGAGTGACCCTGAGCATCAACAGGGGGCAGGAGGGACTGCGACAGCTGAAGAGCTATGGTATTTAATGGGAAAACTACAGCTCACAACCAGCACCACTGCTGGCTGGAATCAATGGCAAATAGCAGACACGAGCAGAGCTACACATAACTGTTAACTGTTAACAACTGTTAACTCATAGTTCTTCAGAATTAGTCAACACTCAGACAATAAAAAATCTCAAATTCAGAGCCACATGCTGCTATCTTCCAAGCTACTGTAGCTGTCATGAGCAATTCTTTTCAATAAAGCTGTTAAAGCTGTAATACTTCTGGCAGTTTCATCTGTCTGGCAGACTGTTAGTTATGTAAAATAAACTTTTAGTTAACTCCTTTGAGTTCTCCCCTACTTTGCCAAGCATGCAAACAGAAACAAAAGGTGACAAGAATTTAAGTGATTCAATTATCTTAAAAGCTAGAGCTATCTGAATGTGCATGTTAAACAATGGATAGCTGCAGCTCAGCCAAAACTATACCAAATGGATTTTTGCCGAAGTAAAGTTCACAGACACATTTCATACATACGAAATGATTACAGTGTCTTTAAAAAGTATCAACACTTGGACTGTCCATTAATGTGAAAAGGGTGTTTTTCTGAACTAGTTGCGCAGGACACATTTTGGCATGTCATATCAGGAAACTACTAATGACATATATATATATATATATATATATATATATATATATATATATATAATATGATGTATATATGCTATAAGGCTGCATTCCACTTAGGGGTGGTCCTGCTACTGTGCATGCTGGTTTCAATGTCACTGTTACTGGGACACTTAATGGAACTGAGCCAGAGCTACTGTTATGAAGTCCACCTGTGTTTCTCTTTGACAAGTCAGAATATCTGCTGTGCAACCAGTCCATTGTGACTTTAATACCTAGAAATGTGAGATGCACCTTCTCCAAGTGTACCTTTAGCTTTAGAAAGTATTGGCTTTACTTCCTCCATCACCTTCCATACCTGGTCAAACAGGTCAGTGCCATCTATCCCAGCTGCCTTCATCAGCTCCTCTTCTCCACCAGGGTGGTAGTCCATGTAGGGGGTCACATTGTAAACCATACCTGAAAACATGCAGAGGAAAAAAAAAGAGCTTATATATATATATATATATATATATATATATATATATATAATATATATATATATATATATATCTATATCTATCTCACAGTCTCAGTGCCCTTTGCTAACAGAAACTGATACCAGCACGGACACTAATATCAGATGATGAAGTTAAAACAATGTAACAAGAGGGATTCTGCGCCAATCACATTAATATTTACTACAGCAGAAAATCCATACAACTGTCAATTTAAAGAGAAAAGAAGTGTCAATGTTTTATTTCCATAGCTTGTCTGCTCAGTGTGCAGCTGAGTAGAGTGACTGAAACTGCTGTTTTTATCAACTGTGTTGGTGAATTAAGGATTTATTAAGGGTTGTTGGGGGTTGTTGGAAATACTGTTGAAAGATGGTTTTGGTGAATTTTATTTGGTTTCTGTCCAGCTTGAAATATGTTTTACGATTATCTGCTAAGTAAAATAACTGGTTTTGTCAATGGAGTCTGGTCTGCCATAGTGCCTGTTGTTCTGGTTTGAGATGCTGGTACTCTAGTGCAACATCTAGTCGCAAGTACACGTTACAGCCCTAGGGCTCGGGAAACCGAGACCGAAATCGTGACACAAAAGTCCACGGTCTCGTGTCGGGGATCCGAGAGACAGAACCACGACACACTAGCTCCCTGGACTGTTGAGCTCTCGTTAAGACAGTGTAACTGCGGCGGTGGCGGCGGCCCATGGGGTGGTAGCGGTGTACGCCTATATCGTATTTCTATTGACAGTAGGTTATTCTAGGTCATTTTCCACCTTATTTTAGTGTTTATTTACTACTTTCATCTGCTCCCTTTCTCTTCTCCCCACACTCACACCTAGCCACACCTGGACCTCTGGTCACTCACGGCAAACACGCCCTCTTTCTGTCTCTCTCTCCCTGTGTGTGTTTCTAATGACTTTCTCCATCAGCAGTACGTTTCATAAACTCACCCGTGATTCAGTTTTCAAGTGCGCCACATGTGGGTCCAAACCGAACATTAGTGAGTGACATCTGCAGTGGTGCGTTCACTGACGCTCCGTAATGTAAGATTTCTGCCGTATCCGCTTAATGTAATATCAGGTAACATCTCTCTCTCTCTGTTTCTCTGCAAAATGGGGAAACTGGGAAAACCGCGGTATGAACCGAACCGTGGCTCAAAAATCGAGGTCTGAACTGAACCGTGGATTTGGTGAATCGTTACACCCCTAATATATATATATATATATATATATATATATATATACACACACACACACACACACACACACACACACACACACACACACACACACACAGAGCTAAAAAGAGCATTATGGGGGTTGCATTATGGAAAGTGTGAGCTCCAGTACTTTTGAAGCATGACACACACAAGGAAGAAGTCAGAATATCTGACAATATAGATTTCTTACTTTTTACAATCAATCATTCATTCATTTTATTGTGTCCAATACTTAAGTGTCTTGCAACTTAGGCTTTTACTGACAAAATAAATGTGTTTGCCTCCAGATAAAATTTCATTTTCAATAGCGCTGCACCCTCCCTCCTAAAGCATTTTGAAACCCTTGTACCTGCTCTCACATGCCTTTGCGGAGTCTGAGGGTTCACTGCTCTGGTCTAGTTGACATTAGTACTGGGCGTCCCCAGAACACACCTCTCTAAATCTCATTGTATTCAAGACAAAGTGGGATCAAGTATCATTAAGCTGACATCAAGCACTCAACGACTGGCTAAATACTGCAGCTACGATGCAAGGCTTGGGCCCCTGTCCTCTCAGACTAGAGCTCATTCAGGCTCACCTCGTATGCAGGTCCAGCAGTCATCTCTTCTGTTGTGTTTCTGCAGCTCTTCCTGGGTAACATCAATCAGGCGCCCTCTGAGCCCGGTCAGATCTTTTCCACTTTTGGAAAACCGAATCCAGTCCATCAGACTGTGGCCGGGCTTCAAGGCCACCTAGGGGCAGAGTCATGTAACAGAGGAAAGGCTGGGTTTTTATTCCCTTCTGGTGACGTGTGAAGGCCCGTTAAGGCCAAATTTAAGACACAGCAGCATCATCTACAGAGTTTGGCTACAGAATATTGCTACAGTAACTGATATATGCTGTTTATTCACTAACAGACAGTCTCTAAATCGCTTCCTAAGTTCTAACCTTTTCTCTTAAAAACAAATGTCCTACTTAAATCATTCAGTTCAGTAAACATAAGCTTTTGATTCACTATGAAACTCTCTTCCCTGAAATCTCTGATTAAATGTTTTTATTTATGTATTTGTGTACTCATGTTATGTCCCTGTATGTGCAGCTATGGTTTTTCTAAAAGTTTGTATATTATCCTATTTTTAATAAATACAAACAAGTAAATTGTATATATTGCTACAGTAACATACCAGTTATTAATGTCTATTATTTCAAATGAACACTATAATGTAACTGAGTTACGTAATCAGGATACAAAACAGGGTAACTGTAATCCATTACAATTACAGAAAAATCTGATTACAGATGCATTTAGTAAAAATGGGGATTATAACTTTAAAACACTTTTTTTTTTAAAATACACAGAGCACATTTTTGATTGTAAAAAAGTTTAACGTTTAATTTAATCTGTTTCCTTTCAAAAGGTTACACTGCTCTGTTGTCTTATAGAATACGCTTGCATCACTACTTATTTTTGACATTTCTCTTTTTATTAACATATTTGGTGTTGAGGTAACCCAGATTTAACGGAAAGTTGTCAATTTATGTAGTGGTGTAGTGGTGACAGGAGAATTCTCTTCTTAAAACATTCCGCAATTTGTATTTATTTTTTTGCCTGTCCCGCAAGGGATAAACACCCTGTGTTATAAACAGTTACATGTAGACTACTCTTGCTGAATTACTGCACCCAAAAATGGGCCAGTAGTCTTTGGTCACTGTGACACTTCTGCTGCCTGACTTCAGTGAGTAAGGATCATTATGGCATTAACATCCACCACAGAGGTGCAGATTTCAATCAATACTGACCCACAGAAAGGTGAGACAACAACATAATGATGTATTTTGAGTGAAATATTCCTTAATCCTTAATCCATCCACTCATTAATCAATTATGTCATGCCTTCCCTATCAGAGGAAAACAATCAGAACACTAGTGAATGAGGCACATCAGAGGGGATGTAGAAATGGGTGTACCCGGTGCTGACTGTAGAATAAGTGAATTAGATTCGGTTAATGACTACATTTTATAACAGGTAACTGGTAACTGTACCCGATTACATTTTACCCTCCCAACCCTGATGATGTTTATTATATTATGCCGAAATAAAGACGAGCAGTGAAGGGTTTAGCCAGACATGAACCTCAGTCATTCTAAGGCAGCTGTAAACTGCCAGGCTTTAGAATGGAGTTCAGTATAGTCTCTACAGGAAGAGAAACCGGGTTTCCTCAGTGTTACCTTGTTCCTCCCGGACTGGCCGGCCGGAGCGACTCGCTGCTGGGAGCTCGGCGCAGGGAACGATTGGGTCGGAATGTTCAACATGTTGTGAACGTTTCGCAGGCAGCTCCAGTTTCCGAGAAAGCCTATTTAACCAACGGCAGGTCAACACAATAACATATGAACGACAGTCGTTCAGTCACACTGGCTGCTAGCTAGGTGTTACAGAAACAAGCTCCTTCCTTATTGAGACACATATCTGTTGAAACTGAGTTGAGCAATGCCGCTTAGCTAAAGGCTAAGCTAGGTTGAGCAAGCCACATTACGCGCCGCCTCCTTACTGACTAATGGCAGCAGGTTTCATACCGCCACATTCAAGTTGTAGTGCAGTATCGTTCGTCTTGTAAATAAAGCAATTAACAAGCACATTCATAAGCTTTTCACTGTCTAGCTAGTGGTTAATTACGAGCTCCTGCCTTTGGTTCCGCCACCATGTAAAGACTACAATAATTGTCGCACACTGTGACGACAACGTCAACAATTGGTGTCATCAAGTTGCGACTCCGCTGCCCTCTACTGTTCGTAGCTTACATTGCAAATAATGCCAGTATTTACAAACGCACCAAGAAACAACTTACAGTAATGACAGTTCCGAAAAGGATGTGGGGCTGTTTTTTCACAACGCCATTTTGCTATGCCATAGCACAGGCTATTACACTTAGTAATAACCTGGATAATGGCTACATTACGTTCAGGTGTGTCACTTCCAAGGCTCCAGTGGACTAATTGTGAACTAGAGACAATTAAATGGTCATAGTTAATAGTATTTAATACACCTGTGCTGTTAAGTTAATTCAAAGTGACAGAAAAATGCCAATAACCTACCTGAAATGAGTCTGTTGAAAAAAGTGGTGACAGAGGAAGCACCGTTAGATTCGCTGTCAGTGTCATCACTGTCATCCTCTTCTGAATCTCTCTGGGTTTCACCTGACATCGTGGAAACATGGCATCTCACACAGCTTAGGTGTAGTGTTTGTTTACAGTGTAGTGAAGTGACCACTGACTTCCATCGCTGCCACTGAAGGGTTTGCTTTTGAAAGGCTAATCTGCTAAGAGGATTCAAGGAGAAGAGTTATCTGACTTCAAAATAAAAGTCCATGTGTACCTTGTTAAGACATGAAAGAACTTTATTGTGATGGTGATGAACTGAAAGGAGTTTTATTTGGAGGAGGTATATATATCTATTGGACCTTTTTCAGGGCACATATTTTGACTTGTCAATGCATAAAATACACAGATGATGATGTTGTTTCATTATAAGTTTCCCAGTAAGCCATTTCAGTGATCCAGTATGTGCAATACCAGAGCCCTGGTCATTATTAATGTTATTAATTACAGCAGTGCTTTTCCTGCTTGGAAAACGGTCTATGCACAAATCATGCAATCAGACAGTGGAATGGATGGAAGTCTTTGTTACTGCGTGGATGTTCTACTGCTATATGCAAGATATTCAGACAAAACAATGTAAACATTTGAACAACTTAAACTTATGAACTTAATATGAGAAAACAGAGAAACTTTGTCATTATTTTAAGATACCAAGTTATTATTTTGAGATATTAAGTCAATATTTGTCATGGTTCAGTCATTTTAGTGTGTTTAACTTCTTAGTAATTATTAGTTTGTGCGTTTCCTGTTTTATTTTGTACTGTCCTTTCCCGCTCGTATCAGATCCCTTCACTTCCTGCCCTTGTGTGTTTCCCTGTTGTAATAGTTTGCCCCGCCCTAATCACCTGCACCTGTGTAGTGTATAGTCTCTGTGTTTCCTCCCTTCTGTGCCAGTCCGTCTTTGTCTGTTTAGTCAAGCGTTCCAGCATTCTCTCTCGTCTTTGCCCTTTGGACTCGTTTGCCTGTTTTTGGCATTACCCATTTAGTGAACTCTGCTACTAAACAAACTGATTTATTTACTGAATGTGCAATTGAGTCCAGTGTTCTTGGCCTGGTCTTAACAATATTTGGAGAAAGTTTCTCATTATAATGTTGTATCTTGTCGTTTTTTTCATCACATTGGGGGAAATGGGCTTCCATACCTCAAGCTTCCATCAAAGTTACAATCAAGTTACATAGCTTTGTAATTTGGATTTATTTGGCAGCGTTACTTAAATTGCACAATAGATAAATAACAGGATTACACAAACAATGAAAAAAACAGAACACAATAAGTTAAGACAAAATACAAACAAATCTTATAAAAAGAAATAAAATCCAGTATCAACTTGTACAGTGTGATGTAGAAACTTGAAGCCACCAGTGCACATCCACTGAGAATAGACTTTACAGTGAAGTAGGAGACTTCCTGCTGGATCTTGTGTCCAGCAGGAAACCTTTAGAAACAACATTTGCATGTTCACAGATTCTGGAAGTTTAAATGAGGTAGAAGGAGGAGATGCCTGAGGTAGCTGCTTGGAATAAAAGGTCCAGTGTGTAATATTAAGGAGGATCTATTGGCAGAAATGGAATATAATATTCATAGGTATTTTTTATTAGTATATAATCATGTCATCTTCATTTTTGCGAACTGGCAGCAGTCATTTCTGTTGTCAATAAGATTGTATTTGAAAATAAAATTTTATCTGAAAAACTGTGCCCATGTTGACCAGCAAAACTTTGAGCCTCTTTAGGAATATTTATCAGAGCACTGGGAACTGTTTCATTGTTCAGTTTGGGAGCTACAGACATCCTCTCTTTTTGCTTCATTCACTTATTCACCATTTTAAAAGTTTTTATCGGTCATTGTATCTTTGGTTGTGCTGATATTCTGCTTGTTTTCCACTGCCACAATCCCAAAGAACCCCACGTGGATCAGTAAGGATTACATATAACAGCAGCAGGTTATTCTGTGCAGATCCCTGCAGGTGGCAGCAAAGATCAACACTCAATGGCTTACAGCATTGTTCTGGTTTTGTTGGTATTGATGGGTGTTTTGTTGTCTTCCATAACGTGAGCATTGATGAGCCAGCTCTCAGTTCTGTCCTGTTGCTGTTAAAGTGAATTTCACACAGCTAAGTGCGCTGACAGTGAATGTAAAAGTGTATTTTTGTTGCTTCCTTTAAGTGCTGTAGCCTACCTCTATCCTCCTCTTGCCTTCTCTCATATTCTACTTATTTTCCTCACTCTCTTTTTATCACTCCACCCAACTTTTTTCCTCTCTTCCCATAGATCCAGAGGGGCAGATAATTATAATTTCAAAACCATTTGCCAGATCATTACCAGCTAATCCCGTGTTTGGTCTGATGAGTCACGCGCCTCATTTGCCACGGTGCTAGGCAGCTTGGGGCCCTTTCACAAACACCGGCCGAGGACCACTGGCTTGCCCTGTGGGGCCACCAGACCGCTGGGGGTGGGGTGTTCCTCTGGAACAAGCAGGGATCAAAGACCCAGCAGAGAGGAAATTAGAGGACAAGTGTGAGTCTGGACAAATTTTTAATTATTGTTTGTAAAAACTGTATCCACTATCCACTATGTCATCATTATCTTGTGTAAAGCAGTCGTGGAGGAGCCCTTTCATTCTTATCCCCTTGCCTTCCCTCTGTTCATGTAATCTACACCAGTGTTCACTGTTCACCAGATGTACACTACAAAATTGCTCACTCCACTCTATCCCTCTTCAGCAATAAAAAGGAGATTGATAAGGTAGTGCTGCATCATCAAAAATTAGTCTATTGAATTATTGTAGATAGAATATATTGATTAAAAAGAATTAGATGGATTGTTTTTAACCCAAATCTTTATTTTAATTGAAATTAATTACTCGACTGATTTATTGATTGATTTGACAGTTTGATGTTGCAACTAATCATTAAGTTGTAGCTCTAAATGTATTTATATTCTATACTGTAACCTCTGGCATATTGTTTTGTGTGTTGTGCGCTGTGTTTAAAAACAAACTTAAGGTTTACAAGCAGCATATTGCATACAATGTACATAAAATCAGAGGAAATATGAGAAAACTAGACCAACCATAAAAGAAAAACAGAAGAATATATATATATATGCAAGCCAGTTGTTATGCTATGTTCAAGAGAGAGTTGGCTCCTTTAAGTGAATGATGGGGGCCAATTTCTTTTTTTTTTTTCTTTTAGAAAAAATCAAGATGATGATAGGATGATCCTATAGTATATTTGTTAAATACAATCTAGAAACCTTTGGTAAGAACATCAAGACCCAAGCCTGGTGAGACTTATATATTGCGCCAGTCGCCAACCTACAAAACAAAGTTCAATATAAATTAAACGTTCAGTGTGTTATGTCTAACCACTACTGTTTGATGTTCTTATATTATTTATGGTTTTTGTACCAAAGAAATGTAAACTTGTGGTAATCAGGAAATTATAAGGTGAATTCTTGAATAATTTAGGTGATATATGTGCACACATACCAATCATAAGTCAAAATGTTGCTAAATTTTGCTGAATTATAAAAGCCAGAAGTGGTAATATATGTATTTAATATATCTTTGGGTCAAATGATCTGGCATCACTAATTAGGGCACATGAGCAATAAAAAGGGGATAGATAAGATAGTAGTGCTGTATTATGTAAAAATAAATCCTCACATTTTGCTAAAATAAGTTTGAAAAAATCTATATATATTATAAAAATAGCTAATAATAGTAATAATAATAATAATAATAACACGTAAGCTTGTTTTTGTTGCTTAGAGTGGTAGAGCTAGTGATGTTTGTGAGTCCACTCCCTTAAGTGAACGATGGGAGCCGATTTCTTTTTTGCTTGAGAAAGACAGAATAAGTGGATGATCCTGTACTGTATTTGTTAAATACAATCTACAAATGTTTTACTTTGATAATAACATGAAGACCAAAGCATAGTGAGACTTTTGTATGTTGTGCCGGTCGCCAACATAAAAAACATAATTCAATATAAATCAGACATTTAATGTACGTATAATTGTGTTTGATGTTTTACATTATTTAAGGTTCTTATACCAAACATAATGTAAATGTATGGTATTCTGGAAATTATAAGGTTATGGTCTGAATAATTTAATAATAATTTTAAAAAACACATTGTTACAAAATGCTTCACATATTGGATAAAATACACATACAAATACAAGTATGCAAACATACATACATATAGACAAAGATTAAAGCCTACAACCACAATAAACAAAGCTTCAGAACAGAAGTGAGAGAGAGAGGGAAGACTAAGCAAATAAAGTAAAAAATAGATACATAAAAATAAACAACAAATGAATATATGTAAGGAGAAAACACAAGATATTGCTCCACTGAATTTGGCACATGTGGGCGCCATCCATGGCACCACAGGGTCTGAATATAACAACTGTCATGCCTCCATGTTTTCCTCTCATCTGCTGGCCCCAAAGGCAAGGATAAGACTCATTTCTGCTAAATCTGTGCCCACATGATTCTCAAGTAGGAGCTCATGGCGGCTCAGCTTTTACATTCATTTCAGCAACAGGTTGCTACAAATGTTTTAGTATTACAACCAGTACTGCAGTGGGATTACTGTATGCAGTTATACAGTACACATACAGATTACAGCTGCATCACTATATGCAAGAGATTGAGTGTTGGTTTCTCCTGATTTCATTTTTTTACGTATGTAAAAGTAGCAATACTAAGTGTGTACACTTATATTTACACTGTAAGTAAGAGGACAACAGTATTTGCGTGAAAGGCCAAAGAGCTCAATTTTATTTCGGACTTTGGACGTTGGATTTTATGACGTGGACACAGGAAAGGTTTTTTTCTACCGACTCTTCCGTGAAGGTCTTGTTTGTGCAAGCACCACTGGACAGTGGAACCTGTTTAGGATGATGCTGCCTTTAGAGTGCGCACAAAGTTCAATAAGTTTACATTTCATAATTGACAAAACTGGGCGGGATTTATGAGCTAGTAAGCATCATTTTAGCAATACTGCATCAAACCTTAAAAAACAAGCGACTCAAAAAACATTTTGAACTAACTGAAATTAAATAGAAAGTTTATTTAAAAATGTCTTGCAAAACCGGGGCACCGTTTTAGATTATGAGAAGTAATTAATGAGAAATAGGGATCCTACATATTTAAAGAGCCGTTTTATCTCACAAAAAATAGAACAGCATAATCAGTGGATTTTTTTAAATTGAATTCAAATTGAACCTTATAGCGGGCCATATTTGGCTTTGGCCACCCCTTCATTGGACCTTAATGTCCATCTGTTTCTTCCTCTACGTGTTCAAGTCTTGTTGCCAGAGTGTTCTCATAAACAGTCACATCCAGTGGACTGTTTGCTGTTGTTGTTGACAGTTATTTCCCAGCGGCACACTGGTTGTCAATGCGTATGCGCTGCCATATGGTTGTTATGTGTGGCATACCAGCCGTGATTTCTTCAGTGGGTCAGTTGACCAGCTGGAGTTTCCATGGCAACGGCTGAGGGGTTTGGATGAACAGCCGGCTATGGCAGCCATTTTGTTTGATGCGCTAAAGACTTTTTTGTGTCACCCAACTTTGTCAGTAATGGCCAAACAACTGCAAATCAGCTGTTAGAGTTTGTGTGCAAAAGTATGTAAATTCATCTGTCACATCAAAGTCTTGATTAATGTACAAGCCAAGATATTCTGTCATCAGTATGCAACATCAGACTTGTGCACTGTATATATATAAAGCTGCATTGATTTACTTTTTTGGCCACAAAGGTGAAGCAGTAAAAGCTGAAAACACAACACCTAATGTATAGAGTGATTGCCTATTTTTGTAGGCCAACCTGGAAGGAAGCATCTTCCTTTTCCTTAGAGAAAATGTTCCAATCTGTGATTAAATCTTGTAAATAAAATCTGCAAGTTAAAAAGTTTGAGTTGAAATAGTTTGCAAGAGTGCAAGTGTAAACACAACCAGGCTGTAAAGTCTGCACTTGTTAGCGGGTGCCTTTTTAATGACACGTAAAAGCTCCAAAATTCCCAGGTGGGGTATTTACTGACGTGTTTTATGTCTTAGCAGGGGAATATTTTCTCTCTCTTTAGCTTCTGTTTTGCTTTTGTTAGATACACCCCTGTGTTTACCAGCTAGCTGCTAACTTTGCATCTCTGCTGTTTGGTTCTGAATAAATAGCATATAATATTATATTGATACAATAGTATAATTAAATGCAGCTTTTAAATATCCTCTGTCATTTCAGGGTAATGACAGAGGACTTTACTCAACAGTATGTAATACATCCTCCTTCATCCAGCCTTTAGGAGCAGCAGCTAAAAACATGTAACTTATTTCATTTCAGTTGGTAGTTTTCAGGTCCAGTGATTTCTTAATACTCTCCAGATAGATTCTTTGTGAGAGGTGAACTCTCTGAACAGGCACTCCTTCCCAGCCTCCTACTGGCTGTCTTGCTGACCCCAGCTTCCCCTCTGACCCCATCTGATTCTGCTCAACCCAATTGGCTGTGTCTAATTCAGATCCATGTTCAGAGCAGGTCGGCAGCCAATAAATCACTCCGACAACTCAGACAATTTTGTAGTTTTTTTAATTGAAATTATTTTCTCAATGTTTCATATAATTAAATATTTGCAGCGTGCCTTTAATGATTTGAGCTTATCTTAAATAAATTAAAGTAAGAGTTTTGTCCATTTGTGAATATGTAAAATAAAGATCATTTCAACAGTCACAGCAGTTTAGCTTGCAGTTTATAAATGACATGGAATGCTGTGTATCTCTGGCTTCATCAGTCAAACAGCATCTAAAGGCCAAGAATGTGTCTACGTGTGTCTCCTGAGACCCAGAGATGTCAGTGCAACCTAAGCGCCGCAGCAGTTCACCATGGAGGGGAGGAAGAGCAGGAATGGCACTGTCAGTCAGCGTGAGGGCAACATGGGAGACCCTGTGGAGGAACTCTCAGCAGGACAAAACCAACTGAGAGCCCATTAGACCCGTGGCAGGGCACAGCCTGCCTGTCAAAGCAGGCTTCTGTTTCAAAAATGTCCTCAGGGTGACGAGTTTAGCGCCGGCTGACACTGTAAAAATATCCTGAGGTGAAAGTGTTTGACTGTAGCTCTTCCACTTCCGGCAGAGCTTAAAAAATTGAATAATAATGAGGAAATAAGAATCATTCTAACAAGCCTAAATGGCAGAATGTTACAGAGCAATAAGAGCAAAATCAAACAATATATGTAAACTGTATATCACAGCTTACAAACATATTTTCTAGCATGTTAAAATTCTATCAATTCTTGTATTTGGTATTTTTCCTTCTTCTTCTTCTTCTAGTTCTGCAATATTATTGGGGCGTCTTGCATGCTCAGCTCTTTTCAGATCTACCCAACGATTTCAATGATGTTTAAGTCAGGGGACTGTGAGTGCCATTCCAAAACCTTCAGCTTGCATCTCTTGAGGTAGCCTGTGGTGGATTCTGAGGTAAATTTAGGATCATTATCCTTCCTCTTTTCAGCTGCAGCTTTTTTTTTTTTTTTTTTTTTTTTTACAGATGTTGTGATGTTTCTTTCAGATTTTACTGGTATTTAGTGAAATCCATTCTTCCCTCCAATTGTGCAATGTTTCCTGTGCCACTGGCTGTAACACAACCCAAAAGCATTATAGATCCACCCCCATGTTTAACAGTGAACTGAACTGATAATGAATTCATTAAAATAAAAATAAAAAACTAATGAAAAATATGAAGGGAAAAAAAAACACTGGATAAAAATCTGGAAAGATCCAATGCAGGTTTATGGAAATATATCCATATCATATAAAAATAAAAATAAAAATATTCCAGTGAAACTATTAAGACATTCTATATTTTTCACAGTTTGATTTCACAGGAAGCTCCTAAATGACTTTTTCAACTGCTACCATAATAATTTCACAAAATGTTGTGGAGACTAAATGTTGTAAAAAGTCCACCCCTTTTCCAAACTCACCAGCACCATTGTTCAAGACATGTACCCGGCAACTGCAAGGTTACCACTTCTAATCCAGGGTTTATTAATGTGTGGTCTCTCTCTACTGTCTCTTGTGAACTCTCCTAACACACAGGTTGACTCAAACTTGTTATGTCCAAACGATGTGCTTGGACCCTGCTTTCTGTCGCTTGCGGCTATATTTGACCATGTTTTTTACTTTTCCTGTTGGGTTTCACCACAGCTGCCCTGTTAGGTCCAGTCTCTTTATAAATAGTTTTAGATCAGTGTTCATTAGTCTTGAGCACCAACAATAAGCAGAAGACAGTGGAGCTGACACTAAATACTGTCCTCCATAATTAGTCTGACCTGTGATAGCTTCTTAAATGTTCTGCACTTGTGGTAATTAATGGAAGGTAGCATGCTCAGACTAATTGCTTCGTGCCTTGTCACTGACAGTCCTAATAAAGTAGAACAGGGTTCATTAATTACTGCTTACTGGGTGCTAATGATATCACATGCAGCCCTGGGAGGTCAGGTCAGACAGTCTAATCACCGTTGGACAGGTAAAGGTCTACTTTTGGCAGAGTCTACTCTCAAATGAAACAACTCTGCCTGGTTGAAAGTTTCAGCAAAAAGAGTTTTCATGTGGCCACCACTGTTCAACTTGCTTGTTTTAACGTCACATGCTGATATTCAGATGAGGGCCAGGCCAGAGCCCTGTTAGGGCCGTAGGCAGGATTTGGAACCTCATTTCTGTCCAACTTTAATTTAAAAACAATTTAACTGAAGGTCCAGTGTTTAACATTTAGGAGGATCTATTGTCAGCAATGGTATATGATATTCATAGATATGTTTTAATTCTCTCTTCAAATTCAGTGGAGCAATATCTTGTGTTTTCTCCTTACATATATTCATTTGTTGTTTATTTTTATGTATCTATTTTGTACTTTATTTGCTTAGTCTCCCGTCTCTCTCTCTCTCTCTCTCTGTCTCTCTGTCTCTCTCACTCACCCCAACTGGTCGAGGCAGGCGGCCACAGACCTAGAGCCGAGGTCTGTCCGAGGTTTCTGCCTCTTGCCGCCGTCGCCAAGGTCTTGCTCATGGTGGTACTGTTGGGTCTCTGTAAATGTTATAAGGAGTTCGGTCTAGACCTGCTCTATTTGAAAAGTGTCCTGAGATAACTTCTGTTATGAATTGGTGCTATACAAATAAAATTTAATTTAATTTAATTTAATTTAATTAGTGAATAAGAGCGGGTCCTCTTCTATGGAGGCCGCCATGTTGAACCACCATGTTTCTACAGTAGCCCAGAACCACTGACAGTAATGGACAGAGCTTCCGGGAAGTGAACGGGAAGTGTATTAAAACATGCATTCTATGTAAAGGCCAGCAGGGGGAGGTTCATTGGCTGCAATAACACACCAATCCCTTTCACTCTTATGGAGAATGAGCCGACTTGTCACTTCATTCATGAGCTCAGTAAACGGTTTCCTAATGAGTTAATAATCACCAGTTATAAGTCTTCTTCAGTACATTATGATGTTCATTTTGTAAATTATAATATTTTAATTAAAGTAGACAATAAAGCAGGGTGTGCTTTTTGGCGGGGCTACCTTATGATGGACAGGTCATTCTCAGCGAGTCTGTTCAGTGCAGCGCACCAAACTCAACTCAAACTGAATTTGACAAATGTCCCATTCTAAAGTAATGAAAACACAATGATTCCTAAATTGAGGAATATTATACCCACCTAAATAGTGAATGAATGCAACTGCAGGAAGTTTGTGTTTTTTTTAGATTATTTCCTGTTGCATCAGAGAGGAGTTTTCCTGATATTTTTAGCTGCTAAGATGCTGAGATATACAGTAGGTCTACTGTATATATATTTATATTATTTGTTTTTTTTAAGTATATTTTTTGGGGCTTTTATTGCCTTTATTGTAGTGACAGCTGAAGACAGACAGGAAAGGGGGGCAGAGAGAGAGGGGATGACACGCAGCAAAGGGCCACAGGTCGGATTCAAACCCTGGGCCGCTGCAGCAAGGACTCAGCCTCAGTACACAGGTCGCCAGCTCTACCCACTGAGCTAACCGGGCGCCCTACTGCGTATATTTTTAAAGTTTTCTTGCACCCCTTAAAATTAAGAAGGCCTTGCGACCACCTGTTAAGCGTTGGCAACCCCAGTGCCTAACCTGCTGCTCTTACACTGGTTATAAAGTAATCATCAGGCCATTACATTTATTTCAACTTTGTATTATTAACAATGCATCTGACACACCAAGTTATATGCCCATCAACCATGGCATTTCTTTATTTTATTATTCTGTGATTATCATATCCTTTTTATGACCTGAAGACATAAAACGACATATAAAGTGTTACTAAATGACTGCAGTCATACAGGAGTTGGAGTTCACTCGTAACTGTGGCAAGAGGAACAACTATTTCTCCACATGTAGCACACTACTTTAATCCCTTTCCTTTTGTTAGAGATGCCTCATACCACAGTTTTTCTCAGTAATAAATCCTGTTTGGCCCCGATCACATTGGGGGCCCGTGTTTACCAACAAGTGATGGTGAAATTTCCCACCTTTGGAAGGTAAATATGTACTCTCCCACACTTTGCTATCACAGAGTGAGATAAAGAGAGGTAAAGAGAGACTGATAATGACTTCGAGACAGAGAGGCCAAATTTGGGGTGTAAACAGTGGTTGAATAAGCTGACAGTGTGAGCACAGCTGATAGTGTTTAAGTCACGCTGTCTCCCCTTCGTAGGTCCCGCATTGTTCTCTGCTGCCTCTGGCTGTGTTTTACAGCATAATTAGAGCTTATTTCACTTGAAAACACCCACGTGCTATACATTCCCATCTGTTTGGTTCGCACCTCCTCCCTCATCCACAAGCTGGAAGAGATGTGGGTGATTTTCATGTGATTTTACTTTTGTGAAGCCATAAATCAATAGTCTTACATGTTCAAATTCTTTGACTATGTCTATGCTTTGTTTCTCGACAGGAATGATCACACAAGTACAGTGGTGTTTCAACCTATAGCTGTTTCAGCAAAGCTTTTGAATGTGCAGTTCTCAACATCCAGTGGCCTCTTTCAGGGAAAAAACTCCCCCAGCCCACACAGGCAATTTACATATCTGGTTTGTCTAAGATGAACTGAAGTGTGTGGTTAGTGTAACCAGTGATCTATGGGGAGTACAGGGCAAACACATCACAGCAGAGGACGCGATGAGTCAAAGTTTTTCTCCACTGATTGCCTCACATGGCATCAAACATCCCAGCAAAATATAAAAAAGATATTTAAAGGAGCAGTGTGTAGGATGTCTAATGGTGAAAAGTTACAGATTGCAACGAAGTGAACGTGTCTGTATTTGACGTTCCGACTAGGGAATAAGAATGGGCTGTGTGTAGGCCGTACTACGGTGGCTGCAAAACTCGTGAAAAATGCTTCAATCCCTATCTACAGCCAGCGTTTGGTTTGTCCATCCTGGGCTACTGTAGAAACACGGAAGGCAACCTGTGCTGTCTGTAGATACAAACGTCTCATTCAAACGAACAATTCCTACTTTCACGTTATTATACACTAATGAAACCATATCTATGAATATTATATTCCATTTCTGACAATAGATCCTCCTAAGTGTTACACACTGGAACTGGGCAGTCTGATCTTAGACCTCAGTGGTATACAAGTCTAAAATGTCATTGCCTTCCCAAATGACTGATCTAACGATTTTATTGCCAGGTCATTGTTTGTCATTGTTCTTCAAAAAATATTACAAATTAGCACTACAAAAAATATTCATATGACCATTTCCTTATTTGCAACCACAATGTTCAAGGTCTGGATGGGTTTTGGCACCTAAAACTGCTCAACCCGATCTGACAACCCGGTTTTACAATCTTTTTCTAAACCTAACCAAGTACTTTTTGTGTTTCAAGCTAACCAAACTACGGCTGTTTTCTAGCGTTTACCAGGCAAACTTTATTTGGAAAGTGTAACTAGACGCTGCATATTCAATGTGGCTAACTTGACTATGGAGCCCTAACTGAAGTGATAATGTGTCATGGTTAAAAGAAACCATGTTGGGCATTGTGAAGCGGGAAAATGAACAGTAGACACTTTGTTGACCCCACCCTTACAACTCAACCTCTTCCATTTGAAAGAACTGACAGACAACAATGGGACAGTCTGACTAGAACACTAAAACATCCACCTTTACTTAAATAAGACAGTTATTGTTTCTAAAACTACAAGAGGGACGAGGGCACTTCTCTAGAAAAGTTCCACAGAATAAAAAACTCGTGCTGCATTGATTTACATTGGCTGCCAGAAGAATGCATCTGTCCTGTGTGAGTTGTCCTCCACCAAACTGTTGGCAGTCCCATAATCACAACACAAACATGGCCTCAGAGGTCAGCAAATTGGATGACGTGGCCTAAATCCAGTCTTCAGAGCCAGGCAAATGAGACCAGCCGGTCCTCGTGGAAGTGCATATGCTGGATGGGTTGAGACTATCATCCCTTGATAAAAGAGTGTACTCAAAACATTAAAACATCATCATCTCGCCATCCACAGGATTCTCTGAGGGATGCAGGGACAAGGTATTAGCTTCATACCATACAAGATCACTTGTCTTATTAAATATCTGCAAGTTTCGGGGAACCAAAAGTCAAGTCAACCATTTTTTAATGCTAAAGACCTGCAAAGAGTTTTTGAGAGAACTAAAATTAAAGGGCAAAACTTGCATGACCAGCATGCCTCCAATTAAACATAGGTTTACAAATAAAAATACAGCAGCCCGTGTTTGTTGGTTGTTTTTTTAATCTACAATTAGGGTATCCCTCCTCATTGAGACAGCTACAAGACAAAGCCTAAAAAGAAAAGTACGGAAGCCAGGATGTGCCGAGCTAGGGTCAGAAAAAAAGTTAGGATGTTTTAATGGTTTAGAAAATAACATCTTCACACACAGCCTAATTTGACACACAGCAACAGAATTCATTTAAACGTCACTTTATACCAGGGATATGTTTTATGTGTTTAAAAAACAAATATTTAGTGTCCCAACCCTAATGCCAGTAAAACAAAGATATTGATTGACTCTGCCAAACAGGAAGGAATTATGATTCTTGTTTGTTAGGAGCAAAAGAGGAAATAGTGGGATGTTGTGAGAGAGTGACAAAGGAAGGAAGTCGAGGTGGACGGATGGGTCAACAAAATGTGGGGCTTTACAGGTTTTGTCATCAGGCATTTGTCCCCAAGGGCTAACCTTGCATGGCAGCCATAGCAACCCGTTTTCACTGTTTTTTTTTCTCAATTAACTCTTTTATATCGTCCAAACTAGCATTGGTGATTGTGGAAAAACTGTGGAAAAACTAACAAAGACAGTTTTGATGAGTTTTTATTTAGTTTCAGTCTGATGTGAAGGGTGTTTTATAAGTGAGATAATAGCCGTGAGCCCATTGTTTTGGTCTGAGATTCTCATGCTCTACTGCGACAACTAGTGGCAAGCAAATATTGTATATGGACAGTCAAATAGAGCGAAGAAGAGAATCCACTTCAATCCCAAACATATCAATTTGGGATTGGTTCAAACTGAGCCATACTGGTTGATCCCTAGTTGATCAGCACCTGTATCTGAGTGTTTAAGGCTGGTCTGGAATCAGTTCGCTGATGTGGCAGAGTGCCAACATGCCGAATTAACCATCTGGCATCTTTCAGAGAAAAAGCTCGTCTTCATCATCCAACATCCCCCTGGCTCCATCATCTTCCCGTTTTCTCCATTATGTTCTGTGCTGTAAATGTCAATATCAAGGAGGGTTGACAGATGATTTCAGTTACCACCCCCCCGCCCAACACACACACACATGCACACACAATAGCACATCAATAGCAAACCCATGCTTTACTAATCAGCTTAGCATTCTCTTGCTCTGTCTCTCACCCCACTTGTAGTGTAGGATTGATATCTGATTATGTCAGGTCACTCATCCAGATGGACCCACGTTCAGACACACACCCACCCCACCCTACACCACACCTGACCTCTGACCTCCTGTGGTGTTGCCTTGGAAACCTGTTCTGTGGAGACGAGGAGGGCAGGGATGGAGAGGTGGGGAGAACCCACGAGGAAGAGGAAGGGATGGGGGAGGTAGGGGGGGAGGTATCTGTGTTTGGTATTCCAGGCCAATCTCATGGCTGGTTAAGCTCCATGAATAGAGAGTGAGCTGGCCGTGAACATCTCAACCCCCCCTCTTCCTCTCTCATCCCTCTCTGTCTCTTCTCTGTGTCTTTCCTTGCACACTCCACCTCTTTCATACTCCTCTGTCTGTTCTCTTTCTCTCCTTCTTTTCTCTGCTCTGGTGCCAGACAGATGGTTCAGAACACAAACATTTGAAGTTCAGAGAGCATCCTTTACCACCCTAATAAATAAACTGGAGGAAGCGGGAGATTTTGTAAATAAGACATGTTCTTTGTGAGTACAGATGCACTTATCCATTGTAATACCGGCTCCTTAACAATTTTTAAACTCTCACACTCTTAAGAAAAAGGTTACCATTATTTGCATTTTGAGGGTGTTGGAGCAGCTACAGAACCCATTTTGGTGCTGTTAAAGGAATATTCTAGTATATTACAACTTATTTTTGTAGTTTTGGCTGTCATTGCTGTTGGTCATAATAACTTTTAACTCGCCAAAATAATTACTCATATCTGGGAAGATGACAAAATTCAGTCCAATGTCTGAGATGATCAGAGAGGTTGTAAACAAGCCAACTGTGTATCTATAGATTATCTAAATCAGTTCTCATTTGGGGATACGTGTACCCCAGTGGGTACTCATGTAGTTGCCAGGGTCTACATGGAAGGATTGTTTTATATGAAAACAAGACTAAGGCTATGTTCACACTGGAAACCTTAGCGCTCAATTCTGATTTATTGGTCAGATCTGATTTTTGGGGAGGTTTTTAGTTTGGCTGTTCACAAATGTGGCCCATATCTGATTCCAGTGTCAACAGGTGACAGCCCTGAAATGATCCACATGACGAATGTCAATCTAAAGTGACATCAAAGTCACATGAATTCTTATATGACTGTTAGGTCACATTGCAAAATAAAAAAAACCTGTATCTGATTTTACCATATAAAAATGGCCGAAATCAAAATTGAAAAGATCAAATTGAATAAAACAGACCTCTGACTTCTGGGTGTGCTAGATGAAAAAAGAACACATTTGGGACATTTAGGTGTTGATGAGGGGATACGTCAAACCAAAGAGGGAGGGATTGACTGATCTTAACCATTTTATTTGGTTAACTCAAACTTTTTCCCACTTTAAATTCCTCCCTCAAGTTTTTCTATTTTTGATATATTCTGTATTACTCAACAGAGAAACACAGGCGTTGTATTTTAATAGTATCCTAACTTTGTATCTGAGATCAACTTTCTCCATCAACTTTGCAGAATGATATAAGTATTATAATACTTATTAACCTTGGTCACTGTTGCTATGATGAAAAGCCGTAAGGTGGAAATCAGAATACTTCATTGTTACAATTTGGAACAAAACATGAGCGTGACCCAGAATCCAAACGTGAACTGATTTCAGTTGTTGACTGTTATGTCAGGTTTTGAAAGGGTAATCTTTGTGGAAATAACAATAGCATGGGGGTATTTCCTATATGCACACTGAGAGTCACAGTTAACTTCTCTCTTTGTATTTAATGTCAATGTCCTTTTGTCTTTTATGAAAGAACCACATGTCGTCTGGTAACATTTCTAAGTGCTGACTGTTGCTTGTAGCTAGGAGGTCCAACCTGCCCATCCAAAATTTGAAGTGCTCCAACACAGAAAACTAACTATTACATTTTTCTTACTTCCAGAAACATCATCATCAAAACATCATACAGGATTTAATTGGAGTCAACTAATATTTTCTCATTAACTTGACATAAAAATATTTATTTCTATTTAATCATCATTTGTTTGTATTGTTCATCAGTATGACCGAACACCTGTTGGCTAAACTTAATATCTTGGGCTTTTTGAACACGTTTTATCGAGTTCAGTTAACTTAACTCAGTGGACTCAGCAGACATTTTGGCATGTCATAGCAGGAAACTCACAGGTGTATTAATGATTGCTTCTTGAGGTTCATGAGGTTCTCATGGATCCTGGTGGAGCCTCCTGCCATGGCCCTGCTTGACTCCCATTGCTAATATTACTGATATTATTGTTATTATTATTATTATTATTATTATTATTACTACAGATACTATTATTACTATAATCACTGCTCATTGTCCCCCATCGTTGTCATCGTCGTCGCCATAATCTTCTTCATGTTCATCATCATCAGTCACTACTATTAGTGTAGTTGTTGCACCTTTGTCTGTCTGTCTGTCTCTCTCTCTCTCTCTCTCTCTCTCTCTCTCTCTCTCTCTCTCTCACACACACACACACACACCAACTGGTCGAGACATACGACCACCCACCTAGAGCCGAAGGGTCTGTCCTAGGTTTCTGCTTTTTAACAGGCAGTTTTTCCTTGCCCAACAGTTCCACCATGAGCAAGCACTTGTCGCCAAGGTCTTGCTCATGGTGGTACTGTTGGGTCTCTGTGAATAATGTTATAAAGAGTTCAGTCTAGACCTGCTCTATTTGAAAAGTGTCCTGAGATAACTTCTGTTATGAATTGGTGCTATACAAATAAAATTGAATTGAATTGAATTGCATTCCACTTAGGGGAAGTCCTACTACTGTGTATGCTGGTTTCAGTGTCACTGTTACTGGGACACTTAATGGAACTGAACAGTCATTACTATTATGTCCACCTGTGTTCTTCTGGTTTTGACAAGTTGAAATGTCTGATGTGCTACTAGTCCATTGGTTTTACAACTCAAATGAGACTTTAACTAATTGTTCAACTTACGTTCAGCTAACTCACATTTGTAAGGCAGCCAATGAACATTTTTAAGGTGAACCATCTCAAAAATATTGTGAAACAAATAAGTGAAATAACTGAAACAAGACCCAAATTCCCTTACAGAGGCAGAACAAAGGTTCTCTGTAGCACTATACAGAACTGGTTTGACACATGGTGATGCAAAGAATGCTTTAAGAAACCTATAATTGATCCAAATTAGTATTATTAAAACATTTAGTAAAACCACAATGGCTCATTTATTGTGACTTCCCAATGGTTTTTTTTTTGTTGTTGTTGTATGTTAACCTGCCACTCCACTAACCACGGCACCCTGTAGAAACCCTCCTTCCTCTGTGTGTAATTTCTGTAGAAGAATGATGACTTTCACATGTGTGGGCGATCTATTCTCTGAATCTAATTAGATTTACTCACAAATGTTGTGCTCTGATGCTCTCACAGTCAAGTATTAAAGGCCAGTAACTGCTTGTCATATGTAATCAATTACACCCCGCCTTAACTGCCCTTGCGCTAAACACACACACACACACACACACACACACACACACACACACACACACACACACCCTCCAAATTAAAAAACGTACATACATCTGGTGTCTTCATAGCTACAGAATAAACTCAAATGATAATTTTAACCCCAATATTTCAACATAAAGGAAATTAGCCTTTTTAAATATAGCTCTCGGACAGACCTACTTTCCCCCATGTAGTGCACACACACGCACACATGGTGGCTAACAGTAACAGTGGAGTGTTGACAGCAGCCTCCTTGGTAAATATTGAATTTAGCCAAGCAGGCTCAGTCTAATCTCCCAGCATGCACTGGGCTGATGCTCACTTATCCAGATGGACAGCTTTGCTGGGAGTTATTTGGTAAACAGCTCTCATATGTTCTGCTATGTTGCAATCCAGACAAATACATGAATACCTCAGCCAACAAGTGGAGCCAACAACATCCTCTTTCTCAAGTCCTGTGAAAAATATCCGTTTATTTGTCATGATACAGGACAGCTATATAGTACATGTGTATTTAGTTACTGAAATGGAACTTTTGTAGAATATTTTATACTTGAAAGGAATGATCTGTAACGGTGTTAAAATCTGTGGGGAAAGTCTTGTTTAAAAAGTATTGGTTAAAAAAGCTGAGTGTTTATTTACTTTGTTCACTTTATAGAGATTGATTGCTTCGGTCTCCACCCACGTACCTGGGGAAATAACACTGTGTCACTCTTGTGATTATCTCTCTCCATTTTTCAGGGGAACAACACTTCACTACACCAACATAGAGTAATGTACTTGGTGGCAGAAGTAGCAGGGACTTAGCGACTGCATTGGACTGGTAAATTATTTCCCTTGTCCCTTTTATTTCTAGTCCTACATCCCACATATTGAGATGATGTCCCACATTTTGATTGATTCTAGTTTTTATTAGAAGTCCAACCACTGCAGGTCGGATGCGTTCTTATACCCTGGTTTTTGCACACACGTGGGTCAAGTGCAGGTTAACCTGTCATCTTCTTTGCTACACTGCACCGAATGGGGAATATTGCGAGTCACAAACCACAAGCTATGCAGATTTAGGCCGAATTTGATGGAAACCACAAAGAAAAGTAAATACAGCTACAACAAAGACTAGGAAACAAGGTATAACTGGTGAAAGGTGACTACTGCAGATCACATAAGAACATAAGAACTTTAGCTTTGTGTGCTTCTGTGCTGCAAGTACCTGACAATGCAGCATAATGACGGCCTTTAATTGGTCTGTAAACTTATAAACCACTTCAATAACTGTTTAAATTAAATTAAATAATTTTTAATTACATTTTCATATTATGCTCTTATATGGATGACAAATAATATTAATTGGTGAGGTGAAAATGTTCTGCCTGCACTCCAATACAATGGCAGTGAATGGAATTTAATATGCAGTGTGCATAGCATTTAAGAATATATACTGCAGCATGTCTTTCTGAGATCATCGGGCCCAATAATCTTGCATTTTTACAGTTTTTATTTACACTACTTTCTATTAAAAAATAGTCCCTATGAAAACTTGTTCTGTGGATTATGAGAGTAAGACGGGCACCTTGAAAGAGACAGTGGACTTATTTTAACAGTACACTGTCACATAAAGTCTAAATAATAAGCAATGCTGCAAACATTTGAGCATTCCATGCATCACTGTTGTATTTATATATTTTTTTGTGCATATTTTATTATTTCTTTATTTAGTGTATTTTATTTATTTTTGTCGGTGCTCGTGGAAATATTTATTAACATTTGCATTTGCTCCATGTCAACGTGATTTTGTAATTTCAGTCAGCCAACTCACGTTTGAATGTTTATTACAGCAGTATAACATATTTAGATTTTGGCGTTTAGGCTCCGACCTCATCACTCCCTGCAGATATGTTTACATAAAGATATTGGGGCGTGATGAGCAAATACCTTAACCCGAGCCTACAGGTGGATGCTGGGGTGGTGGTGGGGCTTACAGCACAGCAGGCAGCAATAGCTTACAGAGCAGTGTGTTTATGGAGTGAGGCATGTCGTGTGTATATCCAAGCAGCTCGAGTTGACTGCCTGAACTAGCTCGCAGGCTTCGCTCCATTTTTGGCTGTAATACTTAAGTGTTGCCTTATCGTGAAAAGTAACATTTCAATCATAAAAAACATATTTTTTTCGTTATAAAAAAAAATATATATGACCAATGTCAACCACATTCTTTTCGTAAAACAGCTCCTCTGTAATTTAAGCAGCCGTTTTGTTTATTCTTAAACTGTAAGTCTACGGGTGCCCGGTTAGCTCAGTTGGTAGAGCCTGTGACCCATGTACAGAGTTGCTGCAGCGGCCTGGGTTTGAATCCGACCTGTGGCCCTTGGCTACGTGTCAAAAATAACTTAACCCCCCCCCAAAAAAACAGTTGTTCTACAATCAAAGAAACCTGCATCTGTGAAAACTGTGTTTGAAATGTCTCATTTAAATATCTATCATGCATTTGATAATAAGGTACACACAGAACAGTAATTCATTTTAAATGAAAATGAATCATTTTAAAGGAATTTATACGGAATAAAGTTGTTTTTTATATTACAGACTGTCATAGCATTCATATGGTACTTTCATATAGCAAGACTGTTTATTTTGATGGTGAAAGTATTTATACAGTAAAATATGGATCAAAATTCAACAGTACTAATATCCTTTTACCATAATAGTAAAAAAAAGTCTGTGGTCACACAAACATTTAATGTAGCTCTTCTGTCACTGTGGGAAAACTGAGCGTTTTACATTTCTACTATTTCTTTAGGTAACATGAGCAAAGAGATGTTTACAGGGTGAGCAGAAACAGTCGAAGTAAAACAGTAATCATGGTCGAGGTTTTCTCACATCGTCTTTCACAAGTCTTCACAACACTGCTTGTTCAGAGTTGAGAGAAAAGCAGATTTGTGCGGCAGCAGAAGCATTATGTACTGCCTCTTGGACATTCCTGCCAAGGTTGAAATTTCCATTGCTAATATGAACTTTGCATAAGTGCTTATAATGGTAGAGTCGATTCAGCCTGGTTATTGTTTTTCCACTAAAGTAAAGCAAAGCTGAGAAAATTCCTGGGTAAATATAAACTTTGCTTAAGTACTTATATGGCTGTTTTCTCTCTCCCATATGGCGGCCAAAGGCACAAAGCCTCGGGGGGAATACCAAGCAGCCCAGCTAAGCCCCCGTCCCCATCCACGAGACAAAGAGACAGCTCTTCAAAGCGGCGCTGGGCCTTTAAACAGTTAACAGCAGCGAGCGCTTTTAAACATGACAGTGTTTGAGAATACTTTGCACCACTAAACCCTTGAAGATCTCCCACACTCCCGCTCACTGCCGTCAAAAGAGAAAATTGACAAGATGAACTCATGGCTATATCCTGAGCTTAGTTTCATTTTCTTTCCTCTTTACCTACTTATGCCGACTCTCTGTTTTTCTTTATCCAATTTGTTGTTTTGTCTCCAACTTGTTGTCTTGTATTCTTCTTCTAGTCTATTCCTGACCATGACTTTTTTTGCTCACCTCAAAATAAAAAACCATTTATGCTACATATACCATTCATATATCAATGTGCATAATCAATAATATGCATTTTTGTGCATTTTTATGCGTGGATGCACATTCATTCTCACCTATATGTAAAACAAACTCCTTTTGAATTCCAACATGCTAAGTATTGCACACTGACCAGTATGGATTATTGTTACATAGCACATTAAAGTCCAGGGAGGCCCCTTCATTCCCATTGTATCTATATTTCAGCCTCTGCTAATTGTGACCCCATGTACATTTTATGTGTTATATATTGCATTAAACTGTATGGAGGCCCATTGACTCCCATTGTATTTTTAACTCAGCATCTGTATACATTACAAACTGCATTCAAAATCTAAAATACTCAGTGTCACACACTGATCAACTTTAAATAAGCTCATTTTGACTACATGTACATTTTTATCAGTTATTAAGAGTTATATATTGGATTCAACCGTTTGGGGGCCCATTGACTCTCATTGTATTTGTACCTTGGCACTGGTATAGAGTACAAACTCCATTCAAATTTCAAAATGTTTGGTATTACACATTGGTCATTTTAGATATAGCTCATTATGATTACATGCTAATTTGTGAGTTACATATTGCAAGTCATGCAATGACTAATGACGGAATGCCTTCAACACTAATGCAGAAGTGTTTTAAAGCCTCCACTCAACTCCCCCTGCATTTATATCTCAGCCACTACATTAGGGTCAATGATTTATATGATTATAAAGTCATCCATCGCATTCTCTTTAAGAAATTCATAGGTTGACTAAAATGATGACAGTAATCTGATTTAATGTTTAATCTATAACTGTTGGAATGTCTATTGCAAATAAGACATGTTAAATCTGATGTGTGTGTGTGTGTGTGTGTGTGTGTGTGTGTGTGTGTGTGTGTGTGTGAACCACACAGGCTCAGCCAGGCATTGTTTATGTATAAGAATAATTGCTGTGAGGTACAGGGAGATTTAAGAGTCTGTGCCCTGCTGCTGCACGACTTTATGGTGGGAGTGTGAAGTGTTATCATTAGTAATGTGATTAACACCTTCTCCACAGGGGCAGTAGGGGGCAGGGCTTTGTGTGAGTTTGTATGTTTTGTGTGTAAGACAGAAAAGAGACAATTATGTGGTGGGTGTTGGGGGGGGTGTTATCTTTTGTCATTCTCACTAAAGCCTGTAATATCTAAGGATGATGGCGTGTTGCATTTGTTGCAGTGGGGCTACCTCTTCCATAGCACTATAATTACCTTGTTAATATATTAGCGACCAGCATTGATTACCTGGCTAATCCGATCACAGAGCCTGCAATTGATCCTTCTGCAAGCAGCCCCACAATAAGCACTTTGAACGAAAGAGACGCTCAATAGCACATGCACAATTGGCTCTCTCACAGCTTAATTGGCTAAAATAAGCCAAACATTTTGGTTTCCCTCTCAACGGTCAGATCAATGAAGGGAATGAGGCCTGAATTCAGATGACTTTCTTAACAAGCTCAGCTCAGTTTTTTTCCCTCCACTCCAGCAACGCCTCTCCCTCGTGTCTTTGTCTTGTTCGGTTTTCAGAGATTAGTTTTTGGGCACTTCTGCTTCACAGCGAAGAGAGACAGGAAGGGTAAGAGTGTACGTCACAAAATACCACGCCATGGGCACAAACTCTGAAACACAGATAAGATTACAGTTAAGATTTAGTTTATGATTCTGTTCTTCCCAGCTTTTGACAACCTCTGTTAAGTGAAATGATTGTAATTGACTGTAACATATAACTGTGAAACTTACTCATAACATCACTCTACACTGAGAAGTTCACTTATACGTTCCATCATATATGTAATGTTTACTATAGATTTCATTCACACATGGTCCTCTTCCATTGCTCCATTTAAAGATTGAAAACAAGTTTGTTTTTCTTGGGATTTTAAGCTGCATATGCATATGGAGAGTTTACTCAACAGGCTCAGCCTGTGGAAACAGCTGTCTCTCTGTGAGTGTTTGGACTCCTCCCACTCTCCCTGATTACCTGCTCACCTGTCTGACTGCTCAAACCTGCCAACCATCAACTCATCAGTCCTGCAGTATATAAACCCTGGTTCTTCATCCACTCTCTGCCAGGTTGTTGTCTCTACATGCCTGGTAGTAATGTTTTTGGCCAGTTAGAGAACTTTAAGATATGTTTTTTCCCTTTGAGCTGTCAAACGTAACCTTGTTTTTTCCCGTGCCTCAGGATCATCACCTTCACTTCAGCTACCTGCCCGCTCCTTCCTATCTGCCTCTACCTTCAGTTCCACTCTGCCTGGATCTCAGCCATTATCCTCTCACCACTGCCAGCAAAAGTTTCACATCACCGCTTCATCAGCCTGTCTTTGGAAATCATAACCAACCGAGTCTGTGTTCTGCTTGTGGGTTCCTCAGTTTAACATAACAGTGGCGTTCAAAAGAAGTGAGCTCACCAGACCTCTGTAGCCAATTGTTTATCCCTGCTGCAGGCTAGCCGCTCCAAATGTTGAATCTCAGACTGAACTTTAAGAAGAATGTGTGATGTGTGGCAATGTCACAGGAGTTGGACATGTAGCACTAAATGTGCATTACGTTCCTTGAGCAAGATACTGAACCTCACATTGCTCCCGATGCTGTGTCATTGCAGTGTAAATGTAAATAAATGAGTTAGTTTCTGTTTGATGGACGTTGCCATCACTGTGTGAATGTGTGTGAAAGGGTGAATGTGGTACGTAGGGTGAATGTGGTACGTAGAGTAAAAGTGCTTTGAGAAGTCGGAAGACTAGAAAAGCGCTATACAAGTACAGGTCCATTTACAAAGAAATAGATTTTTTGTCAATTTTTGGTATACATTGTTAAATAGAAGTATGACTGGGGATGTAATCTTAAAGGGTTAGAAAGGCATTTTTCATTTCATCTGGACTAGCTGATCCAAGTAAGCCATCAATTGACCTAATTTCCTAATTTGTACTCATTTTTTTTCTATTTCTTTATTGCACCTCTACCCAACTTTTGTGCCTCCTTCTCTCCGTCCGTCTGTCTGTGTATGTGCGTCTGCTTCCTTCTGAGGCCCATCTAAAGGCCAGCTGGTGGCTGACAGCAGCTGAGGACCATAAATCATACGTGGAGGCAGAATTCCTTACGCCGAGTTGGCATTCACTTTGTCAGCCATGAAATAAAGATGTAGCGGAGCAGGAGGTCAAAGCTTACAGAACCCCCCCCCCAAGCAAAAACGACCTAACATCCACCCATCTAAAATCTTTATCCTTCCTCAGTGACTTTCTCTCCGCAGGTAGCTGCTCTCATCACCTCTACGTTTGTGTGGTCTGCCTTGTCTGGCCATAATTTACGATTGACTGTTATGGGTTTCTGACAGTGAATAGCTGTATCTCTGGAAGCCCAGTGAATGTGGCTGTGAAGAATTCTTAGCCACATTAACTCAAGATGACAACTTTTCATATATATTTAATGCTCAACAAATTGTGTTTTGGTGGTGTTCATACTTATATTTTTAAAGCCCCCCCTCCAGTCAGAAATCAGTGTTTCTTACTGGTACTACAGTGTCCTGTTTGAATGCTGTCTGTGCAGAGTTTGACACTAGAAGGATGTTTTCACATTCATCTGCTGAAAGTGGAAAGTTTCTCTGTGCTCATTGAAAAGCAGATTTTAAGGGGCGGGGCCTACCAGCAGGATTTGTGACATCACAAATAGTTAGGAAGTCAGTCCTGGTCCAGTATGCAACTTGTATAGTGTGATTGGAAACTTGAAGCCACCAGTGCACATCCACTGAGAATGGACTTTACAGTGAAGTAGGAGACATCTTGTGTCCAACGGGAAAACTTTAGAAATGAACTATATTTGCATATTCACAGATTCTGGAGGTTTTAATGAGGCAGAAGGAGGAGATGCCTTTTTAAGGATTTTAATGTGGAAATTATACTGTTTTTTTTGCAGAATATATATATATATATATATATATATATATATATGTCTTAATACGTCTTAATACGTGTCTGAAGGGGAACTTTTTTTAAGGATTTTATTGTGGAAATTATACTTTACACTGTTGGTTTTTCTCTTGTACTGAATAGTCTAAGATGAGTCCAGAATGAAACCTGCTCCCACGGTCCGTGAAGCACAGAAATCTGTTATCCTGTTGGGCTAGTGTAGGTCAATGACACGTCGCTGATATCTCCAGAAAATCGTATAAATATTTACTTATAAATTTTATCAAAACTTAATATATACCATTTATGGTGACAACATATTGATAATAAATGTCAAGACAATAAATAAGATATATCTTTTTTGTTGTTTAAGTTTCTGTGCTCTAATCAGCCTAATCAGTGACAAAGCTCTCATATATCCTCTGTACACTACCTGCTCAGCACCAAACATCACACAGATAAAGTAAGTGACTAGAACTGGTGAACATAGTGGAGTATTTAGCAGCTAAAGAGACACCTATAATTTATTCAGGAGAAAAACAGAAAAAAAGTATTTACTCTCCCTAAAATAATAACAATATTGGACTTGTCAAGTGGCCATAAACACAACTCAAAATGAATTTTGGTCCATATCTGTTGGGTGTGTAAATATTCATTATTTTGATAATACATTCACCAACTTCATAAGTTGATCATTTTTTCTCTATCTTGTTTATTATTATCTTGTGTTTATGGCTTTTTCTGCTGCCACCAAACAGACAAAAAATATATATTTAAAGAGACCAGTGTGTAGGATTTAGGGATTCTATTATTAGGGAGTATTCAGTTGGTTGCAGATCTCGACTTCCAAACGTGTCAGAGAAACTACAGTGGTCACAGTTAGTGTCTCAGTTTAAACTTAAACCCAAATAGTATTTCCAAACAAATCTATCATAGAGGTTCATACCAAGCAAACTGCCCTCACTGTAGTGTTTACCTCATCTTTTGGCTCTAATAAGGATATGGGGTCACCCATATACACACATACCAACATACACACATATACACATGTACCCACACACACTGTTCCCACTTCCACATTTGAAAGAGCTCATTGTTGCAGCACACCTGCCTGGTCTCCATCATGGCCACAGCAACATAATGGAATCCCATGTAGGATTTTTGCTTAATCCATGTCCTGCTTGTCCCTGCATTAGTCTGCGTGTCATGGTGACATGTAGCCCTGCTTCTGCCAGGCCAAGCAGGGGGATTGTGTTCACGCGGTATGTATGTCAATGCATATAACACATGTACAGCATACATCCACCAGCAGGAACCAACAACCGCACAGGGGAGAGGTCAAAATATTGGTTGAAGTGTGAGGATGCAGAGGTCAAAGGTCTAGTGTGTCCAATTACATTTATTTTGTGTTTACTGGCCCCATCTGATATATAAGCTACAGTTAAACATCTTGGATTTCCATACCACAAAGTATTGTATAAAATATCACAATTATTCTTCTTCTCCACATTTTACTATAATTATAATTATTGTAAAAATGATGGAAAAAACAAAATAACTACTGTGGATGCCACAATACTACTACTACTACTACTAATAATAATAATAATAATAATAATAATAATAATAATAATAATAATACTTAAAGGTTATCTAATCAAAAAGTAATAATAATAATGGCACATATATACTATTAAACTTTTAAAATGTTGAATTGAAATTGTTTGCTGACATTTTGGAAGCCAAAAGCTTTTCTTTAGGGCCCTAAAGAAATAAAACCAAACATTTGTAAACTGGAAAGCTCATTTTAAAATGGTCAAAAAATTACTGAAGAGGTTGCATTGCTTAAATGATTTTATGTCTTTGCTCTCAGAGTCCCAAAGAGGAATGGACCCAAGAGACCCCTTTTACATGACAGACACTCATAGGACCCTCTGTGAATATATTGATCGGTGCAGCTTTAAGATCAAGATGAGTCTTAATGTGTTGTGATTAGAATTAAATTTAAATTAGGTTTCTGGGAATCGATGTGATCAGTGGAAGGTGTTCACTGTGTCTGGTTATGCATTAATATCTGCATAGATTCACACGTGTTTGTAAAGTACAAAATGTACAAAACAAATTTTCTTTAAATTAAAGTTTTTGGCCAATTATTTTTTTCATAAGTAATTCTGACTGTAATTCTGAGTGTTTCTCTATCAAATGTCAATGGTAAATGTTTTTACATCAACATGTCAATTAGTCCCATCTGACTCATTTTAAATCTCAAACCAGAGTATTTTAACATCCTCACAGCAGCTCTCATCAATTCCCAGCCTTTATTCGTGCTTTCTTCCTTCCACCCCTCTTTTTCTGTTTGTGTCAGTGGTCAGAGTGGGAGTCTAGGGGTAGGGCCAAAGGTTAAAAGGATAGGATCAGTGTTTGTTTAGTTGTATTGTCGTGGCCTTGGTCCATCTGACCTCTAATATGCTGTGCTCAGACAAGGGAACAGGGTGAAACTATCCCCTATGCATGTTTGGCTATATGTGTATGAGAGAGCTTTGTGGGAAACAAAATGAAGGACCCCACAAGTTTAAAGGGCTGTTTAAGGGTTAAGACTTGGTTTTAGGGTTAGGGTTAGAATCAGGTTAAGGTAAAGGGCTAGGGAATGCATTATGTCAATGAGAGGTCCCCGCAAATATAGTAACACAAAGTTGTGTGTGTGTGTGTGTGTTTATGAGTTTGCATACGCACACATGGAGCCACATAACTTTGTTAGTGATGCAAAGACATCAAAGGCACAAGTACAAAGGAAAAACCCCAAAAGCAAAAGTGAAACTGTCATCCGGCCATTGAGCGTCTTTAATGGACTGTGGATACTGGTCTCTGGTGAGGGGGACTTGGTTCTGTCTGAGGGGTTAACTCTGGTTGTAAAACCTGAGGTGGATATTTCCCGTTCAAAGATCCTTTGAAGAGGAACAAAGGGCTGAGCCTGTCGTGGAGATTATCCTGTTAAGCCATGGCTGGCCTCGCCCACCCAGGATGGCTGCAGACTGTACAGAGCTGTCATATCAGTGGCAACATCCACTCCGTGCTGGCCTGCAGACTGGGGAAACATCCACATTAAGGGTATTTACGCAGCGCCCCTGTCCATTGGCTGGATCAACCACAGATTATCCATGTTCTAGGTATCATGTCACAAGAGGTAATTTCCCTTTGTGGGAACAGGTTGAGGCAGCAATAGAAGATGAGCCACAGGCAGAATACAAGAACACACGTCTGTAGCTAGGCTAGGCCCCTGGACACTGCGCTGCTCATTACACCACACAATAGAAGAAGTGTTGGAAAGAACACACTATCTACCAATGGTGTTACACACAGAGCCTCATAGAAAAGTAGTGAAAATTGAAATTGCGCCACCAAAACAACACAGATGTTATCAATGATACCAATTAAGGTTCCATTCCATTCAGGTAAAACAGAGTCAGGGTGCTACTATTATGCATGTTGGCTCACTGGAAAGACTCTGCTTCACTAAATGGAACAAAGCCTTAATTAGTGCCATCCAAATCTTCGAATATCTGTTTTAGGGATAGTACTTCCTGCATTGGCGCTGAACGGTGGCACTGTATATCATGACATTTGGAATCATCCAAGTCTAAATCACTCGCTTTGTTGACCCATCCATGATTTGTGGTGCTAATAGAATTCTTGATAAGAAGTACCTGTTACTTCTTAGGGAGGCTTGTTATGACAACTACTTTGGTTGGACGATATATTGTCCCAGAAATTATTGCAATAAACAATAAAAAGTATTAAAGGAAGGTTCTGACAGAATGGTGGCCCTGCAGAAAGGTCAAAATCATAAATAATTATCCTCTGAGAATCCTCCCCTGGGGTTCATAAATATGCCAAATTAGGTAGTCTAGCCAGTTTGTCAAGACCTTGTAGTGTTATAGAGACCAACTGACCACTGTTACAGCAAAAAGGATTTCAATTAAAGGTCCAGCATGTAACATTTCGGAAATATAATATTCATAGGTAGTATTAGTGTATAATCACCTGGAAATAAGAATCTTTATGCTGTCTTTACCTTAGAAAGAGCAGTGTCTATAGTCCCCAAAAGGGACAAACCAAACTCTAGATAGGGTATTTAGTGTTTTTCGTAGGTTTCGTTGCCACTGTAGTTTCTCACTTGTGCTTGGTTGAGTCAAGGGGTCTCAGTTGGTTGCAATCTGCAATCTCACCGCTAGATGCCTAAATCCTACATACTGGTCCTTTAAGACTAGAGTTCTTGTCATTAATAGAGATAATGATTGTCCAGAGAGGAGTGAAATATGTATGAGAGGATGTACAGTATGCAAGTTGGCAAGATGAGAATGTGTCCATCTTGCTGCTCATCTCATGGAAATTTAAGATGTGTGGAAATGTCCTGAGAGGGGAATGCAGATGATAAAATGTCTGTGACAGTTTTATTGTGATCCGGGAGCATCCTTAGCCAAGACATCAGTCAGCCCGACTCTACAGGCTCTCACAGCTGCTGTTATTTAGACGACAATTCACGACCGCCGCACCACCAGGGAGATTTGATCTGACTGGCCGGGTTTCTGTGTGGGGGTTTAGATGAACATAAATAACTGACTTTAATGAGGCTTATGATTTTAATATCTCCAGGCTTTAAACTTCACATCTGTGTAGCCATAGTGTGCCTGAAACAACACAGCTTGGTTTACTGGCAACATGCAGACTACATGGTCTGAACGAAGTTGCAGTAGGCACCCTATTGGACAACACTGCACTTGGCAAGCTTCTGGTGACAACTTGAGAGGCTGGCTGTGGGTCACACCCTGCTTAAAGTCTTATTCACGTCGGTCTGTTTTCCTGCAGTCTTGTACTTTCCATGAATGAATCATTTACAGAATATTCTCTCCCTCTCCATGTTTGACTGAGCAACATCAGCCTCAGCTTATTTTGTGTACTAAGTGGATGCCAGACTATTTCCCTCCAACTTTGTCAACCGTGTCAGTAACAGAGAAAGTCATGAAGTTATAAACTGGAGTTGGAACTTTAAACCGACATTAATCAATACTTTTGATATCAAATGCGAACTTTACCGATTTTACACATCGTGTTCACAGATGTTGGAATAACGAATATGTGAAAAACACTGTAGGCTGTGTCTGATACTTCTGATAAATGTTCCTCAGGCAATGTCATTTGAGTCAGCATCTGTTAGGGCTGAGGTGGAAATGTTTGAAAAAGAAAAAAATCTGTTAGTGTGGAGTTTGTGGAGGAAGGTTAGCTTACCAGCCTTTGCAGCCCACTAAGCATCTCTGCTTGAGCTACTAGCATAACATATCCAAATCTCAGATCGTCTCTCAGAACTATCTGAGATCAAGTTGCATTGTGGGTAATGCAGGTAGGTGTGAGGTTTTGACAATGCAGGGAATAAATATAAATATATCTCTGGTTCTGCTGCATTCATTTTGATCCTTTTTTTTTATAAGGACTGTCCATTGTGATTCCGAAAATGTTATATGTGTGCAGTGAGAGTACTCTTTTTGCAGCTTTTTGACTTCATGGAGTGTTCTGAATGGTTGACTTCAGTGGCAATAGTACAATACAGAGCACAGTGCCAGGGCAAAGTGTAGCATAGGTTTACTTTTAGGAATGTGCTGGGAATTTGAAAAATGACTCTAGGACCCCCAAGAACTGTTTGCAATTTATTTACTTCAGTTTTTCAGAAAACACCATTGGCAGGGATGTGGACTCGAATCACATGACTCGGAGTTAGGCTTGAGTCACAAATTTGATGACTCTAGATTCAACTTGATAATAAAGCAGTTCCACCCTAAAAATCACCAGTTCTCTCACGCTGTTGGGCAGACAAAGGATGTCGTTAGCTCAGCTTGTTTCTCTGATAACTTAAGATCCAGACGTCCAATTACTAAAATCCTTCAACATGGTTCAAATCTAGAGTTAAAAAGCACCAAGATCTAAACAGTAGTTGGTAAAAATGTGGCTTCAGACTGTAAATGTATGACAGCTTCTGGCCGACAACAACAATGCTGCATGCACAAAGGGGATATGATGCCATTGACAGGCGACTGGTAAAACACAGCGTTACCTGAATAAAATAACAGATTTCTCTGAGTTTGATTGTTGTTGGAAACATTTGAGATAATGGAAGTACACAACCCAACTACATATAGAGCATAGCTCTAGTGTTTATGATATTTAATGCATAAATGTTACATATTTTACTTAAAATGGCATTACATTTGGTGAAAAGTGCTATATGACCTGTTTTGGACTTGACTCTGGACGTGAGTGCAAAGACTTGAGACTTTCTTCTGACTTGCAAAACAACAACTTGGTCCTATCTCTGGCCACTGGCAAGTATTTTCCTACATAGAAGCCAACAATGAAGAAAGGCTTGGGTGCATAAAACCTTTTGGTCTTTTTCATCCATCATGGGTCACTTGCAGGTTACCTCACACAGTTATTATCTCACAGGTTGCTAAATGTTAAAGGACGCCCTATTAACTTTTATTACACTATGGAAATCAACTTTCTTGAATTTGCATGAATGAGGCAACCCAATACTTCTATTTTTGTCAAAATTACATTGTTTGTGCACAATGTACTATGGAGCCTTGTTGTTAAACGAAATGAAAGCATTCCATGATTCCTATGTCACAGTGATCATATGGAGGAAAGCCAGGCATCATGAGCAGGCCTCTTATGAGTTTATCCAAAACAAGTCGTGTTAAGAAGAGAATAGTCTGTGCATGTAAACACAGCATTGATACAATGACAGATGGCTGAGAGTCTGACAGTGTAGGAGAAATGCAACCTCAACAGGCCTAGAATAGACACTCACTGGCACTAAATTAGTGCTTCCTTTCTCCACCTGACCGTCCACACACCGCATGTGTCAATCCCTTCACCCTGCGGCATCTCCTGCCCTCTGGTAACCTAAGGCTAGAGAGAAATAACCAGGCTCTAAAGTGAAATATCAACTTACGCTTCCCGCTCCAGCAGGACAAATATGAAAACTAGACATGTATTTGCCTGGCCAGAATGCCAATCAATCAGACACTGAAGCTCAAAGCAGAGCTTCAGTTTCGTAGCAGGCTGAGGTTGAGAAATGGTGACAGAAATAATGTGTGTACCCGGCTGAGTGGTGTGATCGATACAGTTGGACCGGAGCTAAATTAGACCGATGTGTCTGGCTCTGAGAGAACAAATAGGTTGCTCGAGTGTCTCTGCATTTCCAAGGGTGCAACTAGCTGGGTTTGGCTACTTGGTGTATTTTAGGTATGCATAAGATTGTTTAATGTTCCATACTCAGTATAGTAAATGGTTGACTTATAACATCAATGGGAATAAATGGAAGTGCCAGACTTTCATAAAAAATCATTATCAAAAGTTATTAAACACACCACTATCATAATGAGCCTGAATATGGTTCATTAGTGTGCCATATTGGGTACAAGTGAATGGGGTGCCATCATAATGGATTGGACAGTTGACCAGTGTTCAGTGGTGAACATTTTGAATTATATGAATATTTGACCTGTATACAAGTGCTGGGTTGTGATTATAATGTGAGTGAATGTGTGTTGGTAGCAACAAAAAAAACATTTGTAGAGGCAATCATGTAAGCCTTGTTGCTTTATGTCAGTGCAACTGATATGAAATAATCAGTTAATCACATAACACATCAATAATAGGCTTATTTTCCACAGTATGCGTGATGATAAGGATACAGAAAAATAAAATGTGTGGCAAAAATAGCATATTGTCAAAATTTTAGAGACCCACCAAAATTTCACAAATCGTGTTTTCAGGGGAGCTCATGTCTTAAGAGGAGCCAAGCTCCCCCTGGCATCCCCAAGTTCACATCCTGTTAAAGTATATAAGGATAGATATTTTGAATTAGTAGAAGTGATTTTTGCACCATAGCCTCTTAAGACCCAGCAATTCATATCTGTCCTCTGTGAGGGGGCATGACACTGAGGCATTTATTTCAAACACCATGTGTGCAATTTTAGGACTAGAGTCCTAATGTCCTACAGGACTAGGATTTACCTGACTACAAAAAACATGTTACAAAAACAAAATAATTAAGAATTGTAAGATTTCTTTTTTTTAAAATTGATATTTTTTTGCATCCCAATTAATGAAATTATGTTCAAAAGAAAAAAAATCAAAAGATTTAAATCTTTTTTCATCTGGGCAAGGATGATAGTCAGAGATGTAAAATAACAAGGTAAAATATTGCTTAGGTATTTTTTTATGAATGTGTACTTTACTAATTTTTTCTTTATGACTAATGGGTGACCTTTACTTTCGTATAACACATCCCAGCATGTATCTTAACTGTTACCTATATATAAAATATCTTATTGCCCTGATCATGGCCTGTTGATCAGTCTCCATTATAAAGAGCCTCATGTTGATTTGTGAAGGCGGCAACTCTCCTTTATGTTTCTCCATGACTTAAACACTCAGTAAGACATTAGCACCCACCCTCTGAGTGGCAAATGGACAAGAAATTGACAGTCACAGTAGCAGTAGCAATGTCAAAGAGCTGAGGAGAGGCAGTTATGAGAGTGTGAGAATTGTTGTTGATTGTTGAAGGGCAGACGACGTCGTGATGGCCTGTTCGGACGTTTCGTGAGCGGTAGATAAACGGGGTGTCAGTGACAGGGTGATGTCTCTATCCGTGGCCAAGAATTTGTCAAGTTCGTCACCCAAAAAAGGAACGTGGAGTAGCAAGCAGGGCCTGCCATTTCAATGTCAGTCTCCACACACACACACACACACACACACACACACACACACACACACACACAGCTGTAGTAGCAGAGAGGGCAAAGACTAATGGAGTATGTGAAGGTGATTTTCCTCCATGTCTTTATTGACTCTGAAAGTTATAGTTTTTCAGATATTCCTTTTGCACACCATCTGCATGCTTGCCATGCTTGTCCAGTGTCACCACATATTCATGTATGCATATGTGAAAATTTTTGTTATTTTAAAATGGAACAGGTGTATAAGTGTACACTTGCATATATATGTGTGTGTGTGTGTGTGTGTGTGTGTGTCAATCCAAATGACTCCTGGCTCCTAACCCCTCCACCGTCCCAGTAATGCAGACAGGCAGTCTAAAGGCGGCCCTCTGTCCCGTGTCAGGGGGCCAGCTCTCCACGATGACCTTTTTAACACCTCCAGGACCCCTGCAAGCATCCGGCCAAAAGTCACTTTCTACAGCGTGCAGTAGCATGATCCTTCTGAGCAAGTGACGGTAATCTTAGGGACAGCAATGCCCATCTGTCACATTACTCTACAGAAAATGTGCATATGTTTGTAGCATTGTACTGCATATTGTGATCTGTTCAGACATAGTGAACCAGTGTAAACCACTCCATGTGGACAGGTTCACGTTGCTGTCAGTGGTGTGTTCTTACAGTCAGGGTTGTGCAGTTCACATATCTTTAAGGTCAGAAAAAAAGGAGGAAAGTTCAGCCAGTAGGCCTTTCTATGGAAGCCCAATGTGATGGGGAAAAATAAGATTCTGTAAGTCATTATAATAAGAAACGTTCTCAATATTTTGAATTAGTATCTCAAAATATTGACATTGCATCACAAAATAATGAAAAACGTTCTCAACACTTTGACTTAGTATCTCAAAATAAATATACTAAGTCATTATTTTGAGATACTAATTCAAAAAATTGAGAACGTTTCTCATTGGTAGAAATGGGCTTCCATAATCAGGACCAGAACCTCACACCACAAGAACAGTTTTTTCCCATCTGCAGCTGGCCTCATCAACAAGTCCTGGGACCCCCAATTATACTCACCGCCCACCCTGAATCTATGTATTACCTTAATGCTCATCCCTTGGATTATATCTTGCACATGGCAAAAATGTGTCACACTGCTAACTTGCAGATTCCTGCGAACTGTATAGCTCTTCATTAATTTATTTAAATAGTAGTCATATTTTACATATTGTCGCTTTTAATTGTCTCTTTTTTTTTTTATTTAAATTTTTCTATATATAATATTATGCACCAATTTACAAAAAATGACTTCTATGTGAAAATCTACTTGGCCAAATAACTGATTCTTATTCTGATTCTTAGATTTTTTCAAATGTTTCTAACAATGTTTAAACCCAGAGAAATCTGTAATTTTGTCCAGATAGCATTTCATTGGTTGCTTGCCAGCAGAAGTGGCAGAAATTACATTTTGTATGATTCATTATGAATCATTATATGATGGTTTTATATACTTTTGAAATCATTAGCAAATGATTAACAATTTAAAGTTGCCATTTACATTTTTTGGTAGGGATAGTAGAGATGTAGACAGAATATACAGTGACATGCAGCAACTGAACGGCCGTCAGAGGCCCCCTAGATTATCTAATCATATTTTAATTTAAAAGTGCTCCAAGGACTTTTTGAGAAATGGTCTGTGTTTAATACCGATGCCTCTACATGACCTACATAAACAAACAAGACCGTCAGCAAAAAGATTGGCACCAGGGGGGCACCAGAATCAACACCAAATGACAGTTTCTCATAGGGGCTTTAATTATTACAGCAAAAGATATATATATATATATATATACTTTATTAAAAAAAAAAACGCCCTTTTTCTCTGAATTGCATCCCATCACAGATCTATACTTTATAATCATAATCTTTCTCTAGTATTATTTTTCATTTAAGTTTAAATTTAAGTTTTAAAATGTTTTACTTAGATAAAAGTTAATTGATGAAAAAGGTCAACTTCAACAAACAGTGGAATACAAAAATACTTTCCTTGAATGTACATGAGCTTACCAAGACAATCGTTGAGCTTCAACTCCCGACACCCAACAAAGCCTCCCTCCACTCAGATATGAGTGTTTCTCTTCTTGTTGTTATAGTGTGATGTTTGAATGATGTATATGCAGAGACACTAGAAGAACGTTTTCACATTCAATGTGGAAATATATATATATATATATATATATATATATATATATATATGTGGAGATAAAATATCAGAAGAATTGACTGATTTAACAATATTTGGATCTTATTTGTCTTGTCTTGTCTTAGTCTGAATCTATTTGATCTAGTTTATATTATGGCTTTTATTGAACACTATTTATGGTTAAAACTGTTGAAAATATTTAATTGTATTTTATAGTCATTTTTAGATGTATCTGTTCTACTTTTTATTTAGTTTTATTTCTCTCAATTATAGTCCATACTCATTCTGTCTTATTATTGGCTTGTCAGTCATCTGTGAAGCACCTTGAACTGCACTAACCTGTATAAAAGGTGCTATACAAATAAAGCTTGGTTGATTGATTGATTGAAGCAGACTATTTGTACATATGTGTTAATACCTGCCTGGAGGGGATCTTTAACCTATCTTTCCCTGACCTTAACCATAGTTGCCATCCACTGATCTTGTAGAAAGATTCATAGAATCATCCAATATAGATGTAAAAAATTGTATGGGAAATCTTAAACCACATTGAACTCGAGAATAAAGTGGAGAATAAATGCACAATAACTACCCAGGTACAGTTTTAGTAGCTCAGTTCGTAGCTCTCAGACAGTAGCTGAAGATGCTGCTGTTGGTTTTGGTTGCATTCAGAGAGTGAAGCTGCTGTAGTGTTGGTTCTGTCAAAACCTGCAGAGTCTTTAGCTGTAAGTTTACAGCAGAAGAAACATCAGTTTTACTGGATTCTGTGGTTCCTATGAACATGCAACATTTGCACTGTGAACTGACTGTAGGTGGGTTCACCCTCCACTGAACTGCTTTCACATGAAGATCTATAAACCTCAAAAATGAAAAAGAAAAAAAAAGTTTGGAGACTTTTTTTTTACAACTTGTGCTTGTGTGTGACATGCTCCCTGCGGTGTGTGGTTTTGCAGGTCATGCAGAGGCTGTGTCCAGGGAGCTGCTGCAGGTCTTGTTAGCACAATGAGCAGCAGTCAGGGACAGTGTTTGTGCAGGTGGAAGCCCCTGCTGTCAGAGCACACATAAATCTGCCAGGGGAGGGAGTCCATGTGTAACCTGCACCTCAGCCAGGACAGACATGTTTACTGCCACTGAATAACACAGCCACTGACCACACTGTGTCTGAGGTCTGACCGAGGTTAAACTGTGTGCATGAACGTCTGACCTGTTACCTTCTCCACTAATTAACTATTCACCAGATTAACCTGCCTCCTTCATCTACTCCACTATTATAGATTACTACTAATACAGAACAACTGCTGAACATGCTCATGCTGTCAGATATGACTTTATTACAGTAGATGTATGCATTATATGCATGCTGTTTATTCTTTGTTCACATTTAATGGCTGTCCAAACTGCATTCACAGTGTTTCCTGCTTATTGTATAATATATTCATGGGTCATGGTGGGAACAGGCCCTGACACCAAACTGACGTCAAAGAACTAGCACCAAAAGCCGACTTTCTAATTAACTTATAATTGACTATCAACTAAAGTGTAAAAAAAAAACTGCAAACAAACAAAATTTTATACGTCCTTTTTCTCTGAATTGCATCCCATCACAGATCTAATAATAATCTTTGTCTAGTATTATTTTTAATTTAAGTTAACAAAACAGTGGAATACAAAAATACTTAGTTTTTTCCTTCTCAAGTGAATGTACATGAGTTAACCAAGACAATCGTTTCAACTCCCGACACCCAACGAAGCGTCCCTCCACTCAGATATGAGTGTTTCTCTTCTTGTTGTTATAGTGTGATGTTTGAATGATGTATATGCAGAGACTCTAGAAGAAAGATTTCACATTCAATGTGGAAATATATATATATATATATATATTTGTGGAGATAAAATATCAGAAGAATTGTTTTTTATCCTTATTTTGTTTTGTCTTTTCTTAGTCTTAATCTATTTGCATTGCGTCAAGCCAACTCTGTCTTGGCCAAAAAGTAACGTTAGAACACATCGCACCGACTACAGCGAACGGCCAACTAGCACACACGTTCTGTGCCTGTACAAGAGGTAATAACTCTCCATACCAGCAGGTGGCAGTAGTCAGTATTCATCATTCAGTTCTTCACTGGAAGACCTAGGACTGCAGATATAAACAAGGGCAGCCCAATGAAAGTAGGTTTCCGATGGTTTCGTTGCTTCTAATCTTGAAATACCAGTGTGTGTAAATGATGACAAGAAGAAGATTAACACACACAAACCCAGAACAGGTCCTGAAATTAAGTTGAGTAATGAAATGATCCTTTCGTGCGTGCCCTCTTGACGACATTGTTTGCTGTTTTTCTCACTTACATTTTTCTTCTCGTACACTCGCTTAAGCTGAACAGCCAATCAGAGTGATTTCTCTTACCAATGGCCTCTGCCGGCAATTCAGTTCTCATGCCACCAAAAACTAGGGCAACAGATGCTCACCGACAGCACAACACTGGCCAATAGCCGACTGTCGGCCGGTGTGTCAGGATCTTCAGCTATGTTTGTGTTCCATCACAATATATTTAAGTAAGTGGGTTGGTTCAGTCCAGTTACAATACAGTCAGTTTAGGTAAACGCTCTGCAGGTGCTACAGAAAGCAGAGATGATGTGACACATGATGCATTTATGTCTCAGTCGGACTGCATGTGGCCAATGGTTGTGAGCACAGCTGCAGCTGTGTGTATCATTATTGTTAGTAGTAAGTACTAGTGGTGCTTGTATCAGATGTGACAGATGTATTACCAATACGCTACAGGAGTTCAGGAATACAGTAGCTTCAATACAATGCTCAGCCAGCACAACCAGGTCAATTCACTGCACACACAACCCCACACTTTTGTTAGTGTTAATCCATTATAAACTAATAATGATAATAACCAAAGCACAGCCACAGCCACAATGACAGCTCTGTCATCCCATGGTTAGAGTCGCAGTTACCGTCTGTCTCAATCAGCTGCAGCAGCAGTTGGTGACAGTAGGATTTAGTGCTGGTGAGACTGCCGATTGTAAACAACTGAAACCCCTTGACTCAACAAAGCATAAGGCCTTATCTAGAGCCAGTGTTTGGTTTGTCCGTTCTGGGCTACAGTAGAAACATGGTGGTTCAACTTGTCAGACTCCTTAGAAGAAGTTCTGCTCCATCTGTAGATAAAAACTAAAAGGTGAAGCCGATGCTGATGTTCTTCAAACCTGCATTCTTTCTAATGGCCAACAGGGGGCTGCAAAAAAAGAAGTCTGACAGTATTGAGTCTCATGGAGAAATGAGCCGTCTTCTGACTTGATTTATGAGCTCAGTAAACAGTTTCCTGATGAGTCTATGGTCTCAGTCTCTAGTTTCACTCTTCTTCTATACGGCATGATGTTCATTTAGTAACTGATGGTCCCATTTAGAGTAAAATAGATCAAACAGATCAAACTGTCAAAATATGCTGTGCTGATCAAATATGAATCAACATTGTGTTACTGCGTTAAGACTATTTCTATATAATATAATATCTATATAAAATTGTTTCACAAACATATTATTCCTGTTTAGCTGGCACTGCACCATTTTGTCCTGCTTATAAATGGGTCAAAACCAAGCCATCACCCACCAGCTCAATGCTCTCATCCAAATATTGTCACTTCTGGCTTCATAAAACCAAGATGGCAATGCCCCCCCTAATGTAGTTGTGTAATGTCAACAATGTTTGCCAGAATAATGCACAGACTGTAATTACTGAGACGCACATTCAAAGTGTATTTTAAAACCTATTAACACAGTTCCTGCTTACAGAAATGCTTAACTGACCACTCAAACATCTACTAATGCTTGTGTTGAGTGGTGGCTTCTGGAAACAGGCTGTCAGTGTGGGCAGGTCAGAGTTTAACATTTAACAGTCAGGGAGGGAAAGGTCTTTAATTATCTAACACTTATTATTAGGGAATAACAATGTGTAGGTTTGTGTGTGTTCTAGTATTTCTGTCCTTGCGAGAAGTGGTTTTTGACATTCACCGTGAGAAAATATTTGCTAAGGAGAAAATGTTTGATAACCCTCAGCAGTAATGGCTTTATGATCTTCTTTTATGATACAATTATTACTATTAGAGACAAAATGAATCACCAGATGCCCTCAACAGGCATCGCTGTCTCTCCAAGTTCAGGAATTTTAAATTTCAACTAACTTCAATAATTTCTACATCGAAGCCATCAACCTGTCTTTTAGACCCCATCCCAACTAGGCTGCTTAAAGAAGTCTTAACCTTAGTTGGCACTTCTTTACTGGATATGATCAATATTTCTTTATTGTCAGGATATGTACCACAGTCCTTTAAAGTAGCTTTAATTAAACCCCTTCTTAAAAAGCCCACTCTTGACCCAGGGGTTTTAGCCAACTATAGACCAATTTCTAACCTCCACTTACTCTCTAAGATTCTGAAGGAAAGTAGTTGCCAAACAGTTGTGTGACTTTCTACATAGCAACAGCTTATTTGAGGATTTTCAGTCAGGATTTAGAGTTCATCACAGCACAGAGACAGCTCTGGTTGATGTTAATTCAATTCAATTCAATTTTATTTGTATAGCTCCAATTCATAACAGAAGTTATCTCAGGACACTTTTCAAATAGAGCAGGTCTAGACCGAACTCCTTATAACATTTACAGAGACCCAACAGTACCACCATGAGCAAGCACTTGGCGATGGGGGCAAGGAAAAACTGCCTGTTAAGAGGCAGAAACCTAGGACAGACCCTTCGGCTCTAGGTGGGTGGTGGTCTGCCTCGACCAGTTGGGGTGAGAGAGAGAGAGAGAGAGAGAGAGAGAGAGAGAGACAGACAGACAGACAGACAGACAGACAGGAATAACAGTAGCAACAACTACACTAATAGTAGTGACTGATGAAGAAGATTATGACGACGACAACAGCAACGGTGGGGACAATGAGCAGTGACAATAGTAATAATAGTAACTGCAGTAATATTATTAATAATAATAATAATAATAATAACAATAATATCTGTGAAATTAGCAATGGCAGTCAAGCAGGACCAAAGCACAAGAACTCCGGGGAAGAAGTGAAGTTAGTAACATGCATTAATGGGACATGAATGAGAGCAGAAAGAGAGAGAGAGGAAGAGAGGAGCTCAGTGCACCATGGGAAATCCCCGGATAGTCTAGGCCTATAGCAGCATAAATAAGGGATGGTTCAGGACTCACCTGATCAAGCCCTAACTATACGCTTTATCAAAGAGGAACGTCTTAAGCCTACTCTTAAATGTGCAGTTGGTATCTGCCTCTAGGAACCACAAGTAGCCCTGCATTCAGAGAACGCAGTGTTCTAGTGGGGTAATAGGGTATTATGAGCTCTTTAAGATATGAAGGGGCCTGACCATGAAGAGCTTTGTAGGTGAGGATGAGGATTTTAAATTATATTCTAAATTACAGGGAGCCAGTGCAGAGAAGCTAGTACAGGAGAGATGTGATCTCTTTTTCTAGTTCCTGTCAGTACTCGTGCTGCAGCGTTTTGAATTAATTGGAGCGTCTTAATGGACTTATTGGGGGAGCCTGATAATAAGGAGTTGTAGTAATCCAGCCTAGAAGTAATAAATGCATGGATTAGTTTTTCTGCATCTGTCTGTGAAAGGATGTATCTAATTTGTGTAATATTACGTAAATGAAAGAAGGCAGTGCTAGAGGTCTGCTTTATGTAGGAATTAAATGAATGTCTTGATCAAAGATAACTCCAAGATTCCTGACAGTGGTGCTAGAGGCCAAGGTAATGCCATCTAGAGTAGCTATATCTTTAAACACTGAGTCTCTAAGGTTTTTACAAGATTTATGTTTTTTTCAGAGTTTAACATCAGAAAATTACAGCTCATCCAGGATTTTATGTCCTTAAGACATGTTTGTAATTTAGAAAATTGATTAATTTCATCGGGCTTGATTGATAGATATAACTGTGTATCATCTGCATAACAATGAAAGTTAATAGAGTGATTCCTAATAATGTTGCCTAAAGGGAGCATATATAAAGTAAATAGTATTGGTCCAAGTACAGAACCTTGTGGAACTCCATGACTAACTGTTGTATTTATTGAAGATTCATCGTTAACATGTGCAAACTGCAAACAATCTGATCAATTTGATGCTCAAGTCTCTGTAAAAGACTATTATGGTCAATGGTGTCAAATGCAGCACTAAGATCTAATAATACAAGTACAGAGTCCATTCTCGGAAGCAATCAAAAGGTCAGTATTAACTTTAATCAGAGCTGTCTCTGTGCTGTGATGAACACTAAATCCTGACTGAAAATCCTCAAATAAGCTATTGTTATGTAGAAAGTCACACAACTCTTTGGCGACTACTTTCTCCAGAATCGGGAATCGGTCTATAGTTGGCTAAAACCCCTGGGTCAAGAGTGGGCTTTTTAAGAAGGGGTTTAATTACAGCTACTTTAGAGGACTGTGGTACATATCCTGATTATTAAGAAAAATTAATCATATCTAGTAAAGAAGTGCCAATTAAGGGTACAACTTCTTTAAGCAGCCTAGTTGGGATCGGGTCTAGGTTGATGTCTTCGATGAAGAAATTATTGAAGTTAACTGATGAAGAGTGATAGCAGAAAAACATTCTAAATATATATCTGAGTTTACATTAGTTAAAGCTCCTGAACTTGGAGAGCCAGTGATAACTGTTGATGGCATTTGGTGACTAATTTGCTCTCTAATAGTAATAATTTTATTATAAAAGAAGCTCATGAAGTCATTGCTACTTAAGTTTATGGGGATATGTGGCTCAATAGAGCTGTGACTCTCTGTCAGCCTGGCTACAGTGCTGAAGAGGAACCTAGGGTTATTCTTATTTTCTTCTATTAGCGCAGAGTAATAGGCTCCTCTGGCATTATGGAGGGGCTTTCTATAAGTTTTAAGATTATCATGCCAAATTGAGCAATATTCTGATGGTTTGGAAGAGCGCCATTTCCTTTCAGATTTCCTTGTTTTTTACTTTAATTGGCGGGTTTGGTGATTGTACCACGGTGCTAGTTTCCTATGTTTTAATAATTTCCTTTTTATTGGAGCGATAGAGTCTAATGTTGATCATAGTGAGCCTGCAGCACTATTAACAAGATTATCAGTTTCAGAGGGACTAAAGTCGTTATAGGACTCTGATGGAATCTCCTCCTCCTAATAATAGAAATTCAAAAGTTAGTAAATAATGGTCAGATAGAAAAGGATTATGTGGGAAGACTATTAAATGTTCAATATCAATGCCATATGATAGAACAAGGTCAAGAGTGTGATTAAAACGAGTTGGTATGAAGACGAAGAGGGAGAAGCCATTGCTAACTGCTAATGCTAATGAAGCTAGCGTCAGTGAGAACTTAAATTTCGTAAATAGTGAAAAGTTAGGAAAAGGCTAAAGGAAGGAAGTAGCTCTGAGTGTTTTAGGTAGAACTAGTCTACGTTTAAATGTAAAGCGGGTGAATAACCGCTGTAACGAGTAAAACTAATTTATTTTTAGCGTTCACTGGACAGAGCTACAGCACCAAACAGTGTACACGGAGCAGGAAGTAAACCGGAAATGAGTCAGTACGCTTACCGTAGCACGTCATGAACACTGCTAAAATAGTTAATAACGACCTTTGAATTGCTTCCGACAATGGACTTAGTGCTGCATTTGACGCCATTGACCATCATATCCTATTACAGAGACTTGAGCATCTAATTGGCATTAAAGGAACCGCACTAAGCTGGTTTAAATCCTATTTATCAGATCGTTCTCAGTTTGTACATGTTAACGATGAATCTTCAATAAATACTACAGTTAGTCATGGAGTTGCACAAGGTTCTGTACTTGGACCAATTCTGTTCACTTTTTATATGCTTCCCTTAGGCAACATTATTAGGAATTATTCCATTAACTTTAACTGTTATGCAGATGATACCCAGTTATATCTATCAATCAAGCCTGACGAAATTAATCAGTTATCTAAATTACAAGCATGTCTTAAGGACATAAAAACCTGGATGAGCTGTGATTTTCTGATGTTCTTGTACTTGGCCCCAAACACTTCCGACACTCACTGTCTAAAGATATAGTTACTCTAGACGGTATTACTTTGGCCTCCAGCACCACTTTCAGGAATCCTGGAGGTATCTTCGATCAGTATATGTCCTTTAATTCCCACATAAAGCAAACCTCTAGGACTGCCTTTTTTCATTTAATTTCAACATTGCAAAAATCAGACACATCCTGTCACAGACAGATGCAGAAAAACTAATCCATGCATTTGTTACTTCTAGGCTGGATTACTGCAACTCCTTAGATAGACAGATAGACAGATAGAATTCAGAACGCTGCAGCAGAAGTACTGACTAAGGCAGTGGTTCCCAACCTGGGGTTATGCTGCTCTCGGCCTAGACTATCGGAGAATATCCCATGATGCACTGAACTCCTCTCATCCTGTCCCTCTCTTTCTGCACACATTAATGTTCTATTAATGCATGTTACTAACTTCACTTCTTCCCTGGAGTTCTTGTGCTTTCACATCTCGCAGGTTCTCATGGATCCTGGTGGAGCCTCCTGCCATGGTCCTGCTTGACTCCCATTGCTAATATCACTGATATTATTGTTATTATTATTAGTAGTAGTAGTATTACTTCAGTTACTATTATTACTATAGTCACTGCTCATTGCCCCCATTGTTGTTGTCGTCCTCTTCATCTTCTTCATGTTCATCATCATCATCACTTCACTACTATTAGTGTAGTTGTTGCTACTGTTGTTGCTGTACACCTTTGAGTCTGTCTCTGTCCTTCTGTTGTTACCTCTGCTCTCCCTCTGTCCGCGGTTTCTGCCTCTTAAAGGAAGTTTTTCCTTGCCACCGTCGCCAAGTGCTTGCTCATGGTGGGAACTGTTGGGTCTCTGTAAATCATTTTAGAAGGAGTACGGTCTAGACCTGCTCTATTTGAAAAGTGTCCTGAGATAACTTCTGTTATGAATTGGTGCTATACAAATCAAATTGCATTTAATTGAATTTAATTAAATTTGAGCCACACAGATCCAAAGAAATGTTATTGGCCACCCAAATTGCCACCCCATTATCCTTACCTCTTCCAGTCGCACTGTTTTTCAGGGGCTGTAGTGGGTGTCTTTTTGAAACTAAAGTGAGGTATCATGAGAAACCAGATGACCTAACACATCCATTGGTACCAACCATGTCATGCTAGCATGTCGGATAGAGGGCTAAATAATGCATCGCTAAATTTAGCCTAACATTGGAGCGTTATTTAGACCTCTTCCCGATAGGAACATTTTTAATTAAAATCCAATATTTAACTGATGATTTTAAGGACCAGTGTGTAGGATTAAGTGGCATCTAGTGATGTAGTTGCAGATTGCAACTAACTGAACACCACTGGGGTCTGTATGTGATGGCCTGGGATTGATAACAGGTTGTAGGAGAAACCATGATGGCCACAAAAAACCCCAAATGCCCTATCAGAACCCATATAAAACCTTCAATTCTGGTGGCTTTCTCCCTTTCAGCAAATGTAAACAATGCATCGGAAATGGAGCAAAGCCTGCAAGTTAATTCAGGCAGTCAACTCGAGCTGCGCTGCTATCCACGTATGACATGTCTCACTCTCCGTAATCATAAACCAAACACACCCTTCCAATCTGGCGGTCTTTTTAAGCTGCTAAACTTCCCAGCTCTCCCTCTGCTCTGTCAATGCACCACATCCGTATTGCTGCCTGCAGGTCTGTAAGCCCCACCACCACCCCAGCATCCACCTGTAGGCTTCGGCTAGGGGGGTTTAAGGTATTTGCTCATTGTTCCCCAATATCTCTATGTAAACATATCTGCGGGGAATGATAAGGTCGGAGCCTAGATGCCAAAATCTAAATATGTTAGACAACTCACATTTAAATTTTTTTTGCAGCAGTATGACTGAAACAACTTTAGGGGTGTGGCTTTGACAGTTGTTGTGCTATTTTCAACCCATGAAATTTCAAGAATTTTATAATTTTGGCAAGACTGTCAATATTAATACCAGCACTGATGTGTGTCATCACAGTAAAGTCATATTATTTAGTTTACAGCTCAAAAAACACATTTTAGGGTGAGGTTTCACTGGCCAGTGAAGTGTGCAAGCATTTCTTTATCTTTATTATAAACATCACCAAGAAGTGTGGGGATAGAATATACAGTTGTATGTGAAATATACAGCTAACAACTCCAGAATACTAATTAGGTTGTATGAGTAGGACCTGGAGGAGAAGGTACGCATTTGTCTAAGACTTGCTGCTCACAGATGTTACTCCAAGTATCTGTGAGTGTTGTGCTGATTGTGTGACGCTAATGTATGGTGGAGTGAAAGGACGGAGAGGCTGCTTTGGTTGGCCCCATGAGAACCACTTGCTTCAGAGGATGTTAAAGTGTAATCCAGCCTGCCTCTCCACAGCCTCACAAAGAAAGCAGTGTGGAGAAATCTCCAGTGCCTAATCTCTAACCTTAATCACCGAGACACTGTCGAACAAAAACCCCTAAAAAAGGCCAGAGTCTTTTTGAACAAGTGCCGCCAAATGGTGTGTGCAATTAATCACCAATTCAGTTGCACAAAACAGCCAATTTGTATGTTAAAGAAGGATGTCGGAGGAGGTAAAAAGGGCCAGTTGTAGTTGGACATTAAGGCCAGGATGTATGTGGTCTCCTTCAGCAGCAATCTGCCGCCTGGTGAATAGTAGTGTTTTGATGGCGTACCATGTGGTGGGACGTGGAAGGCCTTTTTGATAGAGATACAGGGGCAGACAGAGCAGAGCAGAGAGGAGGGTTAGAGTGTGGGATGGGTACATGTAGAGGTCAGAGGTCAGTGTGAGGCATGAGGCATGATGGCTTCCCCTTTGTTCCCCATTATCTCCTGAAACACACTTGTTCTGGTACACTCTGCTATGGTGGTCCTAACAGCAGACAGATGGCCGAGAGCCCTTACTCACGTACGCTTTTGTTTCTTCTCTGAAATCTGTAACAACATGTGAAGTTAATCACCAGACTCACTGCTTAACTGAAGTCACTTCTATCCAGCTGGATTTTGCCGAAGAATCAACAAGCAGTGACGTGAGGTGAGGTCAGTGACAGGGTAGGGATGGTGCTATGAAAGTCAGATTAGGAAGGGTTTCTTTTTTTTAGAAAGCCCACAAAATGAGTTTTACAAGACACATCTAAAGATTGGTAAACATGACAAGTTGAAATTTGTAACTAGGGTTAGACTTTTTTGTAGCTGGGTATAATTTGTAGCATCATAAAAAATAAAGAGAGAATAGTGATAGTTACTGTCGACAGTTGCATTTTATTGATGAGTTTACTGAAAACTCAATAAAATGAGAGGGTGTAGAATTTGGAGCCATCCATAGGTGCATAGTTGACATTTCGACTAGCTGACTTCACAAACAAGCCAATTGGCTGTTGAAACATACCTGTCCTGCATTCTAACTGGAGATTAGACAAATGAGGTCCTATGATGGGAATGATTTTGATTACCAACTTGCTCAGCTAGCTACCCATGGAGTTGTGTGTGTCATCTCAGAATTAATTTTAAAAATTTGCAATTTATATGTTTTTATGTTCTATGAGAAAATACTTTCTCTCAAAACTTTTTTTAGTCTCACATATTATTATTTTTTGCTATTGGTATGAAAACTTTTTCTCTCAAATGTTTTTTTTTTCTCTCAGATCATTTATTTTCTTGCATGTAATAAAGACACAAATCTAACTCCATACGTGCGACATTGAAGTTACAAGACACAAAACGAAAACCTTTTTGGCCCTGTATTTACGCCTGAGTGAACAACCAATCAGCACGTAGCTTATTGACCTGCCAATCAACCCATGCGCCCACCTACCATCCAATCAAGGCAACGAACTGGTATCATCATGGACCCAATAAGAAGTCTCGTTTCAAATACAATTATCAATCAAGATCCAGTGTCTTTGATCGCCGTATGCTGCAGGAGAGAACATGGCGGAGCGTGGAGGCAGCTCATCCGATACACAGGTGGGTTAATAACGTGAAGTTTTATATATCATAGTTAATGTTATATATATCAAGACAGCTTTGCATCCATGCCACCTAATTAGCATTTTTAGTCTCTGGGTTTGTGGCTAACGTTGTAGCTAACGTTAGCCATGGTAGAGTTTATTGGCTGTGTGATGTGAACAAGCTATTTAACGTTATTTAATCTGAAGGAAGGTACCGGTAATTGTTGTTATATCATATTTAACAGGGGACATAATGCTTTGGGCGCTTCATAGGGAGGAAGATAGTTGGGCAGGGTTGAGCAGTTTCACAGGACACCGGTGCGCGGGCCTGGACAGATCCGAGCATTTTTTTTTTTTTTAAAAAAAAAAACCTTAATTTTTTTTTTTTTTTATATTTGGTTTTTTAAAAAAAAAAAAAAAAGGGAGTTAAAAAAAAATTTTTTTTTTTTTTTTGGGGGGGGGAAGAGCTCTTTTTTTTTTGGGGGGTTTCCTGTTTATAGCGTTGGTGTAACGAGAAATATCTGTAAAACAATCAAATATTTCAATGTCCTCTAACTTACCAAATGGTAAGTTTTCACCTAACGTTAACCCAATGAAAACGTCAACAGCGCGCCACATGAACACTGATGTGTCTGTATGTGTGTCGATAGGTTCCTGTCAATAAAAATTAATACATTTTAAAAAAAGAATGCCTATATGTAACATTCTGTGATTGATACAGAGAGTAAAGCCCTATTTCTCCCACAGGACCAGAACTCCTTGATAGAGTTGGCAGTGCGAAATTTTGTGGGCATGTTGGCACAGCAAACTCACCAGTCAACTGCAACCCAAGGTGCTATGCAAAGGTAAGATTAGATGGGCATGAGTGTAATTAATGTTAACATACTCTATTTAACTGTCAACTTAGAAGACCTAAAGGGCAGGAAGGCACACCAAAAATCAGAGAGGTGCTGACCATTATATTGTGTACAAACAAGTGACATGAGGTTCACAAACTCAAGCTGGAGTGTGTGACTTATTCTTTAATTATTTTGCACTCATAATTTTAAGTCAACTTTATGCTCCAGCCGCCTGCCACCAGTCCCCCTCCAGGCACCAGTCCCCCTCCAGGCACCGGTCCCCCTCAAGGCACTGGTCCCCCTCCAGGAACCAGTCCCCCTCCAGCCACCGGTCCCCCTCCAGGCACCGGTCCCCCTCCAGGCACCAGTCCCCCTCCAGCCACCAGCTCATCAACAAGCAGGCACAAGTGTGCATAGGGAAATGCAAAGGTATGATAGTCATACGTACAGATTATCTATTGATTGTTATAATAATGTTTATTATTGGAATGTCGTTATAGTAATGTTTATGGATGTGCACATATTTGTTATTTATGCTTCAGACTCTAATATGACCTAAGACATAAGTTATCACTCTGATTACTCTGTCGGGAATTGAAAGAGAATTTTCCTTCATTTTATGGTTTTTAACCTTGTAGGATTTTGAAATACAGTGGATTCATTTTTTTCCAATTTTGTTATGTTGCAGCCTTTTGCTAAAAAGGGATTAAATTATTTTTTTAAGTTCATAAATCTACACTCCATACCCCATAATGACCAAGTGAAAACAGAATTTTAGAATGTTTGCAAATTAATTAAAGTAAAAACTGAAATACTGTATCACATTGTACAAAGTATTCAGACCCTTTACCATGACACTTTAAATTTAGCTCAGTTGTCTTTAATTTCTCTAGATCATCTTTCAGATCATTTTACATCTTGATAGGAGTCCAACAGATGTTAAATCAATACATTGTACATGACTTGGAAAGGCTCACACTTGTCTAACGAGGGTCTCACAGCTGACAATGCATATCAGAGCAAAAACCAAGCCATGAGGTGGAAGGAACCAACTGCAGTATCAAAGCTACAAAAAACTTTCTGCTGCGTTGAAGGTTCCCTCCATCATACTTATATGTTATAAGTTTAGAACAACCAGGAGAATCAGACCCGATGTCGTTTGGTAACATCAGACAATCTGGCCTTTGCTGGCTTTGATCGGAAGGGAGATCGGTACAAAAATTGGCCCGATTATCCTGTAATGTGTACACAGCATAAGAGAGGTGACCAAGAACCTGATGGTCTCTCTGGCTGAGCTCTTGAGAACCTTCAATGCAGTATATTGTTTTGTAGCCCTCCATGACTTTAGTGAAACTGAACTGAGCTGAACTGATCTTTGTGCCAAACCCCATTGTATGTTAAGTAGGGGTGGGCGATCTGGGCAAAAAATAATATCTCGATATTTTGGGGGATTTTGGCGATAACGATAATCAGTCGATATCCTTTAAAATGTGATTGGAATTGTCTGAGTTAGTGCTTGTGTCCACCAAACATGGTTTTAGCGCTGAGAGCGCTCAAAAACTCATTTTCCGAGCACCCAGCGGTGTTAAAAGTTGAACAGATTTCAACTTGAAGCGCTCTGAGCGCTGCGCTAAAAAACACGTCTCCGCTGACATCTTTTTACCGCTGAAGGCGCTTAGTGCTCTGAATAGGGTGGCCATTCGTCCGGCTTTAGGCCGGACAGTCCAGCTTTTAAACGCCCTGTCCGGCTGCAGGCGCAGCCTTAAGCCGGACACTCACTTGTCCTCCTTTTGAGAAAATAACAAAAAAGGTTCGCCTTTTGACACATTACCTCATTAGTTTAATACTTATTGGCTAAAAATGTGTGTCAGACTAAGTAATTTCATTGGTTACATTTTCGTGTGACCTAACAACACATGACTAATTTTAATATTCAAATAAGCCATGTGCTGATTCACCACACCATCACTGCAGTTGCTACCACCAGGCTGTCAATCAAACTCTCAGCCAGAGAACGTAACGTGAGCTAACCTCGGTTGTTGGACTGAAATTCTGAAAATGCTCATACTCATATGTATAGGCAAAGCCTATACATCTGAAGCAGAAGGTGCTGCATTTTTTTTACCCTTTTTTTACCTGTAAAATAGGTATGGAAGAGGCTGTGATTTTAACTGTCCCATGACCAAGTTCTGTATAATACTTCCAGTGAAAATCATAAACTCCAAAAATAGGGGGCTTTACTCTCTGTATCCATCACATACTGAATGCTGTCAGTGTTTCCCAACATGTACGCTAATCACAACAGGATACTTGAATATTTTGGAAAGACAAAATATATCAGAAAAAAGAAACGTTCAGCTGGAACATAGTAGCCGCTGTACATGAATAAATCAAAATAATGCTACTATATCCTATGCTACCAATTCCACCTATCATAAGACTCACCATATTTCTCAGTGTTGACAGTTCATTACTGCTCCCTTTCAGATTTGAAGGATTATTATTATGGCTAACCTAAGTTACATGTGCGACCGAGAATGCAATCTTGCAGTGTGCAGAATGCAGCTTTTTGTTGCTGGGTACTTCACAAAGGAAGCAGTAAGCCTCCTGGGGCCCGTTTCAAGAAGCAAGTTTAACAAACCTTAACTCTAGGTTTACTGACTCTGAGCTGTCAATCTCAGAGCTTTCGGTTTCAGAACAGGTGATAATAGTTAGTTCTATCAACTCTGACTCAAAGTAACCCTGAGTGAAGTTCGTGCATGAGGACATACCATACATATACATATATATAAATATATTCGCTGCTAGCACAGCCACATAGCCCCTCTTTTCTTTTGTACCAGAAAAATGTTTGCAAAATTGTTTAGTTCTGAGCCACAATGATGACTGGATTTAAGCCAAGTGGTGTGGGTTGGTCTTGCCTTCTGTTTGCTGTTTGCTTTCTAAGTGGCTGGAGATCAGAATGTTAAGAAAACAAATGGAAACAGCAGGGAAGAGGAACAGACACACAAAGTCAAGCGGCAGTGGCCATACAACTGAAGAAAAACAATAATAACTGTCTTCAAATATCCAATAATTGCTGTTTCTCACCAGGAAATGAGTGCTTAATCTTTGTACTAACAGCAAATCATATAGGAGGAGAACACTTGCAGAATTTTTCGACAAAGCTTTTGTTCTTTGGTGGAGAACACACATCCATGTTGATATCAGCATGAATGAATGTCGGTCGGCGAGCCACTTAGCAGGCAACAAAACAATCACAGCAGCCATCTCCAGACTAGATGAGCTGTGGAAACTGTTGTTTCCCAGTAATTGTCCAACAATTGTAGAGCAGTGTGAGCCTGATTTGCTGCTGTGAAGATTTGCAGGACATAGAAACATAGATGGGAATGAACAGACACACTGATATTTCTTCTGTAATTAGCTTTGGAAATGTTGTGAATTATGATTCTTTTCTTAGTTTTATGGGTTGCAGATGCCCAAGGTGAAATACAGATAAAGAGGTTGTGTCTCGCTTTCCACAACCTACAATGTTGTTTAAGCTTACAATTATGGATGTTACATGTCTGATGTTCTCAAGACAGGTCATAAATAACCACAACAGCACACGTCTAATCAAATCTTTCACAGAAATTCATGTATAGCAGGCAGGTAAAAGACAAAACCAGTGATCAACAGGGGGAGTTAATTAAGACGAGAAAAGCCTAAACTATGCAGTATATGTTGTGTTTGAGATAAATATTTGTAATGATAATTGTGCAAGTTGAAGAAATAATTAGTTGTTTAATTAATGTCGACAAATGGCCTCTATAATTACATGACTGTCAAATATTAATTTTGATACTCTAATTATGTCATTAAAACATGTTTTCAAATAGCACCTATATACCAATATAATGGAATAGTTAGGTTATTTTGGGAAATATGCTTATTAACTTTCTTTCAAAGACTGAGATGAGGCAACTCTTATGTCATGTGCATCAACAGGAGGCTCTGGTGGCAGAAATGGAATAATATATTTATAGGTATTAGATTAGATTGAGCTGTTTTTATCTAAAAACCTGTAGATAGGAGCGTTCAAATTTTTTGCCGCATTTCACAGCCACGGCAGTTTCTCCTTCACGCTTGGAAGGGGCTGAAGCAACGGAGTTGCAATCTGCAACTAGATGTCACTAAATCCTACACACTGGACCTTTAAACGTCAGCGCGCTGAACACAGAGACTTGTCAGGGTGATGAGAACCCTTCCAGGTTGATCTCAAGGAACAGAAATACCAAACTGCAGTTCCTCTCACAGACACTTGAGGTTGAGGTTGGTCTACAAAAATACATCATCCCTGTAGCACTCTATAGCCTGAATCATTCCTATTGTGTGCACTGGTGACGTCATTCGTCATGTGATCTTTGATCCTTGCTGCTGTCAGACTCTACAACACCTGATCAATGTTGTAGTTTCTGTTTTTCACATTACCACCATACCATAGCTTTACCATTTAACCATAGTTTTTTTAAGATCCGTATTTATTTATTTCACATAATTGCTGCTCTGACAAGGGAATTTCCCCGTTGTGGGATTAATAAAGTAATACAAACAAATGATGGCCGGGGACATAACAGGCCTAAATCAGATAAAAATGTCACTGCATGTTTGATAATCGGTGTGTCATTCTAACGGATCTACTGTCTTGTCCCTCCTCCAGTGTAAACATACTTCCTCTTGGTCTGCTGACCACTCAAACACAGCGAAGCAGAAGTTGGCACGTAAAGACGCGGGACGGGCTTGTCATCCCTCTTTCTGCCTTTAGCCCAGTTTTTGATGAGGGGAACTGGAGATAAAGCTGTCTTTGCCTGATGAAAACAGAGACACACACATGCGGCAGGGAGGAGGAGAGGGGAAGGTGTTCTGTTTCAGGATTCACAGGAATGAGTGGTGAAAGGTCGTGAAAATAACACCGAGGCCCAAGCTGTGCGTGAAATTGTGAACAGAGGGATTAATGGGACTGTAAAAAGAGCATTAAAGCTCGACCCCACCCCCAAACCACTTCACAAAGGTATGTCTGAGAGTGGGACAACACACTCTACAAGATCTCTGCTAGTGTGTGTGTGTGTGTATGGATAGAGACCATCTCCTCTTACTCCATGATGACATGAATGAGAAAAATAAAACAAAAACAAGCATGATAGCAGCATTTGAAGAACAGTGATACCTTACACAGGGGTTTTAGCCAACTATAGACCCATTTCTAACCTCCCCTTCCTCTCTAACATTATTGAGAAAGTAGTTGCCAAACAGTTGTGTGACTTTTTACATAGCAACAGCTTATTTAAGGATTTTCAGTCAGGATTGCACTGGCTAAAGTTAATAACGACCTTTTAATTACTTCAGACAATGGACTTATCTCTTTACTCGTATTGTTAGATTGACCATCATATCCTATTACAGACTTGACCATCTAATTGTCATTAAAGGAACTGCAGTAAGCTGGTTTAAGTCCTATTTATCAGATCGTTCTCAGTTTGTACATGTTAACGCCGAATCCTCTATAAACACTAAAGTTAGTCATAGAGTTCCACAAGGTTCTGTACTTGGACCAGTCCTATTCACGATCTCATATATGCTTCCCTTAGGCAACATTATTAGGAATCACTCCATTAACTTGCAGCACTATGCAGATGATATATATATATATATATCTATCAATCAAGCTTGATGAAATTAATCTGTTATCTAAATTACAAACATGTCTTAAGGACATAAAAACCTGGATGAGCTGCAATTTTCTGATGCTAAACTCAGAAAAAACTTTCTTGTACTTGGCCCCAAAAACCTTAGAGACTCACTGTCTAAAGATATAGTTACTCTAGATGGCATTACCTTGGCCTCCAGCACCACTGTCAGGAATCTTGGAGTTATCTTTGATCAGGACATGTCATTTAACTCCCACATAAAGCAAACTTCTAGGACTGCCTTCTTTCATTTACGTAATATTACAAAAATTAGACACATCCTGTCACGAATCCATGCATTTGTTACTTCTAGGCTGGATTACTGCAACTCTTTATTATCAGGCTGCCCCAATAAATCCATTAAGACCCTTCAATTAATTCAGAGCGCTGCAGCACGAGTACTGACAGGAACTAGGAAAAGAGATCACATCTCTCCTGTACTAGCTTCTCTGCACTGGCTCCCTGTAAAATGTAGAATACAATATAAAATCCTCCTCCTCACCTACAAAGCTCTTCATGGTCAGGCCCCTTCATATCTTAAAGAGCTCATAGTACCCTATTATCCCACTAGAACACTGTGCTCTCTGAATGCAGGGCTACTTGTGGTTCCTATATATTAAGCTATAAAAAGGGGGTCCATTGGTGATTGAATCAGCCATGAGTAAGGGTGGGATCTCGATACTGCGGCTCAATCCCCTATCGCAACTGGGCAGTGGCCATATTTTGGCTTAGTTTTTGTACAGTGGGAGGACATGGAGACGTGTTGTCCATCAATATACATGACAATGCTCAGGACCGGCTGCAAATCTCCTAAAGGGGCGGGGCAGCGGTAAACCCACATGACTCAGACAAAGAAAATGACTCTTCAGTGAGCTGCCTCCTTTCTAAACCATCTCTGGTGCCACCAAGGGGGCCCTTGGAGCCCCTGATTCAATTGCCCTACCACTCATCTGCACAGCTCCACTTAAGTATGTTGTTCTTCATCTATATAGTCCAGAGCGCACTTGCTTAATTCCTTTTTTTTCTTCCGATGAAAAGCACCACGTTGAAGCAAAACTGTGATCTGGGACAGCAGCCTCAGAGTGAGTGTAACAAGACAGTGATGAAAAAAACCCTCAAGAATTTCATGCCAACCAAGATTGTATATTTAAAAAAAAGACAGCAGAGACTGCTTGCACCAAAGATTAAGGGCTGTCTTTCCTTTTGGGTGTTGTTTGAATGAAATTACATGCTTACAGTAGGCAGACAATGGATAAAATCTTGCCAAAATTAAAGAAAAGATAAAAATCTAAAGAGAAAGGAGGAATATTCAAGTAAATATTTATTAAATGATTGAAAACAGAATCCGCTTGTGTTCCTCCACTTCTTGTATCTGCAGATACAGTATGTGTTCTGCATCCTCTGAGGTACTGCTATCTGGTCAACAATGCAATGTTTGTGTTTTTTAACCTTTTTTTTCCAGCTGGCGCGTCAAGCTCTTCTGTGCTGATTGCAGTGACATTTTCTGACATTTGAGCATATGGACACACATCTCAAATGGGATGGGAATACCTCGTGTGGAACGAGAATCGGGATAATCCCAAAAACTAACACTGAAGTCTGTTGTCTGCCTTTCAGGGATCAATACCGCAGACACGCTGCTCTTTCCACAGCTGAGCTCCAGGTACACGCAGACACAAAGAGGGTTTAAATGCCGACAGAACAGCAAAAATTTAACTCGGAATCGGTCTGCTCCGACACACGGCATGTCCATCATGTTTGACTGAGGTTAAAGGTTTGCAAAAAGTAAATTATTGTAATCTATATCTCTCCTGTGTGTTTATTTAATCAAATGTGCTTCAGAAAGTTATCCTGATCGTCCTGATGGAACACGATTTACTGGCTATCAATTTGGTTAATAAATATTTAAATACCGTTATTACTATGTGGATTAAGCAGAGACTTTTACTTTGAAGAGTACAGATTAACACTTCTATTGTTAATATATTAATATGGGATTAAATATTGTTTTGTTTTATAAGGAATTATTATTAGCATTATTTTTTACAAACTGTGGTGTTCACCACTATCTTCATTTCCTCTTTTTATTTTAGACTTTCCCATGAGAAGGTCTCTTAGCTCTGTTAACCTTCAGTTCTTTTGCCATATATGTATGTGTGATATTTTTACCGGCATGCAGCATTAAAACAGGAAAGATGTAGCAAAGCAATAAAGCCCACCTCTTGCTTGATTTGACTGGCTAGTCGCATGGCACAAGAGAGGAGCGCACGGCAGGCGGGCTGCACCGTATCAATGCTTCTCTGGCCCTTATTCTCAAGTTCACTGTCAATACAGCAGGACAACCTTGTCTCAATGAATCACTTTTAACGCATGCCGTTCACATACTATCAAAACAAGAAGTCGTCAGTAGAAGCAATGCAGAAGATTTTGTTTTAAATCCTGTGACATTAAAAAGGATGCAGGATAAAGCCAAGGATCTCTTGATTTTTGTTGTGAAGTTCAGACTAACAACTGCGATTAATCTTTTTTAATCACGCTTGCAATGCTCTTGGAATGACATTGCTGACTGGTTGGTTGGTCCACCACTTTGGTCCAGACTGAAATATCTCAACTACTATTGGACGGATTGGTGCAGACATTTATGGCCCGCAAAATGGGAAATATCTCATATGACTATTAGATGGATTGACATTAAACTGACTTACGGTCTGTCTGCATGCCTGTCCCCTCTATGGGGCAAAACTGTATGCTGTAACAGCAGTTAAAAAATAACTGAAGACATACAGCCAGGTAGCTTTTAATTTAATTCTATCACCACTCAGTTGACTTCATTTATTTCACTCTTTTATTTACGAGTTGATTTGATACATTTTTATTTTGTGTATGCCTTTAAGATACAGAAAGAGTGTGGGATTTATATCTGTGTGTGTGTGTGTGTGTGTGTGTGTGTGTGTGTGTGTGTGTGTGTGTGTGTGTGTCATGCTACCAGAGCATTCTTTTAACCAACAGCGGGCCCCTCACCTGTCTGGGCTCGGGTACAATGAGGATCTCAGGTTTCCTTACTGGGCATGCTCCAAAGCTCAGTCGTTAACAGTACAAGATTAGCCAACCTGCATTTGTGCTTCCTGTTGTTTCTGCACGAGGGGATCACACCAAAATGTTCTACTTCTGTTTGCTGCCCGTGTTTCTCTCAGCAACTGTACAATCTGAATCAGACAATGTTTCAGCCAGTAGGATTGTTACAGGCCAAGTAAATGTAAACACATTCATTAGAAGGGAATTCATTGGCCCGTTACCAACTCATTATGAACTCATTCTGACATACAGACTACGTGTTGTTAACAGGTTCTCCCTGTAAAAGGATTATATGGCAGACAGGGATGCCCCAGGTTTTTGTCCTTAATATCACTGTAGATATCAAATTTAAGCGATTAATTATTGATTATTTGATTTAAAGTATGATATTAATATTAATACCTACTTTTCAAACACAAAGCATACAGTGCAGACAACTCGAAGCAGAACTTTGTGTGGATTAAAGGACCAGTGTGTAGGATTTAGTGCCATCTAGTGGTGAAGTAACAACTGAATACTGAAACTACGGTGGCGTAACTTGCGAAAAACGTGAACAGCCAGTGTTTGGTTTGTCCATTCTGGGCTACTGTAGAAACATGGTGGTTCAATATGGCAGACTACAAGGAGGACCTGCTCATCTTATTTTAAGCTGATTGTACAGAATTCTCACTCTTTCTAAGAAATTGTTAACACACACAAATGTTTCTCCCCTCTCTGAGTTTAATTTGTGTCTTATTTCTCTCTTTTCTTTTTCTTCCCCCAGTTACCTTTTTTTTCACGTTCACACTACTATAAGAAATTCTAAATGTGACATTTCATCTCATCTCAATTTCTACTGATACCTCCAACCACTGAACCATATCTGTACTTCTTGTTGCTAGTTTATTTTGCTACTTTTTTTTTTTTTGACATTTTCTTGTTTTATTTGATTTGTTTTTATATTTACTTCAAATTTTTTATTTTTATTCCTTTTATGTTGTTTGTTTGTTTTTCATTTTGTTTTTTGTCATTGTTTTGTAATATTCCTATTGGATATTTTCCACGAGTTTTTCTTGACAATACAGAAGAGACTCTGTTTGACCTGAATGGAATGTAACCTCATTGGTAACACCTGTGTTTACCCTACTATTTCATTTCAAAATGGCTGCTGTGAAAAATCATTATCGACTAATGAAAACATACCTGTGAATATTATATTCCATTTCTGACAATAGATCCTCCTCAATGTTACACACTGGACCTTTATTCATGAGGTTACCAGATTTTGAAATGTAAATACTAAAACATGATTATTTTCACATATATTTGTTATAGTTATATAGTTATAAGAGACCGATGAACAATTAACACTGAATTAGAACTTTTTTGATGTGTAAATTACTTATGTTTGCGGTTAGGTTCAAAATCTAGTGGAATTAGTGTGGGTCATGGTTAAATGTGAAAAATATTTGCTGAAAATGATTACTCAAAGTTTGAGTTGGGGGTTGAACTGAGGTCACTAATTTCAAGGCAGTTAAGATCGAAGTATCTGTCCATCACCCCCTCGACACATCCACACTTTTACTTTCCACCGTACTGTTTGGAAGTCAAACTGCTGCCTGGCTCCGTCTAATCCAGTCCTGCTGGGGGAAACCTATTCCACAGAGTGTTTGCATTTTAAGACATCATGCTCATCTCACAAGGTTTCCTGAGCCCGCGCTGCTGTTACATGCTTGTTAAGCGAATGCGCTGAGCTGAAAAGCATCTGTAAATGATTTGTCAGTGAGACGTCCTGAATGTTAGGATGTGAATGGGGAGCCACGGAGAGAGGCTTGCAAAACAAATGAGTGCAGAAGTTAACCTCATGGAGCCTCCATTAGACATGCACTGCTACCTCTAACTGCGGAGAGGCTGCAGGGGCGGGGGAGGTGGCGGGGAGTGGAGGAAAAGAGGGAGTAGAAAGCTTGAACTTCTATCACTTTCAGGAAACACTCAGATAACTTAATCCAATTAGAACAACCAATCGTTACAGAGAGCTGCAAATGCAGAGTAAAAGTCGACACAGCCCTCAGGCTCAAGTGAACCTGTTCTTCACAGAGTCAGAGATCACTTGTTCACTTGTGATACGGAAGGCCTTACAAGACATAAAGGCCTGTATTAAAGGGTAAGCCTTGCAAATAGCTTTTCCTTGTCAAGGTTTAAGATATCTGTTTCACAAAAGATACGGTGACTAGACGTCCCAGTTTGTCTAGGATTGTCCCAGTTTCAGGCTTGGTGTCCCGAACATTCACTACCAAATTGTCCTATACATCAATATTATAGCCGACTTTCAGTTTGGTTTCAATTAGTTACTTGACGTTATAAAAAGGGGGGTTTCACTCGATTGCTGGCAGTCCTGCTCACGACTGAGTCTGCTGAGTGTATGGGCGGGACTTTGATCGCTACTGTGCAGACTCTGGTGTTAGATGGCAGTGACCTTATCAGGATATTTTGGCTTCATTTTTGTACAGTGGAAAGAAGTGCAGATGTGACATCCATCTTTTAATGCGTCAATGGCAGAAGCATGTACATGTGTGAATGTGTTCACATGTGATTCACTTTAAGGGTCCCAGTTTGGGAGCTTAAAAGATATATTAAAAAAATAATAAAAGAGGTAGACCAACTAACAGACCGCAATGTCATGAATGAAACTGTGTCCCTGGATAATCGACAGAGCTGAACAGCGAAGTCTGTGGATTATCCACAGTGACAGGAACACTGTTTCTGGAGAGAGACAGTTATGCTGCTAACAGCAAGCATTTACCGTTACTAGTATTACTGGCTTTAATACATTTTCTATATATATAGACTGTATGTTTTGGGCTTTTTGCCTTTTTATTAGACAGGACAGCTGAAGGTTGAGAGAGAGAGAGAGAGAGAGAGAGAGAGAGAGAGAGAGAGAGAGAGAGAGACACATTAAAGGGCCACAGGTGGGACTAGAACCCATGGCTGCTGGACTCAGTCTTGTTGTGTTAGTGGCTAACGGTCAGACCTGCCCGAAGTCTGATATCAGCTGTAACCGTACATTCTCTTCCCATCCACAAAAAGGCTTATCCTTGTAATATACTGTTATGGCTTCCAGAGTGGCTTAGTGTGCAGGTTTCCAGCCTTTTTGGACTGGGGGGGCACAAGAGGGGCAGTGACTTATGGTTGGCATGAAGTGTGTGTCTCAGCTTTCCAGTCATTCCCAATTCATGTAATTCCAGTACTGTTTATGGACCCCAGTATACAGATATATACACTAGGAAGAATGTATAAAACATGCAACAAACTGCATGGTTTTTGCCCCAAAACTGTGAGAGATAAGCATAATGGGTCTGGAAAAGGGAGACTCGTGGGTACCCATAGAACGCATTGTCATTCAGATATCTTGAGGTCAGAGGTCAAGGGATCCCTTTGAAAATGGCCATGCCAGTTTCCATCGCCAAAATTTAGCTTTAGCTTTTTTACTTTGGATCGTTACTTTACTGCCTTACCAAAATGCTACCATGGCATGGTTGGAACCAATGGATGTGTTAAAAGATTATGTAGTTCCATATGATAGCTTCACTGAGTCTGCTACCGCCTTTGAAAGAGTGTGGAGTGGAAGGCGCTCACAGAACCAGAAGATACTAAATTTTAGATGTGAATGAGAGAGGCAGATTCTTTTCACAATAAAACACTGATATCTGCACCACATCTTACTTGCCTAGCCCCGGAGCCCTTCCCAGCCTGCCTTGCTGTTGACGCCACTTCTTGTTTCCTTGCTGGTTTCTTAGCAACGTGTTTGTACCTAATGGGCAGAGTTATATCAGCCTTGTTGACAGTGAGCGAGAAACCTGCCAGAGAGAACAGAAGTGAGGAATAACTAGCAGGATGAAAGGCTTTTAATATGGAGGTAATAGGCGAGGCGGAGGCCCGGGAGAGTCCAGCAGCAGAGCGGACTGAGATGACTAAAGCAAACAGTCAACGTCCATCAGTGCTGAAGAGACGACTGGCCCTCATCTCTGACCTCCACACACCCACAAATCTACGGGCTTAATTGGAGATTCTGCTGCACTGCTCTCCATCAGAGCTCTTTATTTGCCAGTGCAGCCACACATAACCTGTGCAAATTTTAGAGTGCCGAGAACATATCTAAAATTCATCCAATTGAATCATAACCAGACGGCTGTGACAGAAACGCATACAGCTATCCTGTGCAAAAAATATGTGTGAATTTTATGTGTTCACATTTATAATATTTGGAATGTATGTGCCTATATCATGGGAGTTTATATCACATAAAACATTCTAATATCCTGTGTAAATATACACTGCAGGCCAAAAGTTTGGAAGCAACTTCAAGTTTCAGTTCACAATGCCTTTCTAAAAACCAGTATGAATTCTTTGGATTTTGGGATGTATTCACTGCATGATCAGACTTTGCTTTCATTGACATGCACCATTTCCTCAATTTACCTTTAGGTATACATTAATGTTACCAGACCATTGCTGAATAAATGTTAACAAAAGAAAAGAAGGGCTTAGTTTTAGGGTTGAGAGAGGATAAACATATCATTGTCACAAGTAAGAGAGATCGTTGAAAAACAGCACCACAAATAAGGGAGGAAATCAACATGACAAGGTCAAAACCCATATCTCTGACAACTGTGAAAAGACGTTTGAGAAAGGCTGGTCTGAAAGGTTGTGTATCTGCAAGAAAACCACTACTTCGTCCAAAGAACAAGAAAAAGGGATATGAGTGAACAAAAGCACACAAAAATTGGACCTATGATGACTAGAAACAAGTTCTCTGGACCGACGAAAGCAGGTTTGAACTATTAGGTTCAAATCGAAGAGTCTATGTCCGCAGACAAACTGGTGAACGTCTTAAAGCACCATGCGTAACACCCACAATAAAGCATGGAGATGGTAGTGCCATGGTATGGGGATGTTTTGCAGGTGATAGAGTAGGAGATTTGTTTGAAGTAAAGGGTATCATGAAGAAGGAACAGTACCACTCCATCCTCCAGCATCATGCAGTTCCATCTGGACTGAGACTTGTGGGTTGAAAGTTTGTTTTGCAGCAAGATAATGGTTTGGCCCCGACAGTCTCTAGACCTTTTTTAAAATTGAGCTTGTGTGGGACGAATTGCATCAATCAGTCAGAAAAGTGCGCTAAAAAACTTGCCTCGTATATGCCATGCTGCTGTTAAAGCCAGAGGTTACTTTGAAGAAAACAAAGTCTAAGCAAGAAAAACCCAAATACCTGATAATTATAGTAAAAATATATTCTGATAAGTGACTCTTTATATAATAATCATGTTTATTTTGTTGCAAAGTATACAAATGAAACTATGATCTTTTTTTGTACATATTTGATCTTGCTTCCAAACTTTTGGCCTGTAGTGTCTGTAATTGCTGTTTTCACCTGAGAATGGTGTGATGTCTTGCATGTGAAATGCCCCAAAAACCACATGGATTTGTATTTAACATATTGTGTTAAAACCCTGGCTCAAGGGAAGCTACATGAAGGAAGAAAACAAAGTTGATTCACCGGATTTTAGATTTATTAAGTAAATAAAAAGGAAATACAGAACAAACAGTGGTCTGCTGATAGAGAGAGTGTGAGGTGGAGGAAGGGCCACTGATTGGACAGGAGGAATAATACATTTTATTTATAAGCGCTTTTCTAAATACTCTTAAGACACTTTACAAAATAAACCACATATATGAATTACATGAATGAAAATGTTTTTCTAATCATTTGTTAAACATCTGAAACTTGCATGTGCCTACCTTGTGAACCCATGTGTTACTAAGAATATGAAAAATATTTTTGACTTCTTTTTGAAAAAAATAAAACCACATAGGCCCACACGAGTTATTATTTATTTATTTTTTGGCCTTTTTATTGCCTTTATTTGATAGGGACAGAAGAAGACAGACAGGGAAGGGGGACAGAGAGGGGGGATGACACGCAGCAAAGGGCTGCAGGTCGGATTTGAACCCTGGGCCGCTGCAGCAAGGACTCAGCCTCGGTAGATGGGTCGCCAGGTCTACGGACTGAACCTAACCGGGCACCCACACGTGAGTTTTAATGAAATGTGAAATATCCAAAAATCATGTCTCCTTTAAATGTGAATTCATCACATTTAAATGCTTTCTCACACGTGATAAAGCTAATGTGCATGCTGTATGTGAACCAGGGAACTGTGATTTTGTTCATTCCTGTTTTCTACATATGAATTTACATGTTCTTGGTGGAATTGTTCACTAAAAACAAGATTCTGTTGTGTATAAACGGCCATGTTTGAATGTTTTATTAAAAACATTAAACATAAAAAACCCATGACATCTCTGCAAAATGATTTTATTTTGTCCTCTTTTACAATTTGCTTCAGTCAAAAACACACTCAATGTACAAGCAGTTAGACTGGATTTGATTGCAGCTATATTTCAAAATCATAAAGAAACATTTACTCAATAAATACAGTTTTTGCCCATGTGCTTAAATGTGGTGGGATTTTCTTTACTGAGCATATTTACAGTACACCATAAATAACTTTTAAGAGATTGGAGCACATTTCAGGCTTTGACGAAAGAAAAAAAAAATCCAAACTTGTATAAATATAGGTTCATCTAAGGACTGAAGAGGACATAAAGAAGAGAAACCTTGAATCCTGCTGTACAAACATGCCCACATAACAATAATTAACAGGGATCCGCCGTAATGAATGCAATTAAGCTGCCTTACCTGGCATTCCAACGGGTCAAATTGCATATGATCTCAAGTGTCAGTCTTCCTACAGTCACCTCAGAAATGATACAGACACAGATATCAGGATGGAAAACATACAATATTTCCCATATTTTCTGTCATGTACTTGGATGATACTTCAGTTTCTGCTAACAGGTCATTCTCAAATCAAAAATTTTCCCTCCACCAGGATTATTTACCATGTACTGAAGCAGCAGACGTCCTGTGTCAACTATTAAAACTGCTCAGTAGCCATGGTTCTCTTCAATATTTATCATGTACGCATAAGGGTCTGTCTTTACTTTGCTGCAAGATACCAAAAGTGAGAGAACAGAAACATCAAGAGAATGGCTTTGCATATTAGTCTGTGAAGTTTAATTATTCTGCATCACTGCAAAGTGCACCACACCCAACCCTGTCACTTCCTCATCCAGATGCATTGAAAAACAAGGAGATCTCTTCACAAATACTCCATCTGTTATAGTGCAAAAGGTTACACACGGGCACGGATGTTAAAGCACAACTTCAGCTATTTTATTCCCATTTTCTCCATCACACCGATCCATTCTGACCAAAATACTGTACGTTTTGAACTTGCACTATGTTACTTTGCTCCATTCAAAATAAAATCTATTAACATTCATCTATTCATCACATCTATAATGACATGTTTAATGATAGTGTTTGCTATTACCATGACGACTTGGGACCCCCGACCTTAATGAAATCGTAATTTTAAGCCAAACCCCGATGTTTCCCTGAACTGAACCTCAACCAGAGTGAGCTGTAACCAACATATTTTGTTTCATTTGGAGCACAGTTTGAGTTTGCACACTAAAAACATCAGAGCTGGCACACTTTCTAGTGTGACTCAAAGACGAGAAGACGCAAAAATGTAAAGGAAACAGATCTTTGATGACATTGCAGGACATGCTTCTTGTTTGTCTTTTATTCGCAGCAATGTATGCGCGTTGTTACCGCTGACCACCATCTTTGTTCTTTACCGTCTCACTGACGTTTTGAGATATCAGCCTTAGTTGAGAAGATACTCTCCCCCCATTCTCCTCCACAGTGTAACACAGTGAGGGCTTTTTAATGATAATGGACACCATGAGGACCAAACCATGAAGAATTCAAAGGGCAGCAGAAATAAAGGCTACATAGTAGAGGTCCTTGCGGTTATCTTATTATAGGTCTAAAATGTTGTACCTGATTTTAGGCCAGAGGAAGCAGATAAATTCATCAAGTCAAATAAAGTCAATCTTAGATGAAAAGCTGCAATAGAATTGCATTATTTACCAGAATCACAGGCACTATAATGTTGTTCCCTCTTATATTCACCTAGCACCCATTCAGAGAGCCACACACTGACATGTTCTCTGTAGCCTTTAGAAACTGAAGTTCTGTAATGAAGCAACAGATGAGATTTGGATCAGTATGATGGAGAAACAAGCTAACAGGATCCAGAATGACCATGGCTTAATGCTGTACCCGAGCTAACAGTCAGGCTGTGACTGCAGTCCCGCTGTGTGTGTTAGGTGAGTGTTAGCTGCCATTGGTTATAATGACAGAGGTGCCTTTGTGTCCGGGGGTCTGCTCTGCCGGGATGCGGAGGTGAGGGGTCATATCGTAATGGGTGGGGCCCGTGCTGGCAGAGGTGCAGTAGCCCCGGAGGCTCTCTGTGTCATAGAGGTGCTCCAGAGTGTAGCCTGTCAGGGAGTAGGCTGTATGCTTGTCCAAGTAGGGCCGCGGGTGTGTGTGGGAGGGGTAGAGGGCTGGGGCGGGGGTGGGGGAGGCCGAGCACGGACCCGGCCGACCAAATGGGTGGTGTAATGGCAAAGACAGCGGGGACAGATCTGTCTGGAGGTAGTCTTTGGGCTTGTGGAGGCGCTCAGACCCTGGACTGCTGAGCCTAGACAGTGGGGCGGGGCTGGACGCAGGGCTGATCCCCTGACTCAAACCTCGACACACCACGGTCTGTAGCGGCAGGGGACCTTGAGTATACTCCGGAGTGAAGCATGGACCAGGGCCCTTGGGCAGTCCATTGGCCGGCCCCACTGGAGCATCCGGAGGGCCCTTGCGTAGCTGAAGTCGACTTTCTTCTTCCTTGATCATCTGCTGCGTGGCTCGGATCAGCGTTTCGATCTTGCTGGGTTCCTGCGGGCTGCAGCGGTAGTGCTCAGCTTGGTACCGATCCCCTGAGTCGCTGGCCGAGCCTCCATCTGGAGAGCTGACCACGCTGTCCTCGTCCCAGTGTCCCCGGCCTGCAGGAGGACACAGTGAGAACAGTCAGTGCAGAGGAAACATGTCATTCTCAGCAACCATGGCAGCCCTTGGCTTCCACAGATTCCCTCTAACTCTGTGGGATCTTCTAGCAAGAACAAATGGAAACTAGCCTGATGCTAGTTATGTGGCACAACAGCAGCACATAATGCTGACTGTTGACAGGTTCACTGTAATGTTGTGTACAGAAAGCGAAGCAAATCTTTCAAGTGATGAGATTACATACAGACTAAATGCAAAGAGAGGGACAGATGCAAATTCATGCCAGGTGATGTGAATGGGCCAACTCTATATTTGTGCCAGTAGAAAATAATCAACTTATCAAAAACATTTGTGCACACAGTGTGTTTGCAGTGTTCTGTGGGGAGGAGCAGAGAGACAGAGCTGGCCCACAGACAGCGGATTGAGTCCGGGGAGCTCTGCAGAGGAGAGCCGGGGGCAGAGCGAGAGCTTCTGGACGAATAAACATCCACTGTCACACCAGATTCTGCTCTGATCAAAGCTTGGAGATTATTTTTTATCTTTTGGGATTAAACAGTGGATTGATCAACCTGTCTGCTGTGAGCCACAGAGGTGCCACACCGACTTGTATCTGTCTGTGTGCACCCAGAGCTCTATGATACTGCTTCACATTAATACAGAGAGTGGACAAAAAAGAAGTTGGAAAACTTGGTAAAAGCTGAAAATGTCTGTTACTTGAGTCTAGTAATCTGTTTTACTTTACTTTTTTTGCATTTTAAAAGATCCAAAGTATGAATTCAGACTTTTTAAAAATCGCTATCATGATTTGGCATCCTTTTGATCCATTCATTGCAATTAAATAACAGCAGAATCTGTATTTTTGGTTCATACCACCATAGTAAGACAGATTAACACACATTTGGTGTGAATACACTGTAAAACTATCAACTGCCCGTATAGCTCTGTCTCTACAGTGGACACAGTCCAGGTCTTAGTCCTCACCGTGGTAGCTGTGGATGGCGGTGATGTGCGGCATGCTGCTGTCATATCCCTCGTGGTTCTCCAAAGAGCTCTTGCTCAGCGGTAGGATGGAGCGAGCCGTGCCCCACCACGCGTCCCTGCCAGACGGAGGCGCTCCTAGAAAATATCGCCCCGCCTCACATCGGCCACGCTCACAACTTTGACCTTGAGCGTGCGTGTGGAGGTGTGTGTAGCCGTCACTGGCTGTGTGATGCTGCTCTTCAGACAGACTGTGGCAGAGCGTGCGAGGATCAGTGAACTGCCTGTACACACAGGAGGCGTCAAGGCCTTCGCTGTGCTCCAGCAGCTGAGGGGAGGCGGAGTCGGTGAGGGGGCTGCTGCCCCATGGACTGTCCTGGTCAGACTCTGACCGCTCTGTCTGGAAACTAGGGTACTGCGGTGAGAAATGTGGGTAGTGAGACAACAAAAGAGATTATAGAAAGCCTTCGAATGAACACAGCCGGCTGGAGCCACATTTGAGACTATGAACAGCTGACTACCAAAATCAGCACAGTATACTGGTGGATACCATGTTACCAAGAAAGACTTTTCCCCATACATTACTACAAAAGAAACAACTGTACAACAGTGAAGAATGTATCACAAACACTTTAAAAGGTCAAGTCAAAAAGAGGCCTATCAGTAAATCAGATTCATTCTACCCATGTGTGCAGCAGGGGTCGCCTCGGCCAGTGAAGGCCTCTAATCAGCATGTGCTGCTCCCCAAAATGCAAAAGCCTGAAGACATTTTCCTTGTAATGGCCCAGTGAACATTTCAGTTGGAACGCACGGAGCATTATCATGGAAGAAAGAATCCACTTCTCTAAAAGGATAATTCTGGAGTATTAACTTTTGGAACTTGATTTTGTAGGTTTGGCCACTGTTGGTTGTTTTCTCTAAGACCTTTTTGTCTTTAGTTGACTGATTGTAGAGAGGGACAGGAAACAAGGTGAGACATGTTCAACATGCAACAAAGATCCCCGGCCGGGAAAAGAACTATAAACACTGCGGCTACAGTTAACCATTGCTGGCAAAGAACTGAGGTTACAGCAACATCTTCATGAACACATCTGATGGGACAAGAAACATGAGCAGTCAGACCATCAGACAGGTTGGAAACAAACCCCAGGGTTAGCCAAACTAATTTGGAAGAGAAAACCACTGCAAATTATTACCCAAACATCCATCGCAGTTTACAGATTACTTCCTGGGTCTACTTTGATGTACCGTACTTGCAGTAGTTGCACATAGTCTTCCTGTAAAATGAGGGATTATTACCAACATGTTGTACTCACTTTCTGTTTTACCTAAAAATAAAAGTAATAAAGTAAACTTATCAATTTTCTGTGGTTTAACAGATTTGGGGTTGCTGTGGCAGCAAGCTCAGTGAGGTAGCCTAGAAGTCCTTCTTCTTCCCTCAAGGAGACATTGGCATTGATAGGGGTAAGTTGATGTGGTTTGGGTATCGTATTAGCATGAGGCAACAGTTCTACTCTAAGCTCCTTTTGGATTTCCCCCCAGCCTACCTGACTGAGCCAGATGGTTTGTTGCACAGGAAGTAGTCATTGAAAACTATTAGAAAAAGGAAAGCGTTTTCAAAAAATACTCAGCAGGTGATTGGATGAACCATCTATCTATCACAGTCTGTCACGGGTGAACCTGAACCAATCAAATCAACCAACCATATAACATATTAACTTACCAACAAACTCTCACTGAAGTCAGTCTGGAGAAGAGTGAAACCATCTTTTCTACGTCTATTACATGCTAGCAGCATCTACGCTAACCTCTTTGGGAGCTGTGTTATCTGGCACCTAGCGCCCACCATCACAGCTGCTGTTACTTCCTCAAAGGATGCTGATTGGGTTCTCACAGGATTTTGTTGCATGGTTAGATTACAGACTCCTTCTGAAGGAAAATCATTTTGTCTGCATGTGTCTGTATACCAATCATTAAATAAAGTAAATAAAGATAATCCTGCTAAACTGTTGTGGTTTTTACAACCTGTCTGATGCTTTGTTGGACTTTGTTGTAGCAGCGTCACCTGTCATGCATATTCCCAGATCTCAGCAATTTTCATAACTGATAGGACCAAAACTACAAAAACAACACCCAAGTTGTAAGAAACCAGAATTGTCCTTTAAATAATAAATGATGGTACCTCACCTAAAGAACCGCTCCCTTCAAAGTCAGCCAAAACGATGTGTCATACCTGAATGAGCAAGCGCTACAATGTGAAGTTTTCCAGTAAGACACGCTCACCTGTGTGTATGGCGAGAGTCTTGCTTTGGTCTTGGGCCGGGATGCTTTGCTCTTGGGAGTTCTGCAGTTTTCCGTGAGGCTGGCGGTGCTGCTGCCGTAGGGGAAAGAGGCCTTGGACGTGGCCTGGTCCAGAGAGAGCTGGAGGCCTTTATACTCTGTCTCCCTACAGAAACAAGCGTAAATTCCACGTGTTGCAGTCAAAGTAATTTCGTTGACGTTTTGAATTTGCATGGCATAGATTAATTATGGTCCATAATTACACAAGGAGAGAGCCCAGTCCCCTGGAAAGGCTGTTTATTAAAGAACACAAACAGCCCATGTGTACCTGTGTGTTTGGTTTTTCTCTAGGTGCAAAAACCCATTAACATCTGTTTAGCAATTAGAGCCTCATCATGGTGCAGAGAGGGCCAGCTTGCAGAGAGGTCTGTGTGTGTGTGTGTGAGAATGCTGGGAGGGGCGGGGTAGAGGGCTGGGATGGTTGTTGGGATGCTTGTTTTACCAGAAGGATTGCAGCAAGGCCTTCAACAAACACTCTACAGGGGGAAGGCTGTCCAATCAAATACACTGGGAGATTAAAGGCTATGTCTGGCTAAATCAGGCCCATAGGAGAAGCTTGGACGTCTCACTGCTGGGAAAAGGGAATTGATTTCTCGCTAAAGTGTTCTACAGATCTCGCCATGGATGATAAATCAAGTTTGAGACAACAGAAAACCTGGACAGGGTTTACTTGAGACAAATAGTGATCCATCATCTACACATACCTCCCCTCTGTTTCAATTTCTCCCCACACAAACACAAATTCATACATACATGCAGGCACATTTCATAGTATTTGCATCAGTTACTTTTGGAGAGCGTCCTAAAATATCACATTCATAAGGAACTGCTGCTATAATTATAATGCTAGCAGCCTGGTGGAATAACTGACAAATTAGAATTCTTTCCTACAGGTTATAAAGCACTCCCTAAATGGTTTGATGATAGGAATGTAAAGATGTATTACAAGACAGTTAAATTGAGATACATATATGTGACATTGATTTCAGACACCTGGTTAACAGACTAATGGAAACAGAACCCAGAACATCTGTATGTAAGTAGATTGTTGCTGTTGATTTAAAAAAAAAAAGAAATGGAAGCACTCTAAAACACTGGTTCCCAAACCATTAATTAAAATGAAGCAGTATGTACTTGCAACCCCTTGACACTGCCATGGTGACAGGTTTAGGATTTTGGAATGACTGGAAAGATGCGCGCTAACCGTTTAGGCAATTCAAAATAAAACAGAAAAAGATGGGACGTACGTTAACAAGACAGGCGGCTTTTTCAAGTCAAGCCATGTGACAATATTCACAATTACCCCGATTCCTGATAATCCCAATAATGAAAATTTACCACAACAATAGTGTTTTCAACGATATATGTGATCATTTCGTATAGGCCTGTGTCTGGTGAAACGACACAATATATGACTCAATACATTGCAAAATATTGGATTGCTGTAAGCAAGGTGATCTATTGAGATTATCATTTTAGGATCATTTTACTGATAGAGGATAAAAAAAACACATCCCCAAAGTTAACAAAATAGTTAACTTTTTATGCAACCAGAAGAGATGGATCTGCATTTGTATGTATCACAGTCTCTGTAGCATCCAACATCACAGTCCTCAGTTAATATCTACAACACTGCTATCTAGCATTTGGAGGTTTAAACACAACAATCCATACAGTGCTTTTGAGAATCAATACAATATTACAAAACAAAACATTGTAATAATCAAGTGATCTGATATTTTCTTACACCCCTAATATCATATATCATCCCATCCCAAGTCACAAGTTGCACGTCAATGAGTCTAATGCAGTTAGGATTCTTATATTTGAACACATTTTTAGAGAATGTGAGATTATTACGTCTGTTAGAAGAAAAAAGCAAGGGTATGAGAATAGTCAAAAGATATAATTTTGTGCCAAAACTTTGTTCTTTTCTTCTTAATTCATGATTACTTACATTTAATTTGTGACCCCTCGGAGTATCCCAACACAAAGGTTGGAAACCAGCGCTCTAAAGACAACAGGTAGAACCTTTTTTTGGTTTTACTCGAGTATACGAGGATTATTAAACTCACTAAATGTGACAAATGTGGATGTATCAATGAAAGTGTTTATACTGGACACTGACGTTTTCCGGAGTGCGGCAGAGTGACGACTTTCCTCTAAACCAGAATGGAACGCAACACAACTGATTAAACAGACTGCGAAACTGTTGTGAGTAAAAACATGTGGTTATGTGCTTTTGCTGCAGACATGCCTTTATTCAAAGGATTACTAAATCACTGTCAGGTTGTGGTAGCAGAGGCAGGTGTAGAGGTTATCTGAGCTAAACACACAGTGGGAGTTCACATGCAGGTGAAGTGGCCTTATCGGCTGTGTTATCCGTGGCTGCATACACTACAGCTACCGGGCAAACCAACTCTGCTCCTGATAACAGCGCACAAAAGAAGCCTACTGCCTCCTTCCACTGTCACTGTGGGTCAATCCATATAGTATCTCAAAAAGATTTACAAACGCAGAGCAAAGAGGGAACTGAGGCTTCATTCCCCTCACAGTAAGCTGGAGCCCATAAACGCTCATCAAGTTTACAGCCTATCAATTAAAAGGCCGTAAACACAAAGCTGTTATGGGTTTGATGTAGGAGGTAGAAGAAATGTGTGTCAAGCTGTTCTCTGCCTCCGAATGCACCCGGCCGAGCTGCTTAATGGAGGGCTTTATAGGCCTCATTCATTCACGCGCTCTCTTGTACATCTGTGAAATATGCACATCAGGGGTAATAAAATAATAGGATAACAGGCAATGAAATGCTGTCCCTCTCTCAATAATAATGCGGCTCACGCAGGTAGAGTCTCTGCTGTGATTACAGTTGGATTTTATTGTAAGGAGGTGAAGTAGCAGCTTGTGATGAGGATTTTGGTGGCAACACAGTACTATTGGACGGTTTGTGCAGGATAAAGGCCTGCAAAAGCAATCCTGGTCCAGTCAGATATGCTTCAGCACCCGACTCTGTTTATATACTCTGCAGGCAGAGCTGCCAGTCTTAGATAAACTATACCAGGTGACTGACGCCGCCACAGAGAGGCCGCCACAGGTAACAGCCAACACATGAGCACACTTACCTTTGGTAACAAAGGGCTCAGACATTCTGACATAACTGGCATACAAGAGAGGAGATAGACAGAACAGGAATGTCTACTACCATCCAAGGCAGAGAGAGCAGGAAAGTTCTGGTGTTCCTAAAAGAAATCATAATCACATTTCCTTTGTTTCGAACTCTATAACAATAAAGACTAAAAACAAAAACAGAATGTGACTTGACAAACTTTATTCATTCTCGGATCCTGCAAACCAGGCCTCAACAAACACGTGTCATATTTCCAATTAACCTCCAGTTAATTGCTTCACAGCAACTGTTTGCGTAAATCTCTAGTACCAACACTCATTATCTTATCAAAGCAGAGAATGACAATAACAGAGATCTGAGCCACTCCTCTCTGCCCTGGAGCTGCCAGACACTTTCACACCAAACCAATCCATAAATACCACCACGCATCTATAAAGTAGAAATCCACAACGCTTTCCTAATGGTTAACCACCTGTTCAATAATTCATAAACAATAGTGATTCAACCTATAGTGAGTTCACGTCACAGCGTTTGACATTTATTTCCAGGTTGGATCTAAAAGAAAAACACTCGAGCTTTACATGACTGCAAGTTTCTATAAGTTGCTGTAGGGCCAGCCTGGATGATCAGTAGTAGGTATTCCATCAGCAATCTTCTATCCATCCATCAGTTCCCTGCAGGCTTCATCAGTCAGCTTTAATTTATTTTGAAATATAGGGTCACACCCTGTTTACACTGTTTCAGGTATGTTTTTCCATCTCATGGAATAGCTGCTGCTAATGTGCTGTTAAAATGTTAACACTGGTGTTATTTTTCTTATTGTCATAAAATCCCATAAAAAGACCAAAGCCAGCTCTGTCTGTGACACCCAACCCCAAGCCCACTGGTTCTAGTAAAGACGTACATTTCTAAAAAGGACTTTTTAAAAGGTTCAGTGTAGGGTTCCTACTTGTTTTCCAGGACCTTTGCAGGACATTTTCCAGGATTGTTTTTCAGCACTTGCTCAAAAACAATCATATAATTTACCAGTAGTCCTAATATTGACACATCTAACTTTAGTTTTCACAAAGCTTATCCCACCAAAAGTCGAGTTTCAAACAAAATCAGAATCAGTTATCAGGTTTATATAGCCAATCTGAGTGAGGGGGTAAAATACAATAAAAAAAAAATTCGGGACAATATAAAATATTTCCAGGATATTTGGTCATTCAAATCATTTTCCATGTGTTTCCATGACTGGAAGAAGTGTCTCTAAATTTCCTAGTTTTCCAGTTTTTCCAGGATGCGTGGGAACCCTGTCAGTAATAGAACAGCTGGGTACTATAATTTTTCGCCAATGTTAGATCAACGGGAAGACATAGTATAGTTTTTGTGCACAGTGGTGGATTAATACACATCTGGAGCTGAATGGCACAGATGAATATGCTATATCAGGTTTTGGATACACACACAATACTTAATTAAGTTAATGTAAGGGGGCTTTTTTATATGATACATATGACACAATAGGAGACTTATCCTTTAGAGATCCCCTCTAGACAAGTATTAGGAAATACATACAAATAGTCTGCTTGGAACAATAATATGTGTTTGCAAAACAGTAGAATTTCCACATTAAAATCCTTAAAAGGTCCTCTCCTCCTTCTACCTTATTAAAAACCTCCAGAATTTTTGAATATGCAAATGTTGTTCAAGTCCATTCTCAGTGGATGTGCACTGGTGGCTTCAGGTTTCTACATCATACTGTGCAAATTGCATACTGGACCCCTGTTTAAAAGTAAAAACATAAAAACAAAACAACTAAATAAACACAGTTCAGTCAGCCAACGCACGTTTGAAATGTTTATTACAGCAGTATAGCATATTTAGATTTTGGCATCTAGGCTCTGACCTCATCAGTCCCCCCAGATCTGTTTACACAGAGATATTTGGGAGGGATGAGCAAATACCTTAAACCCCCAGTCGGAGCCTACAGGTGGATTCTGGGGTGGTGGTGGGGCTTACAAACCTGCAGGCAGCAATACGGATGCAGGGCAACAGCGGCATTGACAGAGCAGAGGGAGAGCTAGGAAATTTTGCAGCTTAAATAGACAGCCAGATTAAAAGGGTGCGCTTGATTAGTGATTATGGAATAAGGCGTGTCATGTGTGTAATCAATGCAGCTCGAGTTGACTGCCTGAACTAGCTTGCAGGCTTCGCTCAATTAGTGTTCATACTGGTTTAAATACACACTAGGCTAGAATACGAAACGTAAAGCTACATCCATAGAACATTCCTGGGGCATGAGTCAAGGTGCTGTATGCAGTCATACTGTGTAATGTGTAGACTAAATGAATTTGTATCTAGTGTGGAGCTAATGTTGTATAATAAGCAGAATGGGATAAATCAAGGTAAAAAAATATATACATATAAAGTGAGCAAAATGGCCTTAGGATAAGTTTAGTGTCTTCAAACAATGTTCTTTAGTAATGTGAGACTTCTTGTTTTATAATTTACCACCAAATTAAATTGTTAAATTGTATTACTTTATTAATTATTAATAATTAATTATTAATCCCACAACGGGGAAATTTCCTTGTCACAGCAGCAATTACTTGAAATAAATAAATACAGATATAAAAAACTATGATAAAAACTAAACTATGTTATGGTGGTAATTTGAAATTTGAAAAAAAACAAAAACCAGAAACTATGGTATGGTGGTAATTTGAAAGAAAAAAAAACAGAAACTACAACATTGATCAGGTGTTGTAGAGTCTGACAGCAGCAGGGATGAAAGATAAAAGATATATTATGTCACGATAACTACTTTTATTAGATGATATATTTAACAATATTATTGTCATTGTCATCAAGACCATTTTATGCCATGATAGTATAACAGCACAGTTGAGGTCATGTCCATATATTGTATGATAAGTTGATATATCATGAATATAAGCATTGGGACAGGCCTAAGTAGAGAACAGACATCCACCTTAATGATCAGTTTCAGCAGAGAAACACACCAACTTATCTCCTCCTGTTTCTGTGAGACTAGTGTTAGCTACCAAGCAGGTAGGGACAGACCGACTTCACCTCTTGTAACCAGAGATAACGCCTCATCATCCAAATACCTGGACACACTGCTTGATGTAAAATGTGGTCTCCTGGAAATGAAGTGCACTACCACCACAGCAATCCCCACCAACACCTAAACATAATAACACTATTTGTCTCAAGTAAGAACCTTCTGGACCTCTGTTTGGCTGTCAGGGTTATCAGCATGTTGATATCATTAAGGTCAATCTAGCAGCATTTAGGAATACAGACGGATACTCACGTGAGAACGTAGTTAACGCTGACGATGCAGTGAGGCCGGGATGATCGGCTGTTGTGTACAATGGTTGCGTAACTCTGGACCCAGACCCAGCCGCCATGCTTGGCCAAAAAACGGTAGTACTTCGTTGTGACCTGACCTTTGACAAGCACTTTAAGAGTGAGAGATTGGAAAGAAATTATGATTACTGTGGGGAAGTAATCTACTATTAAATTACATTCACACATCGAAATATAGCAGCAAATTACAGCAAAAGGTGACATAAGATTAAAATGTGACACTGTAAAACTGCACTGAATGTATTTGATTGTATCTTATGGTATTTGTGAATAGGTATAAATGAGCTGTTTTATATAAACAAACATTGAAAAATTAACTACTACTGTATGGAATTTATATTGCTTAATTCTTTTCAAAACTGAAAAAGAAATAAAAGAGTATTTTAACATAAGCACACAATATGATCTGACATAACATATTATTACATAGCAATACAGCACAACACACCACCACAGCAGAAAACACAACATAATATAACAAGACAACATAATATAACATAATATAGCAGCATAACATGAGAAAGAAATGATATAACACTGTATAGCCTGATGTAGTGAGTCTTTACTGTACCAGTGTGTGTGTGTGTGCAGAGAGAATTTATAGGAAAGTAAAACAAACCTAACTCACACAAGTGATGAGCACAGCGCAGGTGAAAGGAGTCACAGCTGTGGACATGATGATAGAGAGTCTTCTCTATCAGATCCTGAGGCTCGTAGCCTGTCAGCTCTGCAACCCTGAGCAACACACACCCACACACACAATATGTAACAGGAAAAAATGCGGAAGAACTCACACCCACACACACACACACAATATGTAACAGGAAAATATGCGGAAGAATTCACACCCACACACATACATACAGACTGTCACACAGAACGTACCGTGAGTCGAGGAAGATGAGCTTCATGTCGAGGCTGGCTCTGAACATGAACATGTTGCTGTGCAGTTTGATCTCGGTGACGGCGCTGGGCGGCAACGAGTGGCCGACCGCCACCAGCCCCACGTTCTGATAGCAGCCATCGAACGGAGACATGTCCAGGCTGTACTGGCGGATCTTCAAGTAGCCACTACAGTGGATCACCTGCACCAAAAGTTCACAGAGGGATACACAAAGTATAAATAGTGTATCAATCCATACATGTTCCAGTCCAGTAAGGTCAAGAGCAGAGCAGGAACCACATCCAGAGGAGCCCTGTCTTTATTAAACATGCTCGATATTTGTGACCCCAGGCCCAAGGGCTCTAGTTGTGAGTTTTGGACAGCGTGGAGGACTTTTTCTTGTCACTCTGGACTAGGGCTGCGATATACTGGTATTGATGATACCCATGATATTAAAAAAATTTAATATTGATGTCACATTATTAATACACATGCTGTATACATTTTATAAATTATTTGTATAAATAATCCAGCATAAATAATTTCCATCCGTTCTCACTTTGTGGTTCACACTCAGTGTTACTGTTCTTATCTTGTACAGTTATGGTTACACACTCTCTCCCCACCTCCCAACACCTGTATTTTAAGTGTAATTAATTTACCAAAAAAGAGGCAAAACACACAATAAAAGTTCGAGTTTTTCTTTCAAATTTTCTATAGATATTTCTTATTCTAAAAATTATAATTCTTCTGGCCACGATAGTCGTGTAGTGAACATTTGATATAGTGACAGCCCTACTTTGGACAACAACGTCTCAGCATGTCACCAGTATTCGACCTGAGCATTAGAATCATTTGAAACTATCAATGCCGCGTTCCAAAAAAACTTTCCTCCTTGTTCATTTTTATGAGGCCTGTCTGATGAAGCAGCGGGGGTGCAGATGCAGAGCATTCCATGAAAAAACACAGCACAGGAGTCCCTGTCACCTGGCCTGGATAGTATTTCATCACCTCACTGGTACCTGAAGCAACACACACTAATGGAGCCCCTTGCATTGTTTTAACACAGTGCTGTTTTCAGTCTGAACACCTGCCAAGAGTCTGATCTGCTGCTATTCATATTTAATAAATGAACACAATGGAATAATAACCAAATAAAGTGTATTTCTGTTGTTTCCTTCTGCTCTTCCTTTTATAAAGAAATTCTCAACCTCGGGCTTAGTCTAGTAGGAGTTAAAGGCTTCCTTCTGCAAATAAAGGCAGAGGTCACATCTGAACCAAACACACAGTACATGAGCTTTGTACCCAGATAATAACCTGCATCTTGTTTTGTGCTTCCCTATGATATTAACTTATCACAATGGCCACTCTTCAAAATTCCTAAAAGGGCTCAAATAAATGGAAAATCTGAACATCTGTAGTTCCATGACCACTGAGCACTCCATCTGCTGCTCAAGATCGTGTGATACAGTCAAAGGCTCCGGAACAAGTAAGTAAGCAAGGTAGTCCTCGTCAACCTCGTCCATCCCAGCAAAGTTAGCCAGATAACATTGAAAATGTAAACTTTTCACACAAAGTAGCATGTGATTGAATAAGGAAATTGCAATGAAGTCAAAAATATAATTCGACCAGCACAACTATTGTTTAATTAAATTATTTTTCCTAGTTGTAAATGTATACAAACTGCTATTTGCATTTTTTTTGTTAAGTATGATATTAGTAATATTGCATTTTTTGTAGTACTTAAACACTGAAGTGGCCCTCCTATGAGATGACAATACCAGCACCGGCCCCAGGTCAATTTAAGCCGACCAACACAACCATACCAACTGGCGACGCCTCCTTGTCAGATGAGCTCAATAACTTCTATGCTCGCTTTGACAGGGAGAACCAGGAGGCGGCGATTAAGGCTGCGCTCCCTGCAGACCACCAACCCCTCACACTTTCCACCATCGCCGTGTGCGCTGCTCTGAGCAAGACTAATGCACGTAAGGCTGCTGGTCCTGATGGACAGCTGACTGAGGTCCTGACTGACATCTTCAACCTGTCACTGGCCCAAGCAGTTGTCCCTCAAAACCACATCCATCGTGCCGGTGCCCAAACACTCAACTGCAGCAGGCCTCAATGACTTCCGCCCAGTTGCACTTACCCCTACCATCATGAAGTGCTTTGAGAGGCTGGTCCTGGCTCACCTCAAAGCCAGCCCACCCACACTGGACCCCCTCCAATTCTCCTACTGCCAGAACAGGAGTACAGAAGACGCCATCTCTACAGCGCTACACTCCGTTCTCTCCCACCTGGATAACAGTAACACCTATGTGAGAATGCTGTTCATTGACTTCTGTTCAGCATTCAACACCATCATCCCCTCTAGTCTGATCACCAAACTCAGCAACCTTGGCATCAACACCTCCCTCTGCAACTGGATACTGGACTTCACACCTCCTCAACCCTAACCCTGAACACTGGTGTCCCACAGGGCTGTGTGCTGAGCCCCCTCCTCTACTCCCTCTTCACCCACGACTGCACACCTGTACATGGTTCCAACACCATCATCAAGTTTGCGGACGACACAACAGTGATTGGCCTCATCACTGACAACGATGAGTCAGACTATAGGGAGGAGGTCCGGCACCTGGTGACCTGGTGCGCCAACAACAACCTGGCCATCAACTCCAAAAAGACCAAAGAGATCATTGTGGACTCCAGAAAAAGGAATGGCGGCACACACACCCCCATCTGTATTAACGGAAATGAGGTTGAGCACGTCTCCAACTTCAAGTTTCTGGGTGTCCACATCTCTGAGGACTTTTCTTGGACCCTGAACACCTCAACCCTGATCAAGAAGGCTCACCAGTGTCTCTTCTTCTAGAGGAAACTCAAGAAGGCCCATCTGTCTCCTCAGATCCTTGTGAACTTCTACTGCTGCACCATCGAAAGCATCCTTACCAACTGCATCATAGTCTGGTATGGAAACTGCTCGGCCTCGGACCGGAAAATTCTGCAGAGGGTGGTGAAAACTGCCTAGCGAATCACCGGTTCACCTCTCCCCACCATTGAGGCTGTCCAGAGCAAGCGATGTCCGCGGAAGGCACGCAGCATTGCTAGGGACACCTCTCACCCAGGTCACAAACTGTTTGCCCCCCTCCCCTCTGGGAGGCGTTGCAGGTCCCTCCGTTCCCGAACTAGTATGCTCAGGAACAGCTTTTTCCCATCAGCAGTCAGCCTGCTAAACTCTTGGTCGAGGAGACCCCCCACCCCCTGAACTCCCACTGAACTGTCTCAATCCCATATTGTAAATATCTTAACTTATTGCCGTATATATCTACTCTGTTGATACTGTTTACTTTAACTCTGTTACAGTATATTCATTCATATATCTATAATGTTATTATTACTTTTTCTTTACATATTTCTGTACATTTGTAAATTACTTTCATTGCATTTCGCCCCTCTACCTTGTAGCCTCCACAGGTAAGACCGGCGTTTCTTTTAGCCAGGACACATTTCATCCTCAGAAAGAAGGAGCGTTCCATCTCGTATTCTGCAGAGAATTAAAAAACATGCAAAAAAGTTTTTGATGCTACATGATAATGAGTCCATGTCATATACAGAACGACCTGCCTGGGTTGTTGTTTACCATGAACGAAGTGTGAATGGTAAGGCTGGTGTGCTGTGAGGACGGCTGTCATTTCATCGTGGTCTGCTGGATGGATGTACTCGTAGATGCTGTTTCCTGTCAACTCTACCTGTTGAAAGGAACATTCACGTCAGAACTGTGAAACATCAGGACAAACATGTTAGAGGAGGTTGCTTTAAGTTTGTCAAACCAACCTGCGACAGGCCCAAGTGGACTGATGCTGTTTCTGATATGTACATTATTTTCCCGTCTGGAGCGACCACAAAAATGAATCCATCTAATGTCTGAAAGAAACAACACAAAGTGTTATTGTATTAGATACCAACAAAAGGTCCAAATTAATTAGCCTTTTAATAAAATCAGTGTTATTGTCTTGAGTCTGTTTCCATTGACAATGTGTATACACTACAGTGTCTCATTATTATGACCATATCATTAAACTGGAGATAACTACAGAGCTGCTACCTGCAGACCGATTGATCGTTGTAACAACATCATGACAAAATCAAGATTTGAAGAGAGGAATGAAATAACAAACACAAACAACAACGACGTGTACCATCAAAGGAACAGCTGAATTACACGCTCAGTTCATAAGGTCCATCCTGCTCTAACTAATACAGTCTAATACAACAGCCACTTTCTTTTTTATTTGGAGAGCTGTTGATTCAACTTTATGGTCATTTTGGGAGTTGTAGTGTGAGCTGCTGTTGGAGTGTAACTCATTATATCGACAGGTGTTTCTAATATTTTGTCCCACTCATCTTTATTATTTTATAAACTTAATGAAGGATATATTACTGGCTATTGTCTTAGACTGCATTTGGTTAACCTACCTAATAAACTAGCAACTGAGTGTTAGATTATACTATTATTAGTATATGTCACATTAACTAACTAATGATAATAAGGAACATTACTGATAATAACAATCTTAACCTCAGCTGGAATTAAGTGCTTATTTAATGAGCAGCTTATTTCCAGTGCTGCTAGCTTGTAGACACTTGTCCTTTCTCTGTGGTCCTCAAACCAGTACACTTTCATTATGGAACCATTTTAGGCCGGCCTGTTGCCCTATTTGACTATTCTGTAGACCTGTTTGAAAGCTTGAAGCCCTCTGGTCCTCTTTTGCTACTCTGACAATCCTGTAGCCCTGCTCGGCTTACATGAAGCTCTGTTATGTCTGTCTGACTGGTACTAGCTGACCTGTGGTTGTCTGTAGCCAGCCTGTAGCCCTGCAACCCCGCAGCCCTACTCCATTGTGTTGCTGCTGATGGGAGAGGGGCTGCAGGACAGACTGAAGCTCTGTGCGTGACCAGGAATGTGCTCAGCTCATTTCACTCTTAAAGCACATGAATGAAGGCAGCAGGAGGCAAAGGCAGCAACCACTAAACCACACACACACTAGCTTTGGCTGAATAATAATAATAATAATAATAATAATAACATGAATAATAATAATCATAGTAATAATAATTTCTTCTTGAAGAGGGTGCATTTGAGGGTGACAGCTAAGCTGTAGAATTATTCAAAATCTGTACTCTAATGACCATTTTTAGGGAATCTCAGTTACTTGCAAACTGCAAAGCCCACTATTTGTTTCAGCTGCCTTTAACCTGTGCATACTCTGAACCACAGCCGTGAGTACCTGTAAGAGATGGGAGCCTAGTTCCTGGCAGACTCCATCCAGAGAACTGCTGCGGCTCACGTGACCCCAGGACTCCCCGAGGCCTGGCAAACCAATCACACAAACGGAGGGAAATAATATAATTACAAAAATATAATTGCATATTTTACAATGAAAGCAGAGCGTAAACAATATCTTTGAAAACCTTGTGAACAGAAAGATGGTGTAATTCTATAGTTTAGCCAGTATATTCTAATGTAAGCAATGAAGAAGTTCATTAGAAATTCATAATCTGAATGTAAAAACATCATTTTATTGTACCCACATTGTCAGTACAAAGAGGCTTCATTTACAACAAATTTAAGAACAAATAGCAACAGTAATGTCTGTGTCCCATGTGCTGGTTTTACAGACTAACAGCGATTGTACATTGTATTGTGTATAGAACAATAAATAGTGCAAAGACAATACCAAGAGAAAATAAAATGAGTCTTTATCTAATTATGATGATGTAACAATAACAATATAATATTAATAATAAGCTGGCACTAGCAGGGTCTGCAGGCTCGTTAAACTGCACCGATGACCATCACAAATCCAAAATCAACCCAGTACAAACTGCTACAATGTGTTAATCTTACTGGTCTGCAGCTCTAAAAATACACTGAACCGCAAGTTGGACTGGGAGCGGACCTTTATCGAATCCGGATCACTGCGAATGTGGTGGCGTGAAATCTTTTCATAAACCCTTCACAGCAGCAGTCAAAATAAATAACATGTGAGACGGTGCAAACAGCAGTGTGTGTGTGTGTGTGTGTGTGTGTGTGTGTGTGTGTGTGCAGCAGCTCGCATTCAGATGTAAATCCCGCTCTGCAGAGTAAACAGGCAGCATGCGGGGATCACAGCGACCCGCCGCCTGCACGCTTCATATGGAGCTAATATGGACTTCGCGTTTGCATGAAAAGACACAATCAAATTACCGAGCAACAAAGCCACGAGTGCAAAACAAATTCCACTTCATAACAATGATAAATAAATACTCTATGAGAACACAGTGTCCGCTGCTCTCTGACAGAACACACTTTATTATTAGGCTCTATAGTAATAGACTAGAACTCCTGTAGGCCCGCTATAATAATAATAATAATAATAATAAATAATAATAATAATAATAATAATAATAATAATAATAATAATAATAATAATAATAATCAACGTTCAAATAATAATAATAATAATTTATTTTTTTATTAATAACTGTAGGACTGTTGTGCTTAACGGGAAAAAATCCGGTGAATACATTTCATTGATTTAAGCTCATTAGTGAGAGGCAGTTAATTATGATCAACAGAAAATAATAGAACATTATAAAGAGTAACAATCGCTTTAATAACGGAGTTTTCGTTTGGCGGAGATCATCCTAAAAATGAACAAAAATCAAATGAAGTTTGGTACAGGAAGCGGCCCAAATACCGCAGTTCCATCAGGAAATACAGCAATCTGAGCATAGACGGTCCTTATTATAGAGCTCACTGCGCTGTGCTTCTATCCAACTTAATGTTTTATTATTTAACTTCTTATTCACTAATATCATTCCATTATGTCTTAGGCAAAGCTTGGGACTAATATCCTTTTACCTCATGTTTATATATATAAATATATATATCTATATATATATAAGGGTGAAGGTTTTTTTTCTTAAATATATATCAATATCAAATATGTCATGTTTTAATAAATAAAAATATCAATAAATAAATAAACTGTACAATGCTTACACAGTGGGAAAGATGCGTTTACGTTCTCTGCGCAAAACCCCTCACATAACGTCGCTGCGTTCCGTGAACACATTAAGACACATAGTTAAAGAACGCCAACAATAATGCTGATAATACATTTGTAATTATCAAAATATAAATTATTTTTACCCAAATAATAATGATTCATACGTATCAAAAAGACACGCTGACGCTTTAAAGTCAGAACTGAGCCCAAAAGCTTCACGTGGAATAAGAGTAGAAAAAAGAGTGAGCATTTCAGTACGTCATTCAGAATCATTGTACACACACACGGTGTGTATTTCAAGAAAGAAACCATCACAGCTTGAAGAAGACGTGAGATCCAACAACATTCCACATTATTATCTTGAGCCCATATGACTTCTACTGTTGCCTATAAATAAGCTCTGATAAGATGTATATATGAATCACAGTAAACAATACATAATAATAAATTGTAAAATGAATTGAGCAAATATAGTAAATATAATAAAAGGTGATTTTAGCCTCCTCTCTGTTTGAATCTCTCCCAGGGTTTATAGGTGGAGACAATTCTGCAAGATATTTGTGGTGTGGGGTGTCATGTAATTCAACCCAGTCAGGATGGACAACATGGCTAAAAGTCAAAGGTCATACTACTGGCCACTCTGAGAGCCATAAATAACCCTAACCCCCCCAGTCACAGAAAAAAAAATCATTTGCTACATCCCCTAAACATAACAGCACTTTTGGCGTTCTCTTCCCCCACTTCTGCAAGTGGTCCTTGGAGTGAAGAGGTCCTGCCTTAAAACAGCAGAGAGGTGGTTTAATGCGAGAACACTGAACACGGCCTGTAAGACGGAGGAGTAAACGCCTGCATGATTGTCCTTTCAATTATTCAGAGATCTTCTGTTGCCCAGTTGGAAAAAGATGCAAAAGTTCATATTAAATGTGACTTCACTATACTGAAGGAATCCCCAATTCATCCTGATATACTGCATGTTTTCAGTTTAGTTGTAGGGGAATCCTTTGGTTCAATAATAAGACTTTTTTTTTTACAACCAACCCTACATTTAACTTTATGCAGTAAGAATCTGTGCTATTTGTCTCTAATTTCACTTTCAGGCGTAATTCAGATATCTCCCTGTCTTTCTTGTATTTCTTCATTATTTTCATTATCGATATATATGTCAATAATTTTCTTTATTTATTGATTAGTTGTTTGATCCATAAAATGTGAGAAATGTTTCCTAAAGCCCAAGCTGACGTCCTCAAATGTCTTGTTTGGTCCACAACGCAAAGACATTCAGTTTACTGTCACAGAGGACTAAAGACACAAGAACGTGTTCACATTTGATGAGCTGAAATCAGAATTTATTTTTCATTGATTAAATAATTGGTTAATAGCTGACAATTAATTGATTAATATAGCCCACTAATCTTTGCATCTCTAGTTCCTCCTGAATAATCCCACATGCACATGTAACAACGTTTATACTGAGTTCAAGCATGTTTCTTACCTCTCAGCTGATTTCTACTTCATTATTAAAAGAAGAGCTGCAATGGGCAGAGATTACACTTCCATAACTATTTGACATTATTTTGTGGTATTAGCATATAAATGATCAATACACTGCAATGTACCCTATGGTGTGATGACGATGGGTTGTATCACATTATAACACGCAGTATTAACCCACTCCCTGTGATATATCTCATCTGTGTCAGTCCGCTCATGTGAGTGGTGCTACAAGAGTGTAAAATGACAGATCCTCACTAGTGTCCATGTTCCCTTTGTGTTTTCTTTGTCCCCGCACCTTCCCCGCACCGCAGCCCGCTCCACTGTTACAAGGAGCTCCATATGTTGAGGGATCAGACGTGCACATCATACTAATATCCGCGGCTCTGCAGCAGTCACGCAGGATGGAGCCTCATCACAGCTAATCTGCTGGCAGGGGCCGCCAGGGGCCCCCGGAGAGAAACCGACATCACTGCAGGCTGGGGGACACGGACAGACGGACGGACCGAGGGACACAGGGGACACACTCATCCACTACGGAGGATGTTAAATCCGGATAAATGTCATTTTCGCCGATCATATCAGAATACTGCCACCGCGGTGAGACAGATCTGACACACACACACACACACACACACACACACACACACACACACACACACACACACAGCTTTTAAACGAATAGCACGTGATTAGACAGATGTAATACACATTAGAGAGAATGTGCTGATAAATACATCCATTACAACGTTCCTCCATTCTCACTCCATATTGATATGTTCTTGAATGTAACGCTCAAACAATAAATAAAGACATTAATAGACGGTGGGAACTAAATCTAAAAATCCCGTTTTATAGTCATTTGTACAGTTTGTATTTTGTGATAAATCGGTCGGTCACATCTGAAACGCGGCGTCACAATGTTTTTCTTTCTTATAAAAAATGATCCATAAATGACCTAGGAAATCAGAATTATATATCAGGAAAGAAAGAGAGAAAATGAGGCTATAAGAAAAACAAGATTTAAAATTATTTTTTAAAAATGAAAAACTTAACTTAAAAAATAAAAATGACTAAAGCCCATATGAAATAAGGCATAGCCTACAAAAAACAAGCTTACAGCTACTAAAAGGAGGTAATAATATGAATATATAAATAATACTACTACCAATAATGACATGATGATAATAACAGTGCTGAGAAAATGAATATTATAGCTCATATAACTTTCTATAATTAGGCCTATATATAGGCTACAATATAATAGTGTAATGGTTATAATTGATATTTTGTTGATTATAATGTTATATTCATTTGATACATATTAATTGTATTTCAATATAATGATTGCTTTTTACTGTTTGAATGCCGCTCGTACCTTCCGGGAACACTATCCTCATTTTCAGGTAGCTGGTGGTGAGCCGGATGATGGAGGCTTTATCCAGCTGGGAGGTGATGGCGGAGGGCAGCGGCAACAGTTTGGCCAGTTCATAAAACTCACTGTTTTCCTTCTCCCGCCGGGTCCGGGCAGCGTTTTTAGACTTCTCCTTCATGTTGTGTTGTCAGTGTCACAGCGCTCTGTCACTGCCGGCTCTCTCAGAGCATTGTACCCGACCTGTCCGTCCTCCGCTCGGCCTAAAATCCACAGCTGCCGGCGCGTGGACCCATACTTATTTCCAGGTGTTCCGGCGGTTGGCGGCGAGTGGGACGCGGCTAATTCCTGGATCTCTGCGGGTTATTGTGGCGTTTTTGGTCAGCCCATTGGAGGGCTCACCGCTCGCTGATATCCATCACAGGTGCTGTTGAAGTGGAACCGCTGGAGACATTAGGCCCTGCGGGGTGAAACGTTCATCACTTTATTTGCACCCTTACGTGAGCGAGCCATCACTTGTATCTGTCTATAAACTGCATATTGGACAGCTAGCTAACGGGAAACTAATAAAGACACTTGTTTGAATCTTTCTACACAAATTTAGTGGCTGTATTTTTAAATTGCTTGTTAGCTTACCTCCGCGCAGTTCCAACCGACAGTCTGTTCAACGGACTCCCGCTGGGCTTCAAAGTGTCCGGGCAGAATGTCCAAAAAGCCTCAGCATTCGCATATCTTCGATCCTGTGTGATTTTATGGATCGCAGCTCGTCCACAGCCTCCAATGTGCTGCAGGCTCGAAGGCCCGCCCACCACAGACAGCTCTGCTTCTATTGGACAATTGGATAGCCAGTTCACATGTCTATTGGCTACTTTCCGGAATGACGCGCTCCACGAGGAACGGGATACAAAATGTTCACCTCTGGCCCACAGTGGATCCCCACAGAACCCGAGCGCTCGTTTTTCTGGGAGAAAACGGTACGCAGAACTCCTTTAAAAAATATGTCAATTTAACAGATTTATATTTTATCAACAAAAAAATGTAGTAAAGATTCCATTAAGGAAATGTAATATGTGACGGCTTCTCTTTCATTTGGCATGCATATTGTAGCATGATTTAATGTCTACTCTCAATTTTCATGATTTGTAAAATTATTATTTAATGCAAAAAAAATATGAGCTTCAACTAGTTATCGATGGGGAGTAGTGTTTTTTAGATTTTACAAGCAAATTGTAACAATTTTCTTTAAGAAAGTTTAAGGCTTGAGCTATAATATGTTGATTTTCGCAGTGAAGAACTGCCTGATTTTTGAATGGAGTTTGGCATACAATAATGCCTGAATGGTTTTATTCCCGCAGGTCTTTCTAACCTGTGCAGAGATCCGGAACATATTCCAACATGCGTTGTTCAGCAGTGCAGTCGGTGTTGATGTTTTATTTATTTAAGGTTTTAAATAATAAAATATTAATAATAATAGAAATATTTAATGTGACACACACTATACGTCCTTATGTCTACAATCAAAGCTGAAATTGCCTTTTTCAACTTGTTGGGAAAAACGTCAAATGTTTAGCCCTATTCTAAGAAGTTATTCATCTCATCGGTCTGGAAAATAAAAATGCCAGACTGAAGCTCAATGCATGAAAGAATTTTTCCCGATGTTCTGCACTCTGAAATAAAGTTCAATTTTCTATTTCTTGGCTTCTAAAACAGATATACAGGCCTGCTGATACAATACCCATCACTGTGTGTACCCCGAATGGAAACACATACAGGACTAATTCTTACTAATGATTCATTACTCATATCAGCACAATACTACACCGGGCAGCAGTTATTGGATATTAGTGGAAGTTCCATTGGGCCCCTCCAGAGGAGAGGTCGTATTGTCTTATTATCTGTTTATAACCTCGCCTCATCACTTTATGCTTGATTTAACCAGGGGCGACTCTAGAGGGGTGGCCACCCCTCAAAAATGCTTGCCCACCCCAGTTTGGTGTCAACTTTTTAACACATTAATAGAGATCAAAATAACGTGTTAAAAAATGGAACAAATAAAATGTACTGATCTGTTGTGGCCACATTTCCATTCAGGGTTGCCCAAAGTAGAGCCCACGGACCAAATTTGGCCCACTATAAGGTTAGATTTGGCCCACCAAATGTTAATAGCAAATAAAAAAAATAAAAATAAAATTATAATATACAATAGATGATTTATCTACTTAGGTAAAAATGTTCTTTAAATTTTCAAATTTTTCACAATATGAGTGGACAGAGTGCACAGGAAGTCAACAACAAAGTTACCTTGGGAGCACCAATTTTCATCTAAACAATACAGTACAACAGGTGTTTGCTTTTGGCCCCCAGCCCACCATTACATTGCAGTTTTGGCCCTCCAAGGGAAAAAAGTCTGTGGACCCTGCTTTAGACTCAGTGATCGGCTTAAATTCAGTGAAAAAGACTGAAAAATAATAAAACAATGTATAGATTCCACCTTCCACCTGAGCCACAATATTGTTTTTGAGTTAAAATATCTTCATTTGGGGGCTTTTCTCAGCAAATATATATATATATATATATATATATATATATGTGTGTCTTCACACCCAATGAATATTTCTCTAGATCCGCCCCTGGATTTAACACAGCAGCAGTGTCTTTTTATTTTAGAGTGCTTTCTACAGTAACTTTACATTAGAAATGTGATTACAAGGAATTATGCATGCATTGTAATTCCCAGTGTCTTCATAAATCACCACATTATTGGAAGTATTAAATAGTTTAAGTGCTGCTGCCTTAATTTTTTGTTCCAACCCACACAGGACAGGATGATGATGATGATGATGATGATGATGATGATGATAGCAGAGTGGGCACACGCTACCATCACCTCTCTCTCTCTCTCTCTCTCTCTCTCTCTCTCTCTCTCTCTCTCTCTCTGGCTGTGTTGGAGCCAGTGCGGCCGCTCTGTAATGGGATCCAGCCTGCGGTGAGAAAATCATCCGGGATGCTGTAGGCGCACGAAATGGTTGACGCTGGTTTAACCTTCTTCAGCTCCCACTGTACTGGTAATTAGACTTCCTGTGTGGAAAATATGACCATCAGAAATACTCCATATGATTAAGTCTGCATCAGGATGGACTCACCCAGATACTGGGCCATTGCAACAAGCTGATTACATTGCTAAAAGATCAAGACTTCACTCATATTATCAATTTATAGAAACACTGTAAAAAAATAGAATAGATAGATTTTATGATGAAAAACTGTCAAACCATGACAGCAAAAGACTGTAAACTCTAAATGGGTTAAAGTGTTATCTCATGGCAAAACCTTTATTTGTACGGAATTTTAAAGGAATTTATACAGAATAAAATGTTTTTTTTATATTATATTACAGACTGTAAATTACACAGAAAACCACCGTCATAGCATTCATATGGTGTTTTCTTAGGACTTAAGACTGTTTCTTTTGATGGTAAAAAATTGTATTTATACGGTAAAATATGAATTCAAACTCAACAGTACTAATATCCTTTTACCGTAATAGTAGAAAAAGTTCTACTGTATTTATTAGTATTTATTAAGTTCTGGCATAAACGCTGCCAGTTTTTTATACCATAAAAAATAATTTCAATACAAATATTTTACAGAACATATACACATATTATTACAAAAGTTCAATTCAAACTATACGTTAATATGTATTTGACATGTAAAAAACCCTAAAGTCTTTTTAATTCAAATACTTAACACCCAGAAAGTTTTGTTACAGTTACAATCTGACATTATACTTGGAGATTCATAAAGAAACAATAACATAAATTAATATTATTGTTATACATTACTATTTTTATATACTATTATTAGACCACTAGGTATATATGTATATTCAAGGTGGATCATACCAACCAGGCAAAAAAAGGCAACTGCTCTCAGACCCCAGCAGTGGGCGGCTGTGGCTCAGAGGAAAAGCGGGTCGTCCACTAATCAGAAGGTTGTTGGATCGATCCCCGGCTCGTACAGCAATGTGTCGAAATATCCATGAGCAAGACTTGCTGTGCATCGGTGTGTGAATGTGTATGAATGCGTTAGTTTCTGTACGATGGACTTTGCCATTGCTGAGTGAATGTGTGTGAAAGGGACGTAGAGTAAAAGTGCTCTGAGAGCTCGGAAGACTAGAAAGGTGCTACACAAGTACAGGACCATTTACCAGCAGGGCTGCAGCAACATGCGAGGGGTCCCCGGGAGACAAAAATAAAACCAAGCAGTATTCTTGCACTGGAATATGGCAGTTAGTTTGTGATAATTTGATTAAAGTAGAGCTGCAATGATTTGTCAATTAATCAATTGGTGCAATTTTTTTTGTGCAAATATTCTGAAAATCAATCATATAATCATCAGTAATTTATTTCAAGCATAAATGCTAAATATGATTGTTCCAGCTTCTCAAATGTCTACGCTTAGTTTTACATTCAAGTAAATTAAAAAATGTTGGGTTTTTAATTGGACAAAAGACATTTAATGACATTATTATTATTATTATTTATTTTTTACAGTTTTATGAAATTTTACAGACTGATATTAACTGCTAAAACAATCAGCAGATTGATCCAAAACGAAAATAAACATTAATTTCAGCCCCAGTCTTGTCAGGTTACATACAGGTTTGTTTGAGAATATGCAGCGTGTCAGCCTAATCTAAAATAAAATAATATTAAAGATCTCAAAAATTAAAGTTTGACAAAACTGGGTCTCAATATTTGGTAAAAATGAGTAATAGCTTGACTGGCCTCAGGGCATATACCATATCATTTTTTTTATTGTGTTTTAGTGGAGAACGTTTCCAACAAAATTTGTAATTAATACATTTGTTTAGAGCAGATGGCTGTTTTGGCCTCGGATTCAAGAAGTCCTTAAAGCTACAGTAAGTCTTCACGTGTGTTAACAGGTGCTAGTTTTAAAAAAGTATTTTCATTGATTTTACAGCAGTATTGTGGAAAGAACAAGAACACTGACATTATTTACAATGGAATAACTGCACACTGACTGAAGAGAGAATGGGAAGAACTGTAGGGCTAACTCTGGTAAAAATGACAATAGTTTGTCATCAAGTGGCAGAGGTCAGATAAAGTCTGTTTAACAACACCTAAGCAGGGTATCTGAATCTGGTATTTTCAGATGTGTTTGGGTCACATTCACACGTGGAAACAAATGTGATTAAAGAAACGTCTGATAGAGAGGATTTTAGAAATACTGAGGTCATAAGGTCGAGTTCTCATGGAACTCAGATTTTTGACTCCCAAACTCCCAAAGAGTGGAAGTTAAAAACAAAAACAAAAACAAAGTGAAAAAAGAAGAAAAAAGAATGTCACTCATGTTTTCTGTAAATGTTATCTTAAACGTAACTAGGAATCTGACCACGTGTTAATAACACACATATGATAATACCGTGTAAATAATCCAGTGTCTCTGAAATGATTTCCATTTTTTTCTGTTCCTGCTTTGTGGTTCACACTCCAACAGAGTAAGTGGCGCTGATTCATTTGATAGAAAAGAGACAAAACACACAATAGTTACCAAAAGTTAAAGATGTATCTGATTACATTTGTTTTTCAAATCTGTCAATAGATATCGTTACCGTGAATATTTTTAGGCACCTTCCTCCTAATATTATAGTAACCCATCTCCACACTGTCACAGATGGGACTGTGGTAAAACATATACTAAATCCCTTAGCATAATGTCAGATTTTGGCTTAAAACACACACATTTTAACCCATTTGGCCCAAAGAAAATTCCAGAATCTGTCTCAGAAACACGTCTAATATGAATCACTGAATGTCAGCTCCAACTCAGTTATCAGTGTTGCTGTTTGAGCCCAGTGGAGACAGCGATTCAGCTTTAATCTGCACTTCATTCATGTACAGTGAGCTCACTGGTTATTGTGGGTACTGGATCATAGCCCACTTTCTATAAGTAGATGTAAACAGGCCAAACAAATGTGACACAGTCCTTGATAAACAGCTCTGTAGAGCAAACATCATGTCCTGTAATTTACATGTGGTTTAAATGTAAAGATAGATAGACTGTAAGATCACCTCTTTCTAACTCCACACCCCCAGATTTTTTTACATATTCCAAATGATTATAGTATTGTGTAACATCAACCTTGTGTTTGACAGCAGGGTTGCATGAATGGACAAACATGATCTGCTCCAGTGTTAAAGTGCCAATATTAACAATGTTTAAACCAACAGAGAATTATCAGCTGATTCTGCAGCTTCCCTCGGCTTTTGTTGTTTGGCCACAAATGTTCTGTTAGTTCACTCTCATCACTCACAGTGTCGTTCACGGCAGCAACAGGCAGCTGTTTTCAGCAAAAAAGCTCTAAAACCCCACAGTACTGCCCTACAAAGTAAAACCACAGTAACTACACTTTTGGTCCAAATTGTAGTTATGACTACAATTTGAATCTTCATGTTCTCCTCTGGGAACTCTTACTGACTTCATCTGTGGATTATTAGCTGAGCCGATTGCAGTAGATAGTAATAATAGTTAAGTTTAGTTTAGCTGGCTAGACAGAACTAAAGCTAGACAGCTGCTAATTAAACTTCACAAAATACTACTACTACTTAATGACTCATCCATTTCAACTCGTTACATATGAAACAATAAGAAATACAGATTTAATATAGTAAAACATCAAATCAGATTCTGATTTTGTCAGGCTCACTCAGACTATTGCACTCTTGCTTTGCACTACCCACATATCTGTTTATGGTAATACAAAGACAGAGTGCAGTATCTGCATTTTTGGGGTCATAGGTCAAATAATTGTTCATGATTTTTAAACCATAGAAATTACTTAGATAATGTATAATACATATTTAATAAGAACATAACCACATACACATTTGGCTAGTCAGTCAAAAAACTTTTCTACCAAAGCTTCATAGAGGTATGGAGGCCTTCTTGATTTTAATGCTAGAAAACCTAAAAATTATACACAGTAGGACTATATCTCAGCATTTAGTTGACTTCTGATTAGAAAAGTAAACAAGGTAAATTGTCTAATACGACAACAACAAAACGCTGAACAGAAGCCTAGAAAGTCAAAACCATAATACAGACCCCAAACAGGGGTTTTGCAGTTACTGAGTTCACTGTTTGGGTTCATTGTACAGTTTTAATTATATTATTAAATGTCCATAAATATGTCACTAAGTCAGGGGTTGTTGGTTTACTCAATGGGAGAAAAGTCTCCCTTAAGGAAAAGGGTTGGGAACCACTGGTCTAGAGAGAACCTGGAGTTCCTGGCTGGTTGGTACCCGTGTCTTTGAGACCTGACCCAGCTGATATTAAGTTGTAGTGCTGAATTTGAGACTCAAGTCGTACTTGAGGTTATAGTTTTGTTTTATTAGCTCTTTGGGCTAACGCAGTATCCAGAGAGTCAAAGTGTTAAAGAAAGAGTTCAAATCAGACAGGTAGAGGTTTGGAGAGTCGACAAAAACAACTGAGGTGTGCAGCTGTAAGAAGGATCAGGACCTGGTCTTTGAGTGAAATGATAAGTTTTATTTTAAAGCTGATCTACACATTTATTTCAAAATGTCAACCACTGTACATTTCTGTTCTCATAACCACTAATCCAAAACGGAATTCTTCTGAAGTCGTTTCAGGTTAAGGTGTAGTCTGGTGGGTTTTGCTCTCTTGTCTGTATTATGTGATATTTCTCCACTACCTCAGTGTGTTATTACAAGTTTTCAGCTGGGGACACTTCTGAGTAACTGAGGAAGACTTCTAGGGAGGAGGAGGAGGAGGAAGAGGAGGAGGAGATTTATTTGACAAAACAGATGTGACAGTTTGGTGATCCTGAGCGAAGCCCTGTAGTGGAAAGAAGCATGTTTCACACACCTGCACTGAAATCCACTCCAGCAGAGTCAGTAAATACTGTCAGCATGTTCCTGTTCGGCACACTGAAGACTCACCGTCTCATCTACAACTACCACTTGCTATTTCCCATAAGGCCACGGTGGTTGTTATGAATTGGTTCAGTTTACATGTTCCCATCTTTTTAAAGAAAATCCCTAAAACTTAAGTTCACCTCTTTCCTACATTGCTGGTCCAGTAAACAACAGATGGAGAGTGACACAGGGAAGATGGGCACTGCTGTATTATTCTCTGTCCAGCTGAATCTAAAGCATGTTGCATTCTGACCACATTTCATGACACAAAGTCCAGCAATATTATAGTCTAGGTTATTCTGAAAGTGCTGGTGAGACCAGAGTGGAAGCATAGGTTGGCTAGTGTCTAATGAAGAGAGCTTTATCATCTGAATGCACAGGGAAACTCTGTGAATATTGTTTCTCAGTTAAATTGGCAAGAGACACATTTTGTGGGATGCTCAGCAGACCTTCTTCTCCTCCTCGGTCTATGAAAGGATAACTGGTGACTTGTTGACATCCTCTGTTACATAAATGTTGTGGAGCTCACTTTGTGCAGACAAACTACAGTGCATACAAAATGAAAGTGAAATGAAGTTCTGTCCCATTTCAGTGCTGCGTCCTTCAGTGGATGTGGCTTATTACAGCGCTCTGCAGGGATGACGTATTTTTGTAGGCCAAGCTGTAAATGAGCATCGCCCTGGTTCCTTTGACAAAAAGCCAGTGGGGTTTTTCATTGGATTTTGGATTATTACAGAAAATAAGCTCTGTGGCAAACCCAGTTTCTGATGCTTTAACATTTTGTTCAGGAAGAAAATCTTTCCAAATGAACTCTACTTTTATGATTTTTGAAGCATAAATGCCATCGCTAACGTTAGGCTATAAACAAACTACTACTAGCTCGTTACATCTGAAAGATAATGTTGGCAAAACACTAGCTAACTAGCTAGCTAATCTACAGCAATCACTAGAACTTTCTACTGTTTGCTAGAATTTGGCTAACATTAGCTAATTTATACTCTTTTCAACATAGATTAGCCTAGCACGTAGCATATCTAAGGACAGGAAAGGAAAAAGTTGTCTGATCCGATGTCCGATGCTTGCTCAACTGTTATTGGAGCACAGAGCAAAAAGGGGTGGGACTTAGGAAGAGTTCATTTTGCCTTTGGATGTGCATACTGAGGTCTCACCTTTCCCAGGTTTTTCATTAATTGAGGACTGGTTTATTTCATGGCTTGTCATAATGTATTTATCCAGAAAAACAGACTCTGAAGGAGGCACCTTCAGAAATGGGACACTATTGTCCACCAGTGATGCTACGGAAGGTATTTCGTGTCACTAGTCAAAGGTCAAATTCTCTGCTGTGACATCACTGATTGAGGTGGGGTCAGAATGTGCTGTAATTCAGTGTTAAATGAGGGTCAGTCAATAAAACAAAAACATAATATATATTTAACTGAACTAAAACATGAGACTCTTCCAGAACCCCCCATTTACCACACACCCCCATCAGAGAAATCCATAGACGAGTTACTAATGTACCCTTTTCTGCTCTAACAGTAGCCCCAATAGACAATGCAGTCACAAGTTTAAAGTAAGAGGTGACGGTCACTGCCAATGACCACAGAAGAGGGAAGCTGATATAATGTGGGCAGAGGAAAATAGTAAATTCCAATGATCACTGGAATGCACTGTTCAGTTGGGGACGGCAGAAATTCCTGCTGATCACTGCGGACGTTCCTGGAGCTCCCCTGCTGCTGTCGCTGCTGCTGTGTGTGTGCTTTCTGCCACTGCTCCTCAGTTGAGGGACAGCTCAGTCACAGAGTCAGACACCTCTGTGTTGACCTGAGCGGCGATGCTGGCAGATGTTACATTCAGGTGGATGTCGTACTGCTGGTCCAGACCCAGGTAGCTATCACTCATCAGGTACAGTGTGTAGATACACCTGAAACCAGAGGGTGGTTGGATCAGCAGTTAGAACATAAGCACGGACACACAGGGAGAGAAAATATACTTGTTGTATACAGTTGTGAGTCATTTTAAACATTTAGGGATGCACACATTTTTGTATTTTAAAGTTCACAACCTGTAGTGTAACAAAGGCTGAGATGTAGTGAGCACAGAGGGATCATTTCATACTCCATAGCTCTGTTCTAACCAAATCTGACAAACAAACAGCTCTGACTCTTCACAAACAAACATACTTTGACTGTCACAGAACATAAAGCCTATCAAATGTTTTGCATAAGAATTTGAAATAAATTATTATAATTATGGAGCAATAATTTATAGGACCTGATATAAATGGTGTGTCCCTGATCAGGGTTCCTACTCATTTTAAGAAATCCATTTCCAGTCTTTACTAACAATACAGGACAATTTTGTGGTGTGCTAAGCTGTTCTTAGCACAGACGATTTGTTTGCTGTGATCTCTGGTGAATGAACTACTTTACTACAGTTTTACACTCACTGTAACATTCATTCTGTCTCTTGTTTTACAGATCTGAGTGGAGCTAAAATACAACTGGAAATTTCAATGACAACATAGATTATTTCCAGGGTTTTTGGTAATTGTAATCAAATTGCAGGTGTTTCAATGACTGGAAAACTAGTGTCTAAATTTCCAAGTTTTCCAGGAAGTGTGGGAACCCTGTTCATTTAAATGGGCTTGGAACTAGCAGCCACAGAGACAGTACAGAAGTCAGAAAAGAAAAACAGACAAACACATCGTTTTAGTCTTTTCATAGGGTTTTGGTCTCTTCCTCTCTAGTCAATATGTCAAAAATACTTGCCATTGTAACTAGGCAGGGCATCTAAAACTTACTGGAAGAAACAATCTTCTGAATTCTGGTAAATTGACTGATTTATATATTTATAATGTCATTCACAGTCTTTTCTTTCCTCTGAGAATGAATCAGAGGATATATATATATATAAAATACCTCAAAGGCCCATAATATTTCTTTGACCAGGAGGGACCATGTTATGACTTACAGTCGATACATTTGTGCCAGCTACGTTCTGTCAGGCTAATGACGCATTCAGCTTTTTCTGACCTGAAACTGATTACTGAGGTGTTTCCTTTCAGTCACTGTACTGTAAATGGAGTGTATGGGGAAAGCTTTTCTCAATGAAAATCCATTTTTGCACTGTTGCTTACTTTCCAGTCTTCTCTGGTGTGTAGAAGGCCACAGACACAGCTGTGTGGTTGCGCACGTATCCAACCCTCTTGACAGCCAGCAGCTCCCTGCGATCCACCTCCCCCATGACCAGGAACCAGCCTTCATCCTTCGTCTTGGGGAACCTGGGAGCCTGGGCCTTACTGTCCTGCTTCCTCTGAAATAACAGACACACTGTACAGTACCACTGTGCTAGAGGCTCTTACACACTGTATCTGATTATGAAATCTACGTGATCTATGGACAATACAGTTTTAAGATGAGATCAACTTTATTAATACCTGACAGGGAAATTTAACAAACACTGATAAGGTAGTTGTATTTATTGTAAAAAGTGAGTTAGTCTTTACCCTGGAAAGGGGGCACCAGACAGGGCTGCGCATGGTCACCATTACTCTTCGCATTATATTTAGAACCATTAGCTCAGTACATTAGACAAAATGAAGACATCAAGGGAATCACTATTAAAGGGACGGAATATAAATTGGCCTGCTATGCGGATGATATTTTGATTTACCTTGGGCACCCAACATACTCCCTACCTAAACTGATGCAATCATTTGAGCAGTACGTCAACTATCAGGATACAAGGTCAATATAAGTAAAACCCAGGTACTCTCATATAACTATAGCCCGCCAGGAGAAATCAGAAGTAGTTATCCCCTAGCATGGCAAACAGAGTCTCTTAAATACTTAGGCATCAACCTACCAAAAGATCTTACAAAACTATCAGAATACAACTATCTACCTATACATAAAAAAATAAAGGATGATATAGCGAGATGGAACTTCATCCCTTTCTTCAGCTTTAGTTCAAGAATTGACTCTATTAGAATGAATATACTGCCGAGATTTCTATATTTATTTCAAAGCCTGCCAATAGAGATTAACCAAAACCAATTTAACGAGTGGGACAAATTGTTATGTAGGTATATATGGCAAGGTAAAAGACCAAGGGTCCGTCTCAAAACTTTACAGCTAGCTAAACAAAAGGGAGGATGGGGCCTGCCCTGTTTTAGATATTATGATCTGGCAGCGCAGATGAGAGCGGTGATATGCTGGTGCAACCCGTCATATACTGCCCAATGGAAAAACATTGAGGAAAAAACGCCCTCCATCCCCGTACAGGCAATCCTAGCCGATAATAACATACAAACCCACATAAATAACATTGATAACCCATGGGTGAAATGGACCCTTAAAACATGGAAAGCTATCATAAAGGAAAATGAACTCGAGAACAATATTATAGCTCTTAAATGGTGTGCTTATGACTCAGAGTTTACATCTAATAAATTGGACTCTAGATTTAAGGACTGGATAGCTAAGGGTATAACAGCCGTATGCAGTGTAATGAAAGATGGAAAATTGCTCAGTTTTGAAACGCTTAAAAGGACATATCTATTAGAAAAACAAGACTTCTATGGATATCTGCAGTTACGGCACTATGTTGATACGAAGATGAAAAATGTAATAAAGACAAATACATGTTTGACCGAATTGTTTACAAAAGCCTATAACTCAGAAACTGTGGATAGAATTATTTCATGCTTGTATAAGGGAATATTAAACATGAAACCACATTCAACTTTATATATCAAAATAAAATGGGAGATGGAAGGAGGGATAACTATATCCGAGGAAGAATGGACAACAATATGGAGGTATCAATGGATGTGTACCAGCTCACAGAAATGGAGGGAATTTGGTTGGAAAAACTTGATTAGGTTTTTTATTACGCCCTGTCAGAAGTCCCACTATGACAATAACCCCCCTATCTGTTGGAGGAACTGTGGAAATCAAAGTGCAAACCATTACCATGTTTTTTGGGACTGTCCTGTCATGAAGGACTATTGGAGAGAGATACACAAGGCTCTACAAGATATCTTCAAGCGTGAAATACCCTTTGAGAGTAAAACTATGTTCTTTGGACACATACCTGGGGAATGGCTGAAAAGAGATAAACATTTAAGAAATATCTTGTTGGTGGCCTGTAAAAAGAGTATTACCAGGAAATGGTTATCACAGGAGAGCCCAACTTTAAATATATGGATGGACATTACAATGGACATTTACAAAACGGAGAAGATAACAGCATTTGGTAATCATAAAATGGAGAAATTTGCTTCATACTGGGAAAACTGGGTCATATATGTCACGCCCCATAGACCTGATTTTATTTTCACAGACCAGTGATTGTGTTGTATGGAAAGGATCACTCCCTACTTTGGCACTTGGGGCAGACAACAGATGTAAGATACATGGTTAGAAGATGTATGTGATGAATACGAATGCCTGACTCCGAATGTCAATAAAAAATAAATGACAATTTTTTTTTAATTTAGTTAAATAACATCAAGAAGTACTTTAAAACTATTTTAATTACTCTGCATATGAGAGTCTGAAGTATTTATAAGGTACTTAAATGTCTTTAATATACAGCATTTTCTTCAGATGTGATGAATAAAAGATTTAACCTTTACACTACAAAAAAGAAAAGTTGTTCTAAGAAGAGTCACTTTGCATCCCAACTGTATTGTGTGTGCTGTGTCCCAGCACCAAAGTGCAGCTACATTTAAGTTCCTCTGGGGTAGTTCAAAGCAGGCTGGAGAGAGACTTTGGCAAACTAGTCTCCCGACTTCATGGACACGCAATACTTAATCACTGGACACCATCTGAAGATCAGTATCTCTCTGAGACAGAACTGCATCTGCAGCCAACCTGAACAAGGCAAGCCACATTCAAACTAATTAAAAGACAAGTTGAAGCCAACAGGGGAACGGCAGCTTTCCAACAAACGTTAAAATCTTCCACCTTTTACAGATTATTCATCAATTTTAATTTTTACAGCTAGCAATTCAGTTTACCATAAGCTTGCCAAGAAATCTTCAAATATTCCACATCTTTCTTTCAATTTCAAAGCCAGAAATTTAGTTTAGTGTTTTATTTATCTTTTTTATGCCCCTCTGTCCAATTGTCCTTTAATTTATTTGTTTCATCTTGTGTGATACAACTATTGTTGCCTGTATTAATAAAAACTAATAATAGCATGGGAATTGATATAAAAATGGCAACAACAAAAAAATCTGTTTAGCGTCAACAGCCAGTGTTCACGCTTCACAATTCTTCTTCTCTAGTTATTTTCGTCCCACTGAGTTAATATAAGAACAGCAGCTGTCTTTGGTTTACAGCTCTTTTCAGGTTTGCAATGTCGTCTGTCACACAAGTAGGTAGAGTGCAAGAGCATTACATAGAGCATTACTCCTCCTAATAATAATAATAATACATTTTATTTAAAGGCGCCTCTCTGGGCACTCGAGGACACCATACAACACATAAAAATAAAAACAGTAAGAAATAAGAAACAGATAAGAAAAGACAATGTAGATAGTTAAGTGGGGTATGCAGTTCTGAATAGGTGAGTTCTTAGTCCTACACAGCACCAAATAATCAAAGCATAACATTAGTATTAATTTGAGTTGCGATTGTGTCCACCTGATGAATGTCCAGCATTCACTCTGTTTGCTCTGCTTTGATCTCCTCCAACTCCTGAGATTATCTGGCTCTTTAGGTGCTAAATGTTCCACTGTGTTCAGTCTCTGACCAAACACAGGTGTTAAGCTGTTCTAATTCTAAGATCTTACTATCTTACAAAAGAGTTTCTAATGATACATTATAGTGACTGCATAGAGAGTTGAGTACTGACCCTCTGGTGGCCCAGGTTGATGCGTCTCAGTGACACCTGCAGGACATACTCCTGGTCAGAGTGGACATCAAGCCAGCGCTTCTCCTCCCTCAGGTTAGCTCCTGCTGCAGGCAGGCGACGCTCTGTCTGCTCCTGGCTCCCCTCCCACCAGCCCTTCACGCTCATCTCAACCTCCAGCACTGGGAGGTGACTCAGGAAGGACCACGCCTGACAAAGAGACAGTGACGAGAGAGTGAGGACCGGTTAGGAGGAAATGAGGCTGATTTTACTAAGAGAGGAGAGACTGCTTGGATCCACACGTGTATTAGACATACTGACACCAGACCTGTGGCAATAGGACAGGACCCTACCTAATTCAACTGGACTGAATATAATTTGCACCCTGACCAGCTCCCTTCCTGGGTTGGTTCCAGAGAACCTGTGAAGACCACTTTAATGTGACGTAAAATAAATGTTTGCAAGTCCAGATTCAAGACCAAAGATGGACATGTATAACAGCTGTGATTCCTCCCTGTCAGCAGTGTGTATTAATCATTATCATTATCATTCTGGTCCATTTTGTGTTCACACTGCCTCATGTTAACCAGGAGGTGTAAACATAATGTCATACTGACTGGTAGGTGACACTTTGATCATCAGTGACCCACATGGGAAAATCTAACTCAGGTGACTGACAGCAGGTGACATCACACATGTCCAGATCTGACCTCAACGATCCATATCAGATCTCACTGATCATATCAGCTATATAGAGCTTTAATGACCGGATCTGCTCACTCAACACAGCACTGCAAGTTCAACTAAAGCCCTGCGAACAAAAACCAATAAGAGTAATTGATTAATGTGATCCACGTAAAAGAAGCAGAAACAATGGAAATAAACACAGAATACAGAGTTCAGCAAAGATTGTACTTAATCTTTTTATGTCTGTTATGGGCTTATAACATGGAATTATTATTATTAAAATCTGTTAGAATCACAAAGGGGTGTGAGGTACCCTGAGATGAATACACTGTCTTATTATTATGTGACATGATATGTATAAAACAAGTTAATTTCCACTCCGCACATGAATAGCTATAAACTGTAGAAATGAGACGTCACCCTTCAAATTTGTGTGGTGCTCAGAAAGGAAGAACAGGATTCTGAGAAAAAAATTAAAATGAGAGTTTTAAGAGAGGGACAGATCTCTCTGCTACTGTACGGCAAGTCTTAGTTGCCTCTTAAGTGTTTTTATAGAGAATTTCACAGTTGGTTCAAGCCAAAAGCCCTGCTATGAGGAAGACATAAAAAAGATAAAGGCACAGAGGGAGTGAGAGAAAAAAAAAGACTCGTGGAGGAGGATGTGTGTGTGTGTGTGTGTACTGAGGGCTAGGAGGAGAAAAGCCTCTCTGATTCACCCGGCAAAAGCTATTTATGTGAGGATTACTCTCCCTGAGCAAGTCAGACAGGAACGCTGCTGCACATCTAATTATTTAATTAGAGAGGCCACCACACTGTGGGGGGTTGGTGGCAGCGGGGGAGTAAAGGTGGGGAAGGAGGAAAGTGGGGACACTGATTGGGTGAAGCCACAGGGTCTGCCGTCGTGCCCGGACACTCTCATTACTGCTGCAATTAGCACTTAAATTGGAGCTGTAAACCCTATCAATGGCACTGTAATTGGGGATCCTGGAGGTATCTGGGACCACAGTGGCAACACTGCTCATGACAATAATGGTGTGTGTGTGCGTGAGGTAGTGTGTGATCTCCATGCACTAAATGTGGGTATAGGCCCATTCTCAAGATCGTTGTTGTAAAACGTACAGTATTCAAGTGCTTGCAATCAATTTTTTCCCTGTTATTTCTGCAGTCTACAGCATTCTCCAAAGCATACTTTACTGATTTCGATGGACAGTCATATTCCCAGTGTGCTCTTAGTGTAATATGTGTAATCTCACCTGGGCAACCTGACTTGAGTTAAACTCTTGGCCGACAATAGAGGCAAAGACATTTTCCTTTCCGTTGCAGGCAGCAATCAGCTCAGGGAGTCCTTCGATTGGCCCGTTGAAGCCTCCCGCATCGCTCCTCCCCTTCCTGTTTGCCCATTTCCTATGGAGTGTAAAAGAGAGGGAAGGGGGAGAGATTCTTGGTCATGAGGCAGCATTACAACAAATCACGGCTCTTGCTGTCTTTCACCGTGGGGGACTGCAGGTCTTCCTTTCTCATCCCTCTCTTACTGTTTTTATTGAGTTTTCACAAAATTATTTGACATTGTAGGATGTAGGTCTGGAAATCCATATGGTGTGTGCCTGAAATATCATTCCAGTTGAACATTAAAGCTACAGTAGGTAAATTTAATAAAAATATTATTTTGTCATATTCACTAAAACTTTCCCTATATCCTGACAGTAGAACATGAGACAGATAATCAGTGAAACAATCAGGTTCCTCTGGCTCCTCCAAAGCGTCTTCATATCTTTCTCAGCTCTGATTGGTTGTTTTTGTTCAACTTCCTACAGCAGCTTTAACTCACTAGGTCCTCTGTGTGTGAGTGCATGTGTGTTTGTGCCTGTGTAGGATATTTAAGGAAGGGAATGGTTAGAAACTGTTAATTAGAGGAACACACCAGGTGCTAATGATGAATACAATACTGAGTCCTGTTTGTCGTTGCAGCAGCCAGAGCTTAAATCTGAAACCCTTAACACCTTGAGTGCTTTAGAGTAGCTCTTCAGACATTACTAGAACATGATGAGATATGATTCTACCACAGCTGGGAGAACAAGGGGGCATATTAGCCAAGCTAGCTATCTCCAAATGACCATGCAGGCGTTCTAGCTGTACCTGTGGTGAAGTGTTGTTGTTGTTTACCTGAACAGATAGAGGTCTTGCTGTTCTACGTGCGGCAGCGTCTGTAATGAGGAGTCGTGCAGCCAGCGGCCCTGGATGATCATCTGCACCAGATTGCAGATGCTGATGGCTGTAACGAGCCAGCCTTCGTTGGCAGCTACATCCAGCATTGCCTGAGGAAAAGAAACAGAAGAAAGTATGAAATTAAAAATGGACTAATTATTATTTTTATGCCATCTCAGCCTTAGTCACCAAGCAGGGTTTCAACTGAGAAGAGCTTTTAATTGCCACTTTTTGTGTTGCACCAGCGACAAAAATACAGGTGTACAGTTCAAAGACCAGGTGACCACACAGAGAGTGACTCTGCTGCCGAGCTGCTGCTGCCAGCCCTATCTTTTTAGTTGTACTTCTAGTCTCCTTCTAGTCACCTTCTAGTCTCCAGGCAACAAAAAATAAAAAGCAAGACATTCTTCCACGCACTGCAGATGCAAGAAGTGTGGACTGGACCTAAGAGCCTAAAGTTAAGGGTAGACCTGAAGTCTCCTAACTCCCTAAGGCAGAAACAATCATTTAAGAGTCTTCACTCGAAGTAGGGCGGAACAGAATCAATGGGTATTGAAATCTAAATCATAATTGGAATGATTCTTTTTATAAAAACAAACAACCTATGTTAATTGACCTGTGAACAACTTTGCATACAGACGTTAACTACAGTTAATTTAAAAAAAGGTGACAATGGGCATATGATGCAGTTTTCAAGAGAGAAAGTAGGAAACTAAGTGGATCAGATCACAAACCAAAAAGTGACTGATTGATTGGCAGGCCAATTGGTTTAGTTTTTATTGTATCAGTAACACTTGAGAGTTACAACTTTAAACTTTTGCCTGCAGGGGTCTGATATACCATTTAATGAAACAAGAAAAGAGAATAAGAAAGGTGACACAAAGAAGCAGAGGGCACACTAAAATACAGAGCATGACATTTTCTAGCCAGCCCTCAGCTTCATTTCTTGCGTGCCCTGTGAGGCTTGAGGTTGCTGAACACAGCTGCTCTCCGACAAACTTCACTAATCCAAAAGTCATTTCCAGAGTGTAACTATGGCTAAAAACGACTGGGTGCACAGACGAGGCCTAGCAAAGGAAACTGAAATGCTAATGCGGTACAAATTAAGAGTGATTTACATTTCACAGTAGCTGCTTGAGCAAATTGATGACAGAATATGGCTGAAAAGAGAAACAGACTGAAATGATGAAAATCACATGTTAACTCACATCAAAAGGAATCAATGTCAAGAGATGAGACATTTGAAAGGATAAGTGGGAAGCTATTTGACTACAAAAGGAAAGAACTCTAAAATAACCTTGTTTAAAAGCATAGAACCTAAATATTAGCATGTTTCTTTAAAGATTGTTTATTCGGGCCTTGCCTTTTTATTTAGATCGTAGCAGCTGAAGACAGTGCCGCAGGTGGGAACCCAAACCGAGCCGCTGTGTTAAGGAGCCTTTGTACATCGGGCACACATTCTACCGGGTGAGCTACCAGGACGCCCTGAGCATGCCTGCAAAATGCATGGAAACGCAAACCTTCGCTCCATTTTCTGCCAATAGATCCACAAAAGTAGTATGATTTGCAGATAGACTTGTGTGGTTAGAGACCGAACTAACGGGATTGCTAACCAACATTTAGTCGTCCAGCCAGCTTTGAGATGATGATCCTGGTTCTCTTGGTTATGTGTTGGGTTGTATGGGTTCCAATAGTAAGGCAACAAGCCATAGTTTCAAAGAGTTTGCTGCCCTGGTTGCTGCAAATAAAGTGGTTATTTTATTTATATAATGAATTATCGATATGTTGAGGTGAAATTCTACATCCTTGTGAATGGGTCTGTACTCAGTGAATAGCATTATACAGTTATGCAGATTTTTCAGCCACAAATTCATGCTCTAAACTTATCCTGGGACTCATCTCGAGAGCGTACTTTGTGACATGGCTCATTGCCTTATCGGAAGTATCCATTTGAAAAAGGAAAGACTGTTACGAGGATCGGACCCTGTCAATTAAAATGTTGTTCAGGGACATTCACAGTCTTTTGCATTCACTTTATGTATACAGCAATAAAATCATAAATTAATTCAATAAAAACAACCATAAAGGAACTAAAGACCAGAACCATTTCAGTAAACGGTAGCAGCAGGACACCAGAGAAGTAACCACATCCATGAGCCATGCAATATCACTGCCAGATACACAGCATGGAAAATCACAAGCACATGTACATATGCACACACAAAAAAACACCCATCCTGAGCTGTGGACAATGGCTTACAGACGTTAAGACATGGTCCTAACTTCAAACAGTACATACAAAGAAACTGAATGGGCACCAGCCAGCACATCACACCTAAAATGCAAAACAAGCTGCATCAGTCTTTGATTGATAAAGTTATCGGATTGTTATCAAGGATACTGACTCTGATAACTTGGTGCTGAGTAATCTGTTGTTCAAAACCCTGTCTCCAGCCACTTTCCATATGAACACTGAGTAGCAGACTCATTGTGGCTGCCAGACAATGAGAAGAAGCCCGGGTGTTAGATCTAACCTCGGAGCATCATGTTATTTATGAGATAGATCGGTAAGTTCAACTACAAATCACCAACTAATGTTTAACATTCCCCTTGTTCTCTGCTGCATCTACAGCACCACGTCCCAAGGTGTGCTCTCTTTTCATGTGCAGTACATTAATCAACTGCCATTATTACATAATACCATTATTACCATTATTAAGAATCAAAACTAATGTAAACAGTCTAATCAAAATCCTTAAATATTGATCTGACACACTAAAATAACAATATAGCTTGCTTAGTTACTTTAAATACTCAAAGTACAGACTCAAAACTATCAAGTTCATAAGCTTAAATAATGGTAAATGGTGAATGGTAAATGGACCTGTACTTGTATAGCGCCTTTCTAATCCTCCAACTACTCAAAGCACTGTACAATACGTGCCACATTCACCCTTTCACACATATTCACTCAGTGATGATGCAGCATCAGGAGCAATTTGGGGTTCAGTATCTTGCTCAACATGCGGCAGGGAGGAGCCGGGGATTGAACCAACAACCTTCCGATTAGTGGACGACCCGCTCTTCCTCTGAGCCACAGCAGCAAATTATTGCTGTGAGACTTCATTCAGCCCGCCTCAGCTCCACCTCTTTGCCCTATTTTGGATTAGCTGGGGAGCCAGAACCGACCACACTGAGCTTCACAACAGCTCTTCAGAAACCTATGTATGATGTCACGGTCTATGATTTCAATGGCAACAATTTAAGACATTCTAAGACCATTTTAAGATCAATATGAATGCAATTTAAGACCCATTTTACATCGAAAGTATGAAGGATATGAAGGAAAATCAGTATTGGTTCCATTTCGGTTTCATTTGTTAGTTATACTGCATGATCAATACAAATTTTTCAAAAACACATTTAAAAGAGACAAAAAAATTAACTTTATACAATGGCGTTAACTTAACTGGAATTAACGTTAATTAGTTAGAGCTGATATAATTTAGTTACAGCTCCCAGTGAAGATTGCTATTTTAACTGGCGATAGTGCCGTTCAGTGAATGTTTTGTACATTGCAGCATATGCAGGTATTTTACCAACTTGGATTGCAGAACACAGAAATCACTAAAACATTTTCATATTGGCATACTGATTCTAATTTTTCACTTTTTTAATTTGCAGGGATCTCTGAATATCTTAACACAACAGTTGCATTCTCTCACATGCACTTGCTCACAGGCAAAATCAAAGCATCATCAACACAGTTATTCCCTCCTGCCAAGGCGCAGGACAAATGCTCATGGCACTCCATGGTGTGGTTAAAGCGTGACAGTGGAAAATGGTACACCTACTGCCTGAAACTACCTTTCTTTATCCACCGCTCTTGTACAAATGTTCTTAAAGCCTGAATCATGATCGATTGTTTTCTTGTTTTGATAAAGTGGTAACTAAGATTCATGAATGACATTAGTAATTGGTAGCAGCTACCCAGTGAATCGTACCTGACAGATTCGGATGGTGTTGTCCAGCACTGTCTTGGTATCGGTGTTGTAGTCGCTGCATGGCAGCTGGGCGTGGCTGAAGTGGGCCTGCAGCAGCAGGTGAGTCTTGGTGTGGGCACTGTCGTAGGAGTGGGGGTTGACCTGCAGGGGGAGCTGCTGAGCCAGCTGGCTGTTCAGCTGGTCCTCGTTGTGTCTGACGGGTAGCTCTGCATACTCCTCTGCTTCCTGAGAGACAAAGATCAAAAGTGAAACAGGAAGTCTAAAGCATGCTGCGGTCAGACCTTTTTAAATCCGAGCATCTGTACTCTAACAGCTGCATTTACCTCCCCATCCTGGTTTTTCCCTGCTTGGAAAACCGGCTGTTCCCCCTTCCCCACAAAGACTATAGGGAAATCTTTTCACCAGACATGATAAACCAAGAATCCTGCACAACTACATATTAAAATCTATCAACGGTTGTGATTTTAACTCTTCAGATTCTTTGAAGTAAATTTCTGAGACAGTTAATGACACACTTAATGACAAAGTCACGTGAAATGTAGTGAGTCACTGGGTACATAAACTGATGATGATGGTCCATCAATCTCCTCTTTGTGGTGAGGCTGTGTGTTGGACCTTGTTTGTCGTGGTTATACAGAGAGATGCGCAGACACGCATGGCTCCTCTCCTCTAATTCACTCCAGTTCAACTTTGGCTAATGTAGTCCCATCAACAGGCTGTGCTGGAGGCATTTGTCACACCCTACCCCCAGCCTGGACTGTTAAGGCTCCATCCATCATTGACCGAAGCCAGTGTTTCAAAAGCTAGGACCTGAAAAAGGACCTGCACGGGGTAGGGGGTTGGGATGAGGGATAGGAATAGCAACCATCTCTGAATGATTTATCTCTCAGTGCCGTTGTGTCTGCATATGGATGTGCTGGAGAGAAGAACCATAGATCTTTAAGCAGACATCATAACCAGCAACTCCATACCACCTCACACTCTCTGATAGTAACACTCTCTGAAGCAGTTACTATAAAGAGAAAACAGAAAGAGATGAGCTAGGCAAACAAAAAGGGAGGGAGGTATAGAGCTGAGACCCTGCTACAAAAATATACTTTTACAAGTTTTATATTATATGCTTATGAAAAAAGAAAGGGAATACAGGCTTCATGAACTGAATTGCTGTTCAGAGTAGTGGATTTCTTGAAATGCCAGCTGCTACTTGTCCATGATATCACATCATTTTTTGTGTTGTATTTTAGAAAAGCTTCTTCATTTAGTGGCAACTAGCGGTTGCATATTGCAACCATTTGAATACAGCTCCGCCTTCCAAGCGTGTATAGAAACTACTGTGGGAGTGAAACTTGCTGAAGGCCCTATTTAAAGCCAGTGTTTAGTTTGTCCGTTCTGGGCTACTGTAGAAACATGGCGGTTCAACATAGCAGACTTAATGGAAGGACACCTGCTCCTTCTGTAGATTAAAAATATCTCATAGGTAATGAAAACATGATTCCTATTTTCAGCTGATTATACGCTAATGAAAACATACCTATGAATATTATATTCCATTTCTGACAATAGATCCTCCTCAATGTTACACACTGGACCTAATTTGCCATATTTTTCATATTTGGGGCTCAGCGGTAGAGCGGGTCATTTACTAATCGGATGGTTGGCGGTTCGATCCTCGGCTCCTCTCGCTGCATGTCTAAGTGTTTATGAATGATTAGTTTCTGTTCTGGTGAGCAGTGGGCACCTTGCATAGCAGCCACTGCCATCAGTGTATAAATGTGTGTGAATGGGGTGAGTGTGGCATGTAGTGTACAGCGCATTGAGTGGTTGAAAGACTAGAAAGGCGCTATATAAGTACAGTCCATTTAACATTTACCATATTTCTTCAATTCATGTGGCAAACATGAAGTTAAATGAAATGGCAATTCAGTCTGATTATCAGGCCATAGGCAGTGCCTGAGATAAGCCAGTACTCACAAGTACCGCCAGCTCTGGTGAGGATGGTTATACTCACTATTAAGTCACAAATATTTTTTCCAAGGGGTTTACAATAAAAGTCATGAAAAAAGTCTAAAAATAACTTGCTCTGATGCTTTGATGCAGGACCCAAACCCCACTAACAAGTTCAGTTGTTAGACCTCTGTATTTTTAAAACCCTGCGTAAGCAATGCTGGGGAAAGCTAATAAACCACTGCGTAACTGCGTCTCAGTGTTAACATGTTGCTAGTTTAACACTAAAAAACAGCACAGAGTATGTACTTTTTAAAAAGGATTTAAAAAAAAAACGGCAAAAGAATTAGGGTTAAGGTTGTGCTGAATTAGGTTACTGGCACCTTTTTTGATCTAATTCAGGCACTGACCACAGGCAAATTGTATGTGTGTGTGCATGGTTATGGCAAGTAGAGGAGGTCAGTGTTGGATCAGGAGGGGGGTTTGTAATGGATTTTTTTAACTAGTGGGGTCCAACCTGTCTGATCATCTTCAATGTAGTGCTGCCGCTGTTAACCAAGATCTCTGCGTTTAACTTGGTGGGTACAACCTTATTACAGCATTACTGATAGGAATGATTGGATTGTCGGAGATGCCTCTTAGCTCTTTGACCACAGCAGTTGTTGATTTTCTATGTCAACATTATGTCAGGTTTCCCTCATTGATCTGGTATGCATATTTGTATATGTCAACACGATTGACTGTCTTCATGTTTGTCAAAGTTTATATTGGATGTTTGACTTCACTGTGAGAACACTGCCATCTTAGGAAGCAGAGGACAAATACAGCGGGAGAGGAAACAGAGACAAAGACAGGGAGAGTGGTAGCGCTCAAGAGAGTGTGTGAGGAGGGGGTGGGGTGGTGGCGAAGTGTGGGTGTTGCTCATTAGTGGACACGCTGCAGCAATTAGGGGGAACTGGAGGAGCATGCCAGTGTTTTGTAGCTAACAGAGGGGGAGTGGACGGGGCGGCGGGGTGACTGGCCTATTGTATTGCAGCTTGTCGGGGAGGGAGGCAGCCAGGCATGGCATGCTTTGGTCCACTTCTCACTACATGTGTGCAAAGGGGAGTGATGTTAACTGTCTCAGAGTAGCCTCCCCTCCATATGTTAGCATCATTATTGAAGTCAGGTTCAAACACTGAACCCACTGAATGGACTTTACTACTTGGCCGTATGGTAAAAGTATAATGCAAGAATAAAAGCTAATTAAGATCTGAGAAGACACAAGTAATCAATAAGTCTCTAGCGTCAAATTAAAGGTATTTGGCCACCAAAAAGGAGTTGTGTCTTGACAAATTAGTCAACCTTGTGTGGCTTATTTTTTGGGTGGCCCACTGCATCAATTAAATTGCTGGATCAACAACATAGAAAAATAACACTTATTTCTTGGTATATGGCCTAATTTTACACTAATTTATTCAAATATTTTTTATTTTATTAGATATCTTGCCTATAGAGGACACATGCATCTTCAGAAGTAATTAGTGTCAGTATGTGGAAACAAGACAAAACGGGCAGATCACTGCATTTTTACCAAAAAAAAAGACTCTTGAGAATATTTCAAACAAGTTTTTTTCTTACTTGTTGATTCAAACTCAATGGTAGCCTTAAAATATGATAAAAAAAATGTTTTACAGTGAAATCCACTATGAATAATTACAAATAGATATATGAGCCCGTTAGAAGCAGTGGCATAAAGGAGTATGTCATCAACCCTCCTCAGTGAAGGTGTGAAACCACCATGTCTTGTGTTGACCCCACCAATCAGAAGCCAGAGTGTGGATGACCTTGCCCCCAAAGCCCCGGAATGAGGAACGTTAATGAAGCTCAGACAAAGGTGCTAATTTGATGGGAGGGAGTAAAGCATGTGTGTGTGTGGGCATGAACATTCTCTGATGTATCCTGTATTGGCAAAAACCAAAAAGATACGAATATAACAAGGTATGTCTTCTGTCACTGATCACAGATTCAGTGGAGTGTGGAGTTTCTAAAAAGTTACAAATGTGCTGCTGTCACGTCTTTTTAGGTACACGCTGCCAAAGGCAGAGCTGCAATGCTACACGGATATGACTGGCGTGCAGCAAAAAAAGGAAGACTAAACCAAACGGAAGCATTGCCAAAGTGTGTAATGGCACAATTAACACTGAAATCTTGTTTATATCCAACGAATTCAATATTTAGAGTATTGTACTAAAAATAAGTGCAGTCATGTTTTTTTCATTTGCACTTGCAACTCATGTTTTTCTTACATTTAATTGGAAAATAGTTTGTGAGAAACATCTATTTAATTGCTTGACTCTCTCTTAGCACAGTTTAATGTTTAATGACTTCTCACACCATGAACACAAATGTTTCCAGCCCCGACTGTGCATACAGAGGTACAGTATGGAGAGTCCTGCCCTAACTCAATGTATTTCATAGAAATTAATAGAGGTAGGACTGAGTCATTATTTTGCAAGTCACAAATAAGTCTCGAGTCTTTGCACTCAAGTCCTAAACTTTGAGTTTCATGTCATAAACAAGTCATAACGCATTCATTGAAAATATTATCAGAGTAATATATTATAGAGGCCATATTATGCTCTTATGCTTCAGTTTCATACTTTGATATGGGGGTCTATTAGAATAGGTTCCCATGCCTTAAATTCCAAGTCGAGTTGCAAATCCTTTTTGATTTTGTTAAATCAAGTGTAAAATCAAATTTGTGACTCAAGTCTGACTCCAATCCAAATCCATACCTCTGGAAATTAAGGTAGGCTCAAATCTTCCAACAGAATCAGGTTCTGTCCTGGACACACGAGCGCACACATGTATCTTTTTGGTAGGTTTTAGTGTAAAAGGACAGATATATACATAAAAGTGGTGGCACTGATAAGATGAAAATAGAAACTCACCGACAGAATGGAGAGCAGCTCGTGGATGGGCAGCTCAGGCTTTAGTCGTTCTTTAAACATGCGGACGGTCTGATGCTTCAGGTAGTAATAGGAGGCGATACGACCGTAAGTCATTGGCTCAATGGTCAGATCATCCTGGAGAATTAATGGAAACAAACATTTCACAAACTTGATCTCATATTAAACAAATTTGGCTCCTTTCATCATTCAGACTACAAACCTACTTTAAAAATGATACACGCACCTCTTTTATCTCTATACAGTAAGAGCACTCCAGGTCCCGCAGGCTTCTCTCCACCAGGTTGGACAGGTATTTGTTAATGGACTCGTGGCTGATGTCCTCTAGGCTGTAATAACTAAACAACACAAGACATACAAAAAAGAAACATCAGTGACCTTATGTAAAAATGCAAAAGGAAGCCTATTTACCATTCTGTGTATTTGTTCTTTTAAACTGAGAACTTGTATTGTTTTACTCGCTTCATAGTTGCTCTTATTCAGGGCATTTAAGCAGCTCAATCTAGGGCAAATCTGGGCAAATCTTTTGCAAGGCGTGAGAGATTTGTGATTGTGGTGAATTTTGAGTTTGCAGTATTGTCTTGACATTGCTGACCTTTGAGGGAATGAACAACTGGAGCAGTGGAAAATCTGGAGAAATACTCATGGGGTGGCACAGAGACATATATGCTGATTCAACCACAGATAATCACATATATCAACATTTGCTTGGAGATATTTGAGCTCCAAAACATTATTGTGGCACATTAGTAAAACACTGAATAGAAATATCTAAAGGTGGTATTAGAAATCAATAAACTGTTTTATTTCCAAATGTTCAGACATTTCTCCAAATACATGTCTTTTTTTCATTGAACTTGTGGCCATGACAGATCATTAAAGTATGTGTGTAATGTAAGTATGTAATGTGTTAAGTTCAAGTTTTTGACACATTTTTTTAAATTAATCCCAATTAACGTGTTGAGTTAACCAGATGTGTATCGATTCACGTTGTGTATGGTATTCAGTAATACTGTCATGATATAGTTTTATTATGATTTACACAGTGAACTGAACTAATCTAACTACTGCTTTAAGGATAAACCAAAACTGGGTTTGTCCTCAACTGTTGAAGTAACTCAGTCTGTACTGATATTACAGATTGGCTGATGTGAAGCAGTCGAAGGCATGCATACACCACTGCAAACTATCTGGATAATGTTACCAACAGGTACACAAGGAGCACAACCAGCTTTCTCTATGTTCCATGTAAACATCATATGATAAAAAACCAGGATAAGTCTCAGAACCGGGATGCCAGACTTGACTGGAGTATCCTTGACTTAGGTTTTGTCTCCTCAATTATGTAATAGCCATGATGGAACCTTACAGATGATGAAACCTCATTAAGGCCTAATGGAATACCAAGATAACAGTGGTAAAATGGCTTGCCACTATTGTATCTACACACTTTTTCTGGTTAAAGTCGTGTACACACTGTTGTTTTGTGAAGAAAAGCCCCAGTTGAAAGAAAAATGGCCAGCCCTTGCCAGCAAATGATTCCCAGGTTAGACGGCTATTAGCTGAAATAAGACAACCAGTGGCCAAAATGGGTTCCATGCTCAGCTCTGCTAAGTAAGAGCTACCACATGAGGCTCAGCAGTAGTGTAATCAAAGACAATCTTCATTAGCTCATAATGCCAATATTTGTGCATGGTGTGTGCAAGTCAAATAAAAGTGTGGAGAAACCAGGCATGGTTTCATTAAAGCTGGTAGAAACAGATGCTAAAAACCCTAAAGGTATGTTTGCAAGGGTGGAAAAAACCTGTTTACATTTGTAATGTAAGTAATGTAAAATATGTCTTGGTTAAGGTGGAGAGTTGTTCATTACTGGTGGTTATTTGTGCTATAAGTGCCATCTGGTTGTTCTGTAGTGTCAATTAATGACTATATTTCATGCTTTCATGAATACAAGAAGTTAAGAAGTATAACTGGGCTTCCCAATGGAGACTCACAGAAAATGTGTTAAGGATGATAAGTAATCATTTGTAAATTGTATCAAGTGTACATTGCAAAAAAGTCTTTACATGAAACCTTCCTTTTGTTTGTTTTAGAATGTTGCAAGCTTACATGAAATACAAATCAGCTTTTAGAAAATTATGCAAGTCTTTATACTGTATCCATGAATACTTAGTGGCCAGTATTCCTTTTTAGGCCCTGTTGCCAATAATTCTGACTCTGAAAACACACACAGATGTGGGGTTGGAGGAATGGCTGCTGGCATTGCTAAAAGTCGAAATATTGTGTGTATGTAGTTGATGCATTAAAACCTTTCAACAATTAAAGGAAGGGTGGCATATTCCTTAAACACACTTGTATTACTATCTACCTAGCCATCTATCAATCTATCTATTTATTGATCTATTGTTTGATTACTATTAAAGTGACATACATGTAATCATAAAATTCGTACTGTGTATGACCTACTGGCCATAAATGATGAGACCAAAATAAATATTGTGTTTACCTGATAACCAGAGTTGGTGCAAAATTTTGTATAACACACCAAAGATATCTCTACATCAGATAAATGACAAAAAACGCAATATAAGATAATTAACAATTACAATTTACTCTACGAAGTATTACACTAATATATGTCCTGCAGTGTGCCAGAAGTCCCAACACAAATCTTGTGGGAGCAGGCAGTTTGAACTTGGCTGTGGGTGGGAGCAGGCAGTCAAAAAATAGACTGCAGGGTTTTTGCGGGATTACAATTGTAGACATGAGTTCCTTAATGTGTGAGTCAATCACACTGTCTTGAAATAACTGCTGGTTTGTTAAGAATAACCACCACGTGAACAGATCGGAGAATAAAGAAGTCCTCTTACATGATTGTGAACTAGACTGACTCAGCAAGTTCATTGCCGTTGCTGGGTCCCACAGGAGGAGGTGGTCTGGAACACATTCATTGCCGGGAGCAGTATAAAGAAAACAGTCCTGCGCAGGGTTCTACAAACAACATTACTGACTCCTTTCAATGTGAAGGAGCAACGGTTTTACTCAGAGCTCCACTCGGATGACCATAGCCTCTCTCTAAGGTTGAGCCTAGCCACTTTGGGGAGGAAACTAATTTCAACCGTTTGTATCTACGACCGCATTATTTTCCAAACCTCATGACCATAGGAGAGGGTTGGATTGTAAATATACCAGTAAACTGAGAGCTTTGCCTTCAGACTCAAAACATTAGTCTGGCACTATGCCTGTGCTAGGCCGCACCCACCTCACAGTTGATCTTGTGCTGCAACCTACCTTATGAACAAGACTTTACTTGGGACAGCAATCCACTATTTTCTAACAGCCTCAGAATTGGAGGTTTATCCAAAGTGATTCACACTCCGGTGCCAACCATCCATGAGTTTCAGAATTGCCCAGCCTTAGCATGTATTTTGGTGACCTCCCATAGTCTTTATTGTAATAAACTGAGTTTAGTTACTTTACTAAGAATATTACGTTTTGTTAAACTGTGCTCCCTGTCTCCGTGTCTTCTTTTTTTCTCAGGGTTTTTTCATTGGGTCCCTCTTCTTTTGCTTTGTGGCTAATATAATATAATAATACTATATGGGAGTAAAATATTTTCTTTTCTGTTTTGAATGTGAAAATGAAAATGGACTTTGCCAATAACATAGACAGAAATGTTGGAAACAAATAAAATAAACTACCAAAGAGGAGCTTAAAGTTGTATAAAAAAATGAAAAAAGGAATCATAGCAAGGATGAATACCAATACGTCAGTTAACAGGTGGAGGAGGAATATTAGATTAAGGTAATTTTGCAGTTGTCTGCATAATGCATACAAACCAGGGCCAACTCTGACAAATCGCCCACTTCTCATATTACATTAAAACAAATGATATCTTCATGATCGTTATACAAAATCATTTATTGTGCAGCTGGGAGCCGGGAGGAGAAATCACAGCCTCAACTGTGGGCTGGAAGCAGCAGTTGAGACGGGTGATGGCCATATTTAATGTGTGTTTAATGTTAAGTATTTCTTTCATTCCCATCGCTCCACATGTTAACAGCACGCAGTTCTGAGCGCTGAATGTGTTTATTACCGCACACATTTCACAGGTCTTTACCGGTGGTGGGGCCTGTCTGATTAAGTCATGGCCATTAGCATCATCACCATTAGGTGCCTGATGGCACAGGGAGTCGGCCTGCGGACGTTTACGATACCCATGGGACTCTCTGTTGGTGTGTATCTGTGTGTGTGTGTGTTGTGAGAGTCAAAGCATGAAATCAGTGGTGATAGATTAGCTGTTCAGATATAAAACACAGCTGCGTAGCAATAACGGCATCGGAGTATCTGAACATTCAGAGACAAAATTTCAAAGACATGAAATGCAATCTCATGTAGCATGAATCTGAATTTAAAGGTGCAGATATACAACTGTCGATTAAAGAGCATGCAATAAAGGCAAAATATGTTTGTCACATTAAAACCAAATTCTGTTTTGATTTACTGGAATGCCTGTGGGTCGAACTTAGTGTTAAATGCAACTTCATGTTAGGGTTCGGCAATATGTTTTTGTTTTTCCAACTGGCTACTGTCAGTCGAACAATGCTGTGTGCACTGCGCCGCGGAACGTCTGTCCCTGAGCGGCTCTCATTCTCCGAAGGTAGACCATTAAATTAGCACAAAAAAAGGACACAAAATAGGTAATACAAAGAACCCCATCATTGCAGTATCTTCTGCACATTAACAGAATGTTGCTACACCCATATGCAGTGTAGTACTTTTTTCTTCTTTGACATGTGTATTTAATTTTAATATCAACTCTTAAAGAATCTACAGAATCTGTCAAAAACACTATGTATTGATACAGTCACTCTGGGTAGAAGATCAATAGAATTTTACGGAATCTGGATCCAGTATCAAATTCCCTCCAAAATGAGACCTTCCCCGACTTTCTCTGTTGCTTATGACAGCTTGTGGACTGATTGCTATGTAAGGTTTTGGATCAGATTTTCCAGGGAAATCCAAAGGATGAGACGCTTACAGAGTGTCTTCTCTCAACGCTTCCCTACAGTATGCAACACTAGCTAATGTTAGCTTATAAATGGAATAAAACAACATAAACAAACGACTAGCACCCACTACAACACAGAGTCCAACGCAACACAAAGTCCAATCTCAAAGCTAACATTACTGCAAAGCTTGTGGAATACATTGTCATATTGTGGTTTTAGCTGGCTAATGTTAACTGTTAGCGTTGCTAACACGGACAAACTGCTAGACAGATAGATAGATAGATAGATAGATAGATAGATAATGTAGTGAAATACTGTCTTAAGTGAATAACGTCAGCTAATTCATTCGGACTCCCAGGGTTGAGCTGGCTGGATAATTGACTGTATTGCTGTTTACGGGTTACTTTGTCGGCTGGTGTTGCGGGCCAGCTGGCGCCGGATAAATGCAGTGTGGCGTTGGCTGATGGAGTGATTAGTAAACAGCGAGCTAGTTGCAGTAGTGGCTAGTCATTCCTGCAGCTGTCCTCTTCCAGCTCCTGGTACTTTGTCCTCTTCCTCCATCCTCTCCTCCCGCAGTTAGCTCCAGCAAGAGAAGCTGTCTTGTGGCTTTAGAGATCAAGATGATGTCTGATCTTAACGAGGACTGGATGATGTGGGGTGGACTTTTCAGCTGCCTCTCCAGGTCAAATGTCATTGCCAGTTTTGTGCCGTGGAAAGCAAACCAACAGAGCAGTTCTTGGGTTTTTTTCTGTGGCTGCTCTCCCTCCTGACAAACTCATCCATCCGGGCTGTAGTGTGGGTGTATTGGCTGTCATTGATCCCGGATGATTGCCTCGGTAAGGGACTTAGGACCGGGTCTTGTCTCCAGCAATAAAAGTCCCTCCGCCCAGTGCTTTGGAGAACCTGCTCAGGATGTAGTTGACCTTTGCCCTTTATTGGAACACAGCATGCAGGTGTTTCCACTTTGCCCTATGTGAGCAGGTTGGATGGGCTGGGAAAGACCTCGTAGACCACCTGAATCAAGAACTTGGAGCGCAGTAGTATTTCTATCCTGGGTCTCAGCAGCATTAGTGAGTTTAAAACTATTTTTGAGGCTTTTTGTTATTTCAACTCATGGTGAGAGACAGTAAACTATAGAGAGTAGTGGAATGATATCAAAGGCCCTAGTGTATATTTAAAACCAGGATGTTGTGTTTACATGGTCCATACCAGCCAAAATATGACCATAAATACCATCTGAGCTATTCCACCAAAGCAATCCTAAAGGAGCACTAAATCCATGTCATCATTTTGCTAAAAAATTGCCAGACACTGAATATTGACACAAAATCCCAGCTTGAATCCAAAAGAATTTCTGTTTTTTACAGAGCTGTGTTGGTGGTACAGTTCTACTGCTCAGCCTCAGTAAGGGCCTGAATGGTAAATGTGGGCTGACAGCCGTGCAAATACCAGCAGGCTGGAATGTTCTGGAATGGTCTCTGTCTACAAAGCAGATGTTTGACAGAAGAACATGGCACTCCTCTAACCAGGTCGTGAGAGTAGGCCAAGAATGTGTGTATGTGTGCTTTCCTCAGTTTTGATCTGCATGAACTAGGCTGTTGGTAATAATATGTGGTGTGAGCAGGGGTTCCTAACCTGGGGTTCATCACCAGCCGTCTGAAGAAGTAGGTCCAGGTGATGTAGTCCATTGCATCCTGTTTGGATGCGATGGTTCCTGCAGCAATCTCAGCATTCAGATGGTCTGACAGCACATCGAGGAGGCTGGGGACACAACACACAATCACAGAAATATTACTTACAGACAGATTTATAATTTGAATAATTGCATTGAAGATTACCAGGAAGATGTGATCTTGTAACAATTAGTAGCATTATTAGTACTCATTATTAGTATTCATTCATTAGTTTTCTGTAATATACTGTACTATACATATTTGAATGTATTATTTTCTATAAATTGTTATATACTGTAATACAATGGACATACTTTACACCCTCTTAGTTTATATTCTTTATATATATGCTTGTTATATATTGTAATTTAATGCACATATTTCTATTTTTAATAATGTCTTGTTATACAACTTGAGCAACTGTAACGCAACCAATTTCCCCCTGGGGATCAATAAAGTCTGATTCCCTTTTGAATCCTTGCACTTTTTATCCAAACACGGCAACTTATCCGCTTATTTGCCCAGTCTTCTGTGTGTAAAGTTGAGCCATACGTCACTAAACTACTAGCAATTGTATTCTCTTTGAATAAAAAAAAAAATCCCAACTATTTTTGCAATTTTCTCTAGCAATTTCTATGCAAAATAATGTCTAAAAACATTGCAACATGCTTCGCAATGATTATCAATTAATTATTCTACTGTAAAATGAATATCATTGGGTTTTGGACTGTTGGTTGGAGAAAACAAAACACCACCATGGATTGTGATGTACATTGTTACACATTGTACATTTTACCGACAACATGATTAAATGATCCATTAAATGAGAGAATAATTGACAGATTAATTGATTGTTGCAGCCCCAGCACCAAACTGTTACGACTTCTGGCATAAATGTGTGGTCAGAATCTTAAACCTGTTCTCCTATTCTAGATAGATCCTGAATTAAATCAAAATGCTGCCATAATTAGGAAAAGTTCTTGCACGGATGCTTATGTTTAGACAACACTTAACATTTTGGAAGTTTACTTTGTTTTGTTTGGTCTCAAAGTAAGATATAAAAAAAGACTGGTTTGGTATCAGTTTTGAGTCAGGTGAACTAATTTATTTTTACAGTACAAAACATTATTATGAATCCTGTGAATGGATAGACTGATTGTCAACAACCCACAAAGGAGTCTGAAGACATGTTTGACCCTCTTCACAATGCAAATTAGTCAAACATTTTAAGGTGAGTTTCATTTAGAACTAGCAACTCTTCTGAAATAAAATCTGTTACAAGGTTACAAAAAAGTTGTGAAAAAGGAAATATGTTCTCTGAAGTGGGGATTTAGTTCTTCATTCAATTTTATTACATTATTATTATGTTATCATTATACTTATACATTCTAAATTTCTGTTCTATTCTGTTTCTCTAGTACTGCATCACTAAACACCTAAACACACCACAGATCTCTGAGCCAGCACATCTCGTGGTGCAGGGCCTGACAAATCCTGTTAGAGACAATTAGTTTGAACCATTCTGCATTAACAGTTACCTGTTGTGTTCCTGTACCAGTCTCTCTCATTAATCTGACAGGTCATTCATTTGTCATGCTGCAACAGCTACACTACTTGCTTCCCAGTTTGTTGTGGTCCAGTCTCCTCTCGGTTTCACTATGCCGGATGATGCCTTTCAGGGACATCTCCCCAGTAACCAGCTGCAATTTGGTCATCTATGAATGATGCTGAACTGGGACTTTGTCCCCCTCCTGTGGTACTGATGGCTCTATTGTGTGCAACAACTATGTTTTTCCTGTCACTTTAAAGACAAGCCATTTTTTCTTCAACATGCCACAGCTCTTATTATGGATAACAGTATTCCCTACAAATGTCAACTGCCTGCTGTGCCTATGCTATGTCTGTTCAGGAATATGTGAGACACACAGGTCATTTAATGGTGTGTGTGAGTGGGTTAGGGTCATATACATATATTTCCCACTTTTATAGTGGATTTCGGTTACGAGGTCTTGTTAATGGATGTTGTTGTACAGCAATTTGAGGGGGCTTTTTGAGATCTCCACAGGTGGACGTACACATGTTTGATGAATAATATCTTGCTCATACTCAAGAAGTATATATGCACAGCTTTAGACTTGTTCAGTGGACAGTCTGGTAAAGGAAGCCCCTGGTCTTTGCCATCCCAAACAGGCGTCATGCACAATGCTATACACAAACAGATTTCCTCAATTTTCTATCGGATCCACGATTTTGTTTTATTTTGTTAGTACCCACTAATTTCTAGGAATCCCCAATGTTTTCTACTTTTTGCTCTTAAAACAGAAAACATTTTACCAGTGGTAGAGGGCACTCTTACAAAGATTAGAAAGAAATTCACCTAGTTTCCACAGTCCACACATTGTTTGTCCAATGCAAAGAAACAAATGTTTTAAATTTGAGGAACATAAAAAAAAAAAAAACATGAATATTATATAATCAGATTAGATTATGTGTTTTAGGGTAATTATAGTGATGGGATTATTACATTTGTGGGCTAAAGAATTGAGCCCATTGATCCCTATTGAACCAATACAAACACTTGCAACTTGATCTTGCATGCGTTAAGCTTCTGAATGGCTTACACACTGATCTCTACATTAAGAACGTTTGGTGCATCTGGAGCTGACTTCTCTTATGTTTTCTCTTTAGAGAAAATGAAGTGAAAATATAAGTGGCCTAATGATGGGAGGAATCTTAATAACTATGCCAACAGACATGTGACTGTTACCTGGATTCAACAGGGAAAGGCTCGTAGAGGAACTTCTTGTAGAAATCCTTCTTGATGTCGTGGACAAGGATAACTGCTTTGCCCTGGTCGTCGAATTGAGGGCGACCTGCTCGCCCCATCATCTGCAGAACATCTACACACACACAGGGCACACTGTACATTAAAAAAGACTGCTTTTCCACCCTGTATTCCACTGTTTTTTGAATATGCTACAATGAAAAGTGACTCTTTGTGTCACTTGGTCTATTCCAGGGCTTTTCCAGGTTTAGCATGGACTAACATGTTTAAGTACAGGAAAGTTTGACTGAGGTTGTGACCAAGACTTGCTCAACTGTTATTGAAGCACAGACCAAGAAGGGTCTTGGGAAGGATCAGCTGTCATTATAGAAGAAATAGGAATCATCCCTCAAAGTTTCATAAGGGATAATTCATTAAATAATCAGATTTCATTGCTTACAAACATAATGTAAACTTGTATTCTGTTGTGGATGATTAAAACAAAATGGACTGTCAATGTGCAATGAGAATACACCTGATGGACAGGACTGTGTACCTGTAATGGGGTAGTCCACGTAGCGCCTGGACTTGCCATCATAGTATTCCGTTCCCTTGACGACCACCAGGTGAGCGGGGAAGTTCACCCCCCAGGCCAGAGTACTGGTGGCAATCAATACCTGAGAGAGAGGAACTCACTGGAATTATACAACATAGGAGCAAACTTAAACTATACAAGAAATTATATACAGAATGAAAATAAGTGAAAAATAACAGGATAATATCAATAATATCAGGAATGTAAATGCTGAGGAAAACCAGGGAACATAAGTGAAATAGCAATTTTCATGCAGTGCATATATCACATCTATAATGGTTTAATCTACATTCCGCTGTACTTTGCAGTGTGTATGTTACTGTCTGCATAAGGCCTCATCATGCAAGTTTTTCAAGCAGATACAACAGAGCTGTCGTGTTTTTCTCTCAGTTTTAACGATATGATCTGGGTCAAGGACAAGGTGGTTAAAGAAATACACAGGGTAATAAAAAAGCTTTTATTTTATTGACTGTGTAGCTCCCCTGTCCAGAAAGAAGTAAAGTAAAATTTGACCATAACATGATTTCATAAAAATGATTGGTGTTCCCTGGATCCCGAGGATTTCACTCGTTTAACTCTTGCTTCTCGTATGAACACCACAGATGTGGACTCAAGTCACATGACTTGGACTTGATTTAGACTCCAGTCATAAATTTGATGACTTTAGACTCAACTTGACAAAATCAAAAAAAAACTTGCAACTCTTCTTGGACTTTCAAACCAAAGACTCGTGACTTCACTTAGAAAAGTGAAAAGGCTTGATAACTTCCCAAGCCCAAACATTAAAAGTATGTCATTTAAAAACTTTTTCCCCCATTATTTCCTAAATCAACTAACATTTAAGGTTCAGTGGGTACGATTTAGTATCATCTAGTGGTTAGTACTAGTTGCAGATCAGTGTTTGGGTTTTGGGTTTGAGTAATCAGTATAGGATGAGGTCTTACCTGGATCTTACAGTTGACAAACAGCTCCTCCACTGTCTTCCTGTCTCTCTCATGCAGGCCAGCATGATGCATGCCGATCCCAAAGGCCAGCGTCAGCTTCAGGTTGGAATCCCTTACTGTGGCAATGATATCCTCTATCTACAGACAAACACAGACACAGACAGTGATAGATCAATGACACAAACTGACTGAGTGACTGACAATGACACCGTGACACCATATACTAGACCAGACACAGTGATACTGTATGCGCTGGCAGAAAGACGCAAAACTGGAGGAGAGAATGAAAACGTCTTCCATGTTGACCTTTGACCCTTATTTGGAAGTTAAGGTACTCTGCTATTGTCTGCATAATAAGATGGGGTCCTGCCAAAGCAAAAGGCATTCACTTCCCTTTGATCACTCACTCAGTTAACTGATCACTATATAAAACTAGTTTGATAATATTCTCATCTAACTCTGGGAAAGAAAGTGAATAAGTGTATTTCCCCAAACATCAAACTTTCCTTTAAAGCCGTTACTGTCTGAAGAGCTTTTTGACACCCTGTAGACAGATCATGAACAACAGAGAACTCCACAGTGGCAGTTATTCAGCTGCAGACATGTGGCTCATTTGCATGGCTCTCCTCTGGTTCCAGTAGGATGGGGGCATCTTGCCTTGCACTATACAGATCTAATGTCTTCCAGCCAACACAAACAGCTTCTGGGTTGAAGGAAGAAAAAGTGTAACCTGTGCTTTGCCAGAGTAAACAGAGATAGTCAGTGGAGCAGAGCTGCTGGAGAAAACAGAGCTTCTGTCCTCATTATTTGTCTTCTTTGTAGTTTGAAAAAAACATAAAGATGGGAAGACAGGACAGCATATGTACCAGTAAAAACAAGAAATGTACCTAATAGTGGACACAAAGGACACAAAATCATCAATAAAATCTGTGTTTTCAATTCATTTAATTAAATTATAAAAAAAAAAAAAAATAGTCCCCACCTCTCAAAATTGGATGTATCTCATTAGAGTCAAGCAGTTTAGATTTCAAATATGTTAACAAATCAATTAAAAAATAGGATCCGAGGTAACAATAAGTACAAGAATGAAAGAGGGAGAGTGAAAATCCAGCCCTGAGAGAAGGAGCCGGAGGTTTCAGGCAGCAGCAAAGGGAAGAAAGAGCTGTCAGGTCAGAGAGGGGATTTGGGGCAGTGGGTGACCCCCGGTGAGAGTTAAGCAGCTATCGCCAGAAGCCTGTCAGTCAAACAGCGGGGAGCTGAGCTGCTACATGGGCCAGCGCAGAGCAGCAGCAGGCAGCGGCATATATCAGCAGAACACACACAGAGGCCGGGGACGCTGTGCGCACACATATAGAACCTAGGCCTATGTTATAAGACAGTGCATATTTGCATTGAGACGAGGTATCTGCAGGGTTCAGCAAAGCAAATTCAGGACAGTGTAACGCTTCCATATGTATCATTTTAAACTTGAACATATCATGGTTGAATTAATAATGCTGCTCCAGGTAGACTTACAGTAAACAGAGAAGGTGATGATTGAAGTGATTGTCAGGAAGTGATTTTTTCCATTTGCCTTCTTTCTATTTTTGCCAAATTACAGCAAAAATTTGGCATTATTTCCTCTAGAAGATTAGCTCTCAAGCTGTATGGAGCTATAAAACAATGGCCCTTTGTGCCACAGAGCAATACAGAAGATTTAGTGGCACACAGCTGAAAGCTCAGACATGATATTTGAGACATTTTGTTTATGCAAATTGCAGCCGCAGTGTTCCTATGTCTCAAAAACACTGATTATACATTCTAAATCTCCAGGTAGCACATTTAAATGTTTTTGAGGCTGTATCTCAACGGTTATATATATGTGAAATTCACTTGCAACTAGATGTTGCAGCAGAGCACCAGCATCTTAGACCTAAACAATGGGACAGAAACAAAATAAAACTCACCAAAACCTTATTTTTGTCAGTCTTTCCAACAATCACCGATACTTGTTTGGTCAAAATAATTCACAGAGCTAGGTGTGGAAATATTAATGAAAACGCCAGTAATCGCCATCAAAGTCAGTCCACTAAAAGTTGTTGTTTTTGCCACTGACAGGCTCAGATTGTTATTTTAAAATTTTGACAACATTATGGAAAAGATCCCTACAGAGACAGACCTATTGTTTAACCAGAAACAGCCGTAATATTGCTATTACTCTCCACCAGACTCCACGGATAAAAATAGAAATTTTACCTCTTAGACCATCTTAACTTCACTCTGCACAGAAACAAAATACAATTCACCAAAACTGTCTTTGCTAGTCTTTCCACTGTTCCAACAATCACCATCTCCGGTTTTGTTTAAATAAATCCTTAATTTACCCACGTAGATGATAAAAACAGCACTTTCAGTTGCCTTTCTTGGAGCAGACCGGCTATGGACACAAACCACACAGAGGCTGTGATAGCAACACAGGCAGAGGGAGTGTGACTCCATGACTCTATTATATCTCATCATAGTAGAATAGTTGATTTGCTGCTATATTCATATTTTAAATCTCATATATATAGAACCTTAAAGCATGTCCAAAGGTGGTACAACAGAAAAGTCCAATATTTGGTGTGTCAAGTTGACATTTTGGCGTGAGAATGGCACAAGATATCATGGGCTGTCCAACACTGAAAGAGTTAATCCTATGGAGAGCATGATTGCGCTTAGTACATTTTCATGGCATAATGAGCATTAGCTTCGGATATCTCTTTGGTACTAGTGGTAAACTTTGCCTCATGCTGGAGTTAGACAAAACATCTTGGGGTCACTGCAGACTAAAAGGTCCAGTGTGTATGATTCAGTGGCCTCTAGCAATGTAGTTGCAGATCACAACTCCCCCCCCCTTCCCTTCCAAGTGACGAAGAAACACATATGACACTATAACAATGACATAAAACCAGCACCATTGATCCGACAGTCCTATATGTATGAGCTCTTGGTTCAAGTGTCATGTGACATGGCTGCATCCTATTTTGCTGGCTCAAAATAAGCACTATTTGTTATGACCCCCACAGATCAGAGGACATGAAAATTATAAACTTTGTCTTGTAACTCTCAAGCACCACACCAGTGGTCCTGGCAGATGTATTTGGGGTCAATTTACACTGACAGGGATCCTGTTGCTTTGATTGCGCATGTGTGAACAGCAGGTTAGGCACTGCTGCTAACTGGGCAAATCTAAAATAATGATGTAAAGGTAGACAAGAATAACAATATTTAATGCAGATTATACTCTACAAATGACTAGGTGGTTGAAATATGTATGTATCTGACAGACATGATCCTGCTCAATTTTTAATCCCTTTAATAATTACACAACTTTGTTATAGTAAAACCAGTTGATAGCCACCCCCCATGCTCTATCAGGCCGGCTGTTGTAATAATATTAGCACAAATGTGATCCCAGAGGAGTCATTTGCTCCCATCTTGAACTGATCCTAAGGTATGCACAGACAATATAATGGAGGATGACACAGACTTTTCCTGCACAACTTGGGTCGAATTCCATCTGTAATTACACTTAAACCAGCGCTTATACAGAGAAATGGAGCATCAGCACAATTCTGCAAGAGGAGGAGGGAGAGCAAAAGAGAAGTGGGCAGAAGTGAAGGAAATACATGAGAGTGACGGACACATCTGATAATATGTGCACCAACTGCATCAGCTCTCTGGCTATAGCAAAGTCCCTGAATTGTATGTTCTACATTCTACGGGCTAGCGGTGACGCACTACAAATTGGGGTGTCGTTGGTTTCATCTCGTCCATAACAGGAAACGAAAAACAGAAAATATATATATTTGATCGGGAAATTAATATTATGCTATATGGAAGAAGACTTGAAATTGAGAATATAAACTCATTAGGAAACTGTTTATTGAGCTAATAAATCAAGTAAGAAGTGGGGCAATTCCTCTATAAGACTCAGTTCTATCAGGCCTCTTTTGCAGCCCATGGAGCTCCCCCTGCTGACCATTAGAAGGAATGCAGGTTTAAGACACTACATGTGGTGTTGGTGTACCTCTCTCTCGTCCTGGTGTAGCCACTGTTTGGGGTTGTCCTCTGTGGCCAGGTAGGCGATGAGGTCCAGGGCAGTCAGTCGAGTTTGCCGTCGTGATGACACAAAAATCAGCACCGGCTTGGCTGGGGAGTGGCTGCGTATCGCTGGAGAGATTCAAAATATATACAGGTTTCACATAACGTGCAGTCATTGCTTTGGGAGAAGTCACCCAACTGCTTAGAATTATTTTGTGTGCAATCATGCAAGTGCAAGTTTCATATTGCCTTTTCCTGTGTCTTTGCTACTGGTGATGGGAACCTTTAAAAACACCTCAGAAATATACTGTACAGTTTCATTAAAAAGGATCAGCAAATGGATCAGCAAATTCCCAAAACAGCTGCTCACTGTAGTTTTAAACAAATGTTACACAAACAGGAAAAGGCGAATTTGTTGTGGACTATTTTAAGCACCGGATTAACACACATTTAGGGCTATAGTGAGTATTTCTGGTAGCAGGACAGTGTATCTGCGATTGAGTCATAATAAACTTCATGGTGATAAAGGAAAATGTTACCCAGAGCAATAGTGTGGCTCACTGATAAGTTTTTAATAGATTTTGGACAAAAGGGAGTAATGTGGCACAGAGGAAGAAGGTACTATATTGTCATACACATGCAGTACTTGATAGCAGATATACAGTTGCAATCAGAAATATTCAACCCCCTCACCTCAAAAGACATTATAGTGATGTGGATGAAAGATAATGACAATAAATGAGAAAAAACCTCATTAAACAACAAAAAATATTTATTGATACATATTTGAGTTATTTTGACAACAGAAGTTGACTTAACTTTGAAGTTCAAATGAAAAATGTAACTCTTTTAACACGTGCATGTGCAGTATTATTCAACCCCCAGCTTCAGTACTTTGTATATTTTTGTGTGATTGTATATTTTAAGCACCATTGCACCAAGACGAATTCCTCGTATGTGTAAAAACCTACCTGGCAATAAATCTGATTGTGATTTTGATTTGTAGAGCATCCTTTAGCTCTGATAACTTCTAACAAACGTTTTCAGTAAGTGCTGACAAGCTTCTTTCAACCCTCAACCGGAATCTTTGGCCATTCTTCACGTGCAAAAGCCTCTAGCTCAATAATGTTTGATGGCTTCCGTGCTGTAACTGCCTTCTTTAATTCCCACCAAAGATTTTCAATCGGATTTTAATCTGGTGACTGAGAAGGCTACTCCAGGACGTTCCAGGATCTTTTTCTCAACCAAGCTTTGGTTGACTTGGAGGTGTGCTTGGGATCATTGTCTTGCTGGAAAGGCCAATGATCACAAAGGTTTATTTGTCAACAGAATGCATCACGTTCCTCTTTAAAATGGCCTGGTATTTCTGGGAATCCATGATGCCATGTACACGATCAGGATTGCCAGTTCCTGCCACAGAAAAACAGCCCCACATCATCAATGATCCTCCTCCATGCTTGAGGGTGGGGATGGTATTCTTCTGGTCATAAGCCTGGCCTTTCACACGCCAGACCACTGGTCCATATGTTCAAACAGTTCCAGTTTGGTTTTATCAGTCCATAGAACTGTCTACTTTTGATGTTCCTTGTGGTCAAGAGTGGAGTGTGTCCATGAAGTCCTTGTTTATTCAGTGCACGTCTTATAGTTGCCACTGAAGCACTTGTACCAGCCTTCATTAGGTCATCCTGTAGGTGTCTTGTAGTCACACAGGGGTTTCTCTAAGTTGTTCTGACGTGAAGTTGCTAAGGGCACATGATGAAATGCTGGGCTTTCTTCCACGGCCAGGCGTGTTTGCAGCTGGTCCATAAGTTTTAAACACAGACAATGGTGTCTCTTGGAATATTCCATTTTTTGGAAATCTTCTTATAGCCAAGGCCCTTCAGGTGTGATGAAATAATCTCCTCTCTCAGCTTTTGTGGAAGCTCCTTTGTCTTTCCCATGATTGCAACTCACCTTGAAGTGAGTTTTTACAAAATGTATCAAAAAAAGGTTTGAAATTGCTCTGTATTGAACTAAAAATGTTATTTAATTATGTGAATAAAACCAATAGAGCAAAAATATGCATATTATGTCAACTGAGTTTAAAGGACCAGTGTGAATAATTTAGTGGCATCTAGTGGTGAAGTTGCAGAATGCAACCAACTGATTACAGATTGCCTTCTAAGGTTTTTATTTATATTGTATATTGTATATTTATATTGTATACTGTATATTTACCTTAAATATTCTGTATTTTGTTAAATAATTTACCTCATACATTGTCAACCAACTGATATACTGGTGGTGCTCTATTCAAAAGTAACTTTACCTACAGTCAGCTGCATGAAAAACACCTAACAAATCAAATTTAGGGTTCCCACACCTTTCAAGAAATCCTTTTCCAGGATATTTTCCAAAGGCCCACTTTCACCCAGCCTCTGAGAATTCAGAGAAGAAACAACTTCATGGCAAAACGATAGATGAAAGGCTGTTTTGCTCCGCATCTAGTGTGAACTGCTACTGACTGAGATAGGAACCGAAATGGAAAGAGCGTATTTTGTAAACCAGCTCTGTTCAACCAGCTTTAAAGTGTCAAACCATGCAGCTTAGTGAGGGGTTAAAATCAAACAGAAATTTTCAAGGACAACATTATTTCAATTCATTCATATCAATTTCCATGTGTTTCCATGACTGGAAAACTAGTCTCTAAATCTCCAGGTTCTCCAGGACTCTTTGGAACCCTGAAAATGTACATATAAATGTGCATAAAGCATGTGTAAACTATTTGTACAAGCGGATGTGGAGCTATACCTTGGAAGGTAGGCTTGTTCATGCTGGCCATGCGGGGGCAGTAGTGTTGTCCCGGGAAACCATGGATGTGAACTTCCAGCGGCACAGGGCGAACAGACGGACGGAAGTTAAACAAACCCACCTGTTACACAGAGGGAAGGGGAGGGGGAGGGGAGAGGAAGAGAAAGGAAAAAGAGAAGAGATTTAATGTGAGCAGCTGGCAACACGAAGCCCCATCTGGCTGTAATGTAAACTGTCTGTCGCTGTCACTGAGGCACAGAGCAGCAGGTCACTGCTGGACTCTGCTGTGTTATGTTTAACCTTTGATGTGTCTTCTGTGTTTATTGTGTGATAAGGTGATACGGTGCAGCGTGTGAGTAGAATTGAACTTAAAGTGCGTCGTCGGATGTCGTAAAGAGCGTGCCGCATTATTTGGTATGTATTGTGTTGAGGGCTGCTGCATGTCTACAGACATCTTAAAAGCCTGGATAATGGATTGGGCAGCTACAAATCTAGAGGCTCAGTCACACCAGCAGCCAGCCACTCAGATTTATGGGTGGCAGACAGCCAATCTGGTTTGCTAACACTGTCTCTCTACGGCTCTGGCAGCAGAGCAAAAGTCAAGCTACAATATTCTGAACTGTGTCTGTGATGATGCACAAAAAATAATAAATATACAGGCATTACCAGAATTTCATGGTATATTGACCAGTAGCAATGGAAAACAAGAAACATTGTAATTTGGTAACTAATATATTGCAATGGTAGCAGCCTTCTGTGAGGATGAATAAACACATATCTAAGTGTTAGAAATTAAACATACAACACTCTCACACTGTGTGTTGATGGTAGGGTTGCAACCAACAATGATTTTCATTATTAATTAAACTGTCACTTTGTCCTTATTCATCCACCAGCTGTTTGGTTCATAAAATGTTAGACAACGGTGAAAAATGTTGATCACTGTTTCCCAAAGCACAAGTCCTCAAATGTCTTGTTTTTTCCACAACCCAAAGATATTCAGTTTACTGTCAGAGGACAAAAGAAGATATTCACATATGTTAACCTGTCAAACAGTCTGGGATGTCCGACAGACATTTTCAAGAAAGATGTACCTGAGAGATCATGATAAAAAGGACAGTAAAATCCCAAATGGATTGTTTTCAATTTCATCCAAACCACACAGAGGTGACGGTGCTCCTCTGGGACTGATCTCTACTTTCCACAGTTTAAGGCAGAATGTCACGAAAATTGGGAAAGGCCCTATCTAGGACTAAACACTGGCTGCTATGGCAGTTTATTCATAAGTCCGTCATCCTTCCATTCCAAGTGCGACACTATGGTGGTTGTGAAACACGCGAAAAACACAAACACCTATTTAGAGCCAGTGTTTGGTTTGTCCGGTCTAGGCTACTGTAGAAACATGTCAGTTCAACGTGGCGGACCTTACAGAACGCAATCCATAGCGACTGTGGATAAAAACAGCTCATTGTAAGGTAACAAAAACATAACAATTCCCATATTTAGGTGATTAAACACTAATAAAAACATACCTATGAATATTATATTCCATTTCTGACAATAGATCTTCCTAAATGTTACACAATGGAATTTTAATGGTGATATATTGCTTGGGATTGTACGTTTTCCTAATAATATAGTATTATATACTATAAAGCAAATTTATAAAGGACCTCTGCAAATTCCCTTCCCCATGGATATTTAGTAGTTTATGAACCTGCAGAATGTTACCCTTTTAACAAACACATTCCATCCTGTATCACCACGTACAGACAGTTTTGGGGCCATTTTATTCTAACCCAAAAAAAGCCCATAACTTTTTTTTGTTTGATTACAACTAAATCTTTATGTTGCATAACCTTGGAGGGACTGTGGCTGAGGTGGTAGAGCAGGTTGTGTAATAACCGCAGTCCAGTCGAATGGATGTGTGAATGGGTGAAGTGTTGTAAAGCGCTCTGAGTGGTAGTTAGACAAGAAAAGTAAGTCCATTTACTTAGAACAGCCATCTGAGCCGGACCAGCAGAGTCTGAAAAAATTCTTATCCTAAATATTTATAACTGTCAGAGTACGACAAGAGAACTGAACCAACATGAGACACAAACTTATTGTTCTTCTCACTAAACACAGCCCCATCGGCCATAAAGGGGCAGTAAGCCCACTCTGACTTGGCACACCATTAAAAGGCTTACCCCACTGGCCTTTATGGAGTCGGTGTAAACTATCTGTACTGACATTCAATATAAAAACGTATCGGTCAAATCATCTCAATAAGGCTTCTTTGTCTCGTTCCAATGCTCCTCTCTGCGTCAAGCTGACAGGCCAGCTCATCCATCCGCATCCCTGCAGTCATTCCCGATGATTACAACTTAAGCATGGCATCCAGGCACAGACTGCAGACCATTATAGAGATAAACTACAACAGGCCAAAAGTATCTATTTATCTTAAATTGCTATTATTATATACATTCAATCAGATATGAAGAGGCAGGCAACAAATGAACCATATAAAAACATGCAGCTAGACAAAGAGTGTGGTTTCTGGCTGGCTTCACTGCAGCAGTTCTCCGTACACAAAGCCAATTCCTAAAATAAGTAAGCTTATGAAGAAGATCCCTCCATCTGACCATGGAACAAGGGGTCAGAAGGTAACAGGAATACACTGACAAAGCGTTTTCAAGCCATGTTCTGATATTTCTATTAAAAGACGAGTACTGCTGCGTGTTTTGGTGCCATGGCGGATGTCTGACCTGTCCGATTCCCAGCCAGTCAGCGAGGTCTCGAGCGTTGGCCAGAGCCGTGGACAGGCCGACTACTCTGACGCTCTTAGAAGTGTGAGAGGAGATGAAGTTGGTCCTGGACACAAGGACCTCCAACACCGGCCCCCTGTCCTCACCTGGAAACAGACACAATGGCACAGTCCACTCAGAATGTTGATGTAACAAACAGTTTTTTTTAAGTGCCTTCACACTAGTATGGGTTTTCAGATACGTTAATGTTAGCCTCTGATAGACAGTAACATGCACAACATTTTGTATTTTACGTATTTTGGATATATTTTGTGTAAGGAAATGAATGTTGTAGAAATGCTCAAATTGTGATGGTAAAGTAAGAAACCTCTACTGTAGATCAACTGTTAATTAGGTTCTTACTTTATCTGCAGACCAAGCCTATCCAGGGCTGCTACGCTAGTTACAACCACTGTTACTCTCACTTTAAAAAAATGAAAATTTAATCAGCTTATTCCAACTGAGAATGCACTTTTATCTGATGGACTCTACTGAGAACAGGCCTCGTCTTGCAGTGTCTTGTCCATTTGTATGTTTGTAAATAACAGAGGTGAGGTTATACAGTATGAACAGCCAGGCTTGTTAGCTCCGATTCATTTTGAAAGAGCAACGGCCAATGGCCAGTAATTCAGTCGCAGACTTTGGCATTTAATGGTCTGGCCCCACACTTTCCTGTGGTCCAGCCTTCTCAATTTACATCAAGTGGTTTCCAAGAAGAAATATAAATTAAATTATGTATTACGTGATTAATCATGGATTAAAGGCACCCTTCCCTAACAATCGGTTGCTCCGCCTTCGGCGACAAATACAGCCTCCCAACCTTTCTTATAGCCATAAAGTAAGCTTCTTTAACTGGTCCGCTGGTAGTTTCTCCCAGTATTCCATTGCAATTTGTTCAAGCACTTGAATGTTTGCAGGATTCCTTTTCCCAATGGCGATTGTAAATACACCGTTTTAACATCAGCCATTTTGACATGAAATAGTAGGGTAAACACAGGTGTTACAAATGATGATCTTTTTTCCATTTAGTGTAGCAGAACCTTTCCAGTGAGGCAACATGCTTTGCCCATAAAGCCCTTCTTGGTTTAGTGCGCAGTGTATGGTCCAGGTCCGCCTTCATCTTTCTGGATGTTTTATTGTTTTTTTTTTTTTATACAGCACCAACCTTCAATGACTTCACTCATCTAGGTAGCAAACTTCTAAATAACTAGATAGACAGGTCTTCGGAAACAGCTTTGTACCCTTTAGAATTATTGTAATAATAATACTTCTGATGCTCTCAGACAACACTTTTTTCGAGGAACAGGGAATAAAGTGTCTTTTTTAAGATTAAGAGCCATCATTCATTGGTTAATGCATCTCATGTGAGCACTAAGTCTAAATTCTAATTTATCACAGGGGAGTTTGCCTTGTGACATTGCATTCTGTTTTCATATTTTCTTTGTACATTTTTTATTGTTTTATCCTTTTATGTTGTGTGTCAAACATGAGTTTCTATAGACCAAAGCTGTTTTTACACTTTTAGTTCCAGAGATATAGTAGATCTAAGGGTGACAATACTGTTGACCACAAGTGTACGACCTACAGAATGTCACCCGTTCATACAGACCCGTGCAGGTTTTCTGGGGACTTACCCAGCAGGTGGATCTCATCAATGATGAGAATGGCGACTTTCTGCACGTAACTTCGGTTCTGCCAGCTTCTGCTCACTCCATCCCACTTCTCTGGCGTGGTGACAATGAGGTCAGCCTGCGCTATAGCTCTCATGTCTGGAGTCACGTCGCCTGTCAGTTCCACCACTCTACACACAGATAAGAACGAGGAAACACACAGTTTTGTTTCTAAACTTACATAGCATTTTTTTAAGTTGTGTTCAAAATTGTAATAATATTTTACAATATCAATATCATTTTGCCACTGTGGGATCTGCTTGGTGTCTCTGTTTCAACTTACTTCTTCCCCAGTTTCTCCTCAATCCTGATCTTCCAGTCTTCTATTCTCTCTCTGACCAGGGCTTTCAGGGGGGCGATGTACACCACCTGAACACACAGCAACAAATAAAAAACATTTAATGAAAAGAAATGCAGCCAGGTTTCCCCTGGGTTGGCTGTAAATTTGAAATCTGAACATTTCATTTTGTTTGGTTTTTCTGTCTCTCCTGACTGTTACATATTTGGACATTATTAAAGCCCAATAGGAATGAACTGAACACACTTTATTTTTGCAGATTGTTGTTGTTTTCATAGGCAGAAAGCTTAAACCACTTAGTTTCCCATAACAGATTATCCTTACTGCAGTGTAAAATTGCTGAGCTAGCCATATGAAATAAATTACTTCCAAACAGCAATTACACAGTAGATTTTATGTGACGTTAAGAAATTCAACCATCAGAGTACCAAACATGTACCAGTGTAAATCCAAAGTTAAGGTCTCCCATAGCCAAAAAGCCACTGATATTTGACTACATTTGACTGTTCTCCTGATCCATTTTTCTCTCTTTTGATGAGGCTTCTGAAACAATGATCAGCTGATACCTTTGCAAACTGGTCCTCAGTGTTGTATGTAAACAGCACGCAGTACCAATGTTAACCAATAGAAAAGACTGCAACAAGTCAGTACAGTCCGTAAAAACAAACATCCCTTTGAATTCAACAGTAACACGGAGGCAGCTGGACAAACCTTAGAGGTTGGATACTTGTTGAAGACCCGGAACATGGCCATCTCCGCCGCAATGGTTTTACCAGAGCCTGTTGGGGCCCCCAGCAGGACGTTGGTGTCGGTGTGATACAACGTGTGGAAGATCTGAGTCTGGATGGGGTTGAAGTGAGTGAACTTGTACAGGCACTCATACTCCCGGTTACCCAGAGCTGTCACCGGCAACGGCTGCAGGTCCAGCAGCTCTGAGAGGGAAAGAATAAATGGAGGAAGATGAAACTGGATTCATCAGATTACCTTTATGGCCGCAACAAGAGGGGTACATACAACATAAAGTATACAGTATGTAAGTATGTATGCCAAGAACATTAACTGAAGGTGACACTTCCTGTACACTGGAAAAAAAAGAAAAAATTAATTATGGAAATGAATTAATTAATACATTTTTTAAAATCTATTTCAGCAGTATTAAAGGTCAGGAATCAGATGTAAACTATCTTTCTTTATTAGAAAAATCCTACTGTTATTGCTAATCTAGATCCACAAATGCAAAATATCATTAATTAAAGATAATTGTTTAAGTAACAAGCACTGAGACATAGTGTTGTTAAACATGTATAGGAAACATATTGACTACAATGCAGCCGAGATTAATTAGTGACTGATGATTATTAATTGTGTGTACTGCAATTAAACTATAATGATGAATATATATGCACAAGAATGACGCCCAGTTGTTTAAGTGTCAGCCAGTGCAGATCTAAGCAAAGGAAATGAAAATAAAAGCTCAGAACCATTAAAACTATTTAACGGCCCTTGATCTTCTTCAAGTTGAACCCAAAGAACACACTTCTATCTACGTGTAAAGAAAGAAATCTATGTAACTTTTCAAAGGTGGTTTTTGATTGCTGCATACAAGTTGCTACAGGATGAAAGTACACAAGGACATGTCACTCTGTTTGTATTCAGATGTGCTCTATGTACTGTTTGATACCGGAACAATTATTGCTCAGAATAATGCTTTCCTTTAAATCAGTGGTTCTCCAACAATGGCATGTGTACCACTGGTGGTACGTAGTCACATTCACACACAAAATTATTACATCCGGCATTATTTCTTATTTAGCAAGATAGTGCGCTGAGGTAAAAATAATGGTTTGTGGCTCTAAATGGGAACTATTGGTATGACAAGTGTGGACCAGGAGGACCCATTTTCCACCAAGTTAGCGCTGTTAGCCAACACTAAATAATCTTATTTCAACGTCTGAGATAATGGTGGTACTTGGAGAGCCTAATATTTTCTGAGGTGGGACGCTGTATAAAAAGTTTGAGAAACACTGCTTCAAATAATCATTTTTGTTGCAGGGCCACTTTTTAGTGGAGCAGCACAAACTGTAAAAACAATGCAGTTGTGATGAACATGTTGCCATTTATACATGCAGCAGCAACAGAAAATAGTCAATAGTCGACAATAGTCGTATGTCTGCAGTTGATCGTGTAAGGGTTAAAAACCGCGCATTAAAAATATACTAAGAATCAAATTTGGATTTAATTTGGGTCTATTTAATATCAGACTTTGACTGACATGAGGTATTCATGTTGACATGACTCCTGTCTATAAGGCAGAAACTGTAACTCCAGTATGACATGAACAAGGCATCATTTTCTGTGGGTCCGTCACTAGGAGCTATACTGCAAAAAAATGAATCCCAAGAAGGTAAAAAGGCCTTGTTTCTGGGAAATTAGTCTCCTTTTTGTCTACAAAGAAAAATAATCTTGTCAAACATGTATGTATTAGAAAAAGTATTCTGGTTTTAAGGAAATATATTATACTTGATATTACAGCTAAAGTTGCAGTACCCTAGCAGAGGAACAAGATTATTTTCTCTCGTCTTGTCCCAGTGTGAAGCAGCTGTTTAGTTTTCCATTGTTTTAATAAAAAAATGTAAAAAAAGAAGAATGCTTCTGGTGCCAAGTCACTTACTCTAATTATTAATCTTAGATTAAAGGTACACATTTTTAAATAAAGTGACCAAAATACTGATCTAAAATAACTCTTTCCATTGATTGTAATAAGCACAACTTGCTTACATCAGTTTTTTTTCTAATTTTAAGGCCCATTACAGTCTTTCAGTGGGTATATTTTTATACTAGTTTTAAGAATACTAGCCAAGCAAAACTGTCTTTCCCCAATTGGCAGATTTTATTTACTCAATACAAGAAAATTTGAATATATTTAACAATATATGCCTTGTGTCTCGAAGGGCTGTTTTTACAGTGTAACCTATTCACATTACTGTTGGCCATATGAAAACATTGATTAGTTTTTCTCTTTTAACATCCACAGAAATTAAATGGGAAATTGGAACCTCTATTAACTGTACAGTGACAGTGGCTGGATGACTCTTGTTATCAATAACCAGCCATACACCGATCAGCCGTAACATTATAAGCACGGGGATTTGAGCGACTTTGACAAGGGCCACATTGTGATGGCTAGACGACTGGGTCAGAGCATCTTCAGAACTGCAGCTCTTGTGGGGTGTTCCCGGTCTGCAGTGGTCAGTACCTATCAAAAGTGGTCCAAGGAAGGAAAAGTGGTGAACCGGAGACAGGGTCATGGCCGCCCAGGTAGTCAGAATGTAATGGCTGATCGTGTAAATCTTTTTTTTTTGAAGGACTACCAACGGCTTGTGATCTCATGTTCTTTATGGTCTCCATTTAACATCAGATTTATTTTTGTTACATATGTATAACAGAACATGACAGTCTGAGACTTTTATATAAGAGACTGTTTTGTTAATGAAAGGCTGGAGATGTTGGTCAAACAGGGCCCTTCCATCAGCCTGTGATATGATCTCCTCTGTGCTGTGGGTTTATCCCTGATAGCTGCTGTAATTGTGTGTGCTCTTACTGAGGGGGAATGTGGTCAGAAATAATATGCTGGTTCCTTTCTCATAGACTGGAGGAGTGAATGAGTGGAGGATGGGAGGATTTCATGCTTTTGTTCTCCAGTCTAGATGGGATTTTGAGGTCTCCGAGCAAGCTTCCAAACAGCTATGCCCTTTTGTGGTGGTGACTGAGCTGCTGTTTTAAGCTGACTTAAGTTATGGTTGGAGTATTTGGAGAAAGTATCCTCTCTCTTATTATGCCAGTATTAGATTTTAGTAAAAGTTTAGGTTTCTTTCACTATGTCAAAAATGCTTCAGCCATCAGTATATGGGAACGTGTGACTGCCCAAGTTTAATCCAACAATTTATGGCTAATTAATACTACAATAAAAATGTCTCATGCAACAAACACACATCCGTTTGTATTGACAGTTCAGCAACAGCACATTACTATAGCAACCCAGATTGCATTTACATACACTATTAAATTATAGTTACATTGTCAAGGATTACTTTTTTTTGGATAATGTCTTTAAAATAAGGAAATGCTAAATCTTAATACCAATCAGGAGTCAGGAACACAGCCTCTCATTGGTCAACCCAAAACATAATAGGATTGCCAGTGGACGGCTAACAACAATGGTTTGATTGATTTATTGATTTGACCAACTGTAAATGCTGAATATACAAAATTAATTTTATTTGCTTTGAAAATGTTTTGAGATGTTTAAACAAAAGAAAGAATATTTGGGGATTTTTGCAGCTGCCTCCTTTTTTTTAGTGCAATACTTAAATCCAAAAGTACTCAGATTAGATAAAACATTTTTTGTTACTTTATACTTCAGAGGGAAATGTTGTAATTTTAGGTAGGTAGGTTTAGTTAGTTTCCTGATTAAAATTTTACATACAAACCCTTAAAGATGACTATAACTTGTTGGCATTTCCCTCGAACCTTCCTCTAAAAAATATATTTTCAATATATTACACAAAAAGAAAACAGATTTGTATATCAGAACTTTGTTTTCCTTCTCTCATCTCCCATTAATCATCTCACAACCACTCAGATTTATCTGGTGACCCTCTGGAGGGGCTGACCCCTAGGTTTGGTAACCACTGGCCAAAACTAGCTAACTATATAAAAGTAGTTAAATCTAGCTCCACCTCAAACAGCTTCAACACTAAAATGCTGTTTCCACATTGATGCATCAGTATTAACAACTTAATAATATCATATATAATGATAAATAAATAAATTAGTCACAGGAGACATCTTACTGCAAGTACAGTCACTTTTGAGATATATTTCTATACTTTTAAGTAGGATGATTTTAAAAGCAGGGCTCTTTACCTGTAATGGAGCATTTTTACAGTGTGATATACTGCTACTTTTCCTTAACTAAAGGGTCTGACTAGTTCTTCCACCACTGGACGAGAGTAGGCACTACTCAGTCTGGGTCTTAACAATGGACTGCAACAACTGGTATCTAACAGCTGGAAACATTCAAACAGTGCTGGTGGTATGATAACAGACTAACAGACTTAGTATCAGTATTTTAAATTCAAGTCCCTGTTGTCACATCATAAATGTGTGTTTGAGTGTGTGTACCAGTGTGTGGGGGGTGTCTCTCGGGTAAGATGAGGTTCTGGAAGTTAATGATGCAGACGGCCTCGGCCCCGAGCCAGCGGTCAGACACCGCCTTGATGTAGTACTGGGAGGGCAACGGCTCAAAGATAGGGATGGTGAACACTATGTGCTGAGGCTCTCCTGTTACCACCTGGAGGGAGGAACACACACACACTCATAAAGGCACAGGAACCAAGAACAAACATCAGTTATTATCATGTACTCTTAGAGGAACACTGTCCTCATGTCAACGGAAGTCTGAGATAAAAAAACAAACAAAAAGAACCTGTTTCTTCTGCAGGAGCAAGTACTCGGAGTGATAGATGTGATCATTGATGGGATCCTCCACCCACAACCACCACGGCTCACCCACTGACCCGTGGACCTGAATCATTGGGGGAAAGAAGATTTCAATCAGACATTCACAAACAAACAAAACAAAAACGACAAAATACTTCAGATATATGAATATATATATATATATATATGTATATATATATATATATATATATTATGTATGTAAGTATGTGTGTGTGTATGTATGTATGTGTATACAGTATATACATTTATCAGCTGACATCTATGATCTATGATGTGGTTTACATTTTTTTGTGGAGTTTTATTTTGGAGCCCTTCAGATTAAAGGTTACCTAACAATACATTGTAATCCAGTACAACAACACGCACTAAAATAACCACAGAGTTGAATCAACACTTTTATAATGAGTTACTATATATATGTATATCATTGTCAAAATCATTGTTAGGCATTCATATTAATTTGTCCTCACAGTATGGAGCTTTATCCTTTATCTGAAGGGCTCCAAAATAAAATGCCACAGATAAATGAAAACCACATCATGATAAATGTATACAATAAATGAGTGCACAAATGCTGGTTCATGATGGTCTGGCTCAAGGCTGGATTACCAACCAGTGGAAAGGGGGCAACTGCCCTAAGGCCACAGACCCTCAGTGGCCCCAAAGGCCCTCTAATATTACTGAAATATGATTCATTGTCACTTTTTATGCAATATTGCGAAGACAATAAAAACAGACAACAAAGTGTTGTGCATCTTGAATTTATTTCATAATCTTGAGACCATGTCTTGTTAAGGCAACCTTGCAATTGTGTCCAACCACAGTGGTTCAGATCAATCAGCCTCCTAAGAGGAACTTTTCCAAAAGGTTTCCAACAACGCCTTCCTACATGGTTCTGGTGCAGTCAGGTTACTGTTTTTGGCTTTCTGTGAGTCAGGGTGTATGTGTGCAGTTTAGAATTACAGTCTACATGCTGCTTTCCACCTTGTTAAGAATACAATCTGAGGGGAATATTTGGAATTTGGGGACTTTAAATGTCAAATACTCCTACAGAATAGTAGAACTGAGCATTTCCAATACAATAAACAAAACATCAGCCTTCAAAAACCACTGCACCATCAGTTCATTTTGCCACTGCCAGTTTAATGGTGGAATATTATGGCAGTACATATCATGATGTGTCAGTGTGGTCTGCTTCCTGGGTGCCATCGTGGAGGCGGCTCATGTGTCGGTACATGTGTCCTGGCTCTGCAGCCGGATCAGGGCTAAGCCAGCCGGTCTTCCATTACCACTCTCCCATGATTGGAGCATGCATCGCTAATCGGACATAAACATTCATCTTCATATTCAGCCCTGCTACAATGAGCTTCCTATTCCGCTCAGATTCCATGACAACTCCGGACTAAGCTTTCCATGATCCCCTCTGGCCTGTCTGCCCACTGAGGTGGGACATGCTGGCGAGGCCTGGAGGCATTCTGGCTCTCAAGGACAGATGGAGATTCCATGGCTGTAAGAATAACAAGGTAGGAGGAGCAGCTCTTCCTCCCTCCATTGTGAAAATGTGACCATGACTACACACTGGGTGAGTCAGTAAGTAATTGTGGTTTGTATGTCGGGGCTGTAGTGAGTTGAAGTGGTGTCTGGCTATGTTGTGTTTAAAGCAGTGGGTTATACTGCAGGAGTAGTTTGTTAAGTTTTCAGTGGGTTTTTGATCATTTTGACCAAGTTTCAATCACTGTGGCTGAAAAATTAAGCCAACACAGAAATGCCAAAAACTGCAGTTCCTCTAAGGGCCACTTGAGGCTGGCTTCAGAAAAAAGGCCCCATATTAAAATGCCCAACTTTACAGCAGAAATAAACATGTTTACAGCCTGGTACAAAGAACACTTTTGGTCTCTATAGCTAATTTCCTGAAAAAAAAAACAACAAAAAAACTGTACAGGGGGGTGAATTTTATATAACTCACTCATTAATTATATCAAGGCTTAAAGTTATGCATAATTAAAAGTGTGGCCACTGTGAGTGACAGGTGGGTAGATGATCCATTAGTGCCATGTCAGCTCCATGTCTTTGCTGATTTTTGGATTAACTGGTATCCGGCGGAGTCACACGCTGCCAAGATAGTGATGGCCGGGGCCAACCACACTGAGCTTCATAACAGCTCTTCAGAAACCTATGACATCGCAGAGATTACGTTGCTGTTTTCTAAACTATATTTTATGTTCTTGTGAACCTTTGGATTTATACATTTATTGTCTGTATTTTATTTGGATTAGACAATTAGTTACTGAGGCTTATTCTATTACTGTGGCCTATTTATGCAGGGTCACTACACTGCGCTCGTAGAGTTTTTATTTAGCGCCTCGGATGCCATCAGGCCATGGAAAACCAATGATCTCCACTGTGGCCGCACCTACTTGACTATATTCAAAACCTCTTCACCTCATCTAACCCCCCTGTGTGATGGGTACCTTAGTTCTAAACCTTTTGCTTTGTTCTCACACAAAAGGTATGAGTACTACTGATGGAATGGTTACTTATCCCAAATCACAAAAGACTAGTGGTATCGAGGTACCCAGATGGCTTTGGTTTAATCTGGTCATCAGGTTTTGAGATATCAGTCCGTGAGATATCTGCAACCACTCGATACAGTGGAGGAGAAAGGACCTTTGATTAAAAAAATTAATGACATTAAAAAAAAATCTATTATTGGAGGTATGTATACATCTAACATGTATATCAGACTGGTATCCATCACACAGGGGGAGTTAGATAAGGTAAATACATCAAGAGAAGCAGACAGCAGAAGTACGGTCACATGTCACATGTTTGTGTCGTCCACATTTACCTGGTCATTCCAGCGAAAGTCGGGCGTGACGATGAGACGAACGCGGAGGACGGTGCGTGTGATTGGCTGGATGCTGGCCTCCATTGTGATGGAAGGGATCTGGTGGACACACTGTTTGACTGTTAACCCGACATTGACGTGGTGCAGCATGTGACCTGGAAACAATGTAAATAAAAGCCAGTTTTCAATAGCTGTGTCGGCTAAATTCAGCACAACATACATTTTGTGTGTCCTGCTTACCACTCTGTTGCTCTGAGATTCACTTTTTAACAACATTTTACTGCACAATGGCTTCTTTAAGTACATTTTGCTAAAATACTTTTTATCTTAGTTTAGAATGCAGAACTTTGTAGTGAAGTATGTCACAGTGGGGTTGGTATTGGTACTTGTACTTAGTTACTGGACCTCTGGTTATTACATCCACAGCCTAACTGCACCTGTGTGTTACCAGCCGATCCTTCCCCTTAAGAAAGGTGGGTTTGTGGGTATGCGTGAGCTTGTGATGCGTTAACTAGTTAAATGCTAACAGTCATTGCGTTTTCTCTTGTGATTTTCTTTCACCGTTGAGGAAATAAATCAGTTTTCTCTATTGTCTCTTTCTCTTCTGTTTGACCAGTGACTTCTAGCTCTATAGCTCTAAAATGTAATTGTCTTTAGCCTGACTGATAGCTTCTAACCAGCTAGCGTTTGCTTTTCACAGTCTGCTGGAGGAGTTAACCATTATTCTGCAACGCTTTATGGCAGACTAAAGTAAAGTAACTATACGGTTTTTGAACCGTCTCTGGTTACAAATATATTTGTGGGAGAAATCACTGTTGATGTCCAGTGTGATGACCGACACTGGGAAATGTGACTTTATTTATTTGCTGCATCAGTTTGAAATGAGGAAATCCACAACCTTTATTTTAAAGGCACTCTTCAGCCATTTCAAAACAGGGCAATGCCATCCTGCCCTGCCCTAATATTTCCTCAAATAAAGGCCCGATTCATCCTACAGTTGTGGTAAACAAAGGCCCCAGCCCCCACTATTTGAGAACTTATGGCATATTTACATCTGACATTTGGGTGCTTTCTGTCTGTATTTCAGTGTGGTTTAGAATCCTTTAAACAGTCGGCATATATATATATACACCTATGAAACTAAGATTCAGTAGTTTTTACCAATCTCATCTTTCCTCATTTCCTTCAGTTTGTCCACAGTGAGCTTCTTCTCCTCCAGGCGGTTCAGGACAACATGGCTCAGGTTGGGGAACTGGCGGAGAGGGTGGGCAAAGCCCCACAGTCGCTTGTCGATCACCTTACAGAGGGTGAGCAGCCGGTAGGTCATGGCTGGCCATCGCTTCCTCAGAGCGATCTCGAACAAAGCCCTGATGATCCGAGCAGCATTCTGTGAGAAGTGACAACAACAGGAGGGGAGGTAGAAGAAAAACCTGAAATGTGGACCCCGGAAGAACGCGTATTACTGCTGCATCTGTAGACAGATTACTTTCCTTTTTCAGTTTTAACACTTAACTTTAAAGCTGCAATATAAAGAAATGAAACACATTTGTAGTGCAGCAGAAGTCGCTTGCAGCAGCTGTATGGTGCGTCATGCTGTATACTGGTGATTAATCACGTGTGATCAGTAGGAGGTCTGGCTGGGATCAGAAGTCCAGGTTGGCCACAGCTGTGCACTGACGGATTGCTCGTGTCAGATCTGGAGGAGAGGTCAGGTGGCAGTGTTTCTCACTGATAGACTGCTCAAGTCTGCTCAGGCTGTGATTGATTCGGTCAGGTGTTAATGTGATCGGATTGTCTGGTGAGGCCTGAATGCACTCCAGATTATTAAAATCTGTTTGATATCTGGGTGAGACTGAGAGCTCTGGCTGGACGGACGCACTGAAAAAGGATCCTGTGAATCCTTGTTCACACTCTGCTGCTCTATATTACAATACTGCCTCCCACTGCAGTGCCAGTGACTACTAGCACTGTACTACCAAGCACTACTGGTGCCCATCTGTCAAACACTCGTATCAAGTTCCAGCTGCTTTGGACTACCACCATTTTCTCTGATTTCAACAGCAAAACTATTTATAGTACTGTGTTTTCAACACGGTAAAATCAACTAAAGCCTTCACTATTACCTTTAGTACACTTCATATTCAATGTACCAGCTATGTTCTTCATAGTAAAACATACCACTTTGTCATTTCCAATTTCAATACAAAAATAACTACAACCAACTTCACTTTCTCATTCATTTTCCTTCCACAGCTCATCCAGACATCCTCCAGCTCCTCATTAGGTAGAGTCGGGTGGTGGTACAGAAATAACAGGTTGTTTGAGGTAAAACAGTAAAGATTGCCTGCTTGCCCTGGGAAAGTAAAATGCCCCTAAATCTGGTGAGTCACTTACCCGATCAACTCTCTGTTGAGACAGCATATACACATACCAGTCGGGCGAAATGTAGGCAGGTAAAGACAAAGTTTATGAGCTGAAATGTAGGTGAGCATTTCAGTTATCCTGGTGGCAATTGAGGATGTGGGCGATACTCCAACAATGCATTGCAAAGTTTGCTGCCAGTTAGAAAACAGGGTCAAGTTTCTGAAAAGCGTTGCTGGAGTGGCATAACCGACAGCATGTCACTTCCAGCTACGTGCTGTATGTGCTCTCTGTGCTGTTGTTTGAAAACCACTAATAAAAAAACTATTGTATAGGGGCAAGTAAAAAAATTACTCGGCAAAGTAGATTTGCCTGACCACACAAGTGAAAAAACATTAACTAGAGATGTTTCGATAATTTTTTTCCTTCCCCATACCTGTATTTAGTGTATCGGCCAATACAGAGTACCAATCTGATACATGTGCATTGAAAAAAAATACGTAAAACATACTTCTAAGCATGTATAATTGCTATCAGCGTTGCACGCTCTGGCTCTGGTTTATCTCTATGTCACACTCGGATGGGAAAAAATGGCAAATGGGACACTGCTGGGAAGTAGCAGGATCTCGTTTTGTCTCTCCCCTAATAAATTACGTGCTATTGGATCGGCACAGATACCGGCCAATATCGCATTTTAGGCAGTATCGGAGGAAATTTCCGATACTGGTATTGGAAAAACTGTAACGTTAAGTTGAACCCTGGGTAAAACAGTATCTCTGTTACATAGTTTGTCCACCAGAGAGCACTGACAAGTTGATTTTTACACCATCAAATGTCCCACTTGGTCATAATTCTTAATGGTGACAACAAAGCTATAATATGGAACAGATAAACATATAAAGATGCTTTGGTTTGGATGCCGAGAAAGATAGTTGAGTTGAGACTCTTATCTCTTTCTCTGCTCTGATTGGTTATTTTTGTTTAGGCCCAGTGGATTCTTGCAAATGGCATTGGTAGCACAAGGAGGAGTCAGAGGAACCTGATTTTTTCACAGATTCTCTGTCTCATGTACTACTGTCAGGATATAGTGACATTTTCAGCAAATATGACAAAACATATCTTTCTAAATGTTACCTACTGCAGCTTTAATCAACTTTTCTTACATAACCAAATGCATTTTGAATTTGGAAATAATTCTGTCAACTGTTAAGAGCTTCCTTTACAGCTGCACAGCTACTCACTGAGCCTCAATGAGAATGTGTGTCACTGTGTGGTTGTAACAGAGCGGGACTCTGGACCTGACTTTAAATCCTCATTGCTCCACTATAGTTGCCAGCAGACATACATCAGTCTTATTATCCCAAAGAGGGAAAGAGGAATAGTTCATCTGCATGAACTATTCCAAGTATTCAGCCACATGGAGTCAGTTACTGTGGGAAATTTGGGAAAAAACGGATGAAGTAAGCAGTGAGGGGAAGAATGAAGAAAGTATTTCACCTTTTTTGGTCCAATTCAGGCACTGAGTAAATTGAATATTTACTATTTTTTATTTTCTACTTATATTTATACTATTTTAACTATTTTTTATTTTATAAAACAAATGTGTACTTGATTAACTGAACAAATAATTGCCATATTAATCAGTAATAGAAATAATCAATAGTTGTAGCACTAAACACAATGTTATGTTTAACAGCCAAAGTATCTACAGTTACGGATACATATAGGAAAACTTTATCGTCCAAAATGTATAGACAAAAAACTAAATAAAACTGTAATTAATACAAAGACCTACACCCTGTTCCCTGGGTCTATTACCAAAGCTAGCTAGTTCTGTCATTTGAGAGTTTACTCTATTGATATATTGCTTTATTTTGTAGCGTGTGTGAATGTGTGTGTTCCTCCCCACCTGTGCCACATACGACAGGTCTGAGATGAGGGAGAAGCTGTCCACCTCTCCCCGGCTGATGTATGTCTGAAGCAGAATGTTGATCTTGCCGTAGCTGTTCTCCACCCCGCCCGCAGCCGGCAGCTCGCAGTAGTTACACAACATCTGATCCAGCTCCTCCAGCTCCTCATCACGGACCTGCCAACATACATATTTCATATTATAATGGAGTTTATAGTGGATAACTTTCAACGTCATACTGTGGGTAGAACTATAGTGCTTGGTGGGAGACTACAGGTTTGTAATTACAACATTTATTTTGAAACAACATTTGGACTATAGATGGAGATATGTTGGTGAGAAGCTCTGACAGCCTTTGTTATAGTGTATACATGATGAGCTCTCACCTTAAGCTGTTCAAACTCTTCGGCCTTAGACACAATGCTGAGGATGTCGGCCTCTGTTCGCTGAGAGTTGAAATTCTCATTGAACGTCTTGGAGGGAAAAGGAATACAAGCGGTTAATGGAGTTTCGATCAGGGCAAGTCATTATTTTTGATGCAGTGATGTATGCTGAAAATGCATAGTAACTGATCAATGATCAATCAGATATCTGCAGCAAACACACAAGGTTTCTTTCTTTTATTTGCAAGGTTCCAATAATATAAGACTGGCTGCTTGCTGATGCATTGGTAAAATATCATCCTCTGAAAAGTGCAAGAAAATCTTAACTGTAAAGGAGTGAATCTACCTCTATGGTGTTGTATCTGATGTAGAAGTGGCTGGCGGTCCGGCCCAGGTCAGTGGAGGCAAAGTATCCGGTGCGCTCCTCGAAGCGGATCATCCTGGCCTTATCCAGCTTTCTGCCTGACTCTACCACCAGCTCCTTCCTGTATAGCTCCAAGGAGGGATCCATCTAAAAAAATAAATAAAAAAAGCTTTATTTTGAATCCACCAACTGTTTTTATGACATGTGTTATGGTGAAACCATACACAAATTTATACATTTTGGACGATAAAGTTTTCCTATATGTATACGTGTGGAATATTAAACAGCTCAATCAGCTCCAATCAACTTTAAACTTGTGTTAGATTGAAATTAGATACTCCCAATTTTTTATATTTACTGTTTTTAGTTTTATATTCACATACATGCTTCCTCCGTCACAGTCAAAACATCCTAAGGATACCTCTGCTCTGCTATGATCAGAATAAAAGAGATTACACTGTGGGTTCACCAACCTGATAAGCCTTGTGATTGATACCGTATGCCAGTGGGTTGGCCCTCATGCGGACATAGAGGTAAGTATAACTGAGCCACTTCACTGCCTCCTCCACGTTGGTGACTGACCCCAGAGCCACCTGAAACCAGGAGAGAGGAGAGAGGAGAGAGAGAGTCACTAACAATGCTGGTCTCTGTCACCATCTAGTGGACACTTCAGGAAACTGCAGTTTCAACAAATTGTATATCCTCGCCTCCTTTCCTCGCATCTTAGTCCCTCCCACCAGAGATGCGACCAGAGGAGAGACTCAGAGGGGAGACACAGAGGGAGAGACACAGAGGGGAGACACAGAGGAGAGACACAGAGGGGAGACACAGAGGGGAGACACAGAGGAGAGACACAGAGGGGAGACACAGAGGGGAGACACAGAGGAGAGACACAGAGGAGAGACACAGAGGGGAGACACAGAGGGGAGACACAGATGAGAGACACAGAGGAGAGACACAGAGGAGAGACACAGAGGGGAGACACAGAGGGGAGACACAGAGGGGAGACACAGAAGAGTCGAGGTAACAGGCGTTTAACAAAATGAGACGTCCTTGCTTCAGAGTCAACAACTGCACAGCTGCATCATCTGTATTTTCTTATAGACTACTGCTGTATTTTATTATCTCTGTCAGATGAGCATGACAGTGTTCAGAACAACTATGATATACACCGATCAGCCATAACATTGTGAGCACCTGGGCACCCTGGGGGTCATAATGTTCTGCAGCCCCATACCAACAAACTGCTCTGCACTGTGTGTTCTGACCCCTTTCTATCAGAACCAGCATTAACTGTTTCAGCAGTTTGAGCTACAGTAGCTCGTCTGTTGGATCGGACCGCACGGGCCAGCCTTCACTCCCCACGTGCATCAGTGAGCCTTGGCCGCCAATCACCACCACTTTTCCTTCCTTGGAGCACTTTTGATACTTTTGCAGACCGGGAACACCCCACAAGAGCTGCAGGTTTGGAGATGCTCTGACCCAGTCGTCTAGTCATCACAATGTGGCCCTTGTCAATGCTCAAATCCGCACGCTGCCCATTTTTCCTGCTTCTAACACATCAACTTTGAGGACAAGATGTTCACTTGCTGCCTGATATATCCCACAAAATAACTGAGATACTGAATCCCAAATTGCTCCCAAATGGGCAAATGTGACATGTAGTGTAAAAGCGCTTTGAGTGGTCGGAAGACTAGAAAGGCGCTATACAAGTACAGGTCCATTTACCATTACCATATGTCATCATTACCAATAAAGCTCACTACCAAGCTATAGTTTTAGATATAACAATATAATATATATGTTATATATATAATATATGTTCTGTACTTCTGGGAATATATTGTCCCAACTCCCTTTAAGAATTATAACATTTTAACAATTACTTGCGTGTCTGTAAGAACACAGAACTCTAGCAACACAAGTAAGTGGATAGAAAGTGCATCATATGTCCATAGTCTGACTGTCAATTTGGCATCAATATAATCCATAAAGATACAGTTTTTGATGATTTTGTGGTCTTAGCTAATACTGTTAATCTGGCTGTTAACACTGCCACTATTATTTTCTGTTTGTCTCCCTCCATTTGTGTAAAGCATCCTTGGGTCCCTTGTTTTCCTGCCAGTTGATCTGCATGACATGCTCTGTAGAAAGAGGGCTTGTTGATGATGTCTTATATGGTCTGATAACAGATTACAGTCAAAAATGATCTATTATTTTCTAAAACATAAGAGAGACACTTTTTTTTAACCTTGATTTGTCTTGGGAAATTAACAGTAACCATTCTGGAGCTGATGCAGAATGTTGTCACCCACAGAGGTCTATATTACACAGGGACCTCATGTACTTAAATTCCCCCCAGCATCATACAGGATGATGACACCAGCTGAAACTTGCTCCAGGTAATTCAGTCAAGATTTTACAGATTTTCTTATTCCTTCCTGATGCAGCAAAACTTAGTTTCAGCTAAAAATACATTAAATCACCGCCTGCCTTTTCAGAAAGGAAAGAAACCAATTCAGAATTGAAAAAATGAAGAAAACATTCACATCAGTCCAAACAGGGCTGAAGGAGACCAACCTCAGCGTTGAGGTTGTCGGCCAGGCTGTCCAGGAACTGACTCTCGATGGGGTTCTGCTGGGTGAGCAGGGTCAGGTAGTGGCTCAGCTTGTCGTGGGTGGTGATGATGGTGCCCTCACCGTACTTGTCAAACTGGGGACGACCTGCACGCCCGAAAATCTGCATGACGTCCAGGATTCCCAGATCCACCAGGGTGCCGCGCTTGGCGTCGTAAATTTGAGTACCCTGTTATAAACACAAGAGACAGGTGCGGCTTCAGAGGACTGGAAACGTGCAATTTATATCTCTCAACATCTCATTAGGTTAGTTAAAGCAGCTTATTTAAAAATGAAAAAAAAATTATATAGAATTTCCTGTGTAGTCAAACATCAACAAGAGGTAAAATAAATATTTAATACTGTAAATTATTTATACAAGGTTTCTGCAGGTTTTAATCATCGTGGTTCTCTTGCTGCCTAATATATCCCACTGGCAGGAGCCATGGTAACCAGATAATCAGTGTTATTCACTTCACCTGTCAGTGCTCACAATCTTATGGCTGATTGGTGTATGTTGAACGGGTTCAATTTAAGACTTTTAAAGTCCATTATGAATGTTCCTACTGACAAAGCATATGAAGGAAAATCAGTATTGGTTTCATGTTAGTTTGGTTTTGTAGTGTTCTACAGCTTGATTGTTACAGATTTTTCCCCAAAACACTGACTGAAAAATGCAACTTTAACTTTATTAGTTCAATACATTTTTAAGATCATAATCATAATCAAAATCATATTTAAGACATATTAAGGCTTGGATTTTAGACTTTTTTTTCTCCCCCTGGACACCCTGCTATAGACAATCTTGAGGAATAATGTTCATTGATTTTACAAATATCTTTCTAAATATTAGAAACTGAGACATTCTAACCTTCTAACTAATGTAACTGTATGCAGGTGTCATCATAGGCCTGGACAGAATGTCTGGAAAAGTGTTTTCTTTGACCAACACATGAGCTCAACATAAGGAAAGTGGTCCAATCCTGCTTCGTCCACTTAAGAAACAGCCAAAATACAAGGCATATTATCCTTTCAATAAGTGCTATAGAAAAGGTCCATTTACTGGGCGCCCTATAGCTATTTACTATTTATTTTACCAAACAAACTTGCAACTAATGAAATCTCCACCAAGTAATTGGGGCCCTTTGGGTCCCGAAGGTCTCAGACCCCAGGACAGCTGCTTACTTTGCCTGGCCGGTAATCCGGCCTTGCTTACAAGAAATACAAGCAACAAAGAAAGAAAGAAGACAGAAAACAGAAGGAAAAAAAGTAAAATAGTAGAACCTTGATGATGACTGCATGGGCTGGCAGGTTCACTCCCCAAGCCAGGGTGGCAGTACAGACCAGCACCTTAAGGTGGCCTTTGGAGAACATGCTCTCCATCAGGCTGCGGTCAGACCGCAGCATGCCAGCGTGGTGGATCCCAAAGCCTTCTGGGAACATCTCCTTCATCTGCTTGTTTCTGGAGCGTTGGATCTAAAAGACGGGGCAAGAGAGGTTAGTTTAAAAAAGAAGGAAAGAAAATAGCTTCAGGGTATGAGAGGAAAAGCAACTAGCATTGTTTTTTGTTAAGATCCAATATCACGTTGGATTGTGAGAAAAAAAGAGGACTCAGAGAAATTGAGTCATAATTGTTGCTGTTATTTTTCCAACAGACAAAGCGACAATAACAGGAACAGCGCAGAATAAAATGCACTCTGTTACAGGAACATGACAATGTGCAAGTGGCTCAGAAAGTATCGCTGACTCAGCAGCTCCCTGACAAAGTCTTACACTACCATTACCAGGGCATTAGGGTGAACTGTCATTAAATGCACAGGCGTCACTGTAGAGCCAAAGAGTATCTGCAGCTCAGAGACTGCACACACACACACACACACACACACACACACACACACAGACACAAACACACAAACACACACACACACACACACACACACACACACACACACACACACACACACACACACACACACACACACACACACACACACACACACACACACACACACACACACACACACACACACACACAGAGAGATGTGTGTTAGTGACTGACAGTAGGGCTGTGACCTGGCCGGACATGAGGGGAGTCCTCATCACAGGGCTTTATCTCTTTCTCTTGGCATCTAAATAGAGGTCAGCACCCAGCACCTCTAGAAAGCCCATTACAGCCAGCAGCTGTCTGCCTCACACCCCCTCTGTCTGGATTTGTATGCAAACCTTGTGGATTATAGGTGGACGACTGAGACTGAGGTTTGCTTCCAGTGTGGAAACAATACTCTGGTGTGAAAAAACATCCAGTTTAATATGAGATTGTTTCATAAATAATTTCAACCGAACAAGTTGCTATAATACCTACTAACACTTTTCTGAACTGTCTTGTAGCACACACTATATTTTACAGGACATCTTAAATTTCCAAATCAAAGACCTCTAAGCTAGTGATTCTCAACCTGGTTAATATTTTATTTCATTGACAAGAGTTAAGCAAATGAGAGCATGTATAATAATGAGTATTCTCTTCACAGGTTTTGCACTCTCATGCTGTTAATGTACAGTATGGCCCAGTGGTTCCCAACCTTTTTCCTTAAGAGACCACTTTTTTACCATTGAGTACACTGACTAAGTGACAGATTTTATGAATATTTCAAATTATATTAACTGCATAACAATAACAGTAGAGAACAACTGATAAACCGTACAGTGAACCCAAACAGTGAACCCAATAACAGTAGAAAGTTTATGTAAAACAGGTGATTTGGATGAATTTTGAGCAGATTATTTCCTTTATTTTCCTGATATTTTTAGGAACTTGTGAGAGAATTCTGTCTCTATTAGCATTTTTAATTAGGAGGGCCATAGTAGTCATACACTATACTTAATAGGCTTATTTTTTGACAAATTCTGTGTTTTTTTCCTCCATGATGCTTGGCCATTGTTCTATCAGCCTTGCAACCCCCTGTGAAGCTTTGGCGACCCCTAGCGGTGTTCCTGACCCCCAGGTTAAAGTCCCCTCACCACACGCCTCACTGAGTGAACAGGATGACAGGACCATACGTCCTCTTTACGTACATGTCCCATAATGTAACAAGTTACACACGCAGAGGCGCTCAGCTCTGCTAGAGACATGATGCCACAGCAGATTTAGCAAATTGAAACTTTTAGCTATAGCAACAGGCCTGACTGAATTGGTTCAACTTGAATGAATAAATGCCTTGGGCAATGTATGACTGCATGTACGATTCATCTCGTGTCTCCCTCTCTATGAAGGGCCCTGCCTTAACTTTGAGTGGGGACAGGTATGTAAAAACGCTTTAGCCCGTACATGCGATGACAGACAGACAATGCGACGTACAGTACCTAATTTGTTCGAAGCACACCAAAGACTTTAATAGTTCACACGTGTAGATTCTTTGGTATTTTCTACCCAAGTCTAGCATAGGCTTGGGCAGTATCAAGGTATTACAGTATACCATGGTTTTTAGGAGTCTCAGAAGGTATGATTTTCAATACAGTCAAAAATACAGACGCTCCTCTTTCTGTTGGTGTTTTACAGTCATATACCCCAGTGAAATGTCAGCTATGAAGGAAATAGATACTACCCAAGTCTAGCACATTCCCATTCCCACTGATGTGGCAGTGTATTTGTTATGCTGCTACCAGTTCCATCCTCGGTGCAGTGATTTTTATCAGATATCGACCCCATACAGAATGACGCAATAGAACAAAAAGCAATCCACCTATCCAGTCCAGGATGAACAGGGCAAACTTTGGCCTGGTTGGAGTCCTCAGGTAGTGCAGCGTGCTGCTAAGATCCATGTGAGCTGGGGACGGTGGGTAATTGAAATGCTATGGCTGAGGCTTTGCTTTGAGGTGTCAGAGTGTGTTACAGCCATGCTTCCAGCATCTAATCTAAGGTGAGTTAGCGCTGATGTCTGCTGTGCCATGGCTGTATTTGAGATGGCAGTGACCTAAGCTCCTGATCAGGTCCCATTAGGTCCTGCTGCCTACTGCTGCCTCTGCTGCAGAGCTCACTCTGTCCTCAGACAGCCAGCTGCCAGCTCCACTCACCATCTATCATTGTTGTGACTATGTAAAGAACTCTGAATCAGCTTACACCGGAGCGAAATAAACTATTCAAGAGACTGTCAAACCTTCTCTAAGGGCCACTAAATAGAGGTAGGTGTAACTAACTAGTTTTACATTGCTTACTATTCCTGATCCTTTCAGTAATAGTGTGCAGGAGAGAAGCAGAATCGTTTTTAAAAATGTGGAAGCATCAGTATTTTTGTGCAGCAAATTACAGCTTCAAAGCTGAGATTTCAAAGTGTAAAATCACACTGAAAATGTGGCAAATGACACCCAAGCTCTGTGGTGAAGAGTGGCGGACACAGTCGATGGCACCACCACTGATGTTGACTCTCATGAGCACCAACACTATTCATTTACTTTATTAAACAGAAGCAGGATGGCTTATTGTTGATTTCATTTAGTGGCCCTTGATAGTCATAATGTTTGGTGCCCAGAGAGGCTGACTCTTAAAGCTGGATAGGTAGGAGGGAGTGGGAGGACGAGTTTCCACTCACACCCACTCTACTCCTCTTTGCTATCACGATCTGCCTCTATCTCTCAACACTCTTGAGTTTTAGCTCCACCTAGAGGGGATATTTACTAAACCAACTGCAGATCATTGTCAGCAGTGCAACATTTCACAAAATCACATTTTAGTAGATATTGTTGTAAATGAGCTCAGTTGTAGTTATTCAGGTTTGCATTGAGCTCCACTTTTTGCACATCTCCGAAAATGTATGAAAGACAAAATGTATTATTCTCTGTTCCTGCAATTGTGCATTCGAAACGCTGCCCACTAAAAATGAGGAAACATTAGTTAAATTCTCTTACGTTGTCAGCTCAAGATAAAGATGAGTGGTTAAAGTTAAAGTTCCAGTGTGTCCGATTTAGTGCCATCTAGTGGTGTAGTTGCAAATTGCAACCAACTGAATACTGCCCTCGAAACTCGTGAACAACGTGACAGGGGTCCTATCTACAGCCAGTGTTTGGTTTGTCAACATAGCAACCTTAACAGAAGGTGTCCCACAGCGTCTGTAGATTGATACATAGTTCTCATTCTAAGGTAACGAAAACACAACAATTTTCAGGTGATTATACCCTAATGAAAACCTATTAAATACCTATGGATATTAAAATTACAACTCTGACATTAGATCCTTCTAAATGTTACACACTGAACCTTTAAAATGGTTTCCTCAGTCATGACAAATCAGTGTGGGAGATTTTAGGTAGTTCTTAAAAATGTTAAACCTCTTTGACTACACTACTGCTGTAAAGAGAAACAACTATAATAATGTATTTAATTGGCTTCAATCATGTTGCGGTAAACTAGACCTTCTGTGAGCCAATTCAAATTTAGAAATTCAGCAGGAGGCAACAGAGGCTGGTGTTTTGTGATGGTAAAAAGAGCTCCTGTTACGTCATATTAGTTTCCTGTAGTATTCTTTACCGTTTTGTCTCTTGGTGTCAGCTGGCAGTGATAAATCAGGTTCAGTCATTATTTGTATGTAAATTTTTTCTTCCGTTATTTTGTTCCCCTAAACAGAAATATACATACATAAGCCCAAAATAATATATTAGCTTCACTGGTTTTCTTTAATTTTACCTCTGCAAGACTTACATAGACTTGATGCAGTTTTGAGTAAATATGGAAAAATACTATTTTACCAGTTAGTTCCTGAAAGGACCAGTGTGTAGGATTTTGTGGTAACTATTGGTGAAGTTGCAGATCAAAACATACCTATGAACATTATATTTCCATTTCTGCTAATAGATCCTCCTAAATGTTACACACTTTAAGAACCACAAATATCCTCTAACCTCAATATCTATAAGATGCTCCTGGCTCTGTCACAGCTGCCAGATATGATCCACTGCCACTGAAGTCCCAGTGTCCACAGGAAATGTAAGAAAGCTGTCTCACTTGCGGCTCTTCTATCTAATCTTTCATTTGTACATGGCAAGTCTACTTATCTTGAGCCTCTGAAGCCTGAAATTCACTTGTAAATACATGTAAATGCCTGGATTTATTGAAAACTTAAATGAAATATGAAATATTTAGTGATGCTTTTGATTTTTTATTGACTTGGACTTACCAATATAGGCTAGTTTCTCTTTGCTTATGTTACTCATCCTACAGTTTGTGAAACAGGAGAGGGGGTCACAATGGGTTTCTCAAGCTAATTTCAGAAATTACAGGTAGAAAATAAAGTCAAGACAGTGTGCTATGTACAGTCATTCAAACTAGTGAAGTACAGCCACAAAGCATCTGTTACCAGATAAATCAGAAATCAGCTCCAAACTGGCTTGTAAAGCACAAAAATGAAAATGTTTCTACTTTTGAAAAGCTTCCAGAGTACACTGAAACTGCGACAGACCTGAAGGAGTCGCGATGAAAACAGAATAGAACGTAGTAGTAGTAATGGAGGTCATATTTGTTTGCGTGAGTGTGTTTGTTGATGAGCTGTTTGTCCATTTGTGCAGACAGAAAAATCGAGTGTGTGATACCAGTCCTTTGTTCTTGATCATAGTGGGTGGCACAGCAGAACAGTCAACATTCCAGGCAGCCGTTTTAATGCTGATGAAGAAGCAATTAAAGAGAAAAATGGACTTGCTATGCACTACCATGATAACATGCAAGGCCGCTCCCTGAGGCTATGGGACTGCAGATGAGCTGTAATATCACAATAGTCAGACTGGATGGTGAGCTACCCAGTTTTCCTCATGCTGTTCCACTATTTTACAAAGCCATGTTTCTATTTAAGGCAACCATTTCTGTGAAGTGTGTTTGTCACTTCACTGTGTCATTCCTGTTTTCGTCCAGCCTTTGAGTTGCGGCTCATTGTTTTTGATCGGCGTACTAGGGAGCTGGTTTGGCACGGTGACAGGTTGTCACGGATCTGACACAATGAAATGGACTAGACTTGTAAAAATAGCACCAATGAAAGCAAACAGAGACATTAATGAGCCTACTCTGGTGCTGCTGTGGAGTCCCTGGAGGCTTCACACTCGCAGGCATCAGTGTGTCTGCATCGGTGTGTCTTGTCAAACAAAATGACATAAAAGCCAGAGATGGAGACTGGGAAGAGAAAGACATCCTCACAAGAAAATTCAAGGTGTATCAGTACATCTGTACTGTCTACCTCTACCTTTACAGTACACCATCACTAATTTAACACTCCCTTCTTAAGTAATATACATTCATGCAGCCATACGTCAGTGCTAAAGGTGTTGCTTCATAGCCCTCAACAACCCATGATATCTCTTTAATATCGTCTGTGTAATGGACTCATGGGACCACAAGGTGTCTCTTAACCTCCACTGTAGACTTCCCTTCTCATCTGGAACCAGTCACATGGTTTCATCTCTAAGAACGGGATATTAAAAAATGAGGGAGACAAGGGGGGAAGGTGAAAGGAAGGTAGAGGCAGAGTTGGAGCAAATGAAAGTCAGACAGTGGAATACGATACTATATAGATACAGGTTCCCAGCCAACGGGCTGGGGCTCACTTATTTTGCTACTACTTCACATTTGCAAGAAGACATCATTAACATTTGTAGCCTTAGATCAATGTTTATTCTGATTCACATCTATAGCTTTAGCTGTTCTAATACCTCTTTAATGCTAACAAGAGCCGAATATCAAAAGCCAAGAACAACCACATCTACTACATCCTTTCATCATTCACATTAAGTATTGTGTGTGCATCAAAGCCTGATACACATTCTTACTCTGTGTCATAGAGCTCCAAAACTATTAAAGGCAATGAGCCACACTGCTCCTTCGCGGCACAGATGAATAAGTTAGATCAGGCTTCAACTATGAAGATAATATTTGTTAGCAGGATCAATGCCTGCTGTAAAGCTGGATATATCCTTAAAAAGTCTGAATTTGTTCACTAAATCATGTGCAGCAAAATCTACTTTTTATCTATATTGAAGAATTTCACCATTCTCTAGACATTTTAATGACCAAACAATTAATCGAGAAAATATTTGGCAGCTCAATCAATAATGAAAATAACAGGTAGTTGCAGCCATATCTGCTTGGGTTACATTTTTGCTTTCTTTGTTAATTTGTTGAAATTGTTTTGTTTGTTTAAATTCAAGCATTCAAGTTTTTGAGCATGAGGCAAAAAACATTTTAATGCGCAATTCAACATGCACCATAAACACTATTGGCTCCCACTAGGGAAGCAGTGTAATGTGCTACTGGTTAATTTTCAGTAAGCACACTGGAATTACTGGAAATGTCGTTTTATTCTCATTGCATTGGAATTTAAACAGAATTTCCTCATTATGTTTATAAAGACAGAATCTGGGTGGCTTTATGTTTCTTACTAAAAAAAATTGCTAATAATCAGCTGTATGTGCACTGCACCCAGTTGTGTTACAATGAGCAGGGCCCCTGTTATAATTAAAACAACGTTATTGTCCATGATAAGTAAACTTCCCTGTGTGAGTGTTCAGTGTTGCAATTCTCTCCCACAAAGTTATGAATCAATAGCACAGCCTAACAGCAATACTCTGAGCTGTACTCCCTCCGTCTTCTGATGTTAATTGTATGTGACAGAGGTATTACGATACAAGAATTAAGGGCACTGTCAAAGCATCCTTTTTAACAGTTTTTTTATAATACAAGATTCAAAGGAGGACCTATTATGCACATTTCCCCCTGCCAAAAATCCCGGAAGCACCCCGAGTGTTTCTGGGGGACGGGCATCAATGATTTCTGTACAAAAGCACAACTTTATAACTTTATCCACTGATTATAGTGAAACTGGATCATATTTTATGGAGAAAATATTTTCAGGTCCATCCTCTGATGTCCTCTGGCTGCTCTGCTGAATTTCCTGATGGAAATAACAACACTGAAGTTGGCTTTCGACAGCTTTGGCAGTTAAAGGGAAACTTAACTAACACTGCTGAGCGACCGATCATCCTTTTGCTCCTCTTACTTTACCTGCCTTAACACTGTCTGAAACCCAATGTCAAATCTGTCAAAACTTTATTCTACTTGTCGAAATACTAAAAGATGACATTTTTCCCACATATAGACCATACTGGACCAGGTCCAGATCCAAACCACCTGACCCAAACTTGTCAAATCTGGACTAGATTACCCCAGAGAGCCCAGAGGGAACTTTAGTGTTGTATGGATATATAACCTCAGCTACTTGTTGTTCGCTGTTACCTCCTTTAGCTGCTGCTGTTAGCAGTGTAGCTAATTTAGACATCTTATTATGTGACTCTGTCCGGACTGGGAGCTCAGAGCACCGGAGGAGGTGTCTGTGTTTAAAGTTACAACTCTAGTACTGGAGCTTTGGACCGTCAGGGCCTCAAGCTCCCTGTCTGTTAGGAGTTAGCTAATAGCATCAAGCAAATGTCCATCAGTAAACTTGAGTTCCCTGAGATGTGAGGCAGACAAGCTGATCAACGTCAGAGGAAAAGCCATGAAATGTGTAATATTGCCTTGTAACCCAAAAAGCATTAAAACTTTAAGAGCTGGTTCCTTATGGCGAGTCGGATAGACTGAGCGCGTGCCTGTACTTTGTGGCCATGCTCAGCCGTGCTCTGCCTGGAGCAGATAATCATATAAAGAAATCTGTGGCGAGCGGACATCAGCTTGTCATATATACGTTGAAAAAGAGGTAGGAAACATTGCATTCAGAGCAATCTGATTTTGAGCTTATTGTTCACAGTAATTACTTTTACATATGTATACCTTTATTATTTCATACTTTGGCCTCGTTTAATATCAACATCCCACATTGTTACATTACAGCAGCTAACGAGAAGCACAATAGCTCTCCTTTAAATGTGCACACATCTGATCAAAAGGCAGGGCTGCAAGACTGTTGTGTAAAAAGCCCTTTTGGAGAGTGTTTTCTGTTTTCATTATTTTACTCAGCTGCACTTTATAATCGTTGGCACACCAAAAACTGTATTTAACAAGAATTGATTCGAGTGGGTGCATTAAGATATCTAAGCTTGATTGACAGCCTCTCCAACCCCATGAGATTAAGCCAATTAAATTACATTAGGAGAGAGAAAAATATAGTGGAATCACTTCTGACTTTTAAAGCTGGATAAATAAACGCTAAATTATATGACTGACCTCAGAGGTGCTTTATTTCACTGCATATGCATATTAGAGATTAAAAAACACCTATAAATATTAATGTGGGGCAATTTCCAGAGTGCAAATAGGCAGTGCATTATCTCTGTGTGGGCTTAGAGTGGAATCAGCCCGATGCCTTTTCCTTCGCCAGAGCAGGCCGGACGGACAAACACTCAAAGACGGACTAATGGAGTGAATAATGCTCATTATTTTGGGACACAGGCAGGCAGACGAGCTAGGAGTGAATTAATGCAGTTAGTGCATACACAACAAGATTAATTCATGTACATATACTGTAGGAACAGTAGCACAATTGCTTTTAAAGTACTGTTTCAAAGACTAACCTGGCCACAACGCACCATTTTTAGTATCCCACATAATCTCGTCTCTATTTCCAGTTTTAGAAAGCATGAAAAGTGATCTGATTTGTATACATATCCTATTTAAATAGCGAGAAGATTAGAGGCGCATCAATCTTGGCTCGGCCCCAGGGAACGAAGGAAAAGGTTACTAAATTTATCACTCTGCCTTCTGTTGCAGGAGATTTAAATATGGGAGTTGGAGTCTGACTGACCATCCTCTGAGGGAGAATATAGCTCCACCTCTGTGTACTATCGCAGCACAGACACCATTAATTAAGCGTGCGCACATGTGCACGCACAATCACTGTTCTGCTCTCATGCCTGCCCACACATACAATATAGCAGCAAACCTGGGTTGTATGGAGTTACAGTAATGGTGAGCTGTGAATCGGGAAATCCAATGCTCCTTTTTCTGTTGTCAGATCTGTTCTCTTTAGCTTTACCAAAAAATAGTTTTTCATTTTGTGGTTGTCTGCATCTGTGACTTACCTCTGGTTGTGCTGGTGTGTCACAATTCTATACTGTATACAGGATGTAATGGGGAAATTACAAACTGCCAAAAAGCGGCACAGCAAACTTTACCCACACAACCTCAAAAAATAGGTGGTACCAAAACTGGGGGTCCAGACCCCCACTAGGGGTCGCCAAGGCAACCACAATGGGTTGCGAGGTCTTCTTCATTTTAGGGGTTGTTTTTTAGACATTCTTTAAAAATATATAGATACAGTAGGCCTGTATTTAGGGAATTTCTGTTAAGACAACTAAATGAAATAGTTATTTTTAAGATAACTATTTATGATATAAACAGGTCATGGTGAAGACCTAAACACAAGCTATAGTCGCAGAGCCTTCACTCTCTGATAAACAGCCTCGTAATGCATTAGAAAGGTGAAAACAACCAAAGAGCTAACGGAACAATGAGAAGCCTATTAAGTCTGTATGATTGTTAAAGAATTACAAAAAATACACAACACAGACAAAGAATAGTAATAAAAGTATTACATTACACTAATGTAATATTCACAGGAAATAATCTGCACAAAATTCATCCAAACCGCTTATTTGACACAAATTTCCTGCAGTCATTGTTTTTACTGTTGGCGTTCATTGTACAGTTTTACAGTTGTTCTCTACTGTAATTGTTATGCATGTTGAATATAATATGAAATAACCATAAAATATGTCACCTATTCACTCAGTGATGGAAAAGGGGTCCCTTAAGGAAAAAGGTTGAACACCACTGTCTCAGTGACTACTTTTTGTGGTAGCTGGCATCCGACTGTAGCTGGCAAACTAACCACTAAACCACTAGCCTGTTGGGGACACATAAATACTAGCTGGCCATAGTCGTTTCAAAGTGCTACTTAGAATGCAAGCTAGCTAGGTCTCCAAGAAATGAAAATGAAATTAAATCAAGAAATGCAGTTTGATGTCTCTTTACACTATACTGTAACAGATCACAGCGATGTAAAAATGGTGGAACAAAGCTAATAGGCAATGACAGCATTAGGTTGGCACTGTCGAGACAGTTTGCTAATGTAGCAGCACAGATTTGTGTGTCAAAGCTCACTAAAGTTATGGATCCGTTGGGTCAATTGCACAGATTTTCTTGACGGGGTGATAGCCTTTTGTGTTCCAGCATGATGGCTATGTTTTTGTTGCAGTTTTTACCTTAAGTTTTGCTTGTGCCATCTTGTTTTTGCATATTCTTGTCTCAAAAAACATAAGAAACAGTTAAAACTTTATGAGAAGCACAGGGTCTTTTTTTTTCTCTAATCACAGTTTGGCAACCAGCATCCTGCACCATAGCCTCTGATAAGTTTTGCCCTAGCACTTGAATTTTCAGGTTTGGAAAAACCCAAAAATAGTGTTTTTAATCATATATACAGACCTAAGTTTCAAACGTACCATGAAACACTGTCTTGTCTAAATATCACTGACAGAATAAAGAATTTCATCAATATTCCAATCTAATCTTCTAGATGAGTATAGAAGACCTATCTAGCTAAACACTGAATCTGAAATAAGATATTGATGACTTTTCGACTTTTAAAAGGAATTTAAACACAGATCGTTGAGAGCTTTTTCTACCTGTTTCTCACACTGGCCGTAGTCAGGGCCTTGGTCTGGTTGAAAGAAGCTTATTTCTCCATGGTTCTTTGCCATCTCGATCAGCCCCATGGCCGTCCTCACTGTGGCATTACGAGCATGGACAAACACCATCACCTGAGACAAACAGCAATAAGAGGTAAAGAGGTTAAAAACATCAGCACAACACATAACTCCACAACAGTTCAGTTGGTGCAGCGATTGTCTCATCTGTAGAATTTCAGTTCAATCAGTATTTTGGTTGAGCACAGCTGGGTTGAGGGTGGAGGCCAGACCATATGATTCACATCATTTTCATACTCATGAAAGCATTTAGTGAACCCTGTGCCCTGTACGGAAGCATCTGCACTCATTTATTCAGGTTTTTACTTTATTTGTGATGCATCTGTTTGTACACTGTATGCTCACCACATATATATATTTATCACTGAATTGGTTGTTTGCCTGAAAGGTCCAGAGGATCTATTGGCAAAAATGTAATATAATATTTATGTTTTTGTTTTCATTAGTGTATAATCACCTAAGATTAAGAATCCTTGCATTTTTGTTATCTTGTTATCTAGAATGGGCTGCTTTTATCTACAGAGGGAGCGCGTCCTCCTCTATGAAGTCAGCCATGTTGAACCTCCATGTTTCTACAGTAGCCCAAAAAGAAACAACCAAACACTGGCTCTAGATCTTTCGCAGCCACTATAGTTACTATACACGCTTAGAAGGCGAGGGCTATTAACTTCCCTGCTAGATGCCACTAAATCCTACACACTGGTCCGTTAAAGCAGTGGTTCAGTGGTTACAGCAAATGACACCAGTGTCAGATGTTTTAAGAATAACACTTAAAGGCTTCATTTCAAATTAGAACCCATCACTAAATTCTTTACAAACCAATTTTTTGTCATCATGCATTAACACTAAGATGGCATTAGTCTTTATGATAATTTCCACTCACAGAAACCCTGGCTTTTTTCTCTGTGGCACGGAGGCAACTGCAGCTGTGAAAGTTCATGTTTGCATTGAAAATATGAATACTGAATATAAAATGTGGTTTATCAAACTTCTATTCTAATTTCTAGCAATTTAATTGCAGATTGCAACTCCCTTGCTTCACCCTGCCCTTCCAAGCATGTATAAGAAACTACAGTGGCTGCAAAACACATACAGAACGCCTCTATCTACAGCCAGTGTTTTCTTTGTCCTTTCTGGGCTACTGTAGAAATGGCAGTTCAACACACAAACCCACACACAAAAATATATTGAGATTTTATCCAAAGTTGATTGAGTTCGAGAAATCATGTGAACCTACAGTGTCCTTTAATACACTGAACAGACTGTAAGCTTTATGGATTCTTTATAGGGTGATATCAACACATTGTGTACACTGACAAAATATGATGATAAAAAGCCCCTACTTTGGTATAACGATTCCTTAATTTACCTTTAAATAGCCATGAAGGACCCTGTTGACATTGTTCTAGTAGGGAAATATATTATTAGACCAAACAATATTGCCTGACTGCACACACATGCAGTAACCAGCTGTGTGCGAGCTCCAAACACAGTGGGTCCGAGGAGACTGCTGCAGCAAATGTTATTTGTTGAAGGTGTTTTATCAGCACCACTGAGCTGTGTGGAAGCATTGTCGGCAGTAACCGCCGGCTCCTCAGCTTATTAAACTTCTTTCTGGCAGCATGCTTCTCGCCAGGAGGGCGGTGGGAAAATCATAAAGGAAATTTCATCCATCAGATCCTCCCAGATGAAATTAATATATGTCACAGCCACTTCTTGACAATTTAATATTGAGCGAGGAGGAGAATGAGGAGCAGTCCGTGGCTGAGCTGTGGCCTCAGTGGCCTCAACCTGCGAGCCGGACTTGAACATTGTATCGTTTGAACCAAAGAAATAAAAAAAAAGTTGTCAGTGGTGCCATACAATTAAGTTGGTTTACAAGTTCTCAAGGGCCACAGCAAGACTCATATTAAGTGTGTCTCTGAGGGAGATAATGAGCAAGAGAGAAAGGGAAAAAAACAAGAAAAAGGTGTGTGTGTGTGTGTGTGTGTGTGTGTACACTTGCAATAAAATGATGCAGACAGGATAACAACCGTGCTCAATAGGGAGCTCAACTCTTGTAGCAGATGGGAGCTAAACGGTAAAGTCTGAATTCACAACTCTCATGTTCCCAACAGGCCTTCTGAGGCTGCAGAGTGGAAGCAGAATGAGCCGAGGGTGGTGGTTGGTGGATGGGGGAGGGAAGGGGAAGGAAGGGGAGGGGAACACCGAGGGGGAGATAAGGACTTCAGAGACTTCCGATAGCAGGTGTTCATTCCAAAAGGTTCACAAAAATATTTACTGCTCCTATTCACAAAAAAGTTGAGAGATTTTTTTTTTTTCAAGGGAAAGAGGAGTTGTATTAAGATTCTACACCAACGTTACTGTGTGCCTCTTTAAGTTGCTCCAAAATCATAAAGAAGCATGTAGGTGACGATGGGGGGAAATAATCAGACTGAACAGTGTCTTGTAAAATGAGAATTATTGGTTTTGATGTTCAAGGTCACAGTGCCTACAGTAGAGTACCTGGGAAATGCTGGTTTCAATGAGAACATCGAGTTGGGCAGACTCATTTTGAGGCAGAGGGGAATTGTTCCAGTGGGTATGATTGTAGTCAAGGTAATGTGCTCTTATTTATAGGACCAATAGATTGAGTTTGCGTGCCAGAGGCCCTCATGAGCTCAGAGAGAACATTTGAGCCCAGTATCAGGGTAACAGAGAGGGCACAGGAACATACAACAGAGCTGCAATGTCCACCATTTTAGGCAAGGTGTACATCATACGGATAATTTATTGTTGTCAATTATGGCAGCCTGAATGTTTCACAGTAAGCTAACTAGCGCAGTAGTAACCTAGCAAATGCAAGTGGGATTAGTCAACAACATTATGTTGTGGGGTTACAGGTTACATAAAAAAACCTGTTCAGGAGTGGAACATCCGCTGTGTGGGGTGTAGCGGTGCAGTTGCCCATTGCAACTCACTCATTTCACCCTTCCTTTCCAACCGCGTGGGAGAAACTACACTGGCCACTAAACACACAAAATGCAGAACAGTGCTTACCTGATGACCGGCTCTAACCTGCTCCAGAACTTTGTTGTAACAAACCTCCTCCATGTCATGAAGCTGCTGGATCTGAACAGGAAACAAAGTCACAATAAACAACTGAAGTTAACCGTTTACTGCAATTTTTTAACTCCCTAATATAACTAATGAATCTCAGGCAACTACAGACACTTTGGGAATGAGACTGAACAATCAATTATCTTCAAGCCACTAACCCAAAAAGTCAGTATTTGGTGACCTAGGAATGAGACTCAAGAAACTTTCTTGGGTCTGATTGGTTGTTTCCATCCAGGCCCGATGGATTCTTGCAAATATATTATAAAGGTGAGCAATATATTGCACATATATTGTACACATGTATCACCATGAACAACTAACCTGTGCATTTAAATACGTTCACATAATTTTCGTTTGCTTACCTTGTTGGTGGTTTTTATTCCAACAAAGGTCTGTCCAAGGGGCACCGGTCTGAAGCGACTGTCGAAGAAAAAGAGGCCAATGTAGGGGTTGACGTGTAGGAAGGCAGCCACATCCAGATAGTTGGGCAGGGTGGCTGACAGTCCCAGGATCCTGATCATACTCTGGGTGGACTCCACCTAACAATCAGACAATGACACAATGTCACAGCTGCACCAAGCTGCAGTACTGGGGAATCTGCCTGAAATGAGCTTGATGATCATTTTTTCATGTGAAAATATGAAAAGGCAATGTGTGCCGCGATAAGTACTAAACATAGATTATCTGAGAGGATCTAAGTAAAACAGTGAAATACCTGCAGACATTATAGACCATTAAGACACAAAATCATGGCAATTGTAATTATCCTGAAATACACGTGTACAAAGGTGTACACATTTATGATCCCCATGGTAATTATAAGACTTTTTCCCCCGTTCTTTAATTGTATTAGAATTCTTAATTCTAGTAATATTAAAAATACTGTAAAACTTCAATTACAAGCAGGGTCCCAGTTAGAGGCAGGTCTCTTTTACTAGCCTGGTGTGGCTACACGTTTTGATGATTAAAGGCAGCTCTCAATTAAATGGTAAATGGACCTGTACTTGTATAGCGCCTTCTAGTCTTCCGATCACTCAAAGCGCTTTTACAGCACTTAGAGGCCTGGTTTTAATTTCATAGAAATACTTTGGATGTATAAAACCTCTTAAAGTTCTAAGCTGCTTAGATCGCCTACACAAATATAAATGTTTAAACTTTTTGTCAATATGGACACACTGCACATCGTTAGATCTGTCAGATTCTGCACAATTCAATTCCTTAGTTCATTTTAAGAAATGAATGATTCCTAATTGAAATGTTATATGATAGCCTAATTTTTATTTATAAGTAATATTCATATTGGTTTAAATAACCAATATGATAGTATTTTGCACCTTTGATGAGCAATAATTTTAAGCAAAAGGAATTAAAGGCCTGTCCCATATATAGGCATGTTGAGTTCAGTGATTGAAGCAAGTGGGCTAATATAGGTGATATCTGATCACTGCGTAGACTCTGATCCAGCTGTTTTCTGATACTGGTATCGGAACAAATCTATCAGCAATCTAACGACAATAGGTCGATAAAAATAAAGATGATTGTCCAACCCTATTTTGTATACATAACAGAAGGTTTAAGAAAAACTGTGCTGATGTTACTCGGGAAAATGTGTCAATAAAAGCTGAGAGAAGTCAACATTTCTGTGGATTTATGGCGCAGAGGAGATTCAAATTCAAATTCTTTACTTTGTCTTTGAGACAAAGTAAATGATCTTGCTCATGTACTTTTATGTCTTTATTTTGTCTTTGAAACCTGGAAAAAATTCAATATGTTGTGCATCAACGTGGGTGAGAGGAGAGAAAACTAGAGGGGTTGCTAGAGGAGAGGGGGGTTTGCCCTATCTGTGAGCCTCCTGCTGGATGTGACAGGAAAGATTGGTAAGGCCTTTAATGTGATGCAGTACCTGTCAAACCATCCTATCAAGATAAGACCCAGCCAATCCCTGCCAGCGGACTGGGCCTGCACTACACATTCACTCTGCTCAACGTCCATACTGCAGATGAACATCTGCACCGTCCATGTTCACCTACAAACAGTCTGCAGGCTTTTTTTCTTTTACATCCTTTTACTTTATGCAACTGTGAGCTTAACTGCTTTGCTGTACAAGAGATGAAGAATCCATGTTTCAGTCACATTTGTGGCATCATAAAATGTTATGACAACATAAGGTAATTGTGATTAAGGGCTAAATTTACAATTGCCCCAAGGGGAGGGAGTAATGAGCTGGATAAAATCAAAATTAATAGGTCACAAAATTAGACAGTGTGGTGATCTGTGAAGTCCTCTGTGGCTTTGCATTGAGATCCATGTAGTTTGAACATAAAACAAAAGAAAAGGAGTACCAGTAGGGCTGCTTGATTATGGAAAAAATCATAATCACGATTATTTGGATCAAAATTGAAATCACGATTATTCAAACGATTATTTTTTTTAAACTTCAGAAACATGCTGCATTTATTGGACATTTGTCAAAAACACTTTGCAAGGAAGTCCTCAGTTACACTTTCCTTTCCCCATAAACATTTGTAAGTCTCCGCGTTACCTGTTTAAACAAAAACAACGTGACAGGAGAAGACTGCAACTAGTGTCGCGACCACCGGCGCAGTATAAATAGTTACGGCGCTCCTGTGACTTCACATTGTCGCGCGACAGGTCGGGAACGGCGAGTATACAGAGTGCATGATGTGCAGTGCTTGCTGCGGGGGAGGGATGGAAATACGCATGCGCGAAATACGCAGACTGTGGCTGTGTCCCAATTCAGGGGCTCAGCTTTTTTCTATACAACGTTGCACAACAGAAAATGAAATAAAATCGTTTCCCTCCGATTTTATTAGTTTTGAGATCGTTTGGCCCCAAAATCGTAATCATGATCATATTTCGATTAATTGAGCAGCCTTAAGTACCAGTATTCATCGTGGATTTGCATGGACAATGAAACACTGGACCTTTGAACCCCTAAAGATGCCAACACACCCCCAGCTGATTCCTTCCTTTACAAAGTAGTAAGCGAATGAACAGAAGAAATAACTCATGCTTCTGTTAAACGTTGGAACAAAAATAAGTTATATCAAAGTATGAAGTTTCATATTAACCCCCAGAAACCTAATATGCAAATGTTGTCTTTTAAAAAAATCGCAATTGTCATTTCGTCAGGAAAAACAACCAACTCGAGTTTCAAAATATTAGCTGTAACTTCGACAAAATTTGGGGATCCGTGGACACTACACAGGCCTGCAGCAAAATTTCAAGTACAATATGCACTCAGCTGCGCAGCTGTGTTTTAGTCTCCACCAACTCCTGTCAAGAATATCTGTCTCTTGCTGCTAAACGCTCCACTGCGTTCACCAGCTAGTCTCTAACTGTGTCTGTCTGCTGCTTGGTGCTGAGAAGGTAGTGTACAGTGGGTTAATCAGAGATTTATCAGAACAGCTGACAGACAATGCTGGAAAGAAGGATAATGAGACCTGGTGTTTCCAGGCCAAAACAACAAGCTAAAAGAGGTTAAAAATGTCTGCAGAGGTAGGTCTGTATCGGTAACCCCAATAATGGAATAATGGAATGGAATACAATAATGGATTCAAGGGAATCCATTCAAGGGATAGCAAGCCAGTATTTGGGGTTTTCTTAAGATGGAAAAGCATCCCGGAGCAAGAGACTCGACGCAGTGCTACTCAGCATCGCTCAGTCCAGGATTATAATACCACTCAGGAGAAAGTCACATAGCCTTAATTGTTCTGGAAAAACTCCTGACTGGAAACACCAGCAGTCAGTTTGCCACAGCAAATTGGACCCATGACTAGCCAGTGTTTCGGATTATTGACTATCCCTCTTAACAAGCGACTTTCAGCCAAATATGTAAACTAAATGGTGACCTTTTTTTGGCTGAAAGTCGCCAGCTGAAAGAAGTCACACACACAGAAAGCATTATCTCTCTGCGTTATCTCGCTGCACCCCTTAGAATGTTGGCGCCTCGTGAGTGGTAGCTAGTTACAGCAGCTCTTAACTTTTGTACTTAACTTTAGTGTTTTAGTGTACTTTTTGTTGCTCCTTCGTGTCACATCGACACTTTAGGCAAGTGTGCAGCTATGGATGTTCATATTGTTACATTCGTAGTTTGCCTCTTGTTCTTTGAACTTGTTGGTGCAGCATCAGGAGACCAACTCAACCACGGCTCCATTGTTTACACCCGGGATCAGCTATTAGCCCTGTGCCACACAACCCTTCGCTGCGCGGAGCAGCTGGAGATCCCCAAGGAGATACGGCAAAGGAGAAGAGGATGCAGAGCGGAAGTAAAGTGCAGACAGCGGAAAAGACAGTATAAACCATGTTTACCGTCTGTCATCATGGGGAACGTAAGATCTCTCCCCAACAAGATGGAAGAGCTTACGGCGCTAACCCGGCTGCAGAGGGAGAACCGGGAATGCAGCCTCATGTGCTACACAGAGACGTGGCTGAGTGAACTTTCTCCTGACTCACACGTCACCCAGGACGGATTTCAAGTTGTACGGGCGGACAGGAAAGCAACGGAGAGCGGTAAAAAGAAGGGAGGGGGAATGAAAGATGGTGCCACCCAGCACACACCAGTGTTAAGGAGCAACTCTGCACCAGAGACCTGGAGCTGTTAGCGGTTAGCATGAGGCCGTACTACCTTCCGAGGGAGTTTTCACACGTTATTGCTGTAACTGTGTACATCCCTCCCTCGGCCGTCGCTGCTGCAGCTACAGATCAGATCCACACTGTCGTCTCCCAGCTTCAAAACCAGCACCCCCAATCCCTCCTCCTCATCTCCGGTGTCTTCAACCATGCTTCCCTGTCCTCTGCTCTCCCCACCTTCACCCAGTATGTGAAATGCCACACAAGGGGCAATTAAACTTTGGACTTGTTGTATGCAAACATCATGGATGCATACACCTCATCCCCCCTCCCCCCGCTTGGTCACTCAGATCACAACCTTGTCCATCTGGTCACAGACTACACCCCTGTGGTGAAAAAACAACCACCTGAGAAGAGGCCTGTGAAGGAGTGGTCTGAGGAGACCAGTGCTAGGCTCAGAGACTGCTTGGAGACAACAGACTGGGAAGCACTCTGCAGCCCCCACGGCAATGACATTGACAGTATGACCCACTGCATTATGGACTATATTCAATTCTGTGTGGAGAACACTGTGCCCTCCAAGTTAGTACGGTGTTTTCCCAACAACAAACCCTGGGTGACCTCCGAGATTAAGGCCCTGCTGAATGAGAAGAAGAGGGTCTTTAGATCGGGGAGAGACAAAGAGGAGCTGCACAAAGTCCAGAAGGAACTCCGGCAAAAGATCAGGAAGGGAAAGGACAGCTACAGGAGGAAACTGGAGAAGCGGCAGGAACAGAACGCCAGGGATGGGTGGAGAGGGCTGCAGAACATCTCAGGCCATGGAAAAGGAGTGGGAAGAAAGCAAGCCAGTGGGGACAAGGACTGGGCAGATGAACTCAATATGTTTTTCAACAGGTTTGATTCTGCCTCCTCTCCCTCCATCACCCACACTGCTCCCACTTCACACCTCCCCTGACCAGCTCCCCGTGGCCCTCAACTCCTCAGCCTGCCATCTTCAACACCTGACCTCCACCAGCCCACTCCTGCCCCTCCCTTCACCAGTTCACCACAACCCCCCTCTCACCCCCCCCTGAGAAGTGGACAAACACCTGGCTGCATGGACAATAGACTATCTCACCAACAGACCACAGTATGTGAGGCTCCATCACTGTGTGTCTGACGTTGTGCTCTACAACAAAGGTGCCCCTCAGGGTACGGTGCTCTCTCCCTTCCTCTTCACCCTTTACACCTCGGACTTTACCTCCACACACTGCCACATCCAGAAGTTCTCCAATGACACTGCCATTGTTGGATGCGTTTCTGAGGGGAACGAACTGGAATACAGGACTGTCATCATGGGCTTTGTCAGCTGGTGTGAGCTCAACCAGCTTCAGCTAAACACTAGCAAGACGAAGGAGATGATTGTTAACTTCAGGAGGAAAACATCCCACGTCACACCGGTGAACATCCAGGGATTGGACATTGAGGTGGTAGATAATTATAAATTCCTGGGTGTTCACCTCAATAACAAACTGGACTGGACTGACAACACCCATGCTCTCTACAAGAAGGGCCAGATTCGCCTCCACCTGCTGAGGAGACTGAGGTCCTTCGGAGTAAGCAGGGCTCTCCTTAAGACTTTTTATGACTCTGTGGTTGCTTCAGCCATCTTCTATGCTGTGGTCTGCTGGAGAGGGGGCAGTACGGACAGGGACAGGAAGAGACTCAATAAACTGATCAGGAGAGCGAGCTCTGCCCTGGACTGTCCTCTGGACTCCATAGAGGAAGTGGGTGAGAAGAGGATGTTAGTGAAGCTGACATCCATCATGGACAACACCTCTCACCCCCTACATGACACTGTGGGGTCCCTGAGTAGCTCCTTCAGCAGCAGACTGTTACATCCTCGGTGTAAGAAGGAGAGGTTCCGCAGGTCTTTCATCCCTGCTGCTGTCAGACTCTACAACACCTGTACTACCTGATCAATGTTGTAGTTTCTGTTATTAAATTACCACCATACCATAGCTTTTACCACTCACCATAGCTTTTATATCTGTATTTATTTTATTTTTTTCACTCAAATGCTGCTGTGACAAGTGTGGGATTAATAAAGTAATCTAACTAACTAACTTACTAACAAAGCAAAAACAACAAATATGTCAATAATACCGCACACCACCCTATTGAGCCTCCCTAAATCACTGCAGCGGAAATTCCCTCACGTGACAGCCCTATGTCGAGCTAAGGGGAACTGCAGGGAGAAAATATGATAAGTGCAGCCTTAAAGAAGGGTATGTCTGGCAGCTTGGCAGGGCCTCAGAGCAGTGGTTCGCAACCTGGGGGATGGGACCCCCACTAGGGGTTGCCAAGGGTTCAGGGGGGGCCACGAGGCCTTCTTGATTTTAAGGGGTAGAAAACTTAAAAATATGCACAGTAGGCATATATTTCAGCATTTGGTTCACTTCTGTAAAGAAAGGTAAATTATATTGTTTTTTTCTTTAGGTTTAGATATTTTAGGTTGTATGTATGATTATTTAAAAAATAGCACAATAAAGACAGAGAATTGTATAAAAAGTTCCTAAAATATCAGGGAAAGTCTCTGATGCAATATTCACAGGGAATAATCTAGACTTTATCCCAATTGCTTGTTTTACATAAATGTGTTCACTGTTTGGATTCATTGTACAGTTAGGTTACCAGTTGTTGTCTACTGTCATTGTTATGCATTGAATATAATAAGAAATAGCCTTAAAATACGTCACTTGGGGTTGTCAGTTTACTCAATGATAGAAAAGGGGTCCCTTTTGGAAAAAGGTTGTGAACCATTGCCTTAAAGGTCCAGTGTGTAGGATTTAGTGACATCTAGTGGTGTTGTTGCAGAATACAACTTCCTCACTTTACCCTCCCCTTCTAAGCAGGAAGGAAAGACTACAGTGGTTTTGAAACTCAGCCCTATCTAGTGCCAGAGTTTTGTTTGTCCATTCTGGGCTACTATAGAAAGACGTTGGGTCAACATGGTGAAAGCCATAGATCCTCCTAAATGTTGCATACTGGACCTTTAAAACTCCAGTGGTAGCTGTCAACAACCCTATAAAAACTGCACATTATGATCATATTCAAGCACCTAATTATGAAAGGCATGCTTTATGTAAGCTTAGGTAGATCACCCCTTAAATATCAAACCATGAAGAAGAAGCCCTACAACAGAGCAACATTAAAGGCCTCTGTAATAAAGGTTAGAGGGATCTTGAACGCAGTGCATAATTGGTAGCAGTACACCTGGCCAAGAAAGCATAGTCTGAACCAAAGCTCTTCCAAGCAACAACATCAAAGTAATAACTGTCTCGGTTCGGAAACATTTGCATAAAAAGGAGGACAAATATCATTTAGTTTACGGGGATTTCCATATTAATGCATCTGAGGACGTGAACTTAAGCACCTAGCGCATCAGAGGCAGTCACCTTAATTCCTTCAGCACAATCAATTATAGCAGTCTGTCAGGTGTGGCAGTAATTGGACAGAGAGATGAAGGGGGAGGGGGCGCCAGGCGTGCTGCTGTTGGCATCCGACGTCTTCTGTTGGAGCGTGGACTATGAGCTGTTTACAACTTCTCACACAAACAGAAACATGCTGCTTCTGTGCCAGTCACATATACTGTAAAGTAGATATAATTAGTGGCAAAAAGACTCGCCCTGCATGTTCTACTCAGTGACATAATCCTCTCCAGCCTCTGCAACAGGAACAGCATTAAAGGTTAAAATATTCTGTATTTGCTTAATAGCTTGTTTTTCTTAAAAAGAGCAACATAGCGCTCCCTTTTTTCCTCATACCTGCTTTTACAGTCCAGGCTAACACCTTCAAAATGCTGGCAGTACACATTAGAGTGTAAGTCTGGTGATATTCTATATTTATCTTCTTGTCAACAAATCCTATGTGCAGAGCCAAACCTGTGATGAATTTATCCTAACATGTTTTTAGTGTGTATACAAAGCCTGTTATCTTATTCCTCTGTGCCATAGAGCTCCATTGTTGTCCAAAAACTATTAAACAGCCACATTGTTGTACTGGGTTCCTTCATTACCATGAACACACACACTGTAGTTTATTTTGACTCAATCACACACAAACCATCCTGCAGCAACAAACTAAACTAAAGCACCAAATGTGGATTAATGCGCCCCTAATATAGTCCCCAAAAAGCCACTATTTCCTCCTGTTTGAGTAGTAACTACAGCTGTTAAACAGTCTATTCTTTTAAAAGCAGAGTAAAAGCACGTCTTTTTTCGCAAGCTTCAGGTTAAATGTGTGGTTAGCTGGTAAAACTTTTATTTTAGAACCAGTATTATTAATGTCATTATTGTCTTTTAAATAATAATACCTTCTAATATTATTCTCCTTTTATTGTAATACCCCTTTATCTTGTGTTTTTATTAGGGATGGAACTGCTTATGTAAACAATCCAAACCATTCGGCAAGCAACTTTTTTTCCAAATAAATGAAAGGGATGTTGAAAAAGGCAATGCCAGGGCGTCCTGATAGCTCACCTGGTAGAGCTGGCACCCTATGTACAGGAGCTGGGTCCTAGCTGCAGCCCCCAAATGTATTCACCAATTTGTTTTTGTCTTATTTATTCTTCCTTTTTACTATACTTTCTTCTTATTTCACATTACTACCTAAACATCTTTCTTTCTATTTTTCCATTCTTTCTGTTCCTCTTGCTTTATGCTCTAATCCTTCTTTCACTTCCTACCTCCACTTCTCTGCCATTCTCTCCTCCCATCCATTCTTCTCTTCCCACAGTTCACCCTCCTTCTGCTGCCGTTTACAACTTTGCGAGCAATAACCTTCTGCTCCCAGAAACCACACTTTCCCCAGAAAATGGACTTTCTAATCTGGATCTGCACTGAATCATATTACTTTTTGCTGCCACAACAACCAGTTTTCATCTTATCCCATATTATTATTATTGTCCATTTTTCTGTGAGTACCTTCCTAATTTTTTTTTATATTCGTAAGTTATTTTTACATATGCAAAATTGCTGTCGTCGACTCAAATACAAAAGCTTTTTATTCTTAAGACAGACTGAATGTACTGTATGCAATATGATTTTTCATGCAGTGCAGAGGAGCTGAAGCCCTCGCAACATTTTGCTCCTCCTCACACCTCTGCAGTGTGTTTGCTGTCACCATCCATCGGAGACAAAGATCAAGGCTACAGTGAAAGAAAAAGCACAAGTCTACCTGCATTCTCTGGCAAGCTGAGAGGAGGACTGTTTACTTCCCAACACAGACAAGTCAGACGTACCCTTTAATGAAATGAAGTAAAAACAATTGCTGCAGACCAGTGGAGATGATGGTCTGAATACTTTGACTGGTGGTGCATGTCTGATGTAATGGGACAGTCTGTTTCAGGTTCACAGGAGGTAAATCAGATGTGCCGTATGAGGAACAGACACTGAGTGTTCTCCTGTTATCCCACACATATGGAGGTTAAACTTGTTTTTGTTTCCCCTCATAGAGCCAGCGACCCACTCCAGAGGCAGCCGTGACTTTCCTTTTCTACCTTCACATTCTGTTGCTGGCACAACTCACCTCTTTAGTTTCAGTCTTTAAATCAGTCACTCAAAGGGACACTGCACAAATTCTGAGGGTTCACGCTCTTTTTAACCAATCATTTTCCAGAACATTTTCCAGGACATTTTCTTGACAATACAGAACAGTGCTTGCGTACAAACCGCCATATGAGCTGCAGTTTTGGGCAAATTGATTCCCCTACCTAGTTAACACCACTGTGCATGTATTTATCAACCACAGCAACAAGACATTTTATCATTAATAGGCTGTTTTCACTTACAGCTCTGGAAAAAATAGACTCAAGGCTCAAAGAAAAGATCTCTGCAAGTCAGTTCCACTCTGAATCTGGTAAACCCGCTGTGAAGGGTTGTACAGTTTATCCAACAGTTGGGTTTCAAACTAAATACGCACCCAGGTTTATGTAGTTAATCTGAGTGAGGGACTGAAATACAAGGACTACACAGATTCTTTCCAGGATATTTGGTCATTTTAATCAGTTTCCAGGTGTTTCCATGACTGGAAAACTAGACTTTAAATGTACAGCTCTTAGAGCTTTTCCAGGACGCGTACGAGCCCTGATTCTGTGAAAACAGTTGTATAAGGTCTTCTGTGCATCTGGAGGAGCTTTGTCAAGTCTGAAAAAATAACTCTTAACTAAATGTTTTAAAAAACTGACGTTTTTTTTTTTTTTTTTATGTTCTTTTCCATATAATTTTTGTCAAAGCCACAGGGAGCCACTGGAGAGGGGTTTAGGAGCTGGATGTGGTTCCGCAGCTGCTTTCCCCTGGTACAGGCACTCCCTCAAGAACCTACAGGAAGTGCAATTTAATGCAAAAGCTTAGCAATCTATCCAACCTGGGCTTGGGATTGGAGTCAGAAAACCATAGAATACTGTGCACCTAACTCATAAGAAGAATGAGAGGAGAGGAGTTACTGTGGAGTCCACCTGCTGATAGTTTTCCTCCTACTAGTATTGTATTCATCCTGCTCCAGCTTATCTTCTAGTTTCCACTCTGCTGTGTCAGGATTTCAAATGTGCCTATTTTTGATACACTGAAAAAAACACCTAGGGGTCTAAAGATACGTGTATTTGTCCAGATCCATTCAGTCCAGGATATTCAGTTAAGGGTCGATGACATTATTCGGTGGAATAAATAATCACAGTAAAATCCACTTTATGTCTTGTGAAACATCCATTCTAAAGACACTTCCACCTGGACAGCTTTGGTAGTGGGACCATTGTTGTCTGTTAGCTATACCATTCTAGTCAGGTTAGATCTACTGTATCGAGAAGAAGATTAACTTTATTAATCCCTAATGGTATCGCTCCAATTTTTACACACATTGGCCCAAAGTTAAATCACACGCACAGATGCAAATGCGGAGAGAGGATGGACTGCCACAGAGCGGCAGTTAGGGGTTCAGTGCCTTGCTTAAGAGCACCTCAGCAGTGCTCAAGAGGTGGAATTGGCACCTCTCCAGCTGCCAGTCCACACTCCATACTGTGGTCTGTGCTGGACTTGAACCGGCCCCCCTCCAGTTCCCATGCCAAGTCCCTGCAGACTGAGCCAATGCCGCCTGGAGGTGTTATGGTCACACTGGACAAAGAGTGCAGGGATGAGCCAATACTGATACCAGTGTCTGGTATTGGGTCCAATACTGTGCTCATGTACTTGTACTTGTAATCATAAAACTACTCATGTACCACACTAGGGTTTGGCGATATGTAAAAAAAAAAAAAAGAATTCAGTCCAACAACCCCACCAACCTCATTTGTTGCTTGGCTGAGTGTCGTCATTAACCATTAAAGTAGCAAAATAAAATGACAAATATCACACCCTAAAAAAACTCAATCAATCACCAATGGCTCAACCCTATACCACATCTAATACCACTTCACAGCAGTGTGACATTACATAACCTCTTCTTAACTGAGCAAGTAAGTGAATGAGAAGCAATGTGAACAGTTTGGAGATATTTTAGACAACTTTCCGACAATATTAGCAACATTTAACGTGTTGTAGTCAGACAGTGAGGAACATCGGATGAATATGAAACACGCTGTTAGACCTGCAGTGGTAATATTCAATACTTATATCAGTACTCTGTCTCAGCAAGTACCCAAATGTAAATACTTGTAATAAAAAAGTGGTACTGGTGCATCCTGAAAAGAGTGGAATGGGAACTGTGTGGCCACTTGTCTAACTAAAGTTGGGTGAATTTACATCTATCTATTTATTTAATGTTCCTTAAGTCAACTGTAGCTGCATGGTGGAGCACAAGCTGCAGTCATTCAGGAATTATCCAGTGCTCAACCATGGATTTTGTGTACTGCGCTTGCACTGAGGCCTCAGTGTTTATTGACATGCTAATGGTTGAGTCGAGATCTACAGCTTTGTTCTAAGCACTGACAGCGAGTGCAGTCTGCTGGCAAACAGACAGACAGTCAAGAGGCTTCAAGCCTGTGCACTGCAGCACAACCTCTAGAGGTGTTAAGGTGCACAAAGCACCCAGTCAGCCCTTCTTCAGTAATATCAGCTAAACCTGCAGATAAATGGGCTGTGAACCGAGTAAACAGCGGTCACATGTACGGACCAGTTTTCAATTACCTTGCGGTTAACCCTGCCAGGAGGTCTCTGTCGCTGCACAGCACAGCAGCTCATCCCTGCATCCCTGCCTCTCTGTTTCACTCTGCTCTCCTCACTCTGCTCCTTCAGCATGCAACTGTTGTATTTGCACATTTCTCATAATGAGGAGCACTTGAGTTGGCCCATCATACTGCAGTCACACTCAAGTTAAAATTGACTCCAGTTTTATTCCTCATTTTTTAATGACGGGGTGTCTCAGGTTTATCACGACGGTCCGCTCCACTCAGCGTCTGGTGTGAACAGCTACACTGACTGACATGGTTGAAATGTTAAAAAGGTTTTTACTTCACCATACCCAGCGCAGTAACCAACTGTCGAGTTTCAAACTAAATATGCACCTATGTAGGTGACCTGAGTGAGGAGTTTAAACACAATAAACGTTTTTCAGGACAGCATAGATCATTTCTAGGATATTTGGTCATTTCAATCCATTTCTTTTATCATGACTGGGAAACTAGTCTCTAAATTTCCCAGGTTTTCCAGGACACGTGGGAACCCTGGCAGTGAAAAAGTTTGCGACTCTTTAACTGCTGGATCCTTATTACCTTCACAAAGTCTGATGATGATGAGATACTACTGCTGGTGATAGTTTGCAGATGGATTATGAACTATAATAGCTTTTATAAGTAGCCATAAGTGTACACATTAGGGTGGATATCCCCACCTCCTCCTGCTGCATGTTGAAGTGTCTTGAGCAAGATACTGAACCAGCAATGTGTGAATAAGTATTACTCTGTTTGTGATGGCCTTTGCCTGTGTGAATGGGTGAGTGTGGCAGTAGTGTAAAGCTAGAGACCAGAAAGGCATATATAAATACAGTCCATTTACCATGTACTATTTACATTAAGGTCACTGTTCCTTTTATTGCTGTGTTATCAGTGGTGAAGCCAAACGTATTTGCATATAATTGACTCAAAAAGTATGTAGCTGCATTTATGTATTTTTCCATAGAAGTGTAGTCTTTATCCAACATAGACACTACACACATGTAAAGACTTTCATAAACTGGGTACACAGTCATCAGTGCCAGGGACAAACAAAATGGACATTTATTTATAGAGATACTTTCAGGATCAAAATTCATAGAGCATGATGCATAGATGAGTCAGCTGCAGTGGTCTATGCATTCTAAAAATATCCCTTTACATCTCTTTGCATCCTCTCCATTCATTGATTTCCTTCCACGGACTGACAAATGACAGTGGCTCATCAGAATGGGATACGGGACACTATGGCTCCTACCTGTCTGAATTCACATAATCGCGCTAATGTCTGAAATGTCCTGACTGATTCCTGTCCCAACACCTGTCAATCATCACTAGCGGAAATTAGCTTCTCAGACATGAAGATTTTCTTCGTGCAGCAGCATAGCGCCAAGAGGCAGGACTCATGCTGTATATGATATGTCATTAGGACCCCTTTGTGGAAGAGTGTGCACATAGCAATAGAATACCTACACATATAACTCCCTAGTTAAACTAACTGCTCACTCTCCAATGACTCTTCAAACTTACACACTCTCTCTCTGCTCTGACCCCCCTGTCTCTTCTCTCTGTTTGTGTCTCACCTCGCAGCCCTCAGTAGAGTGTTTAACAGAGGCTATAGGGAGATTTCGTGGATGATGGGGGTAAATGTGGAAAATGACTGGTGCATGACGTACACTGCTGCAATAGGGAGATGGTGAGGAGAGGTACAGTGCTGTCTGTGAGCCACTTTCTCTCTGTTTGCTTGTTGGACTTGAAATGTTATTTGTCACACTGAAAGTGAAGCAAAAGTGCAACTTTGCAGAAATATACTAGATGGTAAAAAGAAGCATTATCAGCACATTAGTAAGGTAGAGATAGGTATTTAACCTCAATACCTTCTGAGTACTGATAGAAATGTACCTGTAGTACTAAGTATGGAAAACGGTCACATACCAAAGATAGCATAACATTTTTTTCAAATCGACTGAATATCATTCAATAATATAATGTTGCCATGGTAAGACTTATTTAGCTCTGGGCTACAGCTTGAGTCCTGTTTTTTCCTTTATCATTTATTTGTGTCCTGGTAGCTCATCTGGTAGAGCTGCACCCCATGTACCTGCCCTTTGCTGCGTTTCATCCCCTCTCTCTCCCCCTTTCCTGTCACTCTTCAGCTATCTCAATTATAAGGCAATAAAAGCCCTAAAAGATACTTTAAGAAAAAAAAAAGTTTGCCAAATTAGCTATTAGAAGTTCACAGTTCCCGTTTTTCAGTGTATCTGTGGGTGTACAGACAACTACCACTGGAATACTGAGATAGTGAAGATAACGTTGTCCTCGGAATGTGTAAATCACACCGAATCTAAAAATATGTGTATCAGAGTTTTAAGGTTTCAACTCATCAAAGCCAGCAGCAATCAGGCACTAAGTGATTTGAGTCAGGTATAATACAGTATATGAAAGCAGTGCAAACATATGTAAATACGCATCCTTGTTTTTATTTAAGTATCAGAGGATTGTTTCAACACAGACCTTTTCTCTTGTAACACAGGGTGTCCCTTACTTAGTGGTGCACTGCTGCATATGCTAACTAGATGCTGCCATTAGCTACTTAGCAGTCCTATTAGCTGACTATACTCGGACTGGGAGTTTGGAGGACGGGCGTTTGGTTTGTTTTCACTACTAACATAGGACATGGGGGAATGCCACAGGGAGCGGGGCTTGAATGAGCACCAGGCAGTGGAAATGGGCTCAAAGCCTGCAAGACTGATCGATGGAGGTCAGCTGATTTAACAGTGGTTCCCACCAGGACTCTGACTCTGTGGATGAAGACATGGCGGGTTCAGGCAGGAACAGAAGAGGAATGAAATGGAGAAAGAGCATCAAGTTTGTAGCGAATTAATTTGCAATGTTGACGTTATGCATCATCCATCATATCAATAAGTCTACCAGTATTTGTTTCAGTGAAGTTGGAAGTTATTTATTCTGTGATTTCAGACATGGCCCCCTTCCGCAAACAAAGAGCTGAAGGAAATGCTAATTTACCCAGGACATTCAACTCCAGACAGTATGCTTATTCAGTTTCTTTGAATCAACAATCTCAAGCTCGCCAATTAACAAGTTGTATCTCATTTGTTTAATCTGCAAACCAACAGAAACATATAAACAATGAACAAATTAGTGTAAGTGTTCTAATTATTATGGGTCCAGTTGACAGAGACACTATAGAAAAGACCTGTGAAAGATTGAGAGTGAAAACAGTGTTGTCTCCCCTTATCTGGACCCCTTTTGTGGTCACCTGATATGCACAAAAGGTTGGAACGTATTGATACTTATTGGATAAAACTGAATTCACATTTTACTCAAAATTGTATTATGGTTTGTATAGATTTGGAGCTCCTTCTCAAACAGAATGCAAAAATATTGCCAATCGTTTAAAATTTCATTGACAAAAAAGTAAGATAATGTTATTTTCATGCATCTTCTAAATTATGTTTGTTTTTGAAAATGTTGCAACCTTGCCATTCTAGAAAGTACACAACACAAAATGCCTTTTTCATCGGTAGAATAAACAAAAACTGACACCAATTCAAACTATTTCTACTGAGGACAAAGGGGGCTGAGGGGGCATTCAGAAGCAGAGAGGGAGTGGGACTAACCTGTCTGATGGTCCTGGCCACCAGGCTTTCCAGTACTGGGCCTCGGTCTTCATGGAGAAGGTGAACTTCATCCAAGATTAGGAGACGCACAATTTGGGACAGAGCCACGTCTCCGACACTCTTCCTGGTCACAACATCCCACTTCTCTGGAGTTGTCACCAACATCTGGAAACAAACATGAAGACATTAGGAACACCAATTCAACACAATGCAGTTCCAATTCAACACAATACACTTTAGAAAGCTAAGTGTTTAATAAAAAACAAACAGACAATATAAAAAAAAGATTTTAAAAAACCCTGCTAAAAAGAGACTATTCATGGGCATAATGATAAAGAGGCACCAATGTGGCACTGAAACCAAATTAATTTGTTATGGTAAACTAATATTAATGTGTTAAGTTTTTGTGATGCTTCAATGCTTCCTGTGATTACATGTGAAGGCGTAACCACATCGGCAGGTGCTGACTGTGCAAGCAACTAAATAAAACTTGATCAAGTTTATCTAAAAACTACAGTGCTGTCCATAAATATTGGTACAGTTTTCTGCAGGCTCTGTACTCTATATCCACATTTAGTAAACCATGCAATAAGTATCCACAAGCGGATACTACCCCAATATGGGTGTGACTATTCTTGAAGATAAAGCTGAAAGTCAGCACTAAGTTTATCACTTTTTAATTAGATCTAATTTAAAAAAAAAAATGTTTAGTTAGTTTGAACTTCATTGATTTTCAAAGTGTGACCTGTTTCAAATCAAAATGATGGACAGCAGGGAGCAAAGCATGGAGGAAAGCTTCCGGAGCAGACAACTGCATCGCCAAAGCATCTGAGAAATAACCATCACCGATAAGACTATAAGATTTATACGCAAGGATATGCGGCCCACTGGTGCGGTAAGAGTGAATGTCTTGTCCTTTAGTCTTTAAGCTATGTTTTCCCATGTGTTGTCATACATTTGTACTATGTGTAATAAGTATTTTTTTTAAATTTGATTGAACGTCACTTTTTGAAAAAAATGACAGCCTTAGTCAGCACTCTAACCTCATAGTCACTGCTTAATTTAATGTGCAATACATTCAAAAATAAATGTACTGCATATAAATTCAATTTAAAACATAAAGAAATGCTATTACATCAGCTCAAAAGACAAGGACTGATGTTATATCTTCTTACAAACCTTCATGTACAGTCGTAGTTTTGAGAATGACACAAATATACATTTTCACAAGTATGCTGAATCAGTTTTTATGATGGCAATTTGCATATACTCCAGAATGTTATGAAGAGTGATCAGATGAATTGCAATTAATTGCAAAGTCTCTCTTTGCCATGAAAATGAACTTAATCCCAAAGTGTCCACTGCATTTCATGTGACCAAGGCTTCAAGAAAGTCCAGCAAGCGCCAGGACCGTCTCCTAAAGTTGATTCAGCTGTGGTATCAGGGCACCACCAGTGCAGGGCTTGCTCAGGAATGGCAGGTGTGAGTGCATCTGCACGCACAGTAAGGTGAAGACTTCTGGGGAATCGCCTGGTGTCAAGAAGGGCTGGAAAGAAGCCAATTCTGTCCAGTAAAAACCTCAGGGACAGACTGATATTCTGCAAAAGGTACAGGGATTGGACTGCTGAGGACTGGGGTAAAGTCATTTTCTATGATGAATCCCCTTTCCGATTGTTTGGGGCATCCGGAAAAAAGCTTGTCCGGAGAAGAAAAGGTTAGCGCTACCATCAGTCCTTATCATGGCAACAGTAAAGCATCCTGAGACCATTCATGTGTGGGGTTGCTTCTCAACCAAGGGAGTGGGCTCACTCTAAATTTTGCTTAAGAACACAGCCATGAATAAAGAATGGTACCAAAACATCCTCCGAGGATAACTTCCCCCAACCATCCAAGAACAGTTTGGTAACGAACAATAGCTTTTCCAGCATGATGGAGCACCTTGCCATAAGGAAAAAGTGATAACTAAGTGCCTCGGGGAACGAAACATCAACATTTTGGGTCCATGGCCAGGAAACTCCCCAGACCATAATCCCATTGAGAACTTGTGGTCAATCCTGAAGAGGCGGGTGGACAAACAAAAACCCACAAATTCTGGCAAACGCCAAGCATTGATTATGCAAGAATGGGCTGCCATCAGTCAGGATGTGGCCCAGAAGTTCATTGAAAGCTTGCCGGGGCGAATTGCAGAGGTCTTGAAAAAGAAGGGTCAACACCACAAATACTGACTCCTTGCATAAACTTAATGTAAATGTCAAGAAACATTTTTGACACTTATGAAATGCTTGTAAACTTCTAACCAAAGGGTGGAGTTTGAAGAATGTGGGAATTTATTAGCTAAGGTGGGTCTAACAAAAATAAAACATCAATGCACCTTGTAATGTCACGTTCACATAATTCGTCCTATTGATTGGTTGCAGAATGTCACGAAGGCCGGTCTGGCTGCGTGTGCATGTGAGTCCTTCTGTTTCAAACTGAGTAGAGTGACTGACATTGTTGTTTTGCTCATCTACAAATGTGAGGGATTTAGTTCGACTAAGCCAGAGTTTGTTCTTTGTTGGAACAGTTGAAAGACTGATAAAGACTGCTTGGTGGAGTGTTACTATGTTTCTGTCCATTCTGAATGAAGTTAGGATGTTACTATAATATGCAAGGTAAAATTACTGCTTTTGTTTATGGAGTCTGTTGGTGAGCGATGGCAATATTACGGCTGTTTCTGCTTAAACTAAAAGTCGATCTCTGCAGGGATTCTTTTATTAATGTTGTCAGATTGGACACTTTAATGGATGCATTTGCCAAAGACAGTTTTGGTGAGTTTTATTTAGTTTCTGTCCAGTTGGACAAGTGTTTTATAATTATTTACTGGTTTTGCAGGTGTAGCATCCATTGTTTTGAATCAGAATCAGAATCACTTCTATTGGCCAGGTATGTGTGCACATACAAGGAATTTGACTGAGGTTTTATGTTGCTCTCAATGTACAAACATAGATTAACAGTACAAATAAACAGAAAGTTTTAAAAAAAAAAAGACAGACTTATATGTACAGTTATATATATCTATAAACAAACATTTGTAGACAGTAGATAATAGTGCAATGGTGCAGAGTGCAAAGGATGCTGAAATAAATATTTTACGCATAAGTCTGAGATGCTGGTGTTCTAGTGCAACATCTAGTGGCAAGTGGATTTTGTATATATAACCTTTAAGAATGCACAGAATAAGGAATATGGTAATGTGTCCCTCTCTTACACTAAAATTGCTTAAAGAAGGAATTTATTTCCAGTCTGTATTAACCGGGAAAACAATTACAACAAATGGGCATTTGAGTATTTACCCTATCCTTTAAACCAAACTAAGGACTAAACGTTAGGATATATCCCATCTGGGCCTCAGCTGCTCAGACTTTGACCTTTTTATCATCTGTCTGTTGTGAGTTTATGGAAGTCCAATATTAAATTCCCTCAGTACTCTTTTAAAGGTTGTCCAAAAATAAATTAGAACTAGTCACACTACTCTTTGTGCAATGGTGCCAGTACTTTATATATACAGTCCTACAATTTTCATGGAATGCACAGAGAATATTGAGATTATTGTTGAGATAAACGTTCTCCACAATTTCCCGCTCACTTAACTGAATGACACACGCTGTAAAACCCAGAGCAACACAACCAAAATCCCTCCAGAATACTATGTCAGATTCACGGCTCATTAATGCCCAATTGCCCGTATCTCCACTCATTACAATGCAGATAGAAGCACCTAAATCATAACTCCACAATATAACAGATGTATAACATTACTCTCATCTTGTGTGCCGGGATACATTAGTTCTACAGTGTTTACCAGATGTATGTCAATGTCAGTCTAAGATCCACTACATCCACAAGTTTTGAGGGCTATGATCAACAGTCAGCATACGTTCTTCTATCTGTTTACTTCGGCATTCCTTACACTAATTATATTCAACAGTATCTACACATCTCAGCTGTATCAAATGTCAGCAGACACTGTCTTTGCGTGCTGCTTAGTGCCAATAATTCCAGAGCAACAATAGTCTCTGTTTTCAAGAAAAACACTACAATGCATAATTAATGGTGTGTGAACTGTTTGGCAACCTGTCCGTGGGTGTGCAAATTCCTATTAAACGCTTTCTGTAAAAGCAGTTCATTAAATCCTCTCTAGTTTGCATTTAAATCAATCTATCCAGCCATTAGAGGCTGGCGTGCTCACAGAAAAGGAAGCGCCTGCTCCTAATTGGAGCTACTGGTTAATCTAAATGGAGGCTCTGGCAAATGGAGCACAGGCCAAAGGGCTTTCTTAATTGCCTCACAAATACACACAAGTTGGTGCAGAGAAAGCAGGGCATTGTTTGGCTGAACTGTGTTATTTAGCCTACTTATCAATAGATCTCAGCAGGACTGAAATCAATCATCTAAATCCACTCTTTCTTAGTATTTCATGGAAGATGGTAATGTTTCTTAAACAATCTAATTAGAGAATGGGTTCATAAACCTGTGCAAAAACATAATAGCCTGTGAGAATTGCTCTTGTTATTAATTCATTGCTAAACTAAAGAGCACAAGCATTAGTAGAAGCAGGATGTTTAAATAAAGAGAACAGGAGTGCAGGACGTTTTTATGGAATCAGGATGGTGGCTGTCTTTTAAAGCATGTCAAAAGTTTTGGATTGATTTCCTACTTGTGAGCACACTACTGCACACCTCAGTTAGGGATAATTGCCCGAGATAGATCTTTTCTGGTCAAATGTACATTGTCATGTGTGATTGTACCTGCAAGCTTTGAAAGATATTATTAGTGGTTCATTCATGGAACAAACATCAGGTTCTGATGCCAAAAAACACTGACAAACTATGTCCTCATGAAATAAGGCAATAACGCAAATATCCTCAGACGAGACGAAGCGACTAATTACGTTTCTATTGATTTCCTCGTGAAACGGAAGAACAATGGTTTTCTACTGAATACCCTACACCAATCGGAGGAAAAGCTGATGGCTGCTGACGACTGGTTCTCTGTTTATAATAAGCTACCAGGACTTGAGGATGTGGAAACACATTGCTCTAGAAACTATTTAATCTTGTAAATGGCGTGCTCTACAAACCTACAACCTTCAGGCTCATGTGAGCAAGAGAGCATGCCACTTCAATGTAACCCAGCCTCTTTTTTATTTCCTTTTCTATAAACAGTATATCGGTCTAGACCTGCTCCATTTGAAAAGTGTCCTGAGATAACTTCTGTTATGAACTGGCGCTATACAAATAAAATTGAATTGAATTGAATTAAAATGTCAAACATTTGATCTTACCTATGATGTTTTTGTAAAAACAAAATAAACAAGACAACATAGTTGTATCTGACATGTTTTTGCATGTTTTGCAGTACTGCCACTGCCTGGCAGATGTAGATGAATGTCTATTTTTCCCCTTGTTAATTCTTTGGCTGAGACATGGGAGGCACATGGGAGGCACCAGTGACATTTCCTGCAGCATTTACAGGAAGGCTTGTTACAATATGATTAGTTAGATATCTTATGAAGGTGGAGTTTAAGGTATGGCATTTATGACAAATTCTAGTTTGTCATATTTATGGTCATTCAGTAAGTATACTGTACTTGTTTGAAATAAATGTTTTTCATGTGAGCGGAAAATCTTGGTCCAACTGTGATACTAGTAGACTAAATGTTGACAAATGGGGTGTATTTGTATGCAGTAGGGATGATTGAGTACGCCATAATCTGTATCTGTTCAACCAACTATATTATCTGTATATGTTCCCATATTTGAAGTGGGCAGGGCTTAAACTGGACATGGGTGGTGTTTAAACCAGAAGTGGACAGGACTAACCCTAAACTGTCTAAATCAAACCTTGAAATGTATATTGGTTGGTCAGAAGGTGCTATACTTATTAGAAAACTATTTACAGAATTGAGCATCAAAGCAATGTTTTTGAGTAAGAGAATTATTACATGTGTGTATATATATATCTTTTAGTTTTTTAATAAATGTTGCTGTATGTACGAGTATGGATATTGACACATTTTACTCAGTTGATACTCGTAAAAACTCCATTATCTGTACAGATACTTGTTTTCAAACCAAATCTGTGCTCTCAGATGACTTCATTTAGGCACATAAATAAGTCTACTTAGTAGCTTACATGTCTGTAAAAGCAGGGAAGTTACAAATTGTACAAATACAGTCAGTTAGCGAGAAGCATCCAGAATGTTAGCAGCTGTGTTTCGGTATTGATGTGGCATTCATTTCAATGTTATTGGGTTATCACAGTCATAGATTAGATTAGATTATACTTTATTCATCCCACAACGGGGAAATTCACTCGTCACAGCAGCAAGTAAGTAATTGGAGTGAAAAAAATTAATACAGATAAAAGAACAGAAAAACAGAAACTACAACATGATCAGGTAGTACAGGTGTTGTAGAGTCTGACAGCAGCAGGGATAAAAAACCTGCGGAACCTCTCCTTCTTACACCGAGGATGTAACAGTCTGCTGCTGAAGGAGCTACTCAGGGACCCCACAGGGGCATGTAAGGGGTGAGAGGTGTTGTCCATGATGGATGTCAGCTTCACTAACATCCTCTTCTCACCCACTTCCTCAATGGAGTCCAGAGGACAGTCCAGGACAGAAAAGTCAATTTATCATTGACACAAGATTATTAGCAATACTGGCTATCTTTAGCTATCAGTCATGTGCACATACAAGTCCCCAGAGAAGCTTAAGAGGCAGATTACACAGAAATGTAACGCTAGAAACGTATCACTCCTCTCCCGCGCCAGTTTTTTAGCATTTTGTAGACACGCATAAAAGTTTATCCATTTTTTTCAGCACAAAGCGCAGAGTCAGACCGGTTGTCAGTGTCACACTTGGCCCGATCACATCAAGCAAGAGGTGGGTTTACTACTTTACCACTTCCTTCCTGTTCTGATGCTGTTTAGTATGCCAGTAAATACGTTAGCTAGCTAGCTATCTGTTTCACTATGAAAGAGCTACAGAGGAGGGGTGTAGTGGGGGGTAAAAGTCAAAAGTAAAAGGGTTATCCTCTTCTTTGAAAGGAAGCCAGAGTTTACTCATGTAGAGCTCGACGTCTGCTCGAATCTTCCCGGTAATCATATTTGATCGCCCAGTTGTGCACACTGCCTTGTTCCACTGGCACACCAGCTGTTTTTGAAGCAGCTGCGTCTGTAGTGATGCATGTGTGATCGCCACCTAATGCTACAAACAGTACAAAGTTGTCAGGGCCATGGAGAATCTCATTTAAATGACATATTTGGATTCAATGCAATTTTGATACGACAAGACTTTGGAACATACAGTACTTTATACTTATCCTGTTAACCAACAGTAATAATATAAGTAAGATTCGGTTCATTTGTGTGCACAACTATTAGTGTAGGTTCAAAAATAATCATATAAAAACATTAAAAAAAATCATATTAAAACATAAAGTACTGAATATTTCCATCAATGGCAAAACCATCTCTTTATGTTGAACACTTTTTATGTTAATTTAATGAGTGCAGTGGGAGTGATGAGCTTTTTGCTCAGTGGTAGGGTCAGCACGGACGTGAGCAGCCAGGCACAACACAGACCTCGCTAACTTTCAGCACTTATAACTAATTACTTGTGTTGCTGTGTGTCTGTCTGACGAATGATCAACTAAAAAAATATTCTGGATCTTTACAAGAAGTACCATGACTCAATACAGCCTGACATTTCAGTAATGACTTGAAATAACTGTTTTTGAGTCGCCTTTTATGGGTTTTGCCTTTACACTTTCTGTCAGTTTTGTACTTTAGTGTCCTTCTTTTTAAGTATTATGAGGGCAAAATTGGCTGAAACCCATTAGCAGCTATTTCATTTTCTTTCCATGTGGCTTGACTTTACCAAGATAACGGACATTCTGACACATTCCTCTCGTCCTCCCTTCACAAGAGAACTGTCTGGCTGTGAGGCACCTCCTTCGTGGATGTCATTAACTGATATTTCTTTTCTGGACAGAGAAGGAAAAGGGCCTGGAAGTCCCAGGATGCCACCCACCCGCACACTGGCATCCACATGGCAGCATCCCTCCAAACCCTTTCTGTTTCCATGGTAACTATCGCAGCCATGGAGAGAGGAGGATGTGGGAGGAAGAGGAAGGTGGGAGGAAGATGGAGTGGGGACGTTAGAGAAAGACATTTACTGGATTGTGATATGTGAACAACTAACGGCTTGTCAAAGCAAAGTGTTATGAAAACCTTCTGAATGCAGCACTGCCATGTACAACTCTGTGTGTGTGTGTGTGTGTGTGTGTGTGTGTGTGTGTGTGTGTGTGTGTGTGAGAGAGAGAGAGTGTGTGAGTGTGTGTCCTGATGTTCAGTCATGAAAATACCACTCAAAAATAGCAAACATGAGAAAACATGTCACTGCAATGAGAACTGTTCCTCTCTTCTTTTCGGTTGATGATGTTGGGCATTAAAGGGTAAGTTTGGATCTTTTCTAGTGGGGTTGTATGAGGTACTTATCCACAGTCAGTGTATTACCTGCAGTCGATGGCACCCCCACAGATGGAGAAGCACACAAGAGTACAAGCATGGAAGCTAAGCAATGTTCTGCTGTGCAGTTGGGCAGAAGAAAGATGTATTTTAGCCACCTAGAAATAGGCTTAATCTAAACTAAAAAAAACATAATATCAGCTTAAGTATATGTTATATTTAGATTATTTTCACTGCTCTACTCCATTTTTGGTAAACTGAAGTCATTATGTCCACCTATGCTCCCTTCAAAGGTCATTTTACCTCACAGAACAAGGGAGTTGCTGGTCTACCGCTGCCTCGATCTGTTAGTTAACACGTTAGTTTGGATCTGGACTAACACTTTAAAACACCAATGTCAAGGGTGGATCTAGAGAAACATTCATGGGGAGCCCAGAGGGTGGTGGATTAAAATATGTGTGTTAAGTTCCAGCTTTCTACACAGTATTTTTTTTAATGAACCTAAATTTATGTGTTTGACAGAATTTGATATCAAACTGGGATGGCAGCGCATTTCTTTCTGCATCCACAGCAGTACAAATCAGGGGCACTGTCCACTGAAGGTAATACACTGACAATGTGAAACAAACAAACTGACATTAACTGATTTATTATGATTCTTAGCTCCTAGCCTCCTGTATCAGCTGTGATTCAAATCAAACATGCTCTTTTAAAATGAGACTCTCCTTCAAACAATTAGTAATCTTGTCATTGCATGAATAAATAGCTTGACACAATTTGTGAGTTTGCATTTTGTGTAATCCCCACATTTATTCAGTGAAAAAAGATTTGACAAAAAAAATTGTAACTGTAACACTGTGTATATAATACACATGTTGCACATGTTGCTATCATATGGACAAGGTCTTGTGGTAAGTCTAGCTTGGATGGTTACAACATTAAGGCTAATAATCATAATCCTCTATTAAGAATATGAATGGTATTTTTATTCACATAACCTAACTGTTGAGATCAACTGTCAGAAATAGAATATAATATTCATAGATATGTTTCCATTAGTGTATAATCATCTGAAAATAAGAATTGTTGTGTTTTTGTTCTTAAAATGAGACCTTTTTACTCTCTTCTACGGAGGCTGCCATGTTGAACCCCCATGTTTCTACAGTATCCCAGAACGGACACACCAAACACTGTGTGTGGCAAAGGTTGTGTTTTTCACAGCCACCATAATTTCCCCTATACGCTTGGAAGGGGACTACTAGATGCCACTGGACCCTAATGAAGGCCGCAGCACCAAACATGTCTAACAAACATTCTTAATTCTACATAGTTTTGCTAGAGTTTTGATGCTTTATGACTACTTTCCCTTCTTTGTACATGTTGCAAGTGGTTAACGTCCTGCCAGAACCGTCACTCAGACATCTACATCAAAAGGGCATGATGAAAGAAGCAGTGAGGACCTTGACAAGAGACAGAAGACAACCAAGGTTACAGTGTGTGGCATCACTTCGGCCTGTTAAACTTGAACAGTCCTTTTCACTCGGCCACTTTGTGTAAATGCACTGACACAAATGGAGGGATGAGAAAGAGACAGTGAATGAGGCTAAGTGAGATAGAGAAAGAGGGAGTGCTGCAGAGCTGTAGTCAATCTGACTAATTATTCTCTTTGTGAAATCTTTTCACATGACCTGATAGAAATGCAACTTTAATACACCTTCAGATTAACTGGAATTGGCCTCATTTCATAGGAATAATAAGCCCACCTCCCACCGCCAGCACCCCTACACGCACCAAACCCCAACCTTTTCTGTATTCATAAGTCCCGCAAGGCTTATAACTTTAACTCTAAGCAGTGCAATCTCTCAAATTCAACTCTTATGGATTTAACAGATATGCATGTTTTCCCAACCTTCTCAGTCTCATAGTTCAGTCTTTCAGGCTGGATCTACCAACCTCTGCTTCCCTCTGAGCTGGAGGAGCCAGGTTCTCTCACTAAATATAAGCTCAACCCGCAGCTTTCATCCCCTTTTCTTTGGCCTCATTGTAATAAATCCATCCTCTCTCGACAACACAGAAGGAAACTCCTGCATGAGGGGGATATCTGAGGTTCACTTCAAATGTTCCATCAGTAAAACCCCACAAAAAAACTAAAACGTACTTCATCTGCTGCACAGTGCTTAAATACTTGAACGAGCCATTGATTACTCAGAAATAAAACATCTCATTGACTGAACTCAACAACTGAACATAATTGGCTAATTTTCTCATTGACAAAATTATTGTCAGCACTTTGCCTCCTTAACAAAAAGGGTATGATGTTAAAGAGTGGTAGGGAATTCCTAAGTCTAAGAGAATATTTTGAAAACATTCCACATAGTGGAATCCTTTCTGTAGGATCATTGCCATGTATAACAAATCCCTTATGTAATTGTTCAATTACTTATTATAGGTTCATTTACAATGTACCTGAGAGCTCAATGCACTACAGCTTAAGAAAACACATGCAAATAGATAAAACACGAGCAAATTAAGAAAACATCTTCACCAATTTGACAACACATGAGAGGCATTTAGAAAAAAACACTGCAAATAGAGAAACCACAACCAAATAACACGGACAGAAACTCTTTCCATGGGACAGAAACTCTTTCCATGGGACACAAAAGAGAGATGAACATACCCGAGACAGAGCCAGGACAGTGAAGAAACATGGCGGTTCAGTATAGTAGAGAGGACGTGCTCCATCTGTAGATAAAAACAGCTTATTCTAAAGCAGGGTTCTCAAACTGAAACTGTCTTGGGGCCACCGCTGATACTGTCACCTCAAAGGAGGGCCACTTCAATGTTCAATATTCTGGAAATATTTCCATCATCATCATTATCATCATCATCATCATATTTAACAAAAAATATTTAATAAACAGCAGTTTCTATACATTTTTATATCATCCTTTTGTCATCTCTGTTGTTCACAGCAAGTGAAGGCCTCAAACCTGCTCTCTTCATATCAACCACTGCACACCTTTGACCTTTGCCATTATTGTAACTGTATATGAAGATTTAGTTTACATCGGCATATTTCAGGTGATTATACACTAATGAAAACATACCATACAATATTATATTCCATTTCTGACAATAGATCCCCCTCAATGTTACCCACTGGACCTTTAAATATTTGTATTGGCTTATAGAAAATCCAGTATTGGTCAGACTGTGGACTCAGTCTGACCCACTAAACTGCAGCAGAACTGAAAAGTTTTTTGCTTAACCCGATGATATAAACCATGGATATATAAAGAGAACTAGATACAGTGTTGGAGCCAGTGCTCCATTCATTCCTATGAAAGCTGCTCAGTGGCACATGAAGCCAAAAAAAGCCACTTCCACTGCACAGGAATGACCTGGATAAATACTAGTGCTGTAATTACATGGTTTGGCCACTGTGTGAAATTGGCTTCAAAGCCCAGTATTATTCCTGGAGGCTTGATATAAACCAAATGTAAACCTATCATGATGTCACCCATTGGTTTGTGGAGTAGATGCAGAGGGATGATTGTAGTTCACAGGGATCACTCTAATGGCTTTTGTGGCTTTCATAACTATGTTATATATAATTATATATTTTTATAACTATGTCAGAAAGCATATTACAGTATTGATGATAATACAGTGGTGAAAAAAAAAATGAGTCAGGAACGACTTGCCAGTCTTGTCAAAACACTCTTTAGAAATACCTGTGACTGAAAACTTTTTCAAAGTCTTTCAACTTTATAAATAAATTAAAATAAAAAACATTTTAAGATGGATTTTTACGATTTGTGATTCGCTGGTGGGTGTGGTGAAACTCATGGTTCTATTCAGAGGAAACAGTGCACAAAGCCGCAAGCTGAAAAAATCCAACAACAATAGGAAACAGACTATCAAGAGGAATATATTTATTTAAAGGTTTTCCAGTGAATTATTGATCATGCAATTAATTTCTCATCAATTAAACTGCCTTATATCCATAATATTATGTGGAGCCACAATAACAGGGCCTTCGGGGACATACCATTTGTCTGGAAAGGAAAACTGAGGAAACAATAACAGGAGGGAATATGACAACTGTATGTGGAGGGAAAGAAATAGAAAAGGTTTCATGGGAAAACAGATGACTCATTATAGTGCACAACCTTGCTCAATAATCTAACTTCTAATTCATTATCAACTGCAGACATGAGCACACCAATAAAGAAGTCACTAGAGAAATATTTGACAGCCGACCCCAGAACCTTTGTGACCCTGGCTGGATGACTGAGTATTTGTCAGTATCTGTCCCTGGATTATCATTAGCATCTGGACTATGTTGTGGTGCTAGCAGAGCCACTCTGTAGGTCTTTTCACAACAAACCAGACCACCATAGCCAGATAATGATCGGCTGTGGTCAGCTAGAAAAAACAAAAGTAAGGAACAGTGTGTTTGTAACTCTACCTGAGCATGCTGGATCTGTGAGCACCATTTGACACCGCTTATTTTTTCTGGTTGTTAAATTATTGTAAAAAATAATTATTCAATTTAACCATTGCTAAACCCTTTGGATATCTGTGGTTTACTTGTAATCTGCTGCACGGTATTTTTAAACCCACAACACCTTGCATTTGTTGATAATTTCATGTTGTTGTAGCCCATTGCTTCCTACTGACCGTCGTCAGAGGCAGAGCTGGTCGTTCCTTAATCGGAAGGTGGTGGGTTCAATCCCCGGCTCCTGGTGCCACATGTCGAAGTATCCTTGAGCAAGATACTGAACCCCAAATTGCTCCTGATGCCGTGCATCGGTGTGTGAATGTGTATGAATGAGTTAGTTTCTGTTCGATGGACTTTGCCATCACTGAGTGAATGTGTGTGAAAGGGTGAATGTGGCACGTAGTGTAAAAGCGCTTTGAGTGGTCGGAAGACTAGAAAGGCGCTATACAAGTACAGCTCCATTTATATGTGTCATTTTAAGTGGACTGGAACCATTGTTCAAGCAAGAACACTGGAATTCCATTTATGGTGGTCTTTTGAACAGCAAGCTTTCACCTATGAAGCCAGAACAGGACCAGCAGACACTGGAATGTTTATAGCAGCATTTGTTCTCTATAAAATAAACTGTACATTCACAGTTGATAACAGTTAAATTAGACATCTAGTTAAGTTACATTTGCAACTAGTAATTAGCAGAATTGTGACTGGTGCATTCTGGAAAAAGGATTATGGAATGGCTTCCAATAAATGTCAAAATCCAATCCACTTGGGGGTGCTAGAGAACATACTGTAACTGAGTAGCAGAGGGAACATGGAGGAAGGACTGCTTTTTGTACCCTTAGTTTGAACTATTTTTTGGAGACGTGACATAGAACTCAGTGTGTGTGTGTGTGTGTGTGTGTGTGTGTGTGTGTGTGTGTACCTGTGTTCGCAGGATCTCTCCTTTGGTTAGCTGCATGTCTCCAGTGAGTTCTTTAACAGCGATGCCCAGTGGCTCCAAACGCTTACTGAAGTAATTAGTCATCTCAGCTGCCAGGGCCTTCATAGGAGCCACATATACTACCTACAGAGAGAGAGAAAGAGGGAGACATAGAAATGAATAGGATAGAGAACAGATAGGGGTTGAATGAGGAAGGTAGAAGATGGGTTGGTGGGGGGGGGGACTGGAAGGACACTGTGGTGATAAATGAGCAAACAGAGGCGGGATCATTTGTTCCCTGGCAACCAGCACAAATCACAATTTATTGAGAAATATGATGCCAGCTACTTGTATGGGTAAAGTTTAATGGTTTCATGTATAAAAAGTGTCTATCTTCAGTGGCTGGCACCGGGCACAGTGTGTTTGCGCGCGCGCGAGAGAGTGTGTGTGTGTGTGTGTGTGTGTGTGTGTGTGTGTGTGTGTGTGTGTGTGTGTGTGTGTGTGTGTGTGTGTGTGTAAGCCTTCATGAAAGAGAACAAAGCCTTTTGGATGTCTGAATTATTTATCCGAGTGTGAGTGTGACACTATGGGTTTATGAAGACATGAACCAATATTTTTAGACTAAGCTGCCAATAGAGACTCTGTTTTCTCATTGTTGCTGTATTTAATTTTGGCCACTTTCATCAGCTAGTTTTCTAAATCAAGTATTCATAAATAAACCTGATGAAAAGACAGACACACAAAGTAAAATCAGTCAAAATTTGTAGCGTGAGTGGAAGGAGGGTAGTCATGGAGGGAGGCAGGCTGAAACGTAGGTACTGCAGGTAAGGCAGCTCTCCATCAAAGCCCTGCAAAACTTAATTTCTCAATCAGTTTTGTGGTAAGTGTCTGAAGCAGCCACAATCCCAATCACCAAAGACCTTAGGAGGGTATACAGTAAGGCTGTAGTGAAAAGCACCTATAATAATAGCAGTACGCACCGATTTGGCCAAAATGTAGCATGTAGTATGCAGCATGCAAACAAAAGCCCAATGTGCATATGCCCAAAATACCCGGATGTCGCACTGATTCTGAAAGAATCTCCAGTATGCATTGGACCAGTCTACCATGCTTATAGTGTCCCAAAATGCAAAGCACCAGAACAACACAACAAACAACAAACTGTCAGGCTCACAATGGGAGGTTTTTAGTGAATTTCATTACTAAATTCACTTCTGATCATTTTTCAAGCGAGAATCAACTGCAAGATTTTGAATATTGGCATTTTTAGAAAAGAAATTATGGGGAAATAAAAATTAGCCCTTACTTTCCAGAGTTGAGAAGCTCTACAAGCACCTAGAGGAGTAGCTAGCTAGCCAGTAGGCCAGTGACGTGGGGCAGACCTGTCTTTCCCCACAGTCACACAGACAACTCCAGCCAACGTAGCAGATGACTTCAGCAGTAATGGTGGAAGAAAGACACTTCTTCATCTTTACATTTCTGACCAGAGAACGAGCTCCGACACACGTTACATTTGCAGTGAAGTAATGCGAATAAATCGATTTAACAGTTCCATATTCCACTTCAGTGACTTTTTCCCAGAAGAGATGTATAATGTGTGACTTCTAATGTGTGATTTCAAAGCTGTACCGGCTGCACAGTATAATAAGAACAGTAAACACATTATCTCTACAGTATGACATATATGTCAAAACACTCCTACAGACCTACTTCAACAACACAACACACTAACAAGGTGACCCAAAGTGATTTACTAATTTAAAAAAAAGCACGGAAATCCTTCAGTCATACAGTACAACTGTGACAAAGTAATTAGAGGTTAACTGTGTGAGAAAACAATTAGGAGTCAAATTAAGTGAGAAAAAGGCACAGTTCCACAGTAATGTTCAATCTGAATCGAATATCTACTCCAGCAGTTTAGCAGTTCTGGTGTTTTAAGAGGCATTCATCGTAGCTGGTGTAACTGCAACAAATCAGGAATGGGTCAGGTTTTATCTTAGTCAGTGGTGAGCCATTAATGCCAGGGCTGGCCAGCACAGGACATCTATTACTGTAGACAAGAACATACTGTTTGTACTTTAGGTAGGAGCATAAAGGTAGGCAGAAAGATTGGTAAACATTGGTAACAAATTGATCTATGTAGATTATATAATTGAAAACCTTTCATTTCTCTTTGTAATGGGAAACCTTTACTGTTTTAGGTAAGTAGCCTCAAGTGTTTTTACAGTAGGTCAAACATAACCAGATTTTTTCACAGATTATCTATACTACTGTCAGGATATAGTGAAGGTTTCAGCAAATATGGCGAAAAGTTATTTTTATAAAAGTTACCTACCGCAGCTTTAAAGAGTTAGTGTTTAGCATTTTTATCTAATGTTTGAATGCTTAGTTTAGATCATTTTATAGTCACATAAAAAAATACTGGTATAGATCACCTCTGAGGTTAAATGGCAAAAAAGCACTGCACAAATCAGCAAAAGCCTCTCGGAGGAAACATAATCAAGTAAATCCAGCAGTCCTTGACTTAAAACTATCAGAAAGCCATTTAAATGCTGCCTGAAATACAAACACCCAAAGCTCCAGGGATCAGATCTGAATCTCTGCATGGGGCGTGTGAGTCTCAGCAAGGAGCACGCTTAATCTCTATGAGGCATGTTGAGTGACTGTGGTGGAGTGACACTGGAAACATTCATGAACATTACACAGAAATTCTTTTAAATTCCAACTGTGATCTTGCATGACAACTAGACCAACACATTACAGTGAGTACAGGTAAAAGGCTTCCTACAAACAAGCAGTCTAATATGTAATCAAACTGCAATAAGGGTCTTTACTTTGTACTTTGTGTGTGTCAGAATCAGACCTTGAATTCATCCTTCTTGATGACGCCGCCGGGCTGCAGATGCTGGCGGATCTCGTGAAGGACTGTCAGCATGGCGATGTTGGTCTTGCCGGCGCCAGTTGGAGCGCAGATGAGGAGGTTTTCGTTGGTGTTGTAGGCCGTCTCAAACACCAAGGACTGGATCCTGTTCAGACGCTTCATCCCCTTGAAGACCAGCTGCCCGATCTGAGCAAACAAAATGAGGGAGGGGGAGGATAAACAGGGGTTAACACATATAGCACATATATAGAGCAATATACTCATCAAACACAAATCTGTAATAACTGCAGGAACTATCCTGTAATAATAAAGGTTTTGGATAAGTCATATGTCATGTTTTTATGGAAAAATTATGATGCCCATTTCAATAAAGATCCAAACAAGAAATAAAGTAAAATACAATACAAAAAATATTGTTTTTATAGTTAAAATAAATGAAAACAAATGACAGTGCTTTCTTTTTCTGAGTATTGGTTGGCCATTATTGGATAACAATGAAAGTCAATATACATTTTTTTAATTTTGTTTTCTTTGTTCTTAATTATTTTGATGGTTTGGCAATTTTTCCAAATTTCTAACAAAAACAAAAGACTAGATAATGATCTGTTTTTAATATCACTTCATAATATATGTACATATATTTTTTTTAAATAAATAAAAAGGAAAGGAAAAATTCCCTTCTAAAGACATTTCTAAATTAAAATATATTCAATTTTGATAAGAAAATCAGGGAGTTTGGGAAATTTGAGTGGCTAGAACTAGGCATTGGAAAATTTCAGATCACAATTTTCCTGCCCAAAATAATTTTGATACACAATAATCATCAACATATGCTTAAAAATGTTAAAATGACACAAAAAACACACTGGAACTGGAATTACCTTCAATTGTTTAAGAACGCGTTTCGATATCACAGATACACACTTCAACTAATTCTTTTTCAGTTTGGAATCCAAAGTATTTCCAAACATCCGGTTTAACTTTTTTGGTAGGGGATACGACGAGCAAGCCGAGCCTTCAGACATGGTCAGACATTTAGAATTTCACAATAAAAGAATGAATAAAGGGGCTAAAATATTCATGATTTTCTGTCAGTCGACAAATTGTTTCAGCTCTAAATATGTTTAAATGCCCGTCACCTGAACACTCAACCATACCCTTACCAAACAAACCATCAAACAAAAAATCTCCATCAAACTCAAAGCTGTGTTCTTGTGTCATAAACAAGACCATGTTTATTCAAACAATGTTATCTATAATTCATTTGCATTAAATAATTCTGTAGGATAATGTAGTTTTAAAGGTGCAATGTGTAACATTTAGGAGGATCTACTGGCAGAAATGAAATATAATATTCATAGGTATGTTTTCATTAGTGTATAATTAACTGAATATAAGAATCGTTGTGTTTTTGATATCTTAGAATGAGCTGTTTTTATCTACAGAGGGAGCAGTTCCTCCTCTACGGGGTGGACCGTGTTGAACCGCCATGTTTCTACACTAGCCCAGCACAGATAAACCAAACACTGGCTCTAGATTGATGTTTTTTTGCAGTTTCATTACCACAATAGTTTCTCCTACACACTTGGCAGGCAAGCTGTATTCAAATGGTTGCAGTTTGCAACTTCACCAGTAGATGACACTAAATCCTACACACTGGTCCTTTACTGCTTTAATAGATTGGGAGGGTGAAGCGAGAGAGTTGCTATCTGCAACGGCACCACAAGGTGCTGCTTAATGCTACACACTGGACCTTTATGGAAAGGATATTAATAAATACATGTACCATTTTCAATGAATTATTCATTTCTAATTTTATTTTCATTAATTCATTCCTAAATCTATCTTACTGTCCCTAATCATATTGTGATCTGCTTATCATAATGATGGAACTGTAATGTTCTGATGTCATCACAATCAATACATGATTATACTCATCTCATTTGTGTTTCAGTTACTTAAAAGACCCTACTGCTCACGTTTTGAAACTCAGCTGTGTGAACTATTGGTGAATCGATCAATAGTTCGACAGAATCATTGGGGGCTCAACAGTTGCCCTAGGCAACCAGATTTGGGCCAGTGTCATCCATTTAGCGTAGTTGCCGATTGGTGAGTGGATTTTCTTTGACAAAGCCATACTGCAGAGTCTTCTACCCGGTGTGCTGACCTGAAATATACACAGGCGATCAGTTACATGTGTCAGTGACTGAACCGCCATGTAAGAGGTAAGAAAGTGGGCCATCAAGAAGCACGAAGGAGGAGAAAATCTGTGTAGTGGGATCAGCTGTCACTCAAGCTGCCCTCCGTCTGCCTTCACTATGGCAACAGAGTGTGGGTGATGGCCCTCAATCTCACACTGCCTCTGATAAGTGGAGAAATGGCCACTGTGAAGGACAGTTGGAGCCACACACACACTCTCAAACACGCTGACATACTGTACACATACAGGAGAGTGAAAACATCCAGCTGCTGCAGGTGAATCATTCTTTCTGGAACAGAATATGTACAGAACAAACACGCATTTAAAGACCAAATAAAAATCTAATTAAATTGTGCACATGGCATAGATGGAGAATATAGCAACAGTAGCTTTGAGCATATTCAGGGCCCTATCTTCAGATTTTCAAAAAGTAACATCCACATTTTGAATAATAATACTGATTTAACAGATTTTAAAAACAATTTAAAAGTACTGTACTAAGTACCGTTCATTGTTTAAGAAACACTGTAGATCAGAGTCCTGCACCCAGTTATATATATTTATATACATTTGCGGGTGTACGAAAATGTGTTGTTTTTTTGAAGAAATTAGAAAGTGTCCGCGCAGTCTTTTCAACATTTAAATCAGTTAAATATTATTAAGCCTAATCAGACACCAGTATTTTCTTTTATTGTGAAAGCTACAAGCTCGCACATCCTCTGAGGAAACATACAGTGCATACGGAAAGTTTTCCACATTTCATTATGTAACAGCCTTATTCCAAAATGGATTCATTTTTTTCCTCAAAAGTCTACACACAATACCCCATAATGACAACATGAAAAAAGGTTTTTTAAAATGTTTGCAAATTTATTAGAAATAAAGAACGAAAATATAATATGTACAAAAGTATTCACAGCCTTTGCTCAATACTTTGTTGTGGCACCTTTGGCAGCAATTAAAGTCTTTTGGAATATGAAGCCACAAGCTTGGCACACCTATCTTTGGCTAGTTTCGCCCATTCCTCTTTACAGAACCTCTCGAGCTCCATCAGGTTGGATGGGGAGCGTTGGTGCACAGCCATTTTCAGATCCCTCCAGAGATGTTTAATGGGATTCAAGTCTGGGCTCTGGCTGGGCCACTCTAGGACATTCACAGAGTTGTCCTGAAGCCACTCCTTGATATCTTGGCTGTGTGCTTAGGGTCGTTGTCCTGTTGAAATATGAACCGTCGCCCCAGTCTGAGGTCAGGAGCGCTCGGGAGCAGGTTTTCTTCCAGGATGTCTCTGTACATTGCTGCATTCATCTTTCCCTCAATCATGACTAGTCTCCCAGTTTCTGCCGCTGAAAAACATCCCCACAGCATGATGCTGCCACCACCATGCTTCACTGTAGGGATGGTATTGGCCAGGTGATGAGCGGTGCCTGGTGTCCTCCAAACATAACGCTTGGCATTCACGCCAAAGAGTTCGATCTTTGTCTCATCAGACCAGAGAATTTCTCTGCAACCAAGTTGCTGATTATACTGCTGGTGGAAAAAAATCTACCACCATGCAGGTTGGTAGTGTGATAGTTTGATGGTGTTTCATTACGAAGATCTGGAAAACTAGCGGGATCACCACTGAGAATGAAGCTAGAAGATTCAAATGGCTGGTGATGGAAACAGGTTGCGGTGGAATCTCGTACAATAGAGGTCACTGTTGTTCCAGATGAGTTTCCTACATCCGTATTTCTCTTTTCTCCATCATTTTACACTCTCTCTGCTTCCTCTGCACTCCAACTCTCTCCCAGTAAGGCTGGTTGAGGATGCCTTAAGCTTAGACAGCAGTATTATTTATTCAAGGATTCATTAGAAGTATGTCATCACTTTCCTCTTCCCCTCGTTTCGCTCCAACACTCATAGAAAGAAATAATTAAAGAGTGCATGTCAGGCGAGGATGTGCTTGGTGCTGTTCGGAAGTTGGCCCCCACAGCCCAGTAGGGAGGAAGAGTTTATTAATGCATCAAAGAGCAACTTTATCAGAGTCCACTTAAGCTGGATGAAGTAAGGGGCGGCTGTGGTCAGCTAGGTGCCGTATGGGTGGGGGAGCTTCTTGGCACAGCCACTGATGTATACATGTGATAACTGTTCTATCATGCATATGGACAGCTGATTATCAGCCATATCAACTCCCAGTAACAAAACCATGAAGTTACGAGCCACAGAAATAACGGTAAAACTCCACTGATGTGTGTATGGTCAACAAAACATCAGCTACATTTGCATGAGAGCTGTGGATGGGATTCTGATATCCGCACTTAGGCAACAGCTCCACCTGGCAAATGCAAATGGACAAGAAGCTGATTACAGCCATTCAAGGCTTTCAGTTCTGTCCAAATATTATCTGAGAGGACACAACATGAAACTACTCAGAAATTATGTCTAAAAAGCTATTCCATCCATCACTTAGGCTGTTGGTAAACTCTGAGGTATTTCAATTCATTTCCAGGGCTCCAGACTCACAGCTATTAAAGATGCAGTTTGTCATCACTTTTGGAGACAATGCAACTATGCCATGCCAGTGGTTTATCCTTCTCAAATGTACATCACCAGGGAGGAGAGAGTTTTGTATACATATTTCTGTTAGCTCAGAGCTAATACAAGGATTTTACAGCAATATAAAAACCATAACATCCGTGCCCATACAGCATTCCTAAGGTTGTCCATCGTCTAGGCTCACTTGCCTTTGTGGACAATGAAGCAAATAAATTATTTTTAAAAATGTAAGGAAAAGATAACTCATGCTCCATGCTATACCACAGTGGATCCCAACCTTTTTTCTTAAGGGACCCCTTTTCTGTAATTTAGTAAACTGACAACCCCTGACTCAGTGACATATTTTATGGATATTTTATTTTATTTTTATTTTATTATTTTCAAAACTCTACAATTAACCCAAATAGTGAACTAAGTAACTGCAAGATGTTTGTGTGATTTGGATGAACTTTGAGCAGATTTCTTGTTCAGATAATGTTTTATATAATTCTGTCGGTATGTATGTTTTTATTACTTTTTTATTCTTTTCTTGTCCTTGGTGCTTGACCATTGTTTAATTTATTTTACATTTACTTTTCTTTATAGAAGCCAACCAAACGCTGAGATATAGGCCTACTGTGTATCTGTATGTTTTCTTACACGCCTCAAAATCAAGAAGGCCTCATAGCAGCAAAATTGTTTGGAAAAAAAGCTGATGAAAAGGCAAGGAGTCATTCTTTTAGACAGAAATGGCTCACAGACCTTTTGTGGACAAGAAAAGAAAGTTAAGTGGTACTCCCAAACTTGGACAGGTCCTCCTAGTGGAAAAAGTTAGTCTAGAGATTCGATTTTCTTTTTTCTATGTACGTGTGATTAATGTCACCCAATTAGTTGACTTAACTTATGTATTTGGAAATTTGTGCACCAGCTACACCTGGACAAAAATCACAGCCAAGCTCACAGTTTTAAAAAATGCCATTATATCTCAAACTCCACATACACGCTTGCCACTAAGGCCACTCCTTCCATGACTAAACAAGGTACAGTTTACTGAAGCACATTCTCTTCATAATGACTGCAGGTCTTCCTCTACTCTCTCTGAACGGGGACGGTGGTTCCAGTCTCCTCCTGTCTAACCAATTATTTCCCCTAAGGCCAAATCCACTGGGCTCTTACTTATAAATATTCATTTTTGAATTATGGACCATTGAGCTTCACCCTATTTTGCGAGGCTTCTGCACACTCATTCCTGTGTCTCTGTGGTGACCACAGAGGCACAACAATCACTTGAGCGGCTGCCCCCTCATTTTGATTTATCGACTTTGTCTGTTTGTAACGAAAAGCCAGTGTCCCCACACTCCTTAAACATGCTAATTCATGCAAATATATTCCTGCCCCAGTATTCACCTTGAGGTAAAGCATACATGTTGTAAATAGAAATTTGCCATAATTTAATGATCTTTAGAAATCTTCAGTGCTTTTTTATTCTCTCCTTAAAACCTCTCTGGCTTCATTGTTATGTTAATGTATGCACACACATCTTCCAATTGCAGATCCAGCTGTGCCTGCCAAAACTTGTCTCGAGGGTGTGATGTCAGTTCTGGGAGGTAGTTACTGTACTGCTATGGACATTATGCATCTGTTAACATATAGGCCAAACCCTGCTTTGCCAGAACCTTGCTCATCAAGAATTTCAGCAGTCAGTCAATGTCGTGGTAGAACTAGGCTAATTCTGTCCAGCTTTTCAGTGGACCCAAGGGGCTCTTCCTACACGATACAAGTAAGCTGGGCATATTATTTTCAGTATTTACTATAGGGAAAGAAGAATTCATCAATATGTACTTTAAATATTAAAACAAATGGGAATCAAACAAAAAATCTGCAGCATGTTTCCTTTAAATGACTTGAGGGGACTTTGGCTAACCTGCAGCACACTGAGCATGTCCTTCACCGTTTCTCACCATTTTTCTCTTCCTGATAAAAGGAAGCAGATCTTTAGCTGTGATTGGCAACCTGTTTACAGTAAACACTGTTGAACAGTGTCCTCCAGCAGCAGGACACAACCTTTTGCACCTGGGAACATAAAAATCTTGCTAAAAATAAGCAAAAAGCTAAAATGGATAAGCCTTCCATATAGGTATTTCTGTCTGTTTCTGTCTGGATAATGTTTTTGTGTATGCTTTAATTAGGGCCCAAGCAGCAACTGCTGTGAGGACCCTATTGAAATGCAAGGAATTATTTTATTTTTTTTGCCAAAAAGGATTGCATTTTGGCGGCCACAACATGCTCGAAAATTTGCACAAAATGAAATGGTAGCAGAAATGTACGTATTATATGGGTGTCATGTTTTATAATCAGGAATACTCATTGCCACAGCACCCGGTACCTCTAACCCCCGCTCACTAAGACTTGTTTTAATTCAACCAAACTTATATTATTTATCTTACATTGCACATGTACAGTTTAGTTTTTTAGTCAAGCTGGTAAAAATATTTTTTTAAATTGCACACCATTGAACTGCATTGCATATAGTGTATATTTTTTTCATTTATAGTTTTATATTTTCTATTATATTTTGTAATATTCTTATTTGTGATAAGATTGTATGTACACTGTACTTTTTTTATTGCACTACATTCCCCAATGCTGCTGTGTCTAATTTGAATTTCTCCTACGGGGGATTAATAAAAGGTATATCTTATCTTATCTTATCTGATTAACGTGAAATTTTCACAGTTAATTAGTGTGGTAGTTAGTGGTCTACACATGATGCTTCTCCATGAAGCGACTGCAGCACACCCTGACACACGCAAAGTGCGACGGCCCGATCATTGCTGCTTGCAACTTTAGTTTCATATATGGAATTCAGTTCAGTTGACACTGAATATAGCTAGAGTAAGAGCATCATATCCTCGTCCGATGTATTGTGTGAATTAATTGAAAGAAAACTACGGTATATACTAACATTGTTTATTAGATTTATTTATTAAAGATTTTGAACTTTCAGTTGGACCACCAAGTAAAGTGGTTTAGATATTCTGGAAAAACTGTTTTCAACCAGTTTTATCATCTGACGGCTTGTGTTTCATGACCTGTTGGACCATTCTTTAGCAATGTTACCAGACCTAAGCAATTACTGTTTTAAGTACAATGTTTATGGGAGAGAGAACTGGGGACAGACAAGCAACAAAGGTCCTTGGCCGGACATCTACAGGCGGTGTTGTGTATTATGTTATGTTGTGTATTAAGTTTTGATAAATTAAAAATAAATATATAAAGTTTGTTGTCTTTATATTAATATTATATTATATTAATTTATATTATATTAATGCATTAGATGGAAAATTGCTCTGCCAAAAGCATGGTGTCTCTGAGTACTTTGTGATACTTGCTTGGCTGCACAATTTATCAAATATTAATTGCGATATTCGATTTTGGCTTCCCACAATTAAATGAACATGATTGTCTACGATATTGACATTTAAAATGCATACTCGGCTCATAGGAAACTCTGCTTCATATCAAATCAACCACTTCCTAAACTAACAGCCAGCCACCAGAGATGATCCAGATATTGTGCAGCTTCAGCCAGGATACTTTTATTCCTGAACAAAATGCTGTATTAAGTTATTGTGAAAAACCAAACATTTCCGGCTGCTGCTGCAGCTTCACTTTAAAAGCATTTAACTGGCTTAACACGACTTGACTTTTATTTTGAAGTAAGCTTGTCACTGTCCACTATGGTTCAACAGAAAAGTGTCAACAAAACAAGATGGTCATTTTTGGAACTTTTTGCCAGTGGATAAGTTGTAAGTGTGTCAGAGAGTGATGGGACAAGAAGGAGCAGTCACAGTGAGCTGTTAGAGGAAAGAGCTGCAGGTGACAAGCTGCACACCTCTCAACCAGGTAACCAAAGTTATTTCAGTGTCCCTGTTCACAGCATAAAATCAGATCATGGTTGCTCACAGAATGATGGAAAAAGGCCAATTATTGCCTGACTACTATCAAAACGACCAGTTTGTTTTGCTGCCTCCAGTATTCTGGGGCTTCTAATAATGTCAAAGGTTGTTTATTTCTGACAGTGTGCCATTTTTTTTCCTAGGGGGTTGATATCGGCCAATTAATCAGCAATCAGCAATCAGTCGACCTCCACTGGTAGCCTCATACAGACCTTGATAATCAGTATCACGAGTGATATATCAGCTCAACAATGACCAGAGGGTTAGTTAGAGCAGTGGTTCCCAACCTGGGGGTTGTCAACGCTTCACAGGGGGTTACAAGGCACTTGCAAACACAGTAGCCTTATATCTCAGCATTCTGTCTGATTCTGTGAAGCAAACTAAATGAAATTGTTTGCTTAGATAGAATGTATGTTTGCTAAAAAAATAAAAAATAAACTATAAAAACAAAGTTCGTATAACCATCAGAAAACTCACCTCTAATGTAATATTCACAGGAAATAATCTGCTCAAAATTCATCCAAACCACTATGTACACTTGAACAGTTTATCTGTTGTTCTCATATTGGACTTATATTATGGACTATTACATCATAAAGTGTTCCTCTTATTTTATTCTGTGGCCCAAAACACTCACTGTATGCATACTAAAGTCAAAATACTTTAAAATGTTTTCAGCTTTTATGCCGTTAAACTGTCAAGTTTATACCACATTACTGAGCTGATTAATCAGTCAGTGACTAGCCCTTGTCACTAACACATTAAGACATACAAACAGGAGGCAGACTTTGAGCCAGAAAGTCAAATTGACATCACCGGGCAAGATGCCAAGTTAATTAAGTTGACAGGAGTTTAGAAGACTTTATCAAGTAGAAATTCAAAGAAAACACATCCAGAGCCAACAGGCTCATTTGTTCTCTTTTCCCCAGATACAGCACTCAAGTATTACGACTCCAATAGCTCAGTGTGTTGTTACAATCAGATCTCTGAAGCCACTCACCAAGCACACTAAAACATGGGACCCGTTATGAGAACCAACTGGCTGCTTTATTTCAAATCAATTCTCATCATCGTTCCTGGCTACATTCAGCTGAAATCATCCCAGAGTTTATAGCAAGGCCCCAGCATTTAAAAACATGGAACAAAAGCTCTGTAGAGCCCAGCTGGCTAATATAGGACCATACACATCTGTGGTCAACCTTTCAGCAGCAGGGTTAAATAAAGTTTCTAATGAGAGCAGCTGTTTGAGTCTGGGGCAGAACCAATCTTTAAAACCCAGCTGGCTCCTGCAGGACTCTGCCTCGCTGCACGACATTTTCAGGGCTATGAAGATACTGGATAAACGATCTCTGGTAAAAGACTGAGCGGATGTGTACAGAAATACAGACAGCAGACTGAGTTAGCTTTGTATGCTGTCTATACAGTGCAAGCAGTCATCCTCAGCAGTACATACCGTGTGCGTAAGGCGGTGCCCATCAGCTCATCTTGGGCCAACGCTGAGTGGGATGGAAGCTGACAGGCTCATTAACACAGCGGATACACAGCCTACGGCCATATGGGCAAACTGGGAGGACTGGGAATATCCCGCCAATCCACCAGCCACTTAAAACACACTAATTGGATACTGGTGTTGTCCGTATCCATTGGCCTCCCTGTCTGTATGTTTAATAGTGAAACTGAGATGGCCAGTCTGTGTACAGGAAGCAGAAACCATTTTTTTTGCTGTTTTTTTGTGGTGGCTGCTATTTTGTTATTGTGTGTTTACTGTATGAGTCACTATACAAGCTCCTAAACTAATTAAATTCCTCTGTGCATCGGTAATAGGGAGCTAAGAGATATAATTGTTGTCATTTTCATGCCATCCTTTTAATTACTTTCTGGTTCCATTTCATTCCATTTGAATTGACAGCCTGATCAACTTTTAATTGCCAGTTTTTGCAAACAGCTTATCAGCCTGCTCCAAGCCTGCATGCAGAGTACTAAATGACCTGGCCAAACACACCCCCACACACACCCACACCCACACACACACCCAGAGAGTAAATCCCAGAGCCAAACCTATGGATCCACGTGCACGCTGAGTGCACACATGCACACCAACCCTCCGCACCAGATGCATTGAGGAGTTTGACAGAGTGAGGTGCGGATGCAGCAAACAGTAGGCCCATTCATTTCCCTACAGAACAGCAGCAGCAGGAAGAAGAGGGGGAGAGGGGTACAAAGAAGGGAGAGGGAGAGCTGGGAGTAGGATAGAGATAGCAAAGAGTGAGGTAATCCATCACTTCATCCATAAGCACCTGCTGAAGAAGCACAGAGAGCCTCGTGAGCCCCCAAAACCGCCAACACACAGTACAGCCCCTCCTGCATCTCAGTCCCATCAACAGCATCACAGAAGTAATTACAGTTCATATTAAACAAAACTGTGACTACTTTCCCTACCAAAATGTGATTTTAATCATTTATTTCCAATACATTTCAGGCCTGTACATGTGGTGGACACAAAAATCTCCAATTACACTCATAATGAGTGAGATATATTTGTGGTGTAGGGTCTAAAATGACCTCCTTCCAAGCACCAAATGAGGAATATGATGAAATGATCATACTGTGTATACGTTAGATATTGCGATATGTTTTACGATCAGTGTGGGAATTTTCATTTTTGCATCTCAATTTACATTTTTACTGAAAAAGCTCTATGTTGTTTACTACAAAAAGCAGTGAGATTCTGTTGACTTTGTTCAAAGCAGCTCTCTAACTCTACAACAACAAATAGTCTACTGACTCACTTGCTAACATTAGCTTGCTGTGTTTTGTGTGAATCGGCTGAGACTGACATGACCCTCACTGTCCATCGTACCTATCGTGACTTCAGTAAATCAAATTAAAGCAACTTACTACTATTTTGTGCTGTCTAAACAATGACTGTCTACATTTTTGGCTGGTAAATCTTCTCAGTTTATCATTTATGGAGAGAAATGAAGCAAAAATCCACAGTCCATAATCTATGATTTCAGACATCAAAATTACACTAAAATAATACAGACACACACATACAATAGCATATAATCTAAACAACAACCAAAAGACATTCTGTACTTCAGCCAACTAGCATGATTAACACCTTAATTAGCAAAAGTTAATTAAATTTGCTGCCAACACTTTCACTTCCTACATCCTCATAGGCCATTGTTAATAATGCAGTATATAGTTAAAATCATGCACTCACAGAAGTTTTAATATAAAAGTAATGAGTTGTTTAGACCTAATTACTGCTTGCCATTTTATCTAGGCTATTCTGATAAATTCACCATAAAAATATCTTAAAGACAGTTTTTCGCTTTTTCAAAATACTCATAACAGTCTTTTGAAAGAAACAGTCTTGTGTGGACATAGTTCATGGTTCTCTGTACCTCATCTGAGTAAACAAGTAAATCAGGAGCTCAGAGAGTCACGGTTCATTCCCATTATTACAGACAGGGGGCAAATGTTAGGGACATCTTATATTAGAGTGCAATCCAATACAACCTCACCACATATAAGAGGTAAAAAATTGTTAGATTTTAATCAACAACTATCAGACATCCTACAGGCTACCACAAGGCCATTAGTGAGTCACTTCAATTTTTGAGGAAAGATATATTTGAATCTGAATATAAACATTTCTGATTATGAAAATAATGAGAGTGAATTAAGATCAGGCACCAACATTTACAAATGAAGTAAAACACAATCTGTCTCATTTATTTTGAGACTGACAGAAACATCTCTTTCAATGGCTAACAGACATTAGGTAGATTTTTCAGGTGATGTATTGTTGTGCCATTTGAGAGTTCTACCACTCCATCAGGCAGGATTGTAAAAGCCTTGAACCATTGAATCCCTCAAAGAAGCCTCTAAGACACGAGGCTTCTGCTTAGCAAGTCTAAGCAAACACACAGAGCCACAGTTGTGTGCTGTGGGGGAACCACATCAAAACTGGATTAGGAAATGCAATCAAGGTGGATTAATTATGGATGGAGGGCTGTTCAGTTCTGCCTCATCTTTGCAGGCCTGTGCATAGACACTGGCTGCCTCCTGAGCAGGGAAGGAGAGGGCAAGCTGTCAACAATCAGGAGAATCAAAGGATGCTGAGTGAGGGTAGAGATGGTGGAACATACTGGAATGACAACTGCTCACCTGTTACCATCACCTGTGACTGAACGTATTAGACAGCAGACCTTAGTTTGACACCTTCGACTTAGGGGTGGGCAAAAAATAATATCTCAATATTTTTGGGGATTTTGGCGATAACGATAATCAGCCGATATCCTTTAAAATGTGATTAGAATTGTCTGAGCTGGACTTGTGTCCACCAAACGCGTTTACAGCGCTGAGAGAGCTCAAAAACTCATTTTCTGAGCGCCCAGCGGTGTTAAAAGTTGAACAGATTTCAACTTGAAGCACTCTGAGCGCTGCGCTAAAAAAACCGTCTCCGCTGACATCTTTTTACCGCTGAAGGCGCTTAGCGCTCTGAACGCTGAAGCCCATAGGACCCACGTCTCGGCACTAAATCATCTGAAGTACCGGTAGCTTCAGGGACTGGAGGTGTTTGCATTTTCTCTCTACCATCGCAACGCGCTGCTAAACTGTTGCAAGGAGGATGCTAGCTAGAGGTCACGTGATCACGTCTTGTGATCACGTAGGCCCACTAGTTGTGTGACTGAATCCTGCCATGCTGTAGAGAGCGTTGCTGCACCGTGTATTAATGGATGTGAGGAGTTTCCGCGGCCGTTTCATTGTTTTTGTCGAAGTAATTTAAATACTCGATAATGGAAATTTGCACATCGTCAAAACAACAATGACGATATTATCGCAAACGATATATATCGCCCACCTCTACTTCGACTGCAACTTTACCACCTGTTTGGACTCATCAACCTCCTAATTTGAGTGGTGGTGATGGTAGATAAATGATAAATTTGATTAGCACTTAGCAGCTACCAGGTAGAGAGCACTATGGTGGATAATGTAAAAATAAAGAGCAGACTATTTTTCCGATCAACCATTCCATTGGTTGAAGAGTAGGTTGATCATTATGCTGAATTTCCCGTATGAGTCATTATAGCACAGGGGATGTCACCTCCCTGAATGTTTTAAGTGTCCTTAATTAAGGACCCCCTTTATTTGTTTATGCTGGCTTTTAGTTGAGACTGAAGACTTTTGAGTGTTATAAAGAGTTCGGTCTAGACCTGCTCTATTTGAAAAGTGTCCTGAGATAACTTCTGTTATGAATTGGCGCTATACAAATAAAAAATTTAAATTGAATTGAATTGAGTGAACAACAACTGACTCCATGTACAATGACTGTATTTGACACCATAATTGTCTGGTTGAAGGATTGAACAACACACAGCAGCAGAAAGATATACAGGACAAATTGGGAGGGAAGAGTCATTCATTACTTATTCCTTTCAACCCCCCCCCAACAAACGCCCACTTTGGCTCTCCTGTAGCAGCGGTCCCCTACAGAGTGTTTCCCTGCGGTGATGTGTCATTTCTCTGAATGTGTGCGCAGCTTGAGTGAGTTCCTATCAATTAGTAGTTCATAGGAAGTGCAGTTGTGTGTGCTGTCAAGGCTTCCGTCTATATTTAAGTTCCAGTGTCCATCCTGCTGTCAGTATTATGCAGTGTAGTAGTTGTAGTGTACGGTTCTATGCGTTTGGTCAATCAGTACTACTAGAGAGTGGTACTTGCTCTCACTCACAACACTCTGAGTAACATATTTATTCGGATAAATTAGGAAGGCTTTTACCACAGTGCCAAGTGCAAGACGCCTAGACCCTGATTCATTAGTTAAAAAGCACCCTAATAAATTCCCCACTTTTAATGTTTCACAGAGCTATTAAAGGCGTACTGAAGCTCGCACAGCCCTGTTTCCCATTACAGCTTTCAATAAATGACAATCGGCACTCAGTGTAAACGGGAAGAGGAGGGGGGGAGCATCAGACTTTTCAGCCTGCCTTTCAAAGCCTTCCTAATAGCACGTAAAGACTTATTAGGCATTGTGCGCCGGTGCTTTAGAGGAGTGAGGCACTTTGTTCCAGAGTTGCCCAGGCTTAAGTTAATGAATAGAGCCGCTGCTTGACTGAGGCTAATTCACATCGCTCAGCAGAAGAGGTTCCATATCAATCTATATCAGTTACACAGGGACTTTCAAAGATGAAGGGAAAACTGCTAGTGAGCTAGGGAGAAACTGAGAGAAGAAAAAAAAAAGAGATAAGCCTTTTAGAAAGTAAAAGAAGACAAAGATGGAGCTGCAGAGAATTTATTTCAGCTCCTATTCGGATTGTTTAGGTTCAAATCTTTGCAGCAGTAGCTAGGGCAGGATTTCAGTAATGACTGAATGTCTGATAGACAGCACACGAAAAAACAGTTCACTGATAACTCCGTACATCAGAATCCAAAACATCTTCCTGTGATATTGATAGTTTTCTACCTAGGAAATGAGCTCCCTGGAGGTAGTTGCATCTCTTTAATCCATCCTGAATACTCCCAATTAATCGAAAACCAATCAATACCAATTGGTCCTGACAACTGATTTATCTGTATATTTATGTCAAAGATTCCTTAAAATTCTTCAAGTGTCCTGTGATCCTGAATTGCCAAAAGTGCTCATTCGCATTCTTACAGATAGTAATCATAATGCTGTACTAAAGGTTGAGACCTAATACAGTAGATATAAGCAAGACACGCCATTGTTGTAATAAAATATGGCACAGTTTTACAGATCAATTCTGCTCTGCCTGGAGTTTCTTTGATCTGTAACTTTGATGATGAATATCTAGGAATTTTGGTTGTCTTGACAAACTAACCATGCGAGGCAGCTAGACTCACAAAATCATAAAATCGTGCAGGAATCCATCTTGACAGCTTCAAGCTATGTGCTTGTGTACGAACCACAGTGGTTCGGACCAATCAGCGTCCTTTGAGGAACTAATGACAGCTATGCGCTATAAGCTACGGGTGTAGTTTAACACTAGGTGTGCATGATAACGTCTGTGAGAAGCGACTGTTTATTTGAAAACAACAATGGTAGCTGCTAAAGAGTTTAGCATCATGATGCTAGCATCAGCTCTATCAGAACTGGAGAGAATTTCTTCACTGAAAGAAGAGCAAAGAAAAGCACTGAAGGCTTTTCCTGATGGAAAAGATCTTTTGAGGATGCCAGGTTATTGACTGATCAAAACTGGTCTGCCCGATGGTGACATTATTATTCACATGTGTTTAAACTATTTCAGACTTTGAGGAAACAGCTGTAATGTTATATTAAGATAACAAAGCTGGAATGTTCTCTGCTTGAACGCAACCTACTTAAAGTACAAGAATGTTTTCAGCAAGCAGAAAACATGGCTGTGATTCACATTTATTGGTGTCTCCCATTGTGGCTGATGTGTACATACATGGAGGAGGAGGGAGGAGCCTTAAACATGTTCCAGCTAACAGCTTCTAACCATTGATTCAGGTATTTGCACCTACATCTAGATCAAGGCAGAAGCTTTTAAGTTCACACAGGTGGTGGAAGAAGAAAATAGCTCTGCTTTATTAGACTGTGCAGAATATAACAATGCATGTAGAAAGTCTGGAACTAAAGGACTAAAGGAAACCCAACCACACTTGTCTGTACTGGATGTTTAACTCCAACTGGCCCACTAGAACACACGCCTGGGGTTAAAAGATCCCTTACTTCATACACTAGATCCAAAATGTGCCGATCAACACTGAGCCCAAAGACAAATACTGCAAAGCTTTTAAAGTATTGCATTATGCAGCGTCAGGAGAAAGTTAAAGAAACATTGAATGCCTGTGAGTTTCATGTCCCGAAACACGCTAAAACAGTCACCAACAAGAATGTACGTCAAAGCAACAGAAATGAACAAACACTGCCCGATCAAAACGCTGTACCTCCATCCAAACAATATCCAGATTAATGTGAAACCAGTTTGAACATATTATTTTTATTTCTGCTCTGGCACTGTTTTATAGTCATGGTGTTCAGTTACACTGAAACACAAACAATCCACAGAGAGAATGGGGTGAGAGTAGAGGTAACAATGGCGGTTAAACCTATTAAGACCAAGTACAGTAACTGGCCATGTGTGTCAACAGGGGCTGCATATTTAACTTAGCTCATTAGCAGGTGTTGGTGGCAGTGAGAATGCAGTACTATATTGGTGGCCAACTACCATAAACCATTTTTTTTGTTGTTTTAGCATTTTAGTTTTTTGACAACAATGTGAAAACTCTTCAGTTACACTTTTTCTCCAAACTTTCAACAAACAAATGGCATATTTATGAGGTGGAACATCCCTTATGCTACCCTAGGCTAAACAACCATTAAAAGATAAGATCCATAATAATATTTCACAAATAATAATTCACTGCAAATATGTAGCATGTTTGATGGGGACAGAACTTGTTCTGAATGCAGATGCAGACATTCTGACAGCAGGGTGTCAATGAGGACCTGCCAGGTGTGTATGTGGACTATTAGACTTGAGCCTGCCTGGGACTGGCATAAAGCCGATGCATGTGTAAATTAAAGCTGCAAGCAGCATTGGGCAGGACCTCGCACTCCACGCAACTCGGGGCGTGCTGCAGCCACGTCACGTGCCGTCATAACACATGCGGACCACAACATGAAAATTTTCGCCACGCAGCGCTTCCTGTTGCCAGTAGGTGGCGCTATCATTATGTCTGAATATTGCCATGTAGACGTGTTCAAGGCGGGACTGTTATCAAACACATGAAGTTTCATTGAGATTGGACCACGTACGCTGAAGTTATGAGGACGTGTTCAGGGCGAGACTGTTACAGAATATATGAAGTTTATTGGAGATTGGACATTGCACATTGAAGTTATGAGGACTGTTTTATGGCGAATCGGCTGAATTCAAAAGTCGTCACTGGCACGCGGTTCGACGCACAGTCACAAATAGCTCAACTTTTCATTATTATGATTGTACTGACCAATTTTTAAATAAAAATGGCCGACTTCCCGTGGGCTTGGGGGTATGGCTCCAAGAGGCTTTTCTGTAGGTCTTGGCACGTTACACGTGCCTACCTAGTTTCATACATATAGGTGAAATGTGGCGCTGGGGCTGCTTTTTTTAAATACTGTAGGGTGCGCTACAAACATGACAAACATGATTTTTGGTATGTGAGCTACAGGCAACAGTCTACACGTGTCCTGTAAATTTCATGTTCATAAGTATTACGGTCTCCAAACAGTGATTTACCATGCCACCAGAGCGCCACCTAGTGGCAGATTGTTGACAAATTTTTAGCAAGCCTCAGGGAGCCATGGGCAATCATCGTGCCAAGTTTTGTTTTAATCACACGTGCGAGAAATTCACCGAAAATGACCACAGAATTCAAAATGGCCAACTTCGATGCCACGCCACGTACACGCCCTTCAATGTACATGAACAAATAGCACAATATTTAATCAAGAAGGTTTTTTAACTGTACCGACCAATTTTGAACCAGATCCGATAAGTCACTTTTAACGAGTTTGTTCAAATACAACGCGAAAATGTGAAAATGAAAATCAAAACGGCCGACTTCCTGTGGGGTTTGGGGCATGGATCCCAGAGGCTTTTCTGTAGGTCTCAGCACGTTACAAGTGCCTACCGAGTTTCATACATATTGGTGAAACGTGGCACCGGGGCTGCTTTGTTGAAATACGGTAGGGGGCGCTACAAACACGACAAACACAATTTTTGGTATGTGAGCTACAGGCACAAGTCTACACGTGCCCTGTGACTTTCATATTCATAACTATTACGATCTCTGCACAGTGATTTACCCTGCCACCAGAGCGCCACCCAGTGGCGTGGTTTTTTTCTCCTTTTTAAGTGAGCCTCAGGGAGCCATGGGCAATCATCGTACCAAGTTTCGTTTTAATCACACGTGCCGATGTGGAGATATAAAGTTCTTCAATTTAAAGAGCGCACCTTGTGGCGATGGCCTGAAATTGTGCACAGTGCCCAATGAAGACATGGGGAACTATGGACCCAAGGTTGGTGTCAATCAGACATACCAATGTGGAAAAACGGTCCACTTTCTTTTTTGACGAAAAATGTATTTTTTTTAAATATCCGAATACTATTAAATAACTTTTTTTGCCAGGGTGGTCCCCAGATGCTACGTGAAAGGTTTCGTGCGAGTCGGACAAAAGCGCATGGATGGAACACGAAAACGTAGTTTATGGACTTTTCGCGCTCTAGCGGAAAACAATTGCAGCTCTATTCACCGGACGCGTGGATATAAGGTTTTTGAATGTGCGACGAACGATGTGGGAGTTATTAGCCTAATGGACTTTGCTTAAAAGTAGCGCCGCCTAGTGGCCTTTGTAGTGGCCGACCTGAAAGTAATGCAAAGAATATCCAATTTTTCACCAGGCCCGACAACTTTGCCCCAAAAAATTGACTTTTCGTATATGTTCAGGGGGTCAAAAATACAGTGAAAGGGGCTAAAAATAATAAACAGCAAAAACATTAGGGACCGAGCCATGATTGGTCTAACCCTGACATGTGACAACAGGTCATTCACTTTAAGGCAGGGGTATTCAACTAGATTTGTCCAAGAGCCAGAGTTTTTCTACGCAGACTCTGTGGGGGACGGACCTTCGGACCTAATTAGCCTATTATTAGCCTAATATTTTTACACACACAAAATTAATGTTATATTTTTAGCTGGCTGGAGTTAAGGATGCGTTTTCAAATGGAATTGCTTTGCATGCAATGCATGGAATAAAAAAAGATGATATCTCTGGGTCTGCATTTCCATTTTCCATTATTAGGGACCGAGCCAGCAACCTGCTGGAGGTCCCTATTGTTTCTGCTATGATTATTATTTTTCAGAACTTTGACTGCATTTTTGACGCCCTGAACATATACAATATTTCAATTTTATTTGCCAAGTGGTCAGACCTGGTGTAACTTAGATATTCTATGCGTCGTTTTCGGGTCGGCCACTAGGTGGCACTACTATTAAGAAAAGTGTGTGACTTTTTCGTTTCTTAATGACTCTCGCCTCGTTTGTGGCACATTCAAAAACCTTATATCCAGGCGTTCGGTGAATGGAGCTACATCTCCCTATATAGGCCACGCCCATTTCCCCCTATAATTCTTTTCCGCTAGAGCGCGAAATATCGATTAACTACGTTTTTGTTTTCCTCCTATGCGCTTTTTGTCCGATTCGCACAAAACTTTTAACGTAGCATCTGGGGACCGTCCTGGCAAAAAAAGTAATTTGAAGAATTTTGATTTTTCAAAAAATAAGCATGTTATAAAATTAGCACTTCCTGTGGATTTTGCGTCAAAAAAAAAAAAGTGGCGCTGTTTATAATGAAGAAGTTTATATCTCCACATCGGCATTTTTTTTGTGCTTCTATGGTTTAGTTAAATTTAAAAAGGTTAAAATTTGAAAATAAACTCACAAATTACTTGAATACATTCTTCCTTTTGAAGACCTAGTCTAAAATTTCTGGATTTGATAAATTTTGAGAGAATATTCAGGGGATAATGGTAAAAATGTCAATGTGGTGTAACCATAAAAACTAGTACCAAATACTTAAACTTGTTCAAAGAAGGTGAAATTCTCAATAAAACACATTATCAACTAGTTTGGCATATTCCTACATTTGTGTTGTTTAACAATGAATAAAATAAATGGAACATCATTGTTCTGAATATTATAACTAATTTGGGGAGTTGTGTCTGTTAAGTCAACTTCCTAAATTGTCAAGGCAGTGTAACCAACATTCAAGGAGCCATTTTGTTCATTTGTGTAAGAACACCATGTGGCAGGAAATTATATCACAAAGAAGGACCCCTGATTAACCTAACTGCTGCATGCCAAGGTTAGTAGCTCTCTTTGAAATCTTGATAATTTGACATGTTTAGGGTATGGTCAGGTGTGCTTAGAGTTACATGTCAAATGGTATGACCTTAGGAAACCATTTATAATTCATAATAACTGTAAAAATAAGTATTTATTTGAAAAAATGTGTTTGAAATCTTCACATCAAGGCCATGTGCTTACATAGGTGTCCATCATAATGCCTGTTTAATTTGAATTTGAATTTAAAAGTCAAATGGTGTAACCGGTTATACCATTTGACTTTTATTACATTCCTTTTGGTTAGAGGCTGATTTAGTCAAATATCCAAAAAAAATTTATGCTGATTTAAGATGTAATGTTAACTAACTTACTATGTGGAACTATTTTTAAGTGTTAAGTGTTGTTCTTAGAAAAAAGTTCACAACTCTAATCTCACAAATCCACAACTTTATTATCAAAGCTATGGAAGGTTACGATAAAATCATTATTTTGCATGGCTTTAATATTTTTGAAATGTTTAGCTTGAATACATATTAAATATATAATTAATACATCTTTGTATTCCATTCACTTTCAACTTTAAGCTATATATAATATATGTGATTTCATAATGAAGCAGCAGTGGGTGAACAGTGACAATGTTGAAAATGAACGGCAGCTTTAAAAAGACTTGAAACTCCAATAATATGATAAACGTTAATCAAAGATTAAAATTTAGATCTGTAAGATTACATTTCTTAACTTTCTATTGTTTCATAAATATTGTAATATAATAGAGCCTCTTTCCCCCCAATAGATGCCATTATCAAGCAAAGAAAAAGTGACTCGTCAGAGCACGAGTCAATGCAGATCCTGCAGCAAGGGCCATTTACCTTGCCAAAAGGCACGAAAGGTGGTTGTACACACACACACACACACACACACACACACACACACACACACACAGACAGACTTTTCCAGTGAGTTACTGTCTACTGAAAGTCAGAGTAATGTAGTGATTTAGACTAATTGCTTTTATTTTCTATTTTACTATTTAGTTATCAAAGGAGAAAAAGAGAGGGAAAGACTAAAGGTACTCCAATAGCTAAGCTTTCCAAATCAAAGCAGGGGAAGTTGAGGCAAAAGTGGAGAAAGTATCAGCGACCACAGAGAACAGAAAAGGGTGCTTGCTGATATTCTCAACTTAACCCCACCATCTATGGACACATCAGATGAGCAAATTCAGCATCTTGAAAATCCTGAGCCCATGCATACTCATCTGGACGGTTGTAGAGGGCGACAGTTTGCAAAGGAAGGATCTGTCGAGTTGCGTCTTTTGAATCCACAGGTTTAGCCGCGGGTTGCTGCAGAGCATCTGCATGGTGTTATTGCAGTATTTTAGTACTGCCTGGCACAGCTTACACACTACCTTACTTTTGTCTATTTCCTGTGTTCCGGGTTTACACTGAAATCCAAATTGAGTCTAAATGTCTGCTTTTAAAGTTGAAGGCGCTGGTTTAACACTGCTGCTACCTGCTTCGGTTGCCATGTTGTTGTTGTGTGGTCGAGTGCGGCCTCCGTCTCTACAACGCAAATTACACAAAGGTGTTTCTCACTGCGCCTCCACTGGCCAGGGGCTTGAATCGCTCTAAACTTTGCAAAGTTAAAAGGGAACTCCAGGCAGCAAAACAAAAGACAAAACAGATACAGAGGAAACTGGATTGGCAAAAGAAAAAAAAGAAAATGGTCAGTGAAAAGAGCAAAATGAAAAACAAAAAGAAAGCCTCACAAAAGACAAGAGAGGAAGTAGCCAGCTTTCTCTGTAGGGATGAGAATATGTGTTTCTTAAATTAATTCATAAAAGAACATGAGTTCACATAATTTTTCTATGTTTGTTTTTGTAAATGATTTCATAAAAAAGCAGAAGTTCACATGTTGTTGCCATGTTTGTTTCCTAAACTGATTCTTAAATTAATTAACAATAGAAAACACCCAATTCTTGTTGTTGATGTTTTTTGCTTTTTTTAAAAAAGCACAAGTTCAATTGACCTTGTTGACTGTCATGCTTGATTAGTAGTGCCAATTTCTTCTGTAAAAGCAACATGGTCAGGTGGTGTAACTGGTTTGTGTCAATTGGTGTAACCAGTATTTTTCATAAAAATATTATAATTTACAGGAAAATTCATGGGGAATAAGATGTAATCCTCTATTGCAATGTAATACCATATTTATAACATATATTTATAACAGTTTATACATAATTTGTCAAATGTTATTTAGAAAATGCCAAGGGTTTTCAGCATTTGTCCTGGTCTATAATACGCATTAAAATTTTGTTTTAAAATAATCCTAATAAAATCTATTTTCAAGTAATATATTAAAATTAAGTAAATGTTTTTACAATTACACTTGCATACACTCTGGGTGGAAATAGATATTTAATGTTTCTCCTTTTGTTGTGGTTACACCACTTGACATTTTCAGGGGCAATCCGTCTTTCCTTTTGTAAAAAATGGTTCAAAAGCTATTTAAAATTACATGAAACCAACAGAAATACAAAATATACATTTTTACAAACCTGATGCAAGCTTTTAAAACTATTTATTAAAACATTTTTGAATTGCTCATAATGCAAACTCTTATTTGTCACTGGACATCGTCACAACCAAGTTTCGAACTTGGTACGATGGTTGCCCATGGCTCCCTGAGGCTCGCTAAAAAAGATGTCAACAATCCGCCACTAGGTTGCGCTCTGGTGGCAGTTTAAATAACAAAGTGCTGCTGTGTGTAGACCATAATAGTTATGAATATGAAATTCACAGGGCACGTGTAGACTGGTGCCTGTAGCTCACATACCAAAGAACATGTTTGTCGTGTATGTAGCGCCGCCTACAATATTTAAACAAAGGGCCACGTTTCACCGATATGTATGAAACTTGATAGGCACGTGTAACGCACCAAGACGTACAGAAAAGCCTCTTGGAGTTATACCCCAAACCCCACAGGAAATCGGCCATTTTGAACGAACTCCTCCTAGGGAATTTATCGGATCTGCTTCAAAATTGGTGAGTACAGTTAAAAAACATTGCTGATTAAAATTTGTGCTATTTGTGACTGTACGTCGAAGGGCGTGTCCGTGGCGTGCCGTCAAAGTTGGCCATTTTAAATTCCGTGGTCTTGTATTTGAACGAACAAACTCCTAGGGAATTCATCAGATTGATTTAAAAAGTTATGCTATATGTGCATGTACATTAAAGGGCGCGTCCGTGGCGTGGCATCGAAGTTGGCCATTTTGAATTTTTTGGTGATTTTCGTGTTTTATTTGAACAAACTCCTCCTAGGGAATATATCGGATCAATTTCAAAATTGGTCAGTACAATCGAAACAAACTGTAGATGAAAAGTTGTGCTATTTCTGACTGTACGTCGAACCGCGTGCACGTGACGACGTGTCAAATTCCGCCGATTCGCCATAAAACAGATAGTACTCATAACTTCAGTGAACAATGTCCAATCTCCACTCAACTTCACATATTCTGTAACAGTCCCACCCTGAACACGTCCTCATAACTTCAGTGTACATGGTTCCAATGAAACTTCACGTGTGATAAGAGTCCCGCACTGAACACAACTACATGACAATATTCAGATATAGTGATAGCGCCACCTACTGGCAACAGGAAGTAAGCGCTGCATGGCAACTTTGATCTGATTTGCGTGAAGTTTTAAATGCCTAAGTCTTTTGCACAGTGTCTGAAACGCGTGACGACGTAGAGCAGTCTCCCTTGTCTTCCAACGATGCGGCGTGGCGCGGCTGTGGCGGGCGACCACCATGCAGGCCCCGATGTAGGTTGATGGCGAGGTCCCGCCCAATTATAATCACAATTACACCAATAATGTTTCTTTTTTGTCTGGTTTCTTCCCTAATGCATCACTATGCCCCTTCGGCTCCATATAATGCCTTGGTCACACTACATGACTTTCAAAGTCATCAGATACTGTTCACACGATACAATTTTGCATCTTGTAACAAGATTCTTGACGTTGTTGTGGTCAGCACCAGGGGGCCACACAAGGAGTAATCCCAGAGTCTGTCTGGTCTCCAAACTATGTTTCATTCTGAGTCATTAATAACACCATTAATAACACACATCATGATTAATCATCAATATAATCCATAAAGATGAACTCAGCGTGTTCAGCCTCCATTGTAGCTGCGCTCTTTTAGTGGGAGAAGATCGTGGGAATGAGAGGCAGAACGTTTAAAAAATTAAGATTCCTCACTAAAATAAATGCAGGTTAGTCGCTGAACTGAACACTGACTCATAACACTGTTAATTCACCATTTACTATGTGTGTGCAATGGCATTTGATAATATTTTTTGCCCGTTACCAAAGTAACTACCCAGTTGTTGCCTCCTGTCTTGTGCTGGATAGCTCTTTCCCCCCAAAGTTAGAGTCCTGGTCGGAGCCAGCAAATTCGGCCCGGTTGGTCCACCCAGCTCCGGTTCGGACTCATGTTTCATCCCTGCTCCTTAGCACTATTCCCGGTCCTTTGAGTACCCAGTCTGGGGCAAGTCAGCTAACAGGACTGATAGCTAACTAGCTAGTGGCAGCAGCTAGTACAGTTAGCATATGTAGCAGTACACCAGGAAGTGACTCCCTGTTTTATGAGATGTGTGTTATGTTGCAACAATCCTCCGATACTTTGGTCCTGGTGACAAGGTGCAGCTCCCGAAGGGAGTTTAACTTTGTTTTTGTTTTTCTGCGACTATCCGACTAATGAAGAGTGCGTTGACTATTCTCAGTGACTAACGGTGAGGTGACTATTAGGGGGGAGAATATGGACAAGCCACTTGTGGAAATGTCAAATGAACCAGTTTGTTTTAACCATTATTATTATGATCTCAGGCACTTTTACCACATTTGCTCATAATTGTGTGACAACAAACTAAGTATGGACCATACTTGGCATTGTGCACAAGCAGATGGAAGGACAGGTGAGATTTATCATTGTACATTGCATGTATCATGCAAGTTGGGCAGGTGTATGTTTGATATATCAATTTTCTTCCTACACACACATTTAGAACTTATTCAACGTATGCATTGATAAAATAGGCCCCTGGGTCCTTTGACTTTCATCTTTAAAGTCCAGGATGACTAAGCCTTCAAGAAAACATGTCCACGTACACACACAAAAGCAAACCTAACCCTTTTCCAAACAGGTTTTTTCCAAGCTTCTTAAGATGTGTCATCTCAACTTCACACAGAGGCTTTTACCTGCCAAAGTTGAAAGCACTGGCAGGTAGAAACAATCTAAACTAGAAGGAAGAAAGCCGAAGACATGAACACTGCTACTCATAAATACATAATGCTACAGTATGTGATTGTACAACACGCTAGTCTCTGTGGACACATCCCTGTGACTGATGGAAGGATTAATTGTCAAAGATGATGAGGATTGAAATTGACAGCATTAAAGAGACCTCAGCACTCACAGTGCAAACACACTGGGAGCACACGCACACACACACACACACACACACACACACCCTGAGCCAGTATCGTAAACTGTGAAAACAACAAGAGCAACAGCGTAGACGTGATTAAACCATCCGTTTATCAATTTGTCATGGCACAATACACACGCATGCACTTCCATCCACAAACAGTCAATTACACACATATATATATATACCCACACACACACACACACACACACACACACACACACACACACACACACACACACACACACACACACACACACACACACACACACACACACACACACACACACACACACACACACACACACAAACATGCACCAAAGCTGGAGCTGGTTTGTTATGATGTCCATTAGCATGAGTGACAGGAAGGTTAAGAGAGGTGAGCAGTTACACTAGTCTCCTGAAGTGTGACAAAATGCTTCTGAGGTTTACGGGCATCATACTTTAGGGCCTTCATCAACAAAAGGCCAGATTCAGAGAAGAAGGGCTGACCTTTCGCACTGTTGCATCTTCACTAGTGATGCAGTAATGATGGATTACAAAGCCACTTAGGCAGACAGGATGGGAGCAGAACCTTTCAAAGACAATAATGTTTGTGGCATATTTTTCGTCCTCCTGCCGTACCTCTTTCCCAAGGGCTTAAGCAGATTCAGCTCCTGCTTTTTCAGCCTGCTGCCCTCTAATATGGCCCTGTGATGGCTGGGTAAAGCCTGCCAGAGGCTAGGGGGAATGTATGTACCAGTATGAGTGTGGGTTTGTCAGTCAAGTTGTCAGTCAGACTGACGGGTCATTGTGTCGGCTGACAGCCGGCTGAGAGCTACAGCACTTCCATTAGGAAGGAACATCACTCACTGGCCATTACAGCCACAGTCCTCTCCTGTTCACTGAGATGGAGGATAACAGGAAGCATATATACACCCAGGGCATCGGCAAACTCTCCTGGCAGCTGAACATGCAGGCAAGTCCTAGTGTCCATACAGACGTACTTCAAAATGCTCCCTGGTATGCCCATCTGAGAAAATAATCCACTGCTAGGTAAGAGTCCCATTTTATTCAACCTAAAGCCTACCTGAAATCCACTTACTGAAACTATTATTATTATTACTAATAATTGTATTGCTATTATTATTATTATTATTATTATTATTATTATTATTATAGTTGTTATTGTTACTACTATTGCTGCGGTACATCTCCCACGCCCACCCCTCTCTACACCCTCTCTCTCTCTAACCCCAACCAGTCGAGGCAGGCGGCCACCCACCTAGAGCCGGGGTCTGTCCGAGGTTTCTGCCTCTTAAAAACAAGTTTTTCCTTGCCGCTGTCCCCAAGTTCTTGCTCTTGGTGGGAACTGTTGGGTGTCTGTAAATAATTTCATTATTCATAATTTCATTTTAGATAAGGCGTACAGTCTATACCTGCTCTATATAAAAAGTGTCCTGAGATACTTTAACTTCTGTTGTGATTTGGTGCTTTATAAATAAAACTGAACTGAACTTACATTTGGGTTTAGCTTTCAACATTTGTAAGAAATAAAAGTTTCAAATAAATTAAAAACTAAGTATCAGTTGAAATTTGTTGTTTGAGAGACCTATCTTCTCATCTTTTTCATCTTAGTTCTGTTAGTAAGTTAGTAAATTAAAATCACCTTAATATCAGTGTAGGAAAACCAATCATCGATCATTCCTCCTATCGTCGACATAAAATAAGATCACCAATCAACACCAGTCTAATATGTACTGTACAGTTCTCAGTGCTGGTGGGAAACCAAAGTTGATGTTTAAGGGGCTGAGAGATTCACCAATGGATGCTTAATAATATCACAGCGTGGAACTGTACAGAAAAACTAAAAGCAATCATCATCATCATCATCATCATCACTGACACGAGGCAGTGGCAACTCCCAGCCAAAGTTTGGTAGGGCCCATGTTGGTACTAGGTGAGCAGAAAATGGGCGCTATATGGGATTGTCTATGGGTTCCATAATGGCCCCATTTCAATTGCCCATATAGGCTTTATGCAGGATTACTCTGGGTGTTAGGTGGGTCCCAATTGAGCATTTACCAACCCAAATGGGCCCCACTTATATTGCACACTCTAACCCCTTGCTCTCATTTTCTAACTAAGACCCACATAGGTTCACCGATATGGGACTACTTAGATGACAAAAGTGGCCCTCACATAAGTTGCCCATTGTGGCCATACTTGGTATCCAAGTATACATTTACATAACATATACATGTTGGCTGGACTGCCATGGCTGGGCTGTGTGATTTGAATGGAGGCACATCATTTTCCAAAGGCTGTGCTGAGACCTTCCAGACAAAAGAAAACCTGAAAGACCAAAAATGACCTGAAACTTAACTGTGATGAAAGAGCTATCAGAGATGTAGCTATCTTGGAGTTAGGCTCAACATTGCGACAGGGAACGATGGAAACATCATTGTAGTACAGACAATTCAGTAAGGTTCTATTAATTAATAAATTATCTTTGATGAAATACTGATTTGCAGAAAGTATATGAACAAAATATTTGTCAAAGTTTAATTTTGGCCTTTGTGAAATTTAATTCCATTTCTTGCCAAGAGTGAGATGATAAGATCGATGCCACTCTCATATCTGTACACTTGGCTCAGCATAAAGACACGGCTAGCCTGGCTCTGTCCAAATATTAAAAATGATCCTACCAACACCTCTAAATTTGACTAATTAACATGTTTTGGTCGTTTGTTTAATCCAAACACAGACATGTACATAAAAACAACTTGTGTTTTTATAGCCAGTTAGCTGCTCAAGTATTTCTTGGCTGGGAACTATTCCTTGACTTCCTGGAGTCACCAGTGGTTGCTTGGCAACTTCACGGTGACTCAAGATTCCAACAGGTTTCTTTTTCTTTTGGCACTTCTTCTTTTCTCTTTCCTCTACCTTCAGATTGAGCGGGCACTTCTTGATGCTACAGAAATTATTGTTCATGAACATGCACTGTATGAGCGTTTCACATAAGCTCAAACTATGTTTGTATATGGTCACAGCTGTAATAATACACATTTTCTAAACACAGTTTGTCAGCAGAGTCAATACAAACATATTCATTGATTTGACCAACCCGTCCTGACTTCAGAAATGTCTGACTGTCAGTCTTCAAAACAACACCGTAATCCAATCCTAGCGTACAAACACACACAAGTACACAGTGGCTCCTACCTCATCTAGTTCAGAGATGTAGACGGGCTTCTCTTCAAAGCCGAGAGCCATGGGTTCGTTGGGTGGGATCTCCACCTCTTCGTACATCTTATTGTTCTCTCTGCGGATTCCCTCGGGTAGCAGCATCTGAATGTCACACACACAAAAATGAAGAAAACCCAGACCTCACAAATGACCTCAAAGACACGCCTAGATTTTAAAACATACTCTGAAACTTGGAAGGATATTCAAGGTCACAAAATAGACTATTACACTATAACAACTGAGCTATATTTCAATTCCCATGTTCTTTAGGCACCCTTGAAAACACAGAGTAGATCAAACACACTTTGTAGATCTAATCAGTGTTGGTTTTTAACATGTACATTTGTAGTCCTGCATGTAAAGGCCTATTGAATAGGACATAAGTGGACATACGGTGTTAAAATCTGTATAAATAATAAATGACGTTATCAAAATCCAATTTTTTTGGACAAACCTTTGGTGTATTGTATTCTGCATGTAGTGAGAGTTTAATGTGATTTACAGCATGGTTAGGTGTGCTTCTGTAGTACATTTTGTCATACTGTAGTTGGTGGTACTCTGGTTTGTGATATCAATTGTTTTGTGAACGTAGTATGTTTCGTAGTACTTTGGAAGAATTACTTTAGAGAATTTAAAGATCTCCTACAGACATGTATAAAGACATATATACAATAGTCTGCTTGGAACAATAATTTGTATATTTTCCACATTAAAATCCTTAAAATCCTTCTACCTCATTATCAATTCCAGAATCTCCGAATATGTAAAAGTTGTTCATTTCTAAAGTTTTCCTGCTGGACACAAGATGTTTCCTACTTCACTATAAAGTCCATTCTTAGTGGATGTGCACTGGTGGCTTCACACTGTATAAGTTGCATAATGGACCAGGACTGAATTCGATTCGAATTGCACTGTGATTAGTTTTAACCCTAACCCTAATAAGTACAGTAGTAAAAAATATCAGAAAGAAGGAGAATCCTACATTGGTGCTGAAGTGGTAAATAAGTCAGGGATCAGGCACATTACACAATGCAAGCAGAATGAAAAAGGGGACTCTTCACTCAGAACTCACCCTGGCTCCTCCAACAAATGCAGGTGACTTTGTGGCCTCTTCGTAGCTGTCGTAGACATTGGGATATCGAATGCGTTCGTACACTCTCTCTCTGCTGAGTACAGGCTCCCGTCGTGCAGTCAGCAGGGCCTGCTCCCTGTACGAGAAAACACAAGACATATGGAACGCGAAAAATCCAGAAAAGGAAGCGACTGTAAATAAAAGGTGCCTAATAGTACGTCAAGATGAGAAGAAAGAAGTCAAAGTCAAGGAAGAAAGGAATAAAGAGCAATGTCATCTCAACAAAAACATTACACACACAATGTCACATCTGCAGCCACTTGGTTCCATACATGAACCCTCACATCCATCCATATTTTTGCTTTAGAATGAAAAGTGCAGTTGATGATTCAAATGAAGAGGCACAGATGTGAGGCATTATGTTCCTTCCTAAAGTGGCTTACCTCTCTGCTAATCTTTTCCTTCACACTGGGCTGGATTTGGCCATGCTAAGTTTTTAATTAAACAGATCACTGCTCTTTTTTTTCATCCTCTGAAATTAAACTTTCAGAAAAATCCTCTACCAAAAAAAAGATGTGACAAGCTGTAGCGTCCCTGTGCCATTTTTTTCTATTTTGTAAAGCTCCAGCCAAGTTGTCATGAAAAATTCAAAAACTTGTCGGTTTTTGGTGCTGAAGGTGCGCAGAAGGTGACGGACAGACAAAGACAAATGAGGGGAAAGGGAAAAAGAGAAAGTTTGGGAGAAAGTTTCGGGAGATATGATGTACCGCTGGGCTCTCATCTCTTTGGGGTCGAAGGGCATGACAGCGTCTGAAGAGTCGCTGTCATCTGTTCCTTTGCCTCTCTTCCTCTCTCTCTTCTCCCCCCTGCGGTACATCTTCATCATTTGCTTCTCCTGCTCTGAATGGATGGTCACCTGGCAACCATAGGTGGGCTTGCTCACTTCGCCACCAACTTTTCGGCTCACATCTGGAGGAAATACAAACAAAAAGATATAGTAAATAAAAGCCAACATGCTAGGACGTCAAAGGTTTGCCTGAACTGGATTAAATGACAGCATAATAGTATAATGCAAAAAGATGACATATTTACGGAGCCCCTAAAGGGACATGAGGGAGAAAAAAAAAAAAGAAATTTCTAGTGCACACTGATCCCTATCTTGTGCACACTAGATCCCTATCTTGTGCGCACTAGATCCCTATCTAGTGAGCACTAGATCCCTATCTAGTGAGCACTAGATCCCTATCTTGTGAGCACTAGATCCCTATCTTGTGCGCACTAGATCCCTATCTAGTGAGCACTAGATCCCTATCTAGTGAGCACTAAATCCCTATCTTGTGCGCACTAAATACTATCTTGTGCGCACTAGATCCCTATCTAGTGAGCACTAGATCCCTATCTAGTGAGCACTAAATACCTATCTTGTGCGCACTAAATAATGTGCGCACTAGATCCCTATCTAGTGAGCACTAAATCCCTATCTTGTGCGCACTAAATACTATCTTGTGCGCACTAGATCCCTATCTAGTTCATCAAAAAATTTAACCAATGAAATTACTTATTTTGACACACATTTTAAGCCAATAAGTATATAAATAAATGTAAATTAATCTGTAACCTCTTTTGTTACAGTCCGCATTTAAATGCCCTGTCCTGCAGCCGGACACTCATTTGTCCTCCTTTTGAGAAAATAACAAAAATAGTCCGCCTTTTGACACATTACCTTGTTAGTTTAATACTTATTGGCTTAAAATGTGTGTCAAAATAAGTAATTTCATTGGTTACATTTTCGTGTTGTGACCTATCAACACATGGCTAATTTTAATATTCAAATGAGCCACACTCCATCCATATCTAGTGTGCACTAGATCCTATCTAGTGCCACTAGAAGCGTTTCATTTTTTTTTTTTTTTTCCATGTCCCTTTAGGGACTCCGTACATATTACTGCCTTTGAGAGACAAAATCCAAAACACAGATGAGCGTACATTAGAAACAGCAGTAGAAACATCATGCTAATCAATGCAAATCTTTATGAAGTAACAACCACTGAGAAAAGATTTTGTGGGAATTAAAGACAAATGCTATATTCAACAATGATCAAGAACTAAGGGATTTAAGAGTACATTTGTCACAACATTCAGTTCAGTACAAGACTTTCTTCACTTCACTATTCCCTGTGAACAAATCAATTACTGCCAATTTAGCCTAATACCTATTGTTGTTTGTATTTTTTATTGTTTTTACTCACTTTTTATTAGTAGTATTGCTAACCTGCTTTTGTTTTATTAAGCACTTTCAGAGTATTTATCCCTGGATAAACAGTAATAAATAAACAGTTTGTTCTCATTTAGAAAACAACCTCAGGTAAGCCAGCGTCAGTAATAATGCATTCATATTTCAGCTATAATCTTGAGCCGACTGATGTAGGGTGCATGAGGCATTGCACGGGTTAATGTTCCCCACTGCAGCCTCCCTGTTTGAGGCACAACAGCTCAATAAAAGGCAGAATTGCTCTTGAAAACAGATGAGATCTGATGATTGCACCACGGCCTGGGCTGATTGACTGAATGATTTCTTCTTTATCTCGTCTAGCGGCTCTACCTGCTGCACAGACTCCCTCTCGTTCCGCCAGCCCCCCTCTTCCTGTCACTCTTACCCTCCCTCCCATTACCTCTCCAACTCCCAACCCCTTTAACTCTGTCACCCTCTATGCACCAATTCCTCTGTCTAAACCATTCCCCATCCTTTACTTTCCCTCTCTCTGGGAGCTATTGTGCCTTATTATGTGTCTCCAACAGTGATTGTCTCCAAATCTCCAGGATTCTCATTTCCACAAGCGATCATGGTGCCATAATCACTGTGAAAGGCATCGCCAAGATAGATTTTGTTTGTTTACAAGACGGTTTTGAGGTGTCTTCACACATTTGAAACTGTAGTCTTTAAAATCAATAAGATTTTCCCCCAAAAATTTTTTTAGACTTTTTATAACCTAGCAGTGACGTAGAAGTCTTAACCTCAATGACTAAAAGATCCTTAATTCTATAATTTATCATGAATCAATGAATGAAAATGCAAAGGTTATTTGTGCTCAAGAGATATAGTTTAAGGTCTCCAACTGTTTTATGCACTCTACCAAATTTATTCTTTTACATTTTAAGCAGAAAAATACGTCCGTTTATATATCCGTCTGTGATTATTCCATCTGATGGAGGATGACATATCAAGTATCATTAGTATCTGATGTCCATTTATCCAAGATAAGCTAAGCTAAGTTTTAGGGATGTGGCAGCCAGGGTTGCAACTAGTGATTATTTCCAGTATCAATTAATCTGTCGATCATTTTCTCAGTAAAAGGATTCCTCTTTTAAACTGTTGCATTTAAATGTTTGCTCCGCTAATCCTAAATTGCAGAATTCTGTAAAACAATGACATGACGTGATCAGATCTTCACTCCACAATTCTACTAAAAGTTGATAATGAATTATATTGAATTATTATGTTCTTACAGCCCTATGTAGCTGGTTATCATTAGCCTTGTGAATTTACAGTTACTCAGTTTAAGACTGGGAAATGACAGTGAGACTAGAAAAATGCACTTAGTTGTCCGATATTGGCTGGTAATCTAATCCCTTGGTTTAACTGCAGAATAATGCACAAATGTGCCCATTTTGCCTACAATATGAACTTAATTCAGCTCCAGCTGCTCCAGTGCTAATGAAATATTTCTGCTATCACACCAAACACACTCTATAATCCTCCCTATAATTTTGTCTGCTCACAGTGTGGTTTAACAATTTCAATATATGGCTCTCACCCGCATTTGAATCCTATAATCGTCAAGAAACTCTTTAAAGAACACTGAATTCAAATCAATAACGAATTCTATAAATTAGCCAAGTACTACTGGTAGCCAAATAGATATCCTTGTTGTTAGCATGAGGATGAGGCAACAAGCTTTCACTGAGTCCTTGTTTTTTGTGTTAGTTGTCACACTTACAGCTGTGGGCTTAGTTTGTTTTTGAGCGACAGGGAAAAGCCTCTGTTCTGATCATGGCCTAAGGAAATTGTCTAAAATGCTTGTCAGAGAAACATCATCTTGTTGTTAAATTCATGACAGAACCATTTGCTAAGGTACATCAAGTCTGGGAAACTGATTTCTGTGTCTTTTTCTGCACATATTCCTCGACACCTACTGTACCACACCAGAACTGAAAAGAAATATGCTTAATGACCCAGTCAAAGGCATTTGTACACACAAACACAAGCACTCAATGGGAGGTGATTTCTATCAGGTTGGAGCTGTCAGCATCCCACCGTGTTCCACCTCTCAGTGTGTCTCCTTTGACAATGGCTCTAGAGCTGCTACAGTGCAAACAAACAGAAGTAATGCCAAAGTTAAGATACAACTACAATAAAAATATAGTTGAATGCTGAAAGGGATAGCAAAAAAGGGCCTATTTACACATCCAGGAGACATGGAGCAACCATAACACTTAATATTAAGGCTTCTGGCCACCTGATAAATGTAAGTCTAATATTTAGGGCTGCCCCCTAATACAGTGGTTGCCAACCTTTTTCCTTAAGTGAGCACTGTTCTCTCATTGAGTAAACCGACAACCCCACACTCAGTGACATATTTTATGGATATTTCATATTATATAGAAAACTGTACAATGAACCCAAACAGTCAACTCAGTAACTGCCAGGCGAGTGATTTTGATTAATTTTGAGCAGATTATTCCCTGTTTAGGAAACTTTCTCTGTCTGTATAATGTATTTTTTTAACAATCATACAGACTTAATAGGCTTCTTTTTTAACAAATTCAGTTTTCTTGTCCCTGGCACTTGGCAGTAGTATACTGTATAGTATACAGTTTGTACAATTACTTTTCTTCACAGAAGTCAACCAAATGCTGAGAAATAGGCCTGCTGCAACCCTTAGTAGGGGTCCCGACCCCCAGGTTGCCGATATTTAGAGAGCAGAGGCCGATATATAATGCAGATATAAAAGCAAAATTAAGTCGTGTAGATTTCCATTATTATATTCTCATTACAATCTAATACACTTGGTTATCTTAGCAGGACACATGTTACTGTAGATGGCATTTTTATTACATATCATTATGCTGTAGCTTTCAGAATGTAGCTGGTATTTAGGGAGAGCGGAGTACAGTATGTCATTTAACTGCATTATTCTATACATTATAACACAATATATATTCCATCATAGCCAGTAAAAGTGTTACCTTATATTTGACCTTATATGTCATTTAGGAGAAACATGTTATATTTAAAAAAGATGATGGTGACAAATGTTTCCAGTAGGATGCATGACAGTTACAGTGCAGGGCTCCAAACTAAATTTTTCACCACCTTCTCAAACTTCACAAAGGGGAGCCCTGACATCGTTCCCCAGCAGCCACACTGACAGCCTGCCTGCAGACGTGTCTGCGGACATTTTTTTTATCTATCTGCGTTGTTATCTCAAAATACCTGATATCAGATAGTCCAGGAAAAAAAAGTTCATTTATAAGTAACATTATACATCAGTTTGTTTGAAGCTGATAGCATTTAAGAGGCGGCTGATAAGATCTAGGCAGGGCCTGCTGGTATATATGGACTAACAGGGCTTTGGTTTTGTAAATAAGTTTTATTTCTGGTACATGGTGTTGCAAATTGTTGCTGATACTTTTCTATAATGTTGTTGTAGCGCAATTGGCATGTGCTGATGTGTACACAGAGAGAGAGAGAGAGAGAGAGAGAGAGAGAGAGAGAGAGAGAGAGAGAGAGAGAGAGAGAGAGAGAGAGAAAGAAAACAGATACAGAGAGATTTCTTTGGCATCAGGTCATTCTTTTGGCTTTTTTGGTCTCCCCAGTGTTGCCGTAGAGCACTTGCTATAACAAAGTATACAATGTTGTTTCTGTAACTTGATGTGATGCTGCTGTTGCTGCTGTGTGACGTATTGATGAGTGTAATGCATTTGTTAGCCCACCCACCCAAAATCACCACCAGCCGTCACTGGATATAGGTATATATGTGTTTTAAAAATGTAATTAATATTGTTTAACAACTAGTTGACTAATGGCTTTAACAAACAGCTACTAGTAGATTAGGAAAATGTTAAATCGGGGGCAGTCCTACTAATATTCCAACACCTTTTAGCTCGGTTTTGGTCTCACCTTGAATGTGTCAGTTATCAGTGACTGGGTCCATCCTTGGTTGTTCTTTTTGGCCAAATATTTGGGTGATAAAAAGTCTTGTTTTGAAAGTCAAGCAGTCCAAAACCCCAAAATATTCAGGTTTCTGTCATAGAAGTGTAGAAAAACGAATACTATCCAAATCTAATCTAACCAAAAATCAATAAAAAAAACCCAATGACTTCAAACTCACTTCTGGGTTTAAGGACTCATTCCTGCAGCACTCTATTATTGTAATATATTATAGTATGTCAATGTTACTGGACTCACCTCGAATGTCCCTTGCAAACACCTGTTAAAAACCTTATGGAGGTGTGGACATGTTGTCTTCTTAATTGTCCATTCCATATACTGGTGCCTCTATCAGCCATTGAAATGTGGAGAGGAGCCACTGAGAGAACCCGTTCTTTGATAAACATGCAAGTGCCAAGCTGCAAACTGCAATTTAAAAGCTAATCAGCAAGAGACAGGCATTCCCACTAAATCCCACTCTTCCTGATGGCATGCAAATAGTGGAAAATTTAATCAGCCTTTTTTAACCCTCAGTCGTCAAGGCAACACTAATCTCAAAAGCTGTCTGGCAAGTGAAATTTTTAATGCTGATCAAAAGTTCTTCACAATGGGAGTAACATCAGCTGATGTTTGAAGCAGCACATGGGTGTGACCACGACTGCAGTGTTGTCTTGTGCTGTAGTGATTGGTTTAGTTACACGCAGCCTGATAAAAGGGTAGCCAGAACTTCACACTGAATCATAGGTAGCACGTATTTCAGACTCAGATTTGTCTAAGATTTGTCTTATCCATCAAACCTGTCATCTTGCCAGGTTAGAGGATTGTGGCAATAAGGGAGAGTGAAATCTAATTCCCTGTGTATTCAGCAACACATAACGGACCGCGCTCAACTGCTGTAATTTATCTTCTAATATCCACGAAGCAAGAGCAAAAGCTGATGGTGAGCATTGGTCTAGAACTATTTGGACTCGTAGGCTTTCCAAGCTATTAGATCCATCAATGTAAGTCCGCAAAACTTTTTCTTTGGGCCTGATACTTTTTCACTGATAACAAATCATTGAGGATCACTAAAATTCATATTTTAGGAACTTGATAGCACCCATGTATGGATTATTCTCATTGAGGAAATACTGTACATAAAACACTTCAGAAAGAGGCATTAGTCATGTATTTACTGGCTGATATATCAGGGCTCTCACTCTTTAAAAAAAATCTTTTTCCAGGGCCTTTCCAGGACATTTTTAAGTAAAGTACCAGTAGTAAAAAGTTGTAAGTAAAGTAGTAAACCTAACCATCATTAGAAATACATTTCCAGATAATTCGTTTATTATGCAGCTTTCAGGCTCCAATCTAAAAGAAGGTGTACTCAACTGTACAAGACAGCCAGGCTCATAATCCTGGTTGTACTGCTAACTAGTGGTGATTTTAGAGCCTAAACTTCAGGGTGTCTATGACTGGAGTCATACATATAAACTTGTCATCAAGAGGGAGCCATATAAAGGCCAGCACACTAGATGATGGGATTGCTGATAAAAGTATATGTAAAGTATAAAAGTATTCAAGTATTCAAGTACTCTGTGTCATGTCAGCGAGTGTTTTTTTTCTCTCAACCAAGACCAATATTGATATTTGAGAGTTTAAAAACCCAATAATGAATAACTCAGCAGAAAGTATTTTTTTATATAAACACACAACAATCATTTTAATAAGGAGCAATTAAATTAGATTTAGCAAGCAGGTTGGTGCTCTATGGAGGACAAGCCATGTAATATTCCTCTTAAACATATTTTGGATTTTCTGTGCTTACACTTTTTATTTGTGACTGAACAGACCCTCCAACAATCAAATCTCTGACAAAAACTCACCTTTTTAAAATTGCTTTTAATGTTTAGCTTAGTCTGATGTGTTTTTAGTGTTTTACTATTTGATGTTGTTTTGCTGCTTTTATGTTTTTATGTAAAGTGTCTTTGAGTATTTTAGAAAAGCGCTTATAAATAAAATGTATTATTATTATTATTATTATTATTATTATTATTATTATTAACTTATTGACGTACATATATACTGATACTAATAATATCGCTAATATCAGCTAATATATTGATGTGGCCGATCTGTTCTCAGCACTAGGTTCTGCCACCAATTACCATTACGATTACCAGCCAAAATATTGTTCAACCTGCCATAACACTCCATAACATAAAATGTCATTAAATACTCTCCTCACCCTCTTCTCTGTAATCTGCGGTTAGTGTGAAATTGTTCTCCGTGGTACCAGTGGTACTGTTAATCGAGCCGGGTTTTCTTAAATCCGGAGAACAAGATTTGTAGACCAGGGCTTCTCTGCAGCAGTACAGTACTGTATTGTTTGCGATTGGCCCATTGTGGTTTCGATAATATTTTGATTCATTGTGCAGCCATAAATTGCACCACTGGTAGTCAAAAACTCCACAGGGTGCCTTTAAGAAGACAAAGTCACATCATACAGTGTATGAACAAGAAACTGTATGTATTAATCTTTTTTTTTCAACACTAAAAATGCATCTGACTTATTAAATATTAGCAACTGATTTAATCAAATTAAGTCTATTAAATCATGACTGAGCTCTTTTGTTGGGGGCTTTGAATGTTTCACTTAACTTTGTATTAAAATGTGTTAACACCACTGGCTACAGCCATCATTTCACCGGCCAATATTCCATCTGAATTAGAGTCATCGGTATACATCAATGATTTAACCTGACCAAATAAACCAACAGAGCAACTAGTCTACATTAATTAGCCCATGTACTGTTTTACACCCTGTTTTAAAATCTATATTTAGGACCTGTGAATTTCAAACTACTAAACTCTAAAGGATGAGTGTGTGTGACTTTAAATAGTTGCAGGGATTATTCTGACAAAGCAGGAGCTCTCTCTTCTAATCTCCAGCCACTCTTTGATGTCTACCTTGCATATGGATCAGAAGACAGCTCTGGCAATGAAAAACTATCCATCCTTACCGTTCCACCAGTATCTGCATCTACGACAGCTAAAGGAGGGGAAAACAAGAAGATGGGTCTGCCCCCTCAGGTCAAAGGACACAGGGGGTTGAGACACAACACAGGCTCAGGTTGGAGGACGGCGTTTGAAGTAAAAAAAAACATGCAGGCATGTTAGGCAGGTACATCAACAGGAAGGCTGCTTTAGTACAGCTCACTATCAAGCCCTCTGAAATACTATCTCATACAAAATCAATGAACACAGCTTTACACTGCTGGGAGAGCTAGATAACTACAGCAGAAACCCGTGTAAGCCAAGTCCACGCAAGAGCCTGTGCTTATTTGGGCCAACACCATGCACGTGTCAGCCTATTTCTCTATCAGTATGGCATGATATTCTCTTATTTTTCTTATTCATGAGAGTTATTAAAGTAGGGACAGAAATAGAGAGGACGCCCGCAAGGGAGGCTTTAGTCTGGTCTTCATCATTTCTGCTAGATGGCATAAAAAATGTGAAAGAAATAATGAAGCATTGAGTTGAAGTGAAAGACCAATCTTTAGGTACCAGTCTTTCAAAGTGCCACACGGTTCAAACAACATACTGATACACTGACCGTGATAGGCAACGGGTTTAACATAACGGTGGAATCCAAAAACCATCGAGCCAGACATATTTATTATGGTATGAACAATAACAACAACAATAAAAGAATGAGAATAAAATCTGAAATTTATAAAAAAATGTTTTATCCAATCTCCAAAACAGCTGTGATGCTGCGTATGCTAACTGTACTAGCTGCTGCCACTAGCTCGTTAGCAGTCCTACTAGCTGTCTGTACCCAAACAGGGAGCTTAAAGGAGTTTAAGAGCGGGTGACCCAGCAGGTACAGAGCAATGGAACCGGAGCATGGCTGACCAACAGAGGCCAGCTGATTTATGGAAGCATGAAACAGAGGAAGAGGAGCACGTTTGTAGTAGGTTCGTTTGTAAGTAACTGGTAACTTCATCCATCACCCATGGTATCAATAAGTCTACCAGTATTTGTTTCAGTGAAGTTGGAAGTTATTTATTCTGTGCTTTGAACAATGAGACTGTGTGATGTTACCCTTGGTAGAAATGAATGAACTAAAGGTTGTTCTGACACATTCACAATCATTTCCACTTTTTCTGTTAGCAATTAACAGGCCGCTGTTCAGGTGGTTACGATTAGGCTTAACAACTCATTGGGCCATATAGCATAGCATAGCATTTTTTTAAGCGCCTCGGAACAAGTTCAACTTTAACCAAGCTGTACTACTTAAGTTAGGGTTAGGGCACCTCTGTCTTCTTTAAACTACAGGAGGAAAATGCTAGCAGCAGCCTAGTTAAAGGACAATTCCGGCGCAAAATGAACATGGGGTTAATAACACGTGTACCAAGTTCGTCCGTTCTCTGGGATGTTTTCATAATAATCCGCCGTCTCTTCAGTGTGTGTCCTGTGGAAGTTCAGTGCTTCTCTTATGCGCTCAGTGCTTTCTTCCGGCAACAACGTTTCATGCGAGATTCACTTCACATCTCAGAGAGTTCGACTGGTCGCGTGACTGTTTTCCCAAGATGGTGCCCGCCTGTATACGTGAACGCTACTGTTGTTCTAAACTATCTTTTTAATAAACTGTCTGTACACTTACAAAGTTCTCAATGCTTCGGTTTACAGGTAGGGGCCCTCATTATGCTACCCTGTAAGTGTGGTGCTATTTTGAGCCTTGTTAGTGGTATAGAAATAGCTTTCTTTTTACGTTACTCTGTGCCCCGTTGACTAGCGTTATAAGGTAATTAGCGGTTTGTGCTAAAACCGGTCACGGTCGATTAGCATGAAAACATATCCCAGAGAACAGACCAACTCGGTACACATGTGTTATTAACCCCAGGTTCATTTTGCGCCGGAATTGTCCTTTAACTAGGGGTGTAAGAAAATATCCATACACTTGAGTATTGCAATATTTTGTTTGGGATATTGTATCGATTCTCAAAAACACTGAATGGACTTTTGTTTTTAAACTCCCAACCACTACACAGTAGTCAAAGTCAACTGAGGGCTATGATGTTGGATGTTGTAGGGACTGTGATACAAAGCAGAACCCACTGTGCTAGTTCTTACTCAGGTTTTATGCATATGGTGGGGTGTTCTTTATGACAGTTTTCCAATAGACTGAATCATAACCCCTGTATCAGAATAATGGCAGTGCCTATCTGTAATAGCCAGAGCAGATGGGACTAAGTGTGACATTCCACCCTCCTAACATGTCAAGTCTACTTGATGACTGTTTTGGTTGTGGTAATATTTTAAGACGGTAAAATGCTGTCTTTTTATAAGTTCTTATTCATCATTACACACAACCTTCATCCCACAGAACAACACAGAGTGATCCAGGAGCAACCCTTACACGAAGAGCACCAGCAGATGATTGGATTAGTTAACTTATACTAGCAGATAGTGTCCTTACAGTAGAAAAATAACTGTAAAATTAGGCATATCCCAAGTAAAATAGAGAGCACAAAGCCTGAGAGGCTCCAACTAAGCAACACAAAAGCATTCAGTGTATTGTACTATAAATACATTTTGCTTTGTCAGATTCGTTTTACGGCAGTTTTTCCCTTCGCCCCTTTACAATTTAGTATTAAAAAAGAAAATGAGACGCAATTTCATAAACACTATTTGCACTATTAGCTTTGCTTTGCATTTTCAAAATAACAAAGAATACTGCTGTAGTTTAAAGCTGAACAATGAAGACATTTTTGTAATTTTGTAAATCTGGTTCTGGCTAAAACCATATTTACTATTAGTACTGTTGACTCTTCCGTCTGTTAACACACCAGTATTGTTGAAAAAACTTCCCATGCCACAGCCAGAACCAGAAATACATCACCAGAAAAATGGCAACGAGCATGAATACGATTTTGTCGCTGTGTGTTTTAAGCCGATTTGAAGAAATAACAGCACACTTAAATCAGCACATTTCCTCAGTCATCATTAAAAACATACTCCTGGCAACCATTACTGCAGCTTCTGTGTTGACTGAAAATGACGATGAAGGGACACATAAGTGACTCGCTACTGATTGGTAAGGGCAAAAAAAGTGAAAAGAATAAATAACCTCTAGAAGTTAGTCATTCTTTGTCTGCATAGTTCAGATTAATCTCAGTTTTTTATTTGCTTTTATGAACATATAAATATATCTGGTATTCATGACAAGTAGAGTTTGTGTTACCCTGGAGATGACCTGCCATGGGGTTGTCTCACCTGGTGGGTAGCCAGTCCTATCAGGTGGGATGGCGAGCAGGGAGTCGACAATGGCCACCCTTTGCTGGAGGAGAGTGGAGATCATCTCCAGCCCCTCTGGGCCCAGCAGCTCGAACAGCTGGAGGGACAGAGTGGAAGGGAGGGGGTGAAAATTCAGTAGCCACAAGCCAAAAACACAGATATCTACAGCGGCAGCAGGAAGCGTACCACCACACGCACATCCAAACATGTACTATATACATTCTATGGCTCACCAACACCGCCCAAACACGCTGCTACTTGGCAGGCTGAGCACCTGGTAATTACCATCCGCCTGGTACGGAATATGCTCTGCAGCTTAGCCTCCCAAACATAGCCACCTGGCACTTAGCAAGTGACAGAAAAACAACAACAAGAAATCCTGTGCACAGCAGCAGCGGCATTAAAAGCATAGTGAAGACAGGGCTGCAGAGACACTCATCAATATCATTGTGAGGCAGAAGTGGGAGTAATGATAAAGTTTAGGATTTCTAATTGGAAAATAGTAGACCTGAGGACCTGGGGTATGTCATTTGAACCTGTACAACAATGTGGGGCTGTTTTCTCTCTCCTTTCAGGGTTGGTTTCAGGATGGAGGTATGGCTTGCTCTTTCAGTCTGTCCTCCCTTGGGGAGGCAATAGTCAGCACAGCAGGGAACTAAAACAACAGACGCACTTTGATGTCAGGTCAGCCATCGTCTTTGTTGGGGTTATCTTTGTTTCCCTCTGTGGTCTCTTTTATATCTGTTCTAAATTTCTATTGGTCCCTGTGAATGTCTCTGTTTTATTAGACTTGAGTGTACGGTATGTCGGATTGGGAGGTGGTGGGGTGGGCTGGCGTTTCACCTGCTCAAAGGGATTTTTTTTTATGAACTCATGAATTCCGTCCTTGCAGTTGACTGATTAGGTGTGGGTTCCGCTGGGACTGAGGCAGAGTTTCTCCTTCAGATGGACTCTCTACAGTCCACCATCCTGCAGGCAAGCTCAGTTCCAAAGCATTAACTGTGTAATAACTCCACATGTGCAAAGCTACAGGTCAGGAGTGTAAATGCCTGTGTCCTTCTCCTGTGTCCCCTTCTATCTGTGATTAAATATTCAGCCTTGCTGCTCAATGTTTCAGCCGGTAAATGGAACAACTACAGCATTGTTTGAACTGAGTCACCACCAGGCAAGGCTGTATTTCTCCTGAGATAAATTCAATACAAAAAATGCAAGATTAGATTTAGATTCATTTTAAGCAGTCAAATATTCTAAGTATTGCCATGTGATGACTCTGGCCAATGTTTGTGAAAAGAAATATTAAGGCATAAATACATGCATAAATAACATAGTAGATTAAAAGAGAGCATGAGACTGGCAGCTGCCGGTGCATCTGGCTTCGACCAAGATGACACGTGTGCAACGCAAGGCGTCTCTCCAGACTCTGTGAATTCCTATTTGTTTGAAGTCTGTTCACTCAGAACAGACTTGCTTCCATATTAAAAAGCCAAAGATTGAATTTCAAAACTCTTTAGGGCGGCAGTAGCTCAGTGTGTAGGGACTTGGCTTGGAAAACCGGTTCAAGTCCCCCAGATCATAGTATGGAGTGTGGACTGGTAGCTGGAGTGGTGCCAGTTTTACCTCCTGCCGAGATGCCCTTGAGCAAGGCAACTAACCCCAAAACTTGACTGTGTGCATTTCAGCCTGCGTGTGTATAAAAATAAAAAGAAAGAGTGAAAAGAAAATGTATCCATAGGGGATTAATAAAGTAAATCTTAAATCTAAACTCACACAACTCACTCAACTTACTCACACTGCCAGCTTCAAGTTTCTGAGTGTCCACATCTCAGAGGATCTCTCTTAGACCCTCAACACTTAGACCCTGTCAAGAAGGCAGACAAGTGTCTCTCCTTGCAGGTGAGACTAAAGAAGTCCATCTGTCTCCTCAGATTCAGGCCAATGTCTATCGCTGCACCATCAAGAGTATCCTTACCAACTGCATCACAGTATGGTATGGAAACTGCTCTGTCTTGGGCTGCATAGGGTGGTGAGAACTGCCTAATGCATCACCAGTACTCAACTCCCCACCATTAAGGCTGTCTAGCAAAAGCAGGGTCTGCGCAGCATTGTCAGGGACACCTCTCACCTAGGCCGCAAACTGTTTGCCTACCTCCCCTCTGAGAGGTGCTGAAGGACAGCAGACTCAGGAACACCATCCTCCCCTCAGCTGTCACCTTGCTGAACTGCACCTAGGGATGGGAATCGAGAACCGGTTCCAGTTGAGAACCAATCCATCAGAATAATATGCCTTGGACCTTATCATGATTCCTTTTATCGATGCCAGCATGTTTTCCTGCAGTGCGAGACAATGACGTCAAACTGAAGTGCCTACGCTGCTGGAAACTTGCAGCAAGAAGGTGTCATGGCAGAGAGGCAGGAGGAACTACTATAACTGTTCTCTTTTTCTAAACTGTATTAAGACTTAAACAAAACAGTTGCACTGATGCTGAAAACCTGCTTAAGCCTACTTTTTTTCCCATACACAAAACTGATAAGGAATCAATAAGGGAATTGCTTAAAAATTTGGACCGATAAGCACAAACGATAATGGCATTGGTTTCAAAAAAATCCGTATCAATTTCCATCCCTATGTGTACCTCAGCGATAGCCCCCGCCCCTCGCCTCCTACACATCTTCCTCCAGTGACCAGATATTTTCTATTTCACACCTCCCCGGAACACCAATCACCACCCACCTACCTCTGGTGATTGAACATTTGCACTAGGACTGTATGCTTTTCACAAACCCATACAAACTACTACCATTCATACTACTACCATTCATACTCTGTTCATGCTGTAGATCTCTCACCCATAGCGTATTCATATACCACCAGTACTATCCTGATGGATGCATCTGGCTTTAGTGAGCTGGTGAGCTGGTCTGGAGCCAGCCTTTTGTACTGTTAAAGATGCCTTTGTGTACAGGATAACTAATCAGAGTCTGTTTTGAGGTAGTGAACATGTGCAAAGCAATGTGTTTGTGGTAACTCTTCTAGCTGAAGAAATCCTGTTCCAATAGGTTCCTAGTCCAAGCTCACATTTAACAACTCACTGTAGTTTTACTATCAATAACATGAGGATACTTGAACATGCACTGTGAAACTGCCCTCCCGTTGAGCTACTGTATATAACCAAATGAATTTCCACTGTACCACCTCCTCCCAGAACTTGCCGACTACGATGAAATGTCAGCAATGAGAAATAATAAGAAGCAGGTTCTCTCCATTGTCAGCTTTAATGGCACTGAGTGCAGAGCCTTTAAACTTTACTGTTGACTTTGGAGTCACACAGAGGTGGATGCATGGAAAGACTGCATGTGCACACGCGCTCTCTCTCTCTCTCTCTCTCTCTCCCACACACACACAGGGTGTTCTACATCTAAAGATGTCAGTGGGAGAGTTCGCTTCGAAATGTCAACTACGTGAGAAACATTGGAACTAACTGTAACCAGCTGAAGTTGTACAATTCTGCTTCTGTGGCGAAGCAATTGATAGAAAGGGGAGAGAGAGAGAGAGAGGTGCTGCAGAGGAGCTATATGGAGAATATAAAAGCCTCAGAGTATGAGGGAGGCAGAGAATGGTAGTGGGTGAAAATGCAAGGGGACAGAATGATGGAGCACTTTCCTAATTCCTAAGTAAATGTAAAGGATGGCAAATAACTGCTGGAGGTTTCAACATGGTGTGATACAACAGAGGCCTTCAGTGAACACCCAGATCCCGACCTTTATTCTATATCCTATCACTTCACACAGGAAGATGTGGAAGAAGACCAAAACAGTAGGGGTAGTATCTGTTTAACCTCTCTTAGCTGTACTGTTACACCAGCTCAATGCAATCTGAAACTTCACCGCTAGATGCCACTGAATCCTACACATAGGACTGCCAGATTCATATTGCAATTTAGCGGCCTTTGGACATAAGTGACTCTTCTGGCACACCTGAAACTAGCGTCCCCTTTTCTATTCATTGAATCAAAAAACAAACAAATAAATAGATATCTATTAGAGCTGGGGCATGCCTTACATTGATAGTTGACATAGGAGTTTTTTTTCAGATGTATAACATGATATAACATTTATAAAGGCATGTTTACATAACAGCGAACATGAACAAGATGTCACATTGAAAATCTTTACATAAAATACAAACTTCACTTGACCTCAGGTTTTTATGTGTACATGTTGAGTTGCTAAAATTTCCAAAGGGTCTTTATTACCAAAGAAGGTCAAAGCTATGCAGAAAGTTGGAAATGTCTAAAAAGGTCTGGAGGTAAAGGCCAAGGATAACTTGGTGTAACAGCCAGGACATGATAAATCCAGCATCTGGATCAAACCCAAAAGGCCTGCTGTTGAAGGTCAAGGTTATACAATCAATAGGACAGGTCAAACCTCATGTCACAGAAATACCAAGTTGGCAGTAGATTCCTCGTTTTTAAGTTCAAGTTCAAATTGACTTCTAAAAAAACAACAATAAAAAAAGTGTGTTGAAGATTGTTTGGGGCAGATGCTATGCAGGTGTGCTGAACTATTGATTTAACTACTGTAGTTTATTGTTTTGTTGTCAAGAGGAATGCCTCAAAGTAACTTTGAACTTTGAACCTTGAATATCTATAGATAGGGAGTGTGCATGTGTGTGTCTATGGATGTGTATGTGTATGTGTGTGTATGTATGAGTATGAGTATGAGTATGAGTATGTGTATGTGTATGTGGCACAGCTCTCTCCCAGATTCACTATCCAATCTACAAACCTGCTCCAAGCCACTCACCTGCAACCCATCCACTAATCAACAGCAGTATATCAACCCCGGTACTTCAACCACTCTTGCCAGATCGCTGTAGCACCCACAGTGGTAGTCTGCATTTCTGGCACCTCGCATTGTGTATTCAAGTGTTTTATTTAGATTCTCTGATTGTTGGTGACTCTGTGCCCTAGGATCACCTGCCCGCCAGTATCTCTGCCGTGCTCACTTTGAGCCTTTGCCTTCTGTTCTTCCTCACCAACTACAGCTCAAGGCTCCCCTCATCCCTGGCCTGCATCCACATTCTTTCCCCTGAATAAATTATTTCTTGATTATTCACTTCCTGAGTCTGTGTCTGCATTTGGGTTCCTCCTTGTTGAGTATCCCAGTAGCATATGATAATATTGTATTGCCAAGGGTCTTGGGTCAGCATCAGGTAGGTTGTCTGTCTGTCTGTCTGTCTGTCTGTCTGTCTCTCTGTCTGTCTCTCTCTCTGTCTCTCTCTCTCTCTCTCTCTCTCTCTCTCTCTCTCTCTCTCTCTCTCTCCCTCCCTCCCTCCCCTCCCTCCCTCCCTCCCTCTCTCCCTCTCTCTCTCTCCCTCTCTCTCTCTCTCTCCCTCTCTCTCTCTCTCTCTCTCTCTCTCTCTCTCTCCCTCTCTCTCTCTCTCCCTCTCTCTCTCTCTCCCTCTCCCTCTCCCTCTCCCTCTCTCTCCCTCCCCCTCCCCCAACTGGTCGAGACAGACGACCACCCACCTAGAGCCGAAGGGTCTGTCCTAGGTTTCTGCCTTTTAACAGGCAGTTTTTCCTTGCCGCTGTCACCAAGGTCTTGCTCATGGTGGTACTGTTGGGTCTCTGTAAATAATGTTATAAAGAGTTCGGTCTAGACCTGCTCTATTTGAAAAGTGTCCTGAGATAACTTCTGTTATGAATTGGCGCTATACAAATAAAATTGAATTGAATTGAATTGAATTGTCCACAGGTCCGGATCAAGTACTAACTAACACTCCTGTGTAGGAGCAGTCTAGAAGTAAGTGAACAGAAAAGACAGAACACCCTGCTTTAAGCACCCATCTAATACAGCACATGACACAGTCTCAGCTATTCTGACACTAAAATCACTTGCATGTCCAAGCAGGTCGCCCTGGACATACCTAGTTCCTGTTGTGTAATGTGCTCATAGGCTGAACCTGAGAGTCGGCTGTCCTTTCTACTGGGGACGAGGGAACATGTCCACCTTAAAAAATAGTACCTTTGCCTCCCAGCTCTTTTACAGTTTATATTTGATTTAGCCATATAAGGACTAAATGAACAAGGTGCTTGCGGATCTGTTTTGCCTTACTTCCTTAAAGGACGCTGATATGTCCGTAGCCACTTCGGCCACAAATGCATAGATTAAAGCCTGGGAAGATGGATTTTGTGATCTCCGGCTGCCTCGCAAGGTTAACATAGGCAGCCCGAGAAGAAGATTTGTAGACACTACTCACAGCTGACGAAAAAAAACACAACTTTCTCTGAATGTTTTACGATTACAGAAAAAATAAAATAAAAACAATCCATCAGAATCGTAGGTCTCTAAATGAAACAGGTAGTGAGCTGCACTAACCAAATTTTAGCCTGTTTAACCTGTGTAAAAGGATTCCCAAGAACAATTTATCAACAACAATTTAGATACTGTAATTCCCAGTGACACAAACCTCATTCTGCAGCTCATCGTCACTCTTGTGGGAGGCCAGCATTTCAAACAGGGAGGTGCACAGCTCCTCTGGGCTGGATGAGATCATGTTGCCTCCGTTCAGATACTTCTCCACCTCTCCTCTAAGGATGGTTCCATCCCCAGAGCTCACAGATCTTCCTGAGCTGGACACGTCAGCACCCATCTTTCTTCCGCTCTGCTGGTTGTTGAGGAAGTTGATGAAGTCCAGGCTCACTTTCTCCTCATGGATGCCAGAGCAGGGCAGGTCCTCCAGTGGGTCCAGTGTGTAGCAGTCATATGAGAAGGCAATGTTGCGTCCAAAAGTGGAGCCTCGTTGGGGGTTGTGACGGGAGCTCTGGGTCTGGATAAAGTCCTCAACGCGAGACTCTCCGAGTGAAGCCACCAGCTGAGCCACACAGGAGCAGGAGGCTTCAGCTGCAGATGAAGGAAAGGGACCAAACATCTGTTTGATGGCCCGGGTCTCCTCTGTGCCCACATGGTCTTTGTTGTGGAAGGTTTCAAACAGAAAGATGGCTGCACTTTCAATGGCCTCCTGACCATGTTCCGTTCCCACTGTAAAACAAAACACAACATATTTACACTTTGATGTCATGAGCGCAGGGTTTACTGCAGCAGAAGCAGATCCAGTAAATCGGTGCCCCTAGCAATCCCACACATGGAGCCTCCCTAACGGCTGTTTCTCACCTGCTCTATAATCAAGAATGTTGCTATAAAGCAGTGGTGGAAGAAGAAATCAGTTCTTTTACTTAGTGGTGGAAATAAGTACACTTATTCCATATACAGAATATTTTGAGGTACTGGTACTTTACTGGAGTATTTCCATTTTATGCTACACTATACTTGTACTCCACAACATTTCAGAGGGAAATTTGTGCTTCATACCACTGTTAAAAACTATGACAAAAAATATTTGTTGACGGCCTATTTCTTATAACCAAAATGAGACTAAAACGAAATAAAAACCTCTGAAAACAAAAACTATAATAAAATTGAAATGTATTACATTTTTTGTTGTTAAATAAAAAACTAATAATGTAAAAGAAAAAAAGAATGGAAAATTGAACTAATCACTGTATTTAAAGCAGTCTTACTCTACAGCCAGACTGCATCTAACGTAGCATGAACTGGAACGTCTCCTTGATGAACTCAAGCAATTAGATAACTAAAGCTCTCAATGTATACAGCACACTGTGTTTCCACAGATGATCACACCACAGAAAACGTGTCCAAGATTTGGGATCATTTTAAGCTGAAACAAAACGAAAACTCTGTACAGTGTGTCTGTGGTAAAACTGAACTAGCTTAGCACAACAGCACAACGTCAGTGCTTCATTGTGAAAAGCTAGCTAGCAGCTTTTTTCTGGAAAAATTTAATCTAAAGAGAAGATGCAATCCATCATCTGATTGGGTGCGGCTATATTTGGCTATTTATCTTGACTTATAGCTGCTAACTAGCTAGCATCAAGAAAAAGAAGATAATGCAGCAACTTAGATAAACAGGGACTTTATTTCTTTTCTGTGGCAGCATCATAACACAGCTTTCAGTAACTATTTTACAATCAACACACACACACACACACACACACACACACACACACACACACACACACACACACACACACACACACACACACACACACACACACACACACACACACACACACACACACACAATACTTTCACAAGCAACCCGCTAGACTCCACCTTAAAGGGGAGGGCTCAGCCGGTAACACACAGGTACAGTAAGGCTGTAACAAGAACAACACAATAGTCACAATGATTCCTATTTTCAGGTGATTATACACTAATGAAAACAAACCTATGAATATTAGATTCCATTCCTAAAAATAGATCCTGTTAAATGTTACACACTGGACCTTTAAGTAAGCAAACATACTAATACCTCACTTTGAAAATACTCCACTAGAAGTACAGTGGCGGTTGCAACAGAAGCCTTTCTCCCTGCTGCTGGAAAAAATCCAAGAGGAAACTCTTATTTTCTCTTTTGTATAATTACTATTGCTCTGTAATAAAGCAAAAGTATTTCTAATTTGATTAATCAAATACTCAACGGAATAATCGGCAGAATAATACTGTACCCTCCGCCACTCAAATACATCTCTTGCACAGAAGTTGATTTAGCCACCTGACCTACCGTTATTAAGAAGCATTTTGTACTCAGTAACATTATGCCCCTGCAATGTTAATGTTATCTCGAGTATCAGTTCTTGGAAGAAACAGATTGAGGGATTTAATCTACTAATCTACAATCCACTGAGAATTAGACAAGAAGACACAACACAACAGCTGGGACAAACTACCCAAACATGCAGGTATATATGTGTAATATCACAATACATCCATAGCTATTAGGTGTCCTCTTTGCTGGGGGGCCCAGTCAGTTGCCTAACTTGCCTAATGGTAAAATTCCAACTGAAGGCACAATTAAAGCTGATGACTTATGATTTTAATGATGAGGATTATTAGGCCTGCTGCAACAATCACCTTCACCTTTCCTATTATCATCAGCGGTATCTAGACAGCAGAGCTGTTTTTTATGGCCATTAAATCTGAGCTTTGCACTATTCATAGCTCCAAAAGAAGGATCAGCAGCTGTTCCTCTGAGCGGTAAAGGCTACAGCATGAGCTCACTGTTTAAGGTCCTTGCGCCTCATTTAAATAATATTCCAAACAATTCATGCTTAACCAGAGCTGCACTTAACAAAAAGGAATACAAAGTAATTGTCCAATTAGAGGGAAAAAAATGTCAGGGGCACAGAAGAAGAAGGTTGAAGAGGCAGAGGAAAGTGAAAACAGATGAAAAGGATTTAAACCAATTAAAATAAGCGTCAGACTCGTTGCTGCACGTAGCAGAGCAGAATGGCTGCTTTCATCCTCTCCAGAGAGTGCTTAAGAGCAACTTTTCATTTGGATCCAGTCACACTGGCTGAGGGCAGGTTCAACACATAAAGCATTGGAGGAGAGCATCACAACAACAAATACTGTCGAGTGAGGAGGAAAAAAATACTGCCATGAACACAGAGAAAAGCAAACTGAAGTAAAATCATCACTGGCTTTCATGAGAGAGCTCCAAAATTGACTCGTGAAGTTCAGCTAACACTTGAAGTCATAGAGGGAGGATTACAGCATGTACAGCAAGCTGTCAAACACCTGTTTCTATCTCTGGAGTAAATCTGGTATATTTTCACCTGTTTGGTAGCATTTTCAAATGAGATCATACTCATTTATCTCTTTACTTTTCCAGGACTTTAAATAAACATTTATGAGCTAATTATATGGACATCCAGTCTGCGCCACTAGGCTCTATACAGTCGTCCATTCAAATTTCTAATGACAGAGGAATATGCATTCTCCTGCCTCAGATCAGCTTTTTATTAATTCCAGTGTGTATTAAAGACAGCAACCACTAACGATTGACAGACTGTACACAGCAAATGAAAAATGTTTACTTTTTGATTTGAGAGGGGGCAGGTCACAGGACTGGGTTACAGCCACAGAGTGTAAAACTGGATGTAGACTCTGTGACGTCACCCATAGGTTTCTGCAGAGCCGCTGGGTGGCATGGGTGGAGCTGAGGCAGTCTGAATGTAGCTTGGTTACTGAAACCAGCCGCCTGTGACAGCACCCGCCTGTCACTCAAAGTGACCATGCCCTTAACTTGCAAAACTTAAAGCTTATATAATTTAAATGGATGAGTTCTATAAAAATCCCAACACCCATACAGTTGTCATGAATGGGGAAATTAGCTATAGAGCCTAAAGGTGTTCTTTGTACCAGGCTGTAAACATGTTTATTTCTGCTGTAGTTGGACATTTTATGGAGATTGACTCACTGCTGGAGCCTCAAGTGGCTCTTAAAGGAACGGCAGGTTTTTATTACTTCTATGTTGATTTCAGTTGCTAGCCATGGTGGTTTCTGCTTGGTTGCACCGGGTACTCACTACGTTTGTGTGTCATGACCTTCAAAATTTCTTAGTAACAACTCGCTGGTTTCAAACAAGTGATTCACCTTATTAGAAGTTGTTAGGAAACGTCCGTAGTGCCAATGAAACACATCAATTATGTAAACAGAAAGTCATTGGAGCAAGCTGCAGCATGACTTCCAAAAGTAGGAGCATTAGAGGGCCGAGTAATATTAAATATTAATATTAAACTTAATTGCTGATCCTTTGTAAATGTAAGTACCTCTGCCACCCTCTGCATCTTATATACAGAGGCACAAGGTACCCTTTAGCATCATGTCATCAGTGTCAACTCCAATGTAACCCATCTGTGTCAGGTAACAGTGTATCGGGCGACAAACTGCGCATATGGAGGTGGCTGGGGTGGATGGATTGGTTCATAGGGATCTACATACAACATGGCACAGCAATGTGCTATGATCATTCACCTGTGCTTTTCCTGCTACTGTAAGTCAACATGTCTGCTGTGAGAAAGGTCTTCAGTGAGTTCATTTATGGAATCCAACCAGAAATGGGATTCATGCAATAGTTTCTTCAAGGAGCTGTCCCAGCTTTGACTAATATTCCCTAAACTCTTAATCCACCATATACAGTACACTGCACTGCGGCTGGACTGTCTTTTCTGTAAGAATTATCTGTAAGCCTTCCGTACTTCAGACCTCCACCTCAGCATTTTGAAATAAATTCATTGACTTCAGAACACTGGGGCAGACAATTCTGTGGCAAGGGTTCAGATTTTCAATTATGAGTCCCAATTCCACATTTTCAGACATTGAAATGGATTGTTTATTTAGCACGATGAATTGATCATGTTCTTTGTTATCAGCCAAAATTGTTCCTTGGCACATTGGTTGTAAGCTTTACGTATCCCTTTTTTAATTATTATTAAACACATGTATGAGCATAAAATACCTGTCATGATGGCAAGAGTGACGGCAGTTGTCCTACTTTTGTTATCATTACATGTTGCTACTTCTCTTAACAGCAGGTCACTCAAAGGTAGTATTTATATGGAATATCAGAATATCGACTACCACCGTTTTTTTTCATGCCCCCATCAGCGTGTAGAGCCAGAATATTTTCACATCTAACTCGGTAAGATGGTTAGACTCCACAAGTGTTGGAACAGCGGGAAGACCAAGACGGTTTTAGTTAGTTTTATTGTTTCTGTCAAGTTTGAGGTGTGTTTTACGAGGAGTTGTCAAAGCAATAAAGCTTAGTTTGGTAAAATAGAGAAACTTGAATTCAGAAGGTGTACAGCTGTATTTTTCAGTGTAATATGTGCTCGTCATGCAGTTAGTTTGAATTGTCCAGGTATTGAGATGTCCGTCTCTGAGACTTCTGCCTCCAATACAGTGAGGGTTAATTTGGTATGTGCACTGAAATACAACATTTAAAAAATTCTAAAGCAATATCTCTTGAAGAAACAATGTCCTTGTTAATCTGCATAATCCACAGACATCCCTCAACAGCGACAACATAGGGACGATTTCTTTGGAAGACAGTTTTGGTACAGAATCTTTTATGTCATGAATGAGGCAGAAATGTCAGACACCTTGAAAACAGGGAATAAATGATCTTAACTATGTGCCAAGTAAAGAATTTTTTTTTTTTGTAATTTAGGTAAACTGCCCTTTTAACTGGATTTATGAAAGCCTGACAAAGGTTGAACTTTAAACTCCCAATGACTTCTAAGCAAAGGCACAGAAACAATAAGATCATTTCTGGTAAGTGTACCATAATCCCTTTTAAACAAGCAGTCTGAAAACAGAAGACGGCATTCTGTTATTTTTGAACAGTGTCTTCATCACAAACACAACACAAACATGTGAAAATAGATTGAAATAAATTACAATGGATTTGAGGCTGAGGAGTTAATTACCAATCTGTTTGGCTGCCAGAAGGAGGCTCTTCAGTTCCTGACTGGCAGCTTGCTGCTTAGCTTTGTCCTGATGCTCACTGCAGAAATGGACAATCTTCTGCCACGTCAGGCCCTCTCTGGCAAACAGCTCCCGTCTCTTCAGTCGTTTGGTCTAACGTGAGTCACAGGGAGAAATACAAGAAACCATTTAGAGAAAGAGGATAGTAGAAGAGAATAGTACTCACTGCTCTGATCATTTGTATTTCCTTTCATTTGTTTATTTATAAGGACAAGGCACATAAACATTTCTGTAAATGTGTTAGCCAGCTCCAAGCTTCAAAAACATGTGATACTACTTTTCAAGTTATTATTTCTTATAGCATCCTTTCATCATTCAAGTCTTTTGAACTCTACACCCCTGTGGCTTTCTTTCTTCCATCAGGGTTATTCTCTCAGACTCCACAAAGCTCCGGAGCATGGACAGGCCTGGAGAGATCACCAGTCGATCAGGGGTCAGGGCTGACACATACACCCCATTTACACCTGGTACTGAAATGTGATCTGTATCCGGACAGGATCCCATCTCGCCTTTGCATTTACACCTGGTATTTTGATGCATTCTGTGTTTCATGCGTTATCCTCACTCTGTCCTCCAGAGCAATATCTACTCAAGTAATCTGAGTGGCAGAAAATCAGCCCCAGTCTCCCTTCAAATATCACAGAATTTTGAGAGTTGTTGTGTTAGGGGTGACTTTATAAACTTTGTGAAATGCTGTCTATGACAAATTCTTAAGTATTTGTCCCCTCCTGTGAATTCAAAGTTATTCCTATATTTGTATAAATATTGTCAGTTTGTTGCAGTACCAGAGTATAGGCTACTCTGTGACTCCATAAATGAAATGCCTTGTTAACAGCATATCCATCACACTCAGTTATTTCTTACTGTATATCTTGCTTTCATTTTTCACACAGTATAATATTAATTAATAATAATTGAATAACATCTTCTGGCACTTTCATGGCACAAAACAGAACCATAAACAGCAGTTAGAGGCGTGTCTCTTTCTGCCTTCTCACTGCTCACTCTCTAAATTTGAACAACATGGATTTTATGTGAGCTAATAATAACAAAATCCATATCAGTTATGTTGTGTACAGAATCTTTTTGATTTAAAATTCTGCTATCCTTGATACCTCAAAGGTGGTTTAATAGTGTAGGTACACATGCATCCTCAGTAGTTGTGGTAGTAGTTGTAGGAAAGTCAGTGTTAAGAGAGCAGTGAGGTATTAAATCTGAGCAGGTGTGACAGTTCAGGCTCAGAGGTCAGGAGCAGCATTAACGCAATGACTCTGTCACAATCAGTTACAATCAGGATCTCTAGGTTTTCTAAAAACTAAGCATTTTAACACAAGCTGGCAGATAATCTCAGTGACTCCAGCCATCTTTTTCCCTGAAGAAGCACTTTTTCTGCTTTTCTGGATTTAACTGGAGGTGAACCAGGTAAAAGTGAAGGGCTGAATACCGTTCACAATTTCATTTCTGGGGTAAGAAAGAGGCAACCGATCTGAGAAACAAATCACTGACACGGAGTGAAAATATGGCAGATTTCGAGATGGTATAATGGTTGTCAAGGATGTAAAATGGCAAAAGCAAAAAACAGAATATTAAAAAACAGGGAGAATCCGCCCAGCAGAACCCACCTAGATACAGTACTGTCAATCGGAGAGCAGAGGACATTGTGTCAAAAGAAACACCAAATATCGTAGAATTGCTAAGACAAACCTCCCCCTAGCCTGCAGAAACAGTGGTCGGGATTGCGGGGCACATGTACACATACACTCTGGTACTGACCAAAACTGAAACATTATTGGAATGATGCATTCCAAGCTGTCAGGGAAACAAGTGCATATTGACATCCCACATCTCCCTGTTGGGAATGACACCTGAAGGGGTAGAAGGAAGGAGTCAATTATTTACTGCAAATTCTGTTTACAGCAGCAGTGAAATGTATTACAATGAACAGGCTGAAGCAGTGTAGGGTAGGGTAAGGACCTGAAAACCACTGGGTAGGGTAGGCTAAGTTAGGGTAAACCAAGTTCAGCTAAGCAAAGGCAGCTGACTGTGTTGTGTGTTCATGACTGGCCTAAAGAAGACCACAAAAGTTTGTCAGGCTCAATAAACAGTTTTTATTCTGTCAAGTGTTTCGAGTCTTGCGTGTACTGTGTGAGTTGGCAACAGCTGACAGAGGTGGCAGACTGTTGGTTTTGGATGGAAAAAGCATCACACTGCTATGCCACTAATAGGTCAGAGAAAAATAAAATCACAAACAGGTGAGCAGAGTCTCTTTTTTTATGATCCCCTGCAGCTGATAATAAATCCAGTATTGACACAGTCACACTTAATATACATTGCAGGCATCAAATATTAGGAGTTTTTGTACTAAACATCTGGCACATATCTAGTGTCTGTATATTTTGATGGCCAACAGCAGGAATTTCATACATACTAACATCAATAATATATGATTAATATGTGGCATTAGGGGTGTGTCAATGCTTCACTGCTCATTTCTCACTACCTGCAACCAAAAGCGCTACCTGTGCTATTATATACTGTTTTCCAGGAAGTTATCATTTAAAAACTATCATGACATTTTATCTCCTGCACCAGAGCTACACATATTAAGCGTCACTTACACAGCAGACTCTAATCACACACTCTCATGGTACAGTCACCGTTTCCACATACTAAAAACTGGATGTTGATTTCAATCATAAATGAAAACAGAGTATAGTGCAGAATCTACATCTGTGTTTTTGGATATTCTATCCATCCAAAATGAAAACATTTGTATTTTTCCATGTGGAGGGGGAAAGGGAGCTGGGTAGGAGCCATACAGTGTGCAAGCTGTGTCATCGAAGATAAAATATTCCTGTAATACAACAAACGTGCAAAATCACATTACTTGCTTGCTCACAGAGCTGGAAGGAAAACAACCTGCTGTAGTTGATGCCAAACATAGAACCATCCAGTGAGTGTCAGAGCAGGACACGTCGTAGAATATTTAGTGAGGGAAAATATGCTGACGTGATTCATTTGACATTCATCATGATGGATATTAATGATTCAGGTTTTGTGAATTCAGCCATACATTAAAGTCCAGGTGGAATGAAAAATGTAACCCTTTAAGATTGCATCCTTATTTATATTCAAATAAAAAATTCACTTCTTTGTATTTTTATATTAAAATCCAATAATTTTGCCTTCCTGTAAAAGAATATATAACACGTGCTTATGTAAGCATATACTAACCAATAATATCATGCCATTCACCTGTCAATCAATCAAACTTCAACTTTTTGAGCCACATAGAGCAAAGATTCATTTGTTAGCTAAAACAGCAATAACACCACCTCAGTACTTTATTCCCTGTCTTCAAACTGTCCTCAGTCGCCATCAGATGCTGCATTCAGTCCCAGTCTGACCGAGCTGTTCACTGGGAGCTCCCTGTCCAGCAGAGTCAGCTAATGGGTCCACTACAGCTGCTGGTTGGGGGGGCATAGCTAACACACAGCACTAACGTCCACTTGCCTGTTTTTACAGGAAATGTGTAAATATGCAGAAGCAAAAAGCACACTGCTGTTTCACCTGGACTTTAAATGGGTACTCCACTGATTTACACGTAAATGTCAGTTAACTGACAGATTACTGAGCCCGCAAATTCAGTTGTATTTCTTGTCCTTCTCAACTAATCAACAACTACTAGTTGTGGTTAATACGATTTTAGCCAGCATTACCAGAACTGTAGTTACTGCATAAAACACCAATGCCTGTTTTACAGTCCTGCATCATTCAGATGTGGTGGCCACGAAAACTTGCGAGGAATGCGAAAGGCCCTACGTAGAGCCAGTGTTTGGTTTGTTCGTTCTGGGCTACTGTAGAAACATGGCGGTTCAACATTCAAATAACCCTAACCCTCAAGCTGCCTTTTTTTTTAGTCAGTGGTCCAACTCGACCTATGTTAGTGAAAGTGCTGTTTTTAATTAGATATGAAAGCATAAAGCATGCATTTCAGATGAACGAGATGTATACCCTTTAAATACCATGAAAATAGAAAACGTTCACCATGTTGCTGCTATTAAATTGTATGTAGGCATACGCACCTGTAGGTTATTGTAAACAGAAATTGTGATTGGTTCAATAGATCCTCCCAAACACTACATACACTACACACTGGACCTGTGCTTTATTTCCCAACTCTGCCTTTTAGGTTCCATTCCAATAACCTTTCCAGTGAGCCAACATGCAATTAGTATCATAGGTATCACCGGTGTTTACCTTACTATTTCAGGTCAAAAAGGTCTGTTGTGACAATACTAGTTTACAATTATCCACAAGCTGGCCTCACCTTTAGATCATTGAGCTGCTCAGTAAAGTCCTCCTTCTTGCTGACAGTGGAGAAGGAGCGCAGTGCACCTGTGAGCCGTGGAGGAGACATTGTTCTCTGTGCTCATCCACTGGTTCTCCAGCTTATTCCTGTGACAGACAGACAGACAGACAGACAGACAGACAGACAGAAACAGTAAACTGAAATGATGATGATGGCAGTGTGGTTTCTAGCCTATCTATGGACACAGCGCATGTCTATCTTAATACCCGCTGAACTCCACACAGGAAAGCTGTGAGTTTTAAGTTGCCTTTACAAACTACAATCACACACACACAAGGTAGGACATTATAAGCAAATGTAACACACCGTTATGGAGCTGTGGTGTATTCGGCACTGAACCCCAATAAAACACCTAACAGCAGTTAAATATTGGACTCTAATAGCTGTGTGTGCAGAGGAGTAGCATTGTGTTGGTTGGAGAGTAACCGTGATACCTTGAATAAACATCAGATTATTAGCGTAAATACGGCTGCTTGGTGCCGAATTAAAGCACACATACTATCGACTCACCCGAACTCCGAAATGATCTTCTAAAACGAACACGTTGCTAAAGTTGTGCTGATATTACGTCAGGTGTTTTTAACGACCTAACAATGTCTCTACGGACAGGAGAACAGAGCTACAGCTCGCGCCAGAGTCAATGAACTATTATGTATTATTTGTAACGTTAAACTAAAGTTCTCTGACGCCATGTTCACCAACTTTTACATATTATCACGAAAGATGCTCACTAACGTTGTGTCTGTGCTGCTAGCTAACATTAGCTGTCAGCTTGGTTGCCACTTCCCTAGCCGCATTAGCTTTATCACTGTGAAGACCTGTTAGCATGAACGTACCGCGACAAATTAGAAGTGAAATAAACTCTGTAAAAGTTTCTAACGTTATTTCAATAAGTACCTTCCAAAGAATCAACTGTCAGCGTGTGAGTACACTACCGGCAGATGTCAACAGGAATTGCTTCTACGCTATGAATTGTGGGTGCTGTAGTTTTTAGCGCAAATACTTGATGAAAGGTATGGCTGAAATGACTACATTACCCATTTACACAGAGTAGCGCTGCATCACACAGGGTTCGCCTTTACATTACACCGGCATACACCAAAACCCATGCAGGCGGAGTCGGTACTGGAATTAAAACGGGGTCCGCCGCTGCTTGCTACAGTTATCCGAATAAGTCTGCTCCAGTGCGGTGGAGTTGTTCGCTGCCCCCAAGGTCCTTTCGCTCCATCCATGAGAGGGCTAGCTCCACCCATTAGCCCGAACGTCCCGGTATTAATAACGAGCGCAACCATAAAAGCTATGGCTTCATTAAAAAACGAAACTTTTCGTTTCCTCTACTGAGACATTGAATTGAAACACTGCATGCACATAGAAAAGAGACAGCCAACGACACCATACTACTGTGAGATAAAAATCACTGTAAGTTTCTACATTTATCTACATATGTTTTTCATTCTTTTTTTTTTTTTTACATATCTCTATCCTGCAGTTAATATGATACAGGCCCACGTAGGGCGCCCTTCCTCTGGAGAAAACCTGAATTGCACTAATGGGTGCCCTTTAAGAAGGAGCCATAACCTACACTATACTCTCTAAATATTACCCTCATGAAAAATTCCAAGTTGGCAAATGCAAACATTCTTTGTATGGCTCGTTGTATTGGCCCTCTGAAGGTATTTCAGCTTGTAAAAGTTAGTGGGTGACTTCTAACCCTAACAAATATAAATCTCATTAATTAAGACAGAAAACAAGTTTCAGTCACAAGGTAGGAGCAGTAGTCACTTTCTACTTTACAGACTGCCTTACATGTTAGAAACAGTTCTCAAACACTTTCACCATAAATGCAGCACTACTTTTGGATGTTGGTGTCCTTTTTATCTGCCCTTCAGACAGAGTCCACTTAGTACATCACCCCTCATGTCCACACTAATGCTGGCAGAACTGGTTTCAGGTTCCATGCCCCTTTTAAAAGGAATGAACTGCCCTCAAACTTGAGTGTTGTATTCCAGTTTGAGGTTATAAAGCTTCATTATTTGATGTTCTTTTGTGATTTTTCCAACCGTTTTAATTAATTCCTTGTTCAGTGTGTTGTTTGTTTCTGCTTGTGGATTGGGCTTTTGTGAATGTTTCTTGTTTCTCTTTGAAATTATATCTTAATCTCAATGAGACTGCTTGATTAATTAAAGGTCCTATTACTTTGTTTTTATTAAATTCACGCTGAATAATAAATACATATCTTAGGAGAAAATAATACAGGTAGACTGTAATGGAAGAGAGCAAATGAATAACTGTAGAGAATGTGGAATAAAACGTAGCACTATAACAATTTATGGAATTTAGAATTATGGTTTTATTTTCTGTATTGCCATCATCATGGTGGCAGTGTCTGCAGGTTGGCCCTACCTGTCTCAGCACATTCACACTGAGGCTGATAATCAGATGCAAACTGCACCACCCTGCTCTGTAAAACTGCTGACATCCAATATGAATGAGATATTGAAACATTCATGAAAAACATTTATGCACCATTATCACATATGACTGACTGAAGAACTGAGTTTATTTAAAACAGACTGACAAGTGTGATCCACATTAACATGCTGACATGAATAAAATGTATGAGAATTTGTTTCCCCAGTGGTATAAATAAACTTGATTCCTAAAGCTGATTTATTAGTTTTGTAGAGATAGTAGACAGACCAGTCTATAGTTTATTTTTGTTGTACATATTTCAGTCTCATTATTTCATTCTTAATCATTATTCGATATCAACAACATTACACCAGGCCCAAATTTCCACAGCAGCGCGTTGAGCTGAATGCAGAATGTGTGCTAACTTGCTCGTAGTGACAATGCTATCATGCTGATGTTTAGCAGGTATAGTGTTTTTGTTGTTCACCTTTTCAATTTAGCATGTTAGCATGCTAACATTAGCACTAAACATATAGTATAGCTGAGACTGCTGGGAATGTCATTAGTTTTGTAAATTACACTTGATAATAATAATAATAATAATGATAAATGTGTGGAATCAGAAATGTTCATTTTGCCATGTGTAGCCACGTGTCTTGACAGTTTCCACAGCAATTTAGTTTTTTCTAACAGAAAAAACTTAACATACTACATATAGTTGGAAAAGTCAAAGGATCAACTAAATCATTAGGCTTCACATGGGGACCACAAAAAACATAACAGAACCAAGGGACAAATGGAAACAGAAAGGACAATGAATCACTCTAAATATATAAGTGACACATTCATGCTCCCCAGAGGAGGAACCTTTCCAATTTTACACTCCATAAGCTTTCCTCTAACCCCCTCTTCAGAACATTCATGTGATAAAAACACTGAAAATTAATTGGCTGCCATTTTAATTATCAGTTAATTATATATATATATGTATATATATATATAACATGTTTTTATCATAAATCGGCTATTTTGACAGGTGATGTAATAATTTGCTTTAGTGGAAGAAAACGGAGTGAATTTTAACTTGGTGGTAACGTTTGTATAAAGATGCATTTAAGTGACTTTATTCAGACAAATTCGATAAACACATAAATAAATAAATAAATAAATAAATAAATATGTTTGATAAGGACAAATGCTGCATATGAGTGTAACTTTAATTTTCTGAATGGAATTGGTACAATCAGCCTAATTTACCCAAGTTACCTTAACAATACATACTTGAATTACTTCTACTCAAATCAAATAAAAACCTTTCATGCTTAAATTGTTTGAGTTAATAAACTATTGGCAATCGTTTCCTAGGTTTGAGTTGAACTAATCCTCAGCTTTTATAGTGTACTTCAGTCATAATATAACAACTGTATCCCATATTATAAATGAAACCTTCACATCTTGAAATGTGACACAGCAGCATATACTTTATAATGCATTTCAAGACTAAAACATACAAATTCTGCTGATTTGAGAAAAGAGGCAGTGGTTCACAAGATTAATGAGCGCAGGTAATCCAATTGTATCCCCGGCTCCTCCTGTCCTCCATGTTCAAGTGTCCTTGGGTAAGACACTTATAGCTCCTGAAGGGCAGGCATTGCATGGTAGCCTGCTCCGATCAGTGTGTGAGAATGTGAATGGCACTGCTCCCTGGCGTGGCACTTTTCAAATCAGAGGCTGCAGATTTATCATGCGTCCTGCTGCCTTCAGGTTGGCTGCAGAGATTTAATGGACTGAAAGAGAGACTTTTCATACAGGATAAAGCAGCTGTGGACCACAGGTACTGTAAAAATCACTCCTGCTTTGTCCACATTAAACACTTTAAATACTGATTTAGCATCAGATAGTGAATAGATTGCAATAACTGAACATTGCTGGCTTCTGTATTTGAGGACCTGGGAATAATAATGGGCTGTGAAGTGTGTAGGAGAATCTTCAGTGGCCACAAAACTTCTATCTACAGCCACTACTGCTAGTGACAACAGAGCCTCCTAAATGTTACACACTGGATCTTTAAATTAAATGTGGTTATTTCCATTTTCACGTTATTCTGTTGTTGCTGCATATTTGTTTGCTCTTGTTGACAGACTCATTAGGTTGGCTGCAGATTGATGTCAGAAACAGATGTAGTTATGAAATGTGTAAATCCAATCTCAACTATCATAACTTACTTTGTGCTGCTTCATCAGAAACACGTTCTCCTTACCAACTTGTCAAATCCTGACCAGCAGCCCTCTGCTTCAAAATATGATGCTGTAGGTGCACCTATATTATTTCTGGAGACACATGGCTCTGTAGTCAAGTTAGCAAGAACACATGTGTAACATCTGGTTAGACTTTCAAAATAAAGCTTGCATGGTTAATCTTGTGAAATGGTCGCAGTTTATTATGTTTACGAAAACACTGGCTCTTTTTGCGTGTCATCATCCATGAATCATCCATCCACACTGATATTTATGCAACCATTTCACCTGACTTTAACTGCACTCGAGGGATACCTACAGTGTCATATTTTGAAGCAGAGGAGGGCCACCAACCAAGTGGTAATATTTGACGACTAGAAAGTGCGTCATAAGAATGAACCTTCTGCCTGTTTACACCTCTCATCCCACCTGTGCACCGTACGCTTCGCACTGGACACCACAATATCACGCAGACGGGCAGAGCCAATTTCAAGGTCAGGATACCAAACTGTTGGAGCGCTGTCTGTGCTGGTCATTGCACCACCATATACCATAAACCATCTCTTGCGTCTAGTAGCAGGCAGAATATCATGTTTCCAAAATGATGACCTCTTTTGATGATAATGACCCCGTGACCTTTCCTCTACCACCACCACCATGAGGACAAACAACTTTATTTTTGTCATGTCTTTATTTTCAGTCAGATGAAAAGTTGATATTGTTCTATGCACAACTGTATTTTGCCACACAGTGAAGTTAAAGCAGCCTGCCACATGCATTCACTCAGACACCCTCATTGTAATTTATAACTCACCTACTGTAACTTCAACCTGTGAAGGAGGTATCTCATCTGCTCCCTCTGAGCTTTATTCCTCTGTGTGGTTTGTCCTCTTGGCCAGACCACGCCCCCAAATCACCCCAACCACACACACACACACACACACACACACACACACACATACACGTTACATGCACAGTATGCATGAGTGGTGTCCAATGAACTCTGGCTATGCCGCAAGAGAGCTCTGAGAGAACAGTGTGAGAGAGAGAATGATTCACTCATTTTGTGTGTGTCTCTCTCTCTTCATCTATCCCTTACACACACACACACACACACACACACACACACACACACACACAACACACACACACACATAAGCACACCAAATAGTAACAACAACACAGACACACACGTCCCTGAGACCACACTAAAGGGCACGGCCTGTAAAGTACAATGCATCAGTTTGAGTTTTATTTATGTGAATTTCTCATGTTTGACTTGTCATCCCTGATATTGTTGCATCCAACATAAACTGCAGCCCAAGTGAACATTCTGTGGATGACATTACCATGGGCAAAGACAAAGTACTATGAACCAAACTGCAAGGAAAACCACCAGATCTATGAGGCAAACGTATTCCATGTGTACTGAACAACCAAATGCAAAAGCTAATACTCTCAGCAATTAGTAGGCTAGTTAAATTGGAAACAAACTGACATAATTCTCCTTTAAAAAACGTATAGAGAAATTATTTATTCTGCAATCAAGTTTTGGTACGCTTTATGTACATGTTATTATGCTGACAATTTATATTTATTCTGTAATGATGCACATTTGTATCTAATCAAGAGCCCTAATTAGTGACCATAAAATGCTTTGACTAGGGATTGTTTCAAACTACACTACTACTTTGTTTTATTATTTTAAATTATCACCAAAATGTTTACAATTTGTCCAATTGGTCTGAATGAAATTTCATGGCAATCTGTCCCATAGTGATAGAGATATTTCAATTAAAGCTAAATTGGTTAACCTCATGGTGCTACTGAAAGAAAAATCAGGCATTCACCAAAGTCAGAAGTATTAATAGTCAAAGTAACAAGAATGTTACCACAAGATTTATGACAATCCTGTGGCGATTTATGTCATATAGCATGTCATGTGGCTTTTTTGCATCATTACACACCTCCCCAACATAAAGACCAGTGCATATCACGCATGACAGACGTAACATGGCAAACATGACAGGAGCCGGTAGAAATAACTTTCAGCAAACCAAGAGAGTACTTTTTTCTTTTATACTTTAAATACACTTTAAGAGCCTGTACTTTTTCACTTTCACAGAAGTTGAATCAGTACTTCTACTTCAGTCTTTTTGTACACAAGTATCTGTATTACTTGAGTAAAGAATCATTTTACCACTTCGGTAAATCAAACATTTATTTTATTTAGCAAATATCAAAGCACTAATTAGAGCCATCAGGTGAACAAAACTGCTATTTTAACCTTATAGTGGCCCATGACAAAAAACCAGAGGGGTCACCACCTAAAATCTAAAGCTTAATACCATATCCTGTCAGCCTAACCAGTAGTTGTACAGTACAAGTTTCGGTCCTGTTGCTACCAGATAATAATAAGAACAGGTGATTATAGAAATGTGTCATTTTTCAGGTGCAAACTCTCCAATGGTGTGTACTATTTACAGTCCTACCTACTGTACAGGATGTGCACTGTATGTGGGCACATTAAAGGGTACTCGGTGCAACAGAGACTAACTGGGAATCACTTCTGGCTCTCAACAGAAACAATAAAAGCGCTCCTTGGTATCTCCTGTGGCATATGGGGGCCATTTGTTTTTGTCAGAAGGCTGCTCAACACCCTGCTAATGCGCTTCCAGGATGCTGCTACCAGCTTTTCCCTCAGGGCGGAAATCCATCCTAATTATTCACATTTTGAAGTGAGCTCCACGGTGAAGACCTTCTCCCACGGTGCAGCCAGCATCACATACATCTTAATAACTCACCACCCTGAAAACTGCAGCCAATCTGCTACACATTCCCAACAACTCTTTGTATAGCCAGTGCATATGTGTATATGTGCATTATGTGTACATTCTTGCAGGATGAATTGAAACTAGTGTGTATTTGAGTAGGCCACATGTATGGCAGGTCGTGCAAGCCATAATTCATCTTCAAGCCTCTCTCTTACATACATTCTGCTTTCACATACATATAGATATACACTACATATATACACTCACCTGTATATACACATACATGTGTTTCCACTGTCACATCCCTATATTTTTACTTACTCATACTGTATAGACTTTACTGTCACATTAAAGGTTATAACATGTATGACATTTAAAATATGAATATAGCAGCCACTAACTTTTAGCTTTGTAAAAATATAGTGGAGTCATGGAGTCCTGAGATATGTCACACTCACTCTGCCTTTGTTGCTATCGCAGCCTCTTTGTGGTTTGTTTACATTCAGTGTGCTCCATGTATAAATGTGCAGAGCAGCTTAAACTCCTGTCAGTGAATTAGGGATTTAATGTTATTGTTGGAACAGTGGAATGACTTACAAAGACAGTTTGGGGGACTTTTATGTTGTTTCTGTCTACTTTAAATTAAGATTATACAATGATATTAAGCTGGAGAGAATAAGTCTCTCTCTCCAAGGAAGGTCCAATGCATTCTTCAAGGTCCTTTCTCAAGTACATTAAGAATGGGTTAGGGGTTAGAATTCAGATATTCCAAACTAATGAATGAATTATGGAGTGGTAAAGTGTGGTACGGTTTCTACGGCTTTTAAGTTTCTTTATTTTTGTGTGTGTGTGTGTGGTTGCTTGATTTGTTTGGTCTTTTTTTTAGGAGTAAATGTACACCATTCATATGTGACATCCTCATTGGTATGTTGTACAGTTGCTAATCGCTAATTAGCCATCATGCTAGGTAAACTTGCAAACTCACCTGGTTTATACTATTTTCAAATCAAATGTTGATTTAGATAGTTTCACTCCTTATTTAGTGAGTAGTGAGCTAGTTTCTACCCTAATTAGCGATTACCTTTACTAGCGATTAGCATGCTAATAATATAATACACATTCATGAATACGAGTGCTATTCTTTGTCCAGGACAATCTGACAAACACATCAGTAATGGAAAACTAGCTTCCATTCACATTCACAATTTGGGGTTCAGTATCTTGCTCAGGGATACCTCAACATGTGGCAGGAGGGGGGTGGATCAATATGATGGTGTTTTTGTTATTTAGCCTTCTTTCACTGATACAAATGGGATGGATGAAGTAATCAAACCTGTGACATAAAGAAAGATCACAATCAACAATAGAAGAAATACAAAATACCACTTTCTTTTTATTCTTAGATAACAGGAAAGTCCTCCTCATTACTGTACTCCTTACACTGAATGCACTGGTCTGGAACAGTTTGGACTGAATGAGCTGACTTTGCAATGGAGAACCTCATGATAACATTATCTTCTTCATTTTTACAATATATCACATGGTAAAGCAAGTCAAGAATTTAAAGAAAATGGTACTTCATTTTTATAAATGGGATATAAAGAGAGAGGACATAGCAGCACATTCAAACTCCATATGAAATGTCACGCTGAAGATTTGCTTACTGAAACAAAGGCCCCAGAACAGTTTGGTCCTGTTGCCTCCATCTATCTTTAAATCTAGGAAGATCTTGACACAATGTTTCAGAATCGCTAAAAATCTTAAAAAATGTATTTTCATATTCAAATTGCTTGCTGTACTCTTTTATTTTGTTTGTTTTGTTGGTTCTTCTCCTCCTTCCATGCTGCAAGGTAAGTGGACAAGAAATTTGGCATACTTGATTTGCAGATGTGAAAATATCCATCATGAATTTATTTGAACTGTAAGTTTAAATATAAATGCAAGTTTGTGTTTATGTATATTTAAATCAAAAACAAACTGCTTTGCCAGTAAGATGGACCGTAGACAGTTTCAGTGTTATTACCTCAATATTACCACATTTCGCCTATTTGGATAAATGCCTTTACACTAATCAATATTATCAACCTATAGCTGAACTAATTATACAAATTGAATTTGATATTGTAACTGCCTTTTAGCTGGTTGAAAGCTACGTCTTAGATGTTCAGACTGAATATCACACAGTTTTCAACTTGAACCAGAAATCATCATGGAAATCCTGGCTCACTGGGAAAAGAGAGTATTTTAAAATGGGGATGCAAGAGACAGTAGAGGGAGAAAGAGTGTGTATGTGCATATGTAGTGGAATGGTGTGTCACATACCTTCCTCATTTGTCTCATTTCTTTTTCTCCCTGCTGCACCATCTAGCACATGATTATAGTCAGCAGCACTCCACATATTATTAGAGCAAGGTAACTGAACTGGTAAAATACCAACAAAACACATTCTGTACTGCACTCTGATACTGGATCAGTTATCACAGCTCAACTATGAAGCAAATACTATGTATTGGAGATGAACTTTGTGGTGTGCAGTGTGGTTAAGATGGTTTTTATCTACTTTATCTGATCTTAAACCCTAACTCAGATAACTCACTTCCTTTCTCATCCTCTCTTACAACCTCCACCTTCCTTGCTTACTCATACCTCTTTGCCAAAGCAAACAACCCCTTTAAAGAACAAGACATTACTCCACTGGAAGAAACCACATACAAACACTTTCATCCCTGCACTGCTAAAGCTGATGCAACTGAAACCAGTGGAACCTGAGGCAGTTCTGGTATCAACAGGATCAGTCATTTCCACATTTTCCATTCATTGTCTACGTGAGCAGCCTACTGTGTATATTTTTTTAAGTTTTCCTATACCACTTAAAATCAAGGCCTTGGCACTGGCTAGTGTAGATAGGGCCTTTTTGTGTTGTTCATGCATAGAGGAGTGAAAGACACATGTATGTGAAAGGAGAATGTATATTGTGTAAGAGGCAGTAAATTGTGGCTTGCATGCCCTTTATACACATGCATATGTTTCTGTTAATCTGCATAAAAGTGCGCATGTTTGGGTTGTTTATTTTTGTGTGTGCGTTCTGTGTGTGATGACAGTGTGTGTTTGTGTGGCATGTGTATGCAGGTTGGCTCTGTTAATTCTCTCTGAATCTGGACTCCTGGTAATTTGTTGGCAGCTTGTTCAAAAGAATGGGCCCTGAATTATTCACTTTCTCTCTGAAGGATGTTTTTTTTTCCACTCCTGACTTTCAGTTTCCAAATTGAATTCTCTGTGGGCACACTTGATTCCACTGGAGGATATTTTAAAATATTGAAAAATCAATTTTAGATAGAACCTAATATGACAATCAGTACAGTAAAATAAAAAGGACGGTGCAATATGACTCAGTATGTCAGAGCTTTGAGAGAAAGAGAAATGTAGTCAGACTCTTGGTGCTCAGTCCTCATCTAAGACACTCAGGATGATAAAAGCATTCTTAATTCAGCTCAGTCTCAAATGATAGACATTTCAATAATAAGAGAAATTATATCTTCAGCCCTCCAAAATGGAAGATGAATTATACAAAGCATCATATACTGAGTCTTCAAAGCTAAACCAGGCAAGTTTTATGTCTCAGTCTATCCCTCTTGTAGATGTAGTCACTATTTTTACTACCAAAACATAACCAGAACCTGCTGTTGGTGTGCATATACAATATTCATGATACAGTTTACAGTTGTCATGCCTGAAAACAGATAATGGAGCCACCTGTCAATTGTGAAAATAACCTCTTTGAAAATATTTAACTAATAGATTTTTGCAATGTACTGTTGATATGTTATATATTGTCCAAAAAAAGTTTGAATTAAAATGATTTATCGCTCAGCCCTACTTTCAACTCTATCTCATGGTCTTAAAGGTCCTGCATGTAGGAGTTAGTTGCATCTAACAGTGTAGATGCAACTCCCTCACTTCACCTTCCCCATTCAAGCGAAGCAGAAGGCAGGCTCTCTGCCGCAGGGTTGTGCAGAGGTGTGGCTGTGTTTATTTGTGCTTTAGTATATTATATGAAAATATTTTATTTCTCTGATTCACCGCTTTGTTCCCACTGCTCTCTCTCTTCATTCACTCTCTTGTTATAATAAGCCATTCTTGCTCTCTCTTTCTTTCATTTGCTCGTTGAACCAGGGAGGAGGGGGCAACTTTTAAAAACAAATCCTACTTATTCTGCCAAGATGCACCTACAAGCTGGTAACCCTGGTGTAATGGGCTGTCCACCAAGTCAAACCTGGTGAAGCCAAGCTAGAAAAACTAACTGTAACTCATACTCATCATCCAGTCCTTATAACCCCTGGCTGGAAGTGCCCCTCGGACGCGCTGCTTAGTTCCAATGAAGGGAAATGGTTTTTCAAGTTTTCTGCGGAAGAACTTGACATGCCTGCACAGAGCCCTAACCTTAACCCCAACACTTTTGACATGAACTGGAACATCGACTGTGAGCTGGACCTTATCACTTAAAATCAGTGTTAGACTCACCTTGAGGCTGAATGACTGCAAATCCCTGTAGCCAGGTTCTTACATCTTTCACCAGGAGAGTGGAGGTTGTTATAGCAGCATATTAAAGAGTTTTCTTGGAAATAAACTTTTGGTGTTACTCATTCAACAGATGAAGTATTTTAAATCCAGCAGTGTTTAGCGCATTCAGCATATCTCGGTGCCGCCTGTAGATCAGTGGAATAGTGTGAAACCAAACTAAATGGGGAACCACTCAGAAAAACAGCTCCATAGTGCTACTAGAGGTCAAAAACGTTACAGGGAATCTTTTAATGACAAAGGTTTTGGAATGAAAAGTTTTGAGGAAAAAGCTACTACTACTTTTGTAACGCTACCTCTAAACAGAACTATCTTTTCCATTTTTTTTCTAGTTTTACATTTATGGGTGTTTTCCTAGTTTGGTGAGGGCCCAATCTATTTACTTCATCCCAACACTGCTGGAGATGATGAGTTTTTAGATGTTCAATACGGAAACAGACGCCTCGGTTAAATATGCACTTCACAGCATGAAATATTTGATAAAATGTGGCTAGACTTTTTCAATCTTCAACTCCTCCTCTCTCTGGTTTTTATTATTACATTTCAGGAATTTCTCATCACATAAAATCTTACAAGTTTACAATAGTTTCTTCAACCTCTAAATTATTTTCCTGAACCCATGCTTGCAGCATTCATTGTGCTTATATTGTTTGCGCTCCTTCAAAAATGTACTTCTGGGAACACAACTCCAATTCGAGCATGTATTTGTAGTTTTGCAAACTGGAAAACAGTGTGTGGTAACAAATGTGGTATTTGTTTCTAACAATGCATCTGAAAACTGTTAAAAATAACTCTAACTTGAAATACTATGTGTAAAAACTGGCGATTTGTATCCGTCGTCTTGAGCTTAGTCTCAGTTAAATCATTTTCACATCATGACAGCAAAGATGAATTATTTGAAAATTAATTAAACTTATTTTGCAGTTAGAACGTATACCAGACCTAGTTCACAAATATAGCCAATAGAAGACCAAGAACTGACATGTATTGACTTTTAACTGGCGTGTCAGATAGTTTCCAAATTACTTGAGGTGCACTCTGGAAAGAAAAAAAAAGAAGGTGGGAGAGCTTCAAAGAGGCAACAGTATGCACCAGCGTGAGCTGTCTGAGCACACTGGATTAGAATAACTTTCAGCATCACCAGTTCAGTGGGAGCACATGCCCGACTGCCTAAACATCAAACCACAGAAGCAAATGTTTCAGATCAGTCATTTGCACTCTGCCACTGAACCAACTACTTGTGAGGATTTACCCTTTCCTCTGAAAGCATTGATGTTTGGAGTCAATCATGTACAATCAGCACAGTTTGAGGCAGGAACCTTAATTTACTCATAACAGGTATTTCTGTTCACCTTACATGGATATGTCACTATTCTGCAATCTGCTTCCTCTCGCATTTTGGGCCAACATTTGTCCTGAGCAGTGCCTCTTAGACTTCTGTCTCTGTTATCAAGAATGTCCTGTGCTGCTGCTCACACACAGCCATCACAGCTGCAGCACGGCCCCACCTCAACCAGCTTTGCTGTAGGCAAAGTCCAGCTGCAATCAGCTGTCTGCTCCTTACTGAAGACTGCAGAAGCCTGGAGAATGCTGAGACCCTCATGCTGACCTTTGGTCACCAATGACGCTCCAGTCTGCTAAACCCTCTGCTTTTCCATGACAAGATCAGTTCTCCCAGACATGCTAAATAAGCCAAACTTTAAGATGTCAGATGTTTGATATATTTATACTTTAGGTTAGGAATGTGTGTGTATATCGGATGTCAGAACCAAAATTAAACTGCCACCAGTTTGGCACATGAAATGCTCATTAGATGCACCAATCATTTTATGGCCACTAGATGGCAGACAAACTCCAAAACAAGCAGACTCCACTATGTTCATAAGCTAGTCTCTAACTGTGTCTGTCTGCTGTTTAGTGCTTATCAGATGTACATTAGGATGAGTAGATCATTTCATGTTTATTGAGAACAGCTTCCTGCTGCTGCTGGAAACGAAGTTGATGAGAGCGGTGAAGTGAACGAAAACAGTGACCAAAACAGTTAGCTAAAAAAAACAAAAGTGCTCCATAGAGCTGAGGGGAACTGCTGAGTTGGTAATCACTCTCTGAGGGTTTGTCACTACTAGTGCAGTGCCCGTAGGAAGTATGTATTGCTATTGAAAAGTGGGAGGTTCAGTAGCTTTTTCATGGATGGCCAAATGAGGTTGTGTTTGAAGGTGTAGTAGCTAGCTACAGACGAACATCCACAGATTCCGATTCCAGTTTGTTGTCCTTGCATATCCGGATCTCCTCGACCGGAACAGACTCGGTCCAGACTCGTTCAGTCTCAGTAATCCACAACAGTTAATTTAGATGCACAGAACGGGGCCGAACAGCCGGCAAAATCTGCTGCAGGTATAACGTTAGATCAGCGTGTTTCTTAAGGTGTGTCGTGGGGTTGGGCTCTGCAGTGATTGGCTCTGGTGTGCACGTGGTTATGGTGTGTTGGACACGCCGGCGCGTCAAGCGACTAAGGGGTGGGGCGTGAGGGTGGGCTCTGCAGTGATTGGCTCTGGTGCGCACGTCGCTATGGTGGCTATGGTTGACAATGCTAGCGGAATTCGTAAATCATTTATGAAATAATTTATTAACGGTATCTTTGTAGTCCAAACAAAGCCGACGTTGCACACCCTTAAACCACACAGCAGCCATGTTGAAACTCTCAGGTCAGTCTGATCCTGATCTGCAGAGATATTTGAGGCACACACACACACAGACAGACAGAGATTTCTTGCTTTTATAGAGAGATGTGTGACACATGTAAGGCATTTGATACATTAGAAAATATTTGGTAATAGGTTAATAGATCCAAAATACACCAACCAACACCTCTAAAGCATACTCATTCTTTATCTCTTGTTGAATCCATGAAGAGCAATGTAAAAAACACAGTTGGTAACTTCTTGGAACTATTTTGTGCAGATTGTGACAAAATTGGCAACCTTACTGTGACTGAAACTGTGTATGGTCACTGTTGTCAACAAAGAGTAGTTCCAGCACGTAAACCACACATTTGTACATTTCTGATTATGTACAGATTAAACATATGACTTATTATTTGTTTTATGAACTTTAGATGTGTTCGTAAGTGTATTTTTCAACTTTGGATAGCTAGCAGTTTCCCCCTATTGAACGAATTGATACAGTATGAATGAAAAGAAGCAAAGAGGAGAAATTCTTTGTTAAAAAGCCTTGAACTACATGCAGTATGCCTACATTTACCTGAAAAGTTGTTGAAGACAATTATGTCCATACAAATTATGACAGTTCTGTTTCAGAATAAAATAGCAAGATTTTCTAATCCTGTTAAACGGTATCCACACTAGAGGTGGAAGATCAGAAAACACTGGATGAATCATTCTTGTAATGATTATTTACAGTTTGGAGACACTGACAAATGATGTGAAGAGGGCACTGCATAGGAAATAAAATATCTATCTATATTTGGCCACTCTGGATTCTAAATTACTGAAATAAATATGATTTAGATGATGTTGTGTCTGATCCGACAGTGTGAGAAAAGATGTATGATCCATCATAACTTAACCAATTGTATGATGTCTGATCATGGTCAAGCGTGCTAGAGGTGTTCCCTTCAGATAGCTGTTCTAAAGCACTATAAAATATCAAAATGCATGTTAATACCGAACCCCAGTGCTTGCTGTATGACAAAGATGACCTTTATGACCTGTGGCACACACCAAGGCCATGCTTTTCTAACTATTTGATACATTTTTAAGGCTGAAAAGTCCCAGAGGGCATGATGACCTTGGTCTCCTGCAGCTGTGGTCTGTTTGTGTTTAAACACAGATCTTGATTGATGGATGGCCAAATGCAGAAAAAAAAAGGATTATAAAATCACCTTAAATTTAATTGATTTACAGCTATGATGAAAAGCCTGACATCAGATGTTTCCTTCATGCTTATCTTTTTGACAGTTTCACCAACATATTTACCCAGAATGCCTCTGAACGCAGAGGTAGCACTCAGATGTGGCTGTGCTTGTGATTTGTGATTTAATAGCAATATACTGCTCAGGAGAAATCTGTTTGCATTTTCAGATGATCAATTTGACAGAGACTAAATGAACAGATTGATTTAAGCCAGTGAGCAGCCAGACAACACTGCACTGAGAAACTTCATCCATCAACAGACACAATTGCTTTCTTTGGCGTGTCGCAGGTAAGACACACTCCATCACCTTCCACAGAGAGAGCAGTCACACTATCAACTGCTGGCTGCTGCACCACACTGCCTGATCCTGGCTGGGAGTGCACAATCAAAGCAATATTTGAGTCATTAATTAAATCAAAATTTACGAAGATTAAAATATCACTGATGTTCAACAAGGAAATACAGGCATTCTGAATGCTCTGCTTTGTGTGGTGAAACCAATGCATGGGGCCGATATGGGGCCTTTTATCGAAGTGGCCACTTTACATTTGCAGTAGGGATTTCACAATAACGGAAACGAGAGAGTTGAAAACAGCTGCACTTCTTTCTATGACATTTAATGGCAGACTAGAATATTTGTGGGCATATATGCTATCAGATCCGGAAGAATGGCAACCTCGGTACCTACAGTGCTGTAGAAAAATGAGTACTTTTTTTTTTTTTTTTTTTTTGGGGGGGTGGGGTTTTTTTTTTTTTTTTTTTTTTTTTTTAAATTATTTTATTTTTTTTTATATTTTTTTTTTTTTTTTTTTTTTTTTTTTTTTTTTTTTTTTTTTTTTTTTAATTTTTTTTTTTTTTTTTTTTGTTGTTTTTTTTTTTTTCTTTCCTTCCTTTCTTTAAAAAAAGGGGGGGGGGTTGATAAGGGGGGGGGGGGTTTTTTTTGTGGGGGTTAAAAAAAATAAAATTCAGGTTTCATTTGGGGGGGGGCCCCCCTTTATTTTTTTTCAGTGGGGGGCGGGGGGGGGGGGGGTTTTTGGGGGGGCCCCCAAACCAAAAGGTGGGGCGGATGTTCACTGTGATGCCGCTGCCTACGGATTCATAATGACTATATCACCACATTAAACACTATTGGAATATTATTTCAAGGTCTAAATGGATCAATCTAATCTGGCCCCCTCTGGTCCATCAAAATTGCTACCAAAATTCAGAAAGTAAAGCCAGCTCACCCACACATAAAATGCTATGTCAGAGTTAAGACTAACTGGTCTAACTAAGTGAATCAAAAACCGCCAGAATTAGTGTTGATAAGACATATTCTCTGCTCTTGCTACACTTTGGTATTAACTCTGCTGAGAAGGTGGATTTCTTCATAAAAACAGTGTTTAGTCCATCTTTTAGTTGGACTTTGGAAACAACCATTAAGTGTAATGGTACGGCTTTATGTTGGTCTTACAGCCTTATAGAGCCGTTACATCTCTTTCAGTTTAGCAGGCTTCCAATAAAAGGCACCAGTAGTATTGATTGCTTATTGTGCTCATTAAATTTCATGAAGTAAGGACACTATCAAAAAGCAATTAACATGCTCCTAAACACACTCAGATGAGGTGAATCATGAGGTAATACTGGGGCAGTGGGTTCCAATTGAACTGCAATCAAATGCTAGTGGAATCCATTGTAATCCAAGACAATTATCATCCAAGACAATACAAGGTTTATTCTATTGATGAACAGTTTGATAACATTGTATCTAGACAGTCGATACTATAAACGAACACCCAGCTATATAGAGGTGATAAAGTAAAGTAAAAACCTGAATAAATGAAACAAGTGCTGATGTAGGAAGCCTTTACAGCCGCTTCCTTGATGTTCCTGATGGCTCTTCTTCTTTGCAGCCCACAAATCCCCAAGAATCCTAGGACCCAGTGTATAGACTGGCCTGTGAAGCCGCTGCAGGCCTGCAGCCTCTACACAACTATGAGAGATCCTGGAGCGTGAGACAGCACAATTGAGAGACACATTTGGAGAATCAGTGACAAACAACACTGAAGCTTCTAAGCAACAGTTGTCAACTATCAACTACAACAAATGACAAACATAAGTTTTTTAGCGACTACGTTTGAAAAGTTTTTAACAGACTTTCATATTCTTGGTCTTGAAAAGGAGGGGGCACACAAAATGACTGTTGAGCTGATTATGAATGTGATTTGGGTGTGGTGACTGATCTTGCAGTCTGGGTCAGATTGTGTTGACAGTTGGCAGATAACATCATATAGTATTTGATATAGGTAAAGATTTTAACATTAAGTCTTAAATCAGATCTAGTCATTACCAGTCGTTCTCACAAAGCTTTTTTCAAATATGCGACTGACATCGGCCTCCAATGATGTCGCTTGTGTTCTGCCCAAGGGAGACACTGGTAAATCAACAAAAGAAGAAGACTGGAAACACTGGGCCACCGGAATCAACAAAAAAGGGGCTCATAGGGGCTTAAACTTTATTTAAGAAATGTAAGCACTTACTACACACAGATCTTTATGGTGTTTAAAAGTAGATTTTGTCCCCTACTGAATAGGTCCATAAGATTATAATGCAGGATCCACCTTCATTGATATTGTACTTCAGTGGTTTAAATTCCTGAACAAATTTACTTTTATTCAGATTTGTAAAACCTGCTGACATGCAGTGAATCTGGGGCTTTTGGGGCCCCTAGGGTGAAAATACAACAGTGTCATTACCTTTACCTGCTTCAAGAATGTTTTATTCAAGCCTCAATTTTTCTTATCTTTGACAGGTAGTTTTGCAGAGAACAGTACTTAAACTAGGAGACACTTCATACCTCGTGAATGAGATGCAAAATTATTGTAAGGCTTTGGCACAGGCCTGAAATCCAATACCCTTGCGATCCAAGCCCTTTTCACTGATGGTCTTGACCTTCTGGTTGCCTGAAGTTGGCATGTTTTGTTATGTGTTTGGTGCCTGGTATACCTTCTGGCAGGTCCAGTTGAGTTTGTATTCATTTAGCATTTTGAGACTGTGTTTTCCGCGTAAGGTCATATCATTGTAACCCTATATTATACATACTAATGCAAACTATAATAATTCATGGCTGAAGATTAATGTAAGACCTCTTCCATATGAATAAATGGATGATAAAAGTTAATGAATAGGAATTGTAATAGTAGGGGTTTATTTCATTTCATTGATGTATTAATTGGCTTGCATGAAGTTCCACAGCAACTTCAGAATCAACACTTAATGTAGACCTAAATGTAGTGATTTCAATTGAGAAGTGGGCTCAGGCATGTACAAAAAAATTATATGTGCCTAATTGACACCAGTCAAATTACATACAATAGATTCAATAATAATATTCCACAGCTTTGCTGTAGTGTAGCCTTCTACAAGATAATAATAAATAGGTGATCTGTATGATTGATCCGATTTTGTCTTTAAAGGTACCCACTGAACCTAAGAGAATTTTTTGGGAGATGCGTCATTATCTTCCTTGGAGAAAAGAACAATTAAAATTAAAAAATATATAACTCTTTGAAAAAAGAACAATTGGAAAATGTATTATTATGGCTGGGCAAAAATAATTTTCTGCTTAATTGCAAAACACTTGAATATAAAGTCATGAGTGATTTTTCTTTCAAAAAGTCTGTGGTTTTATCCAGTGCAGCAGGGAGTGAGGCAAGTTCTAGCCAGGCCAGGATTCACTGCTACCCCACACCCAACAAACATGGACTTCACCGTCTGCCGTCAGCCGGGATTTAGGCGTTTATTAAAATAAAATATTCTATAAAATATTTCTCATCATATTACAACATGTCTTTTTTGATAATGTACTTGTTACAAGCAAAGTGGTTAGGTAGGGAAGGGAGGGCTTAAGGTTATGGTTACATGCTGCTTTTAATGTAGTAAATTTTTTGTTCATTCATTTGTTTAAAATAGATGTCATTTCTCACACTTTTCAATGAAAATTGTATTGTATTGACAAAAAAGTAAAGAAAAAAAGTAGTACTACCTCTACTACTGAACATTTTGTAACATTTTGAGCCAGGATGTATGTTTGCATATAGATGGTAGGGATGTGAGGGGCAGTGGATGGGTTGTTGTGTTCCTACCAATGTTGAGAGAAAACCTACACCCTTGATTTTGAGCACAAGTATTGTTTGTTTTCTTTATATCTAGTGTAAGAGCTGAACTGTGTTGTGCAGCAGAGCAGAATATCCAGTAGGCTGTCAGTCACAAAAATATCAATTTCAACATATTATTTGGCCCTCAGATATGTACACTCCTCCTGCAACAAATTTGTTGAATATGAGCGACTGAACACAAGACTAAATTTATTTTAGATTAATAATGTTTCATGTAGCAACTGTCATGCATCAGTTGTCACAGTGAGTCTCCATCTGCATAAACAAAATACCCCTGCCAATTAGATAGACAACTGGCATTTCTCCCTGCAGCTATCACTGTGAAACCACACTCCTTCCAAAAACAGAAAATATTTGAATTTTGTCACGATATAAATACTGTTTCTCATGTATCACAGGGCTGTAAAATATACATTATTATGAAACAGGATTAAACTTGAAAGAAATCCTTTCCACAACATTGCTCTTGTTACTAGAAATTTTACATGGAAAGAGGTGACTGTATTTCTTCATGGATACATATTTTAATATCTTCTAGACACTTGTCTAGAGATAGTCGTTAGTCATTAGTGAAACTATCAAGATGTATTAAATAATTTTTTCACTCTAGCATCTATGAAGATAAATGGCACAGGGCTGTATTTAGTGCCCTTAATTCCCACCCCAAATGTTAAAACATTGAAATGTACACCCATGAGGCTGTTAGCTTTTACCTGCTGCAAGTATAACTCACTTTGAGAACAATATTGTTCTCCCAATGACCAATTCCAGCGTCATAAATGTTTAAGGGAGTGGAAAATGAACCAATTTACAGTTCTGTTGCCCGTACAAAGCTTATATGTGTAGGTAGGTGATTGGACAGGGTGGCAGAGAGGAAAGAGATGTGGTTGGAATTTTAAGTGACACAAAGTGAAACAGAGTATAAAGGGTACAGGGTCACACTGGCCTTATAACAATCACAAACTGACACTTGCTCCTGAGATCTGAAAAGAAGTCATTAGACTCAAACTGATATGGGCCTTGGATGTTGATATCAGTGTACATAATATATAATGACAAAGACCCCAATGTAGACCCATCAAGAAATTACCTGACTTTAACATACAAACTCTTAAGCTTAGTATAGAGCTGGTATGAGCAGAAATCCTAGCTAGAGATGCACGTTTTTGCTTTGCGTTAAGCATTTCTCAGTTTGACTTAAAGGACCAGTGTGTAAGATTTAGTGGCATCTTGTGGTGAAGTTGCAGATTGAAATTAAGTGAACACTGTGGGCGTCTGTACTTGACAACGTGGGAATGAGAACAGGCTGTCACGTGTATAGGAGAGACTACGGTGGCCGCAAAACTATCAAAAAACATGAAAAGCCCTTGTCTAGACCCAGTGTTTGGTTTGTCCGTTCTGGGGTACTGTAGAAACATGGTGGTTCAACATGATGGAATCTATGGAAGGCTACCCACGGTGTCTGTGGATAAAAACAGATCATTCTAAGGTAATGATTCTTACATTCTTACATTCAGGTGATTATACACTAATGAAAACTATAACTATATTATTTACCATTTCTGCCAATAGATCCTCCTAAACACACACAGGATCACAATACTAATAATGTTAAAACTTTATAGTCCAGTTATGTTCCAAACAATATTCCATGTACAGTTCACACACTATTAATAAAATAAACCCAACAACATGGTGACTTTCTAACATTTCAGGCATGTATGTGCATAACTAATGGTGTATTAAGTGTTTTGCTTTCTCCTCCTGGGCACCTCCATTAGAGTTAAACATAATGCTAAATTCACAATATCTAACTGTAAAAAAACCAAAGTAAATTTTCTGCTGATCTTAATCAGAGTGGATAATTATAATAAACTTAGTTTTGTTCTCATCTACAACCATGCCACAACAACAATAAGCTTCAAAGTATTTCGAGTTTTCACTAGATCTTTCTCTTGATGTTGCCAAAATGACAGAGTCAACAATTCCAATTAAAATGTGGACATTTTAGGAAACCATCTACTCTCCATCCTTGTTTAAGCACTCTTATTAGTATGTCTACAAGGAGACCCATATTGCACGCTTATTGTGGACACTATGGTGGATCTTAGATTACTGTTGGGAAAGAACAGAAACTAATCATTCATACACGCACAGCATCGGGAGCAATTTGGTTTAGTGTCTTGCTCAAGGATACTTCGACATGCAGCCAGAGGATCCGGAAATCAAACTATCAACCTTCTGATTAGTGGACGACCCGCTCTGAGCCACAGCCAAATAGAGAAGTTTATATATGGAATATACTATGCAATTTTATTTCTGACACATTAATCTACAAGCAGCCTCTCTTGGGTAGATACATTCCTGAAATCCTTGCTCATACTTGGTGGATTACTCAACTGCTCCATATATGTACATTTGGAATTCTGTCTCAGACAGCCTTTCATAATCTTAAGCATGGTTAGATTCCTGTCTCCAGTCAATGGCCTGTGCATCATGGCAGTCCATTATACCTTGCCATGGAGGTCAAAGTGTTTCTGAGTCTGAGAAGGCAAATTAGAGCTTGAAGTGGAACTAATTGGCTTTGGGCTGCACAATCATACAACATATCAGCAAAATGTTTTGCTGTAATATCAGAATTTTCAGAACTGACACTTGAAGCATAGCAAGCCTGGAGGAAAACAAAACTACATTGACATGTTGATACAGTACTCTGTATTTCTCTTGAAAAAAGATTTACCAAGTTACTTCATCATATAATGACAACACAAATCCACAGTTGTGCATCAACCATTTTCTCGGGATACAAAAGGTCAACAGACATGGGAGCATGATCAGAAGGGAGGGTAGTATCTTGAATCACTTATGTGATACCAGTAAATATAAGTTCAGTCAGAACCACTTTTGTTAAAATAACTTTTATTCCTAAGCAGAATGTTACATTTGGCGGTATGGCTCTGTTCTTGGACCTCCTTGCCCTTCCACGTGCCTACGTGGAAAAGTTTAAGACAAGGAGAGAGGCAGCAGAGACCCCCCAGGGTACAGAACAGAGCAAGCATCAATGGCAATCAGAAAATGACATTGATTAATTAGATACAACATAAAAGGAGGAGCTGGGGTGGAGGTGGGTTGCAAAGCTGCTTGTAGAGGAAGCAGCAAAGATAGGCAGGCTAAAGCAGCTTAAATAAGGCGCCATGAATGATATTTGCCAATTGGATGCTTGAGGGAATCAGCTGAGCTGTCAGCTGACTGTGTATGGTTTCCAATAGGAAGCTTAGGAGGAATCAGCTGAGCCATCAGCAGATGTGTGTTTACGACTAACTGTGATCATGTGATATAGCTGGAATTGAGAGCTGAGCTTGACTTTGTGGCCTTCCTGAACTAACGCTATGCTTAACGTGTGGATATCAAACAGTAATCAATTTCACATACCCATTTCTCTCTTGCGATAATACAGTGGTAGGTGCTGTGGAATGCACAGGAATCATGAATAGGTTACTAACAAATAGAAGACCATTATACCTACAGATGTGGATACCATTCGTTCTATAACTATCTGTTGTTTAATCTTCATAGCTATGTTTCTCTTTTTTTTAAAAAAAACAAAACTACTTACGAGTACAGATATTGACAAATTTGACTCATTTGATATTCGTGCTCATAAAAAGTACATTATCTGTAATGGATACTCATTTCAGCTGAGTACTCGCTAAACCCTAATATGTAAACCCACCAGGCTTGATGCCTGGAACAGTATAAAGCTGGAACCAGACATAGTCCATGGCTTATATGTCTATCAACGTTACTTCCTGGTAGATTTATTTTTTAAAAGAACTCCTCCTTTTTGTCTGTGTGAACCCAGGGACATGATTCTGTTTGGCTCTCTGTCATCACCACTATATCATGTGTAGGGACTTGGCTTGGGAACCGGATGGTGGAGTGGTAGCTGGAGAGGTGCCAGTTTCACCTCCTGTGCACTGCCGAGGTGCCCTTGAGCAAGGCAACCTAACCCCAAAACCTGCTCATTGGGCGCCGGTAACGTTGCAGCCCCATCACTCCACCATCTCTCTCCCCTTTGCATGTCCACAAGTGCATGAAGTGTGCATTTCAACCTGTGTGTGTGTGTGTAAGAAAAACATCGCAATATTTAGTTTGTGATATTGTATCCATTCTCAAAAACACTACTGATTTCTGTCTTTAAACCCCCAAACACTAAATAGTAGTGTTGTTTTACTCAAAATGTGTGTATATGGTGGTGTGTTCTTTGACAGTTTTCCTAAATATATCACAATGTATTGAATCGTAACCCCTGTATCGTGATATATATATTCTATCGCCAGATTCTTGCCAGTACACAGCCCTCCTCAAAGGGGAAACAGGTTGGGAACCACTGATTTAGATAGATCTCTCTAACCCAACTAGTGATTTTACTGAGCTTGGATCAAATGTTAGGTGTATCTATTCCTCTTACATTTGTCTATTTATTTCTAAACACCATACTTTGGTCATGTGATGTTTGTGCTGTGCAGCTGGGGAGCCTGAGTCAATTTTCAAGAATGCTGTAATGCATCTAACCTTCATTTGACTGGAGGATTTGCTGCCTGCCAACACCCTCATGAAAGGGTATTGTCACTGACTGATATTCTGCGCTGTCTGGAACTGAGTCCATTGTTACGTCAATACAAGGGTATTTGTGAAGGACTGATCTGTGCTCTCACTCTTTCATCAAAACAGCACTTTATGTGCCTTGAGGTGAACGCAATCACACAAAGAAATATCTACAAAGAAAGACTGAATATGTACCAGTGGACCCTTTTGGGGCTATTGTTAGGCTTATTATTACAGCTGCACTGAGCTGAAGATATTTGTGGAAATTTTAAATAGTGGCTATTCCTAGGGAAACATTAAGCCCTGGTTGCCATAATCGTGAAAGGATAATCACAGGGTGACATGCTGTGCTCTTGTCAGAGGGATTTCTGGAGCAGTATGTGGCTAATTCAAACTCTCTCAAGAGCTCTACATAACATGAGTAAATGCAATAAGAAAAGAAACAGAAATGTGGAGACTATAGGGAGTGAGGGGAGGAAAGTGAAGGGCAATAGGAGAGGAGATGGACAGTATAAATCAAACAGCTGAAAGTGAAATTTTGAACTTACAGTACAAAAATAAGTGTAAAAGCTATTTATCATCGTGCACTCCATAAAACTGATGCACTGACACACCGTCTGAGACATGACTTTGAATGACTTGACAATAAAACATTAATCATTCTGAAAAATGTGTTTTATTAAGAATAGTTTATCCTTTACCTCAGCTGCCTTATTGTAAGCCGTTATCTCTTTAAAAAAAATAATTTAGCTCTAAATACACGTTGGATCAGATGGTACACTCATATTGAAAATGACAGAAATAAAGCTTGCAAGCACTTTCAAGGCATCTTTTTACCATGCATTTGCCAAAGTGAAGAATGAACAGTCAGGCAGTATAAGGGTTGCTCAAAATAACAATATGGCCAAGTGCAATATGCAATATGAGAAGCTGCTATTTTTTTGTTTAGAGTGTGTGATAAAACAGCATTATAATGAAGTACTGTAGTTCTGAAGAGATGCCCTGACCTGAACATTTTGTTTCTGGTTTAAGAAAATATGTTTGTTTGCTACAGTGTCCCCAGAATGTTTTTTCAGTGAAAATTAAATATGTGATCCAAAGATGATAATTTCCACTAATCGTGAATCATTTCGCAACCACAATATCTGTCAAAATACCATATCGTGCAGCCCCAGGCAGTATGGAAGTCCAAAACATATTTTTTTATGTCCACACAAATAATTATCTTTGGTGCTGATAATAACTGATCTGTACATGATATGGATCATCTTAGGGGTAGGGCTGAGGACACATCCTTAATGCTGTTTCTGGGAGTTCAAACATTTGACTGTAAATAAGCAGAAAATGTCAGTTTTTGGAGACTAATCAAAAAAAGTCTTGGGTGCTGGGATGCATTTGAGTAATTTGGACACATGACCTATCTTCCTTACTTAAGCGGAGGGGATGCTTAATCCTTGGGCACAAATGCGCTGGTCAAACTACATCCACTAAAAGTTGTTGTTTTTGCCACTGACAGGCTCAGATTGGTATTGGTATGTAGTGGTATGGTAGTGTCTGACAACATTATGAAAGGATCCCTACAGAGACAGACCTTTTGTTTATTGCCAGAATAAATCTCACCACCAGACTCCATAGTCATTTTACTTTACTTTCATCGTGACATTGTAACTTCATTCAAAGTGGACAGAAACAGAATATAACTCACCAAAACAGTCTCTGTTAGTCTTTCAACTGTTCCAACAATCGACCTATTTTTACAATTCTGGCAATGGCCCTGAGAGATATAGATCTCAGTGTCACTTTATGAATGTCTTATTTCTTGTTTTTAGCCAAGAACTTTTTACTCCTAGGTCAGCCTTTTAGTAAACTCTTGGCTACTTTTTGATAAACACAGTGTGTAGGAAGCACCGGCTTCTTGTTGTGCTTGGTTAAAACTACAAACTGACTGACCAGAACAATCCTCCCATTTTGGCCTTTATTCCCCTCCGTCTTCCTCACCCCCTCTGGCTATATCTCATCTCTGCCTGTTCACAGCGTAGGCCTGAATTAAACATGCCTTCATATAATGTAAGAGGCGATTGCACAGGCCGGTCGATAGGCTTTTAATCCCTTTCCTGCTCTCCTCTCATCCCCATTCTGCAGTTTTAGTCTCCCAGCTAAATACACTGTGGCTCTCATCTCAGTGTCCTTCAAGCCCTCTCTCTCAGCTGCACACCACTTTGGCCGGCTAAACACTTTCTTTCCCTCATTCTTCCCTGGCCTCGGCCCCTCTCTCTGCCTCTGCTGGGTGTCATCCTGTTCTCCTGAGGCAGCTGCTATGTAGTCGCTCTTATTCCGCCTATGCTAGCTCCACATAGCATGTAGTTAAAAGTACACATCAGACTGATACAGTGTCGGTGTGCTCTCTCTCTTGACCTGCAGTCTGCCTGTGTTTACTCGTACGCAGTCGTTACCTGACTCACTGCTTCAGCTAACCAAACCCCCTGGCTTTTCTTTTATATCAAAGTTAGAATAAATAAGCATCATTTCCCTGATGCATGTTGGGAAATGGTGGAAGCAGGTGCTGCACATTCCCATTGTAGCAGGCGCTAATAACTTCCTGCTTACCTAGTAGGTCAATGAAAAGGTCTTTCACTTAAGATTTGAGATTTAAGATTTTACTTTATTAGTCCCCTTCTGGAGAAATTCTTTTTTTCACTCTTTTTTATTTTTCTACACACACAGGCTAAAATGCCCACTCATGCACATGTAGGGCTTGTGGACATGCAAACATGGAGAGAAATAGTGAAGTGATGGGCTGCCATGTTAGCAGCATGCACAGGAGGTAAAGTGGCACGTCTCCAGCTACCAGTCCACACTCCATACTGTGGTCTGTGGGACTTGAACCAGTGACCCTCCAGTTCCCAAGTAAAGTCCCTACAAACTAAGCTACTTAACCGTTTTACTAAATCTACTTTACTTTCGCATCTAAAAACTGTTGTGGTAGTGTGTAAATCCGGTATGGCATATACAGTACAAAGTACAAATTCAAATATAAATTTGTTAAAGGATATACTGTATATACAAAATTCACTTGCCACTAAATGTCGCACAAGAGCACCAGCACCTAAGATCAAAACAATGGACACTGCCAAAACCAGCAGACCATGTAAGAGAAACTTTAAACATGACTAACACAAAATAAAACTTGACAAAACTGTCTTCTTTAGTCTTTCCAACAATCTCCAACTCTGATTTGGTTGAAATAGACCCTTCACGGAGTTTGATGAGAAAATAGCCTCTGAAAAGGCTGCGCTGGCGGCAATGTACAGTAGCTGAACCTTGGGGAAAAATGTACCTGTCAAAGTACGTCCATTTAAAGTTTGGTTTTGCCACTGACAGGCTCAGATTGTTATTTCACTTGTGAAAACTGCTCAGTGAGCACATAAGCCAAAAAAACCTTCTAGCCTCTGAGTTTGCCCACTGCACATGTGCATTAGTGTTTCGTATTAGTTGACTTTACATTGGGAGGATGTCATGCACTTTGAAATTGCTCATCACACAAGACATTCATGAGTTTTGACACTTAAAAACTCATGTTACTACTACACGTTAGATGTCTCTGCCTGTTGGCTTCCATTGTTTTTTATCCTATGTGCTTCTGCTTGCTTGTTTTAATTGTTTTTATCATTTGCTTTTTTATGCTTTTGTCTGTGTGCTCTCTAATGCACAGTTGCCTTGGGTGCTATATAAATAAATTTAACTGGCCTTGCCTAGATGTTCAACTGAGACTACTTTTGACTGTCTTTGGATATTTAGACAAAATGTAGAAGTCTTTATGAGACCATATGTAAGCATCAGGGAACTTTCACTGAAGACTTTACTAGCAATGGTTGCTCCATGCAGCACCAAACAACAAACGGACAAAGTTGGCCAACAAGTCCTTCAAATTAAAGGTCCAGTGTTTAACATTCAGGAGGATCTACTGGCAGAATTTGAATAATATACTTATAGATATTCATTAGTGCATAATCACCTCAATAGAAGAATCGTTTTTTTTACCTTTGGATGAGCCTATTATATCTACAGATGCCGCGGTCATCTTCCAATGAGTCTGCCATGTTTCTACAAAAGCCTAGACTTGACAAACCAATCACTGGCTCTAGATAGGGGTGCTTTTTGCACATTTTGTGACCACCATAGTTTCTAGGAGGGCGAGGCGATGGAGTTGCGATCTACAGTGACACCGCTAGATGCCACTAAATCCTACACACTGTTAAAAGACAAAATACATTATTTTTGCATGCCCTCTATAACAACACATAGGCCTTCCAAAACTGCATCACTGTTGGAAAATAAATCTGTTTTATGATGTACTGTATGAACACTATGGTTAAGGTTTAGGAAAAGATCATGGATGACTACGTTCTTAAGGTTTAGGGGACCTGTGTTGTCATTGTTAGAAATATTGTATTGGTTTTTTTTAAGCCAAACTTTTTAAGCTGTGCATGATTTGCTTGTACTGAGAAATATTTTATTTAATAACTCAATTGTAATCCAGACCGGACATCTGCATTTGTACAGATTTTAACATACCAACATCTTCTATTTTATGTCACGGTCATTGCTTCCACCGTCAGTCCAGATCATCCAACCACTTTTCAGATGAATTCACTTGATGGCATCTTGATGAGCTTGCAGAGCTGCTCCTTAACAAAGTCTTGCCCTACTTATTGGCATGGTGACTACATTAAGGGAAATATTCACTTCACTCTAATCTGAAGTGGCAACGCACGGAGCATTTCTAATTAGTGTGGGGGTCAGCTAATTATCAGCAAAAACCTTTGATTCCTCACAAATGAGAGGGAAGGATGGGGAAAATGAAGACAGGTAACGCTGGTAACAGCATCTTTCTCTTTATTCCATCTCCCTCCCTTCAACCTTTTACCATCTCTCCTCTATAAATCTCCCTCTCTCTGTTGCATGTCATCCCATGGCTGCTTGGTATTGTTAGTTGGGGACAAAGCGCGGGTTGTGTGGCGTGATCCGCTCTGGTATTTAGAAAGCTGATGTCAGATGCATAGCAGTGGCCCTCTGTCTCATTAAGATGGAGCTGGCTGCTCGGCTTGAACCTCCACTGGAGAGCACAGCAGTAATTGGTAATCAGAGAGGGACGGGGCAAGGCATCCCTTGCTGGTTGCGTGACCTCTCCATGCTCCTGGATGGCAACGTATGTAGACTGCTGCACCTCGCTTTGAAACACGAATGAACATTGTACTTGACAAGTGCCTGGCTGTGCAACTAAAGCTGCGCCAGCCTGGACAAGCATTAACAAGTATGGGCTTTTTATGGTCTTTACAAATCACTTGAGACTGTGTTCCAAAGATCTTTTGTAGGTATTGCAATTGCTTTAAAGCTCCAAGTATATTCTAAGATTTTCAGAGCTGAAGGGTAGAAATGCATACAATAGCCTAAAATGTGCAGCTATTCACAGCTGACCACTATAACACAATGAAACTAGAACCAGAAAAAAACAGTGGACCTTTTTTGTTCAAGCAGCCGTCTATTTTTCTCTTTATATAAATAATTTAGGTGTTAATGAACGTGTAACTAATACTCATTTTTGAGCGCATTATCTGGTTTTCCAATATATAACAGAGGATGTGAACCACTCTTTCTGAAGTAAACCAGTCTACCTTTAGGCCTTCTATTTTGCTGTGGTCAGTCTGACCCCCTCTGCTTTTCCCTCCATCCATTATGCTTTGCAGTGTTGCGGGGTGTGGGTGGGTGGTTGGAGCAGAGGCAGGGTACACTGTGGAAATCTAGCGTCACCAGTTCATCACAGTGTCTCTGGTTGGTGGGAGTAGGCCAGGGTACCTGGAGTAAACCCATGCAGGCACGGGGAAAACATGCAAACTTCACACAGAAAGGTCCCAGCTGACCGTCAGGTTAGAACCTAGAACCTTCTTGCCGGGACAGTGCTAACCACTGCACCACCATGTTGCCTAGCTTCCTGCTTCTGAGTTGCATGAAATACTGGTTACTCTCTTTTCCTTGCTTAAACTCCTTGACTTTTCCTCACTAGGGCTGTGACTGGCCTTATTTGTCAAGTATGGACACAGTGAATATATGTAAATAGTTGCACTAAATCAAAGTCCAAATTCTAATTTGTTTCCAAATACCTGCAAAAAAAATGACACTTCCCTTTCTCATTTATTTTATGTATTTATTTATTTAACACTGTCACTGTGAGCATTTAGCTCAAACCACCACTGTACCAAAGTACAGCCTCACAGACTCATGACTGTAGACTGTAGACTGTAGACTTGACAGTACACAAATACATCACAGGACTTAAAATTCGACTTAATAACGAAAACACATCAAAGCCAAATGTGGCTTTTTGTGTCCCAATTGTGGACTGTGAGTGACAAGAGATGCAGAGGACTACAACGAGGACTGCTTAGAGCCAAAGACGGAAGCAAATGATGAATAGAATACTACTGGTGCCATTGTAGGGTTTCACTGCCCACCCTGAACCTGACAAGTAACAACCTCAACCAGCATCGTATTATTTTTATTCTAAACAAAACGCCATTATGGATCTGATGTGGCAGTGAACTTACCTATTAGTCTGACTTTCAGGTACCATACAGTATAATATCCATATATAGTATTGTATGTGAAAATATATTTTTTAACATTTTCAGATGCAGCAACAGCCATTCAGTTTACACACGCCTTTCAGTTGCAGCTCTGTTTGATTTGAAACAGAGCAAAAGATTTGACACACAGGAGGAGTCTGTTTGTATTGTCAGTGACTCATCAGGTGAAATTCAACTCCCAAAGCACCATCTATTTGTCTGTCTCACCTCGCTGATTTGCCTTTAATGAGAGTGTCGTGTGCCTGAAATGACATGAACCAATCCCCTGAAAGCATTTGTTGTCTGCAATCAACTACAAAAATGTACACACAAATTTCACACAACCTGCAATTTCACGTAATTATTTTGGCTAAAGGAGGTTTTGGTGTTGTGTGTTGTGTGCTGTGGCCAGGGGCAGAGAAAGCCTTTCAACCTGATTTTCTCTCAGGCAATCTTTTCTCTGGCTCTGGGTTTTCAGGTCCTCCTCCTGTAATCGCCAACGCTGTGCTCCAGGCCTCATTACTAACTGGGATAAGAGAGGAGAGAGCACCAGAATGACAGGGGAGAGAGAGGAGAGCAAAATCAATTTTTATGTGATGGTCCAATTTGCTTGAACTCCATATAAAAAAGATCTTAGAGTTATAAATCTAACGTATAAGGAAGGTAAAGTGGAACAACTGCATGTGGAAAACTCTCTCATTAAGAATGAATGGGAACATACTTAGATGTCGGTGTCATATTCTTCCCTCAATCCAAATGTCATCTTGTAGTTTATTAGCATGGAGAGCAAAGATCAAAGAGAAATGGCTTCAGAAGTAATTGGAAGCAACCTAAAACAAGACAGTAGCTCTACAGCCGTGGCTCTGTGCGGCTGTACTGAGGCACAGCAGTGCTCTGAGCCAAATGCTAACACATCTTAATTCAGCATGTGGTGACCAGACGTCCCAGTTTGTCCAGAATTGTCTTGGTTTCTTCTCGGCTGTCCCTTAATATCTGTAAAACACTAAATTGTCCCAGTTTTCAGTGCTTACATGCAGTGCACTTAAGGACCACGTATATATGTATGTGTATAGGATTTAGTGGCATGTAGAGGTGAAGTTAACTCAACTAACTAACTAACTAACTGAATACTGTTTGCATGGCAAGGGTGTAGGAGAAACTTCACTGGCTGCGAAACTTGCAAAATGGTTACCTTAATTTACCTTGTTAGCATGCTAGCATATGCTAATGAACACTAGGTTTTGCAGGTATTTGGTCATGTACCAAAAAAGACAGATGTCCTTTAAATTTTGAATTTGATCAGTTGCATTTAAGATTTTCTAGTTTCCATTTCACCAATTTCCTTGTTTCAAGATTTCAAGAAGTTTATACTGAGCAATAAATTTGATAACATTTAACACTTTCTATGTTAAATTCCATTTTCACATTGAGTTTGAATTCTGGGTACAATTATCCTTTGTACACTGCTGATAAGGCTCTAAAACAGCAAATTCATCATCATGTGGCTTGCTCCAGTCAAACACTTTAGTATTGTGGGACATAACAAATACTGGAACACTACTAGGGTTTTATTATCAGTCCACAGTAGACGATTCTTCTCACAGTAAATGTGTTAAACGTTTAGAGTTTCAATACTTTTTGCAAAATATGGTGTCAGTTTCAGGCTATGGACTGAGCGCTGGACTTGACTCGAGTCACTCATTGATTTCTTTGTTTAATGATAATGATTCCTGCTTATTCATTGGTTGTCCTGCTATCTATATTTTGAGCAGCTGCATCAGTGTAGCTGGCAGCAGTGAGCGCTCGGTAAGTTCAACAGACTGACCGGACACTTAAAAGAGTCGTTCAAAAAGATTTATTCATTTATTTATTCCTATCACTACTCCATAGACAACTGACACCTCTCTGTCTGCATTACAGTAAACCCACAACATATCATATCTGGCAGGCTCTGAACAGATGACTTGGCAGTGAATTTGCAGTGACATTGAGAATCCCTCCAGAGAAGAAAGACATAGTTGTTTACCTCAGTGTTGGGGCTGATTTGTATGGTCACTGAGTATTTGTTTCCTCACTGATGGGCTATAAAAGCCCAAAGTTTGGGACAGTACAGTGTCGCCGCAAGCACAGACGTGATCAGAAGTTTACTGTTAGATGTCAGAACGATCACTGGGGACAGGCCTGACTCCAAGGACATGAGCGGGATGTTGTTTTTTATGTGTGGGACACACCAGATATACACTCTACACTCTACACATAATATAAATAGGGAAACAGAACATGGAGTAATTTTAACTTTTGCTGAAACATGTCATGATTTCAGCAAACTGGACTTTGATGCTTAACTATAATTGGCATCAGAGTCTCGGAATTGTTACTGGATTCACTGATGTGAGAAGGAAAACAAACAGACATGAAAGAAAGAAAGAAAAAAGAAAGAAAGAGTGCACTGAAAATATCCTTACTTTTATACTTTTTTACACCAGCAAACCATGACTCTTATTTAGTTTTTCAAATGTACCTGCAGCTAAATTAGGTTGTAATTAGGCTGTAGTAACTGATAGCTGAAAACCAAAAGACTGTTTTAAGTGATTGCTTCACATATGCACTTTTCACTACATGAATTGACCTGTGTTTTCAGTGGCCCTGCACTCATGTGTTGTGATATTTATGTGATACATGTGATATTAATTGTTGAACTGACCATCAGTACTCTTAATGTTGATCCTACATTGGTAGGACTGTTAAAGGTTATATATATGACAGTTGTCCCCAAGGATTAGCTAACATTACATGGCAGCAGTGGTTAGATCTTAGAGACGATGCACTTTCCCACAGAACACACACAGATTTCCAGGACAAAGTTGACTAATCTCAGTTTCAACAGTTTTTGGCCATGTCAGATAAACATGATAACATTTTAGCCTGATGGCATTCATCAGAGCATGGAGGAAAATGGTGATCATGTCTTTTATAAACAGAAGTTGGCAGGTGATTGGCTTAAAGGGTCACATGATAATTCACTTCCTATGGTCAGATTGCATGGCAGCCTGTCTCACATATAACTTGGCGTATTAAGGGTTTATTTTAACCAATCACCAATGGTGATTATTGGAAACAATGTGGAAAGACTAATGGTTTTATGGTATGTTAGATGATTATCTGCTAGGAAAAATGACTGGTTTAGTCAATGGAGTCAGATCTGTTTTGGTCTGAGAAGCTAGTGCTCTCTAATACATCTAGTGGCAAGATAATTTAATACATATATAACCTTTAATGTACATTTTGATCATTCCTAGTACTGCAGTTCCTATAAACAGTAGTTCCCCATTACATGCTTGCATATTTTGTTGCACTAATAACTAGTTCTCAAAATGTGTTAATGCAATCTATGTCTGTATGTCCACTTTTATGACTTCTATTCATGGTGCTCATTCCTGAAGAGATGTACCTTTCTGTGTTTTATGCTTAAGTTCCTTGTAAAATACTATACTACCCAAGTGCTCATCACTCTTAGATAACACTGTTACACTCAGACTTGCTGCCCAGGGTGTGTGGACCAGAGCAAAGTAACATTAACTTCTAGCAACCTGTATTAGTGCTAAAGATGGTTTTATCAGCAAGAATAATGCCTTTTTAATGGAGGAGAATGAATCATTCATTATATTATTATATTGTTTGTCATTAAATTACACTGTATTAGTGGAGGATGGCAATAGTGGTCTGTCCAGAGCAAATGCCTTTATAAGCTCTCACAATATAGAAAAAATATATATGTGTAATTTAATTTAATTTAACAAATTCTTGTTTTTTCCTGTAGATATGGTTTTGTTTTTCATATAATGTCATTACTATTACTGAAGTTTTTTCATCAATACACCTATGATTATGAGACATATATTACTGATGATGAAGTTAAAAACCATAGGTCATAGTTCAGTCAGAAAATCCTGGAGCACCATAGAGCGTCTGTCCTGATTGGCTGCTGACAGCAGTGGAGAAGGTTTTACCAGGTGCTGGTTCTGGTTCAAAAGTGGTTCCAATGACTCTTCGGACATTGAGCACTGTGACTGAGAGAGTCGGCGCGGCCAACAGAAACAAGTTGAGCTGCTCTGCCCATTGTTTCCATCACCCTCCTCTATTTCCATTACAGTTAGTTTTATAGATAAGTAATACTGATACAAGGTTTTGTAAACTCTGTCATGGTTTATAAGTTTGTTAAACTGTGTTACTGTGTGTGTGTTTAGCTGTATACACTGTATACAACTAAAGTATACTGTATACTATACAGTACATACAGTACAGTATTGTCAAAGTCAGTCCCAGACCTCCAATTAACTGTAACTACAACCTTATCCTAGCCTTACCCAAGTGTTTCAGTTTCCTAACTTTAATGGAACAGTTGGACATGGCTTTAGTTGAGACTTTAGACCATTACTAGTAATGAGGCTAAAAATGTAAACTTCACAGTGACAGCAAGACTCCAGTAGGTCACTGTGCATGGCGGCTGGTTGCTAAGACTCCCAGTAAAACCACAACTCCTTGTTTTTACATTTCAGTTTGCATACAGATTATGCAAATTAGATGTTAATTACTGAGTTTAGAGGTAATGAGGTGTATATCTGAATATCAGAGAGAGCTGAGCTTGCCATTTCCCTTGCTTCCTGTCTTCATGCTAAGCCAATCAAATCCCGGCTCTAGATATTTCCCAAAATGTCAAATGATTCCGTTAACCAAGTGGTTTTGTTGACCAACCCTAACTGCACCTTCACTGGTAACCATCTACCCAGCATCAGTGATAAAGGTGAAGTGCTTGCGCAGAGCTCAAAGGATACTAAAAGAAGGCTCCCACCCAGCCACAGTCTGCTGCCATCTGGCAAGAGTTACAAATATCGGCTGCCGTACAACCAGACTTAAAAACAGCCTCTTCCCTCGGGCTGTGAGATTGAATTCATCCTCAGCACTCCACCATGTACAATAGTTTTATTTCTATGACTTATTATTTATTCACCCATCTATTGTATATCATTTTTGTATATAACTTTGTTTTTGTAAAGGGTAAAGGGAACTACAACTTCATCTTGTTATAAAACCTTGTATCCATCAATGCTAAATTTACCCTATAGACATGACAATACAAACATCTATCACTTAGAAGTAAAGAGATTTGTTGACTGGTGCAACACAATCCATCTAGTTCTAAAAAAACAAGCAAACACGAAATTATGTCTGACCCCAGTGTTTATACCTAACCAGGCCATTACACAAGTTCAGTCCTATAAGTATCACGGTATCGATATTGATTTCACTTTAACCTGGAAATCCCATGTTGGCTGGGTATGCTCTCAACTCCTCTGGTTAATGTATTTTTTTATGTAGTATGAAGCCTAGAGTCGAACAGAAAATGATGTTCTTGTTTTATCAGGCTGTTTTGGAGAGTGTTATCAGGGATGGAATTACTGCATGGTTTTGGAACCTTCCTGTGAAATTAAAATCAAAGTAGCATATTTGGTTCAGAGCGCAATGAAAATCAGTAAGAAAGATCCTCATCATCAACATCATCATTATATTCAGTCTCTATATGACCAGTGCACACTTAAACAGGTAAAGAGAATCCTCTGTGACCCATTCCTCATTCTGTTCTCTCAGCAGTGTAAATTAAAAAAATGGTTTAAGAACCCCTTTGTGTCTGTGTCAGTCAGAGTTTCAGTCAGTCAGAGGCTACGGAGGCGGTACTGTAGCACAACACTGTTGCTCAAGTAAAATTTCCCCATGGGGACAATAAAGTATATATCTATCTAAATCTATCTATCCCTCAGACAACACATAGTTGCACTGATACTGTACAAAGAAAAATGTTCAGAAATGTCTCCTGATGAAAGGAAAACTCATTGAATTTGGGGTTTCTCAGGATGATCCAATATCTATGTTCATGTGCGGGGGCAAGGTTGAGCTAATCAGCCTCCCTCCTATCAGGCCTTTACTGAGTTCTCTTCTCAATCAGGTTGTACTTGGCTTAGAAGCTCACCATTTAACCCCTAGCTGCCTGGTGCACCTCAACAGTATCTCAGGATCATCTGAAATGTCTTTGGAAAAAAGTGACATTCATTAAAGCACATTTCAGAGACTAAAATAGTGTCAAGATCCCAGCTCCATTTAGTGGTCTGCTTACTTCATTAGCTTCTTGATTTGTTTTTGGAAACAGTAAATCACTCTAAATAACAGTCTGACTGCAGAATGAAGTCTACTGGGCGGCCTTGAAGCAGAATGATTCTATTTCTATAGACCTCCCAGCTGTGAGAGTTTTTAAAGCAATTATAAGAGTACTTTGACAGGGCTGTGGACCAATTCAGTGTGCAGCAGAATATATTAAAAATGACCCTTTTAAGTCTGACACTTGATGGCTTTTACGTGTCAGGGTGTCAGCTGGAGAAAACTGCACTATGGCGACTATGGCAGTGACATGGTTGAATCAGAGATGAGCTGCATGCAGTAAGGACACTTGATTGGCTAATTTCTCTCTGTAAATACACATAACATATATCACATTTCATTCCTAAAAACATGGCAAGTTGATTTTTTATGGCTGTGATAAAAACAAATATGTCCAAAATGTCCTCTGACTGAAAAACCTTTGACTGTAATGTGCCAACAAAATAAAACATTCATTTTGAACCTGGCTTTATCTAATGGCTCTGTCCTGGAAATGTGTGCAAGATAACACATTTTTAATCAGATAATGCCAAAACTTGTAATAAAAAAATAATTGTCTTAATGTAAGTAATCAACTGTAAAGTTTCATTGTGATATATATATATAAGTGAGGTTTTTTACGCTATTCATCTCTGGTGTCTGGCCTTAAAGGTTCAGTGTGGAGGAATTAGTGGCATCTAGTGGTATATGTTAGATCTATTGAACATAACTGTCAACAGAAATGGTAAATGGACCTGTACTTGTATAGGTAAGGGCTTACACTATGTGCCACATTCACCCTTTCACACACATTCACTCAGTGATGGCAAAATCCATTGAACGGAAACTAATTCATTCATACACATTCACACACTGATGCACGGCATCAGGAGCAATTCGGGGTTCAGTGTCTTGCTCAAGGATACTTCGACATGTGGTGGGAGGAGCCGGGAATCGAACCAACAACCTTCCGATTAGTGGACGACCCAGGCTACCTCTGAATGCTTTAGTGACTCTTTCCTTGAAAGACAAAATAATGCAATAAGAAATTTCCTTTTGTGCTGCAATGTATGTGTGTGGTGCAGCAGAACCCCACCAGTGTGAGTGTGGATTGCTTCTTCGCAACCTGACTTCACTATAAGCCAGGATCTGTCCTGTTTAACATTTGAGAATTTGTCCTCACTCCTCTTCCTTCTTTTTTCTAACCACCATGAATTTTTACCGTAAAAAGAGGAAGTAAGCATTTTCCCAGTGTTGACACATGGCCAGTGTCAGTGCAACACAGTTAAGTAACATGTTTTTGCTGTGGTTTTCTGTCTCCATAGACAGAAAACGGACTCCGTAGAAGAGGACCCGCTCCCTCTGTAGATAAAAGCAGCTCATTCTAAGGTAACAAAACCACAATGATTCTTATTTTCAGGTGATTATACGCTAATGAAAACATAGCTATAAATATTATATTCCATTTCTGAAAATAGATCCTCCTCAATGTTACACACTGGACCTTTAAATTAGTCACAAACATTGCAAAATGTTGCTCTGTGACGATGACTTTAATGGATATGAGGAGAATATGGAATATATACTGGGCTGTTGTGTGACATGCAGTTTTTTAGTTTTTGTTTTTAGAAATTTAGTCAAACACTAATACCAAGCAGGTTTCATAATCAAACGTGAAAAGTGTCACTATTCTTTTATTTTTTTCTCTTTTCTTCAATCATCACAAAATTAAAAATGTGGGATCATTAAAGGTTTCATTTTCATCATATCTCTTCCCTCTTGTATCTTCTCACACATTTAAATCTTAAGAAATGGGCAGGCTTTTCAACCACCTAAATAATATGTTTTTGTATCAGTACTCAGAATGGGAAGGGCATCAACAAGACCCGGGTGGTACTTAAACCGTAAGTGGGCGGGTCTAACTGGACATGTTTAATTAAGCTTGAAATGTATACGGGTTGATCAGAAGTTGCTTTATTTATTAGAAAGCTTTTTTTTTTTTTTTTAAGAAGTTGCTGTAGAACGAGTACTATGAGTATGGATATTGTCACATTTTACTATTTGATACTCAAGTACATTTTCTGTACCTGATACTAATTTCAGCCGAGTACTCGCTCAACCCTACCAAATTTGACATGTAGCTTTGATTGTTTGGTTCGGTTTTCTTGTGTTTTGTTTTCTTCTGAGACCTGCGAGTCATCTTCAAATGCAGTATTGATGCACCCTGCAGATGAATGCTCTATAATGAGCTGAATGGTTCGAGCCCAGCTACAATAAAAGCCCTATTATTTCATTATCATATCAGAGTCTTATCAGTCAGCTGTCAGTCCTCGGTGCTGAACTCAATAAGCTACTTTTCAGACGCCTCTTAAAGCTTTCTTTTCAATCTCCGCTGAGTGTCACTGATCCCAAGGAGCACCTGGGAGTTTTGTGTGTGGGACTGTTACATCATTATGACCCACTGAACTCTCTTCAAAATCAGGTTACAGATTTAGTTTGATCAGTTACACATTCAGGAAATAAAGTGTAGATTATAAATGTTTAAAACAGGGCAGGTGCCACCATGACAAGAAGTCTAACATTAGAGAACTGACTTTATATTTTGATATGCTGACTTTTATGACATTATTCCTCTGAATTATGACTTATATTATTATATATTATATATTTATTTTATATATTATTAGATTATTATTTCTTTACTATTAATCTCATAGTCCTTTTACAATGTGCCTCAAATCAGAATATAAACTTCATCAATAGAATCTGCATTAAAAAAGTATTTTATTTTATATTAGCTTGTCTTAATTTACCTTTTCTTATCTTAAATTCTTATTTTATTTTATCTTATTTCATCTTATTTTATTTCATCTTATTTTATATTATCTGATTTGACTTTATCCTATTTTATATTATCTTATTTTTCTTTTCTTATTTTATTTCATTTTGTTTTACCTTATTTTATTTTATTTTTATCTCATCTTATCTTAATCTTATCTTAAGCGTACAGGGGTTTCAGCCTCTTTTATGTCTCCTGGGTGAGAGTAGTAGAGGTTGTTGGATCACAGAACTGTCATTGTCTATTTATTTGTGGCACCCACAATTCAACTTTTCATGCTGCACGTTGTGGGGGGAGGAGGGGAGTGGGGGCGATCAAAGCGCCCTTTCATTTCAGCTCCAGACTGTGGCCTCAGATCAGGCCTCCAGCACTGCGGGGATGTGCTCCTTCACCACTAAATTGTATATCTTGTTGCAGGCATTTCTGTCTGATGGCCTCACTTTGTTCCTCCTTATTTCTGATGCAGCCTTTTGATTGGCCCGATATGCCCAAACAAAATGTGTTCATGTCAATTGGTGAACTGCACAAAAATGAAAGCTTTCTATCTTAACAAGTCAATTATTCAGGCGTCGAGTTTGAAGAAAAGGGACTTTGCCAAGCGGAGGAGATAATTTCCATGGTTTCTATGCAAATCAAGATGTATCAAGATTTTTCAGAATTGAAAGACATTATCTCGCCCAAATGTCAAGATATTGTCACTTGCTTCTCTAGATATAAATTGAAACAGAGAGAAGTCTCTCACCACACACGCAAGGTTTTTCACAGGTTTTAAGATGATTTCTTTTTATATTTTATGACAAACATGCATAGATATTAGGCTTTTTAATCAGTGTCACCCGCCTCTGAAATGATCCTCCTGCCTGACCACACTGAAACAGAATGAGTGTGAAAAACATGGCATGACATTTGATTTTCTTTGCACATTTTCCCATTATTTTTACCTCTTCTTTGTCTTAATACATTTTTATTTCCATTTATGGAACCTTAATTTGATCAGGTTGGAAATCTTGTTTCTTGTGAGGGAGAACTGGCCAAAATGGCAGCAAGAAAACCAGTGAAATCCAACATGTGCGTCAAAGTTTAACAGGTTAATCCTGAATCCAACATGTGCGTCAAAGTTTAACAGGTTAATCCTGATAACCGGTAATGGTGTAACTCACTGGTTCCCAACCCCTGTCCTTAAAGGAGCCCTTTTCTATCGTTGAGTAAACTGACAATCTCTGACATATTTTATAGATATTTCTTTTTACATTCAATGCGATAAATTAACAATTCGGTTGAATTTTGTCTGTACTATTCATATTTTTTTGTTAATTTAACAATCATACATACTTCATAGGCTTTTTGTTTTTAGAAATTCAGACTTATATTCTTCCAGACACCTGGCCTTTGTTCTATTAGCTTTATTATCTATTAGAACCTTTCTAATGCAGGACAAGCCTGTTTATCAGACAGTGAAGGCTCTGTAAATATAGACAGTGTTCAGGTCTTCAAAGTTTACATCTTAAATAGTAATTTAAACTTTTAAAGTAAGAATTTAATTCAGTTTTCCTCACAGAAATGACCAAACTGTTGAGATATAGGCTGTGTGTATTTTTTTTGTTTTACTACACACCTTAAAACCAAGAAGGCCTTGTGACCCCCTGTGAAGCTTTGGCGACCCCTAGTGATGGTCCCGACCCCAAGGTTGAGGAGAACAGCAGGTTTTTCCACACTTGCAGGAGTACAGTTATAATGGAACAGTTGAAGAACAGTTGCACAGAAAGATTTTTTAATTTTGGCACATACTGTCAGCTTTGAACAGCTTCAGTACACAAACACACACACACAACAGTGTGTTGACATTTGCATCCACTTTCAAATACAGCAGCCTGTGCGATGCACATGCAATAAATATACATGATATTACAATGCTGCACTGTAAAACTGTAAAAGTTGATTTAACAAAAAAAAAAACTGAAATTGACTACATCAGTACTTAATCAGGATTTTTTCTGTAGTTTCAATCAAGAATATTTTTAACTTACAAAACTGAGTTAGTGTTACTTTGTTACGCCATTTTTTAAAATTAAAATAACTTATTGCATTATATTGTGCAGTGTTCATTGTAGGGAACATTATAATTGATGGGTCTAAAAAGTTTTCAACATCAACTTAACCTTAGGCAGTGTGATATAGTTTGTATATTTATCATAGAAGTATTCAGAAAAGTACCATTTTGAGTACCACACTGTGAAAGTACTCCACTACAAGGAAAGGTCCTGCATTCAAAACCTTACAGGTACAAGTATAATTGTATTATCAGTATGAAAAATAAAAGTAGTCATAGCGCAGTAGAAAATTAGCTTTTAGTGTAATTTGTGAATAAATATTACTTCTGCGTTAATATGTATGTTGCCTTTTCCTGCTGAGGATGTTTATGGTTGAGCTCATTTTAATTACTTTACATACAAATTAGTATTCAATGCATTTCTATGTCTGTTGAAACTAATGGAGGAAGTGTGTCCATTCGCTTCTGTTACACCACAGATGTTGCCTTTTCAGAACTTGCTGAAATTAAACAACACACCAAAAGGAATTTTGGTACCAAATTTCAAGACTTTAGACCAATCTGAATGAATGTTATGGCATTTTCCCTTATCATACTAAATATAGTGCTTGGGCGCAAATGGGTTAAACTCCACTGCTCCAACACAAATAAATAAATAAAAAATCAGTGGCTGAGAAAATGCAAGGTCCTGCAAAAAACCCCAACAAAATTATGCAAGCGGAATCCATCTAATTGGTTGCATATCAATTAATGTATGAAGCAACTGTGAATTAACATTCCTCAACAGATGATCTATTAAGTGTGAACTTATCGCATAAAGTCATAGTGACTTTATCATTTGTTAGTGGTGAGCAACAGGAATTCATGATACATCCTGCAATAATTCATGCATTATATCATCCTGAGTCATGCATTAGTTAAGCATTATTATTTGTACCCTTATTATAAAGTGTTACCAAAAACGTTAATTTTGAAAAGTACAGCGACTAGTAACTAAAGCTGTCAGACAAATGTAGTGGAGTAAAACGCACAATATTTGCCTCTGAGGTTTCATCAAATGGAAATACTTAAGTACTACAAAGTTGTATTTAAGTACAGTATTTGAGTAGATGTGTTCCATTCCACAATTTAATGTACCACCACACCTCTAACCTCTGCTTACATTTTGTGGAACCGATAGGAATCTGGCCTGCTTTTCAGCTCTTTGCTTTTAAGTTTTTGACAAGAAATAAATAAACTGATAAACATGTCACATCCAATTCACTCAATAAACTGTGATTGAATAACCTGCATCCTGCGTACAGTAATTCAGTTTTAGGGGGAAAGATGGGTGAGTGAGCAGCTATTTGATAAACATTATTAAATAACCGCCTTCATAAGGAACACTGATCTTCCACTTTAGGTTTATTCTTTGCTACCTGTGAATACTTTCATCACACAGCAATGTGGGAACCTGTGAACTGCAACATTCCTGGAACATTCTGCAGATGTTTATAATTTCAAACTTACATTTTTAATATTGGACATGAGGGATGGGGATCTTATGGGTGTGTCCTTGGAGACAAAATATCTGGGTTTACTGAAGCCCTTATTTTGACACATAATATGCAGACATAGCTCAGGGGTGCTTTATTCTTTTATTCCAAGTTCTCATGACTTTGTCAATCAATTTTTTTCTACTGACTTCATCATTGTTTTCTGTGCCTGTTTTAATTAGTGCTAATAGATGGAACTATTTATTGAGTTCATATGTTTGCCATGGGTCCTAATTTAAATTGTCACACACTATCAGGGGGTTAGGGTTAGGGACCATCCCTGTGTCATTTTGAAGGAGACAGACAGATTTCCTTGTGTGCTGTTTAGTTTTACACAGTTTGTAAATTAACTATAACCTTCAATATTTATTTATTTTTTGATGACATTAATTACATAACTAATAATGTTATGTGAAAAAATAGTTAACATTTTGCTATGATGGCTGTTTTTTTTTTTACAGTAGTTCATTGTTAGGGTCCCTGGGGAGCCCAGTGGGTGGTCCTTGTGTGTTAAATATGTTGGTAGGATGAGGGTTAAATGGAATTTATGGATCTAAAAATGTTAACTTTTGTTGATAAACGACACCACAAGCAGTGGGATCTGTCATCATCTGTACTGAGATCTTCTCTCTCCTGATAAAATACATATTTAGCTTGTCACAAGTGCAAATGAAGCTGCATCCTATGTACAGTAACTGTAGTCTGAGAACCAAACCAAGCCCTGGCTTATTCCACTAAACCCCAAACAGTGGGATCTACTGTAATCTGTGTTTTTTTAATATATTTTAACCTCCAGTGACATACCATTACCTATTTAAACTCTATTTTAATGCTCATTTGACTTGTCACAAATGCAAATCAAACTTCATCCTGCTCACATTAAATGTGTTCCATTAAATCAGTGGGGCACCCAGTAGATATCACTATTAGATAAAGGTCATCTCACTATAGTTATAGAGGAAACATTGATCCTATAGACCATAAGCTGCATTTATTCAGACACGTTTGCCATCCTATACATTTATTTTGGGGCTCACCCACTCTGTAGCATGGACAGTACCACCCCTGTACAGCCAATTATCGCCTCTAGTTCCAAAAATTATACTGGGCTGCATTGCAATGGTAAACCAGTGCAAATGTCCACACTGAACTAACCCCGAATAACGGATTATATTGTGCCTCAGTCCGACCTGAAACCAGGTGTCCTCCGCGGGGGAAGCTGCTGACTCTGTGTCGGTGAGTCCCCTGGTCCGGTGTGTGCCCCCCTGTTGCTTTAAGCAGTGCGTCCTGCCGTCCGACAGGAGGCGTGTCTCCCCTACGGCCGGAGCGCAGCGCTACCAGATGCTGGGGAAGCGATTCGGCTCCTCCATAGAAACAAATCAACTTCTTTTGTGCTGCTCTGGTGACTCTTCCCGGCTCCAGCTCTACCTAGGGTAAGCCCATTCTCTCTAACTTTACATATATTTACATGTTTTTACTGCGCTCCTCTCCGTTTTCTCGCTAGTTACATCTTTTCGGGGACATGTTATATCTTTGGAAAAATGAGGGAGCTTTTTTCACATCGTTTCCAACCGGCAAAACGCGCAGAAAACCGTTACGCACCTCACCGCTCTGGCTTGAAGTTCACCTGTGAGTTTATGGGGGGCAAAGCCGATTTCAACCCGCGCCCTCAGACCGAAAAGAACATTTAAATGTCTCAGAAATAGTCTCAGTTTTGAGGTTTAATAACCCTCGGAGAGCTGTGACCTCCCGTGTCTTTGCCCGACCTCTATTTGGAGACGCTTGTCACCTCTTTCGGGTGCCTCCTCCTCCTTCTGCTCCTCCTCGGGCTGATGCCTTCACTGCGTTGGGGTTGAAAGACATTATGGGGGTCGTTAAATGCTCACCGTGATCCGCTTTATGAATGATCCAAAGATAACGTCTCCATAGTTCACGGGGCCGGATGGGAACTCGCGGAGACAAGCCGCGCATTTAAATTCCACAGTTGATGAGCGCATTAGCTTTAAATCAACTTTATCATCACGCGGCTTCGCCCACTGGAGGGGCTCCGCTCGGCCTATTTAAAAGCCCTTTTCACATGTACAAAGGGGCATTTGTTGGGCTGTGGCTCTGTCTGTAAAAAGAGCTGAATATAAACAAATCCAGATGAGTATGCAGCGGTGCAAACTGGGCTCTTTTCCGCAAAGACTCCATCAGCACCTTTCCGGGCGTTACGCGCGGCTGTTGGAGAACTGCAGCTCCGTGGACTTGATATTAGTTCAGGGCTGCTCTTTCTTATTATGACCTCTATGTGAGTTAAAATGCTGCGCCGGTTTGTTCAGTGCACGCGGAGAGACAAACAAATCTCAGACTGCTTTTTCTTTCAGATCATTAGTCACACATTGGCTCAGGAAACCTACTGACAGCCTCTAAAATGTGCGGATACGATGAAAAGGAAAAAGACACATTCGGAGAAATCAACTTTTCAAAATCAACATTGCATGTTTTGCCAGCTGTGGAGCACAAATTATATCTACTTAATCATGAATAAGAGGTTGGCATCTTCTAAAACCACATCCAGCCTGTGCATACAACTTACATATTAGTTCAAACACTAGTTATCTGGGTGTTGGCCACAGTAAATGAATGTTAATGCAGAAGCAGGCGGTACAGTGAAACAGTATTTAACCTTTAATCTGTATCATGATGTGGATTCGGTCCAAACAGAGAGCCCTGCTGTTAATTAAGGAGGCAAACGAGCAGGAGAAGCTGGCAAATACACTGGAACAGAAGGCTCTTCGGAGCCTCTGTCCATGGTGCTGAAACCTTATCAACGCACTGACTCCTCTATTTAAAACAGAGCTTCTGTCCATGGTGCTGAAACCTTATCAACGCACTGACTCCTCTATTTAAAACAGAGCTTCTGTCCATGGTGCTGAAACCTTATCAACGCACTGACTCCTTTATTTAAAACAGAGTCTCTGTCCATGGTGCTGACTCCCCCAGCTATGGCCTAAATGTTAAGGCGTTTACTTCTTCACAGGCTGTCTTGAATCTTAGTGAGATATTTTATATTACTTTTTGTTATCCTGAAAATATTGTTAATTTCAATTTATCATATATTGCATCAGAGAATAGGTTGCCATCCTTTTTTATTCGCCCCATGTTTAAATCAGCTCGACCTCCACGCATGGAATATTCCCGATCCTGTCTGAGTTATAAAGTTTAGAGAGGGAATCTGTGAGATTTTTGAAATGATGCATCAGATTAACCAAGCAGAATTAGCTTGAAAACATCTGCAGACCTTGGAAATAACACGGCAATATGTGCTTTTATATGGAGATATCCAGTAAAACTAACCCATGTGGTTATACAATCTTTATAGAATTTTCCAATTTATTTACACACTTTACACACACCGACTGTGGCACTTCTTTCAGACCATGGAAGAACGGTCAGTAATTCAGCAGTCAAATAAAAGAGCCGATTCCTGCGATCACAAGTCAGACTACACACATGCAATTGAAATTTGATGTCGATGGTCGGCTCTTATCTAACCGGCTGCACAGTCTCGGGGAAAGTAACAAATTTAAAAAAAAAGTAATAATTCAAAGAAAGACAGAGCATGAGTTGTGGAATACAGAGGCTATTCATCATGTTGAGTGTACGGTGACAGGTGTGCTTCACGGAACCCTCACAAGCTTGAGTGACTCCGATCAAACGCAGGCGATCTTTCTCAAATTCATAGATTGGCTTTTAGGCGGCAGTGCACGGCGGCGACGCTCCGCTGCCAGCGAACCGAACCGCGGAGAAAATCTGAGGGGAAACCGGAGAGCGGCGGCTGGGCTGGCCGCGGGGGGAGCACGACATCAGGGAGAGAGAAGGGGAGGAAGGTGGGGGGGAAGTATGGCAATTTGCGGCATAGATCAAGGGGCGAAGTGTGGTCAGCGGTAGCCGAGAAACATGCCCGATCCACCCCGTGCGCTCTCCCACTACTAGTGTTGGCTCGACGTCAGATGCTGTGCGGCAGTGCAGCAGGAGGAGCTCGGGCTGGCGAGGCTGCCGACACCGCCGCTTTTCGCTCACTCGCACACACTCTTCACTTGGTCACGCTGGATCTCCACAAACCTCACCCCCCTCCTCCTCCTCCTCCTCCTCCTCCTCCAATCTCTGCCCGTGTCTTCTCTCAGCAGATGGATTTCTTCAAGCTCTGCCCTGCCTAACATGGATGCCCAGCCACCTCCACCACCACCACCTCCACCATCATCTTCCTCAGCTGAGTCGGAGGGCTGTTTCTTCTTGGCGCAGTGAGCTGGACACGCAGTGTTTTTTTCTTTTTTTTTCTTTTTTTTTTTTTTCCTCCTTCTTTGGTTGCCCAAATGGATGAGGGGAAACCGCTGCCCAGCCCGCCGGTGGTGATCATGCCGTGATATTGTTGCCTCCTTGCTTTACATTAAAGGGGTAAAAGAGGAAAAAATAATTCTGGGGAATATACCGATTCAGGGAATAAAAATCCTGTGCACCACACAAGCACCATGAAGATTACCTCCCTGCTGATGTTTAATGCCAGAGTCAGGTGCACCGTCAGGCTTCTACTGCTGCTATTACACTGTGTGGGATATTCTCATGGGATGCCACACGTCTTGAGATTCGGTGAGCTGCTTCTTATTACCCCCCTCTCATGTTACCCCTGAAAGTTTAATCGGTGTGTTTTCATCCCCATGAAGCATGTTGCTCTCATCACGACCTGTTGGAGACTCACTTTTCCTCCCTTGTCTCACTTGTGGGAAAAGTTGCTGCTCTGAGTGTTATTTGCAGTGTCACAAGGTTTTTTTTAAATTTGTTTAGGAGCAATATTATGAGGGTAGTGTATCCAAACAGTTGGCACAGACCTGCACTACTACAGTGCAAAGCTGCCAGGAAGAGAAATGAATATGTGAATGATGTCCATAGGGAGGCAGCCTGTAACTTGTTGCTATTTGGAAAGTTTCAAATGTTTAAGGTTTTCAGAGATTAGCACCCCTCACACCACACAATGTCTACTGATAGTGATATTTTCCTGTCAGCCACCTTTCTGTGTGTAGTGTATATTTTTTCATTAGTTCCTATTGTACATTTACATGTAATGGTGATGTGTGTGAAAACATTTATTTATGACAGTAGCTTCACTTTTGTCTGAAGAATGAGGGGCGTCATTTTTCAAAAAATGTCTACATGCCTCGTCCATATTTCAGAGACGTGATGAATATTTTATTCTGCTGTAAGGGGAATTTTTCGGCAACCTTTTGAATCCTTTAAACTCCCCCATTAGGAAAAATAAACACATTTCATCACTATATGGAAACACAGTGTGTCTGCTCCAACACACTGCAGCAACCGGAAATATTCCAACCCAGATATATATATATATATATATATATATCTGTTTCTATAGCTGCATCATTTCATCTTATGGAATTCTAGACCTCTTGTGTATCATTTTGTGCCCATCATGAGGCGGAATGGGTTTGAATAACTCAGTGGTTTTAACACTGGGGACAGCGGTTGGCAACTTGCACCACACAGTGTTGCAACAACCAGAGAATACAGCAGGAAGAAAGAAAAACACTGCAGAAACCAAATTATTAAAATAAAAGCTTTGATTTAATTCATCCTATCAGGCATGTATTTTATCAAAAAAAACATACAGGCACACAAACACACACCACAGTACGGACTCACACACAGAAATACACAGATTGCTACTACTATACGAACTGCACACACATATATTTACATAGATCTTTTGTTAAACAATCCAACCATTCTTGTTTGGTATGGATTGGAAGAAACAGCACTGGCACTATAAATTCCTCAGTAATTAAATCCACATTGTACATTTCTTTAATTCATGAATGCAGATTGATGAGGTGCGAATTGATTTTTCCACTCATGAAGCTGTAAGATCTGAATCAAAGTGCGGATGGACAGATAGGTGAGATCCTGTGAACCTCTGGCCTGCTGGGTGTCAGTACGGACATAGTCTCTTTACATTACAGTGGCTGGCTCACAGTGTGAAGTCATTCAGTCCATGTGTACAGTGCAATGAGGAAAACACCCTGTGCCACATTACATCCCATTTTATGATCGCAGTCTCTCACCACCTATTGACAACAGAAGGCTGAAGCTGAACTGTCTGTTGGACAACATGTCCTGTGATTACATTTATTTCTACCTCTCTTATTTTGCCACTGGATCTTTTATCAGCTACCTACCAGCCTCTTGTGTATTGCCAAATCTGTTCAGCAGGCATTAGTGGGCCTTTGTGTGTGTGTGTGTGTGTGTGTGTGTGTGTGTGTTTAAGGTTTCGTCATGGAATGTGACAGATTGAGGAGCACATCAGCAGCTTATGAGATAAATATCAGTTGAGTTAAAGCTCAGTGTAAGTTAGTTAGCTATGCAGAGAGAACACTGATCAGAATATAAATAAAATAATCTTAAAGGGGCACAGTATATGTCTCAGCGTTCCAGTCATTCCCAACTTCTACAATTCCAACATAGTTTATGGAACCCAGTATGCAGAAATATTCAAATACACTAAAATAACACATTTATACTACAAAAAACTGCATGGGATTAGCCCCAAACTGTATGGGATTAGCATAAAGTGGGCATGTCTGCAAAGGGGAGACTCCATAGAACTCATTTTCATTCGAGGTCAGAGGTCAAGGGGTCCATTGACCCCTTTGAAAATGGCCATTCCATTCCATCGAGAAAATGTAGCCTTTATATAGCCCCCTTCCCGACATGCTAGCACGACACAATTGGATTAGTTCATCTAGTTTCATATGATACCAGTATGTTGACTAGCTTTAGAACTGAGGCCACTATAGCCTCTGAAAGACAGCACAGGGTAGAAGATGTAAGGATATTGGGGTGACACCTGGGTGGCCAATCACATTTCAGGGCTAACCAGATCCACCACAGGCCCCGCCTCTGGAAACGCCCCTGGTAGGTGCACCATGGAGTGCTCTAATGAGTGTATTTTTAAATAAGTAAAGGCCTAATTATCCACTGTCAAAACTGTGCTACTCTAACTCCACCAATTCAATTTTGACTTTGCAAATGGAGCAACTTTGATTCTGAAAAATGACAAATGACCTTGGTATTAATGCAATAATCCCAGCATTAAATTTGGGACTATACATTTGCTTTCTTCAAAATGGGAGCTTTTAAACAGTTCAATTCAATCAGTCGTTTGAAAAATGATGGTGCAAAGGTGATGGACAACTAAACTGGATTTCCATTTTGAAATTCTAGCAAAAGAGAAAAAAAACAGCGGAGAGTAAGAATGCCACAGCTGCAGTTTTTAATCGATCTAACCAGCTACTGTGATAAAAAAAAAGAAGCTTTTTACAGACTCCAAGAGGTCTCTTTTAAAAGACCTCGGGAGCAGAGATGTATACGGTTAAGACTGTTTTGCAGGGGATAAGGAAATTGAAGCAGCAGAGTTCAGCTGGTGTTCTGTCTGCTGAAAACAGAAGCTCACATGCTGACAACCGCTGACGATAGAAACCACATAACTGAATTTACCCGTGGCCAATTGAAGATAAAACTTGATACAGATCCGCTGTAAGCAGCGATAGACAACCACAGCAACATGTGACCTGCCAAGCTCCGTAACTATGGCTCTAGCCAGCTGAAATGCTAAAAATGTCCTTTTGAGTTTTTGAGGAGTTGAACTGCAGACAGGTAAGGTCAGGAAATTGGATTACTTGTGTGGAGGAGAAGCCATATTCAGGGTCACTGCACAGGAATACAGCAGAATGTATTTCACACATTCACTACATGAGCTGCTGGTGGAAAGCAGATGCTTCACTCTTTTAGAAAAGCAGCATTGACAAAAAAAAGTATAGGTCAAGGAAGTGGTCGAGCTGACAACTGTATGGAAAGTTATGGATTAAATTCAAAATTTTTCATCAGAGCGGCAGAGTCACGGACATCCACGAGGTTTCTTACTTCTAAAGGCAGCCATTTTAAGCAGTAGTTGTGTATCATAATGTCTTAGCTTATACTGGAACTCTATGTCTCTGTGATCTCGGCAGAGCGGAGATTGAATCAGGTGCGTTGGCGCTGGCTGCCTTGGTCGGCATTAGTGTGAAGGTCACCGTCTAATGGGGCAGACGAGCTAAATGTTGCAGGTCGAGGCTAGAAAAACTCCCTCTTTAGAAAAATACCTCGCTCCCTCAGAAGGCTGCCTGTCAATAACTGAACAGAAAAGTTGACATTATCCTCCAGGCTCCGGCCCTCGCCTCCCTGATGACTTGTAAATAAGGAGATTTGCAAAGAAAGGCAAGCTGCTTGGAAACAATGTGTGGTGCGCTAAGCGGATCATCGCGCAATGGAGAGCATTAGGTATGAAATGGGAGGTGATAATCACAGCATCCTTCAATGAACAAGCTCATTTCCATGTTTGTTTTTCCTGTTTATCAATGTAGCTGTAGGTGGAGTTTAATGAGGAAAAACTTACAGCTCTTTCACAGCTCTAAATAACAAAAGGTGACAGAAGCACTAAATGTATATTAATCCACAGCTGAAAATAGTTCCAAACAAATGCACTGTTTTCTCCTGTTTAAGTAATATTTGACAAAAACTCCAGTGGCCAGTTCTTTTAGGAAACTTCTTAAGCCTTTTTAAAAAATAGACCCATATTTAAAGTTTTAAGTCTTCAGTAGGAACCAAATGTCTTGGGGCTGAGAGCCACAGACAGGGTGGAGAAGTCAGAAAGGATTCAGAGACAGACTCAGATATTATTAGAGTTGGCCTTTCCTGCAGTAGTAAGAAAAATACAGCCATCAGCCTTGGACAAAATAAAATCCATAGCAATTTTCTAAGACGGCTATTGCTGGACACACATTCCATGTAAGTCCTCACAGGTAAATTACAAAACTGGTAGTGGTTTTCTCAACAACCCATATGACCAACCAGTATCTTTGGAATTAAGTCCACAGTGCACAATTCTGCAGCCATTGGAAACCCAAATAGACAATAGCCTTCAGAGTGTTAGAAATTAGTTTCAATCCAAATGTAAAATATGTTCATTTACGTTTGTGTAAACATTCCTGATATCGGGTGTGAACTGGGCTTGGAGTTAGGAACCTAAGAGTACTAGTTTGAGGTTAGGTATGGTGGTCAAGGTCATCGAAGCAATATGGGAATTCTTCTTCAGAGGCAAGCACAGACCAAGAACCCATGGTCTATAATAATTCACTGCTAGGCTGGAATTTGCTGGTTTGCTTTAGAGCCCAAAACAGGAAGAGGGCGCTATTCTACAGGCGCAAATAAAGCTAAAGCTGTCAGAGAGTCTGGCAGTGACAGATGGTAGAAGGAGAAAAAGTCTGATGGAAAAATCACTTCCAACATGTTTATCCACTTCAGTACAGACATAGAGGAGGGAGGAGGGAGGAGGAGGGTCCTGGAAACAGCATGTTGTACATACACAGCACCTTTAACTCAGAGAGCACCTGCAGGAACCCATGATAGGCAAGGCTTGAACATCAGTCTTTATGCAAGCCATGTGTGACCAGAAATAGCATCACAGTCGTAATTGAAAAAGTAGCAGACTGCCCAGCTGTCTGATACTGATCCTGAGGGTGGAGTTGGATGAGCAGTGAAGAATAGCCTTTTTTTCAGTCTGAGCAGTCTATTCACCACGGACCCTACTGTACATTTGTCAAAAGGCTGACTTCTGACCTTCTGCGAGACCATACTGTCGTCCTTTTCAGTGATACAGGATAGAGTGTGTGACTGGGTGATGGGTCTCTTCTTCCCCCACTCTGTGTGCCTGTGTGGACTGCATTATCTCCTGGACTGAGCGTACAGTATAATGTGTGTCACATGTGTCTGCAGTGTTGCTCTGAGGCTGCTGTTTGCTGATGATTGTATGGCCTCGATATGAAGTCTACCAGATGGTTTTAAAATTGGTGGGACAGTTTTCTTGGACATCCAAGATGCACTGTGGCACTATGAGCTCACCTCTTGACCAAAAGAAGCTTATTGCAGATATGTTTACATTAATACATATGGCAGCTGATAGGTAACAAGGAAGTGGTACATGTGTTTGGGGGAGTGTGCCATTAGAGAATTTGTTCACCAGACAGTACTGACCAAAAGTTAGCATCTCACTATTTTTTTCATGATTTTGGCAGTTTTATGGTGTATCTTGTTATTTGTTGCATTGTTTTGCATTGGTTTATACTGGCTTATTTTACTGTCAGGAGTAAAATCTTCATAACATATAAAAACTGTTTCATGCCGTCATGCACATACTGAAAGCTTTGATTATTATTGAGTTTTTCTTGGCCCCCACACAATGATACAATATATGAAGGAATCAGTATGTGAATTTTTTATTGTGCAAACTGCAATGTAGTAACTTTTACATTGCTTCCTTTATTATCTGTCCCACTTTCTTTTCGTTCGTATTGCCAATTCTTGTCTTACACAGCTATATATTTTATTCATCAATTTATATGGCTACACCTGTATATGCAGTTATAATTGTCTTTAGTTTGTTCATGTCTATTGTTGTTGTAATTAGTTTCTCAAAACCCCCGGAAAATATGAATCATACAGACAACAGTGGCATAAAGACTTTAAACTTCATTTGCAAGTATTCAGAAAGACAGTTCTTAAATGTTCCATTGCACAAGAAACAACTGAGTTTACAGCTACAGCAGTTGTTTCAGCTGTGCAATGGTATGGCGGTACACTGTAAAATGTCTGTAGATTTTACGATGAAAAACGTATTATTTATGAGACATTTTATAGGAATTTATTTGGAATACAGTAGTTTTTTTTATATTACAGACCATAAATTGTATAGAAAACTTCCATAAGTACTAACAGTACTAATGTCCTTTTACCATAATTGTACCATATTTATATCATATCATATTTTTATTTACAGTAAAGTTCCTAGTTTTTTTTTTTTACAGTGAAAAATTCACATCATATGGGAAATTAAACCTGGTATACCAGTTCATCGGATATATTGCCCAGCAGAACTGTAAATCTTCTGCTTAGTACATCAGTACAGTACAAGAAAAAAAAATAATTAAAGGGATCCTTAAAATATTCCATTATGTGTTCATTTAAAAAACAGCAACAAAAAGAATACTGTGTACCGGCCTTAAAAAGTCCAGTATCAGTCAGGTGAAGCTGTTACCTAAACTTAGTTCTTCCAAAAAAAAAGCAAGAAAGGAAGAGAGAAAAGGAAGAGGACCTGATATCTTCCATCTCTCGCTTTTAAGTTGGGGAAAGTTAAAATGACACATTTGAGCAACAAACACAATTTAGCTAACACCTTTCACCCATTGAAATGATGATGGGAGTTCTGTCCGCTGACAAAATCTGCTTGAAATGTGTCGCCATTCATTTACCTCACATGCTACTTCCAGTGCTGCAGCTAGCTGACTGTGTCATACAGCTGCTAGAGTTGTGCAAGCTGAGTAACGGAACACGAGAAATCTGACCCAAATGCAAAACAGGTAAGGAGGCACACATATCACAAATGACAGAGCACAAAAGCTAACGGGTAGTCAAGCAAGAACAGATCGAGAGCAAGAAGGTCAGTCCAGCATCCAAAGGGACCAACTGAATTCCCACCACCCACACTGAAACGATGCATTATATAAATTTTTTAATTTATTTAATATTAACTTCCCTTGGATTTTATCTTGAACATTGCAAATATCCTATACGTGTCACACTGTGAACTTTCAGATACCTCTGACAGTATTTTGCACATTCTGGTACAGCTCATCACTGATTTATTTGGCCATGTTGTACATACTGCACCTACAGGCAAATTCCTTGTATGTGGAAACCTATTTGGCAATAAACCTGATTTTGATTCTGACCAACGGCAAAATCTACACTGGTAAGGATAACTACACACTGGTTAAACTAATCAGGGTGGGGCAGACATTTAAAACAGACAAAGACAGGAATTAAAGTCACTGACATGAGAGGAGAGGTGAGTATTACAAAATAAAATAGGAAATAACTAAGCTCTTTCAATAAAGCCCACAAACCTGGCCACCTACCTTCCTACCTTACCATTTAACCCTATGGTGTTAAAATACCATAATCATTTGAAATTGTTAAAGATATTGGTGGGGACAGTTCAGTAGCATGTTAACAATGGTTGAGGTTCTGTAAGCAGCTCTGAGTCTACAATAGCTGAGAGAAATTGAATGAACTCTACTCTATTTTACACAAATTCAAAATTGAATGCAGCGCATTTTATTGACTTATAGTGCTGGTTATTTCTTTAGACATCTTGTTTAAATTGCATCATTTCCTTCTCTCTTTAGCTTTGGTTTGTCAGGAGCCCTGCTGTACACAACTGTGCACCAACAGGGACAGAGAAATCTCCGACAAGAGAATGTGACAATAAAAGTAACAATAATAATTTCTATGTTTAACATTTGGGCTGCCGCACTTGCTGGATTGCCCATTATGTTTACTGCCTGTGTTGTCACTCTTCCTAAATTTGTGACGCCATATGGGAGGTAACACTGCCTGCAAAACCCTGCAACGTATCCTCCTTGTATTCTTCCAAGAGGATGATGATGGGATGAACAGCTTTTCCCAATCAGCAGAACATGTTTGCAGAAATTCCAACATGACATGAATGCAGCATCACTTGAACAATGAACAGTTGACCAGCCCACAGCAGTTACCTAATACTGAAAATGTACACTTTCCAGGCAGTGGGTAAATGTAAACGAGCTGTAAGCATGCAGGTTCGCTGCAGTGTGTGTTTAAATAGTTTTTTGTTCTCAGCTGTTAGAGACTGTGTTTCCCCTGTGGGTGTGTATTGAATAGCAGCGTTTTCAGTCAACTGAAGCTACATCATGCTCGCTAGTGAAGTAAGTAAGAGATGAAATCTTCATGCAATCAATAGTCATGATGGAAGGAAAAAAAACATGAAAATAAGGTCTAGGTTGAAAAATGAAGCAGGTTATGGATTATGAATTGCAGTCCTGTCAGAAAGGCTTACATCAAAGCAGATTGGATCATTTATATACAGTATCTGGCTGAAAAGGCTCTGCGGTTGAGCATGATTATAATATGAATCCAAGCAGCGTGTTAAAGATTCAGCAGGGACTGTGGTAAAAACGCTCTGGGGTATAAAAGAAAACCTAGCAGAGATGCCGTACTGAAAAAAACACACACAATGCATGAGGAAGAAGATGCAATTGCAAGTATGTGTTGAGAATTAGTTAGACATTTGGGCAAATATGCCTATTTGCTTCCTTTTGGAGAGTGAGATCAAAAGGTAAATCATGTCTATACTGACAGACACGGAGCTTCAGTCAAGGTTAGCATTGCTTAGCATTAAGACTGGAAGCAGGGGGAACAGCTAGCCTGGCTCTGTCAAAGTGAGAAAATGTACCTATAAACAGCTCTAAATCTCTCTGTGTAACTTGTAGTTACGGAACAGTGCTAATTATTGGTGAACAACAGTTCCAGCCCAGTGGGTCTGTGGTTGTTGTTGACATTTGGATTGAGGTTTGCTCACCTGATTAACTGCAACAATCTGGATGGATGTCTGACAGATCGGAAATTTTGGTTGGTTGGCAGTTTGAATTTTCCACATGGCTGCCATCAAAAGATCTGTTATGAACTCTAGTGAGATTGTTTTAATGATTAAATAATGCAGTAGTATTTTTGTTGTAGCTAACTGTAGTATTGACTGAGACTGTGCTGTGATAGAAATAAAATAGTATAAATTCCTTCTCCCATTCTTTTTTGTGCGGCAATTTTATTTGGTAAATCCTAAATCCTAACCAGGTCTTGTGGCTAATCCTAACCACACTACAACCGTTTCACAACGTTAACCAGGCAAGCTTTCTTTTTAAAGTGTAACTGGATGATTGTTGCTAACAAAACTGCAGAGTCCTGAGCATCCAGAAATGATGCTGGAGGGGAACCTACAGCATCTAATTTTGTTTTTTGTTCAGCAACAAATAGTTTAAACATGCAACGCCTAACATTTTTGTTTTTACTTTTATGTTCATGTAAAGGTTAAACCAATTTAGTGTTGGTAGGTTTACTTGTAGCATTTTCTACCCTGCTTCCAGTCTAAATGCTAAGCTAGGCTAACTACATCCCCAGTCCTATTTTCCCCAAATACTGAACTCCTCCTTTAACGCTAATGCAGAACAGACGGAGGATGGGGGAGTGGATGGAGACATCCTCAGTAGAATGTATGATCCGTGCAGTAAGGGTGTGAGCTGTCGCATTTGAACGAGCCCCTCGTCTTCGTTCGTGATCTAACAATCTTCATATTCTAACTACTCCAGAGCTTTGCCCACACGTGATGCTCCCTTCAGTATGCACTTGATACAGCAGGCAGTGTCAGATCCTCATGCTGAAATGGTTGATTTTCCGGTAATTTGTTTACAGGCTCTACATCTTCCCTACTTGAATTAGTAAGTGTTAGAAGTCAAGGTTACCTGGAGCTAGCGACGAAGCTTTCATTTCAATTAGAGGCATGCTGGTTGAACTATGTTTGACCTCAATCAGAGGAAACTAATCTGATTTGATGGATCCGTGTTGAGGAAGATGTTTTTTTAAAGGGAGGTTAGCTATAAAAGAGGAAATCAATTTCTTGCACTTTCTGTTTTGAATGGGAAAGTATTTGATGCTTGAGTTATCAGCTGGGGCTTGGACACAACAAATTGTTTTTAACAGTTGATAGCTTCCTTTTTCAAATATGATTAATCCAAGTCAATTTCTTTAAAAAAAACAAACAAAAAAAAAAAAAAAACAGAACAAATTCTCTACTCTGAAATATCTTCAAGAAATAAAGCCTTGGGCTGTTGCACAGTAAAGGACATATCACCTTTTACACTCAAATTGGGTTTTTCCTATTTCAGTTTTTATCAACTTCAAAGCCCAAACTGTATTTGAAAATAATCATCCATTAGCACTCTTTTCATTTTTGCAGTCTCTTCCTGTTGTAACATGACCGATATGGAGAACGGAAAAAATCTGCTCTCACTTTCCAGCATATGAGAGAACGTGCACCTATACAAAACCAATAATGCTGAGCACAGGGCTTTTATATATTTAGAATGGAATTCACTGCTGTTCTCCTTCAAGTGCCTTTGTGTTCATTATGCCTTCCTGCAGTGTAAATGTAGTTTATACACTCTGCTACCAGCACTTCTTCCATAAGTAAGTGCTCCGCAAGAGAGGTCCTTTTACTTAAAAATGGTATAAAACAATTTATTGCAAAACGTGTATGCATTTCTATGTAACTCAATTAACAGCGGGCAGTTTCGGGCAAAGGCAAAAGCTGCTTCATGACATTGAGAGGACATCAGTACAACCTTGATCTGTTGCCAAAGCATTTAGCTAACATCTTTGGATGTCATGCTGCAATGATGGCAGGGCGATAAACCTGCTGTAAACCCAGCCCCAGTCCCAGTGGCTTCAAGGATTCATCTGAATAAACAAAATCTCCTCCAAATAGGTTTGACTGACATGGGGGCTTGTTTCCAACCGGTCTGAGAATCAGACTTGTGTTTCTTTACCCACTAAACCTAATTTTTGTTATGTCGATGAGTACAATGTTACCATAACTGATAGTAGTGATGGGCAAAGCAGTTCTGCAATTTAGTAAACTGAATCATTAGAATCAGTCCAAAAGATTTGTAGTCCCACTCACTGAACTGAAACACGGCCCGATCAGTTCAGCTAGATAAGCCAGTGAGCTGAGAGTTAAGGTGGACAAAAAAAAAGTAAGTTGAAAGCTACATACCATATCATATCGAGCACATGTATTTTCGCAACCCTTAATTATTACTTTGACACTTCATGGCATGAGAGGGAGGGAAAAGGACGGGCTTGACTGAGTCAGTGTCTGTCTATCACTATCAAGGCTCATATGGCCTGATGGTGGCGCTAGATAAAAAGTGAAAGGTCATCAAAATTGTTAGAAATAATTTTCTAGGGACCATAAACACTAGGGTTGGGTATTGGGAAGAATCCTCCGATATGATGCATATTACAATACAGGTGTTACAATTCAGTGTATTGTGATATATAAGCAAAGTGATATATTGCAATTTTATTCAAAATAAATGTTTAGGAAGTTCCTGGGATCTGCATTTGTATAACAGTCTCTGTAACATCCAACATCACAGACCTCAGTTAACGTTTACAGCACTGCTATCTAGCATTTGGGAGTTTAACATAAAAAGTCGACATTGGTGATATTTATATTGATATTTTCCCAATTATTTGCCCACAATTCTGGACATCTCTAGACCAAAGGTTTTACCAGTTCCCACTGGAACCCACTGTAGGTAGAAATTAAATAAATGTTAATGCCTTTGAAAGAAAGTCACAGCTAGTGTATATCCTTTATTATGCAGTCCTTGGGAACCTGTCTTCAGCCTGTAGGCATGTTTGCTGAGACGGAAAGAAGTTCAGCAGTTTCACAGAATGGCTACACTCATTGTATTATCCTTCATTGAGGATAACTCAAGCATATGATGTGTCAGTGACTCTTTTTATGCCCTTGGCAGCAGAGCACACATACTACCATGGCAGCACTTCCCCTTCACTTGTTCTTCCAGTTTATGATGATTTCCTACAAAGGAGTGTGGCTTTACTGGCCTTATTTAAACAGACGCAGAGTGCAGTGCTCATGTTTTATAAGGTTGGGGGTCCTCATTGCTTGTTTCCTCCGAACCATATGTAATAGGAAAAATACAGATAACACTGCTGCTTTCTTGTTACTGATAATAGGGATTAACCTTTTATAAACCTCAGTTTAACATTGTTATAAACAGGAAGAATTCCCTGGCATTAGGAAGTCATGTTATGCTTGCAGTGGAATATTGTAAGGAGAAAAGGCAGTTCCTGAATGGGGAAAGCAGCATAGCCATGGAGTTTTATTTTATACTGTACTTGTATAGCGCCTTTCTAGTCTTCTGACCACTCAAAGCGCTTTTACACTACGTGCCACATTCACCCTTTCACACACATTCACTCAGTGATGGCAAAGCCAATTGAATAGAAACTAACTCATTCATTCACATTCACACACCGATGCACGGCATCTGGAGCAATTTTGGGGTTCAGTATCTTGCTCGTGGACACTTCGACATGCAGTGGGAGGAGCCGGGGATCGAACCAACAACCTTACCCAACCCCACCTAACCCTAAATACATATAACATTTGAGTCTGAGGCATTTTGAATACTAAATTTCAAATATATTGCTCCAGTTTCCAAGTCATACATACAATAACTATGCAGTATAAAAATGAAGATCAAAGTCGCAGGTACACATTGTGTACAGAACCATTGCTTGTACTGTCTGTCTCATTCAATGTGACCTCTGTAAAAGGGATACAGACAGTAGAATAGGAAATGCCACCCCACACTGGTCTGGTAGTTGTTCTACTTGCCTAATTTCCTCTCTGGCATGTTCATGTCTACTCATATCTGTGTTATTCTCCATGCTGTTTGTACAAAGCATGAGAAAATGAAATATTTTACTTAAATTACTTTATTTGCCTTAGCGCTGCCAGTCTGAATTATCAGCTTTCTTAAATTGAGTTTAGCAGTGGTGGCTTTGTGAGCATTACACTATGTCTTGGCCCACAGCCAACACACTGCTGGTAAATATATTTAAATCAGTGCTAAGCTGCTTAAAATATTCATATTTCACTCATAACTAGTTTATAGAAATTTGAAACTATCTCAGGCTGGCAAAATCAGTTACATGGATAAAATATATATATCATTTCACATTTTTGGGGGAACAAAGAGAGCAGGAGCTAGTGAGCGGTGGCGAGGCGTTAAGCCCCTGTGCATAGTGTGTGTTTTTCTGATATGGCTGGCTTTAGATGCTCTGTCTCTCCCGGCTGAGAGAGGCAGGAGGACGCATGCCATGTTCCTCTCAGGCTCATGATACCGCTTTGCGTGAAGGCGCTTAACGTGCCACGTCAAATGATTATTCTAAAAGCCGCTTCTCTGCATTCTTCCCTGGGCTTGAAACAGAAAGTATCTGTCCGCTGTTGGTTTTGCCGAATATGGCATGTATGTGGATGTAATTAGCTGAGTCTTAAATGCTGACTGGGCTGGAGCTGGAGGTGACTTACCGTGCGGACTAACAATGATGGAGACGCTTTGTTCCTTCTGTACTGGAACACAGTGAGGACATAAGTGACCAGATCCATTCCCTGTATCACTAACGGTAATACGAACCAGGACATCTCATGACTCACTGTCCTCTGCTATGCTGTATCCTTGTGTTTTGTCCTACACTTGAGTGACTGCACACGAAGGGCTGCATCCTAGCACCATGATGACTGAACTTGAGGGCCATGGCTTAAATAAATGACATTTTCCCAATGCTCTCCTTTGACTGATTCACTGTCACCTCTTCAAATTCAGATCCCGATTCTTCCACAGCAATAACAAGATTTTTTCCATATTCAGTGGGATTCAGTAAGGCTTTTTTTGTGATCTCTGTTGTGGTACCTTTAATCTAGTATTCTTAAAGTGAATGTATAAAATGATGTGGTCTAATTTCTACAACATATACAGTAATATGTCATTTTGATGCAAGAATAAAATTATTTAAAAAGGTCCAGTGTGTAACATTTAGAAATGTAATATAATAGATTATCTCAGCAACTGTTGGATGGATTGTAATGAAGTTGTACAGACATTACTGGTCCCCAGGAAATTAATCCTGAAAACTTCTCTTGATCGCTTGACTTCTCCAACACTGACAAATATCAGATCAATTGTCATGGAAATTGTGTTCAACAGTCATGTTAATTTAATTTCGCCATCTAGCGCCATCATCAGTTTAAAGTTTTTAATTGTCCAATACTTTGGTTTGTGACCAAATAGCTGCAAAACTATTGACCAGCCTTAACTGGGTTTAGTGCTAAGTAGGAAATATTAGCATGGTAACAAGCTAAACTATCATTGTGAACCTCATTAACATTGCATAACAATGTTAAACATCAACATGCTATCACTGTCATTCTGAGCATGTTAACTTGCTGACATTATCATTTAGCTCAAAGCACCACTTTACCTTACAGCCTCATAGAGCCACTAGTGTGGCTGCATGGACTCTTTATCTTGTTTTAAAGGTAGGTGTGAAAAGTTTGTAATATGTTATGGAGGATAGCAACTGCAGTCTGTCCCAGGCACAAACAAATCCAAAAATGGCGGATACAAAATCCAGAGTTTACAGGACAAAGCAGAAAATCCAAATGGGGTAGTAAGTCCAAAAAGACAAACTAGCAATAAAACAAAAAAAACACAAAGTCTAAATACACTGGGTGAGGGGAGGGTAACTAGACACAGGTGAAACTAATCTAAGGGCGGGAAAACAGGAAGTTATGTTACTGAGACAAGGTGACTATTACAAAATAAAACAGGAAATAACTTAACCCAAAACCATAACAGCAGCCAGCTTGTATTCAGTGAAAAGCATCAAAGTGTACTGACCAAAATGGTAGACTTTTCCTTTACCTAAACAGATGACCTAATGCTATGCTGAAAACATAATTTTGGGTGAAAAAAACATGGTATACATGCCTACAGACTCCTGCATAGCAGCTGTGCATGAAGAAAAAAACCCATGGATCTCCAATATGGCTGCCAGAGAGGGCGTTCCATCACCTGAAAACCCTCCATTTCTGTCTCAGTCTCCCAGATGTCTCTATCTTTCCTCCCACTGCCTGGGAGACAGGTGTTTGGAGACCAGAGCTGTATATATTCAAAGTAAAAGCCTCTGATTGAGACTGGCAGAGGAGCCTCTCCAAGTCAATAACTCATTTGGAAGGGGTTATGAATTAGAATGATCTTGCTGAGGGGAAGGTAGACTCCAGCCCATATCCTGCCTCGAGTCACTGAAGAAACTGGAATAATAATCCTCCAGGAAAATCGATGGCAGAATGCAGCGCCACAGGGACAAATACCAGCACCGGCCCCTTTCTGAACCACACAACTCTTATCTGTCAATCGGCTGAATTTCTGCTGATATGCCATAAATCCAATTCCCTAAAATGTCATATTAAAATTTCAGGCCATTTAGAATGGCTTGCGGATGGAGAATGACGGCTTCCCTCTCCCAGGGGCTGGGATTATATGTCAATAATGTCCTCAGTGCCAGGGAGGTTCTTTCATTAGCTTGTATTTAGATTGAAGTGTCATCCATATTATGAGAGCCTGCTGCTGTGTCTCCAAGAGTCTCAGCAGTGTGTGCGTGTTTGCCTGTTTGTACAACAGGCAGGCTTCTCAGCTCTCAACCTTAATAGAGTCGTCAGTCCGATAAGTCAGCAGTGTGATGTGTTGGGAGATACACAGTGTACAGAGTGGCAGTGTTACAATGTAGTGGAGGTTACAGAGACCATCCAAAAAGTGAGACATTATAGGTTTTAGGTCAACCGGTGTTGCTGAAATACCCTCAACTCCAAACCTGTTATATTTACACATTTTCTGTGACAACTTGAAATATTCACAAGCACATAATCCTTTTGGCCCATTGTCACTTCTTACTTGCTACAGAACTGTTAATAAGTTCTGAATGAATGTAGGAACGTGGCGATCATTGACATATAAAAAGATGGATGTTGCGTCTCCACTTCCTCCAACTGTACAAAAATGAAGCCATAATATCCCGGATATGGGCGCGCCACTAGCACTAGCACTTCAAAATCAGTTAGATAAAAAAAACGAATTGTGATACTCTTTTTAAACAGCAGAGGGCGCTCTCTACTTTTGACTTTGCCCATCCTACGTCACTCGCGACTGTAGCTGTATCGAGGTGCAAAGACATGGTGCCCGCAGGTGAAGACTTTAAATCAAGGATGTACCATCCTGTTTAAAATAGGAGGTGTCACAGCTTTTTGCTTCTCTTAGTCAGACAATGAAAATCATAATAAGACAAAAGAGAAGACAGGCGAGAGGTATTTGGTTACAATCCCTACTAATATGTAATCAGTGTTTAGTTTATACAGTAGTATTAAATACATGGCAAGCAAGATGAATACATCAGTTAGTCCAAAATTACCAATCCTATTTTTAGCCATGCTTGTGGCAGCTCTGCTCAATGAGAAATCTTGTAAAAAAAAAAGACCCTCCTTATAACATCCTACCTCAAAATCATTGTGTTTAGACGGTTTCTTGTATCAGATCTAACCCAGTGGTTGTTGTCTGTATGTCGATGGTTACAGTGTAGATCGAACTGCTATTAGACATCCAGCAAGGTTAATCCTCATTTTTCACCGGATTTGTTGTGCAGTGCAGACTGGAACCTGACTGCTGTTGCACAAGCCTTTTTCTTACATTCTGATGAGATATTGAAGCCTAGTGCTGATAATCTGGAGCAGTTCTTGACAGTGGATATAAAAATGTTGCTTGCCCTGTCAGACCTATTTTAGTTACAGTATGTTGCCGCATTTTAAGATCTCATCTATTACTTTGGTGAGCATAACGTTACAGATAGAACCAAAGCTATGATAAGCTTAGTCTCCATTCCTGGTGTTGGAGGCTGTGTTAAGCAGGGTGGACGCTGTGCTGATGTTTTAATGCATTAATATAGTTACAGAACTGTTGACTCTGAGGTTGCCTTTGCCCTCTAGCTGAAGTACCCCACAGCACACAATCATGTTTCCTGGGTCAGTGGAGCGTTTGGTATACGTACCCCTCAGGGTTGCCTTCTCTTTATTTGTGTCATAGTTGGGTTACAGGTCAAATAATTTGAGGACCTATTTGTATGCTTTCTGTATAAAAATACTGCTCTTTGCTGTTCTCTGGCTTCTGATTTTCAAAATCTTTTGAACTTTGTGAAGTGGTTGTCAGTCATGTGTCATCGTAACCATCATAAAAGCAAAGTAAAAACACCTTGTTTCTGGGAAATTTGTCTTATTTTTTGTCTATGCATTTGAAAAGTAATCTGGTTTTTAAGAGAATAAATGTAACTTTGTCTTAATAAGATATTACAGCTATTATTGAATTAGATATAACCAGAAACAAGTTACAACAATGGTTTGCAGAGTATCCCAGCAGAGGAACAAGATTATTTTTATTTATATTTTATAAATTATTTATTACACAACTTCTCAGTTTAAGAGAAAGTAGCCTTGTCCAGTGTTATAAATTAAGCAGCTGTTCATTGTTTTAATAAAAAAAGCTAAAAATAAGAATGCTTCTGGCACCTTCATTTAAGAGAAGGACACTTATTTTTTGCTGAAATTGTTTTTTGCTAACTATTATAACAACATCATAACAACATATCATTGCTCTTAATAAGCACAACTTACTGACAAGATTTGTATGCTAAGTATTCTTAGTATTCATATCAGGCTACATTGGCTCTCCCCATTGGCAGTTTTTTTTTTTGCTCAATACAAGAAAATGTGATTATATTTAAGAATATTTGGACTGTGCACATATAGCTGCCTCCATGTAGTAAAAGAACAACATAAACAAAACAGCACATACTGTACCAGATCACAACCACAAACAATATATAGTGATATACATCCAGCCAATAGTTTCACACTATTCCACTGATCTACAGGTTGCACCAAGCACCAAGAGACACAGCACTGTGCCAAGAAAGGCAGGAAAGAAGACTGCAAGCTAGTAAACATGGACGTAAACAATGGTGCATTAAAAACGCTTTGCAAATCAAATATGAGGCGCCCATTTTCTAATGCATACCAAGCACCAGGTTTCAGGCGTTTCATGCATTCCAGTGAGCCATAGGTTTCAGTTCACTTCAGATCGCTTTGAAAAGAGAGCTGAAACTTGCTGTAGATATCTAATCCTTCCCAGGGAACATTAAGTCACCTTTAAATCTCTCAATTTGTGCATTCAAGAATGATCTGTACCTGCGCCTGACTTGGCTGCTGTACAGCTCTCTCAGAGTGGCTAAAGCAGGCACCATGCCAGTCAGGTTTTGGAGCACACCCAGTTTACACGGAAGCTATGGTGGCTGTTAGCAGGAACAGTTAACTTTACGTTTTCAATGATGATTGAACATATATTACATACACCTCCTGGTGCTATACAATGACACTAGAGCACCAAATGTGTTGTAATCTGCAGCTGAAAAATAGTCCCCAACAAATGCACTATTTCCTTCTATTTGAGTGGGCAGTTAAAGTTAAGATCAGTGTTGATAACAGAATTTATTTTGGCAAATTGGATGAATTTCAGTCAGAGAGAGGTCAACCCACACTGTTATTAGATTGATAAGAAGCCCAGATTTTAAGTGAAGTTGGATGAAAAGTTAGGACCAGCTTTAACGAGTCAGTATGTGGTTTCTTTTGCTTCATAGACTCATGTACATTCAGTGCAGTTCTGTGCCATTGCTCAGTGATTGTACACATAGCAGATGACTGTCCTGAGTGCTGCATTCAGAGACATGCGTAGAGAAAGTTGCTCTCTCGGAGGAAGTGTCTCACACTCTGCTGACTGGAGCAAAAAGAAAACACTTCAGGCATTTCTTGGAAGTGCTGCAACATCACAACCAACAGGATGACTGGTTGTGGGCGGGCATTTTATTTGTGTGTGTGTGTGTGTGTGTGTGTGTGTGTGTGTGTGTGTATGTGTGCGTATGTTACCTCCTGCTTCACTCTTTGGAAGTTTGTATGTAGGATTTTTCTTGTCTATTTTCCCCCTCTTTTTCCTCTCTCGAACTGTGATTCTCCTGATCTGTCCTTTGCAACTCTGAGGGGAAATCTGGGCATCTCAAACACCCCCTCAGCTCACTGTAACTCATGATTGTCTGCTATGGTTTTTAGTTTGCACAAAGTGTGTGTTTGCCCATGTGTTTTCATGCGGGCTTGCGTCGGTACTGTTGGAGGGGAGCTGCTTTGATTTCCCAAGACGTCTCGGTCAGGCCTCATCGCTTTCAGACGGCAATCTCTACTTAAAGTGGAGGGAAAATTTTAGGAGGAGGGAGTATGTGCACCCTTGCGTGTGTGTTAGGGAAAGAGAGGGAGAAGATGGGATGAAGGTCAGCTGGGGAAAATTTGCAGAAAAATATGAAGACACTTCAGAGAGGAGAGAGCAAATAAATAAAGGATGTTTCCTTTGAATTAAACATGACTGTAAACGGCGGTGGGGATAGGGACCTCACACTGGGTTCATCTGAGCTGGTCAACACAACACTACGCCTCATGAGTCTGCTGGTACACTGAACTGTTAAACACGCTGCTTGCCGGTGCTGATCTTCCTTTCTTTATTCTAAGTCTTTAAATTGTGTTTTCATACTGTGTCTTATATAATGCCTTCTGTTTGTAGTGCAAATACACCGGATGGTGAAAAGATTCTTTAGGTTTATCACAACCAGGCTCTTATTTTTGCTATTGTTCCTATCAATAATAATAATTTTTAATCATAATGTCTGAACTCAGATAATAATAACTCAACCCTGTCTCACAGAAATTAAGTTTATATACATCTAATTTGAAACATTTAATATGTTTTGTAGGAAACTTAATGCCACCATGATTAATTTGTTTGATTTAATATGTGTTCAACATAATGAGGAAATATTAATTGACTGTTCACATTTTTTTTCTGCCTATTTTATCTTGCAATACAATCTGCTCATGGTTATTAAATGTTTTTATGGTTGTATTTAGGCAATGACATCAACTAGTTCACACAACAGTTAATGTGCATTTCTTCAATTTTTTTTAAATGAGATGCTTTACAAAATACAGTGAGTATCTTGGGTGGAGGAACATTGCAACAGTTGACAATGACACAGTGTTTCACTTAACCAAAAGTGTTTGTGTTGTGCTGAACCTGACCACAGATGAATCCCTGACTGTGCTTTGTACTCCTCTCAACCACTTCCCTACAATTTGTGCAGTGCGTAAATGTAGCGCTTCATTCACTCTAAAAAACCTTGTCATAATTAACCATAATCTCCTGTTGACAGGGTTGCCTCAACCTGTTCCTATACTGCAGATACTTAACAATGCAGTTGCCTCAGTACTGACCAAGACTGTTAGTCTTACTTTCAACAGTTCTAGAAATTTGCACATTTGCAAAGCTTTCAAGGGCTGGGCTCAAATTAAATAAAAGTAAATATCAAATTAGTACTTGACAACGTGAAATGTTGAGTAACCCAAAGTTTTATGTTAGAAATGTACAGTATGGGTCCCCAGCATTTAGAATCTACCTGATGCTAACTTGCATATGTTGTGCAGTTAGCATAATTAGCATTAAAGAATATTCATTTTCAAGTTTTCTGAATGGTATGTTGAAATGCAAGCTCTGCTCATGGTGCAGTTACATGTGTCTATCCTTCACTGATTTTACGGCTTACTTCATTGCTTTTACCTTTATTTATCCAGGTTGGCTCCATTCACAACTGGACCCCGCCTAGTACAACCACACTCTGATCTATTGCTCACTGAGCGTTGGTCGGGTTCATGTGGTTGATTAACAGATATTACTGCAGGTAGGGTGGTACGGATTTGCTCTTGTCACGGGTTGGGTAGGTGCAAGTCTTAAAAAACCCTGACCCATGCATCACTCTCCATTTTCTCTTAATTATTGGGGGAAAATTACCACCACTAATATTTTAGTTTCAAACCAAACATTTTGTTATATATAGTTTTTATTATTACAGATCTTTTTTTAGATCACCAGTTTTAACACATCTGATCTGACAAGATTTAGGATTGATTGTTAAGATCCTATTGATATCTTTTAGAGCACAGAAAGGTCTAGCTCCCAGTTATATTTCCAACTGTTTAACTCTTAATGAGCCAGAACGCAACCTTAGATCCTCAGGAAAAGGCCCTGTTGGTTGTTCCACAGTCCAGGCAGAAGACTAGAGGAGACTGCACTTTTCCTGTAAGGGTGCCTGTACTTTGGAACGGCCTACCTGAGAAAATTAGGCTAGCTGATTATGTTTCATCCTTTAAATCCCTCTTAAAACACACACTTTTATAAACAGGCTTTTATGTACATAATAAATAAAACATTTATTATAAATAAATAAATTATGTTCATAATATTTCTGTGTATCCTTGTGATTTATTTTATTTTAGCACACACTGCTGTATTGTGTTTTCCACCCTGTGTGTTATGTTTTTAATCTCTTTTTATCTAAATATCATCAATATTTTTAGCTTCTTTTAGATTATCTTTCGTCATAGTTTTCATTGATGAAATGAAGACAGAAACGGCATCTTTCTGTGCTGAACACTGCTCTCTGTGTCAACCGCTATACTGCTCATCCATCCTGTGTTCCTCTTTAGGGGAAGTCTGCTCAGCTCCTTCACCAGCATCACTTCAAAGGCTTCCTAACTCCCTTCTCATAACTTTTAGGGGCAAGAGAGGAAGTGCTGCTGGAAGTGTGTTACAATATCCTGAGCTGCAGATCTGCTCGCCGTTTTTCAGGTTCTTTCAGTTTCTAGCTCCGCAGTTTTCTGACTGATTGTCGGACGCATGTACTGAGACACCAATGTTACGGTCAGCTAAGCTTGCCAGTTCTGCAGTATGTCAGAGATATTTGTTAAACCTCTAAATATAAATAGTATTAATTGGCAAATTTAAGTATGCACCCAATGATTTGGATCAGCTAGGGTTGTTCAACGAAAAGGTCTAATTTAACAAGCAAGCAGGCCTTTTTCCTGTGAGGGTTACAATTACCCTAATTGAAAAAGCTGGACATGGATTGAAACTGGCAGTCTAATTAATGGACTCTTTTACAAGCTTCTATAGAAACCTCTGTTCAGTACAATACTTACACACATGGGTGGGTCCATGCCAAGTTTGTGATTGTGTTCCACATTCAGCTGGCATTTGTTGGTATTTGTAATATGTGTGTTTTTTCAAGGACACAAAAATTGTATTTATGGAGCCCCAAGTGTAACTGACATGTGATAAAAACGGAAATAAAAATAGAACACAATAATAACATTACATTTTTTCTGAAATGTTATGTTTAAATGAAATGAGACATTATGTAATGCTAACTTTTGGTGAATTCTACAGAGGCAAATAGACCAAGTGCAGTAAAATAAACACCTACATGTGTATTTTCGCTGTTTCATTCCACTAGACTGAAAGAAGACATGTTATAGAAGCAATATAGACAAAACTGATTTCATAGTTATTTGGTTTAGAAGTAAGGTTAGGTTAGGTTTGTAATCTGTCTCTGTGTTTCATAGTTAAAGCCACAGGAAACTCAAAAATGTGAATTTGTATCATCAGCTCCTAGAAATGTCATCAATAATTGTTAATGGCTTCCTTGTTGTTTTCATTTTTATGGCATTCTCTTTATTCACTGGATCCAGTGCTCAGCTCTGAATTGTTATGCCACTGACAGTGAAAGGTCCAAGTATGAAATGCTGATCTTCCCTCAGCTTTTATGTAAATTGACATTAATCAACTAGTTGGGGTTGGGGCCATTACAAGCACTATTACAGGAAAAAACCTCTTCATTTGGCTGGCTGTTTCACCATAGTTATACCAGAAAATGTTTCCAAGTGAGGAAGAGAACTGATTTATTTGTAGCGCGACATAAAATCACCTGGGCTGGTAAAGATTTAGTTCAGGATGCAGTGACTTTTGTTGGCATTTTGAGCTCATATGGGATGGTAATACTTGATATCATTATTACCTACATATATTTTACTGTTGCAGCTGCTTTTAGCCGACATATTAAACATTTTGTTGGCATTGCTAAACAAACTCGTCCTGCTCCCTCTCAAACCCACACCGACCTTGTTTAGTCTTCCATGGAGCTGTTGAATCAATTTGGTGTAGCTTGTGTGTGAAGCACAGGCTGGTTTCATTCCTCATGTGAACTGATCCTCCAACAGCATTCAGAAAATTTTTTTTTGGTTTTTCCATTTGGTTTCTTGCTAGGTTGAATGTAATAATGTGGTTGCTCTGTGGTCATCTTTCTCAAACATACATACATAGTTTGTCATAGCAACCTCTGCTACATGGATTTATCATTATGTGATATCTTGAGATGGTTTGCATTCTTTTTGTGATCAATACTGTATCCTATGGTTTTACTGGCATCAATTCACTTAACAATAAGAATAACAATCAGATTTTAAACTGTAAATCACATTAAAGACCCAATTGATATATGTTATACATGTATTTAAAAAATGAGTTTAACCATCTAATGCTGAGTCAACTTAATTTCTTATCTTCTTTTATTGAACTTGTTTTCTCAAGTTCAGTAAGCTTAACTCAGTTGGTTTTACATTTTGAATACTTGAAAAGTACTTGAAAACTTTGTATTCCACTTTGTTTAGAATAAATAGAAGAACTCAACAATTGACATGAGTAGTAATTAGAAAGAAAATATACTATAATAATAATAATAATAAAAAAACACCATATATTAGGACCTTGTTGAATAATGAATAAAAAGCTGGTAGGTTCTCACAAGCAAGGCAGTGTGATAGTGTGTGTATGCCTCATATCTGTTTCAGTATTTAAGCGTCTTGCACGTACGTCTGTTTTTCTGCTGAACACTGAGAGTGTGAGCATGGGTGAGTGAGCATTTACATATGTCTGTGACTAAGCCCATTGGCACAGTACAGTATGATGCAGTGCTCCTTGCCACACTGTGCCTGTCTCTGCTGTGAGTGGAGTTTTCTGTGTCCTGGTTGTAATCCTTAGCACTTTCCCTGGGGGGAAAGCTGGGGATGCTAACAGCAGCCAAACTGCAGGTTGCTGCGAGAGAGAACAACAGGTCAGTATGTCCTTGCTTTTCCACTGGCTGCCACAACACTACAACAGTATCACAACATTGTAGGTGATTCAGAGCTCTGGGGATTTAGCAGCTTAAGAGTTAGACTGATATGTTGGTTAGGTTGACCCCTTAAGGCTGTGACAGCAGCAGAATTTTAAACTTTGGTACAATACTAATATTAAAAAGTGATCTACACTTCTTTTGATACCAGGGCAGAAAGAAATTAAAGTTCTAGGCACACAAATAGGATTTCTTTTTCAGTTTTTAAAAATGAACAACAACAACCTGCACACAGTGCCGGTACAGTATGGAGCCAGAACAGTCTCATAATGGATAAATGCACACAGAAATGAATAAATGCACGAAAAAGGACTCACAAATGTATTTGGGGAGTTGTATATATATATGACTCGATACACAAATGCATTTTCAATGCACACACAAATATGCTTCAATCCATGTATAAGTAAAAAAAAAATTCACATATAAAAATAAGATTTGTAAACATATTTGTGATGCGTACACAAATATTTATTGTTTTAAATATGTGCAATAAAAATTCACAAATGTACAAATCGTCAGGTATTTGCAATTTTCATCAAATACATATTTGGAAGTTGTTACATTGATATATGAATTGTCAAACGTGCATTTGTCTCAGTGCTTTTAATTTGTAAACCTCCCTGTGTTTGTGTGTGGAATTTTGAGACTCTTCTAGCGTGACTCCGATACACAAATGCATTTTTTCTACAAGGGGGTCATCTGCAGCCAATCAGATGTCTCACTCCTGGTTTTTGGGTTACTATTATAGACCTGTATAGATAGAAAGGAAAAAAGAAAGAGTGTTTAAAAGGCCCTATCCTTGAACTCTAGTCCCACTGTCTTCCCTCTGACAGATTCATTACTCTGACTTCTGCCCTCTTCTGACTGTCTTCCAATGAGTCAGACAGTGTAGTACTACACAGGTCACTACATGTGGGATCTCATCTTATTCACTAGGAACATGGATAACAATTGGACACTAAATTAATAATTCAAAGTTGGCAAGTTGGAGAAGCTCTGGCATCTTGCTCTTTTGCCCTTATTCACCCCCGAAGTCACTCGGTCCTGTTAAGAAAAGGCGTTTAAAGCCAGTAAGAGGTGATACACTGTGACTCGGGCTGCTTGTGCAAGTACAATCTGAAAGCAGCCTTGGGGGAGAATGTAGGAGAGATGTGCATGGGCTCTCTACCTCATTCGGAGGTGAAAATAGGCATTGTGGATCCGCTGAGAGACAGGAGTGTTGGCAGGTGTCCCATATCGAGGAGTATGAGACAACCCCATGCTGCATGGCAGAGTGGAAGGACTAACAAAAACACCGGCTGGAGGAGTATCTGCATAGTTCAGGGACCAACATGTGACATAGAGGTCAGAGAGGCAGGTGTGAAGTCACTAGCTTCAGTCCCAGGACCAACTGGGAAAATCTACATGAAGAAAGCGATACATTAACTCTCTCCAATCCTTCACCACCCTGAGTCCTCAACTGTTCAGTGGTCACCAGTAGAAGACTGGTTGTATTGGGCAGGCAGTAGTATGGTTATATGGTTTGGATTTAAAAATAAAAGGTAGCTTTCCCCAGATAAATGGAGGTTAAAATAAAACAGCTGCAAGCAGCACTTCCTGGGGCCCAGCAAAAACACATTAGACATGGTGCCATGCACACAGGTACCATGAGGGCATGTCTACCTCTGAGCAAGCTTGGTCATGATTGGAGAAAGCATCACAGAGATGGCGCACTTCCATCATGGCGCACTTCCATCAACTTCGTCATAAGAGAACAGTCTGCAAAATGACTGGAACAGAAACAAAACTGTTTAATCACAAACATAAGATGCCGTTTCGGCAATGAATGTAGGGTGGAAGTACTGGATTATAACAATTCATTTTTTAAACTTGCACTTTTATTAGTCTTTTTTGCACTTTTATTAGTCTTTTTTCAAACCTGTTATTCTACTTTTACTTAAATATGCATTATATTATGTAATCTACTTTGCTACTTTAAAAATCAGAACTCGTTACTAGTAGGCCTGCAATTTATATCCAAACATTCATCTGCAGTTTTGTATCCAATTGCCAGGCACACATGACACCAGTTGGGCTTTTCAAACAGTTTGTTTGCAATGCATTGGGAGTCACATGTGCTCTACGTAATAGCTTTTAACAGACAACACAGAAAACAAATTGCCTTAGTTTGATCCATTCCCTTTATCGTTTATTAATTAATTAATTAATTATTAATTCAATTCAATTCAATTCAATTCAATTCAATTTTATTTGTATAGCGCCAATTTATAACAGAAGTTATCTCAGGACACTTTTCAAATAGAGCAGGTCTAGACCGAACTCTTTATAACATTATTTACAGAGACCCAACAGTACCACCATGAGCAAGCACTTGGTGACAGCGGCAAGGAAGGTGATTAGAGAACTGAACTTTGTTGAAAGTAGATATTTTCTACATGGATCTCCCCTTTCAACTGAATGCCTGCTATTGATTAAACAGCAATAGTTTAAAAGTAACTGATATGCTGAGTAGTTTAAGAAAAATACACTTTGTACTAGTAATATTTCACTAATGTAACAACAAATGTAACAATATTCTTACTTGAGTACAGATTTTCAGTACTAGTAGTATTTGTATCACTGCCTGTTATAATCCTGTTGATAAGCCACAATGATGTGTGCCTTCAAATACATTCTCCATTTTTCATATAGTGAAAACTTCAAAGTTGCATGCTAAAAATGTGATATAAAAGCCATCTTAATTAGGGATGGAGAGATTCACCGATTTGAATCGGTGGTCTGAGACAGACGTTTGCGATGCGAGTGCATCGGTAGCTTCAGTGTGCATCGGATACAACTGCCGGCTAAATGCGCAATGTATCTTTCTTTGCGTGTCTGCATCAGTAAAACCCATGGTTACATTGATTATTACATAGTTTATCTCCTCTGCACCCGTGTTTTCGAGGCGCCTTGAATACACCATCACTATCTTTTTGCACGGCGTCGCAGACGCAATTAGTTAGTAAACAGAACAAATGGAGGGAAGCAACACAACAGGTGAAGAGGAGATATTAAGCGTACCTTGGACGACACACAAGTCCAAAGACCTCTAGTTGATATACCTCAGTGTGAGTGATGTTTACAGTTGCTGTGGCTGTCAGTCAATAGTTTAATTTTTTACACTTACATTTGTAAGCAGTTGCAATTGTTCTGTTATATTGTTGAATAAATCTCAATGATCTCTGCCCTCACTGCTCAGTTAGCCAACTAGAAGAGTGTCAGCTCAAGCACATCAGTCTGGCAGGCAGTAGTATGGGCATTGCACTATGATGAAGTTATTTGCACAATGCACATTGTTGATGTTGGGAAGTTTTATAAGTGTTTAGTAAAACATTGTGAAATTACAGACAGAGAACACTATTAGTAACAGGACCTGTTTGTTTTGTTTTTTTTATTAAGAGGCCAAAAAGAAATTGCCCAAATACAATACATTTAGTATTGTATAAGAAGAGAATGAGATTAAAAACACATGTAATGAAAAAAATATTTTTTGTTTATGATTTAGTGTTTATTAGGAATAAAACAATCCTCTGTCTGTACCATATTGAATTGCACCTTCTTTTTAAGTTGGATTTATTGGTTTGCTTTATAGAAAACAATCAAGTATCAAATACATTAGAAACCAGATGTGGGCTTGTAAATTCTTTGTATTGTGTTGAATCGGTTTGAATCGCATCAGGAATCGTATCGAACCGAATCGCATTTCATAAAGTCAAATCGTTGTCAAATCATTAATGAATCGCATCGTGAACAGAGGTGAATCGTATCGCATCGTATGGGCAGGGGGCTCCACTGTATCGTTAATGTATCGTATCGCTGGCAGCGTATCGAGATGTGTATCGAATCGGCCTCAGTGGTGGGGATTCACATCCCTAATCTAAATGAGGGATTTTTAGGATGATTAATTCACATGATCATCACTGAATCCTGAGATAACTTCTGTTATGAATTGGCGCTTTGAATTGAATTGAATGAAACAAGCTCATTTTGTTCTCCTAAAATGCAGAAATGTTTTATTTCCCTTAAGGTAGATTTCCTCCTGCTTTGCTCTACTGCATTTTGTTGTTCTGATTTCTAACTGTGTGCAGTGACAATAAAGTTGAATCTAATCTAGTCACGACAAGCGATGTCACATATGGTAACAGCTACATGGCATCTTGACAACAAAGACAGCAGCAGCCTGCACTCTTTGATCAGGTATGACGCTCTTCTCAAATGCAGTTCTCTCATCTCCAGGACACATTCACTATAGTCTTCCAGTCCTTTTGTGGTGTGAAACCTTACTGTAATGACAAGGGTGATGTCTGGGGTGGAGCGATCTTATATGGGTTTCTTGGTAGATACATATACTTTTGCAGTGACAATTTCACCAGCCATATTTTAGTATTTTTGTGCCACACTCTTTTTTGGCTCAACATCGATTTCCAGGGGAAATTGGAATTGGCCTACACCCAATCAGAGCAATGAAATGTGTGATGTGGCGTAGTTGGTAAATTAAACTTAGCAGCCATTTTGGCTGGCCAATAAAGTCACACTCCTCTGTATCCACCCCATATTAGATTAAGATTCGAGGCAGATGACCACCCACCTAGAGCCGAAGGATCTGTCCTAGGTTTCTGCCTCTTAAAAGGCAGTTTTTCCTTGCCCCCGTCCTCAAGTGCTTGCTCATGGTGGAACTGTTGAGTCTCTGTAAATAATGTTATAAGGAGTTCGGTCTAGACCTTCTCCATTTGAAAAGTTTCCTGAGATAACTTCTGTTATGAATTGGCGCTATACAAATAAAATTGAATTGAATTGAATTGAAATTAACAGTTGTGATTGGCCGGACCATAGCTGTGTCCGAACAAGAAGCATATAATACATGATTACATAGATCTGTCTGGTTCCCCTTAATAAAAAAAAAAAAAAAACTCACACAAGCTTTTGTTTTTTTGCAATTTTACCTCTGTTTATGTGAACAAATGAAAAAGTTCATTTTGGAAATCAAGTAGTCTTTTTCCCACCGTCTGTCTCTATCTTCTTTCACAATTTGCCTCTCTTTCTCTCTCCCTCTCCTTGCTTCTTGCTTTGTAAGCCGAACCTCTGGAGGGCGACGGGCTAAAAAAGGAAACAGACGGTTTGGCCCTCGGCTCTTTTCCCTTTTAATAGGCCTGGTATTCCTGGTGGAGCAGACAGGAGTTCACCTTGATGTCACATATCAGCGGCAGGCTCAGGGCTCAGGGCCGGCCTTCCCTCATTGGCTCACAGTTAAAAGGAGGTTTGGGGAGTGAGGGAGGGAGGAGGAGGAAGTCAACAAATTCTTTGACCTTCTTTTATCTGCCAGGTCTACTGTGAAGAGGCAGCGTGATTTTATTTAATTGTTTACTGTATGTGTACTGTCAGTCTATTGCTAAGACACATTTGCTGTAAATATCTTTAGTAACATGTAAAAGTGGTCATCAGTTTTTCTTTGTATTGTTTGGTACTACTGGCTTATTGCTGCAGGATGTTTTTGTACTGTTCTTATCAGAGAGCACTCAGTCCAACCAGTCACTGGCTCTGAGTATCACTGCTCATGCCAACTACTTGGTTCTCATTCTTTTTCCAAACAAGAAAAGGTAAATTGCATTGCTGGGATATGCTTATAGTTTACTCTAATGCCAGAAAGCACAAATAATGGAACGGTACAGGGCAAAAGCAAAACTCAGAGTACAGTCAATAGAACACTATGTGACCCAATCACAGAGTAATGTGAGGATTGCTAAGATCACAATAGGGGTAGAGTTACCGGTTACATAATATAGTAATGTAAGGCAGTGTCTGATTTGGTTCACAAAAGGTGTCAGTACCCTAATTCAGCACAACCTTAACCCTAAACACTGCTTGCTAGTGGGGTTTTGGGACCTGCATCAAAGTAGTAATATTTAGGCAATTATTTCATATTTTATTGTATAGCCCTCGGAAGAAATACTGAGGTCCATACCTCGGTGACCTTAGTGGTCGGTACAGCCATGGTCAACCGGAGCTGGTGGTACTCAATAAGACATAAGGGTACTCATATGGACAAAAACCAGAAGTGCCAGGACAGGACCAATGAGTACTGGCCCATTTCATACACTGATGTAAAGCTATGATGTCTGTGCAGCCATATAATTAAAGTCTAGGTTTATATCTGAACAATATCTTAATTACTATCTGCATTATGTCACCCATCCTTTTTTGCACTGGGACGTTTTATATATCGACAATGTTTTTGTGGTCCGTCTGGCATGGGGGTGGGTGAGCTGGTGAATGCCACAACAAAAGAAAAGTTAAGTTCTAACTGTTGGCAGGTCAACAGACAAATCAGGCCCTTTATCTCCCAAACCTCCTCCACTCAACCTGCCTATATTTGAAACAGGCCTCTGTATGTCACAATCATCAAGCTGGGTAACAGGAAACATAGAGAACTGTCCCCAAATGCAGACTAGGGAAGCAGAGCTAGTGGAGTTCAGATGATTCAATAAATAACAAATGTCAATGAAGAAAACTTACAAATAGTCTGGCAGGCTCAGGTCAGAAGCAATTAAGGCAGTCCAATAAGGCAAACAAATCCGTAGAAGGGTAAACGATAATCTAAAGTCCATAAAACAAGTCCAAAAAGCCCAAGTAGAAGCCCGTACAACACTGGGGAAAGATGAGGAAAAGGCCAGAATGCCTGACATGCAGACATACTTAGACTAGACACAGGTGACACTCATCAGGGTGGGGCATACAATCAAACTTAGTGGGAAAACAGACAAAGACGGGAAGTGAAGTACTGACATAACATAATTTCCTACTCTTCTTTACAGTCAAATCAGGCACATTTGACACAGATAATTTACCCTTTTCTATCAAATTATTTGAACTTTTGCTGCAAAACTTGGTTTAAACCCATACTCTCACTCACACAGTCATTTAGATTGCAGCACCATTGGCATTGGTATTGTTTTGCACAATGCTATGCCTGCATGTTTGGTGTAAATGCCTGATTGTTCTGTTATCGGTGCACATATATCATACTAGATTGCAAGATACATGTTCAAAAGCCTGGTGTATCATATAACTGGTGTTTTTTTTAACTAAAAGTTCATGAATCAGCTTGCATTTTTCTATGCAACATTGGAACTTTATTTCTGACTGTTACATTAAGTTAAGTGAAGGTGGACCTTTTAGTAGGCACCGGGAGTTCCAAGGGGATTTTTATGGTGTCATAATATCATACCAATTTGCATTTATTTTGTTTGTGTTGAACTTGCTTGCTTTAGGTCCTTCTGTGGAGGAGTGCACATATGTTACTGAATGTTGTTATTAATTTTGTTAGTTGATGTTAATCTTTACTTTTTTTTTACTATTATCTCTCTCTCTCTCTCTCTCTCTCTCTCTCTCTCTCTCTCTCTCTCTCTCTCTCTCACACACACACACACACACACACACACACACACACACACACACACACACACACACACACACACACACGCACACACACACTCTTTCTCTCTGTTATTCAGTCTCTTGCTGTTTGGACAAACACTTGACCGGAGCGTCCAGCAGGCCAGACAATCGATGGCAAATGCCCATGGCTAAATCAAATTACTTCTGCTCGATTTGTAGCCGGGGACAAAAGAAAGAAGAAGAAAATATAAAACAGTGTTATTTCCAGGGTCAGTGGCTGTCTGAAGAAGGCTTTTTTTTGTCTCTGTCTATGTGGAAGGACGAACTTCAGCTGAGTAGAGCAGATCACTGCTGTGAGTGCTACCAAGCTGATGAAGCAGTGGGTGTTCAATGACTTGCCAGCAGTTACTATAAACTGTAATTTCTCAAATAAAAACCATTAATGATGGTAGACTCAAATTATACACAGCACTAACAAATAAAGGCCTGTAAACGTTGTGGGGGATAATGTCGTTCAAACAACACTAATTCCATCAGTACAACAGAGTCATGTCAAACTTAGCAAGATATTCTCCTTTTAATAGAAATGATGTTATCATACATTTATAATTAATTCTAATTGCTTGTACTTTTGTTTTGGCATTAAACTACTGTTAATGAACCTCAAAACTTCCTGCAGGTGTTTCAAATTAAAAGCCTTCCACAAGGAGTAGATAGATTTTAATAGTCAGTAGTCAGTAGTAGTTAGTAGTTAGTCAAAATGCTTGGAAAAAAAGCCAGCAAAGTAGATGCAATTGTAATTGAGGAGAGTAAGGCTGCAACCAACGATTATTTTCATCCGTCAATCATTTTTTCGATTAATCAAGTCTTGTTTTTGGTCCATAAAATGTCAGAAAATGGTAAATTATGTTTAGTTGACTGTCACAGAGAACTAAAGAAACCAGAAAATATTCACATTTGAGAAGCTGAAATCAGATAATTTGACCATTTTATCCTTAAAAAACATACTTAAAGCGATTAATCGATTGTTGAGGTTGCAGTATTAGGAAATTAAAACAGGAGCAGATCAAAAAGCAGGAAGTTTTCTCACTGAAATGTGATAGAACCTGAAACAGAAGAAATTGAAATAAAGGCCTGTCTGAAATGTAAGCCTGTTTTAAATAAAGATGAACATGTTTGCTTTTATGGTATAACTGAGAAACGAGGTAAATATTTCAAACTGAACTGACTATTAATTTGCAGAATTCATAAAAGAGGTAGTAGTAGTAGTAGTTCCTGCTTAAATAAATGTGGTACTTATTAGGCAACTGGAATTGATTAGATATTTTTTAACAAGTGACATTTGCACTTTAAGATTAAGCCATGACAGTGTGACACCCTGCAACTAAAGCTGCTGGATGGAATTCAGCCATCATTAATTTAATTGTTTACACTTTTCCTACTGAGACATGTCAAATTGTCATCAGAAAGGCCTATTGCACTTATGATTTTACATGTTCAACTGACTCGCTGTGCACTAATGAAAATAAGTTTTACGTTATGGCAGTATTTCATTGGAACTTATTATTTGGACGTGCATTTTCTCTATAATGAGTATCAAATTGCATAGTTCTTAGCAGGAACAGTCTCCAAAATGATTAGGAAATTGTTTATAAATGACAGCCATGTGTTACAGTTACATATAATACAATTCTCTCTGGCCTCAATGCTATTTCATATCATCATTATTCTAGTCCATATACTGCCTGTTTGCCTTCCTCTCCAGTCCTTTCCTTCCTGTCTAGGCCCCTCACCCCTGCCTCCAGGGCCACTTTGACAATACATGATGCAGGTGTCAGGCTGCAGATACTAAGCTATCCATTTCTCTGTCTAATGGAGTTACGGCTGGCCTCTGTTGACCCTTAAACAGTTTGCGGTGGAGGAGACGGCCACCGGTAGCGGCATTAGTGTGACATTCTCTCCTTGCCGCCTGTTTGTTCTCTGCCAGCAGATCTCATTTCAGGCTGAAAAGCTGGGTTTGACAAAGAAGGACCTTTAATGCAGGGACTGATCGATTTGAGATCTGGAGGTGAGGTTGTCTACACACGTCCTCAGACAGAGCTATGGTTTCCATCCTGGTTGTGGCCTTGGGGCTCAGCCTTCTAACACACCCCTCACGCCCCAGCACTGTCTCCTCCTCTTTGATCTCTAGCTGCTTTATTTTTCTCAGCCAGTTCCACTTGGAACCATAGAGGTAGTTTGCATTTGCTGCATCATGCCTCCACTTGCATCATGAAAGAGAAGGTAGGAGTTGCCTTGTGGATAGAAAACAGCTTCACGACCAAAATTCAGTTGCTTTTAATCATCAAACCGGCTGAGATTTTTTAGAATCTTGTCAGACTTTAGAGAAAAACCAAGCCTTCCTGAAGAACATGCAGTGTTACACTATTGATCTCTTCCAACCAGAGGAAGAGCACAACTTTGACATCCTCTGCAAAGGTCATGAGCAGCTTAAATCTTTCAGTGTCTGTGATAAAGTCAACAATATCCACTGGAGTGTGAAGGTGCCTCTGAGCAAAACACATTGGAAGCAAGCAGTTTGTATCGTAAACGATAGAACAGCAGCCTGATTTTGACATACTGTAAATGCACTTACTGTGATAATCTGGTGACAAACAAAAATAAAATGTTGAGGGAGAGAAACATTAAAAGTGATGCTAACCAAATAAGCACAGAACCATATAAAACACAAGTTTAGAGCACAATTCTTGTTTATTACACCTTTTTTAAAGATTTTTGCTTCATTATTATTAGTTTTTCATTACATTGCTACTCCCCACAGTAGCTGCTGACAGGTTGTAAACAAACCAACACTTTATCTAGATGATCTAAAGCACTTGGCGGGTAGGTCAGAGGTAGAGCGGGGTCGTCCACTATTTGGAAGGTTAGCAGTTCGATCCCCGGCTCCTCTCGCTGCATGTCGAAGTGTCGTTGAACAAGACACTGAACCCCAAATTAGTTCCGATGCTGTGCATCAGTGTATGAGTATATGTTCTGGTGAGCAGCGGGCACCTTGCATGGCAGCCACTGACATCAGTGTATGAATGTGTGTGAATAGGGTGAGTGTGGCATGTAGTGTACAGCGAGTGGTTGAAAGACTAGAAAGGCGCTATATAAGTACAGTCCATTTACCATTTACTTTATTTCAAGGCTTTTGTTTCCTCTTCAATTTAAATTACTACTGGGTTTTGTTTCTAACCTGTCTAATTTTTTGAATGCTTGTGTTTCTTGTGACTTCTTTTTAGCAACGTTATCACATTTCCAGATCTCAGCTTTTAGCTTGATGAGTACAATGCTATTATTACTGATGGGGATGGAGGCTGTACTCCACTTGGTCAAAATTACAACTTTGGTCATTAATTCAAGCACAGAAAGCTTTGTTTGTGTTGACTTTCAGAGGCAAAGGTGGAATTATTGTTACAATTAGTGCCGCAATTATAGTGGTGACGCCAATGAGTGGCCAGGGGGTCCACTGCCACCCTGATACAATCGTTTAACAGAAATAAAAGACCAACAAAATATTAAAAAGAAAAAAAAAGGAAATCCATATAAATTCCCTTTAGAATGCCACTGAGGAATTAACAATTCTGTCATTCACATTGGATGAGTTGTTGAAATTCTTTTACCTCTCAGCCCCTCAACTCCTTGTAATGAAATGATTCACCTGCCTCTGGAGGGCCAGGCAGGAAAGGTAAGGTCTCCAAAAGATGCAAAATGATTCACTGACTGAGCAACAAAATGCTCAAAAAAGACAGGCCCGAGACTCAGATTTCATGTTCGTCTTGTATACCTGCAGATTCACCTTGAGCGGAGCTTAGCGGAATGTAGGGCTGCAGAATTGCCTGCTCCTAATTGTGTTATTTCTGGACAGTTGAGGCCTTATCCTTGCAGGGCCACAACACTTGCCATCCTCAGCAACTGTATATTCTCTCTACAATTTCTCCCTCACTCACCTCTACCATAATAACCGTTACATGTTCTGTTAAAATGCCTTCCTCCTCCAGTCTAATTATCACCTACCTCTTTCCATTTCTCTCCATAATGGATACCAGGAAACATTAAGAGCTCCGGTGCAGAAATTAGCGCTTGACCTCCAGCTTAACTGAGATAATGTCTGTACACTTACAGTAGAGGGGGAAAGAAAATCAGGGAGTGGGTGTTGGTGGGAAAGGGTTTGCGGTGGAATACTGTGATCTACTCCTTTGCCTTTTAACTGCTGTGGGAATTGAGAGATAAAGTCTAACTCAAAAAGCTTGGTGTCTATAATCCAGACAGAGTGAGAAAGGCGACACAGAGAGACTGAGAAGGAAAGGATCAAGAGGGTAGGCGAGAAGAAAAAGCTGCTCTCATCATCCCTCTCTCTTACATTTCAGTGACCGTCATTACTGCAAAATGTCTGTCTTCTTCCTCTTCTTCCTCCCAGCATCCAAAAATGCTGTTCCAGTTCTCAAATAACTACTGCTATGGGAACTGGGTTGTTTCATATGGAGAGGAGGCACACAGAGAAGAAGAGGCAAGGCAAAAATGAAGGCATTTACTGACTTTTAACATGAGAAAGGGAAGAGAGAACGTGCTGTTTCTACTACAGGCTTCAAAGGTTGATGTCAATAATGGTATTGGAAGTTTTTAATGTTTGACATTATTTGTGACAATTTTCATGCGGAAATTTGTTTGATGTTGAATGCATAAAAACAAAACCTCTTTACAAGATATTTTATGTTAAATGATGACTTCTCATAAAAACACACAGCATCAATATGTGTAAATTATGTAGACAGAAGAAAGTATTATCACTGCAACTTACCATTATTTTTGTGTGTATATGTGCCAATACTTATTGATTCACACAGTGAATATTTAAATATGAGAACCCTGAGCCAGTGGATTTTCAATAAAATTGCCTAAACAATCTTTTATGAAAATTGTTGCAATCAACTTATATAATGATAATATATAATACATTTTTTTTAGCTCCGGAAAGGGTTGATACAGCTATTCTTTCTGTCACTCTCAACACGCAACTGTAGAATTGGTGGAAGTTATTATTTTTAATGGCAAGTGCTGCTGTGCTACTGGCCAACTTTTCTGGTGGATAATAATGTCCTTTACTGTATCTACAGCAATTGGGCTTTAGACCTGGTCATACAACAACAACTGCTACAGTTGCTGTTGTTGAACACGCTGCTTTTCACAGGTTTTGACAACTTTGCTTACAGCTAGTATAAATTCTGGTCGAGCTTAAACTGTTGAAAATGGTTTGATCATTACGTCGTCGAATAGTTGATAAAGGTGTCCCACAAGGATCAACATTAGGTCCCCTGCTATTTACTCTATAAATAATTATTTATTTTTCAACTCAATACTGCTATGGTGATTATTATGCTAATGATACCATCTTGTATGCCACCATCTCTAATATATATATACACACACACATATATATATATATATATATGCCTATTTATGCCATCAATGCATCAAATGATGGGACATAGAAGAATGAAGGTACCATGATATAAAATGGTACAGCTTTCATTGTAGTTAGCTATAAAATACTTTACATAATGTTTTTCATTTTATGTTTCTCTTCATACAAACTATGTGCACTTTTGTTATGTAAAACTGGAGTCAAATGCCTTGTATGTGTCTGTCCTAAGACACAGGGCCATAACAATCAAAAGGCTTACTTTACAGGGATGTGCTTAGTACATTTCTTATTTTCCTATTAGATTAATATATTTCTTGGGTACAGATGGAAATTTTGGACAGCACATTAGAGGGGAGGTCAAGGTGTCATCAGAAATAATTGGCAATCATCCTCCGAGGACCATAAATCACAGCGGCATCACAGCATTCCAGCTGTACTCTGTTGAGCACACAATGAGTTTACAGACTAAGAATTATAATATGGGTTGGTGGGGGGCAGGAGTGGTGAGAGAGTTATAAAAAGAAAGTGCATATCCTCTCAGATTTGGCTACAGGGCACAAAGTACTTCCTCATCTTGGCATAATGACGTGAGGAGTGTGCATGTCCATATGTTAGAGCTGGAGGCCTTGGATTCAGCAGGAAGTCTTATTAGCATAGCATTGGCTGCAGGACATTTGCCTCACACTTGTTTAAAGGTAATGAAGAATCATCTGAGAGAGCGCGCACTGCGATCAGGCTGCCATCTGTTACCTGCTAACACCGCTCACCCTGACAATGAGGAAAAAGCTGGAAATACTACACAGCAATACCAAGCTGTGTGTTCATATGTGAGTGCTTGTTTTACAAATTATCTATTATCTGTATTAAAAGTGGCTGACATTCTGTTCACTCTCCGCCATTGGGGTTTTATTATCTGCTTATCTGCCTGTGCCACTCTTCCCCTTTCTCTGATTTACTTTTTCTTTTTTTCTTGGCAGATAAGAACTTTTAGACTGATATTAAGTTAAATTTGGGTGATTTTCATGTCAACACATCGCACCTGAAGCAGTAATTTAAATCACTAAGGGACACTAAACATTTTACTATTTCTAAGAATAATAGAGTTTGTTTGGAATGTAAATAATTGCATAAATATATAAACTTCTGCATTGCTTTGGTTTTAAATGTCGCACATTTCTGGTATAGTCAAGTCTTTGCTGTTTACAATGTTAGCCACATACACTTTATTTTGAAATTCTAATTGGACGTTGCATATTTATTCTAGTTAACTTGACCGAATAATGTGAGAGCGATGCCTACAGCATCATATTTTGAAGTGGATGGCCACTGACCAAGCTGCAGTATTTGATGAGTTGGGCGTGAGAACGTGTTCACTAAAGATTTGAACTGAGTTTTCAGTGAGATTAGGTTCAACTAAACAATCTAGCACTGGATGTGTGCTAGCTGGAGTTGAAGTAGTGCACACTGACGAGCTGATACGAGGCAGGTGAGCCGAGTGGCCCCCAAAAATACACAAAGACAGAGACACCGCCAGGGGAGCACTGGAGACACAGGGAAAGTGAAAACACAGGGGTGCGGCCATGGCCGTGACAAAAGTCAGGGGGTCACCAAAATCATCTTCTTGAGGTTGTGAATCTCAAGACATGAACGCACTTTATTACATGGCAATCTGGGCAGTAGTTCTCATGATATCTTTCTTTGACTGTCATCACTATCATGCAGGTGAAAAGGAAAAGAAAATTCCCCACTAGATAGAAAAACAGAGCGCCTATTATTTTATAGAGCTGTATTACTGTGCATTAAAGGCACCATACAGTGTGAAGTCATTCATCCAACTATTGTCGTAACTTGTTTTCTGATCTGATTATGACAGACAGAACCAGCCTGAAGTTTCAAAGCATCAATGCTCCTGGACTGATTTCCATCCTTGCCTCTTACAGTAGAGGTTTGCTGATGAAAGATCAAAGATGCATCATTCTCTTTCTTTGCTGCTTCTTGATAATCACCATGGACTGAAACTTAGCTTGCTGCTCAAGCTGTTTTCGGGATATTTATCCATTGCTTCTGCAATACTGCACACAAAGAACTCATCTGGAGTAGTTTCTTGGAGACAGGCATTTCATATTGGAAACAGCAATATAGCAATCATTTTCTTCAAAACTGCCAGTATTACACTATTATCAAGTTATCGCAATAATTAAAGGAAGCCTGAAATATTACTACATTATGAATCAACCTCAAGGGCTTTAATTGTGCTTTGGCCAGTGGTCTGTTGTTGTTTTTATATTTCAGAGGAATCATCCAATCCGTTGTGGAATACAGTACGAGTGTAAGATGAATAAACATGAAAAGAATTGTTTCAGACATGTTAATGGCCACAAGATTTTGTGTGTGGTTCAGCAAAATCAATTCTGGCCACAACACAGGGGGAAGAAATTGGTTCCCCAGTGTTTGTTTCAGTTGTGATCGACATACCCCAAAGACAATAGGGGAAAATCGAAGCACGGCGGTAATTTTTATGGTGGGGATAGTTACTTGGTAGGTAGTTTTAGATTTTATTGCTGTTTGCACTGTCTTCATCCTTGGCGTGTTGTTATAGTAGACCCAATTAAACTTGCTGCGGACATGAGAAATGAGCAAAAATGAAATCGATACCATATTGAGTGTAAATTCTACACTGCTCTATTTTGGTCTTCCTTTCAAACATGGCTGCATGCGCACAGACACACACACACACACACACACACACACACACACACACACACACACACACACACACACACACACACACACACACACACACACACACAGCACTGAGACTGTTAGTTAACAGGAGACTGGTATCGGGGCAGTGAGGTGGTGAATATTGATGCCAGCTCTATTGATTGAGGACCTGTAGGGTTTGTCTTCTTTTATCCAGTGAGCCTTCTGCCTGTCCGGCAGACTTTATGGAGCATCCTGTCTATGCCTGGCTGCACATTATGAGAGGTGTGGAGGAGGCCCATTAAAAGAGCCAATGAAACACACTTTGTCTACTTCTATACAGCACAGTTCAATCATGACAAGACACTGTGTAACACTGATGTTACAGTCTGTAATGAGCCACAACTGGCTCACTCCTCAAGATCTTTGTAACCACAAGTAACAACTATACAACCACAGAAACACAGCAATTACCCAGAAACCGCTTATATATACAATGCCAAACACTGGGGAATTACTTGTACCTACCTAGCAACATAGTTTGTACATACTAGCAGCATGGCTGTATGGATGGCAGTGTTTGGCTGTCAGGTAACTGGTCCCACACATTTATGCTCCCAACAGGAAGACATCATCAGGCCAATATTGATTTCAAAACTAGCACAACTAACTGGGGAGATTATTAGGCCTTGGCAGTGCTCAACACTACACTGAGTTATTCTTGCTGTCTAAAGATACAGTAAATACACTGACTGTATTATAGTAAAATGGTAAATTGACTGCACTTATATAGCATCTTTCTAACCACTCAAAGTGCTTTACAATACATGCTACATTCACCCATTCTCACACCGATGGCACAGCACTGGGAGCAAGCGTCTTAATACATGATGTTTTATAACTAGGTTCGGGAACAAAGACCACGCCCTGCAATCATCTCATTTCCGCTCAAACTTACTTAAGCACACCTTATCCGTTCACTCCCTCCTTAACTCATTTTCCACATCCCTCCCACCCAAACCCTTTCTTTTTCTCTCCCTCTCTTATCCAAATACAGGAACCACTGGGGCTCTCTACAAGAGATACGAAGAGACAGTTCCCCCACTCAGTGACTCGCAACCCACTCAGTTCCCTCTTACATCGCGCCGAACCCCTCCATCCATTCATCGATCCACCAACCGACCTTCATTCCTCCGACCTCCATCCATCCCTCATCCCTCAAACCTACCTCCATCCCTCATCCCTCGAACCAACCTCCATCCCTCATCCCTCAAACCTACCTCTACCCCTCATCCCCGGAACCTACCTTCATCCCTTGAACCTACCTCCATCCCTCATCCCTTGAACCTACCTCCATCCCTCATCACTTCATCCCTAATCCCTTCACCCCTCATCCCTCAGTATACCACATTAGCTCACATTTGTTCATTATGTGCAATAAACTTTTCTTATTTCATACATTCGATGGTATGGTCGTTGTTAGTGAACCAATATTTAAACTCAACTCAGTTGTAAACTGTGTTGGATTGCAAAAATATGGGGATCATACTGAGCACTACAACATCACCCTTAGTTGCTTTTGCTCAAGTGTCATGCATTATTCTTATTTTTTTCTACTTAAACATGGAATCTGCTCCTGTCAGTAGAATGTAGAGATGGGAACTGAGAGATGGTTTGATACAAAATAATTTTGATTTAAGAATGTTTGCTTTCCCTTTTTTCATCTGGGACATCTTAACATGAAGACTTTTTTAAGGTTTTTAACTGGGAAGCACAATCATAATGAGATATTTACAAATCATAGTTATAAGATTTGTGTGCAGTGAGAAAGACACAAAAGATGGTGTTCCTGCTAAATGTTTGAGAAACCACTGTAGTTTCTGGCTGTGCTACTGTTGTTTTGAGGATTTTAGAATTGCTCTATTGTGAAGTGCTGTTTGTGGCCCTGTGGGTTGGAAGCCTCTGGATGTTTGAAGCCTTATATAACACCACTATTCAGCATTAAGTGGCACTTATTCAGATTAGTGCAGCGCTCGGCTGAATCACCTGTTTTCACAACACCGGTACCCACTGTGTGGAGAGCATCTGGGCTTTGCCAAACAGGCTTTATATGATCTACTGATCTGTGATTTAGATTAGCTGTGATCTTAATGGCCATGAAACACCCTTTTAGCATTTGTGTATGTGTGTTAGGAGGGAAGTGTTTGTGTGTACTAATTAAGGACGTAATGATGATGTACATTCATCTAAGTATTCACTTGAAAAAGGCTACTGGCAATTTAAAAAGTCCATAAGAAAAACACATTTAAATATTTCCATCTCCATAATGCATTTCCTTAGATATTTTCAAATATATTTCACCATAAAATAAAGTTTCACCCTTTCTAGCAAACTTTGGAATGGTACCAGATACAGAATTAGACACTCCTTTCTGAAAGCGTTATAAACTGCCTTGGAGTGTCTTACCAATAAGCAAGGTGATAGGCCTTTAAACTAGACTTCCTAGTTTATCTTTTACCTTTAGCAACGTGTGCACTCCAGCAAAGCTCCTTGATGGTTTGTGGTTATTTGGTGGTTTTAATACATCCTTGAGTGGCAATCAGGGAAAATGCCTTAAGATACAGTACGAGAAATGGTCACAATATATTGGCTTTAAAGCATGCTTTATCCACTGGTGGGTCGCAACTCAAAAGTGGGTAGCGGACTTGTTCTGATGGTCTCAGTGTGTGGTCAAAAAATATTTTGAATCCATAGCTATCTCATGTCTGACTTTGACTGTTTTTGACAGAAAAGCTTTCACAATTGTCTGTTAAGTGAAAACAGCCCATGTTGTAGGCCTGAGTTATGTATGTTTTGTGTAAACACAGGTATGATGTTAATTTTATTCACATTCATAAGAATCAGCAGCATGCAGTTGTGATTTTCATACTTTTATTGTTTGAGCAATGTCCTCTGCTGCAATCAGAGCATATTATCCTATGTGCTAATAGAATATATATAACTGAATATGATGAAAATATGTGTAGATTTTATTTTTTAAAGGTCATCATAACATTGTATAGGTGTTTTACTAGCAAAAAAATAAGTTTTACTTGGTTTGAATTATTTAAAAGTGGGTTAAATTTTAATGAAGTGTGTAAGATTTAGTGTCCTCGAGTGACGTAATTGCAGATTGCAATGCCTTCACCTCACCCTGTCAGTCCAACCATGTAGGAGAAACTACTTTGCCAATGAAACTTGCGAAAAACATAAAAAGCCCTTTCTAAAGCCAGTGTTTGATTTGTCTGTTCCGGGCTATTGTAGAAAGATGCTGGTTCAACATGGCAGACTCTGTAGAAGAGGACCCGCTCCATCTGTAGATAAAAACAGCTCATTCTGAAGTGATGACAATGACAATAGATCCTCCTAAATGTTACACCCTGGACCTTTAAAAAGCATTCCAGGCTGCATTTAATGCAATTCAAAAAGCACCATCAGTTTACTCGAATCATTATTTTTCAGGAAAGTCAGGAAAGAGCTGATTTCTGAAGATTTTGAGAATTGTTGCATTATGATGGACATACATGACCTCAGTACTTATGTCCTTGTACTGTAGGAACACCCTGCCCCTACACAGTAATAGTTTGAGGTGGTGGTCTATTAACTGTCAGATATGGTGGTTGCAGGTCTCCACTGGGCTCCATTCTTGGCTACCTCAAATATGGAGGATTTAGTGGTAAACCCAAACACAAAGATCCAAGTGATGTATTCCACTACCATGCTATAAATATGAATGTGAATGTCTATGTGTGGCCCTAAATCTGTTGTCTGATTTGAAGTGGATTTCATTTTTACCCTGATGGAATGTGTTGTCAGTTCCTCTGTCCCGCACCAACCCATCGCCTTAAATCACTGACTGTACTACATTTGCTCAGTGCACCTATGGTGTGACTCATCACTGCTCTCTCTAAACGCCCAAGGCCTATTAGTGCTGAACTAAAAAAAACACCTTCATTTTTAATCGCTGGTCTAAAACTGTTTATGGTCCCACCTTCCTAAAATTGAAATCTGACTGGAGCCTCGGTCCTTGTGTGAAAAGCCTGTTATGGAGCCTTTAGGCAGCCAAAGCACAAAAGGACCTCAAGCTGAGTGGTACTGCTGCATCACTGTGAGTTGGTGACATGGTGAATAACTGCGGGATGCTAAAAGGCTCACAACTCGCCTGTCTCCATTCGCTGTATTAATCTGTATAAAAAAGCTGACATTGCCGACAGGCTGGTGCAAAATGCCCACAGGAGTGATCCATCGTCTGCTTAATACCACGAATGAGGGAAGACAAATTGTGACAGATTTTTTGTTCCATAAATAAGAGCTCAAGTTAAAGTCTACCACAGTAATGAGACAGAGCTATTAGAGGCAGAAGCTGGAGGAACAAGCATAACAACAAGTGCTCTCATTGGAGGGCTTGGATTCAGCTGCTGTCGAGCCAGCTAGCTGGATGTTCTCAGTTTTAAAGGGCTTTGTTGTGAGTTTGCACCTTACTCAAGTCTGTTATATAGAACAAAAGTATGTGGAAACCAGGACATTACACCCATGTGTCATCATTGAACACTGCATTCCAAAACATGGACATTGTCCAAATATTAAATGACAAATTTGTGTCATTGTTTGTCCATGATTTGTTTTCATATTAAATGACGCGACTATGATTACTGTTGTTTTTATCTACAGAGGGAGCGGGTCCTCTTCTATGGAGTCCGCCATGTTGAACCTCCATGTTTCTATAGTAGCCCAGAATGGACAAACCCTGGCTTTAGATAGGGCCAAATTTAGCTTGGTTGAGTCAAAGGGGCTCAGTTGGTTGCAAATAATAATAATAATAAAAAAAAAACTGATTACATCGAAAAAGTAACACAAACCGAATTTTGGAAGCTTTTTAAACTTTGTGAGTTACAGAAAACATATCTAATTCCTCAAGTACTTTTCACTTGGTATTTTGTTTTTTACAGTACAAATACAAATGACCAAATTAAGTTCACTTCAAAATCTCACTTAATACTTTGAATTGTTTTAACTTTTTAACAAAAATCAGTGTACAGTACAGTGTACAAAATAGAATACAGTTCAACAGAAACACAAACTGCAGCCTCCAAAATGAATCAGCTGAATCAACACTTCTATAAAACAGTTTCAACAAAAACTGAACATTAGAACCTCAATGGAGGGAGGATTTATTACAGGGCTGTTAAACTAACTCACAACTGAGTGAATATTCTTTATTTCACTGTATTTTATGCCTCTAATAGAAGTTTCTTCTTGGAGTTTATTCTATACCTTTCCATGCTTTCCATTTCCATTATGCATATTAAATAATTTATTTGATTACCATCTGATCACCTGAAAAATTAAATACTCACCCTCTGGCCAACTGGAACTGTGTAGTTTCTGTTGCCTTAATATAAGAACCTCTAATAGTTGTTCGGAAACTTTTATTGCATGTCCTGCATCCAAAGCAATACAAGAATCCCTGTCCTTACTGTACCTTTACAACCCAAAAGTCAATTTCCTCTGCACTCTGCAATCAAAGAGTGCTTGCTGCCTCCCAGATAGTTTAAGCTGGCAGTGGTCAGTGGAGGTGTTACTTGCCAAACTTCAACAGTCAATTACAACTCTAGCCTCAGCAATTGCTTTTAGTGTGCTCACAAACTGACCAAGAGTTGACAGACACCTGAAGCATCTCGTTATCCTTGCACTTTCTTCTGTTTGGCTTAGACCTTTTTCATTGAAGCCATTTTGACATGAACTAGTAGGGTAAACATGACTTACTAATGGAACTAATTAAGGTTCTGATCCATTTAGTGTAGCAGAGCCTTTCTAGTGAGCCAGCATTCACAATAGCAGCACCCTGACTCTGTGTGACCTGAATGGAACCAGAATCAGTATCATTGCTAACACCCATGTTTACCATACTATTTCATGTCAAAATGGCTGCTGTAAAATAGGTCTATAGATAGTTCTGTCGTCAATTCAACTATTTTTCGAAAAGCTGATGGACAAGAAAGGCTATGTCTGTGTTTGGCAGGGGAATATAATTAGGATGATGAGTAGTTATTAGGGTGACGGATCTCTCGGTGATCCCAGCCCATTGTATGAGGATGAGTTTGAGAGAAGGGAGTTAATTGGAGAGCATGTTCAGACCTGCATTTAGAGCTCAGACCTCATTAACCTGCAGCCTGTGAGATGCAGGAGGTGGGCTGGGGGGATGGATGACTGGTGAAAGGACAGACTCTGACTGTCAGTACAAGATGTAACGGACAGTTATGCGCCATTCATTTGCTGTCAGACTTACGGTACATACCATTCACGACACCCTGGTAGTGGTAAGAAAACACAGGCTATTGTTTACTCTGACATAACTGTTTCATGTTTTATCAACATGATGATTGAAGTATGGCCAAGCATCCATTCCAAGGTCCTCCTTGTGAGTTTTTCCTTCAATATGAAGTCAGAACACAAAGTAAATGTTCTCCTTGTGATATTAGCCTGAATTTTACTGCTCAACTGTTTGTGTAGTTGGTGTTTCTTTGCTTCAAAAAGCTGATGTACCGGCTGGATAGACATAACTGTAGCCAGCTAAATGTCAGCACTGAATGCTTTGTTACACAGAACCATGTAGGAAGTAATTATTGGAAACTGTTTGGAAAAAGGCAGGCACTTAAACCAACTATCTTCAAACCTCCAACCGAAAGTGTCTTTCTATCTTTCTCTGCTCCGATTGGTTGTTTTTGGCTCGGTGGATTCTTGCAAATGCCATTAGGAGTGCTAGAGTGAGCCATAGGAACCACATTTTTCACAGATTATCTGTCTCTTGTACTGCTGTCATGGTATACTGAAAGTTTATACTGAAATATGACAAGATGATAACATGGTAAGATTCACCAATGTGCATCGGTGCACTGGCATATAAGCCTAAAATGTGATTGCACCTAACAACATTGTGTCTGTAGAATCTGATAAATTTATATATAACTATTAGTAGAGGCCCAATGCCTTTACTATTTAGAGATGTGACCAATAATCTGTGACCAATAATTTTGAACTTAAATCAATTCCTCCTCTCTAAACAGTTTTAAGCTGCTTAAGAATAAATCAAAGAAATAATATCAAACTAGCTGTACCATATTGACTTGCATAGCATAATATTCATGCATCACATTGTTTCGTTGTGTCATATCTATCTTTAATGTATCGTATTGTTGGAAATGCATCATGGCTCCAATATGCACATCCCTAATGTGTGTGTAAATATATATATATATATATATATATATATATATATTTATTATTTGTTCAGTGGAAGTCAATGGACCTGTGTTTGTTGTGTGCTTTACACATTGAGAAACACAGTGGCAATGTGTCTTTCAAGAACTTTGATGAATGATGGAGAGATACACACACACACACACACACACACACACACACACACACACACACACACACACACACACACACACACACACATATACACACATAGGCTATTATACATGCACACACCTTTGTACCTCCATATTTTTTAACTTTATTTTCAGGCTTGCCTCTAGAATGTTTTGTTTGCACGTATGCAGTTCCTCTGGCTGGTGAACGGGGAGGAAAGTGGAATTGGTAATAAAATGATTGAGCCTGTAATTACTTCCTGAAATATTATAAGTGCCTAATGTTGTTGATGGCGCTGCCTCCCTGCACACCCTCAGGCTTCGAACAGAAACCACCAAAGCGAGGAAGTCACACGCATGTTTCCCCCTATAAATAAATACAGACAATGAAAATATTCATTTTCAGATGAAAATGTACTATATTTACAGTTTGCTAATTTAATTTACTAGAAGTTAATTTTGCTTGTTGAGGTTTGTCTGCAGGCATTGTTCCGAAAATGTACAATTATTTGTAGTTCCCTTTGGGCTGATGCATTTGTGTAATGTTTCTCTTCTGAGAAAGATACAGTATATTTCTAGAAAGTGCGATGTGTTTTGTTTTTCTTACACTTTTCATAACTGAACCATGTCCAACTGTCTTGTGTTGTGTTCTTGTGTTTCTGTGTGCGTAAGGCATATCTGATTCCCAAAGTAGAGAGGAGACAAGCGTGCACAAGGCTGAAACCTCAGCGTTCCACAAACCCCCACTGGTGAAAATCACTTAGACGAGCATGTTTCCTTGGATATTAAGTATTGAAGACAATTACATTCTTCACTCAACCTTCATCAGTGCCGTCCTCCCATCCTGTTTTCTTCCCTCTGTTGTCAGAAGGGAAAAACACATGCCTGTTCCTCTACTGAAGGGACGGTTTAACTCGACAAGAACAAAGAGCGGCAGGCTCGTCTGCGTTGTGTCACACAACTCTTCTGTCGATTATTTTTACCTCCTCTATTTATAATCTTTCCTCTGTCCTACATATGTCTTAGGCAGCTCTCCTGGGAGGTCTTTGTCACTAAAAAGCCTGCTTGCTCTCTTTCTGTCTGCACCTTGTGATTAGGTCAAAGAACACAGCATCAAAAGGAATAAAAAAAATCTTTCTTATTCTTTCATATGTTAAATGGAAAACAAACAAAGTCCATTTGATCGGTTAGTTTTGATGTTCCAATTGATTAGTCTCTAAACACAGAGAGGACATTGGTCTATGATGGAAAGAGGCTCAACAGCTTTTGCTGCTTTTATTATTATTATTTTCATTGATTTGTTATAGAGATTGGTTTAATATAACGTGATAGATGTACAAGGTTTGTGTTGGCCTGGTTCATTACCACTTACTAAATAAGTTTTGGAAAAAACAAACAACATAATTTTCTTTTTTTTAAAGAATCACCAGTAGTAAGGTACCAAACCTTGTTGACCCATCCTTCTGTGTGGACCTCCTCCCTAAAATGTTTTCAGTCAACAAGTCAGTGTTACAACATCACATTACTATTGGCCAGAGATGTGCCACAAATTTGATGACTTTGGAAAATCAAAAAAAATACTTACAATGATTTCACTTGGACTTGAAAATACTTGATACCTTCCCCGAGCCCAAAGATTGAAAAGTATGTTATTTAAAAAGTGTACCACCAATCAATTTATTTCCCTTAATTTCCTGAAACATGCATGTTACTGAGTGCAAATTGGAAAAAATTATACCAAAGATCATTTTGTTTTGTTCCTTCTGCTGTTAAAATGGCATCCGATACTGTTAAGCATGCATTATGGCTTGTTTAGGACTTGGAACTTGACTTGAGAGCACAAACACTTGAGACTTACTTGTGACTTGCACAACAATTACTTGGCCCCATCTCACCTATTACCTTTGCTGCTGACAGAAAATAATCTAATCTCAAAACTGCTGGAGGTCTATACCTTAGTAATATAATAGTATAACATAATGACTAATCTTTTTCAAGAATGTGGACAAATCACTGATGCTGTTTTTTTAATTTAATCAATGTAGATTTTAATGGAGAGTTTGTGTCTACTGGCAGTGAAAATGCTCAAAAACAAACATTTACAATAGATTAGCACAAGTTCTCACTCCAAGAACATCTGGACTAGGATCAGTCATGTGTACTGGCCTCAGTCATAGCTAGAAGCTGGTTAACTAGTTCACAGACCGCATGATGTGCGTGAGATGTGTTGGAAGCTCTGCTGTGCACTGCGAGTGGATTACAGAGGAGTGTGCCTGGCGGCTGGCTGCTTTCTTTGTGTGGGGCTTCCATTCAGCCGGTGGCCCTGTCCCTATGCTCCGTATCTCTCCATTGTTGAACCACCCCCTCCCCTCCCAACCTGGTAATCCCCCCTGCCTGTACCTGCTCCCACAAGGAGCTCCTGCACTGTCTGCCTGCAGGCTTGGCTGGCTCTGATTACACTACCTGTGGATATTCACGCCACATTCTCCTCACACTTAGCCATTTGAGGCGTCTACATCTCACAGAGAAAGTGAGAAACATTCCCACCATATTCCCACCTCTAGCAATATAACGTTTACACCCTGCTATGTGCTGCTGCAGCTTTGCACCCGCTCTTTTGGGGAAGGGTGTGTGCGCATGAGTAAAGTGTTAATTTGGCTATTAAGAAAAAAGACGTGTTTCTGTGCACACACAGCCATACGTACGTGTGTGTGAATGAAAGCGGAGGCGGTTAGTGTGTGGTGGGTCCATGCATAATGGAAAGCAGTAGTGGTGTTAGTGTGGAGTGTGCGTGGGAATGCTGCGTTGGACCCCAGCAGGTGTTGTTGTTGGTGGCTCATGTGGGAGGCAGAGCTGGTCCTGGGTCTGTGCCATGCTCAGGCTCACTGCTGAACTGCACTGTGTGGGAGGATCATCATGTCATCAACATTGCTTCCCATAGGGCTTCTTTGAGGGGCAAGTACAGCTTCTGTGCTCACCTCCCATTAGCCAGGTGTAACTAAATACTTTTATGTAAATTACTGATGCATTTTAATGGGGAAATCTCCAATATTTGGAATATATATTGGATATGGCATATACATTGGAATGAATAGGCAGATGGTATCCACAGAGATCACCCTTCAGACTACTGTGACATCATGCAGGTCCCGAGGTTCTAACTGAGGTCATGTCCACCAGGCAGGCAGACAGGAAGCCCTCAGTCCATTTCTACTGCTGCTTGTAAATATTATTACAGAAAAACATTTATGAATTAAGTTTTGAAGACTTAACAGTGCAGTAGCTGAGCTCAAACATCCATACATGCAAGAGAAAGAGAGTAATAATTAAACCAGCATACTTTATAACACTAGGTCCAGTCTGCCTTTTCTCAAGCTGAATATATTTAGGACATCCTCAGCCATTAAATATTGCACTTCTCAATTTGTCTCTCTTTTCTATAACTTCTTTCTAAAGAATTCTGGGAGGTTACCCTAAATGAAAAGACCGTGATGATATCCAGCGTGGTGCAATCACATATCATAATAGTTCCTGACAGTTTATATTCCAGCAATGGGGAGTTTTGCTAAATTGTTAAACATAGTAGCAACTATATCTGATGGCATATGTTAGCATGGGAATCCCCACACCCTTGCCAGGTTGAGAGCTGCAGGTGTAATTGAAGGCCACGATTGAGACCTGCCAGAAGATTCTACCCAAAAACAAATGTAGGGCGAAGGGTGTGCAACATCAAAAGAATATGAAGCTGTGCAATTCAATATGGTACAGACAGTTTAATTTATTTCTGTGGTTCTTCTTAAGAGACAGTTTACAGATGAGAATTCATCTAAATATTAAATCATTGTTCACATATTATTAGTCACATTTCTAAGCAATAAAGGCATGGGCTCCACTAATAATTATATATACATAAATTGTTTTTTATAGAAGCTGAGATGTAAGAAACAATGCATTTCCAGTTCATCCCAAATTGTATCCGATGTAGATTTTTTTGATTGGTGCAATTTTGCATCAATTGGTGAATCACCCCTAGATAATATCAATAGTCACAGGGTGGCTGTAGGCTCAGGACATCAGACATCAGTCCCATGTGTAGTTAGATTTCGGTAGCAAAAGCCCTTTGGTTGAGGTCAGGGAAAGATTTTTTAAATGTGTCGTGTTTCAACTCACTGTTAACTTTGTTGTGTTTTAAGGATTCAAAATGAACATGGCAATAATTTATTCATGGAAAAAATGCAGCACACTGTACGTCTAAACAGCTGAAATCTCTAAAATATTTTAATTCGTGCCAATCTCAAGGGAGGATGCTAGTATCCTTAATGTTTTAAATGCTGCTTCAGTGTGATTCTGAGGTAAACATCGAGTAAATATCGAGTACATTTCCACACACACAGTTGTTGTGATACTTAGGTGTCAGCACGACTCTGTCCTGGTGAATTAGCACTGTAATATGACTAGTAAATACTCCCTTAACCACCACCATCATCATTATCAGCTCCCCGAAATAAACAACTGCAAACAGCAAAACATGTGCAACACACCATAAAGCCTCTCTCTTTCACACACACACACACACACACACACACACACATACACACTGCACATATTCCCCAGTTGTGTGGCAGCTGGCTCTGTATCCCAGCTAACTACAGCTAGAGATACAAGCTCGCTCAAACAGGGAACAATTTCCTCCAAATGCATGGTAATGTTTGAAATAAATAAGCTACATTATGCATAAAAGGGAAAATGATTACCCACTTTTAAAAGCCTTTATGAATATTTATAAAGTGTTTCTGTCGCCGCTTATTTCCCTGCCTTTTTGGATATTCAGTCAGGAGCAGCTAGAAAGCCTGTGTTCCCTCTCTGTTTCAAGCTGACTTGGACATTAACGCTTTAATGCTTTGGCACAAAAAATATTACCTTTGATTGCTGATTGAATTTTCATTTCTGATGGCCCTTTGGTGGGGGGGGGGGTGGCTTTTATGCCTTTTGTGTGCTTTGCTGTGAGTCTGTGTGAAAGTCTTTTATGTTTTAAAGGAGCCTGCAGGCACAAGGCTGTGTAGTACAGCTTTTCTCTTCCCCGTAGCTGTGATTGTCAGGGTTAGTTAAAGGCAGAGGGTCCAATGTTCCCGTGGCTTTAAGGACAACGCGATCTGCCGGCGGTGAGATGAAGAGAGAGAGGTAACTCATCCACCCATCTGAGGGGATTTTCCCTTCAAGGGCCTCATCACGATCTCTCCAAATGAAACCATTATCTCAACATTTCTGCCCCAGGCACTCTCACTCTGACTATTTCACTCTTTCTTTTGCACACACACTTTCACACCATATCCTCTGTGCTCCCCTGAACTTTTCTCTTTTTCCTCTCTTTGGAGCAGTATTTTGGAGATGTGAAGGGAAGATGAAAGATGGAAGGTGACAGCGGCAGAGAGATGGTGGATGCTGGGACTGGAGACGGGGGGAGTAAAAGGGGTGGAGGTGTCAAGGGAGGAGGAACCAGCAGGGAGGGAAGTGTCAGAGATGGAGGAGACAGCGGTGGCAGTGTGTGTGTATGTGTGTGTGACTGGAGGTGACTCCTAATTCATCCAGGGAAAGCTGAGATTTGGTTTGCTTGTCATAACAGATGCCTCAGCCTGCCCAGAGGGAGAGCTGTTCTCCACCTGCCGTGATTCAGTTTGAAATGTCTCTTAATGTATTAGTCGCTCATAATGGATCCCATGGCTCATACCTGCAGACATGCCTGCCTTTTATCTCCACACACACACACACACACACACACACTGTATAGCCACCCACCAGCCCCAACCAGAGGGGAAGAGGGCGCAAAAGAAGGATGAAAAGAAGAAAGAAGCGACAGAGTGAATGAGAGAGGGCAGTGATCATGGCAGTAACGGTTAATAATGGAATGGCCGCAGGACTGAAACAAATCACCTGTAGATGATTCTATTATGTGCAGTCACAGAGGAGCTGTTCACACTGCATTCTGCTCTGCAGCCTGCTTAGAAGACGTTCACTCAGGACACAACCAATGAAATGAGAATTTAATTATGTTTATCATTGTGTGATAGACATCGGTGCAGCGAGAGATATCTTTGATGATTAGACCCCATTGAGAAATTATCTTGATGTGGCGAGGACACTTATGGAGCTGATCTACCAGCCTAGTATCACGCCAAAGTGTTTAATACACGTTTCTCAGCAAGCTTTATTTTGAAAGTCTAACTGGATGTTGTATATTTATTTTTGCTAATATGTCCACAGTATGATGCCAAAGCATGTGGCAGATAACTTGTCAGTGTCACATTCTGCCTTGCCTAAGTGTGAAAAGTACAAAATGTACCACATAGTTTAACTTTGCTGTCTTGTAGATTTTTTATGTTTTTATTAAAGGCCTCTCTGCAGACAGACATTAGCTGTAGCTATAACTGCTGTGATACATTGCATTGGATAACTGTAAACCAATTGTCCATGTAAACTGTATCTGTCCCTGTCAAATAAACATTAAATACATGATACAACACATATGATGGTAAGGATTTATTGTGGTTGGGAGTAGTTAAAAAGCACCTGGAACTCGATCCAACTCGGGCTGGTTGATGATTTATTTTTAATTATGTACATTTTAAGAATTTATTGAAATCGTTAAATTAAAGAGATAAATTCATTTCGGTAATTTAAATACGTATATTTAAAAAAGCACCTCTCTCACCTCCTTTTCCCCTGGGACCAATACATACAGCAGACTACAGTTAAATGTAAATGAGGAATATGTTCAAAGGATTATGCAAACAAAAAGAACAACACAAAAATATTCTTTGAATGAGAAAAAAACAATAACATGTCAGTGAGTCTGTAGAAGAAATATGTTAATTACAATGTATATTTAGTTTTTTCCAGTTGTAATAGGAACAAAGGCCGGTGGTTATTTACACATAGATACTGTGGGCTGATAAAGACTGAATTATTATTATGTTGTTGGAGATTATACGACAGATTGGCAAATAACAGAGGTGGGGATTATGTACTTAAACAAAAGCAAAGGATAATGTAAAGATCACTAAACGGTACAGTGTTTTTACTGAGGAATATCTTTAATATACATTTTTTAAGCTCCATTCTTTTTGTTTTCTGATTTTGAACATGGAACTGTGTTTTTTCACTTGGCAAACAATGCATAGAATATATGTATTGTATGCAATGTGACCAGTTCTGAGAATTGCATAAGAATTATACAAGTATCATATAAGCTGCAGATGTTAAGAGAAAGGAGCTGCGAGGATAAATATTTTAGGTGTACTGTGCGTTTTGCTTCAGAATAACACTCCCTGAGGTAAATTCCAAGAATTTGCCTTTAGGGTTGAGGCTGGAAGCAACAGCGAAAGTTACACTTTTAAAAGCAGAAAGCTCAATGGTTGAGGATGAAAAGTGTGAACCGCAAGTTTGGGGTATATTGTTTGGTCAACAAACCACCAAGGGTCTTAAAAGTCTAAAATCCAATAATCTGAATATCAGGCCATAGAATTTCTTAAATGTGATTTTGGCACGTAATAAAAATTCATTGGATTAATTAATTGTATAAAGTAACAATACCAATATTACTACTTTTTTTTGCCAGTATGGACATAAAATAGGTATTAAATCACAATGTTCTTTTCCTTCAACCATGATTGTTTCCTAACCTAAACCTAGTAGTTCTTTCCCCTTTTTTTTATAGCTTTAAGTATTTATGTGTTTTTTGATCAATTTGTATTGATCATACTATAAGAACTATAAAACAAAACTAACTTGGAACCAATACTGATTTTCCTTTATAACTTTAGTACTTTTTTGGACATAAAATAGGTCTTGTCTTCATAATGGTCATTAAAAGTTATTAAAAAGTCTTAATTGAAGGCAGGTATATGCGTGCAGCATTTGGGTTCTGATTGGGTTCTTTCTCTAAAGGGACAATAAAGTATATTTAAAGTTTTGTATCCTATCATATTGTATCACATTGTAAATTGAACCCTTTGAAACCTGCAGAAACCATGACAATGTTGTTTTCCTTCAACAATGACTGTTTCCTAACCTAAACCTGGTAGTTCTTTTCCTCTTTTCCTAGCTTTAATCATGATGTTTTCTTGTATTTTTTTGCATAAAGTCATAGCAGTAGCAGAGCAGAAAATGTGATTTGAGAGGGTGAAACATTTTGTGGTTTGGAGGACATCTTGCTTGCAAGCTGTGGTGAAAGGAGGCCAAGGCCGCTGGAATAATCACAAATGTGTTTCTCATTTGAAGATAGAGGGCAGACGATGATTCTGAGAAACTAACAATAACAAAACCAGTGGAATAAAATGCAACAACACCATAAATCTCTTGATTTATTGATTCTCTGCTCGGACTTTGATCAGCTCACAGGCTACACTGGTTGCAGCCAAGAATGGGTTAACTCTCGCCCCCGCTCAGTTCTGTGCGGCAGATCAAATGGAACAAGTTCATTACAGAGACGAGGTGGATCGTTCCGCTGCATCCATCATCCATCCATCAGCCATTAGTTCTGTCTTCCAGATTCCCAGAGAACCTGTTGGGATCTGGGAGACAAAGCAATCAGCCTGCCCTCTGCCTTTGATAGGGAATCAGAGAATTCCATGAAGCCGGCTGTGACCTTGAGGCTGTGGCATGATTTCATTACAGGGGAAGTTGAGACAATAGAGGTGAGGTATCTGAGGAGCACAAAGAGCTGCTTGCTAAATCGAAAGTGCACTGAAACATGATGATTCCAGCGTGTTGGCACTTAACACTGTACAGCAGTGGGAAACAGAAAAACACAATGTGTGCGCATGGCGGACTCGCAGAGGTGTCAGGGTTTAGAAAGAACGTTCAATATCTGATAAGATCCCCAGTTCAATAAACACAACAGTCTTGTCAATTCCTTCTCGAGAGAGACACTGACTTCAGACAAGGAGACATTGCTGGCTTTATCTGTCTGTTGAAGTACTGCCTTTCATGGCTTTCAAACAAGTCTGTTATGGAAATGTTCCATAATAACTCAATGCAGACCTGACAGGACAGAATGTTTGAGCAGTCTGTAGCGTTTCATGTCACACCTTACTACGTTTAACTGCAGTGCTTGTTCAATACGGAGAGCAGTGTCACTGCTGGATAACTGCTGACGTGGAAAATAATGAAGGAAAAAGATGCGTTGTAACATGGCTTAACCATCATGAGAATCAGTGGTGGAATGTAACTAAATATATTTACTCAAGTACTGTACACCTGTACCACAATTTTGAGGCACTTTACTTGAGTCTCTTTAAATGCTACTTTGTAGTTCTACCTCATTATATCCCAGAGGGACATACAGTACTTTTTCCTCCAGTGCATTTATCTGACAGCTTTACAAGTTCCTTTACGAATTACATAACATATGAAGAGTTTATAAAATATTTAGCAGAAAACTAAACAACGTAACATATAAAACACGAACAATTATTAGGTTTTGATAGTCGTTTTTAAAACAAGCATTGGCAAGGTGTCACTTTGGGCTCTCGGTAATTGTGATGGCATTTCTCCCTATTTTTAGAATTTTTACAAAGCAAACAATCAGTGGAATAATGTAGCAAATAATCAGGAGACTAATCTAAATAATCATTAATTGTAGTCCTATACAAAATAGCAACGGCAACCAACTATTACTTAACTTCTACATTAATGCATGAGTCATAATAATCTAATGAAATCATACTTAATAGTATCACCATCAAGAGGCATGTTTCTATATTTTCCTGATTATACTTACTACTTACTACATACTTAAACGCACTGCGGTGAGTTTTTAACTGCTTATGAAACAAAAACAAGACAATCAGCGAGGAAATTGGCTCCTTCAATGTAGTTATTCTTACTGCCTGCCACTGGGTTGGATTCTCATTGAAATCAATGAATCGAGGCAGTGGAAATAGCAATGTCACCACAAATACTTCTGGGGTCTAAGACCTCACATCATCGCTTCCATGCTTGTATTCAATAAGTAACTCCCGCCAGCACAGAATTGTGAAAAATGTCTCTATCTTCTCATTATCCCAGATGGGAAACTTGATTTGCAGTCAGGGGCACTAACATAAAAACAAAAACAACACAGACAAAAACAGAAAGTACCAAAATCACATAATGATTGCTATACATACAATATACAGTACAACAATGCAATAAAAGAAAATCATGTTGAAATAAGATGCTAAACATTCAAAATTACATGTGCAAATTAAGCAGGGTTATTGCACACTAAGAATAGTTGGTTTGTACAGTCCAGTATGGACCTGGTCTTGCAGAGAACCTGCTGGTCAAAGATAGCCATCAGGGGTATCCGTGGCACCTATCACCTTCCCAGCAACCTTAACAATCAGGTCCAGGTGGTTTTTATCCTTTATCTTCAGCTTACTGTACCAAACAATCACAGAAAAACTAAAAACAGATTCAATAAATGACAAACAAGGACACCATTTTCCTGTCTACATTAAAGTCATTTAACTTTCCTGGTAGAAATGTTGCTGTCCCTGTCTGATTTGGACCACATATGAAAGTGGGCTAAATCAGAATTAAAACTTTCAGATTTCATGTTATTTGTGTTGCTCATAAGGTCATGATTTGGGACATGATTTGGGACACTTTTGCCTGCATTGTGAACACAGCCTCAGTCTCGTTTCCACACACTAAAAGCACAGTTTTATGGACTGATCTGACATAAAAAGAATCTCCTTGACAACTTAAAACTGGCTCATTGGCAGTATTTCATGATTAATTAAACTGATTTCTCTTTTGTAGAGGAAATTATCATGACAAATCTATTTCAGTGCTCTTGAGAAGGTGAAATGAGCTGTGCACTAAATATCTCTTTGAGTAGAAACTTGTTCCTACTGTAGCCTTTATGTTAATGTGGCAGCATTCTCTTCAGACTGGAGGTGTGTTGGTAGTGTTATGGAAATGTTACTGGATCATTCTGACCCAGTAAGACTGCTGTTATGCCCCCGGAGTAAAAGTCATTCAAACATGAGAGCGACATGTAAAATTGCTTGCATATTTCCATAATAAAGCATTTGTCTGAAAGGGGCTTAAAAGTCCCAGTTAAACATCTCAGTTGAAGTTGTGCACATACACACATCCCACTCCTGCTCACAAACACACTCCCATTGAATATACTTGCAGTGTGACCCTGAGAGCCTCTAGATGAACGATGCAGCTGTGAGGAGATTTATTTAAAAAAAGCCAGGCGCCACGTTCTGTGTGTTATCAGCACGCCGCGCCAGGCTCTCCCGCCTTCTGAATTATCTTTTCTTGACATTATAATTCAGTGCACACTTGACAGAACCGTTTTCTCTCTCAGAAAATATAATTTCTGTACATTTGATTTGCTCCCCTTTTTGTTTTCTCATTATCTGTAAAACATGTTGTGTACCTCTCCACCCATTTCTAACCCTGCACAATTTCATAGAGGAAGTAGAAAATGAAAAGTCACGCTGCGTATCTTCATATGAAAGTGCCCAGGTTCAATTTTCCCCCTTCCCACTTTTCAAAATATTTCTAATAATAAATAGGTCTTGGCCACAGTTCACTGGAAAATGAATCCAGAACATGATGATAAATGTGTGTGGAATAATTCCGTAGATGATAAAAGGAGGGGACTTCCTTTTTAGTGGCTTCTCCCATTCTTTTTCCTGCCCAGCCCATTGGGTTACTGGAGAGATTTACAGAACGCATATACAGTGAAAGAGTTCACTTTTCCATTTTTCTCCTTTCAAATCATCTGTAAAAGATGTAGTGACACAGAATATTCTAATCACACTGTGTTCTTTCACTGGGCTGCATCAAAGGCAAACCTTCATTTCTCTGTGATGGACAATGACCTTTCTCTAAAGCTGAATTTATGATGCATCTTATAGCTGCTCTAATCAATAGTTTTATATTATCAGTCAATCAAATGACTATGTGAAAGGGGTCACTCGTAGTAACAAACCTACACAGATTTATTATAAAAATCTATTTTTTTCCTTCATTTTATGGCCCACAATCATCCAGTTGAAGTTCCTATACAATCAGGGGTGGATCTAGAGAAAGAGGGCAACAGAAATATATGCTGATTTAATCACAAACAATCACATATATCGATAGTTGTTTGGAAAAGCCCCCAAATTAAGATATTTGAACTCTAAAACATTGTTGTGGCACATTAGAAAAGCATTAAGTAGAAATATCTAAAGGTCAAACAAAGATCAATAAATTATTTTGTTTCCAAATCTTCTTCCCAAAGTTTTACTTTTTTTATTGTTGTTTTATCATTCTACAACGACAAACAAAGACAAACTAGCACAGGATGAGTGGTAGTTCAGGTGAATCAAGGCGGGGCACACAATCAGAAACAACGGGAAAAAGACAAAGACAGTAAGTAAAGCCACGCAAGACACAAGAAGAAAAAAATAACACATGGAAACTGACTACATAATAAAACACTAGTGTTTTTGACAAACCATGACAATGTGTTGATTTTGACAGCATTTAGCACCAAACTGGGGCCCCATGACGCCCCTCTAGATCCGCCCCTGTATACAGTTTTTACCCACTTGAGGAACCAATGATTACTGAAGCTTATGTCATGCAAGAGAGCCTATAAATTATGTAATGGTCAAAGTTGTCATATTGACATTTAAGGTGTGCTGATTGATTTATAACAAAAAACAGTTGCTGGTAGCTCAGAGGAGCCGTGCAGTGAACTACATTCTTTTTCTACACTCTGTAGCTGGGCAGAAAACATCCTTTCATTTAAGCTTAGCTACGTTTTCATAGCCTACCCTGTAAGATTTTGTGGTTAGTTATTATTAAGCTATAAACTTGCCACTGCATAAACAGTGGTTACATAACCTTTCAGACGAGCCACAACATCTGCATTTGCACTCTGGTACCTCTATCCAAAGCTTTACTGTTTCAGTTCACTCTCATCAGCCAGGTTTCCAGCAGCAGCAGGCAGCTGTTTGCAGTGAAAAGCTCTAAAAACCCCACTGTACACCACCTGCTCAGCACCAACAGCAGACACAGTCAATTCAAACTCTTTTTAATGCACAAATTGAAGGTACTTGCGGGATTACATTTCACTATGAAAAATGTAATGTAATTGATTTTAAACTTGATTTTTGACTGAATTAGAGACTAGCTGGGGAACATGGTGGAGTATTTAGCAGCTAAGGAATCAGGTATTTTCCTCAGGAGTTGGTGGAGACCAGGTGGACAGAAACACAACTCCAAATGACTTCTAATGTTGCTCTGTGTCTGCTGGTTTCGTAACTGTCTGCTAACATTTTCACAGAGTAAACCCTCTAAGGTGATAATATTTCAGTGGTGTGTTTATGGCTTTACTGAGTGGCATTCTTTTGAATTAATGCTGCTTTGCAAAGTTAGAGTCCAGCATGATGCCAATATATTGTTTCATGGGTCCTTTTAATAAAACATTAAGTATTCAGTGTAGTTCACCACCTCTCCATGACCAAAGCTACAAAATGTTTTTATTAGAAATTATTATTTAGACATTTAACACTTGGCCTCTATTTCTGTGCATGTTTTCACAGACTCACAGAGATAAATTTGGGACAGTGGTTCCCAAGATAAAGGCCTATTGTGACCCCCCATGAAGCTTTCATAACTCCTAGTGGTTTGGAACCACAGATTTAGGATGTGCGTCACGGCATGACACCCGCACTTCTTTCATTTTCCTTACTGGAGCATAATGTCCTTTTTGGCTCCTTAGGAGCTGTGCTGATGACAGGACAGCTGGTTCCGAGGAAGGCCCTAATGAACGTCAGTTGAATTGAAAGGCTGGAAGCTTCAATAATGCTTGTGCAACACTGGCGTTTCACTTCTACTGTGTATTTCAGCTAGGACTGTGCTTAACAGCTTATTGACAGTTTCCGTAACCCCTAATTCTGTTGGCCATGAAAAGGCAATATTGGTACAACATTCTGGCTATTGGCAGCTTAACCTCAAAATCTGTCGGTAAAAATATCAATACAGTGGAGAAAACTCAAGGTAAAACCAGCAGAAATGGAAGGAGGATGGATGGACGCGAAGGGAAAGATGGGGCATGTAAGACCCAAGACTCCTGTGACCTGAGGAACCGCTGTTCAGGGCATTAAAGATCCACTATTGATCCCATTTTGGCTGAGAGACTTTATAGACAGCTCTGCATCGGAGCCATCAGGAACTGTATACCTTAATTAATCGGAATCATGGACAGAGAGAGAATGCTGTGTTTGTATACCTGTTCGATCATTGGCTGATGTTTCCTCCTTCGCTAAATCAATGAGTCTGTCGAGACTCCTTCATATCTCATAAGGCCTGGGCTGATCCCTTAAACGGACTGGGATTACATCACAATGGAGGGGTCAGGGAGCATCATGCTGGTACACCAGGAGAAAATTGCCTCAGGAGGAATGCACTTCTGACCCCTCATCTCCCTCATTTTTCCCCCTTTACTCGAGATAATATCACACACTCGCCTGAGCAAAGAAAATCAATATGCCTTAGTTAAGTTCAAAACCAAAGCTACTCATTAAAAAGAGAGGGAGCAAACACGCTGTTCAGAGAATTGGTCCAACCCGGGCGAGTTAAGCTGCAGGGATTGTTATCATTGTTAAGCAAATAGATCCACAGAGGGAGAGATAGAACAGAGAGAAATAATACGATTTACTCCCTGTGCTATTAGCAAACTGTATCTTTCTGCAGACTGACGGCGAGATCCGCCCCCACGGTGCGACTCAATGCCCACCTCAGCACACAGGGAATTAGCTAACTGTTGATATGTTGGAGGCTGAATTGTAAAGCAGAATAACACTGTGACTGTGACTGTCCTCTAACACCAGGCTCACAAAGAAATCCTGCACCATCTTTGATTTTATGTATTGATTTTAAGAGAGAGACCTTTCTCGTTAGAGTATAGTACAAGGTTTTTTTTTTTTATTTACTCTATCCCAAACCATCACTTTTTCCCCACCTTAAAGGTTGGTCATGGTTATATATGTATTACATTTAAAACATGAATATAGCAGCAAACAACTATTAGCTGTTTAAAGATATAGTTGAGTTATGCTGTCACACTTCCTATGCCTGTGTTGCTATCACAGACTGTGGTTTGTTTCCATAGCCGGTCTGCTCCGTGTGGAACTGAGTAGAGTGACTGAAACGGCTGTTTTTATCCTCTACATCAGTGAGTTAAGGATTCATTTCCACCAAACCAGAGTTTTGTTTCCGCCCACTTTGTGTGAAGTTATGATGTTACTATGGTATGAAGCTTTCAGACACTTACAAGACAACTAACAATCTGATCCTGTCAGTGGCAAACACAAGCACTTTTAGTGGACGTACTTTGACTGGCACATTGTCTCCAAGGATATTTTCACATCTAACTCTGTGAACTAAGGGTTTATTTTGACAAAACCAGCATTAGTAATTAACAAAACTGGTTTATTATATTTATTTATTTATTTTATTTCTGTCCTGTTGTTTTCAGGTGCTGGTGTGGTAGTGTGACATGCAGTAGCCAGTGAATTGCGTGTACATAACCTTTAAGAACACTGACAACCAATTTGTATCATCAACATTATCGTACTGAAACAGATTTTAAGTAAGTGAAATGACCAGATTTCATTGCCACAGATCAGGGCTAGCGGGATGATGACGTTAATTTAAATATATGCTAGCAGGATGACTTGGAACTCACTGTTCCCTGAACACTCAACTTACTTGCCCCTCTAGTAAAAATGTAAAGTTGTGAAAAAAAGTCAGAATTGTGCAATATGGCCGCTGGCAATTTAGAATAGCTAAATTTAAAATTCTAGTAGTTGACATGGTTTTAAACCATTAATCATAGTGGCTAAGCAATGTATATTAGTCATATTTTGGCATGAAAACAGGCAGACTTTGAACTGATGCATTGTAACACATCGTATCATCACTTTACCTTATCCATTTCCCTATACAGTACATGTGGCTAAATTTACCATATACATTTATGAGACTTTTACCTTGTATGTGTGCTGATGTGGGTCACAGGTTTGTCACAGCAGAGTGGATGACTTTCTCTGTATTGGGTGACCAAGACTCTACAGTAGATCTTGACTTAGCGGATTGGAGTGTGCTGTGCTTTCTGCCTTCCAAGAATCTGCTCCCTCCCATTGTGGTTTGCTCATTGACATTTCCAGATGTGAGCAGTTCACAAAGGCTGTGACTGAGGAGAGAGGCTGACATTTTGTGTCTCTGCGAGTGCTTGACAATGGCTGAGAAGCACTGACATTTATGAAAGTGCCGAGCTGAGCACTCCTAAGATTTTCTATTATGAGAAAGAGAGGAAAATTACACATTACACATTTATATCTGTTGCAGTAATCTGTGCTTGCAGGGTGTCAGATAAAAATGAAACAGAAAAAAGATGAGTGGTAGGAAAGGAGGAAAAACAAAGTACAGGAAAAAGGTAACAGAAATAGGAGAGAGAGGTGAATAAAGGACGGATGATAGAATAAATACAACAACCTAGTTGCAATTCTCAAGTGGCTCACTGTGTGAAAGCGTCTTCAGTCTTTTCCTTCCAAACCTCCCTCAACTGCTGCAGACAGCTCCCTGAAGTATAGAAAGCCTTCTGCTGTTGATCTTGTATGAAAAAGGTACAAACTGTTCTGCACAAACAGACCATTGAATAATAATGACACCGCTCTGGGAAACAAATTCACAAGTGCCTGTACAAGATTTGCACAGGCTTACAGAGATAGAACACAGACTGAACAAGGATTGCTGGGGTATAAATCAGATTATTCCACTCTTAAATACCACAATTAAAAATTAAAAATGTTCAGTAAAGTATTTAAAAATCTTAAAAGCGCATTTAATCCCAACTCTATCATGGAGAATTCTAGAAACATAATTCAAAAGAGGAAGCCAAACTGGTTCTAACCAGTGTATTGTATCTACATATAGAAATAACAGTCTAATGGGATAAACTTGGATCATTTTGCCAGTATCAAACTGATAATGTCCCTATCCAACAGGCATGTAATGCCTGGAACAAAAGCATCAGGACATGAAAACATTTTGTTTTGTCCTGTGTAATGTGTGACAATGGAAGACAACTAATTCTTTGTCAAGAGCACTTTAAGGTAAACCCAACTTGAAATCAATCCTTCTACTGAGATTTAAACCAAAAAGTGGTGGGCCCTTATCCAACTCCCATTTTTTCTATGTTTGAATAGTTGCAGTTGCAGTTTAGATGCATGTCAATTTATGGTAATTTGATTAAACATGAAGAAACTAAAGAGTACCACACACAATTAATCTAAAACACCTTATATGATCAATTATAAACACTTTAGTCACTGCCTTTCTGTTAACAGACCTTGGGTCAAATTTACCCAATGGTTTATGATAATGACTTCAAGTAAAGACCTTTGTCTGGTATAATTTATCAGGTACTCATATCTTCATCGGCAAAACATTTCTATGACTAAAGGTCTGAGGACCAATTTGATGAATAAAAGTAGAAGTGATCAACAGTGTGTAGGATTATTTGTTTTCTTCACAGTCAATATTATTTGATTCTAGGAACTTGTCAAGGCTGTCTGGTGTATAGATTTTGTCCTTGATTTAATGAAACACTTAATTTTGTATGAAAATGCACCATGTGGGCAAAATAATAAAAGGCTTAAAATAACACATTGACATAGGGCCTGTCTACAAGACACAGCCGCAAGATTTGTTTAAAATGGAACATCAAAGCCTATACCATTTTAGTTTGTAGTGATCTTATATCGCAATAATTTGCAACTAATCAAATAACCACAAACTAATTGCCACACAGTAAATCTGGGGTCTTGGGTCTTGAGGGCCTGGCGGCACAGGGTTGCCTACTTTAATTTTCTCGTAATCCAACCTTGCACATAAGGCCCTGACAGAGACTTTTTTGCTTTCCCTAGTTTTACATCTGTGACATGCTTCATGGTGCCATAGTTGTTGCCATTCTTGATCCTGGAATCTCAGTCTCAGTCTCCTTGAATGCAATCACATTTACACATGATGCAGGTTGTAAAAGACCACATCCTAATTTACAGTAGGTCAGGGTTAAATGACTGATAACAGACAATGCTGCCTGTCTGGGAATTGTTATGGGACAATTATGTGGTCTGATTGCACTAGGAGAAACCTCATACTATGTGAAAAAGTAAACCAAGCTAACAATATGTACAGTATGTACTTGTTCTTGTACTTGTACTCGAGAATCAGAGTATTTGTTTATCGAAATTAATCCTAAATACTATATATCGCACAAGACAAGTGTATGACAACAATCCCTGTATTGCTGAGCTCTGTATACAAACAGGCTATCAGCTGACAACAGCACTACAAGCAATGAGTGGGAAAGTCAAATAGGAAATGTATAGGCATAGCTGATGTGGTGTTACATGAACAAATCAGCTGTCAGATAAAACCCATGTTTTTTCTCAGCCACAGCCGTTCCTTGGTGAATACACAGTTTGGCTCCTAAAACTGCACAATCCATCATATTTAGTATCAGAACTTGACAGAGGTCAACTTCACTGTAATGTTTCCAAAACTGGCTTCCTCACTGGTTTTGAGGTCACACAAATGTGTGTTAATGTCTTTAACTCAGATTTTAGGGAATTCAGAAATACCCTTGACCTTGAGAAGAAAAAGGTGAAAATGCCCTTCAAGGGACAATCTCTACACATCTATCTGTACCAAGTTTAACACAGAAGAGAAGTAGTCAAACAAATTTTGGATTTGAAGAAAGCAGTGCTCTTTTCAATTACCCATATTTCTACTTTGGAGCTGCCAGCAGAGCTAACATTCTCTTACTATACTGCACCAGTTAAGGTATACATGCTATCTCTGCACCACTTCAGGAACCACCTCCTCCTCTAAGGTTTGTGTTTCAAGAAGAAAAACATCACAAAAGAAAGAACACATAAAAGATCGATAATTCAGTGAAAGGTACTTTGCAAGATGCCAAATGCCAATGCTAATACATCATTACGCGTATTGGGAGGACACAAAGTATCCTTGAGGAGTTTCAGTATCTCAAAATCACAAATCATTGCATGAAATAAAGGATTCCGTATGTTTCAAATGAACCAAGTTGTCCAACCATGACTACAGGCCAGTCAGACCAAAAGATTCACAATGAGACGAAACCGTTTTACAAAAGTTGCAATGGTTGAACTGGCCCATCTTAGCTTGACTCAAGCCGGCTGATGGCATTGCCTGCAACTCAACTCGTCGAATCTCTTATGGCTGGTTTTGAAATGTAAGGCAGGTCACCTGTTTCAACAGCTCACAGCAAAGTCAGCTGCTAGGTTCACCACCTTCGCACACCTGGTATGTATAAAGTGGTCTTGATTGCCAAATTGTAACCGGAAGTTACAGAAACTGCCGGACGCAAGCATCAGAAAGAAGGTTGTAGAAGCTGTTAGATGATCCCACAAGCACTCCGTTTGAAGAGTATGGAAGCCTTAAGTGTCCCACCAAGGGCAACACAGCTGGTTGGCTGAAGGAGGACACAATGTTATTCATCCCGTCTTCCTGTCCATAATTCTGTCTGTAATTAGTCTGTGTTTTATGATATGAATCACTGCCCCCTTTTCTTCATAGTTCCCCACATTATTCTGTTCGCATTCATACATCCCCCAGTGCCTTTGCATGTTGTTTTTTTTATCGCCTCCATCTGGCCTCTTCCTGCCCTCCAACCCCCACCCCTCTCCCCTTACCCTACTGCAGCAGAGCCTCAGCTGTGATAAAGATGGAACATGTTCTCGGAGCTCGTCATGCTACACTTCCCGTTCTGCAGCACTGATATTCTGACACTGATCGCCATCAAACTGTCAACAACAGACAGGGACTGAGGGCTGAGGGTGGGTGGAGGTGCCGGGGGAAGCTAGCGTATTTTTCCTCATAAATAATTTTCACTCAACAGAAACGATGAGCTGAAGCAGGATTTACTATTAATTTCTGTCCTTTTTTTGAGGCAGTGGAAATTGAGATGGATGATGCCTGGTGTTTGCAGGGGCCTGCCGGAGAGATGTGGGAAAGGCCAGCCTATAGCCTTGTGGAGCCCTGAGTTAAGTCACAGCCCGGTGAGGCGGGATTAGATAGGGCCTTTATTCACTTCATAGAGAAGGATTAGGCTGACATGTTGCTCATGAACTCACTCGAAGGGTTCAGAGGAGTACAGAAGTCATCTCTGCATTTAACACTGTGCAGGCAGTAAACCAATCACAGCAAACACAAGGTTCTCATCTGTCCTTTGCTGTCTCTTTGAATTCAGAAGGACATTTGTTTGAAATTTACTGTGACATCTTATGTATTGATCTAGGTGCCAGTAGTGATTCAGTTTGGGGAACTGTAGCATTCATGCGGGAACAAATTTCTTATCTTCCATAGGCAGATTTCCTAAGCTATGGAAGTCCACCATTGTTCTTCTGATAAAATCAATTTGAATCGGGAACTCTCTGATATTTATATCCACATTCTGAGTAAATCTGTCTTTGAACTCTGCTGAGCCCTAGACTCTGTCAGTCTCTCAGCTGAACATAGCCTTTACCCGCTGAAGGAGGAGTAGGAGTGGAACAGACAAATAGAGCTGTTTAAGCAAACCAAACAGCATATGCATATATCAATACTCAATTTTCAAGAATGTGGCAAGTTAACCTAACCTGGTTTGTTACACAGAACCTGGGAAGTTGTCACTGGAAACTGTTAAGAAAAGGGCAGGCAATTTAAAAAAATACTTGGCAGGTGATTGGATGAGTCATCTGTCTATCAAAGTCTATCACAGGCAAACTTCAACTAATCAGATCATTGAACCATATAACGTAGTTAAACTCTTACCAAAGCCAGAAGAGCCAAAATATCTTTTCCATGGAAAATGCCTTAAGTGCTGTTCTTTGCTCTTCTTTCAATGAAGAAATACTCTCCAGTTCTGATAGAACTGATTAGAGTTGTGACATTCACGAACAAACCGAATCTATTGAACGGCTCTTTAACATGAACAATGGGAACCGAGTCACAGTTGAGAGCTGTTCGGTTTTTTTTCGTTCTTTTTTTTTTATTGCTGTCACGCACACAACATGCACACACAAGCTCCTCCTTTGTTACTCCACTGAGACGGAGAGCATGTACAACAAGGGGAGGAGCGCAGCAGAGTACACGTGGGGTGCTAATTTGATATGCAAATGTCGCATGACGTCATCTGAGTTGTCCGACACAGTGGCACATCAATATTTCGAAATAATTCAAACTCAGATATGCCACCAATATATCTAAGTTTGAATGATTCTGATCCAAATCTTACCCTACCATTCCTCCCAGTGATTATTCCCCAGATAAAATGGGTTACCCCCAGGCTAGCTTTTAAAAAATAAATAAATATGAAAATGAGCCAGTCCTTTGAACGGCTCTTTGAAAGGAACGGCTCCTCAAGATCCGGCTCCCTTCAAAGAGCCATAAATCCCATCTCTAGAACTGATGCTAGCAATCACTTCTCATACATGTCAGCCTTAAACCACGCCTGTAGCTCATGGTGGAGCTGCCAGTAATTCCTCATTAGTCCGAACCACCGTAGTTGGACACAAGTGCATACCTTGAAGCTAGGAATGATGAATTCTCACATTATTTCCTGAGTCAAGCTGCCTTGCAAGGTTAACAAACTAATTTCAAAATACCACAAAATTTGTTTGTATATAAAAATGATAATTCCTCCCTTGATAGCGATGATAGTTACATGATAGTCTGTTTGTTTGTCTAATTTTGTTCCCCAGCAAGAAATCTTGACAACTACTGTCCATATTACCGTATGCTGAAAAGGTAAACAGTTTGATTATTGACATAAAGACATTTCATGGAAAGTGTTCATAAACAGTCTTGATAAACGTTCTCATAGTGCAGTCTGTCACCAGAGGATTTAAGTGATTTCCAGTGGAAATACATTTATAAGACTTCAGCAGCAGATGTGGCTTTTGTGTCTTCCATAAAACCTCCAGTGATTCATTCTCTCTCTACTGTACCACATACTGAGTTGTACTCTCTTGTATAACATAAAATGCTCTTGAAAAGGAAGTACAGATTTCTGCTAATGCCAATACCCCCCCGCCATTCTCTGACTAGTCTTTAGGGTTATAATGATTACAATTGCTACTACCAGTGTCATAATTAATAATTTAGAACTTCTGAGGGGGTTCAATCGATTGGGGTGTATAGGGTGGGGAAAGGTTTGATGCATGGCCTGATTAAGACAAGGCTCTGTGCTTACAGGACATATGTCCATACAGACAGGACAGGGACTTAATGGATTAGTTTCAACAGGGTTTTTTGTGTCTTTGAGCCACCAGGGACTCAATATTCTGTGGCTCAGGGCACCTGTCAGTCACTGAGCTCCCTGGATACCAAGGTAATGTTGTATTGTGCAGACCCTTATTTGTTATGAATGCTTATCAGGCAGCAGTAGCACAGCGTCAACGCTGATTTAATTAACTTCTCCCCCGAAATTCCTGTCTTATTTTAAAAGGCTGAGATAGACATTTGATTTCAGGTTGATGTCAGTTCATTGACGTAAATATCAAATCCCTGTATGGAATAAAATAAAACACAAACATGATGAAACAAAAAACCAAATATGAGGGTATTTGCAGACATCAGTGAGAACAGAAATTTACTTGTTTTCAGGATAGAATGACAAGTTTTTCACAATTGCTTTTGAAAAAGAAGTTTGAAAAGCCGGTCTAACAACAAATCAATAACAACAGCATCAGCTTCCTAACAGATAAAATGTCCTTTTAGCCTCTCTTTTCGGATATTAATATGGGAAATACTAATAAAATAATTGAAATAAAAATCATATTTCTTTAGTACAGTAATACCACCACTATTATATGTCCATGTGTAACGCTGATCTAAAAGAGTAAGGCACACTTACAGAACATACGTGCATATGGGGTGTTATACCACATGCTGAAATGCTGACACGTAATGTACCCAGCCTTATGAACATGTCTGTGATTCAGCACACAGATGCATGTGTCCACACACTTTGTTTTCTTTATACTTTATTGCAAGATTACACAAACTTAACAGCCAAATACATAATTTCTGTATTCTTACATTACATTATAAAAGAAAAGAATGAAGCCAGCTATAGCCTACTAAAAATAAAATGAATGAAATGAATACTTTCATGAATGAAATGACCAACCTTTCAATTTGCTTGGTCATCTATATTAATCATTAAGTCAGTTAGTCCTACATCTGTCCAAGTCTAATGACACATCCCTCTATACTATTTAAAAGTAAAAAAAAAATGTAATCATCTCCATGACAACTGAGCAATCTACATTGAAGATGAATGACACAATATGTGGATGGAATCTCTGAAATCTCTGAAGTATTCGAAATGTTTTTCTCCATTATTTCAGATATTGGGATACACACGGTGTTAAATTCTTCCTCAACAATTCATCATACAAATTCGTAATTAGTTTTTTTATTATTACGACTCAATTTTAAATTTTGATTTTAAAAGATACATAAAGGAAACTGTATCTAAATTACATTCTACAACCTTGCGTTGTAAATAACAATAAAAATAAACTTGAATACTTGATTTCTAATTTTGTAGGTTTTTCCCTCTATTGGCAAAATTGTGTTTACTCATGTTTTAACCAGTTCATTGGATAGGTGTCCGTCTATTCCTAGAATTAGATGAGGTGGTGTTAAACCTACAATAATACAGTATAAACACAATTTATATAGTTTATGATACTGGCCTCATTAACATACAGTTTATATATGTGTACAGTAGTGCAGGTATTTATTACAGGACAGTGGAGCAACAGCAGCATCTGTAAATTGATTTAAGGGACAACTGTCTAGGATTCAGTGGCATCTTGTGGTGAAGTTGCAGATTGCAACCATTTGAATACCACTCCCCTGCCTCTTCATCTTCAGCAGTGAGGCAATGAGGAAGCAGGAGTTATACTTGAAAAGCCTATTTTCTATTTAACCAAAAAACTGCAGAATCAACATAAACGATGAGTTTAATAACTCGGTCTATAAAAGAGGTCAACAAATTATAACTATACTCAAAAACTAAATAAAGTGCACTCTATAAACCAACCTAATACAATGACACATCAAAGAACATACATAGTGGTTTGACCAAACCAAATGACACAATTCCCCCCCGTGACATGGCATCACATGGTTTGGCCCAATGAGCTGGCTCCAGGATTTAAGAGTCCTCAACCCTCAGCCTCAACTTTTGCTCCACCAGGAAGGGTCTGCCCCCAACAGCTATGGTAAGACATGGTTGAAGACAAGAAATGATTAATATGATGGAAAAAATGCTTATGTAACACTATAGTGCTACAATGTGTACACTCCATCTAAACAATGTAAGGCTAAAAGCTCAAATTAAACAAACTGTGAGATGTTAATTAGGTCTGGTTGAAAGAATGTTTGGCTTGACCTTATCATGTGAGGCTGTGGCTATCACAGATTTGCGACTGAATCCGACCTTGTGCCAGGTGTAAAACTACATAGAAATAGCCAATCTTCTCTAGTTTCTTTATGTAGGTAATATAGGGGCATCAGTATTAAATTGAGACTCTTTCATAACCAGTTAAAAAGTCATTGTAGTACATTTAAATGAAATATACCAATTATTCTTGACACAACAAAGTACCCACTGAATCTTTTGTAAATGTAATGCACTTCTGAGTGGCTTATTCCTCAAGCACTCTGTATGATCAATCATTGAGGCAATGTTTTTGATCATACAGTATGTGTCTAAATTTCAGCGAGCATTCTGCCTGTTAGGGTCATTGCGCTTTAGCAAATCCTTGGCATAAGTAAAGAAGGAGGCGATGGCTGCAAACGCGTGGTCACTGTGTCCACTGTCATTTGATCAGATTGATGAAGTGCTGATGGATTTCTCTCTTGACTGATCACCACTCGCTGGCTCTGGATCGGGCAGTTGGCCTTTAAAGGACTGTCACCTCGGTTATTCACACACACGAGTAACTGACTCATGCCTATTTATGATACTGAACTGTACGCAGATAAACGCTTGAGTTTCTATAGGTGGAGCTCTTCTGGTCAGCCATATTGGTTATCGGTGCTAACAAACCGCTACCGGCACCAGTTTTACTTTTGTAATTTACTTTTTTGTTAATTTTTGTCAGAAAATACAAATTTGTTCAAAAGGAAGAAATGCTGGTTGGAGTTGATGTGCAACGAGCAAAGCAGCAACCATGGCTAGCTGTAATAGGTTGAGTAACCTCTCAGCTACAAAAACACACTCCAGACATAGTTCTTAAGTCTCAATATCCTCTCAGTGGATCAATTAATAAAGAAACAACTAAGAATTCACATGATTGATTATCTCCAAAGTGCTTGTAGAAAAGAGCAAAGTTAATGAGTGATTCAAACACACATCCAGTTTGTGATGAGTTCTGGGAAATAACATAGCAAAACTGACATTTGGATAAAACCAGATATAACACACAGAGGCAGGGGCAGTGTTTTGAAATATTTTTTTGTTTATTTAATTTAGAATAAAGTAAAAAGATTACATCACATGAAGGCAAGTCTAAAAAAAAAAAAAAAGGTTTTAAGAAGTGGTTTAAAAAAAGTCACTGGTTCTACAAACCTTATTTCCTAAGGCAAGTCGTTTCAAAGCCGAGGGGCTATGAGGGCATTCCACTCAGTGATAGCATTTTTTTCCACGAGAAGCCATGATAATGAATGAATTGCATCTCTCAGAGTAGCTATGGTTGGACTTGAGACCAGTGCAGTGCTGTGGGACTTATGAAGTGTGTACACATGTGCATTGTAGTATCAAATTCTTATAAAAAAAATTAAGAACATTTTAATCCTGCTAATAATCCCCATTTTTACCAAATTGAACTAATCTGATTACATATTTTCTTCTTTAACTGTTACCTGATTATGCTGTAGTTGGTATGAGCAGGAAAACACATGAATTACATTGACTGTGAACATTTTGCAGAAACATTCAGTATCAACATTTGGTGACTTGGCAAATATGTTCATGAAAATGTTTCCTCATTATGTTGAAGCAAAAAAGTAAAAAATAAATAAATAAGTAAAAAGTCATCTGAGCAGGAGATGGGTTTTATAGTGTGTCCTGGTTTGGGTTGTAGTGACATCTCCATACACTAAAAGGCCACTAGGGAGAACCAGTATTTTATTATTATCTGGCCTTTTTGCATTGTGATTAATATTGCACATCTTTCATGAATCAGATGCATGGTTCTCTTCTCTTTTGTCTCCCTTCTATTTTTCCTTTATTTTATTATTAGGAAAACATTGTTAAAAAATCCTTATTTAAATAGACTAAAAAGGGAAACATTTGTGAATGAGTGTATTGAAAAGAACTGAGTAGTATTGAAAGAAGAAAAAGAGAATTGAGTTTCTACAGAGTGGTTTTGGAATAGAATAATTTAGGATTTTAAAACGAACCTAAATCCTAACCCCAGACTCACTCTCATTAAGATGGGAACAAGCAAAATGTCCACACATTGGAGGATTTTCCTTTTCTTTCCTTCTATGCTCATCTCCCTTATTCTGCTTCATTTCAATATCCCTGTGTCTATGCAGACAAGCAAGCAACTTTCTCATTAGACTTTGTGTGTATTCATATTCAAACTTGCCGACTTAGACAGTCACCTCTTTAACACTGATTCTCCTTTCTGCAGTGATTCATCTCCATGTGTGCAGGCCAGATTCCTTTCAAACCGAAGGAACCGTAGAGATTCGCAGCAGGAAAACGGCGCTTCTCGTGTGTGAACGGACCCATTCCAAACGCTCAGCTATCCAATTATAGTACATCCCGCTTAACTGATGCTTATTAATTCCTTCAAACTCATTATGGCATGCAAAATAGGGTTCTCCCATGAGATGAATACTAATGAAAGAAGAAACTTCTCGACAGTGCTACGCTGTCAGAGGCCTTTCTGTTTAGATGTTTGCTTTAAGCTCCAGCACACAAGCAAAATAAATGCCCCTGGAAAATGAGCATTTCTAAAGAGTCCACTAGTGAAATCACTGTGAGGGAGCATTGATCAGAATCTGTGGTAATCGCTTGTGACAGGCGGGACCTGCAGTACTTGTGCAGTGTGTATGGATTACGTCTAGACTTGAAGAGGGTCCTACAGTAGAGTGCTTGTAGTTGGAGTAAATAAAGCTCCCCCTGACTGACACTGAGCCAGCAGGGCCAGGCCATAGGCCTAACCCAAACAAAACACTTCAATCTCTCACCGTTGCTCTCCACTGCTCCCCTAGGGCTTGATTGATTGATTCGCTGGCCAATCAGAGTACATTGATCTCAGAACTCGACCCCCCCTTCCCAACTCCCCAGGCCTCCTCTCTGTCCATTCATCTGCTGGCTGTCAGAAGTATTCATTGGAGGGTTGTAGCTGTGGAGAACCGCACTTTAAAACACACTTCCGCTCCTTTCGGAAGAAAGACCCTTTACAGTGCCTCATATTGCTATTCAGTCCTCCATGGATCTGGCTGCTTTTGCTATCATGAGGCTTGTGGGTCAGTCATATACAGTGCCATGACATCCTTGCTTGGCAAGTTTGATTGAAGGTCTTGAGCAAAACATAGGTTTTATGTTTTTATATTTTCCTGGTGGTTGGAGTACTTCCAATGTTTGGATGAATAGTTAGTACAAAAGTGAACAACTGAATTAGCAAAATAACTATTTTGTCTAATAGAGAGAGAGAACAGTCAAGTATGCAAACCTGTGGAGCACAAAGAGAGAGCAGTCTAGTACAACTCCCAAGCATTTCAGCTGATTAATGAATTTGCACCTCTTCTTCCTAGAAATATAACCCAGTCTTGGTTTGGTTCCATATTGTCCAATCCATCAGAATCATATGCCTCCAAGCTTTTCAATTCCTTCATCATTGCCATCAAACGTATGCATCTACATTGCTGGAAACATGTAGGCTTTGCAGACTTTTTAAAGAAAACCTAAAGGAAAACAAATGCTGTACAAATATTCTTTCATTTCATTCACTGTTACAGTTAGCTCTCAGGCTACAACCCTTTTCTACTCTTGTTCAGATTCAGAGATAATAAAATACTTGCTAAAGTGCCCTCTTGGGAGCCAAAACGTGTGCTAAACTGCCCTCAAGTGCCCTCTTGGGAGCCAAAACACGTGCTAAAGTGCCCTCAAGTGCCTTCTTGGGAGCTAAAATGCGTGCTAAAGTGCCCTCTTGGAAGCCAAAACGTGTGCTAAAGTGCCCTCAAGTGCCCTCTTGGGAGCCAAGACGCGTGCCAAAGTGTCCTATTGGGAGGCAAAAACGTGTGCTAAAGTGGGTGAAGAAAATACATTAAACTCCAGAAGACTATTAGGACCAAGAAATACTATGACACATTACTGTTGCAATGACCTTTATGTTGGGCCCTTTGTTGATCTATATTGAGCCAGAACTATATCTCACAGAACCAGTTTGGATTATCTGGTGCCATTATGGTGTTAAAATGCACTAGAATACAGGAAATGGCATCTACTTAATTGAAAATGTTCTGGGGGAATAACCCCTAGGGATTTATTTCCTTCATACATTCATGTCCCTGTTGAAATCCACACAGTTCTCGTGGATGCTGATCCTAATAGCAAACTAACCTGAGTAGTCTGTCTAGTTAGTCTGTTTTAAGGCTATATAATGTGCCATTTGTATAACATATAAAACGTGTGTAAAGTGCCCTCTACAGTGGTGAGGACGCGCTATATGTGCCATTATTTTTCTCTCCGCCCCTGCCCTTCAAAAAGTCTGTGCACGCCACTGGACTAGATATTAACTCAACTAACAGACCCAATAAAATGAGAGCAGTAAATACAAACAGGGGACGACAACATAGACAATAACTAAAACTCAACACAAAGAAACACTATTCCCCCTCCATGCTAGGCAAAGATAAATTAATTAACAACTTATTAAACCAACTATAAATATGACAAAACAATGTAACTGTGTTTTAAGCTAATCTAAATAAGGTTGTCAGTTCTGACCTTCATAGTGCAACCAGTCAGGGTCTACAGCTCCATGGGCAGACTGGACATGCACTGGGTGCTTGGCTAATGAAGAAACAGTTTCATCAGACTTAAATGCTTGTAGAACTATTGAGTGTGAGCTCTCTGTGAATCTCTCAAAAAAACAGTAAACATCTCTTATTCCAACAGGGTTTTCCTTTAAAAGGTGTACCACTCAGAAAATTGGTGGATGGCGCTGATAAATGACAATCAATTGATCAATAAGAGAGTGGTTAATCTTCCCAGGGAATATCTTTAAGTTAACCGAAGAAGAAAGAAAGAGTGGAGTGTAGATGTTTAAACATAAAAATAGGGAAAAATGTCATGTTCTCATTATAGTTATTATAATCGATATAATGTTTAATCAATGTGTGGTAATAAACAGCTGGGCGCCCGGAACGCTCAGTGGGTAGACCTGGCGACCCATGTACCGAGGCTGAGTCCTTGCTGCAGCAGCCCAGGGTTCGAATCCGACCTGCAGCCCTTTGCTGTGTGTCATCCCCTCTCTCTGTCCCCCTTTCCTGTCTGTCTTCAGCTGTCGCTATCATAAAGGCAATAAAAGCCCCCAAAAAATATACTTTAAAAAAAATAAACGACTATGGCTCAGAGGCAGAGCGGGTCGTCCACCGGCTCCTCCCGCCACGTGTCGAAGTATCCTTGAGCAAGATACTGAACCCCGAATTGCTGTGAATGTGCATGAATGTGTTAGTTTCTGTTTGATGGGCTTTGCTTTGAGTGGTTGGAAGACTAGAAAGGTGCTATACAAGTACAGCCCATTCACCATTTACTGTTTAATAACCAACACATATCACTCCCAACTCTACAAATACTGCTGCTAGGTCAGTTTCCAATATGATGCTATAGGTAACCTTCTGGCATCAGTTAATGTTAATAATTATGCAACGTCTGGTTAGAATTTCAACTGAACCCCAAATTGTTGATTGATAAGCAGTTGGCACCTTGCATGGCAGCCGCTGCCATCAGTGTATGAATGGGTGAATGTGAATGTGAATCAAGTACTTTTAGTGGTAAGACTAGAAATCGTGCAAATGTACAAATTCTCATGTGTTATAAGATCCACTTGCAATATCTGACAGGTACATTACATTAGTGCTAATAATTTTTAGTAAAAGTTTAGTAGAAATTCAGAAATTACACTACAGTTACAATCCCAGCACACAGTCTATGACATTTATGGGGTCGGCTTGTTTGCTGCTTTACAAGGACTTGGATGGAGGGCTGATATCAGATAAATCTCATCATTCAGTGGACAGACTGTTCTGGAATGTGTGGAGGAAGTTGAGGTAGCTGCTAGCTTCTGCCAAAAAAAGGAGGAAGGCATATTATTCCTTCCTCCTCCTCACCATGGCTAAACTAGTTGTTGATGGTCAGCAAACCACTTGTTAAACCACAACGTCTCCTTTTGTTCCTACATACACTAAATTCAGAAAATATGTGTTCTGTCGAAAGGAGCTGATGGAAATGTTCTGGTACACTATACTAACAGGCTTGGAAGCAGGTGTGCAGGTGGGTGTGGGGATAAGGTGACTGAAACTGGCAGCAAAAAGGATTTGCAGTTACCATCAAGTTAGTGACTTTGCAGATAAATAGGAAGGGAGAAAAGACACACACACACAAAAAAGAATGGATTATCACAATGACAACGTGTTGGTGTGGAGGCTTAGGAATTCTTTTGAGAGATCTTTTGACTGAGCTGGGCCGAGTAATGTGATGAAAAGAAATAATGTAACTAACTTCTGCTGATAGTAATCAGTAAAGTAATGCAATTCCTTATTCACTGAGTGACTAAATGTTTGATACCAGAAGGATGTTTTCACATTCATCTGCTGGAAAGTTTCTCTGTGCTCACTAAAAAACAGGTACTAAGGGGCGGGGCCTACCAGCATGATTTGTGACATCACAAATAGTTAGGAAGTCAGTCCTGGTCCAGTATGCAACTTGTATAGTGTGATGTGGAACTTGAAGCCACCAGTGCACATCCACTGAAAATGGACTTTACAGTGAAGTAGGAGACATCTTGTGTCCAGCAGGAAAACCTGCAAAGCAGTGTGACTTAATTTTTTTTGGGGGGATCCATTTGCTTTGTGGACAGAAATAAGTGAGTGTTTATCTGACAAAATTTTCTTTCCTTTTCTGTCGAACTGATTAGTTTTTAAGGTTTATGCCAATTTTCTTCTGAATGAGCCAGTTTACTCTGATTGAGACGCTTCTTCCAACTCCAATCATTAGTGTAATGGAAGGCGCTATGGGGCGACAGAGCGTTCTCTGTAGCTGCCCCCTCCCTCTGGAACTCTCTCCCTAAACCCATCCGTGACTGTACCGACCCTCCAACATTCAAATTACTGACAAAAACACACCTTTTTAGAATGGCTTTTAAAATCTAGCTCAGTCTAATGTGTTTTAACGTATGTAATGTGCTGTTTTATATTGTTTTACTGATTGATCTTGTATTCTTCTTATATTATATTGTACAGTGTCTTTGAGTATTCAGAAAAGCGCTTTTTAAATAAAATGTATTATTATTATTATTATGTAATCATGACTACTGGTTATTGCGAAAGCATCTTTTCCAACTATAACAAGTGCACTGTGATAAATCACTAATGAGTTGTGTCTCTTTCTTTGACAGGGGGGATATTTGAGTCCATTGAAAGCGGCCCGTCAGGCGCTGAGGAACTAGCCTTTAAATTTGCTTTAAACACAATCAACAGGAACAGAACCCTACTGCCAAACACCACGCTCACCTACGACATCCAAAGGATAAACATCTATGACAGCTTCGAAGCCTCCAGGAAAGGTATTTATACGTGTTTGTGATCGGAGGTTCCACCTCTAGTATTCGCATGCTCTTGGCTGCTGTTTTAGTGTGTAAATATATGTGCGAGTGAATGTGTGTGTGCGCGCACATATGCTATGCCATAACTGCTTTGCATTGTAAATGTATTCCCTGTTCAAGGCTTGCGAGCTGCAGTGGCTTAGATTGTGACAATTATAATCAGGCGAGGGAGAAATGGCTGAGCACTTCAAATGTAAACAGAGAGAATTGATTGGTTCCAGGTAATGACTCAGCGGCAGTAATTCAAAGACCTGTTTGGCCCCCAGAGACAGCCAATAAAGTGCTATAATCTATCAGTTTTGTGTGTGCATCAAGCTGACATTTCAAGTCTCTTATCAATTACGGGCCATTATATCCTGTCTCAGTGATTTAGCCAACTCCCTTATATCAAATAAGGTGAATAGAGTGCACAGTGGAGCTAATGCAAAGATGTGCAGTTGTTTGTATGTGTTCTGAATGCAATTTCATGAAAGCAAGCTTGAATTGATCTCAGTCACACCTTTAGCTTCAGCTTCAGTGTGGAAATGTAATGTACTATGTGCTGTGTAATCAATATCAGTATAGTAAATGTATATATACATAAAGTATATACATTTTTGAAACTATATGGCCAGAATATATACTATATACCCATGCTCAGGGATTTTCTCTCATTCAGCCACAAGAGCATTAGTGAGGTCAGGCACTGATGCTGGCTAACAAGGCCTGGCTTACAGTCCAGTGCTCGGCTCTGTACAGGCCAGTCAAGTTGTTGCTGACTTTGTGCACAGGAACATTGCAATGTTGGAACAGGACTACTGACTACTGACTGTTTTCGCACTAGCAGGTAGTTAGACACAGAAAAAGCATAGAGAATCCCACCAATTTTCAAAATAAAATACCGCATGCAGACTCTGGATAGAATTTCATGCTACATTAACATTGTCAGAAGTCAATCAGTCAGAGGCAGGTTAGAGGAGATTTTAAGCATAGAAACACACCATTTTGTATCCTTTTAAAGGACAAGGCAGGCAACACGCTCTGAAGAGGCATCGCTTCTGAAACACTATCCTGTGCGTCACAGAGCAAAAACACATTGCAGACGTGACGTTAAAAAGTCATGCCTGGTGGAATTTTGGGGTTAGTGTCAGTGAGGATAAAGCTGGTGTTATTGTATAGTTTTCTCGTTGTCAACAAATCCCATGACTAAATTAAATGCAAAAATATGTTTGGCCCCCAAAAAACGGGGATCATAAACTGCCAATCCAGGGGCAATTTCCAGTCCCCCATCCTCCTTCCTCTGACCTGTGACATGATGTCAAAAAAGGCCAATTCTATTTAGGTATGTAGTATTTCACTCCAATGAGATGACAATACCAGCAGTGGTCCACACTGTCTGAGGCCACAAGCCCACTGGTTCATACTGAAGATAAATGGCTCACCTCTTCATTTAAAAAAGGATAAGTAATTTCATAAAACAGCTGTTGTTACTGTATCTCTAGGGGATTTAATTACCACTTATAGCCTACCAGCTACTAACAGGCCATTACATACACTAAAACAGTGGTTTTCAAGCTAGGGTCCAGTGACCAACAGGGGTCTTTGAGTGGGTTGTAGGGAGTCCCCAGCAAAAGGAAGAACAGAATACTTTAACTTAACTTAACTTTTAATGATCCTAGTTTGACTTTTTTTTATTTTCAAAACAAAAACAAAATCTAAGATGGGATTCCTAAAAACAAAATTATCTCAAATTAAGGGGTCTGTGGTCTAAAGTTCATATACTCTGGAGGCCATTACATGACAAAGTTTGGGAACCCCTGAATTAAATGCCTTGATATCCAACATTTGTGCTGCTTTGGCTCACTTGACTGGTCAGCCAACTCCTCTTCTTGTGTCGCCTACCATGCACTGAGCTTGTGGCACGCCTCTTTCCTCTCTTCTTCCTATACTCTTTCTCTCATTTAGTGTCTCCATTAGACTAGTCATATTAGCCAGTCAACAAAACAGAAGACAAACTTTGATCATGACAGGGCAGCAGTTGGGATTGAGTCAAAATAAACTGCAGTGGTTCATGCTAATGAAGGAATCCAGTGCATCAGTGAGACTCACTGATGTTTTTAATACTTTTGGACAAAATTTGTTGACAATAGGAAAATATACAATATCACCAGCCATTTAAATGAAGATTAAATAAACTAATCAGTGCTATTAACATACAGTATCCCTAATGCTGAATTCTTGCATACAGACTAATTCACAGAAAGCTGCTTTGCATCATTTGTTATCTTTGTTCTCTGTTTTTGCACTTTGCCCTATTGCTGCTGTGTCAACCTGAATTTCTTCTAAGGGGGATAAATAAAGGAATATCTTATCTTATTATACTTTCTAAGCTCTGTAGGGAGTCAAGTGAAACATTCAGCAGCAAAGTAAGAAGGAGCTATCTAATCAAATCTTTCCCTCTCTAGCCTGTGACCAGCTTTCTCTGGGGGTAGCGGCCATTTTTGGTCCCTCTCACAGTTCCTCGGCCAATGCGGTCCAGTCCATTTGCAATGCCCTGGGGGTGCCGCACATCCAGACCAAATGGAAGCACCAGGTCTCGGACAACAGAGACATCTTCTATGTTAGCCTCTATCCGGACTTCTCTTCCCTCAGCCGGGCTATCCTGGACCTGGTCCACTTCTTCAAGTGGAAGACAGTCACTGTGGTTTATGATGACAGCACTGGTAAGACCTACGTTAATAATTCTTCATCTTTGGTTCCATGGTTTTAGAAAAAAAGATTAACCTTTTATAAAAATGTACACAACAAAGTGAAAAGTTTCTGGTATATTTCTTATGTGAATTATTTATTTATTTTTTTTAACAGTCAAAAAAAAACCAAACATGGCAGACAAAAATCTTTCTTTATTTAAGAACTCATTGTATCACACTAAGTAAGCAAACATTTTAGCTTATATACCCTGAAGATTTTTTTTTTTTTTTTTACCAATGTTGCTACAGGGCTACATAAGGTGGAGGTGGAGTAAAATTATATAATATCCTCGTTTATTTGCTGAAATGTTCACTATATCCTGACAGTAGTACATGAGACAGATAATCTGTAAAAAAAATTATATTACAGTGTATCACTACTTTGCAGGCTGATATTTAAACAAATATTAGAGAAAATGCTAAACTTATTTTAAATTACTTTTCAGCAACTTCATAGTTTAAGTATCTACATTCAAAATACTATAGTGTTTTGACAGTATTATATGTTTTGCAATAAATGTGTTTTATTAAAAAATCTATATTCCAGAGATTCCTCCGTGTACCACTAGAGGCAGCTTTTGATGGTGCTAGATGAAAAGTCAGGCACCAAAGATATTACAGTTCATCCTCACTGGGACATAAATATCTGTGCCAGATTTCATGGCAATCCACTCAGTAGTTGTCAAGGCATTTACTACATTTACATTTACTTAAAACTGTAAATGTGGTGCAAGAGGAAAGGTTGGGGATCTCCAAAGTCAGTAGGATTCATCATTTGGGAACCATGAATGTCTGCAGAATTTCATAGCAATCCATCCAATACATGTTGAGAAATTTAGTCTGGGCCAAAGTGGTGGACCAACCATCCGACTGACAGACTGACACTTCCACCCCTTGAGCCATGCCGCTAGCATGGTTAAAAATAACCTCATTTTAAGGCTAAAAGCCTAACTGAAAGTTACACACATTTCTGACCCATTTAAAAAAAAAATCATGTTATCCAAGATTAATGATTTGCAGCACTACTATTTTTCTGCTGTTTCCTAACACCCATTATTATGACATTGGTGAATATTGTATGTTTACTCAGTGTACTTCTTTGTATTTTGTATTTTCTCAAGCTGAAAAATTGATTTGGGAGAGTAGGGTTTTTGCCCAGGTATGTCTGGGCATTGTTATCATTTGTAGGTGTTCCATAATTCATTGAAGTCAGAGAGTTTGTAAGGCTGCAGAAGACATGCCTTCCTTGTTACGCAGGGAAACAGACCTTGTTCAAACCTTGCTATTATTGCAGTCCAGGTCACCAAGCGACAAATAAGCCAGCAGGCTGGGTACATGTACCATATGCCAGAGGTCAGGGTGTGCCAGCCTGAAGACAGGCTGCCAGGCTTCCCAGAGCTCCATCCAACAGACACACTGGGACTAGTTTGGCCTGGATCACAGTGCTGCAGTGCGTGTTGACTGTGTTTAGAATTCAAGGCCAGTTAAACTCTGCTGTTTTGGCATCATATGGTAATAGTTTATTTTTATTTGTTAAATTATCAAGACAATCTGGAAATAGTATTATCCCAAGTCGACAAATACTAACGCTTAGTCAGTGGCAATGTCAAAGTATGACACATCATAACTTAGTTCATGATCTTTTCCTTATCCTAACCAATTAGATGTTCAGGCCAAACTATAACTGTTTCAAAAAGGTAATAAGCCTGAGTATGCTCCGTCCAGTTAGATGAAATGACATGAGAGGGGAACGTACAGCGTTATATTTTGAAGCGGAGACAGTGACAGTATCTGATGAATTTGCAGCGAGAATGTGTCGGAATATTGCAATTCATGAACTCATTCATTTTCTTTACACAGTTCTTCCAGTTGAATGTTGTCAGAAGGAGTGGAAGCAAGGTCTCCTGTCTGGGTTAACGCACATAGGCAGTAAACTGGCATGCTAACTGAAACACCTGTTTGGGTGGACCATATGCAAATAAGCCTAAGTCTAGGACACTTGAATATAATGAAGCCATTGTTAATGTTATACAGAAGAACATAGGCTTTCCTGGTAAAAGCAATTGGCTTCAGATTTAACAGTCCTGTTGTTCTCAATGCCTAAGTGTTGTTGGAGTTTTAACCTTTAACACTGTCCCTTTTCCAGCAGTTGTAATTGTTCCAGAACCCAAACTCAAAGAAAATGCTGAAAACCAAACCCATGAGCTTTATGAATGTGAATTATTTTACAGATAAGGTAATTTGAGGTATATGCTATGACTAAAAAGATTATGGTGGTCTTTCAATTATTCAACATCTGAAGTCTCTGAGTGTGTGTGAGGTGGGGGTAGTCTTTGCCCTGCAGGTCTTGCAGGCAGCTTTAGGGAGGAATTGATTGTTGCTGATCCCACCACCTCCGGTAATTAAGTTATAAAGTGGACATAGCTGGTTCACTATGGGGTTAATAGTGGCTTGATTTTCTGTCTTGGTGATGGGAAATGAGATCCCGGCTTGACCTGCAAACAGCCTCACCTTCTCATTGTCGCCATTTACACAGGTGACCTGATAGCGGGGACAGATAGCATTGATGGTGGACACTGAGGGCGAACAGAAATCCGATCTGATTGGAGTCCTTGAAGAGGGTTCAGGCTTCTATTCTATTCTATTTGAAACTTTTCTTTACTCGATTTGGTATGAGAAGCACATCACCCGATATACTAAGCAAAGTCAGTGCAGCAGAACATTTATATTATCATAAAATTCTCATGGGTTCTCCTCCTGACCCCCCACTGGCTGTTCTAAACTATGTCTGCTTTTTGGGAATGGGATATAAAAGGGGTAGGAAACAACCTCTCTCTTTGTGCTGTTTCTCCACCAAGCGGGGAGCAAACAAGCAAATCAATAACCATAATGGGACTCCTCTAACGGCTCAACTTTATAATGGCAAAACTGAGATGGCAGCAGCATGTGTTATAGCTCTCCCAGCCAGCCATAACATCCATACAACTACCTGGAACACTGCTGCCGCTACTAGTGCTGCCGCTGCTGCAAAGTTTGATTAGGCCATAAGGGAGAACAGGCTACTATACAATAAAACACTGGCTCGGAAAGAACTGCTTCTTTCTGCTGTTCACAGTATGGAGTCCATATGTCCATTTATCAGTAACCAAAAGGCACTGTCTTTAGTCATGGCAGCCATGGCTGCTGCTGTTGTGTTTCGGATTAGATAATGCTTCAATTTACCATAAAAAAGCAGATATTGCAGCCCGTTCTCATTCCCAGGACGTCAAATACCAACGCTTTGTCATGCCCCGCAGCGTCTCACACAGATGAACAGGGTTCCGTTTAGCATCTGTATGAGGCACACTGGGCTTCTGTGTAAACCCATTTGTGTCAGGTAGGAAAGAAGGGCGAGAATATCCACACATACAGGTGAATAGATGGCTCAAACACTGGGGTTTGTTTCCCCATTTATGTCACATGATTTACATAATGTAGTTATTTTAAAGATCCAGTGTGTAGGATTCAGTGGCAGATTGCAACTCTGTCACTTCACCCTCCCCTTCCAAGTGTGAATGACTACTAGCGCATACGGTGGACCTTTTAAACCCTATACTCAATTAGTCCTTTAATTTCTACATTGAATCCATCTGACAACAAATTGCACATTCTCCTCAAAGCATGTAGTTTAATACACAGTAAAGTGATTACCAGTGCACATTAATGCTTGTTTCAATAAAAATTGTTAAGGTGAATTTGCACAGTGCACAGTCCTACCACACCAGCGGGAAAGGGGCTGAGGCTTGAGGCCTGCCTATAACGGGATGATTTCTTTCCCCAGTTGGCGTTCCTGTTGGGGTTCCTTCCTCTAGCTCGCCACCATCCAGTTAACTGCTCTGGAGAAAAACCTGACCTGGTTAGGTAAATAGGTGTAGGGATAAATCATGACCATATGATCCATATGCACGCACCATCACATCTTCCACAGCAACTTCAAAACCTTCATTGCTCACCAGTGTTCAGCAGCAAGTCTGTCGTATTCCCCTGCAACAGTGCATTGTCGGTTGTAGTAAATACTGTTGATAGTGAGGACGCTAGGTTACAAGTTACATGGCGTGTTTAGCAGTAGCATAGTGTATTTAACGATATTCCACAATACCTGAAGCAAGATTTCACTCACCACCTCCTTCAATAAAGGTGTGGGGCTTCAGTTCCAGTTGTTCGAGGTTTGAGAGTTTTATTTTTTTGTCTAGCTATGTTGACTTCCTCTAGCAACAGGTTGCAGTGCATGCAATGAATGGATTAATAAAGACTGTGTGTTCCGCTTCACAAAGGAAAGAGGCGGAACCACAAAGCCAGCGTTGGATTGGCTTAGGGGTCTTGACTGACAGGCCATAGATCCAATCGTATCAATGCAATTAGAATAGGATGGACAACTAAAACCTATTAGAGAGTGACTCATTATGTTACCTGGTTTGCATGAGCTACAAAACATGGCAGTTTAACATGGCAGACTCCGTGGAAGTTGACCCACTGTGTCTCTAGATATCATTGTAAGGTAACAGAAACACAAGAATTCTTGTTTTCAGGTGATTACACACTAATGAAAACATAAATATGAATATTATATTCCATTTCTAACAATAGATCCTCCTGAATGTAACACACTGGAATATTAATCAAAACCATGGTCTTTTCCTAAACCTGACCAAGTAGTTTTGTCCCCTAAACCATACCAACCTGTGGCTATTTCATAAAGTTGTTAACCATGTATTAAAAAGGTGTCTCATACAGATGCTAAAGGCTGCAGTGTACATCTGTATGAGACGCTGAGGGTATTTGTTGACCTCGGGTGAGACTATCCTAATAATTGCTATAAGGTCCTTTGGAGATAACTATTTTATTTTGTTTTATTATGTTCATAAGCAGTGTTTATTTTCGAGATGAATTACCTTGAAAGACCTAACTAAAACCTGCAGAGAATAATTTTGAACAGCTGAACTGAAACGGGTAGTAAGGCCTGGCTTGCAGTGATATTTCAGTTCATCTCAAAGATGTTGGATGGGGTTGAGGTCTGGGCTCTCAAGTTCTTCCACATCAAACAGACAAAAGCATTTCTTAAAATGCTGGCTTTGTCCACAATCTGCTAACATAAACATGTAAAGACTTTATAAAATGTCATTGTATGCTCTGTTTCCCTCTATATGAACTAAAGGGCCTAGACCAAACCAAGAAAAACAACAACATATGTGGACACATAATTTTGTCTATAGTGTATGTAGAATCTCCTCCCTCAGCACACCATTTTAATTCAGATTTCTTAAAGATCATTTCATTAATGGTATTACTTACGATGACTTTTCTTCTTCTCTAACAGAGAATGAAATAATAGCTCTATATTTTGGGATAAAAATGTATACACATTAAACATGAAAGGAACTTGAAGGAAAAATGTTGCTGTTCTAAGAGCCTTGCCGGTTGTAGGGCTCTACCCACTATCCCGAAGGAAACATGAAAGTCTGTTAGGTGTGGGATATTTTTTCTGCGAAGCTAACATTTTGTCTAAAGTTCAGCACTAAAGGAAAAGGCTCTAAAATGGTCTGAAATAGAAATGGTTCATCTTCTGGGGAGCAGTAAATTTAATGGTAATCTATGTTGTTTTATTTCTTGTGTACATTTTGGCCTGGTGGCTTTGCAAGTGGAAAGGTCATAGGTCAACAAGATCTTTAGTAATCATACCCTGGAGAGCATGAATATCCATGGCATATTTCATAGTACTGGTCGAGAGCTGTTGGGATATTTTACACTGGATCAAACAGACAGAATCCACTGTGGAAAATCATCAGGCTTAATCTCAGCCTAGTCTTTCTGTTAATAGCCTCGTTTCTATGGCAGCAGCATCCCAAGGCCCTGCCTGAGGTGGCGGAGGAAAGAAAAGAGTTGCTGTATTACCCCTGGCGCATCACGTCTCCATTCACTGTGACTTAGCACACAGTCGTTTTTCATTTTTCTGCACTGTTTTACTCCTCTCTGTTGTCAGCCTGGGAAACTTCTTGTAAACCTCTGTAAAGCAAAATAAAATAATTGAAATGGACATGAAATATAATTTTCCCCACATGTTTAATGATTACTTACAGAGTCCTGAATCCATGTACTGCTTTTTTCCTGGACGTGGTGGGGGCTGTGGTGCTTGAAGAAAGGTCAGGTTGACAGCATGTTCACTACAAGTAATATGGATGACTGCATGGTGTAATTCCAAAGTGGTCATTTGAGAGTCACGAAAATGATTAAGAGTCATGTCTGACAAGCTGAGTTGGTATTTAGAGGGCCCACCCTCTTGTCTGATCTTGGTTGAATCCTGGTGGGATGATAATGGAAATTAAAAGGCTAGAAGCAGCAGAGACAGTCGTAAGAGTAGTGAAGGCGAAGGTAGTTGTTAGAGTGGGAATGTAACAGTAATATTAGCAGTGGTTGTACAAGGATTTGTCCAAATAGTATTGAAGTAGTGCTGTAGAAAAAGTATTACGTGAGTGTGCCTGTTCTTGCTAAGGATAGAGTATATATATATTTTAGTGAGAGTCCTCTCAGTGTACTTCAGAGCAAGTCCCAGGACCCCTCCAGTAATCTGTTTCAATTTGATGTGTGCGTCCCCACACCAGCAGTCCCAGTCCCATCATACGCTCGACTACCACTCAAAAGCTGTTTAGAGAAGGGCTCACCAACTCTTCACAATTCACCATGCTAATCCCACTTTCGCCGTGCTGGAATGCTAATGGAGGCTGCAATGTTTTCCATGCTCTGATCCCATATTATTGTCTAGTGTTTTTGTTGTTTCGAGTGAGTGGAAAATTGGATAGTATTGTAAAATCTGCCTATTTCTCCGCTGCTTCTAATTAGAAATGTATTTAGTCACTAACAAAATCAATGACAATTGTAGCAGTATGAACCAAAAGGGCATTAAGCAATTTAGAAGTAAAAAACGACCTCTATTAGTGACCGAAGAATTGCAAGAACATTGACTGGTGTCTGGCACAAACATGAATAATTAAGTCTCAACAGACAGGATGAAGCAAGCTAATTACAGCAGAGGTCCAACAGAAACATCTAGAGAGACTAGTGGGAAAGTCTTCAGGAGAATATTAGCTCCCGGGGTCTAAAATTGAAAATTATCAAGTTAAAATTGGAAATTACAAAGAGGGGGACTTGAAAACTGAAAATATTAATGATCCTTTAAGCTTAAATATTCCCCTCCTTCCCATCCTTTCCATTTTCCTTCTCTTTGTTCCATTTCCATTTTCTATCTCACTTTTTCATGTCGTTTTTTTTCAAGCTTCTTTGTAAAAGGCACATCCATCCCTCTTGTCAATCACAGTGAACAGGGTGGGACAATCCAGTACACAAAAACTTTTATTCAGCTCAGCACATATCCTTATAATAACCAATACAGAGGACCATCTCTTTTTGAACAATCTATTTCCATCACTACAATCAACATCTACATTATCTACAATATCTATTCAAAAAACATACAAAAATGTGTCTAATTAGCAAAGATTAATGGATCTCAATATAATGCATTTTATCTGATAAACATTTAATCAACAACAATTATTCTTGTATTTCTGCTGTCTGCTTTCTGTTTTATTTTGTACACAATCTTTGTTTTTCTGTTTTAATTACATTGTACATCTTCATAAGCCATTTTTGCTTCCAGCCTCACCTGCACATATACAGTATTATGTGCGGAAAAAGAAACATGGCAGCATTTAAAACATTTCATTGTACGTTACATACCTGCTGTAAATCCTGCAGTATAGTAAAAGTCCTCTACCAATGCTTCATTTTCTCTGCACTTTTTTGTCCATCAATCCAGACCAACTGTTTAAACGGTTTAAGGATTGCATGCAAACCGCCTGTTGTGTTCTCTTTCAAGCTATGTATGAATAGTCCTGTCTTTATAGGCAAAACCAGCTATCTAGCTTTGTTGTAATTTGTCTTTGAGTGTTATTATGGTGATCTAAGCCTCTGGTTCCCAACCCAGGGGGTTGTGAGGCCCATAAAAGTACTGGTGAGAGTGCCATTTGTTTTTATGCCCCTAAACTGTGGAACTCACTGCCTCTTTAAATTAGAACGGCCAGCTCTCTCAGTGTTGGTAAAAGGAAATTAAAAAACCTTTAAATCTATCTTTTACTTTAGAGTAATGTTTCGGTTTTAATCTTTGGTTTTGATATTCTTTTCATATTGACATTAATTTTTATTTATTTTGTTATTTTGACGATGTTTTACATTTTATTGTTTTTATTGTATTTATTTTTTGCCTTGCACAATTTTATTTATGGTTGTTCATATTGTTTTCATGCGTTGTTTAAATTTGCTATGTGAAGCACTTTGGGCTGCATGTTTGTATGAAATGTGCTGTATAAATAAAGCTCAGTTGAGCTCTTGATTTTAAGGGGTGTAAGAAAATATTTTAGAATCATTTATAATAATGGAAGACTTTGTAAGAAAAGAAACCTGTATTGTATAAAAAGTTCCTAAAATATCAAGAAAGCTCATCTCATTTTTTTTTCAAATAGTCACAATTATCCTGCTAATAAAAGACTTTGAAAGATAAACAGTAAGAAAATCCAATTTGCCGTGTGACTAAAAGTCTTAACTTAGAAAAGGTGAATTATGTATTTCATATATGGACGATTAGGATGTGGGATCAAAAGACTGCTGGGAAACTGACCAAATGCAATCCTACGTTCTATTACTTTCAGGAGCTGTTGTGATAATAATAATAATCCTATTTTCTATTCTATTTGATTTAGATTTCCTATTTCACCTTTACATTAAATGATAGCAAATTATCTCCAGCACTATACTATGTATACATATTGTTTATCATTTTCATGCACATGCCGGAAACCTATCTTACTGCATTATACTTAGGCAATCAGGTCCAAACTGGGATTGTATATAAACACTTGATAGATAAGATTAAAATAAGTGATTTGATCAAGGACGAAATTTTGATTTCAGAGGTGGGGGGGGACACATGTATTTTTAATAAAACTCTTTCAGTTCACTGTGTTTTCTAGTAGTTCTTCTAGTTTTCTATTGCTACTTTTAAGTTTACTGTTCCCTTTTTTGGTTTGACTGGTTGTAAAGCATGTAGCAAAACATTATCACCCAATTCTGTGTTTCACCTTGTTAGTCAACTTCACTCCAACCAATTTGACACTTATTTTTGGAATATATAGTAAACAGACCTCATTTACACAGCAGTACCGGTGTGCAAGCAAGATGGAGCGACAGTGGGGACGGCCAATCACAAAAGAAACGGCAGAGCCAATCGAGGAGCTTGTGGGCGGTCTAAACTAAGGGAAACAGGCTTCAGCTTGAGCGGCCGTGCTTGACGTGTCTCTGTTTACTAGTGTAACATTGTTTGGACTGTAAAAACTGCAGGAGACCAAAACGGCCTTTTGAAAAAGTGAAGGGGACCTGTGTCCCCCCCCCCATTACGTCCGTGAATTTGATTAATAGACCTAAAAATGATATGTTTTCAGTTATTTGATGCAGTTATGACTGAAAAGAACGTAATTTTAATATCAATGTCATGTCACTGCTTTTCATTATCTAACAACAATTTTACAGATAAAATGAAAAATAATGAACTATAATAGTGAAATACCATGTTAACTTAACAAAAAAACAGATATAATGCCATGATAAATAAAATCCAAGTCTGTTCTGTGACTGTGCCTAACACTACACTGGCAAATCCTCTGTTGACAAAGAAATGTCGTCTGTTGTTGCCATTGTTGCTTTTTTGTGAAGCCAGCTACAGTATCACAAAGAATACATACTGTCCTCTGTTATCAGCTGAGAAAAATATATCTCCAGTTTTGGCTATCTTAAGTCTTCCATTTGAACTGAGGATTACATGTTTTTCTGTGGGCTGAGAAAAATTCAGGACGCTCAGGTTCACAGAGCCCTTTAAATCCTATTGTATAACGCAAGCTTTTTCTTAAAAGGCTGATTCCCCCAGAGCATTTTGTCCTTATATCTGTCTTTCAGTTTACCTTTTAGCTGCATTTTGGTGTCGATGTTGAGAGTGCACTAATGAAAACCACATCTGCATGCCATGGTGACAAGGTGTGAAGAAAACACCCACTATGCCAGATGCCATGCTAAAGTGGATTAATGAATGTGGGTTGTCTCAGCTTCACACACTCATAAAGATATAATGGTTGGTAACATTTGATTTTATGCAGTATGCAAGGCACCTGGAATGTGAAGAATAGTAGAATGTAGCGCTTGTTTCAAAAAGTTAAAAGTCAAGTCAGGTTTATATACCATGTTTCAAACAACCAAATTGACCAATATGCTGTGCAAATTAAAGTGCATGATAAATCTAAGGCAAGTAAAAATACATTAACAACGATAAATGGCAATGAATGAACAAATATTAGGCAATATCAAATATGTGCATAAATGTAACAGAACAGAATTTTGTGAGATCAATACAAAAATAAGATTATGAAATACTAAAACCCACTAATAGGCCTCCAATAACAGGAAACCGTCTCCGTTTTTATTATTTGTAGCATTTTGACCAAAGATAAATTGGTTTGGAACATGAAAAGTTATTTTCCAAATGGAACCAATAAAGTGCAGGTTTTCCTTGTGATCCAAAATCGGCATGTCGTATTCTACAGGACCATGTAACAGTTAAAAAACAATTGTTCTGAGGATCTAAGAGGCCTGGAGCTGGAGCAGTGGCAGAGACATTCTGAGGTGTACAGGGACGCTACAGTCTGATATTCCAAGCCCAAGGCTTTTTCAATGAAAAACGCCATTGTGAAATAAAACAAACTTTCAAAAAATTGCATTTTAAAATAGAAACCTTTGGATTAAAATACAAATATAATTTGATGATATTAAAATAGATAATTTAGAAATTTCATGATTATATCCACTGTCATTTTGATCATATTCATTTATGTGATTATTAATGTAATGTATTTATTATTGGCCTTTTTGGCTCTCCATAATCTTATGCCCCTGGCATAGCATAGACCTAATTGATGTTATATAATGCACTATTTCCAAGCAAAAAAAGTAAATGATAAAGCCTCCTAACCACACCAGATGCCTGCAATAAGTTGCATATTTAGCTATTAATAAACATGTGAGAATGGATGCATGAGGAGGAGAAGGAGGCCTACTGAGATCCCCCACTAGGAGACCAGTTTTTTCATGCCACACCGCTCTATATGCATTTGATTTGTTTTACAACTACATATAGTTGCTAAATGTATTTGCTCTAGTTCCCAAATTAATGACTTGAACTCATTTTGTGTCAGAAGAACTTTTTATACCCACTGTACCATGTGGCAAGAGTAGATATGTGAAGGGTAGAGTTAATTGCAGAAAAATGGAGTGCTGGTTCAGGGAGTGGACTCTTTCCTGCACAAATGATTTAGAGCTGGGAGAACTGCAGTGTAGCTAATAACAAAGACAATTTTTGCTGTTGTGACTGGCCCACATTTACACCCGGAGGTGTTTATTTATAGCGAGGGAACATCAGCGTGCATGTACTGCCTCCGCATTCCTGTACAACTGCTAGAACCTTTGACCGCGGGCCTGCTTTAATCTTTCTCCAACGTGTTCCACGCATTTAATTGAACATAAATAAGCCAGCCTATGTGGCAAGGGTCACATTAACCTTGACCCTGGGAGTCTGCAGCTCAGTGACTCATCAGCCATTACTCCCATCATGCAGTGCTGCGGATAGGCCTTCTGGGGGGAACCGCTTTAATGTCTACGCGGCCGATGATGATTGAGCAGCCCAGTAAAAGGAACTCTTCTTCCTTGTCGCCGGCTATGCATTCGAAGGGGAGTTAGGAAGGGAGCGCTTGAGGGGCCGTTCCCTCACAAGGATATTTATCATAGGCGGGCCGATCTGTTTTACGCTCAGGAGACTCCCAGACGGCCCCCTAATAAACGCTTAGAGGGGATGAAATATTCATGCTGAGTTAAATATGGATCCTAGAGCAGTCGCTGCGCATTAACCACCGTCAATACTGATCAGCACTGACACCACTCTTTTCTCCCACTCCAAAAATTTTCCCTGCATTCCCCGCAGGCTGTGTGATTTTGGAAAGGTATGAAGGAGGATTCAGCCATGCAGAATGGAAGGAGAGACGTCTTAGGAGTGAGAGGGAGCGCCGAAGAGGTGCTCCGACATGTGTTTATGATGAGCGAGTGCAGCAGTCAGATGTGTCTGGCTGCTTTTATCGATGTTAACTAACTAACCGTAAAACAGAGATTGCTGCTCCAGCAGCGGAAGCTGTTTTTCTCCAAAGACAGCTCACGCAACATCAAGCGTTCATATGAGATTGGACTCGAGCACACAAACACACACTTTTGCTCTCGTACACATGCAAATAAGGCAGGTAAATGGACTGTACTTTTTCACCCATATTCATACACTCATGGCAGAGCTCATCACAAACAGAAAGTAATACTGGCACAGACTCTGGAGCAATTTTGTGTTCAGTTTCTTGCTCAAGGACACACCAACATGCACTGGGAAGAACCAGGGTTTGAACCGGCAACCTTCTGATTGGTGGAAGACCCGCTCTGAGCCACAGCCATTCAGCTGCAAACATGTTGGAGGACCTCTACCCATACTACTTGGGCACATCAAGGATTTGTCAGACGTGGCGGCCACCCCAGTGAAATCAAGGGAGGGACTAAATGGATCAGCACGGGTCCATCTGTCCATGTGTCTGTCCATCTGTCATGTGCAGTAGATCAGATGACAGATTTAGTGAAGAACCTGTGCCAGACCTTTATTCAAAATTCTCACAATTATTGTCATTAAAGTCTAAACCGAGTTGTAAGTCTTTTCTGATTTTTCTTAGTCATCAAATAGATGCTAGTTCACATCTCTGGCCCTTTGCCCGGACAGAAAGTGAGTGATATGTTTATGGAGCACAAAGGGATGGCAAAAATGAAGGGTGCCAAGAAACACAAAGCTGAATGTCTAACCCACAGATATAGACAGTAGTCAAACAGAAGAGTTTTTTTTCCAACAGAGCTGTAGCTACCATTGAGGACAGTCAGTTCATTTCCTTTGTGTTGTTTCTGGGAATCTGAATTAAATTAAATGACACAAGGACACGTCAACATTCTACAATAGACATTTTCACAGCAGCCATTTTCACATGAAAAAGAATCAGAATCAGAAATACTTTATAGTAGTCATCACTTCTGTTTTTGCAGTTTGCAGTTCCCTCCCTCCTCCTCATGTCACCACACTGAAATTCTGCTGCCTGCCTTTGAGGACCACCTCAGTGTGTAGTTCTGTCTCCTCATTGGATAAAGTTGGACCAGGATACCAGAAAATGTATTCTCTGTGTACTGCAGAGAGTAGGGACTGGGAGACCATGTTACTAACTGAACACTCTATATCAGTGATGGCTTTCAGAATGCTAAATCACTTACAGCACCTTTAAATCATAAAAATGCAGGTGGACACTGGTGCACACTGCTGGGTGCATACAGTCCATATGCTCATGCATTTTGGCCACAGTGCAGATGTCCACACTGATATAAGCAGATGACAAAATGTATGTTGTGCTGATCCTTGTTGACTCCATGGCTACGCTAATATGGAAAGTATAAGTTTGCCTATACGCCAGATACGCTGGGTGATACTTCTACTGCCCAATAATTGCTGCTTGCCAGTTTGCTTTAATTTTATTTTGTAACCAGTTTTCTTCCATGATAAAAGCTTTTCCAACTACTGGTTTGATTTAACTGAAATTTGTCCCACTGTCACATCTGCACAATCAGCCTGATCATGCTTTGTCATTAATGAACAGCTTTAACCACATCAGTCACTAAATTCAGAATTTTGTTTTTATACAATAATGTGACATATCTGCACAGCTAGTTCTCCGGTAGCCATAGTCACTGTGAGCTCTGTGACACAACTCCAAACCTTTATAGCCTTAGCTTTGTTTATATTAGGCACAGGAGTGTTTCTCTGGCCAGCTGAGATGTTGTGAGACGCAGCTGAGGAGCCACTCTGTCACACGACGGTTAAATGGAACACTGCCAGTGTCTCACAGGTCAACACTCTGGGGATATCATCATCAGCGTGCGACAGAGTATTTGATTTAATGAAAACCAGCGACTGGCTGCTGTCGCTGCGGCAGACTGCGAGCTGGTTTCCCACAGTGCAGTGCACTCATCTGGAAGCAGGAAGTAAACAAATAATGCCACAGGCCAAACAGCTGGGGACGGTGGGCTGTAGGCAGAGACACAGGAGACTGCTGTGCAGCTTTAGACCGATGAGTCTGCTTGGAGATGTAAGGGCCAATACTGGAGTATTTAAATGAATGAATGTAGTTTGATTCAGTACTTGTGATCATTTTTACTTTTTAAAGCCCCCCCTCCAATCAGAATCAGTGTTTCTTCTTGTTCCTACAGTGTGCTGTTTGAATGCTGTCTGTGCAGAGTCTGACTCTTGAAGGATGTTTTCACATTCATCTGCTGAAAGTGGAAAGTTTCTCTGTGCTCATTGAAAATCAGATTTTTCAAGGGGCGGGGCCTACCAGCAGGATTTGTGACATCACAAATAATTTGGAAGTCAGTCCTGGTCCAGTATCAACTTGTACAGTGTGATGTAGAAACTTATAGCCACCAGTGCACATCCACTGAGAATGGACTTTACAGTGAAGTAGGAGACATCTTGTGTCCAACGGGAAAACTTTATGAAGAAATGAACAACATCTGCATATTCAGAGATTGTGGAGTTTTAATGAGGCAGAAGGAGGAGATGAATTTTTAAGGATTTAGCGAGTGGCTCAGGAGCTGCCCTTTACCCCCTCTCCATTGGCATAGCCTTATGGCTTTGACAAAAATTATCTGAAAATGAATAAATATTTTCATTTATCATTGTTGTAGGCCTAAAGCAGTGGTCAGCAACCTTTACTATAAAAGGAGCCAAACAAACATAAATGAGCCTTATAATGCAAAATTCTCACTGCAAGTTTCCTTCAAAACTTTCTCTATTTTTTGGATTTGTAATCCATAGCTAACCTAACCTATTGAGGTTCTGCTAAATATATCAGACAAGCATAACGTATGAGGCACATTTTAGTTGACGAAATGTTAACATGTTTATTTTATTCTGTGTGACACATTTTTACAATTGAGAATGTAAGAATCACTTTAAGCCTACAACAAAACAATGCTGACTTAAAATGTAAAAAATAACTCATTTATTCATTTGCATATAGTTTTTTGTCAAGGCACAGGGAACCACTGGAGAGGGGCTAAAGAGCCGCATTGGCTCCCTGGCCACTTTTCCACCAAATCAGTTCTGGTTCTTGAACTTGAGTCCATTCAACATTCTTGAAACTTTGTTGCTATCTTACAAGCCAGCCTGCGTTTCCACCAGTTTTGAGAGGAACCATTGTAAGATGTAAGGATATGTCATCAATAGAGTCAATAGAGTGTTGTGAAAACCTGCAAAATTTATTTTTGGGCGAAATATTTTCAACGGTTCCAAACTACGTGCTTGAACCGGAACAGAGCTGGTTCCCTGCTGGAAAAGGCCTACCTGTGGGTGGTTCTGGAGTGTTGAAACCCCATGCCTTCTAGCTAAGTAATCTTTACATTCTCCAGTTGTAAAATGTGTAGCCATTACACACCAAATAAAACAAGTTTTAACATTTTACATTAAAGGCTAAAATATCTGAAAATGTCTTAAATGTTTTTTGGGCCAAAAAGGCCCTCTGATAGTTAAGGTTGATAAGGAAAAGAGTGTGATCAAAATTCAAATAAACCCAAGTTAACTGGTGGTTAGAAACCAGATGTGGCCTCTCATGTCCAACTCACACTTTGTTCGTCCAGACACCCACCTACAATGATTTTACAGTGCTAAAACAACTACTTTCACCTTTGCTTTTGACAGATAGTCATAATTCTCACAACCACTGCAGGATTTATCAAGTAAACATAGGTTGTGTTAAAGCATTTGAACAGCAGTCTCAGATTGAGAAAGCGGGAAAGTATATAAAACAGCCGCCATGTTGACACACGGACACTGCATTTAACTAACTAGAAAACAGAGATCCATCCATCAGGCACACATACTGCATGTGGATATGTTGGAAAATAATCTCAAAGTTTATGTAAAGGGAAGAAAATTCAAAAAACCACAACACCCATTCTAAATAAACTCTGCTGGTATCTCTAGCATTTACATATTCTTATGCCACGTCGCGAAAATAATTGATCAGCTACTGAGAGCAGAAACACTTATTGAACACCAGTGGAGGCTTATTTGTCAAAATTAAGATGTTTGTGATTGGGTTGAAGTCCCGGTCAATTTCCCGTTGACTTCACAAATATCCTACATACACCAGAGAGTAGAGGAAGAGAGGGATCAATAGTGAGCATGGAATCAATATCATCCATGATGAATGATGAATGTCAAGTAATGTGCAGTATTGATACGTGTATTGATACGTGTATTCGCTCTGTTGGGTTATAAATATTGTTGGATCAAGTCCTGGTGATACTGAGGCAATGCGGACAGAAAAACTCTTTCGATGCATTGTGGATCACATCAGGAGGACAAAAAAGGACAGAGAAAAGGATGTAGAAAGAGACTCGTGTGAAAACTGTGTTCAGGAGAATAGTAGCAGGGGGCAGGGGAGGGTGCTGAAGAGAAATAGATTTCATTAGAAATTAACTGACAACAGAAATATATCCCTGGAGCTTTCTTATCCTCACTCTAATTATAACCAGCACTGCCAAATGAAGCAGGAGTAGTTGTTACCTCAATTACTGTGGAAAGATACATATATTATTTGAAATTTCCTTTTAGATAATTCATTGCCGTCATGGGAGCAGGACTGTACGTGGGCTAATTTTTCAAATCACCATCACGCTTGAGGCAAAAGAAAATACATTGAAATGTATTTTTGTTCCTTGTTGTTTTCCCTACAGGTCTGATTCGGTTGCAAGAACTCATAAAGGCGCCCTCCCGGTACAACATCCGGTTAAAGATCCGGCAGCTGCCCGCAGAGACCAAGGATGCCAAGCCGCTGTTAAAGGAGATGAAGAGGGGGAAGGAGTTTCACATCATCTTTGACTGTGGCCATGAAATGGCTGCTGGGATCCTGAAGCAGGTGTGTGTGTGTGTGTGTGTGTGTGTGTGTGTGTGTGTGTGTGTGTGTGTGTGTGTGTGTGTGTGTGTGTGTGTGTGTGTGTGTGTGTGTGTGTGTGTGTGTGTGTGTGTGGACAAATTTGTAGCTGTGTCGCTCCACACACTTGTGCATTCTTAAATCCCTGTAGAGGTGAATCAGTGAGTTCTCAAGTGGGAAATACAGCAGGAGGCAGTTGTGAGAGTCTGAATAGAAGCACAGCTCCAAGAAGACAGCTACCTCCTGTTGTTGCCTGCTAAAGCATCCTTTACTGCGGTGCTTGAAACTGTGGCTTACACTTATATAATACATATAATATATACATATATTATATATACACATATAATATATTTGTACAAATAATACATCCAATTGTCTGCATAATTACATGGAATGTGTTTCAATTTTTAGGATTCAACTGATATTGTATATAAGGTCAAATTGTTGTCTTGCATTAAAAATCAGGTTGCAGAATAAGCATTGCTAACATTTGATAGAATTGAGAACCCTGAATATACATACATATCCTACAAATAACTTTCCCATTAGGTTCACATTAGATAATTCTGTACTGCATCATTTGCATCCAAAGCTAAGCCAATACAGGTAGCATGCTTTTTATGTGCACAATGCACAGAACAAGGTTGTTATAGTTAACTAATAACTAAACTTCAATTATTTGTGAAAAAAACATTTTAGTGAAATAAAATAAAAACAGTGAAATAAAATAAAAATATACAGGAAATGCCTTTGGTTTTAGTCTTTTAGTCTTTATTATTGTTATTGAGACTCAGATGGCTATATAAAAAACTAAATAAGAAAAAAACGAATGAAAAATGATTGCAATATTCATCCTCGCATAGAGATGTCGTTTGCAACACTGTATTCTCTGAAACACCAGGGGGTGTACAAACAATAATAAGCAATTAAATAAGCAAGAAGTCAGCAAGTGTTACTGAAGAATGTCATTATCCAACATGGATGTATCACCAAACATAGCATCTGTGTACTGTAATTCCTGCTTTCCTTCAAATCAGTCAATGCATCTGTTTATGGCTACAAAAGCTACAGTTATGATGAATCTCTTTCTTGAACAATGTTGGAAAACGTGACCAGTAGTGAAGCCTAGGAGAGGGCTTTGCATGTACTCATAGGACTGGAGTTGCATCCAGGAACTACTATTTTCAATTATCCATCTTGAAATGAATAGCACAGCATTCGTCTAGAGTTCAGAGGTGCACGACCAACTGATGACGTCATTTTTTGAGACGATTCGGCGAGCATAAACCAGGTTTAGGGGTATGGAGTTGAGTGGTATTTCAACTAATCATTCGCTAACCCAACTGTTTTAGTCACCTAATCCTAATGATACTTCAACCATAGATTATTTTGAGCCTGGGCCCAAGTTGTCACTTACTTTGGGTCTCCAAGTGTGATACTACGATGGAAGCATGGATGAATAATAAAAGTAGGAGACATAGTTGCTAAGAATAGTTTTTATGTCTAAATAAGGATTCATCTCATTATCCCAAGATAACATAATGTTGTACTTGTGATCATGACTTAATTGTCTGTTTTATTAATGATCATAATCTTAAATTTCCTAATGAGAAATGGTCATGTTGTTTCCCCTGTTAATTGTGTTCTAGCCTCTTCTGGGATCCCTCTTCTTCAATTTGATAGAATCCCCTTGGACAGACCATGATATACAGAAGCCTTTCATCCTTTGATAATGACACACTTACATTGAGATCACAGGAGAACAATGTTTGACATCTCAAGATGATTATACTGTTGATCTCTGAGTGGGCTTTGTTATCTTAAGATAATGGTCACGAGATGATGGTTTCATATTCTGCATAACAACATATCAAAAGATGTAGAGATGGCAGGTGTGGAAATTACCCACAAATAAAAATGTTTTAGTTTGTGCTTGCTGGCCAGTGTCACAATGAGCACCAACATTCTCTTAAATGTCTAAAATTAAGAGACAAAAAAAACACCAAATGTTCTTAACCATCCAAATCTGCTTTTACCCAGGATAGCTCACCTGGTAAAGCATGACAATACATGTGTAGACTGTGAAATAAGCATTTTGTTTTTATCTAGGTTAGGGTGCTCATAAAATCTTCTCTGACCTAAGAGAAGAGCAAAAATAAGAAAACACTGGTGAATCCCAGAAATCAGAGCAAATGTCAAAAACAACTGGATATATGAATATTTAACAGATTTTGATTAGCTTTTTTCGCTCTGTAGTGGTGGGCCTGTTTTGGGGGAAAATATCCCAGGCCACTCCCGCATACAAAAGATTTTATCTTCTAATCCAAAATGAGTGAATTTAGCAGTAAACTGGTCACAAATTACATGCGTACTTAGTCTACAGATTTAGAAGCTCAGTGAGCAAAACCTGCCTCACATTGCCTTAAGGAGCTGCCAGTCCCACCAGAACTATTTTATTAGTGTGGCTCATAAATAATCAATTTTAGCTCCAATAACAGGGTATGAGCTGTTTCTGAGGATTTTCACTCTTGATACGAATAATACTCATTTAATGTTCTGTGCTTGTTATTTTTGCAAGGACATAGTCAAATTTGTATGTCAGTTGCATTGTAGTTTGTCTAAATGCTTTGCCGGTACATTTGAATTTAGCTCTCTATAGAATGTTTTTTCCATGCAGCCCAAGAATGTAATTTGGTGTAAAGGAACTTTGCCATTAGTAACTCAATTAATAAGCATTCACATTTCTCCAGCTTGCAGGATTTATCAAATATTAAAGACAACATGATTCACCCCCAGCACTCTGTTGCTCTCCCAGGGTTTTTAATCAATGCCTGATTGCTGAGGAAGGTCAAGGGCTCCTTTCATTAATAATGTCAGAGAGAAACCCTGCTAATGGGAGGTAATGAAAGACTTAACTGTCCCGCTCTGATATTCTCATTACATGACACACCAATAAGTTAGAGATCGTGAGTACTCTTCATCAGCTAACAGCCAAGCCTTTAGTCCCCTGCTGTATATTTAGGGTTCACACATTCAAAAAAGTTAATAACTGGGAAATACAGGTCAGGAGAGAACATAAAATGTTTTTTGTAAGGGACATAACATTTGGTTGTTAAATAGTTTTAACATATGTTCTACGATAAAATAAGAAAGTTTGAAATTTGAAAGAACACTGGCCAATGGAGAAACTCCAACACTTGGCCGAACAATGGTTTAATTTCATCATTCAGTCAAGGACAGATTTTAACATTTATAAGTCTGCTTTGCTGTGGTCCAACCAACATTCTTGTTCTTTTAAATGCTACAGTGCACTTTACATGAAAATAAATTTGATGAATTTGCAACCATTTTTGCAGAATTATAGCTTCCATTTAAAAGAAGCTATGCATATGGCTTTGATTTGTAGTATACACACAATAGTGTGTTCAGGCCAGCATGACTCCGACATGGCCTTCCTTATATGCAATTTCCTGTAACCAGTGTTGGGTGCAACACATTACAAAGTAACATTACTGTAAGCACATTACATTTGTCTGTAACACATTGCCGTTTTTATTTAAATTACAGTTACTAATAAAACAACGATGTTGTTACTAGCGTTATGTAAATTCTTCAGTAATCTGCTAAATGGGATGATAGAAGAAGAAGAAAACTCCAGAGAGTTTGTTTTTGTTCGGCTCGTTAAATGCATTTCATATTACATTTCAGGTGATGTTGCAAAGGGGCGACTCGTGGCTACCAGTATCTATACTCTAACTTTTAAACGGAACTAGCTACACCCTCTTAAGTGCTCACAAAATCACAGAGAGCTTTTTTTTGCGACACGTTGATAGCTTTGATCGATATTTTCAAATCAAACAGCAATTATAACTGAATAGGATGCCTTTCTCTATTGATTTGTTTTCAATGCCCATAAGTGACATTAAAATAAATTGAAATACATAATCTCTAAAAGGTTTCCAGCACTCTTCTGTCATCACAAGGTCCAGGAAATGGCACCATGTGAGTCACCAGTGAGTGGGCTGGTCCTCAGACAGAATGCTGGAGGCTCTCTCAAGGTTTTCCACCTGATAGTGGCAGACATTATCCCTTCCTGCCTGTCTAATCATCCTCTCCACACAGTCTTAATCTGTGATTCATATAGGTTTAGTGAGTCTCAGCATGACAGGCAGGACTCTGACACCACCATATAGCGTCATATAGCTGGAATAGTGTGGCACACGGCCAGCAGACACAGTCTGGGTGATAATAGAGTAATACAGAGGAGGTGATTCCACTTTAGAATCTCATCTCAGGGGTGCATTTTTAGAGACAGATTGGCTTGGTAATTGTGAGACTGAGTACATATTCCTGTTGGCGAACATGCTACAGCCGCTTGGTGAGATGGTTGGCAATCACAGACAGATGACAGAAGTCTGACTCACACTGAACGAGGCAGCAGTCTTATTTTAATGTAAAATTACATTCATCTAATCAACCTAAAATTGAAAATGGAGCTGCAACAGAGCAAAATGTTGCTTCCCCATTACTGAAGTTTCCCCCTCTGTGCTCAGATTCAGTTTTGATGTTCAAATGACTCCGGCTCCTCTACAAAGCTATGAAACTATTTAATACTGCCATGAGCACAATTTCTATAGTCTGTTGCTATATTGATTCCAATGCTGAGTGTCAAACTTGCAAACAATGTTGTCCATCCATTCATATTTTGCTGCTTCTGGCAAAAGCAAAGTCCTGACGTCCGTCTCCCCAGCCATGTCTTCCAGCTCGTACTCACAAAGTGTTTGCAGGACAGATGGGATATATAATCCCTCCAGCATGTCATTGGCCTACCTAGGGGTGTCCTCTCAGTTGGAGATACCTGGATTACCTCCACAGGGAGCATCCTAAGCAGAAGCCCCAACCACCTCAGCTGGCTCCTGTTAATGTGAAGTCTCCTCTTCACCATGAACATCTGGTTCAAAACCATCTGGTTTGGTATTAAACAAATTTTTCTTTTTGTACCGTACCGAATATCAAAAACTGGCATCGAAAGTCTGATCAGATTCAAAGTAAAGTAAAGTTTCCTTTACTTTGATCAGACGTTTACTGACTTAAATTAGATTTTTGGCTAATCTCAGATCCTTGACTTCTTTTATTATATAAAAGCAGGGCTATTCAATTACAAATTCAATTGGGCCAGATTTTAAGAAATGTAAATGAGCCAGATATTTTATCCATTAAAAAAAAAATTTTTGCTTTAAGTTTGTCTGAAAAGTTTGGTGTTTCTCACTGTGGTGCTTCTGAATATTATATGCTTTACTTCACATTTATCATGGATATAAGGTTTTAACGGGAGCCACACAACCAGCAAACAAGAATTGACTTTAGTGTTGTTGCTATGATGATTGCAATCATCCTAAACGAAGAAATTAAACAAAAAATGCAATATCATTCCCAAACAAATCAAAAGTTCAGTCTACAAATCATGTTAAAGTATCATAAATATTTCAAAGATTAGCCAGACATATAATTCATCGTAATATTTAACAAATCATTAATCATTAGCCTTCATGTCTCTTACCTCCCATGTCAATTAACATAAAGAAACTAGTACTTATATTAAAGGTTCATCAAAAAACACTCTTTAAGGTGAAATGTTTGGAGACAAAGAGGAAGAATTCTAGTCTAGCCCTCTATTTGTAAGGTAGGAAAATGCGGTGTTTTTTTGTGATTGTTGCGGGCAAAAATCCTTGATTATGTGATGAAATATGCGGCATATTTATGCGATGAAATTGCGGGAACTTGCAAAAAGTTGCGGGAACTTGCAAAAATTGCGGGAACTTGCAAAAACCGTGGTTTGATGAAAAAGGGAAAAAAAGTGATTCCCCCAACACCCTGTTCTCACTAGGATACTACCTTAATGTAAAGAGTCATTTCTTATTACTTCCTATGATAAGCAAACATACTACATCACAGAAAGTGCTGGGAATATTTAAGTTCTCATCTTGTTTTATTTCAGACCTTAATAAACACATGGCTCAAACTTACAAAACATTGATGAGTCAAACAAGTTCTGTAGCTTTACAAAAGGAATATGCTACAACTTTTGTAAAAATGATTAAATAAAATATAAAAAAATAAAATGTGTGCTTCCTGTTTTCCAGAGGTAGCTATACAAAACAGACATCTTCTGTTAAAATAATTAATAATTATTTTTGTTGGCAAATGAGACTGATTTACGGGCTTCATCATGGCTTCATCGCGGGGTTTGCAGCTTTTCAATGATGCTCACGTTGCGTAATTACGTCACTTCATAACGTTCCCATGGCAACAGGGGAAAATGGCTGCTATTGTAGTAAAACGCAACATTTTTCAACTTTCTGCTAAGATATATGTGACTTTTTTGCCCACGAAAATTATTATTATAATTTGATTATGAAATCATGCAAGCCCCGCATATTTAGCTCGGAAATCGGCAATTTATGCGGCGAAAGTGCGGCGTATTTGAAAAAATGCGGCCCCCGCATGAATATGCAGACTTTGGCTGATTATGCATTGAAATATGCGATTGCATAATCGCGTTTTTCTGGAGGGACTGGTAGGAGGTACTCACTACTCACCGTTTGCATGTTAAACACATGGAGATTGCGCTAAAATAGAGAAGTACTTGCCAGTCCAGGCAGGGTTGACAGAGACATATTTTCAGGAGAGCACTTCGCTACATGTGACTGTCAATAGCCAGATGTTTTGAAGCTACTAAGTGTGGACGGAACTCTCATGAGAAAATGAGATATGTCAAAGATGCGATTGCCGTTGTCGCTACTTTTGTAAACATCCATCCCTAGCGGTACTGAGCATGCTCTACCGATCAACTCTCAACGGAGATGAGAAGAAAGCGAGGTCATAGATTTATGCATGCTGGGCCAGATGTGGCCTGGTATTAAAAATTTCTGTAACCCAAACAACAACTCCGCTGTGGACCTTGTTACTGCAGGTTGTCCTTACATGTGTTTCTGACAACTTCCCAGATGTCCCACATCTTTAAATTTAAGCATTATGATATGTTTCCCTACATATGCCAAATGTATGAGACTGAGCTCTGTCTTTTGCTTTATTTAGCTGTTTTTCTTTTTGGTGTGTGTTTGTTTCTTATCTCTGAGTCTGTGGCTGCAGCAGTCTAGCAGAATATATGCCTCTTCACATTACATGGTGATACAGCCAGTAATAGAGCCACACACACAACAGATGCATGCATGTGTGTGTGCATGTGTGCAAAATATGACAAAATATTTTATCTGCCTCCCTATTCATTTATAAATCTCTCCCTCTCCCAATCTCTCTCTCTGCCTCCTTCTGTCACTCTCTTTCTTAGGCTCTCGCCATGGGAATGATGACAGAGTATTATCACTATATCTTCACCACACTGGTAAGTAGAGAAAGAGGCTCTGCTGCACAGTCGCTTTGTCATCAGGTCTAACTCAGAGCTCCATATTCCCATGAAGATTTGTTGAATGCCCAAAAAATGAGATGATGCTGCTCTTCAATCTTCACTTTTTCAGCTATTCATTTTATATTTATTACCTTAGATCATTCTTTTCCCCCTTTAATGTGTTCTCCAGAGCCAAACAAAATAATAGGTTTCTTCTTATTCCTAGTACTTCCTTTCCTTAATGTAAATGCTCTTCATCTTCCTCTTACTTTTCTCCGTTGTTTGTTCTTTCTTATTCCTTTTCATCTTGTTGCTTTTGTTCAGATCTTCCTCCTCCTCCTCCTCCTCGCTTCACATTTTGTCTTCCTCATGGTTTAAAAAGAGCTAGATATGTCACACTTGAGTCAGCCTTGCTGCCAATCTGACCCAGTGGCCAACTGCGGTACTGCATCGACCCATTCACACACTGTGTGGCAGTGAAACCTTAAACTGCAAACAATCTCAAATATGACTGTCTGTATTATGATTTTTTAAAACATGAACATTGTTTTATGGCAGCCGGAGATTTATGGCACCTAGCATACAAACAGTGAGCAATAGACTTCACATTAGTGTGTTTATTTGCCAATGAGTTTTTGGGCATTTTACTTGTAAAAAGTAGCCTTTGTTATCTATACTGGATACTTGTTTCAACCAAGTAATCGCTCAACCCTAGTAGTAACAGAAGTAGTACTTGCAATAGTAGTGATTCTTTGTCACAGTGGTTACAGCCAGTTTGAAATCTTTGAAATGTGGCATTCATAGACAGATAACTGACTGATGTCATAAAAGTGAAAGGATTAGTACAGTCAGTACTTCCTGTAAAGAGACACACAAGATTGTGACAATTCATTTTTCACCTAAATGTGAACAGCAGGATTCAGACTCTGTAGCTCTTTTGTGGCTGTATAAGTGATCGCCTTCACTGTCTATACAATAAGATCCAAAACAACACACGTATGTACACACACTAGTAAACATTGTTCTAAGCTCCCTGACTGTGTGAACTTGCTCTCAGTCCGTGTTCCAGGTGAAAGATTTGACTCAAATCAAACTCTCATTGAAGCTCCATCCCACTCTCATCCTGAAGAGGCTGCTTGTTGCTTAGGATCAAACCACTGTCTCTGTGTGGTCCGCCTCCCCAGTCCTTTACTTTTTTAATGTCAAGTTCCTTTGAAAATTTCAACTGTCTGTGCTTTTCATCACTGCGGCTAAAAGGGATCATTTTCAGTTTGAAATGAAACATCTAAATGTGTATACTTTTCCTTTCTGCAGCTATTGAGTGTGACAATTTATGAGAGATAATTAAATATCCCTCTGGTGTTTTCTAGAAGATGAAAAGTAAAATACAAACATGAATGAGGGAGGGGAGGTACAGTAGGAACAGACAGAGGGGTGTCTTGTGATTCCCCACTGTTGTGTTTGGCAGTCAGAGTCCAGTGCTGACAGCCTAATTCTCCCAACAGAGTGAACAACCCAGCCATACTGAGGCCACATATGGCAGCCATTTTCCTGCCAGATTTTTCTTTACTGTTCACTTACCTTCTGTTAACTGGTTTGTCTAATACTGTATGCAAGGTTAGGTCAATCGTGGATGGCTTTGTGAAAGATTTGATAAGGCTCACCACTGTCATGATGTATGTAATGCAGTTTGGTAGATTGAGTTATTATAAAACTCACTGCTGTAATTCTGATAATAAAAGTAGGGTTACATTTTAAAGAGATATTTAAACAAATATAAACACATGTTTCTTATAACAACTTTCTTATACAAAAGATATATTTATCGTATTTTTCTTATTTGTATTATACACAAAAGTTCTTTTACAATAGGCAACTAAAATTGTGCAATATATATTATCTATGGGTTTCCCTTCTCTTTTTTTATATTAAAAAGTTTGATATTTAGATATCTATTTTTTGACTGTACATTCTGCCTCTCCTCTATTCCTGTTGTGCTATGTGCCATTGTAATGAAATTTCATTTTTGATGCAAATCAAAAGTCTAAGTTACTTTGAGAGTAAAATGAAAATATGGATTTACATCTTATATCTTTGAGATTTAGTCTGGTCTTGCCTGGTTTAGCAAAAAAGACTGGGAACGGTGAGAAACAGCTAGCCCGTCTCTGTCCAAAGTGTAAATATACACCTACCAACACCTTTAATGCTGACTTATTTACATCATATATTCAATTCAATTCAATTCAATTCAATTTAATTTTATTTGTATAGCAGCAATTCATAACAGAAGTTATCTCAGGACACTTTTCAAATAGAGCAGGTCTAGACCGAACTCTTTAAAACATTAATTACAGAGACCCAACAGTACCACCATGAGCAAGACCTTGGCGACGAGGGCAAGGAAAAACTGCCTGTTAAAAGGCAGAAACCTAGGACAGATCCTCCGGCTCTAGGTGGGTGGTCGTCTGCCTTGACCAGTTGGGGTGAGAGAGAGAGAGACAGAGAGAGAGACAGAGACAGACAGACAGTTGCATAGCATCAACAGTGGCAACAACTACACTTATAGTAGTATATATATATGTTGTTTAAAACTATAATATGTAATATTTCCACATTAAAATGTTTCTAATAAATAGTTTGCAGCGTGTGCAAAGTGTCAGTGGAGGATGCAATAGAACTTGAAACTCAATGATGTTTCTCACAAAAATGTTATTTGGGAGTCGTAGTTGAATCCTTCTCTATATGCCTTATATACCTTTGACTTTTTTAATTAAGGAACCACGTCCACATAAGCTTCAACTGTGGCAGTGTCAGTCCAGGCCATTAGCCATGAGCACAAAACGCCCCAAATCTGTCTTATCATTATTGTGCCTTGAAAAGCACAATACTATTATGCCGTGTGCTTATTATTCTTCTGTACAGCGTAAACGTGCGGCTCGGTGAGGACATTAGTGCAATGACTTTGCTAAGTTTCACCAAACAGTTTGCCGATAAATCGCCAAAAACCGGTCCAGAAAATGAATGGGTGTGTATTGGTAGAATGCCCGACTGATTTCAACTGCCGTTTCGGTTAGAGTGGAGTGAGAAAAATCTGTCGAAAAATAAATTTGTAAACTGCTCTCAAGGCCAGAAATGTCACTCTACAGAAATCATTTATAGATAGAAACGTAGGTAAATCCGTTGGGGTCGCAGTGATACCACTGCTGAAGCTGTCAGAGAAATAGTTTTGGCGGGAAACGCACTGATGCGCCAGCAACGCCCTCTCACGGCCCCATCTACTCCCATGTTAATTGGAGAATAGAAATTGAACCTCTTCTTTCTCAATGTCCCAAGGTCACATTTTTTAACTTTAGCCACTCTTTTCAGTATTAATCCAATGAAAGTTGAAGTTGTTCTCAATTTGCTAGTGCTAGCTAGCTAAGGAGAATGACTTATTTAGGTATTAATATCCTAGCGCTAGCTAGCTAGCATGCTAGAGAGGAAGACATGGTATTAATATATGGGCCAGAGCAAGGCACAATCAAAATTTCTTTAGGAATTTTCTAGTTGATAACTAAGACGCTGGTCACTAAATAGGATGCTATCACCTTTTGGGGTTTGTGGAACATTTCTTCTTTGGAGTTTTTTCTTGATAACTTTCAATAGGAAGGCTGTTGATCAACGTCTATCTTGCCTATCTCAAATGTATTTTCCTTCTTTCCAGGATCTGTTTGCGCTGGACGTGGAGCCTTACCGATACAGTGGTGTGAACATGACAGGCTTTAGGATTCTCAACACTGAGAACAGCCAAGTGGCCTCCATCATTGAGAAATGGTCCATGGAGCGTCTTCAGGCTCCACCTAAACCTGACTCTGGTCTACTGGACGGCTTCATGACCGTGAGTCTAATGAAGAAAATGAATGAGTTGTGAATGATTGAATCACTCTGTCCATCCTTCAGTCAATGTGTAGCAACAGTCACTCAAACTCTGTGGTCACTTTCAAACCTGTAGTACGGTTCATTTGCTCTTGAACAAAGAACATATTATATTGTTGCCCTTTACACTGCGTGCACAATTATTAGGCAAGTTGTATTCCTGAGGATTAATTTAAGATAAGAGTCAATCCAAAAAAGTTAATAAACCTCAAACCTGAGTATTAAACAAAGGAAAAAATAGTTTTGGCTTTCTCAGGAGAATATCTGTGTGCAAAATTATTATGCAACTAAATGAAAAACTGGGAAATTTTCCGATCTCACTTGTTTATTTTCATTTATTAGACTAAAAATAACAAATTATTATTGTCATCTGTAATGCCTTTGCTGGCTAGCCACACAGTGGGGTACCCGGATGCATGTGATGGAGCATTGTCCTGCAGAAAAATCATGGCCTTCTTGAATGATGTAGAATTTTTCCTGTACCACTGCTTGAAGAAAGTATCTTTTAAAAACTGGCAGTAGGTTTGGGAGTTGATTTTAAGTCCATCTTCAGCAGAAAAAGGTCCAACTAGCTCATCCTTAATAGTAGCCCATACCTGTACCCCACCTCCACCTTGCTGGTGTCTGACTCGAAGTGCAGCTCTATGCCCATTAGTGATCCAGCCACAGGCCCATCCATCTGGTCCATCAAGAGTCACTCTCATTTAATCCGTCCATAAAACCTTTGAAAAATCTGTCTTCAGATATCTCTTGGCCCAGTCTTGATGTTTCAACTTATGAGTCTTGTTCAGGGGTGGTTGTGTTTCAGCCTTCCTTATCTGGGCCATGTCTCTGAGCACCGAACACCTTGTACTTCTGGACACTCCAGGTAGGTTACATTTCTGGAATATGGCAGCACTGGAGGTTAATGGGTTCCTAGTAGCTTCACGTTCAATTCTTCTCGTGTCTTTAGCAGGTAATTTGTGTCTTTTTTTTTACTATTCTGTTGACTATTTGCAAACAAAACCTTTGATTGTTCAGTGATCACGCCTTTAAACCTTAGCTACTTCAAGAGTGATGCATCCCTCTGAAAGGCATTTTACAATTTTTGACCTTTCAGAGTCTGTTTGGCCCATTTTGTCTGAGGTAAAGAAGCTGCCTCATGATTATGCACAACTTGATACAGGGTGTTGATCACCTTAGGCCACACCCTCCCTCATTACACAAATATACATAACCTGATAATGCTTTATATAGCTTGGAGTTGGGAAATATGCATGAAAATAATGATAAATTCAAGATACTCACTTGCCTAATAATTGTGCACGCAGTGTAATTCTGGTCCATTTCGTGTTCATGCTAGCTTATCACAAATGAACCAAGAGGTGTAAACTGACAAATGACAAAAAGATTTTGTGGCTACATCATAAACACTACATGCCAGATACTGAGGGTACCTGTTGCTCTTCAGATATGTTCTGTTATTAGAATTAGCTGTAAAGATGACAACTAGGCTGGAGATATCAGAAATGATGACAACAGTTAGGAATAGGACAAAAACAAATCATCTTACCATACAGTAACTAACCATTACTGTCAACAAGATGTGGCTGCGTCAAATTCCGGCTCTGCTCCAGCTGTTGACAGCTGCTTCCATCCTACTGGTGGACATATGTTTTGAAAAAGAGCTTGTTTGTTTCTGTCACTTTGACAAAATCTGTGAAGCAGAGACAGGAATGCTACAGTTTTCCTTCTACTATAGTATAGAGTGGTTGCACTAAAGTGCAGCCACAAAGTAACTGTTATCAGATCAATCATGAATGATCTACAAACAGGTGTTCAATATGTCAGTAAATAACCCTGGAAATGTGGCTACTAAAGAACAGACTGCTTTAAACTTTCATTCTCAACTACTGGGCAGTGGCCCACTGGTGTGCCTCAGAGCACCATCTAATTGTGTCCAGGCAAATTGTTAGATTATAATATATATTACAAAGCTAGTTATTTTTACATCTAAATGTGCTCAAGAATTCACATACATGAGACGGCAAATAACACTGAGAAAATATGACCCTGAATACATTTCATTTAGATTCAAAATGGCAGACAGTGATGCTGAGCTGAAAGCACCCCTGCTTTAGATGCCTTGCCTCTGATACACTTTAAGTGGACACTGAAATCCACTTGGTTGCAGCTGCATCCAATGGAGATTAAATTTTAAAAATTCCAATACCAGTACCAATACAAGTAGACTACTTCATTTGATACCTGGTGTCGAAGAAACCATTGGCCTTGCGAACGTTGCGGCTGTCCACCTTGAAGTTTTCTACACGTTGGTGCAGTATCATCTTCATCGTATTCTCAGTTTTTCCTGAAATATTCCTGCATTTTATGCATTTATCTTTATCAGGCTCCAGGCAGGTAATATAGCCATACTTTCGAGCATTTAGATGGCATCTCGGCATGCTGAACTGCCAACTCAGTAAAATTCACTGCACTCAATTTCACCTCCACAGACTGTACGTTTTCTGCTAGCTGTACCTGCGTAAGTGGGCCAATCACACGTCACATGAAATGCTTGCAGTGATTGGCTCAGAGCAAAACCATACAGTCATTCTTTTTCTAGATGTGTCTGTATACAGAAAGGATCAGATGCAGGTATTTTTGGAGAATACTGCAAGTGATGTGGGACTGTGGTATTTCTTACCCCAGTTGACCAATGGGCCAATCTACTGGTTTGCTGGTTTCTACAGACATAAAGTCACCAAAAATATAAAGCATTGTTCTGGACATAATAGACTTGTTAGGGTTGATGTGCAGTCTCTTACTGTTACTTCCCAGTCATCCTGAGGGAGTCAGATGGAAAACCTCTGTGCCACGAGTTGTGAGCCCCGGGTGTTTAAGAAGAGTCTCTGTCACTGTGATCTGAAACTTCTCTGATCAGAGCACACTGCCTGTAATAACTGTTCCTCCACACTGCTTTCATTCCACTCTTATCTGGGAACCCTGCCAAAAAAAGTCAACCCACCAGAGACAAGGAATGGGAAGGAAAATAGAGTAATGGAGGAGAGAAGAGAAATGAGGGGCATGAATGAAAGAGAGGAGAAGAAGAAAAAGAAGAAGAAGAAGAAGAAGAAGAAGAAGAAGAAGAAGGAGAAGAAGGATAGAGAGTGGGTGAAGGGAAGGCAGAAGTGAAATCAGAGTCCTTGTGTTTTACTCCCAGAACAACTGTTGAGGTGTTAAACATGAGGCCGATGTAGCTGCTTGGTCTGATTCCAGTTGGAAAGCACTGACGGCCGCAGTGGCAACATGTTGACTGCTGATTGAAAACAGTGGCTTACCTCTAGGGAACAGATTCCCTTTTTTTCCCCTAAAAGAGCGAGATCTTGCTGAGTCATGTTTCTGGATTGATATTGGAGAGTGGGTGTTACTCAGTTTAAGCCCCTTTTGTTGGATTTGTGGCTCAATCAATACTGTTTCCCACTTGAGACCTGAAATGGACTGTGTGTGTAATAACTGTACCTTTTCAGAACACAAAAAGCTTGGAAAGAGTGCCTTTACAGCTACTAGCTTCTAGGACAAGCTGCTGCATGGAGTCCCAATGTCAATTTGATGTCTTAATTCCACATAAAGAAGGAGAAACTAGGGAAAATAAAATATCTTCCTCATCATCTTTGTGTTCATATTCATCTCTTTCACTTTCTCTGTGGAGAGTCATCAGGCGAGCATGGCTGGGTGGTTATTTTTGGATCAGTGACAGGCGAAGATTTATGTGTGTGAGGAGTGTGCTGTGACCCTGCTCATCAGTGAATTAATGGCATATGAGTTTGAAGGTGGGGATTGATTAATTAGACAAATGGCAATCAGTCAGCAGCTAATGCATATTGACATGGTGAAAGGTTCCGTAAACGTTTGATTAACGGCTTCATTTGTGTGCTGTATTTACGGTTTTGTGTGCTTAAGTAGTGAACTGCTGATGTGCTGTAACTTATGGACTTGCAGATTGTGACAGATTGCACTGAGTGAGCAGTCCGGAGACTCCACTTTCTCACTCCGCCTCTCTACTCAGCACCATTGTTTCACATTTATAGGTTGAAATTGCAGTTTGAACAGTATGGCTTATTGGAGAATAATGTTTAACCTGCTTTAATGTTTAAATTTAAAGGTCTAGTGTGTTGGATATCTAGTGGTGAAGTTGCAGATTTCAATATGTGAATATAGCTCAGCTGAAGGAGAACAGTTCAACATGGTGGCCTCCATGGAAGGCAACATTAGCCCATTCTAAGGTAACAAAAGCGCAACAATTCATATTTTCAGGTGATTATACAGTAATGAAAACATAGCTATGAATATTATATCCCATTTCCATATAGATCCATTAGATAGAACTAAATGCTACGCACTGGATCTTTAAATAAAAACACAGGTTGTGCTGGGTAGTTAGTAGTGGTATATTATTAAATCTGCAACAAGGTGTAAGGTGTGTAAGCTGAAACTTGTGCTGTTCTGCTTCTGCTGATGAATGTGCAATTGATCTATGCCCTTCCTTTACATCTTTCAAATTGTTTTAACGTCTGCTGGCATGTATTTTCTTTAGTTTTTTCAAAGTTCTATTGTGTTGCAATGTTCAGCATTTATCCTGCTGGAATTTTGGCTACAATGGATGTATTTTATATTAATTGCAGGCACATGATGAAGTCATTATCAGTATTACCTAACTATCCTTGGAAATCATAGCTTGACAAAATAATCTCATGGTCCACTTACTATAGAGATTCTTAACCATATTCCCACAGTTATTGAAGACCATACGATGTCTCTCTGCTACAAAATAAAAACAGCAAAGTGTCCATATTTCATTACAACATCTTCAAACACATCTAATCTTATTGTTTCACTCTTTTTACTGATTCATTCTCACCTTGCTTACCCACCTGATCAGTGAGAGTTGGGTACTAATTGATTACATGTAATCAGGATTACAATATTATTATGATTATATTTACATAGTCAAGGATTACTTGATAAAAGTTTTGATACTAATATGAACATTTTAAAAACAAACTTTCATGATAACCAATGCACTATAAACCCTCTGTGTTCTATAGATGTTGATAGGGGAATGTGCTCAATCTCACGTTATTCCACTGTGTCACATACACGCCAGGACAATGAATGATTGACAGACTCAACCCAGGGCATCATAAGATTACCAGTGGAGGGCAAACAGCCATGCTAACAACAATGGTATCCAACGTGCAAAAATTGATAATCACAGAAGACATTTTAAAGTAATTTATTTGGAATAAAGTATTTTTTTTTAATATTACAGACTGTAAATCTCATGGCAGTACTAATATCATTTTACTATAATAGTAGAAAGGTTTTACCATATTTATTAAGGTTAAGTTCTGGCAACCACAGCTGCCATGTTTTTATACTCCAGATTACAATATTTTTTAGTCTAATGGATTACACTAGTAATGACAAAAAAAACTTACATTTCAAAGTAATCTGACCCAACACTGCAGACTACACAGCTGCATCGACAAACCGTGCCCTGTGTCACTGCGTCAAATCATGAAGACTATTAAATAACCCAGTGAAGTTGGGTTTTCTCTTTCCTGGCACTTCTGTGTGTGACAAACCAGGTAAACTAATTCAGCACCTCATTCCTTTATGCTGCCTTCAATTAATCCAGCTGCGGAGAATCCCTGCCCTGAGTCGTGGCTTAACATGCACAACGAGAGTGACCTTACAAGCTCCACGCTCTCATTACCATAATGTCTCTCCTTGTTAATTGCTTAAGCTGCTGTCTGATTCATTGTGTGCCGTGCAAAATTGAAACGGGTTCAAAAAAACACTCAGGCATGACTGTAATTTCTGCGTTTATCTCTTTGTCATAAATTGGAAGGCGGAGATGCTAACTTTTACCCCCGTCCGAGCAAAGGGGCTAACCCTCAAGTTATCAAGGTCGACTCTTTGTTTGTTGCAGCTCCAAAACACAAGTTGGTATTCAGAGCCACAGCACCACCTCTGAATCATTTCTATTCCCACATTACCATAAATATGCTATACCTGTGGCTACATTTAAATGGGGCATTGATGGAAAGCTATTTCCTTTTTGACAGATATCATTTAAAGTCTGATCCAAACGGAGTTCTAAAAAAATGTCACACGGACATCAGACAAATTCCAGGATTCATATTATCTGAGCATCACTCAAGCAGACATATGGCGGATGCCGGGAAAGGATAGGATGAGTCATATGAGAAATATGTTATTAAATAGCAGGAAGCTCTGCAGAAGGCTTACCAGCCAAAAATGTGTTAGCACTTTGCAATTATTGTGCTGCTGCCAATAAACCTGATTACATTTACTTACACTGTGTATTTTATATCTATTTGTTTTTATCACATGTCGAAGACCATTCATAACATAAAAACCATAGATCTGCACATAAATGCTTGCATGACATATTCATTAATCTTCTCCATTCTCTGTCTGTTGACTCTCTGGTCTCCTCTTGCAGTTATGGTCTAACAGCGCTCAAAATTATGGATGTTCCGTAGTCCAGGGGACAATAAAAATAGCACTTGGGACACAAAGAGACAGTGCGTGGGACAATTCTTGGACAGTAGAGAATGCATCATGGAGTATATATTATTTTAAATAATAAATAAATAAATATATCTGGTGTATAGTTAATTATATTCTAAAATCCAAGAACAATGTTCCTGTACAGCAATTAACATTATGTGTCTTGATTTGCACTACGGTACTTCTGTACAGTATAGTATTGCTTGGCACTGCAGTGTATATTTGATACATAGTTGAATATTATTCTATATTATTTGCCATTTTTAATATATTATCCATCTAAACTAGTTTTCTGGGAGACACTAAAAATGCAGAAACTGTAGGTATATTTATATAAAATATTAGATCTATGCAAACAGAATATTGCAGTACAATTGAAATAAACACTGAACTTATTTTTACATTAACCCATGATCAAATTTAGTGAATCATGCATCTGGGAATGATCCTCCATTATACATGAGTTTGCATTTGCAGTGATGTATTAATTCATCAAACAGTTAGATAAAAACAAGAAACAGTTTCTCAACACATGACTAAAAGAATAATTCAAACTGATCGTGGCCAAACACCTGGGGTGAATTTTTTATGTAGATGCAGGGAACAACTAGCAGAATGTCCATGTGCATGATTTGCTAATTGTGAGCACAGGTTATTGAATAAATGAGAACACAATGTTTAATTTTGATTTTACTATAGAATTCTGATGTATCTTTTCAATATAAGTATTTCTTCAGTTTTTTAGACTTGAATTGATTTGATTTGGTAAATGGTAAATGGACCTGTACTTGTATAGCGCCTTTCTAGTCTTCCAACAACTCAAAGCGCTTTTACACTACAGTTTCACACACATTCACTCAGTGATGGCAAAGTCCATCAAACAGAAACTAACACATTAACACATTCACACACCGATGCACGGCATCAGGAACAATTCAGGGTTCAGTATCTTGCTCAAGGACACTTCGACATGTGACGGGAGGAGCCGGTGATCAAACCAACAACCTTCCAATTAGGGGACGACCCGCTGTTCCTCTGAGCCACAGCTGCTCCTTTGTATTTTTAGTGTCCCCTAACTAGTCCATTGTAGGTAGATAATAGATTAATAAAGCACAATAATGGAATAGAATAGAATAATGTTCAGCTTTATGTATGTAGTGTGGTCAGCAGTACACATGTAGTGCAAGTCCAGTAAGGTGTTCTTATACTGTTCTTATATTAAAGTAGAATTAATGGTACATTGAATAGATTTATACTAACAGTGGAGGTTGTTGTTATGTAATAAGTGAGTTAAGAGATAGCACAATAGATACTTAAATTTACATCTTTTGTGCTGTAACTTACTTTCATTTTGTTCTGTACAACAGCATTTCTGCATTTGTTTGTGTTTTCTGTATTTACAGCACATTTCTGTCTGCTGCAAGTGTGTTAATTGTAAACATATTTTCTTTTTCTAAAAGCAACATATATTTTTTTTCTCCTTTTAATTTAAAACCTATTATTATTATTATATATATTTTATCTTAAACATACTACAGAAGGAGTAGCCCATAATTAGATCTATACTGTGTTTGTTGCATGCTTGCCTTTTTTGTTCTGGCAATGAAGAGATAAATTGTTAAAGAGCAATTTATTTCTCCACTAAAATTAGTGTGTGTGTGTGTGTGTGTGTGTGTGTGTGTGTGTGTGTGTGTGTGTGTGTGTGTACGCGGTGGAGGGGGAGTCAGCTTGGCAGAGAAAGAGATGAGTGAACTGGAATAGGACAAGGCTGGTGGAGGGATTGAGAGATGGGTTTTTCGTCTCTATCCTGCCTGTTCCTGTTCCAACCTGTCAGTCATGCTGTCTCGCTGGAGACCTCCCGGAGTGGCAGAACAGGCTGGGAAACACGGCCTGGACTGGTTTAAGGGGCGAATGAGTCAGAGGGGCTGCAAGTTGGTTTGTGGGTGCTGACCCCGGGCGGGGGCTGCCAGACCTTTTGAAGGCACACGGCAGAATACGCAGACAGGAAGCTGTTTGATACCCAGCTCATGCTCCGCTCTGTGGCCTCACTGTTTTCCACAGCTTTTGTGTTGCATTGTGGGATGCACCCTGATGAGGCTGGTGCTGTGGCTTTGAAATGCTTCCAAAGCTTTTGTCTGGAGTTCAAGCTGTTTGAAGGAGTTGTCATTAGGGGGAGACTAATATTTGGTTATTTCACATTTTGGCTGCCACCCCACACTCGGCGCCGGGATGATGCCGTTGGACTGTGCCCTTCCTCCGCCTCTTAGATGGGGCTTCTCTCAGCTTAGTTTATTCCATCTGCTTCTCTGTGTGCATCAAGCCATCTCTCTGTCTCTCCCTCTCTGGCTCACAGGACTTGGAGCTGGCTCTGGTATTGTCCAAATGCCGGAGAAGGAATTTGGCTGTGACATGTAGCTGGGACATTATTCCGGCAGCTGGCGTTGCATGTGCAGAGACTGGCGGTGCTTGGCAGCGCTGGTGAGGACGAGGAGCAGTGACTCCGGTACCATAGGGTTCACCCAGAGAGCCACTTAGTGTCTGCTGGGGTTTCTGTGAGCCACGGAGGCTGAGGGAGACAAGTCTCTCTCTTTATAATGCTGACTTGAGGGGGGTTGAAGTTTGTAGTTTTGCCATCATTGAAACACTTTCATCTGAGGATAAAGCGAAAGAATTGTGAGTTCTTTAACAAGAGAGGACAAACATATTTTTGCTATACAAATTATATTTTTAAAATTTTGATTCTATTTCTTCAATAAAAACAAACTATAATAACAAAATATAGCTGCAAGCATCAATGTGCGGGTTCAAACCTTTTTGCGCTCAAAAGAAGGAACCGGCTCAATCAGGCAAAGTCACTTCAACCAGCGGAATTATGTTTGAGACCAACCAGAGACTTCATTTACAAAGCCTGCAGGGGGCGTTTTATCAGGATTGCTCAAAGGAATCTTGAGAAATTAGCAAATATGTGACATGACTCGGCCACTTTCACCAATCAGTACAGCACTGTAGATTTTGGTTAATACTTACACACACACCACCTTCATTTAGAGGTTCCTTGAGATGCTAGGTCAGGTGATGCGGTGTACTTTGTTTCACCACTTGGTGCTGCCAAATTTACTTTACTATTTACAAACTATAAGAGAAATAGAATAAGAATAGAAATTGCTCTAACAGGACCTCCTAAATTTTACACATCGTCTGTTTGCAGGTCTTGTGGAGGACTATATTTGAAACAAAAGGTTCAGTGGGAGCTACACAAAATCTCAGAAATTGCCTCATGTGATGTCACTACAGTCAGCGTTGGTTAGGGCAGAAGACTACAATTTTTTTAATAAAATAAAAATCTATTGGTGTGGAATACTCTTTTAATACATCCATGCTATATGTACCACTGGTGATGTGTATTTAGTAACATGTAGAAAACAGTTCACGCTCTGTGCTTCAAAACAAAAGGACAGGACTTCATGTGCTGTTGCAATATTATATGTTCTTCGATGACTTTCTGCTCAAATGCTGTAACTTTGACTATCTTGCACAACTCCCTGTTATGCATTTTCATAAGAACAGATTCTGTGGTGTGCTTGTTAAGCAGCTACTTTGCATTGATTATTGATCACTCTGATTTTTTCCCCCATTTGTTTAAATTATATCCAGTTTTGTGAAGTCATGTGAACAATGTTGCGGCACTGGTAATTATTTTTATCCTTCAATATAACAAATGGCATTTAGAGTTATCTCTGTAGCTTTAAAAAAAACCCTGAAGGGTTGATTTGTCTCTGTCTCAAGTCAGTGTGTTAATATGACTGACTGGTGGATAATGAAATATACTGACTACACTGAATTAGAAGCTCACCTTGCAAAACCAAGTGCTATGTTACACATAAAGGTGAACCAAGGAGGTTAGGAAATAACTCCTCAAGATCAGGTAGAAATTAAATATTGCTCTTATGGCCTGTACTCTTTTGGTTTGTGATTGTGCTATAGTGGAACATTTGACACATAATGATCTCCTATAGCCACATGTTAGACTAACTAAGTTCAATGAAAAAAGACATGTATTTGCAAAAATATCAGCATTCATTTCTAATGCCACCTTTATTATTTTATTTCTATTCAATGATTTACTAATGTGCCACAGTAATGTTTTTGAGTTGAAATATCTTAATTTGAGGACTTTTCCAAGTAAATAATGATATATGTGATTGTTTGTGATTAAATCAGCATATATTTCTATGAATATTTCTCTAGTTGCCTGGTTGGTAATCCTTAATGCAACGTAGCGAGCCTCCTTATCATTTTCTTTATTATTCCTTTTTGTGAGTGTAACAAAACACGATTAACCCTCGCCACTCTGCTACAGTATCATTATCTTAATTAAAAAATGCATGCTGCCAGCATTAAACAGTATTTTACATTCCCGACAACATCCCATTGTTTCCAAATGCACTTAGAGCATCACGCATACAGAGAAGATGTGCATCAAGTGGGGTGGATTTAGATTCCAAATGCTTATGGGTATTAATAAGTATATGGCATTTGTTTACAGTATTGGAAAATAAATTCAAGTGGAGATTCAAGAGAAAAGCAGGAAGCAAAACATGAGAACAGTAATTGGGTGTGCAATAGCATGCTCTGTTATGTAACAGGAGAACATTACTGTTGGCCAACATTTAATGACTGTTGCACATTCACCATTATAGGCTACAGGCTACCACATAATATGTGCTTTATTTAAGTAGCAGTTTAAAGCAATAAGCAGTTACTGCCACAATTATCTGCAAACACATTTATTCAAATAATGTGATCTGGTTTTTCAGTTTGCGAATGCCAGAGCTTCAGGAGTAGGCTGCAGATTAGAGCACATTCAAACAGGGCTTCGGCTCAGTTCCTTGTTTTTGGCAGGCCTGGTGAAGTGGCTGCTGGGCTTTTGTAGCCATGTCAGTCTACGAAGAAATACAAGGTAACATTTTAATTCTGAGCTTTAGAGCACTGGATGCAATATTTTTGTAGGGTCATTTAATTAATCTAACTGTGAACTGGCTACAGTACTTTTCCTCTTTGTGTTAAAAGGCAGTCATTGGTGGTAGTACTCCTGTTTATTTGGCCCATTAAAGGTAGAAGGAGGAGATTGGAATGGCAACATCTAAAGAACCACAGTAGCGTCAGTTAACAGTTAACATACTATAATATGTAGATTACATAGGAAGATTCAGTCCATGAGTTTGTTATAGAACCAGCCAGCACAGCTAAGTCCCCAAATCTCCTCACAGTTCATGACATTTCAAAACATTGAACAGTGAGCAACTTAATATTTACACCTGCAGACTCTGCTTTACTGTGAAAGCGCTTTATTAATGGCTTATTATTATTTAAAGCTGTAGACTGTATAGAGTATTAAAAAGTGAGAAAGGGGTTAGGGTTTTCACAACCTAGTAACCCAAAACTTGCACTAATGGCTTAATGCAGTTCTAAAAAGCAATAGTACATTTTATATTGACCATTAATAAAGCCATCAGTTACCACTTGAACCCTCTTATACAAATCAGTACATATATATGTATGTGAGGGAGTTAAAGATGCTCATAATGCCTAAACACTGGTCCTTTAAATCTAAGTCTCATAAAACGTTTTGAATCTTAACCAGGGTTTGGAACCATAAATGCATCCACTCGATGTCTACCTCCCTCCCTCCCTCCTTCCTTCCTCACCTACCTACCTACCTACAAAGCAGTACATATATATGTATTTGACTGAGGTAAAGATGACACTAAAACCTACACACTGGTCCTTTTAAATCTGTGTCACATATTAACCTGTTTATGAATCTTAACCAGAGTTTGGAACCATAAATGCAACCATCAATGTCTACCTCCCTCCCCCTATCTACCTACCTACATACATACATACCTCCCTACCTCCCTACTTACCTACCGATTTTCTTTCTCCATAAACACTACTATGCGATACTATACTATACTATGTATAGTTTGTAACTAATGTTAGTGCCATAGTGTGGAATTGGCTTTTAATAGAATATGAGATATCTCTTATAGATAATGGGATCTCTTGGCCAGTCAACTTGTCTTTCAACTTCTCCTTTAGAGTGGTAATGGTAGTGGCATACTGTACCATCAGTGATGAGCTGATTTCAGCTTGGTCATTACCATAAGCCATAATTAGAACTGTTACCCATGGTGCAATGTTCCTGACAGTGTGCAGCGGCAGTCTAACCGGGCTACATGCGGTGGATCAGAGGTTACTGAATCAAGGTGGTGGAGAGGGCTGGGTGGAGGAATACATTTGAGAAATATGTTCAGTTCTCATATTGACAGAGGGTTTTTGTGCCAACTAGATGGACTTACCTTCACTCTGTTAGTCCACAACCTCTGGAGAGCCCTGGAAGCTGATGAATGGCTGCTGTAGTACGTAGCACCATGTTTACACTTGCTTTAGGTAACTGTTGGCAGCTTATCAATTGCCTCTGTACACTACAGTAGCCTATATTGTTTTACTATGATTCACATTCCAGAACACTCGCCACATTAAAGCCTACAGCTAAATCCAAACTCCTCATCGTACAGTGCACACGCTGCCAACATCCTGATCCTGGCCGGGCTGAGAAAGTTTACAGACTATACAAAGTAGTGCTCAAAGGCTCCTTACAGCAGATTCCTTTCTCTGCTCATTATCTGCTTGCTGAGAAAAACTCATCAGATTCACTTGAGTGTTAAGACTATTAGTCCTCCTGACAGTGTGTCTTAGTCACAGGACAGTGAATTCTGCTACTAAAGCAATATGGCAGAGCTCCGCTCATAGTCATGTCTACAGTCCATTCAAGGCCTGGGCATTAGTATGCCTGACGGAGTAGGAGTCTTTTTAATTAGCAAAGCTCTGCTTAAAGACTTAAAACTCATTTGTGTTGCTTTGAGCGAGATCAAATATAACACTCTGGGTGTTTTCCTTTGTCTCTGAATGCATTCTGCAGTGTACTTTCACAGCAGAGAGAGACAGACAGGTTTGATAGTCATATAATTGCTCAAACCATAATCAAATGGAATGTGGCAAACCAGCACAGCACACACTCAGCACACCCTTACAGTTTATTGGAGTGCTGCAGCTGGAGACATTATGGATTCAGTCCTCTATTATTGTGCATAAGTTAAAGATTGAAGATCATTTGAAGATCATTCTCTATGATAAGCACATATATTTAGAGAATGTGATAGAGAACTCAGTCAGTCATGTGTCCTCCAGGCATGACAGTGAGGCCTTGTTTGTCCTAATGTCCTAATGTCCTGTGAAGAGGACATCCTGGGCCAGGAGAGCATATCTTCTGTCCCTTCAAAATGGCAGGAGTTGCAGCAGTTTTTGGCAGTAAGGGACATTAAGTGATCAAATTTATAAAAATATGTTGTTTTTGTTAATCATAATGATGCTGTTTTTTTTATTTATGAGTCTTAACTTTAAGATTTTAGAAATGTATGTTAATGTAAGCCTTTCAAAATACAGATAAAACCACTGTCCATGTTGGGACAGTGGGACCTGCAAAGGGGAAGTTGCAGTACTGTTAGTGGGAAAGATTGTCCCAAAAGCAAAAATACATCTTTAGAAAAACAATCTTTGTAATGTGTTTCTTACATGCCAATTACTTAAATCATGTAAAAGAAAGTCTAAATATTAAAAACACAATTCTTCTTGGTTTCAGGAGGTTAAGGCAATGTACAATGCAACTCAAATGAAGACTTCATTAGGGCTAACCATGCTTTTTTGTGTAATTTTGACGTATACAAAATACAGTAATTGCCATAATTACGGGCGGCTGTGGCTCAGAGGAAGAGCGGGTAGTTCCTTAATCGGAAGGTTGCGGGTTTGATCCCCGGCTCCTGGTGTCACATGTCGAAGTATCCTTGAGCAAGATACTGAACCCCACATTGCTCCCGATGCCGTGCATCAGTGTGTGAATTTGTATGAATGTTAGTTTCTGTTCAATGGGCTTTGCCATCACTGAGTGAATGTGTGTGAAAGGGTGAATGTCTCACGTAGTGTAAAAGCGCTTTGAGTGGTCGGAAGACTAGAAAGGCGCTATACAAGTACAGGTCCATTTACCGTTTTACCATAATAGCTGCGCTTGTTTCATAAACTGTGCATAATATGATCACACAATAGTGACAGTCACCTTTCTGAAAATGAGGAATTACTATCATTAGAGGAAAATTGTGCAACATTTTGGTAGGACATGCACGTCTATTTTGCGAGTGTCTCCATTTTGGAAATTATATTTGTCATGTTTTGAGAGGACCTTACAGATTGTCAGATTGGGCAACGTTTTAGGTGGGTATCAAGCAAAAATGATCACTAGGGAAGCTTATAACAATTATGCAAAATTGTCAGTGACAGGAAGTGACAATCAGTACAGTGAGCCTATTAATTCCATAAAGGAGCATTTTTTGTTGAATCTAAAAGGAGATTAGGTCTTACTTTAAGGAGCGCAATATGATATGATCCAAAAAATGTTTTTTATCCCCAAATAAAACATGTTACAAACTACTCAGATATTTTGATTTAGGATCCAAACTCAAACCATTAGTTGACCTTATGCTAAATCCCCCAAAGATGGGGTCAAAACCAACCAATGTTGTCCTATATAATGACTATATGTGTATATACAGCTGTATATGTGAGTTAAATACACATACATACAGAGGTATACACTCAAAAACAGTTGTATATACACATGTGAATAAACTTTCCTATAGTTGTATACACCTCTGTATACTGAGAAATATACACCAACGAACAGTGCAGTGATGTACCAGTATGATTGTTTACTGTACCTCTTTATATGTCTATCTACACAATATGCACATGCATTCACAGAGTTATATACACATCTACACAGGTAGACAGTGGTACCTTCACAAAGACTGATATTAAAGGGTTGCCACATGCTCTGGAAAACCTGGATATTGAGAGACATATATTCCACCTGGGAATTGATTAAAATGATCAAATATACCTCACTCAGTTTGCCTATGTAACCCTAGGTTAAAGGAAATTCTAGTAAACTGTCATCAAATCACTGGAGACGCTGCAGAAAACTTGGTGAGAACAGTGGTAAGCTAGGTAATGTGAGTGTCCCACAAACACTATCTGTAATGAACCTGCATCACTCCATCATGAACCCCATCATTAAACAAGGAGAAATAAATACAATGACTTAATACAAAGTCAATTGTTGTGACCTCAAACCCATCCCTGAAACTGGGGTAAAAGTCACGAACTCTACAACGTCTGGCATTAGTAAGATGACCTTTGAATCACCTCTACCTTGTTCACTTGTCAGGCAGTCTGCACAGCAGTGACAGCGGTAATTAGGCAGCACAGTCCAAAGCAATACCCCTGTTCCGTTTCCTGGCTGAGGACAGGTTGTGTAAATACAGCGGTCAGTGAATTTATCAGAGAGGCAAAACCAAAGTTTGCACCCTGGTGCAGTTAATAACAGAGCCACCATTGAGTCATCAGTACCACACTCATTATTACCAAAGTTTTGGTGCATTGTCAGGGGACAGATGAAACGGTGTGGATGAGTCAGACCCAGGACTGAAGATGTTCTGACATACTTTAACACAAAGGAAGCTCAAACCCAAGGCCCCAGGGCTGCTGCTTTCTTACCATGAAATCAAAAAGACTTCAAGCAATCAAGGTATTCTGCCAGCATGTTCCCTTTTTACACTATTCATGCCTTCACTGTGAGAGACTCTTATAAAAGGGCTCCCTCACAGGTTTACTGAGGCTGTTTAAGCAGATAAATAGCTGCTTCCTCAGTCTGTGGCCTCAGGGACTGTAGCTGAACCTTGTGGACCTTCTATCTGCTGGATACACAATGAACAACACAAGATATAGCTGTTATTATTGTATGCCATCACCACTTCTAATTCTCAGTTTTTATCCAGCCAAGTATGCCGCTTCATTACCTGTTGAATAATACTCCGCCTTATTCATGTATTGAGCTCTCTAGTGTTACAGCCATCATCGTGGTGGTAAAGTCGAACTGAAGGCAGGTTTACAGACAATGATAGCATGGATATTTGGATTGGTGTGAGATAGTTGAAGTTATAAAATCGTATAGTGAAAAGGTTGGTCCATCTAATACTGTCCCTAGCCAGTATTAGTTTTGAGATGCAATTTGCATATGATAATCCATCCACCAACTTGCAATCTATGATTTCTTGCATTATAATCAGATGGAATACATTAATTTAATGAGAATCTAAAACATATGGAAGGGTATAAGTGGAAATTTCGCAAGATTAGGGAGTAGTGATGTTGCAGTCTGTTTTGTGGGTGGAGGTGACATTTCTATCAGCACTAGCATAAAAAAGCAATTTTAAAAAAGCTTTGTTTAGATATTGTATTTGAATACAATTTTGAGGTACATTTTACTCCACACTATTATCTGACAGCCATAATTATCAAGATTTTCCACAAAAAAAAGAAAACATGATGATACATTGTTTTTGATTAAGGTACTCAAAAGTTATTAAAATATTACCCATATTGATGAACTAACATCAATAGTAAAGACGTCCCTCCACCCAGTAAAATTCTCCGGCTACTCCTGGGTAATCCCAAGATGTTCCTTAGCCAGATGAGATATATAGTCTCTCCAGTGTGTTCTGGATCTACATCAGGGTCTCCTACCAGTTGGACTTGCCAAAAACCACCCAAGGGAAGGGATGCAGGAGACATCCTAATCAGATGGATCTGTCTTTGGCTGTCTAGGCACCCCTAAGGGTGAGTCCAGCCACCCTAGGGAGGAAATTCCTTTTTGCCGCTTGTATCCAGGAACTCATTCTTTCGGTCATAAAACAAAGCTCATGGCTATAGGTAAAGGATGGAACGTAGATTGACTGGTAAATCAAAAGCTTTGCCTTTCTTTTCTAACCCTGTTTCTTAGAAATTGGACAGATACAACAGAGACAACATTCTTTTGAGTGCATGAAACACTACATTTATGTACTGTGCTGGAGTCATAGCTAGGTGGTTGGGGTGGATTGCAACCATACAAAGTGCCAGAGTTAAGGGTTTGCATCCAGACTGCTGTCTGTTAGGTAAGGTTAGGTGCAGGTAACGGAAGCACTCAGTCATTAATAAAATAAATATATATATATATATATATATATATATATATATATTGTATTTCAAGTCATTGCTGACTTTTTCTATAGTAAAACAGACCTTAATATTTTCTTAACCTTAACCAAGTGCTGCCAATGTCTAAACATATCCATAAAAGTCACTACAAGTGGATAGTGTATTGAAGGTTGCCTGTTTTGGTAGAAAATACATGAAATACGTAAATGAATGTTCAGTATCAACATTTTTCTGACTTGCCAGGTACCCTAATTAACAACATTTCCTTATTATATTAATAAAAACATAATTTGGTCGGTATTATGCTTCCCTCAAAACATATTTGCTGTTGCAAATTAGTTGTATATAAATAATTTGGAGTAGAGTTCATCTCAAGGGTCCAGTACGATGCTTGCATTACTGCTGATGCCACACCAATCCGTCTGTCAAAATCATGCTCCATTTTGCCCTCACTCGTGAACAACACCCCAAGATACATGAACTCCTTCACTCGGGGCAGCAACTCACTCCCAATCTGGAAGGAGAAATCCATCATTTTCTGGCAAAGAACCACGTCTACAGTGTTAAAGGTACTGACTCTCATCCAGACATTACACTCAACTACAAACCACCTCAGTGTGCTGAAGGTCTGAGGAAGCCCCTAAACTGACCTCATCCCCGCCGGCTGCGCCTTGAAATGCAACCCATGAAAGTAGACACAAACAGAATCTGTGACAAGGACAGGACAACCGGGGCAGAGCCCAGCCCCTTCTGAAAACATGTTTGACTTTCTGACGAGAATATTGACACAACTCCAGTTATGTGGCAGTGGTTCTTAACCTTTTTGATACCTTTACCCAAAGATAAAGGTATTCATTAGACTTGCTGACCACAAAACTGTCACATTCCATTGTTCTTGTTTTAGACACTATTACCCTTCACACTGAGTGGGAAAATTTAGTAGTTTTCATTAAAGGCTAGAAAGAATGCATTGGCAACTGTTTTGTCCTTCACAGATCCTGTGAACAACAGGGGATCAATCTACTAGATTAACTCTTTGTTATTTATTCTGCCTTTGCACCAATAGGAATTTACAGTTGATGAGTCCTCAGCAGTTAACAAAAAGGATAAAAAGGGTAGGGAAAGTTAGTGACTCATGATTCGTTCAGATCCTGCAAGCAAGTAAATATATCTAAGTTGAATACCCACATTTTCACTTTTCTGAGTGCTTATTAAGATTGTAATAAGTGTGGGAGAGACTGTAGCAATATATTAATGATACAGGAGACACGTGTATGTATCACAAATGTGTACTAAAAACAAGGTCAAATAACATTTGAATGGAGTCAGAAATGTAATTTGGTAAAGTGGTAGAACTTTGGAGTGAAAGTATGTTTTTTTTTTTTTTTTTTTCAAAGCCAGCGGCCTACACAATGGATATTGATGTAGTAGGTCTCAACATAGCACAAAGGTAATGGCCTGTCATTGTGGAATATCACAGTGGCCCATTGTGGATCTTGTTTAAAGGTGTCAAATTGAGCGTTTTCCCGTTTTCTTGCTTTCTAATGACCCAATAAAGACTGCAGAATTACCACATGGTTATAATATGAATAGCTCTCTGTGAAAATGGGGGGGGGCTTCAAGAGCTGCTTCCTGACAAAGACTGATTTGTGCATGTTCTTCTTGTTATTCCCCAAAATGCATTTACTTTTAAAGTGTATAAAGTAGACTTGTTGTATTTTGGTTTCTAGGACAAAAACATGCAGTCTACGAAACAGTTTGGCAAAATTTCTGTTTTATCCCACTGGCGGGATTGCAGACCCTAGAGTGGGGTTGAATGAGTGCTTTGCTGAAATGAGTTTCCGGTACGAGGATCATCAGAGTAAAATGTGTCAATACCCGTAAATAGAAAATATAGTTATTTTACTCTTGTGATCAAAAACATTGCTTTGAAGCCGAAATCTGAGGCTGTTTTGTAAATAGTTTACTAATATGGCAACTTCTAAACAACCCCTATCAATTTCAGGCATAAATTAACAATTTACAGTTTGGTTTTTCCCACATCTGGTCAAAGCCATGTCCATTCTGAGTATGGATACAAATGTACTTGATTGAACAGAAACAGATAATGGTGTATTTGCTCATCCCTACCCCAGAGCATTAAATGGTGTTTACATGTTAGTGACATCAAAGTAAATTCCAATCCCTGATAGACATTACCAAAGCCAAGCAGTGTCCAACCTGAGTCATGGCACTATGTCACATGACCTCCTATGCAGGTTTATGTTAGGTCACTGTGTTCTTCTGAAAGGGCTATAAAACTGCACTGAAGCGAGAGGTTTTGCTCAGCCTGAGGCTGCTGCTCATCATGGCAGAGCTGATGACAGGTGGGGCTTTGTGCGGCTTGGTACATTGTGTTTTGGTTTTTGATTCTCTCCTCTGCCTTCTGACAGCTGCAGGTTTGTCAGATTAGATTAGCCATGATGTGAGTTTGAGAAAGGTGTGGGGTTAACTCGAAGACATACCTAGAATTATAAAGATAGGCATTCTTTCTTTTTGTATATGGACAGAAGATGCACAGCTGCCAAATCCACATGCAGAAAACACACATTTAAGAATTTTATTCAGGCAAATTTCACTTTTGCAGAGATTACTGCAAAAAGTTCTCAGCTGGGTACTTCAGATCCCATGTTGCAAATGAATACTAATAGGAGATATTAATGATAATATGCTTGGATGGTTCAGGTAGTCATGAATAACTGTTGCCTAATTATTCCCATAAAACTTGAATTTTTAAAGACTGCTTAATTTCACAACTAAAAGTCCAGTGTGTAACATTCAGGAGGATCTATTGGCAGAAATGGAAGACAATATTCATAAGTATGTTTTTAGTATAATCCCCTGAATACAGGAATTGTTGTATTTCGCAACCGCCATGTTGAACCGCCATCTTTCTATAGTAGCCCGGAACGGACAAACCAAACACTGGCTCTAGGTAGGGCCTTTGCGAGTTTCACAGACAGTGTAGTTTCTCCTACACAGTTCTATACTTTTTCATATTGTCAACAAATCTCATGAAACTAACAATTTTCAGCAGTTTCTCACTTTCTGACTTCTCTACTCAGTAGTTTTAAGGCTATTGGTTTCTATCTGCTCACAAATAGGCCTATAAATAGTATCATTTAAAAAAAATCCTGCAGCAACTGGACACTAGTTTTTAATTAAAAAATTACTCAAACATGAGTGCATTCGTTGGGGACTATTTTCCGCGGTGGATTAATTCACATTTGGTGCTCTAGTGAGTATTTGGGTTAGCGGGGATGGTGTATATTGGATTGAGTCAAAATACATAGTAGTAATAAAGGAACATGTCACATAGTACAACACTGTAGCTATGTTTTTTAATGTTTGTTTGGACAACAATGGAGCTCTATGGCACAGAGGAATAAGATAGTATCGTCAGTATTTTCTTGATTTTTTCACCTTTGCCTTCCTTATCTTAGCTTTTTCTAAGATGAAATTTCCACTATTGCCTCTTGCTCATGCACCCAGGCTCAGAAGTTGGATTTCCTGTGCTGATGTCACACATTCACTGTTTTTCATCTCAAGGGAAATTGTGCACAAAAAAAAACTACAAAAAACAAAGTAACTCCTGGAGTGTACTATCACATTGTCAGAGGATACAAGAGGTGATGGGTATTTTTTTGTACACGGAGTCAGGGGAGTCATTCTTTTTCTCCACTCCACATAAAGCAAAGGGAGAGTATGGGGCATCAATTATGCTCCTCTGAAAGGATAAATAGTGCACCGACTGAATCGCAAACTCATTCAAGCACTTTGTGCTGGAGAAAGCTTCCGACTTAACGGCCGTCTGCTTAATTCAACACCGTGTTAAAAAAACAAAAAAAACAATCACAAATCGGGAATGTTTTCAAATCAGCTCACCCTCTTTTAAAGCCATAACGCTTGACGGCTTTCCTTATGAGTTAAGCCATTAACTGAGGCCGTAAATGGACGAGTTAATCTGGGCAGGGAGATGGAGATGGAGGAGTGTGGCTGCGCGGCAGCGGAGGCGGAACTGGTGGAAGTGGGTGGCTGGGTGTTTTCTAAGTTTGAGGGTTCTCTCCGGTCAACTTGTGAAATTGCTAATGGAGACATCCTAATGAGAGATGCCACGAGTGTTTCCGTGGAAAGAGACAATGCGAGGGCACATGGACTGACATTGCCAACCCAAATGGCCATTTGTGAACATGAGGCAGAAAAACTGCCCACAGAAAATGAGATAACCTGAGGGCCTGGAAGGGCTGTCATGAGGCAGTGGAGAGAGTGGAAGGAAGACTGAGAGAGGAAATAGACAGGAGGGAGAAGACGGCAAAGAGAGGGGAGTGTGAAATTTAAAGGGGAGGATTTGGACAAAAACAAAACACAAAAGTTAAGAGACACAGGAGGGGGGGACAGCAACGAATGAAATAGCAGAGTGCAGCAGAGTGAGAGCAGCAATGACATTAAATCTGTGGCTGAAAACAGATGATTTCCCATTTAACACTCCATTGAGTTCTCCGTTATCCTGGGTCCTGCCTGGCACTGTGACGGTGCACTGCTTTCCTTCTGTTTCACAATAACAACCCCTCAAACCATCCGCCCTCCACACACACACACACACACACACACACCAACGCACAAACACAATCCTCTACACACCCCTCCCATTGTTCACCTAGTGTACTGCTCAATACCCCCACCATAGAGGCTTCCATGACGTTATTAGACAGGCTGCTGGATACTGGGTGGGGGGTGGAAATAGGGTTTGGGAGTGGGGGTGTTTGGTGTCCAAATAACAACAATCTACCACCCACGCCTCTCTCTGTAGCTCCAGTAATGGACCACAATGGACTCAATGGGAGGTATTGTCAACAGATGTTTTTTTGGAGGGGAAATGATCAGGCAGCAAAGCGGTGAGGATGTTCTCACTTTTACTGAGAGACGCACACACAAACAGAGCAACAGAGAAACTGAGAAGCAATTGTATATTTTTTTAGCCTCAAACACACAGATAATATTCGACTGGACCGCACCAAAAAAGATTTGTTGACCAGGCATTAATTTGTTCGTATTTGTCTTCTTGTACTAACACACACTGGTTTGAAGAGGACGGGACTCAAAGTGATGTCTGGCATTTCCGTGCACCAATCAAGTTATCAATCAACATTTCAATTAATGTGATTTTACTACAAAACAAGACACACTCTCAATCATCAGTTATGACCCATTTAAGTGTGGCAGTGTCTGTATCTGCAGAGACTCTGTAGACCTCTGTCTATATTTTCCTATTTTGTTGCATTCGGGACATTTCTGGGAGTCTGCTTTTGGGCAGCATGCAGGGTGTGAGTTCGGGACTATAAAACTACAAAACGTAGCAACCACATTGCATCCTCCATCTGTCTCTCTCCTCTGCTTTCTGTCTGTGTGATTGTCTGTTCAGAAATACAGCACTTTCCTCCAGCGTTGTGCAGAGACGTAGCCATGTTTATTTTTGCTTTACAACATAACCACTGTGAAACAATCAGAAAATGTTTTATTTGTCTGATTTATTTATATCTTGATTCAATTTTTGTCGCTAATGTCGCTCTCCTTATTCATTTTCTATGTAGTTCGACCAAAAAATAAATAAATTGTTGCATTTACAAACAGCAATGGACAAATCCTGCATATTTATTTGTCTTGTTACCAAAGTGGGTTTGATTCCATAAGTTTCTTGTGGATAACAAATATAGACACAGTGGCTTCTTAACACATTAAAATCCAAAGACTGAAATTAATCCTTAATTTAAGTTAGCATATAAGTGCAAACTGATTACATATAGTCTAAATTTAATTTGCAATATAAACATGGATTAAAGCAAATCTTCAAGGATAACACTGGTATTGTTGTATTTTTATCAAAATCAAATTTTCTAAAGAGACTAAAACCAACAAAGAATATATCATGCCAATACATATTTTCTGTGTACTCATAGCCTGATATTCTGTAACTATTTGTGCCATTAAAGGCATTGTCATTATCATCCAATAATAATAATAATCCAGTATACTTATTATGCTAGCACGCCACTCTTTTTCAATATCCCATGTAGGCATCGGTGTTCTGGGGACCTTGTGCTTGGTCCTGAACATTTTCTGGGAATTTGATGGAAGGCCCTAAATAACCAAAAAATAACATTCTATGTTGGTCCCCTAAGGGTTCCTGTAATGTCACTAAAGGTGGAGTAGAGACCTAGCACAAATTTCATATAGTGATGGTCCCCTAAACATTCCCAAAACATCCTGAACAGCAAATGAATAAGATTTTATTATGTGGCCACAGGTGGGAACAATTCCTTGTTTTGCAAGTCTTGGCTCTCAGTCAAAAGTCCAGAGAGTCCAAGAGTCCAGAATCAAGTCGCAAGTAAAACTGACAAGTTCCAAGACATGTCCCAAGTCCTAAAGAAATGATAATGCACTCCTCACCAAATCTAATGCAATTTTACTAACAGAACGGACAAAACAAAATTATCTTCAGTGTAATTTTTTCTAACTGGAGCTCAGTAACATAACATTAGATCTTCATGGTTCTCCCCAGAAACTTGACTGGATGCTGTCGAACTGGTTCAAACATAGTGGATCTGGGGAATTGAGTGTTTACTTGCTGGGAATGAATAGTGTTAATGTTAGTTGATTCAGGAAATTAACTGATTCGTAAAACAAGTGTTTTCAAGTCAAAAAACTCAAGTCCAAGTGATTTCATTGGTGTTAAAAATGTTGCAAAACAGGCATTTATTAAAGTTTTACTTTAATGGCAGATTAGTGTGTTTCTTTATTTCCTGATCATAACAAAAACATTTTTGTCATACAAGAGGTTCGAGAACATTAACACTGTGACAGGGCCAAATTCCAAAAGCAGCTAAAAACCTGAGGGAGTGGGTGTGTGGAATGAGGATGAGAAAGATATGGAGGAAGGCAGCAGGCCAGATGGAGAGATGGTAGGAGATGGTTGGGCGCTGACACCAATTCTGGGTGTCGGTAATGAGACACAGTGGCAGTCTTGGCCTGCTTTAGGAGTGTTTGCCAAACAAAAAGTGTTAACTCAATTAAAGGCCAGATTTCCCCCAGGAAGAATGGAAAAGTGAAATTATCCCTGCTTGTTAAACCTGCCACTTAATTTCATTCAAATTATTACTTATGATCCCAAGGACCCCTAGGCTAATTGTTTCTCTCTCTGCCTTCCCCTTCCTCCCTCCTTCTGCCTTCTGCTTAGTTTGCAGTGACAGAAAGAAGCTGTTCCATCAGCTCTGGTAAATGGCTTCATCAGGGAGAAGCTGTGAGCTCCCTCTGCTTTGGAGACTGTTGCTGTAGTCATCTGAGCAGCATCATGTCACTTTGTGAAATGAGCTCAAACTCTGGAAATCACATTACATGTTGAGGAAACAAATCAAAATGGTTTTCATCACTGTTCAAGGAATATGTGATACTAACATGCTGGACACAGCACTTTCTTTTGTTATAGTCACATTAAAATATCAGCCATTGAAGCTTAGGCTGTACAGCTTGTTTACCAGAGACTCCAGATTCTTACGTTCTCATTGGTTATCCACACCGTCAATCAAAGTGTCCATGCACTTCCAGATGAGAAGGATACATTATTTTTTGGCTGCATCTACAAACTTATGACAACAAATATTATATTCTTACAAAAATGAGCAATCCAAATCAAAATTTAGACTTTTTGATCATACAATCAAGACAGGCAATTGGTTAGCAGCATTGGAGGTGAAAGCAATCAAATCTGTCATGCACTATTCATTTCTTTATTTTCCTCCGAAACTTTTCATTTTGTGGATTTGGAATCCATTGCTAGCCTAACTAAGGAGGGCTCAAGATTAGTAGCCACTGCTATTGAGGTCTGTCAAAATATAGAGGACATGGAGCCAAGTCAGGACGTAATGTATGATGCACATTGTAGTTGACGAAATGTTAAAATGTTTCTTTTTTTAAATTCGGTGTGAAATGACTAAATATTTTTACAATTGCAAAATGTAAGAATCACTTTAGGCAGTCTCTCCAGGAAGCTGAAAACACAACAATTAACACAAATTCAAACAATCCCTGTGAATTCTTCGCAACCTTGCAATTTGTTCCACCAAAAGAAATACCTATTTATAACATCATTCTGCAGTGGTACCGTCGCTGCAACCTGTTTAGTGCCAGACTTTGGTGCCAGTTCTATTGAAACCTATGCATGACATGCAAGCACACTAAAACCCTACATATCTATGTAATCTGACCATTGATAAAGACGTCTCTACCAAATATTAACCAAAGAAGACACTTTACGCATGGTGTGTCAAATTAAAATGCTCACTGTGTTAAATTTTAAGGTGCAAGTGAAGTATCCCTTGCAAATGTTGAGTTTATTATAAATATTGTGAACAATCAACATATATGTTGTTTTATATATGCCTATAATCATCTTTGGATACTATCTGAATACCAACAACAAATAAACGAATGCACACATTTGGAAAAATCTGTCTGTATTCTCTGTGTTCTTTGATAAAGGAATTTCTTCATCAAAGGTCATATGATGTAGACATGTTTGGTTTTAGTGTGCTTCTCCATGCATCTCTCATAGGCTTCAAAATAACTGGCACCAAACAGCATTAAAATGTTTAGGGTTTGTTTGTTTATTAGGATCCCCATCACCCCATCACAAGCATTGGCTATTCTTCCTGGGGTCCACCACACACTCAGTCATATACAGTTTTACACACTGTAACCACATGAACACTTCATTTCTGACTAAATTTAACAAAGCATAGGTGGATCTCTGTTGCACCTGTCTGTCTGTCTGTCTCTCTCTCTCTCTCTGTCTCTCTCTGTGTCTCTCTCTCTCTCTCTCTCCAACTGGACAATCACCCACCTAAAGCAGAAGGGTCCGTCCTAGGTTTCTGCCTTTTAACAGGCAGTTTTTCCTTGCCCCCGTCGCCAAGGTCTTGCTCATGGTGGTACTGTTGGGTCTCTGTAAATAATGTTATAAGGAGTTCAGTCTAGACCTGCTCTATTTGAAAAGTGTCCTGAGATAACTTCTGTTATGAATTGCCCCTATACAAATAAAATTGAATTGAAAAAATGTTATCTCTGACTGACAAACAAGTCATGCCAGTCTAGAACATTAGTTCTGTAAGAGCACTGTAAAGCACTGTGTGTCACTTTATTTTTTCTCTTACATTGAAGCATAAGACCATATCACTAAACAGTAATCAAGCTGTGACAGAACTAAAGCATTCAAAACTTGTTTAATGACATCTGGTGGCAAAACTTTTAAAACTCTTCTTACCACTGACAAACCACTTTCCATTTCATTCACAATTCTATCAATTTGTTTAGACCAAGATAATTTATAATCCAGGGTTATGCCCAGAAGTTTTGTCTCTACTTGTTCAATAGGTATATTGTGTGTGTTTAATTTCAGAGTTGGTTCAGCTCTTAGCTGATAACTTGATCTCATTATAATAGACTTTGTTTTACCAACATTAAGTGCCACCTTGTTGCTTGTTACCCCTTCTAACAGGAACTTTAACTTTCCTTTTGTAAAGTGTTATTCAGCTCTCCTATTGTTACTGCCACTGTACATATGGTTGAGTCCTCCGCATACATAGTAATTGGAGCCTTTTCTAATACTAAAGGAAGATCCATAGCAAAAACAATGTTAGAAAATAACGGCTACCTTAAGGTACTCCACAGGTAACATGTTTGATCCTTGACAAACTGCCGTTAAAGAAAACAGTCTGCCTTCCATTTGTCAGGTAACTCTCCATCCCCTTTAATGCAGTAAAAGTAAAGCCATACTGTTTCAACTAACAACAAAGAATGATCTATGACATTGAATGCTGAACTGAAATCAAGACTGCACGCACTAATTTCCCTTTATCTTGCTCACTTTGCCAATCATCTATAATTTTTGTAAAAGCTGTACATGTAGAATGACCAGGCCCTTAAAAATTTTGATAATCTGTTTAAGTTATTAAAATCAAAATAAGTTTGTATTTGTTCAAAAATAATTCTCTCCATTACCTCTCCTAAAGCTGGTAACAAACTTATAGGGCAGCTATTTGTACAAGAAAATGGCGCAGCTGGATTCTTTGAAAGTGGAATAACCATTGCTATCTTCCATGCCTGTGGACAAATACATTTGTCAATACTCAAATTAATAACATGACAGACAACAGCAATTAAATTGGCAACCATTTTCAGAAATGTAAAATCTAAATGATCTACACCTGATGGTCTATCCTTGCATTTCTTAAGCAGACACTTAACGCCTGTAATTGTAACATTTGCTATTTAAATTGACACTCCTTATTCTTCATCATTAAATCCTTAATTAACATTGTGGATATACTATGACTTGATGTAATCTTTAGTTTTCTTGGGCTTAGCACTACCCAGAAATGATTGTGATTGGTTTAGAGAAATAAAAAAAGCCAGAGCATTGTTCCCCCATACCCTCTGCCAACATGTATATGTGGGGCCCACATTGGTATTACATGAGCTGAAAAATTGGCCATATATGGGATTGTCTGTGGGTCCCATAATGGCCCCATGTCAACTACCCACTGGGCCTTAGGTGCGGCCCAACAGGGCTTTTGGCAATCCAAATGGGCACTATGTGTGTTGCCCACTCTGAACCCATGCTCTTATTTCCCATTAGTGACCTAGCTAGGACCCACATGGGTTTGCCCTTATGGGGCCTACTTAGCTGACCCAAGTGGGCACCAGATAAGATGCCCAATTTGGGCCCATACCCACTTGTACCCACGAAGCCCAGCATAACCCATATACCCACATATACATGTTGGCTGGACCACAGTTGATAATAGGTTCAACCAGACCTTTCTCCAGCACTTACATATTGCTAAAGTGTAGAGATATGTCTGTCTACATGAGTCTAGTTGACATTTCTACTATCGATAGGGTGGATCAATATGTATGAATTGATTGCAATTAGAGTTGATGCTCCTTCTAAATCTTGTAATTCTTTACAGGTGGGGGAACATTTCTCTCACATCACACCCATCATCTTACAGAATTTCCTGACACGAGGCTTGATACACTGTATGCAGATGGACATTTTATGTTCTTCATGATCTGTGCAAGTTTCCCAATTTCCCTCCTGCTTCGACACGCGGGTTCAGGGGGTTCTGTGCTGTTCATGTAGGGCTGCACATGACAGACAACGGGCAATCATTCAGCTGAGCCCTAATTAAAAGGCTCTTTAATTACATGCGGAGGAAGTGGATATCGGTAAGTGTGATGATACGCAGCTTTAACACTGAAAGAAAGGCTCATCCTGATGAAACACCGCTCTGACATTGAAAGAAAGGCCCATCCTGAATGTCACCCACAGCTACGCCTTCTCAATAAATCACCATTTCGAGGACTGCAAATGAAAAATCGTCTCGGTTAGATTTTAACAAGATCGCACAACCATACGTCCACCTGCAGTAACATCTCCCTTTTTTTGTCCTTTTCCTCACACATATATGCTACCTGTTTTTTGTTTGAAAACACTCATTTAGCACACTACACACACACACACACACACACACACACACACACACACACAAGTAATCTGACCTAGATCATTGGAACACATGCCTCCATACGCCTGCAGAAAATTCGTAGAGCACAATTTTCCAAACATGCTCCCTCGGCAGAGTCCTCAATCTTCCTACCCCAAGGATATCTTAAGCAGAGGATTAGCTTTTCCAATTTGTGAATTGAAACTTGCATCATTGTTTCTATTTAATCAGGCGCTTGTTTCAAACTGACAACAACAAAAGAATGCTCGAGGAGGGGAGAGCGGGACATTCTCACTGTGCGCTTTACAGAAGAAACTGATTCAAAAAATAGCAGCATATCACTAGCTGTAGTAATCTGGCAGAAGAGAATGAGCGAAGTCTCCACTGAGCAGAGGAATAATTAAGAAAATAATCTATTAGGCATTGCTAATGAATTTAAGGAGTGAGAGATCCATTCCTCTGAGGTGAAGATGCGGTCCAAGAAGATGTAATATAGCAGCAGGAATCTACAACGTTGCTTTACAGCTGAATCGGGAGGCTGTAACTCTGCTCTAATGTGCTCTGGTAGTGCTGCTTGTTGCTGTGTGTTATTGCACTGCTGAGTTTTGTGGCATTTTATGGTCCCTTGTACAGTATTTTTCCTTTGTTTCCTCTAGTCTCTATTAAATATTTTGTGTGTTGGTATATGTTTATTTTTCTTGGATTACATGTACTGACTTTTCTCTGGGATAAATGCAGTTTACTATACAGGAGATCCTTACTCTCTGGTTTGCAGATATACGTGGGTTGCTTGTTTTAATGAACAAATTTGATGACAGATTCTGCCAAAGTTTTAAAGATTGTAGAAGATTGGTTACGTTAGGATATCATGATAATTGTTTTTTTTTTTTTGTCTTTTATTGGCTTTTAACTGACAGTGACAGGTGAAGATAGACAGGAAAGGGGGGTAGAGAGAGGAGATGACACGCAACAAAGGGCTTCAGGTATGTGGTCGCCAGCTCTACCAGGTGAACTAACCGGGCGCCAACATGTCTTTTTTTTATGTTTGACAGCCTTCAAAACTGGAAATGATGGTTATGGTGAACATTTGACAACAGCCTCAATAAAGAAATATATATACTGTATATATCTCCAGCCTTTTGAGTTTGAGTTCCTACTTTCTGCTAAGGGTGTCGGTTTCTCCATGACACTGCATTTTAGCACATTCACGTTGGACAGTTAGTGCTGCCTGCCCCACAAGACAAATCTTCAAATGCATTACCAGTCATCATTTATAAGTTTACATTATAATAAAGAATACAATAATCACTTTAATGCATTGATTCAGCATCCCACTCATACATAGGTGGGTAGAACCCCCCTCAACACTATATAAGGGCAGGTGTGTGATGTGGCCAAAACAGATAGATAGAAAGATGATATATAGAAATAATAAACTTAAACAAGGTAAAGTTTCTAGAGCGTCAGTACTAGCGTTACAGGAAAAATCAAAAACCTAACAATAGCTAAATGTGATTCTGTAAATACCGTGTCAGGAGAAGTATGTGCACTAACTGTACTACTTGCAGGTGTAGAAGCACAGGATTTGGCCGCCATGTGTTTTGCCTAAATTGAGGCTTCAGTGAGATTGCTCTTGGCAATCTGAAACGGCTCAGCAGCTCTTCATCCCTCTCATACTATAGATCTGTGCAATCTCTAAAAGAGCATTCTCTACATATGGACTGGATGGCCAAAGCATGTAAGAGCAGTATGTAAGCCATTCAGAAGCTGAACACATGCAATATCACCCAAAGGTTGTTACAGTTTTAATTGGGATCAGTGCACTCATAGCATTTATTTAGCCCACAAATTTCATTATCTAATTACTATAACTACTCTAAAACATAAAATCTAATCTTTATATATGATATTCATGTGTTTCTTTATGTTCCTCAAATTTAAAACCTTTGTTTCTTTGCTTTGGTACAACACTGTGGCTGTTAAAATTAGATTATTTTTTTCGGATCTTGGTAAGAGTGCTTCAACTACTCATAAACTATTCTCTTACCTAATAGAAAAGAAAAAATAACAAAACATGGGTCAATCCCAGTTATCAAATCAAAGTAACTGTGGATACGAACAAGAATGAGAGGAAATTAGTTTGTATATCGCTTCTTGCATGAGGCCCAGTGTTACAGAAATGTGATTTGACTGCATTGATTTGTCATTCTTCCTGGGCAAACAGCAGATGTCCCACCTCCCAGTTCCAGTGAACGCTTCATTTGGTCTTGTTCAGTGAAAGAATGTAGCCTGCCAGTCTCTGGACTGAGTGCTGGACTGGACTGTAGTCACTCATTAACGAGACAATGATTCCAGCTCATTCACTGGTTGTCCAGCTTTCTGTTGTGAGCAACTGCACCGCTGTGGCATTCAGTGTTAGTTGTACCCTGCGATAACAGCAAGTGGCAGTGGGAGAAGTTGGGGGTTTCATGTTCTCACGAGCAGTGAAAAACTTGTTTGACAGGCTGACCCGATACATACCAGACACTAAACAGAGTTGTTCAGAAAGATTTATTCATTCATTTTCACCCATCAGGACAAATAGTTAAGCAAAAACATCTGTCTCCACTATCATCCACCCAGACCACTTCTTAGTTGAAAAATGTAGCACTTTCTTCACTGAAACAAACAAAAAGCCACTGAATCCATTACCTTTTTCCTCCAAACATAATTTGGAAAAACAAATTAGTATATAAACACGATTTCTAGAAGATAGGGTTGATAACACAAAACTTTCTGTAAAGCTACAGCTTATATTGCCTACCCTTCTTACAATACACAATAGTACACAACAGCATTTCACATCAAAAGTAATAGACAAAAACAAGGTGAACAATATTATTGCCTACTAAATCTATTCTGATCATACATTTCTATATTTGCTTATTTGATCACTTTTTCAACTGTTAAAGAATTCCTTCAAGGAAATGAAAATTCCCTGAAATAAGGATTAGGACTGATCGAACCCTGTTTTTTTTCTAGACATATTTTGGGGGCATTTCTTAAGTCTATGGTGCAGTCAGTAGAGATATGAAAGGGCATGAGGGGAAGAGAGATGTAACAAAGGTCCCCAGCTGAACTAAAACCAGGCATCTTAACCCCTGAGCTATTGATTTTTTTTATTTTTCTCATATTTAACAACTTTTGGATTCTCACTATTGACTTTTTATTCCAGACACTCTTTCAATTAGCTTTCTTCATGTTATGTTATCAAAGGTAACACATTTAAATATACTTGAAATAGGCAACTCTTCCACAATATCCTTTTAAATTCATTTCCATATCTGACAATTGTTTAAAATATTTACCACAGCAGACTGAATCTGTAATAAATTCAAATAAAACGACTGAAAGAAACAATAACTATTGGAATTTGAAAAAATGAGAACCAATCTGAGTTCTTGAACTTCAGAGTGAACTCTTTGCAAAAGTACTACGGGCTGACCTTCACTTCTTCAGGCAGCTATTTTAAGGTTTGGAAAAGGTTAGAATGAAGTTAAGACTGGAGAAAGGGCTGAGGCTATGTATATAGGGTCAGTGTAGGGGACAGTGAATCAATGTAGATAGCTGAGCATCCTCCACACGAGGATAGAAGTTAGTGTTTGTCTGTGTGGGTGTGAAGGTGCGCTATCAGAAATGAAATGCATGTGTTCTCACTTCTGTTTGGTTGTAAGACCCCGACTCTCGTTGTATTTGGTTTTAATATTCTCTGCTGCTTTTTCTGTTTTTATTATGGCTCTATTTTCAGTATTTGTGTAAATGTTTGAATGTGTACATGTGAGGGAGAGGAAGTTGACTTTATTGTTTCCTATGAGTCATTCAGCAGCAGCAGCAGCAGTGGAGACACAGACACTGTTTGAGGACATGTTTCTTCTTGGATTTATTTCTCCTTTGACTGAAAGAGTAATAATAATGAAACCCATGGGTAAAAGTTAGTTGGCAATTTTCAGTACACACCAAAGAGACAATTTTGCACTCAATTCATCACTGTCACCTGCAGACATACAGTATCTCTGCAGTACAGTAATTAACAAATCAAAGAGAATAGACATTTTAGCAACGTGAAAATACAATTTATAATTTCTACCGCTAGGGGGTCTCTCACATTAAAACAATAACAAAAAACAAAGTTTAGTGATGTTGTGAAGCAGACGGTTGTTGGGTCGATCCCCAGCTCCTACCGCCACATTGCCATTCTGTTTGACGGGTATTGTGAAATGTGTTTGAAAGGGCAAATGTGCCATGTAGTGTATAAGTGCTTTGAGTGGTTGGAATGCTATAAAGTCGCTATACAAGTACAGGTCAAGGATGTGGCACCAGGAGCCAGGGATCGAACCCACAATCTTCCGATTAAGGAACGTCCCGCTCTGCCTCTGAGCCACAGCCACCCGTGGTCCTCAGAGGAGGAATTTTTTGACTGTATTTGATTGTTTCAAAAGATTTACCGATCTTCTCTCAGATCTTCTCTCTAGAGCCAGCACTGATATGGCTCTAAAAACAGCCACTGCATTGTCAGTATGTTTTTTTGTTGAAAACCTTGGTATTATGGGCTGAAATTAATGTTGCGTGCTAGCAGCTACAATTTCACAATTGTGTTAGTATGGTCGGTGTGGCACAATGGCGACAGCACTAATCAGAAACTTACATGTTACATGAATATGATGCTTAAATTTCCCCCAAGTCTGGATGTGAGTGTGGTTATCCATGTGTAAAAGGCAAGCTGACATTTGCACTTGTCCGTATAGCCTCCAGGGTCAGTCTGATGTAAATTTCATCAGCATGTGAGTACAGAAATTAGCCTGGATAATTAAGTCCTATCCAGAAATGATGATTGTAATGTATGTGCCAACTGCACACATGTAGAGCATTTATGCAGACACCCAATGTCGCTGGAAACCTGTCCAACCATGTCAAAAACTGTTACTTCTTTAAGAAATTAACGAAACCCTGTGTTTTGACAAAAAATGGCAATACAAGGTTTCTGCCCAACAGTGACGATATGGGAATTAAGAAAAAGTTTATGCTGTGATGCAGGTCAGATAGACTGAAAGCATGCTAAATAGAGTGATATAATGCATAGATCTAAGTGTGAGAAAATTCGGAAAGTTGGTGGTTTGATCTCAGACTCCGACTCTTGCTGCAAGTCAAAGTGTCCCTGTGCAAGATACTGAACCCCGGACTGCTCCTGATGCTGTGTCATCGGCATATGAATGTCCCTTAGTTTCCGTTTCTGATGAGCCGTTGGCACCTTGCATGCCTTGCAGCCACTGCCATCAGTGTATGAATTTGTGTGTGAATGGGTGTATGCGGCACGTAGTGTAAAAGTGGTTGGAAGATTAGAAAGGCGCTACGTAAGTACAGTCCATTTACCATTTATCATTCCACCATGTTTCAGTGTAATATGACGACAACTCAGCAAGATATAGACCAAAATCTTTGCCGACTTTCCCAGTTGAGGGAACGTTCACATGATTTTTCCCAGCCAGGAACAAATTTTTCCGATTACTCTGACACCAGATGAAGAGTTAGTGCTTTAGAGACAGGATGGCTGGATATACTGTATTATAGCCTGTCCATTCATACTCTTCAAAGAACAAAATCTCAGTCTCCATCATCATATAAATGTATTGATGCTAGTCTTTTGGTCACATATTGGATAGATGACCATGAAAAAACAGCCTTGATGTTTTAATGCTGTAGAGTAATTACATCTCAGAAGTGTTGACACACATTGATGTGGTAGATGTTTGACAGGACTGAGTTCAGCTTTCTGTCACAGCCTCTAACTATTGATGTTTCAACTTGTTCAACAGTAATCTGTTGGGGCGTGCGACTGATATGATCTTGTTGCTTGCCATTTTCAGCAATATGCCTTCAATCCCATGAGCTCTTGCCTTTTGTGTCCTGATTCCTGTCAAGTATCCGGACACAATGCTCATGCTCAGCCTTGCTCTGTGCGTTAATGGCTTGTAGCGATCTGCCTGTTGTCATCCCTATCACTCTCATTGGCAGCCAGCAGTCATCTTCAGGACTCATTTCCTGGCGTCATTTTAGGGGCATGTACGCTGATGGGATGTGGAGAGACACATTACAAAGGAAAGCAAGCCATAGTAATGATTCGGTTTTACACAGTCAATTTCCTCTCCTATTGAGGCACATTATTGTGACACAATTCCACGCCGTAAAGGGTGAGGCGCTGTCAACCCCCCACCCCCCTCTACCCTTTTTCCTATTGTGAGTTCCTGCTCCTTTTTTGACTCGACATTTTATCTCCCCGACGCAAAATTGTTTTTAATTTAACAGAGCTTTTAATGTATGAAGGGAGTGGTCACTGGAGCCAAACGTTGAAGGGAAAAGTGGTTGCCATGGGAAAGATTTTGCAGAAAACATTTGATTTCTGTGAAGTGAAAGAGCATAAAACCCATCTGGAATCTTAGCCGCAGGCAGAGTAGCAGAAATAAACAAGAGCCTGGAGGCAGTCCACTTTGCTCCCATCTCACAGTCTGCTCTTTTATTTCTAAAAGGTTTTATGTTTGCTTTGCAAGTTGATAGTATATAAAGGCTTTGACTGATATTGGCTCTTGAAGGGCGATATCTATATTATGTTTTTTGTTTGAAGCTACCAAAAGCCACCACTTGAGTTGGATCACTTTCTACCAATGAATCCTATAGTGTGTACTGCAGAATATAAATTATTTATTTTGTCTTCCAACTGTTTTCATCAAAGCCTGTTGAGCAAGAGGTTCAAAATGTCTAGCAATCAATACCTGCTGATTCCAATTTCCACTTCATCTAATCACGTAGTCCAGTGGTTCCCAACTTTTTCCTTAAGGGACCCCTTTTCTATCACTGACAGCCCCTGACGGAGTGACATATTTTATGGATTTATAATATTTCATATTATATTTAATGCACAACAGTAACAGTACAGAACAACTAATAAACTGTACAATACACACTAAATAGGCTTCTTTTTAGACAAATTCCGTTTTTAAAGTTTATATCTTAAATAATAATCTAAATTCTGTAATATAGGCCTGCTGCCTATGGTTAAAAGTCTACTGTTTCCCCCTGGATAACAATACAGCTAAACTAAATTTTGTTTTCTGGCATGCACATGAAGCGGACGTTCTCCTCAGAGGGCAGTGGGCTGCCTGACTCTGAACAGGGGCAAAAATGCATTGTAACTCACCAGAATACAGGTAACTCAAGTCTTTCTGGTGGAGGACCACTTTGGTTTTGAAATCCTCCATATTTTTGATGTCTCAAGTATGCCCGAGATAGTCTTCTGCACATCACATCTTCCTGTTCTGCTCTGACCTCTCTCATCAGTGAGGCATTCTGGGCTGACTGAGTTTTCCAGACACTGTGTGGTAAAATATCACATGAGGCACGGAGCATCACTCAGAGTCCCTTATATCAGTGTTTGGCCCATTGCAACACTGAACAGAACTGTAAGAAAATTTCACCTCTGCCCTCAAGCTCTACACATTGACTTTATTTACAGGTAACAGGATATCTGCACTGAGTTAAGTGGCCACAGTGGTCTAAACCTTAATACATGGAGTTGTCCAATAAGCAGATGCCATTAATTTAAGCACCAATTAGTGACATTAGTCTGGTCTCATTATCTGGAGAGACTCCTCAGGGAGACTCTTGTGTAACCCTTGTGTAGCTCCACACCCACGTCTTCTTCCTTAGCTGTGTCCCAGAATACATTTTAGCTATTCCAGCCACAGTGACTGACAAGTGCAGTAGGAGAGTTGCGTCCTTGTCACCTTCATTTTCCCCTGTAGCTGCCATGGACCTGTGACAAACTCATTCCTCAACACTCTGACACAGTTAAGTCCAGAGGCAATTTTTATCATTCATTTAAGCCTGTAAAGATACTTTATTTAGATATTAATAATGCTCTGTGTGGAATCAATGATGTGTTGAGTTTGAGTATTTCACGCTGGTCTAAATGCTGTTTCCAAGGTTTCTCAGCAGCTCCTGACTGTTATTAAATGTTGGCAAAGTAAAGGCCACATTCAAATGATTTGTTTTGAAAAAGCTGTATTGATAAAAGACTGGCACATCAGTCACGGCCAGAAAAGGCGATGACAGTGGCAACAAGCTTTCAGTTTTTCAAAACTGTGGTGTGTTCAGAGTCTGCTGCTGACCTTACTTCGAATCCTCATCCACAGCCCCACTATTTGTATGCTTAACTGCATCTGACACATGGCATTCACTTCTGAGGAGGTATAACGTCAACACAAAGGAAGGAAACCTGTCACACAGTTTTTGGGCTTGTCCTAAATGTAAAGACTTTCGGCATGGTGTTTTCGATGGTCTTTCAAAGTTCTCAATATTAGAGAGCAACCATGCCCTCTTTTGGCAGTTTTTGGGGTGCCAAACTGAATTTATAAAACAAAAGAGGCCTATTAAGTATGTATGATTGTTAAAAATAAAGAAAACACATACAAATATAGACAGGAAATATCAGGAAAACTCATCGCTGATGCAATATTCACAGAAAATTATCTGCTCAGAATTCATCTAAATTCTTTTCCAAAATAATCCTGCAGTTATGGTATGTATTTCTTGAGACTTTGAGAAAGTTTACACTTGGTGGTTCATATGAGTGCTTTACCTCCAAATGGTAACCATGTATTTAATAAAAGACCTTGCCTTTTATCTGTACATTTTCTTTGTTTGTCCTGCCTAATTTTTTTTTATCACACTGATTCTGGAGCCTGGAGTCTCTGTCTTGCTACTTTTACTTTCTTCTTTTTGGAAAATAAATGTACTAATTACAAACAAGTGTAGTTTTTCTGATGTTACTGGTTGTAATAAATTAAGAATTGGTATCTGTTATATATATCTATATATATATAATATATATATATAGATATATATGTGATTAAAAAAATAGGATTGCCACTAAATCCTGAGTAAGTAAATTATCATGAATTATTATTAACTTATGTCAAAATTTTAAAGTTGGAGTTTGAATGAAATTGAAAACAGTTGCCTTGAAATAATGAGTTTTGTTTTACAGTGTATATGCTTTCTTGCCGGGAGCTAGATGGGGAGATCAATAGCACTGTCATGTCTGTATGCTAACAATCTGAAGCTACAATCAGCAGCCAGATAACTTAGAGTGTCCCCATACTGGATAATAGCTCCTTTAAAAAAGCTTTATTCAACTGAAAAAGGTAAAGTTGAAAAAGAGCAAGGTACATATATATATATATATATATATATATATATATATATATATATATATATATATATATATTTAGATCCTGTGGTGGACAACTTCAGATACCTGTTCTCAGATACCATGATTCATAGTCTAAAGTGTATCATTCATCATATCTATCTATCTATCTATCTATCTAGGTTTAACAAAAAACATTTATTTACATGTATGTAAATGCATTACGTGTACCCAAAATTAACATTATCTTATATCTGCTATCATCTTCAGCAAATTTCTCTGGTATTATTGTATGTATGTTAAGTATATATATAAAAAAATATTTGGTAATGATCAGATAGTGATCATGAATTGCAATTAAAAACACAATGTGATAATGTGTGTAACACATATCAGAACATAAGGATAAACTTATGTACACAACAATGTATGACAGCACAGCTTCCAAACAAACATGACACAAAACTAAAGCGCAAACAAAGAGACTCATGGTTGGACTGTTCGTGCAAAACCTATGACAGGCCTTATTAGAGATTATATGAGCAGCATTATAATGCTCACAGGTTAATGCATCAGTAATTTAACTCTCTGACAGGGACCATTCTTTCCCTTTGATAATGGATGATTATGTGCATTTTACAGCTAATAGTTCTGTACTTTCACATAAGATGAAAGCAAAACTGAGTATTTTTCCATTTTCATTTTATCTTCTCTACAACATGTGAGTTGTATTTTAACAATGGATGATGTACAGGTGTGGGCACGTGAGGTGTCTGGCCTGGATTTGTCTTTTAAACTCCATGGCACTGTGCTGAAACATCATGTGGGATGGGAAGTGAAAGCTACACGGTGCTGGATGGAAATGAGAGGGGAGCATGAGGGCATCCAGACAGAGGCTGGCTGGTGAGAGCAGATTTTAATCAGAGAGGCTGGTAGCAACAGCAGTGTGGCCCCCGAGGGCCTGGGCATCACATCACATTATAACCCAGCCCAAAGAGAGGCGCCAAAATGGCCGGGCCTGAAATAACAGATAACCCTGCCAAATCGCATCATCATCCAACCCGCTGCGGTCTTAATCTGCCTCATCCTCCCGCACTAATGAAGCTAATGGAGGGAATAAGTGACATGCTCTTTCTTCTCCCTCTCACTCACTATCACTGTCGTCTCTTTAATGGCGTCGCTGCTGATGTCGGGGAGAAGGCCCAGACTCTACTTTATCCCGGCCTGTGTTTATTTTAGGACATGCAAATGAAAAAGAAGAGTAAAGTAAACATGTAAAGTAGATGTAAGCAAATATCTGGGTCATGGCAGCATATAGTCAAGTTTTACGAGTAGAAATGCGGTCATCAGTCTATAACTTAAAATAACATTTAAAATCTTTGAATATGTTAATATTAATATCTCAATGTATACCTTTTAAATATATGTAAATATTACACCATATGCGTAACATAGCCTATCAAAAATATATTAATGTTAAAGCACAGCTCCACCTGAATTGACCTCAAGCAGGCCAAATTACTAACAAAACTAACCAAGTAACCAGTCAAACCATACCACTAACCTTTCTGATGGGGTCATAGGTGTCAAGGGGTCAGTTATTAACAAAACCATCACTACAAATAATTGACCTTTACAATATCTCATTAGAACTAATTTACTCAAAATCACTGTGAGATGATCTTTAGTCCTGCTGTAAGTCTATTAGCTATTTCCCAGTTCACACAACGTGATTTTAGCCCTGATTTTTCAAATTCCACAAATGCCCCCAGATCAGAGGCAAATCGGCACATCCTCACCTGAGGAGGATCGCATTGAGTGAACTTTTCAGCGGCGCGACCTGTGGGCTTGACAAGTTCATCGCTGAGGCCTTGTCCACGACAAAAAAAAATCTAGAAGGCTAAATATCTGGTCGTGTCAGAGACAACTGGGGGAGCCATGCAATGAGCTACAGCCAGTGAGAGTAGACACAGGTAACCTTTCTCTCCAGCACCAGACAGGATGCAGCCAACCTGTAGTTACTATGGTAACAAAAAACCTTTTTCAAATATCGACACACACATAATGGACAGGGAATAAACAGTGTTATGAGTCGGTATTCAGTTGGGTGTATATCTGCTCCACCAACCAGCACTTATTTTAGTGAGAAATTGTAACTTTTGGAATGGTCCACCTCTCATTCCCACAATCTTCTCCCACTGAAAGAGCGCAGCTACAATGGAGACTGAACACGCTGAAGCATCAAAATGTAAAGTTTGTAGAGAATACAAATCATCTTTATGACTTATATTGATGCTGAGCTGAAAAGAAGACTGTCAACATATGACACATTTTAGCTTGTGTTTCTAGATTGACGTATTGTTTACAGACTTAAAATGTGATATTTGAGTTTGGTGCAGGGAGCTTTTAGTTGAATTCAATCGGCTGTTTAATTTTTAACATTTTGTCACCACTTAAGAAACACTAGGTAATAATGTGTGTATTACTGAAGCTGGCTCATCAGGCTAATTATTAGCTAATTGTACTCTTGTCTTCTGACGGCAGTATGCTAAATGGTTGTCCTTTGTGTACGTCTATGAAATACTTTCCCAATTAAAATCATGTGCTTATTATGAATTGAGTTATTAATGACTCCTGATGAAACATATTTTGGAGACCAGTCAGACTGGTTGTGAAAGATGTTGACAGAAGACTAAAAGTTGTGTAGTGTGTCCAAGTCTTAAGGGGATCTTAGCCCTATCTAGAGCCAGTGTTTGGTTTTTGTCCATTCTGGACTACTGTACAAACATAGCGGACTTCACGGAATGTGACCCGCGGCATCTGTAGATAAAACCGTTTCATTCTAAGGTAACAAAAAAAACAATGATTCCTATTTTATTTGTTTGTCAAGTGTTTTGTTAATCCTGGCCTCTTCCCTATGCTGACTTTGAATCAATTTCATTTTATGATCTCTTGTGTCCTTTTGATTGCTGCATTTGCTTTGAATTGGGTGATGTCTTGTAATGATTTTATTGCATGCCAGCACCGTCGACGTGGTGCTGATCATGCATGTGTGTCGTAGCTGTTCATTGTGTCCACAGAGTCCTGTCTGAAGTGTAAGATAAGAAGTTAATTATCGCATGATGACTCACATGACGATCTGGTTGTGCTTGAAGTGTATATGGGCTTTTGATGAATTGTGAAGTGCAAAAACTCTATAGTGTTATGTAACGCATCACAAGAAGTTAAGTATCTTCATGGTCAACAGCTGAACCAGCAATAGTGTTTTGTTTGCTATGAAGCACAAATAGATCACATCATCAATGTACAGTTCAAAGAAAAATATAGGAAAAGATAAACTCAATGCGAGCTCCTAAAAAGTGACCTCTCTGGGCTATAAATAGTGAACATCAGCAGTGCCTTTCAAAGATGAAAAGCACTTCAAGATGAGAACGGTCAGGGAGAAATTACATGGCTCATTTGTCTGTTGAATGTGACATTTCCTGTGATGATTAACTATGAAAATCTGGAACGATATATTGACTGGTGCCAACAATGACTACCTATTTCTGTTACAGCTCAGAGATAGCTACAATTTCTCCCCAACTGAATAATAATAAAGTTATCTTTGTTAAAAGCATTAAACCACTGTCTTTTGCCAGTGTTACAAGTAGAATAATTTATAGTTGGATTCAGAAAGCTGGTTCCATTTAGCATCTAAATCCAGGTTATCCCAAATGTTTCCAACAATATTCAAACTCAGAGAAATCTGTCATTTTTTTCAGGGAATGCTGAGTTTCACCGGTTGCCTGTCAATGGCGTCATATCCCCTTTGTACATGTGTCAGCATTGTGGTTGTATGCCAGAAGCTGTCATTAACTGACTTTTTATCCAGCCACATTTTTACCATCCACTGTTTAGATCTTGGTGCTTTTTAACTCTAGATTTGAACCGGATGAAGGATTTTAGTCATCAGACGTCTGGATCTTAAGTTATCAGAGAAACAAGCTGAGCTAACGTTAGCAGCAGCTCGGCTCGCAGCCCCTCCGGGACGTCCTCTGTTGCCCAACAGCGTGGGAGAAGCAGTGATTGTTAAGGTGGAACTGCTTTATTCAGTGTGTTTAGTGGTTTTAATCAGCGGGTCTGTTTGTTTTGGAGAGGAGCAGACCTCTGTGGATAATTGGGCTCCTGGTAGAAACCTCCTGAACCATGAATTGTCTTCACCACCATTGGTTTTAAAAAGCACCAAGATCTAAACAGTGGATGATAAAAATGTGGCTTCAAACTGAATAAGAAGTCAATGTATGACAGCTTCTGGCAGACAACCACAACACTGAAACAAAGGAGATATGATGCCATTGACAGGCGACCAGTGATGATTACACACTGGACTTTTGAAGAGATAATGCATCATTTAATTGAAATCAAGTTGTTTAAGTAATCTAACAACTTTATTAGAGTTCATTTCACCTCCAGGAGCTGTCCAATAGTCTGCTGAATGAGTATGAGACTGCATCCCTGTCTCGGTTGCTAGCTGGTGAATTAGTACTATTTTCATTGAAATTACACATGATATCTGCAGACTCAGCATGGTTTTCCATTAATCAGGATGTAAGTAGAGCTATGACCAGGTAACTGACTCATTTTTTTTTAGCTTTTATGCCCCTCCTGTCACCAGAGAATATGCTGGTATGCTCTTGATAAAATAATTTATGACATATCAGTGCAGCCTGTGTGTACAGTGCTGAGAATAGCAAGAATAGCTGATGGCAGTGAGTGACCTAGTCATGACTAAGGCCTCTGAGAGATTCCAAAAGAGTACAAAACATGCTCAATATTTAATCCCTTCATGTAGTGTGGGGGGTAGGGTCCAGAGTAGCCACGGAGCAGTGAGGGAGAGTGGGTACTGAAATGTTTTGGGCAGTCAGTCTAGTGTTAAATCTCCCACACATACACACACACACACACACACACACACACACACACACACACACTCCTCCTATACCTACTTTCTTACTTTGTTCCCAAGTGCACCCTCATCTCTCAAGGTGTTTATGTTTCAATCAAAAGAGCCAGAGTGGCGTGACCACAGCTTTCCGCGTGACCAGCAGAGCTCCGGCTGCAGCCGCCACCCTCTGCCGCTTTAGGAATCAGCCATAAAAATGCCACCTCGCCAATCCCTTTTCTCCCCTTTTTTTCTCTGCTATTACTGACCTCAGCTCTGGAAGCCTGCTATTGGTTTTGTGTCCTGCTTTTCTGAGAGGAACTTTAAAATAAATCCATCACTGTCCCCCGTGGCGGAATTCTAAGAAGGGCTAGGATCGACCTCTGTCTGTTTGTTCCTTTTGTTTGAACATCTGTCACATGCAATATCACTGATACAATTTTGACGGAACATGGGCAGCAGTGCATCTTATCACTGTGTTCCATAAGTGTTGGATCAACATATTGGGTCAGTATATATTTTATTGGAATCAGATGTCAGACTATATGTTATTGTAGGTTCACTGCCAATATAATAAAGGATCTGCTCTGACTACAGAAAATAATAATAATTCAAAAAAGTGTGTAAAACAGTGTGTGTATGTAATACGTATATAATAACATATGTGAGATTTAAAACCTTCACTTGAAATATACATATCTCCATTCTTGTTTAAGCCATTACCATTTCCTTTCTGTATTGAAATCCCCTTTTCTAGTAAGGCACTGGCATAATATGGAGGTTCTATTGTAGTGGAACCTTTGCAAGAGCAGACAAAAAGATGCCTAAAAAGTGTCCACGGAAGTCATTTATTTTAAAGTGTACACATAGGACAAGTGCAAAGGATATACCTTTAATTTTTTAATGAAATCCAAAATCAAACTTTTAGCAGTTAATACAAACAGGCGTCCTCTCTATAAAATAATGTATTGATGCTAACAAACCTTTCATGGCATCAGAAAATAGTAATGATAAGTATAGTCAGGTTCTTTAGGGGTGGAAGAAAATATCAATACACTTGAGTATGGTGAAACTTTTTTGATTCTGTTTGAACACTGTATCAACTACTAGCAGCTGGGGTATAGATAGTACGTATGCATGAGAGTTTAAATATCCCATTATTCCGCTTTATAGGCCTACTTCTTCCTAAATTTTGGCATGGGATTATAGATATATATTATATATTAATATATAATTATAGATTTCTGGCAATACGTATCGTATCCCAAGATTCTTCCCAATACACATCCCTCCTTTAGTTTTTGTATTAAAAGTCAATCACACAAGATAAATATTAGCAGGTTCTAAACCTGTACTTTTATTTTGTTGTTGCGCAATGCCTTTTTTAAAATCTGGACCTCAAATTGTACGTAAATGATAAAATAATTTTGTTAGGTATCACTGGAGAGTTTAGGCATCCCATATTGTGGCTTTATATGCCTGTTTCTTAAGAAACTCTCTCTGTAGTTCTCTGTAGTCCGCATTTACAAAGAACATGCTGCAAAGCAGCATCAGGAAACAATAACCCCGGCCCCAGTCTGGTGAAAAGCTATTTCTTGACACTTTGTTTCCATGGCAATGTTGATGAGCTGGTTGGTTAGGTGGGGGTTGAGGAGGATTGGGGGTGGGGGGACCTTTGCAGCCACTAAGTCAGGCCTGGGCATTTTAACAATTCATAAAACTGTTGAAATCAATCTGAGCTTAAGAGATTTAATAAATCTCTCACTCTGTCTGTGAGATGAGCAAGAGAGAGAGAGAGACAGAAAGAGATGGAGGGGGGGCAACAATGAGGTGGAAAAATAGACAGCGTCAGGGGTAATGCTCATATTGGCTGACACAAGGGAAAAGCAGCTTTTAAAGCGTTTAGCTTTAATTTCATTCAGGAGTGACATAATTGATTTTAATGAGATGTTTATAGAGTGAAGTGCCGGTGTTGCTAAATCATTTGCGAGTCTGCCTGACGGGTACTTGTGAGGCTCACACCGGGGAGAAGCAGAGAGGCACACAAACCTCCGCTGCCAGAACTCCTCCAGCAAGCCTCCACTCATCTTCACTCACTCCTGCACACACTACTGAATGCATTTGGATGCTTATTTTAATTAAAAACATATTTAATTCATGAAATACTTTTCTTAACTTTGACACCGTATTGACTGAAGCTCTTCAGCTAGAATTGTGGATTTAGCCTTTTAATAAACCCCGCAAAATACACGTCATCACATGGCTGTGCCTGCCAAGTCCCAGCTACTGTATGTGGGTGAGAATGCAAGTTTACTTCTACTGCCCAACAAATCCCGCTGACTTCTCCTGTTCGCAGTATCAGTGCTGTGATTGACTGACAGGGTGTCACATTGCTATTATGAGGTCCCTGCGGGCCTGTGTGGTTTATAGCGGAGAGAATGGATGGTGGTGTGAACATCACAGGGCTGCAGCTCCTGCCCTCAGCACTGAGAGAAAGACTGGGTGCCATGAAGCTGGCAGTCACACTGAACTCTTTACCGTCCAAAACACACAAAGTAGTGTTGAACGGAAATGGGTTTTTGAAGGCTGATATCAAGGACGGTCCACACGGAAAAAACAGCATTGGTCATGATTTCAGACACTTAAAACTGCTAATGTTTACATTTACTTGACAAGGACTTCTTGCAGTCATGCAAAAAATATTATGTACTGTATACTGACAGGATATAATTAGTGGACAGAAACCTGCATTCTTTCTAATGGCCAGTAGGGGGAGCATCATGGGCTGCAAAAAGATGTTTGCTAGTATTGAGTCTTATGGGAATATGAGCCTACTTCTCACTTGATTTATTATCTCAGTAAACAGTTTCCTCATTATTTTATGGTCTCACTCTCTAGTTGCAGTCTTCTTCCATACAGCATGATGTTCATTAAGTAAATGATGGTCCCATTTAGAGTATAATAGACCATAAAGCAGGGTATGCTTTAGGGTGTGGCTACCTTGTGATTGAGAGGTCATTCTCAGTGAGTCTGTCCAGCTCAACGCACCAAACTCAGATCAAACTGTCAAACTAGGCAGTGCTGATCAGACATGGATCCAGATTCTGTTACTGTGTTGCCTTTATCTTGCAAGTCAAATCTCATCAGAAACTTACTGTCTATCTGTATGTGTATGACCAGGCAAGCTGCTATTGTTTTCTGCTATAGATAGAGTCAAAAACTAAGCGCAGCCACTGAAGACAACCTAACATCACTGCAGCTGGTTCTGAAAAACCGAACGTGGCAGTGGCCATAATGCTGAACTCGTTAGGTTTAGGCACAAAAACTACTTGACTGGGTTTAGGAAAAGATTGTAAGTTTCGTTAAGTACCTAACATAGCTTAAGTATATGAATAAAACGTAACATAACTGACATAATGTAAAACAAATAGGGCTCTATCTTGCACTCAATTGCGCGCAATTGACTTTGTACACTGGCGCTTGTATAATTCCTATTTTGCACTCGACGCACATTGGAATTTTCCCTCCACCGATGCACGTCCTTAAATTAGGGAATGAACTTGCGCTCCGGGGCACGGTTCAGCGAAAAGAGGAGGCGTGTTCCAGCGCAAACGTTCCCTGGTGCTATTTTGCTGTTTCAGAAAACAATTGCGCCACAGACCAGGAAAAACCTAGTCTAAAGTCAGTGGCACTTATTCAGATGCTATTTTAAGGGCGCAGACTTGAGGGGATGTGCCTGGGAGGCAGCAGCAACATCGCCACCCGGTCAGGACGGGCATTAATACTGTGCCGCATCCCGGACAGCTCCCGCTCCAGCATGTCAAACCCGGTTTGCTGCAGGAACGGGTGGTCCTCCGGCGTGTAGTGGGTCTGGATCCTCTGCTCCTTGGTGTTTGCGCTGCTCCCTCCTCAGCTGGTCCTTGCGCACTGCTCGGCCCGTGCGCACTGCTCCCGAGGCCAGGGTCTTCTTCCTGCGAAGCTGCGTTACATTGTTTTGATTTATTGTATGGCTGTGTTACATTTATTTCATGTCAAAAATGACAAGAACGTCGGTCTCCTCGGCTGTGAACCGCTCCTGACGTGCGCCTGGCAAATCCGCCGTTATTATAGCAATCTGCCATGGAACAAGCGTGCCTGCTTTTAAAGGGAATGTGAGATGACGCTCTGATTGGTTTATTGCACGTGACGCCCAAACCACACCTATGACTAATGTAGCTACTTTTGCGTTTGATACTTGCGTTTCAGATCGGCGAGATAGGGCCCTTAGTTTAATAAAAACCGACCCTGGGAATGAGACTCAACAATCAGCTATCCTCAAGCCACCAACCCAAAGTGTCTTTCTATTTTTTTTTTGGCCCTGATTGGTTGTTTTTTTTCAGACCTGGTGGATTATTGTAAATGCCGTTAGGAGCACTAGGAGGATCCAGAGGAACCTGATTTTTTCACAGCTCTGTCTAATGTACTACTGTCAGGATGTAGTGAAAGTTTCAGCAAATATGACAAAAAGTATTTTTTTGTAAAAGTGATCTCCTGCAGCTTTAATGGTGGAAAAGGCCACAAATGACGCTAGAGAGATACCTACAGCATCGTATTTTGAAGTGGAGAGCCACTGACCAAGCAGCAGTATTGGGTGTGAGCCTGGGTTGATAATAACTATAAAGTCAGTCAGCGTTGATCACACAGTATTGATCCTATCACTACTGGTTGACACCCGCATCTGTACAATGATACTGCATATCAATATAACCCCCAACATGCACACTTAACAGCCTCCAGGTGACACCCACGCTGCAATAAATTCACACTCCTTTTGCTTCAACACCTTCTTCTAACACAGATTATTAATACCTCACACTCCTGTGGGCACACGCTGAAGCCACTTGGAATTTCTAGAAGGCAAGATTATCGACTGTGATTGAAACATTTCTGGACATTTCCCATGCCTATGGATCTAGCCACACACACACACACACACACACACACACACACACACACACACACACATTCTTGGATGTTGAATAGCCACTGGAGTGTCTTCACCACACTATTACAGCCATCTTAAGCTGCAACCTCAATCAGGGCTCAAATAGGGAAAAATGACAGGTTTGGGAGTGATTTCCTTCCTCCAGGACAATGCTTTCCCAAGCACCTTAGGGCACGATTTCCATGCAACAACTGTGGAGAGCTGTTTTGATTGCTTTTCAATCAAGCGAGACAAACACTAATTAGATTTTTTTTTTTTTTTGAGGAACTGCAGAATTATAGGCTTCTTTCATGAAGCGTGGATGACTGGCACTCCTCTGATAGCTTCGCCGGCACTCCTCTCTTTGGGCCCACTGTTTGCTGTCAAGACTATATTATATTAACAGTATATATATATTTTGTATATTGACAGAAATAGTAAATTATTGCAGCACACAGTCAGACTGGGTATAGGAGTCTGCAGATATTGACTTTGACATCCTTTTTATTTGTTGCCAGTTTAATTGGCTTAAACAGTCTCTTATTGCTGTATTAATTAAGATTATTATTGACGCCATATTTTAATTGATACGGAGAAAAATCCTTGTTGCCTTCATTTCCACTTCCTGCTCCCGGTCTTACCAGTGTTCTCAATCATGCCATCATTTACGGAAGGTGCTTTAAGATGTCCACATCAATCCTTGCAACCCAGCTCAACCCAATTCTGTGGTTGAAGACACTCCTGTCATTTGTGTATCAGCATTACGGACATTCATTTATCAAGAATGGTGTGATTGTTATAGTACGGAGTCAATGTGGGATTTTTTTCTGAAATTCTTTTGCGTTTCTTTACGCTCTGCATTCCCTCTGATCCCTAAAGCTGTATTATGCTATAGCATTATGTATTATGTAGTAGGCCTTTTCTGGTTTGACCACATTGTGAGTGCGCACCCCCTCCAGCTCTGGCTTCTCATGCACACCTCTTCTTTATAGTTTTTAAATGTAATATCTTTAAATGTGTGTTTTATGTATCTTTTTGTATTCCATTTCCCTCTTTTTTACCTTACTGCACTGAAAAAAGTATAACCTTGCTCAAACTAAAAAAAATGATGTCCAGATATCACATCTAAAATATTTGACTTCACATAATCTAAATTGAGTAACTTCTTATGACCTGATTATTTTATGTTGATGTAAACAATAATAATGCACTTGACTCAACCTTAATTCTTTGCCTTGATCCAAATTATTTTCTTAACATTTTAGTTATTGAACCAAACTAATAAATAGAAAGTGAACCAACCTGATGTATTCACTTTTAACTGAATTAACATGAATTAATGTTTGCATTGACACCAGTTAATTAATTTACATATATCCAAACTATATTTTTCACATTTTATTTGACTTAACTTCAAAAATAATTTGTGTTTCCCACCTTATAAACTCTATAAAAAAAGACACTTGGCCAACAGATTATGTTAAATGTATTTACTAATCTTTAACATATGAACCAATGAGCAATCGGCCTTTTTTTGTTTTAGTAGCTCAGATCGTTCTGAAAATGACAGGCTGCAGTCTTTGCATTTCCACATCCGATAACTGAGAAAACAAAGGAAGAAATAGAATAGAATAGAATTCCCTTACAGGTGATACACCGATCTGTGTTGGCTCAATCAACAGAGCTAAAAAAATACAGTAGTCCATTTGCTGCTATGAGAATGTATAGATGAGTGAGGGTCTAATATTCAGGGTGATTTGTGAAAGGGTTAAAAAGGCGATGTGCAGTGTAGATGCAATATGTTTCCTGTTCAGGTTGGATGAAGATATAGGCTACAGCCAGGGAACTGAAGAGAGCGGCCTTGTGGTTCTGAAAGCATACAACATAAAATAAAATAAAATAAACAATTACTGCTCTCTGAAGACCACATAATACAGAACCAAGAGGGTCCCGTTGTTATCGGCCCACGTCTCCAGCGCTTCACTCGGACTGTATTTCCTTTCCGGTCCTGACAACGGTTGCTGTCTACAGGAGGTTACACAGTAGAGGCCGAGAGGACGGGCCCAGTCTGAATGTTCTGTCTACAAACTGCAGTGAACACATCTCCAGGCACAATATCTGTTTATCCTGAATGTAGCCCAGTTGGACTAGCGATGGCTTTTGTCTAGCTTACGTTACCCTTACTTGTAAAAGCGCGACACAAATAAATGTTTTATTATTCATGGTCATAACGTTACCGGTAAATGCTAGCTAGCTACCCAGCTACTGCCAGCTACAATCATGCCAGCTATCGCCCCATTGAAGTACTTAAATTGGGTTACTCTTTTTATTTTTGACAACACAAAACACTAAAACTTTAATTATCAGCAACTGCTTTGCTACTTACGTTTATTTTTGGACGAAATCCACCCAGGAGGTAAACGATATCCACGATGTCAAATGACCAGCATGCCGAGAGAGAGCTACGGGACTGAACATGTGCTCGGACTGTGCAGTGTGCAATGTGCATTCACATTCAACTCAAACTAAAAATATTACCTGCAGGTCCTGAAGGAAAATTGAGAGAAATCAAAAACTTAGTTTTGGGTCCTTTGGACGTATATTTAGTTCAGTATAAATCAAACTTGATGTCTCTAAATGCAAAAAGAATGAGATTCACAATCAAATCAATAATTGTATCCTGTTTTAAATGGCAGTTATTAGTTTGAATGAACAACTGCATGTTACACTTTTTTCAGTGTGGCTGAACCTTTTATTTTCATAAAACACTGATACTGGTTGTTTTTAGTCTGTCTGTGTTTACTGTATCTGTCCCTATCAATCACACTGACTGCTGTCAAGGCTGATTGAGACAGAGCTGTCGCTGTGATTATAATGTTGTAGCCATGGCTGTTTTGGTTATCAAGATTATTAGTTTATAATGGGTGGAACACTTACTACATGCAGGGAATTAACATGGTTGTGCTGGCTTAATGCTCCTGTGGTGTTTTGGTAACACATCACAGTACACATACAGCAAGGGCGTTCCAGAGGGTAGGCATGGGGTGGCACTGATGATCAGAGGCTGTAGTGGGCTCTGTTTTAAAGCTAAAAACTAGATGACCCACCCCTTCTATCGGTACCAACCATCTCATGCTAGCATGTTGGGAAGAGGGCTACATAATGCTCCAAAGTTGTAGTGATGGAAAAACTGGCATGGCCATCTTCAAAGAGATCCCCTCTGACCTAAAGATATCTGAATAGAAATGGATTCTACGGGTACTCTCCCCTTTGCAGACATGCTCATTTTATGCTAATCCCATGCAGTTTGGGGGCAAAACTTTGAATTGGAATTGCATAAATTGGGAATGACTGGAAAGCTGAGACACTACTCCATGCCACCACTGCATAAGTCAGTGCTCCACCTGTTCTACCACAGTCAAAAAAGTCTGGAAATGCCCCTGCTGTACAGCTACTGTATCCATATCCATAGTATCATAGATTCAATCACTAATGCAGCCGCAGCCTAAGCAATAACAATATCCACATTGCTCACGGTGTCTGTATACAGTCCGAATGAGACATAAATGGATCATGTAAAGTGTCACATCGTCTCTGCTTTCTGTAGTTTCTGGCATTTCCCTAAACTGACTGTATTGTAACTGGACCACACCAACAGGATCAGGAGAATGCAAAATATATTGAAAAAAGACACCTTACAACTGCACCCACTGTACTGCACACACATTTTACTGTACATATTTTTACATGCATTCAGTGATTCTGAAAGGCAGAAAGAGTTAGCTGCCGCCCTTTGTTCTGTGAATTAGAGCTGCAGCTAGACATTGTAATGCATTTTATCTCATGTTGTTAGGTTTGCTGAATACTCCTGACTAGGACTCCAAAAATACTTTGAAAGTTTACAAATGGCTGGAAGAATATTAGCATATGGAGTGTGTGCTCTTGTCATTAAGGAACCTAAAAGTAATAACTGACTGTGGTTCAAAATTAAGGAAATAAACACCATTAACAATGTAGCTATAGCTCACACTCACCCCCCTTCTCTTCTGCTCCAATCCTGTCTGGATTCTAAAGTGGATATTACACATGGACTACAATAACCATAGACTAAGCAGAATTAAATTTGTACACTGAAACATTACGACCTTGTATATCACATTGTTATTAGCAGAAGTGTTTGGCAATGCTTTATTTTAGGGTTCTATTATTTCTAAACATATTGTTTCTATGTTTCTTGGAAATAACTATAAATTTAGCATCAAATAATTATATATGTTCCTTTTCAGAGGAATTTCCTTTAAAAAGATACTCCATTTATATCCAATTAAGTCATTCATCGTTGATTTTTTAAGCGTTATTCTTTGTCATACTAATTATATCTGTTCAAATATTTGCACAGATATAATTAGTATTATTATTTATATACTCTATTCTCTATTTATATTGGCATAGTGCTTGTTTGAGTCTTTCATTTTATCTGTATTTATTCATGTTTCCTTAACCTATTCCTGTATCTCACATTGCTGTATCACAAAAATCTGCACCCTTACTGCAGATGAATGCACCGTTCTGACACATTTCAAACTTCACTTTAAATTTTTTGACAGGAAAAATGCGTAAAATCTAATATTTTTAGGTTTTGGCAAATGCAATTTCATGTGCAACCCAAATTTATTCTATATATAGCATGCATATATGAGCTCCTTTTCTCACTTTCCTTTTCCAGACTCTATCTGCATTAACATATTGTAAATCTATTTCACTCTCTAATCCACACTCTTTCCTGCACTTCCCAGTCATGGAATCCTTATAAATATGGACTGATATTGTCATTGGTGTGTTTATGTAAACCTGCAACTAAGTGTTTTATTTATGCTTATTTTATATTCTAGATTTGTTCCTATACTATATATTTTCTTCCCCTGTGAATATGTTCCTGCTGCAAGCCATTTTCAAAAAAGTCTCTTATCGGTGCATAATATGTCAATAGTAAAATCACAATATATTCATGGCCATTGTGTCCAAAGCATGGAAAGATGCAGTTTTGATGTGGGGCTTTAGCAATCATGATATTGATATTTCTCTGATTCAGATCCATGCTGCCGGGACACACTGATTTGTTGTGTGCTGTTTTCCATGTTAATGACGCTGTTTCTTCCGCCCCCCCCCCATCTCGGTTTGCAGACGGACGCCGCGCTGATGTACGATGCCGTGCACGTGGTGGCCGTGGCTGTGCAGCAGTCTCAGCAGATCACTGTCAGCTCATTACAGTGCAACCGACACAAGCCCTGGCGCTTCGGGAACCGCTTCATGGCCCTCATCAAAGAGGTAGATGCTTGCTTCCCATTCTGTCTTCCTCTTCAACATACACAGCACCTTCACACAGAACACATGTGCTCTCAGGAAAGCACACAGAGACAGAATGTAAATAAGGCTGAGGCAAGAAGAAGGGGATATGAATAAATAGAAGTGATTTAGCTTTGTATTTATTTATATGGAATTCTTTTTTTTAGTGTGTGTACATACTGTACATACTCCCTCCCCCGAGGAGGGCGGCCATCTTGAGCCTGCTGTCTGTATTTCAGCATTAATCACCCATGCAGAGACAAAAACACAACATTATCTACATTTTTGGTAATTGCCCCACAGTTTGTGAAGCAGGGACAGTTAATCCAGAGCTTTCTGTACGTGGAAAGGCCGGGGATTAGGCAACCTATATTTGGGGTTCTGTGTTCCTCTTTAGTTTGCAGAGATCATGAGAAGACTGCAAAGAAATGAAACTGTGTAGTGGGAAACCACAAAAATGTAGCATTCATATTAAGCTCACAGTTTTTCACCCTAAGAATCTCAATTTATATTCCCTGACCCAACCTTCTTTCTATCTTATCCCCTACCACTTTTGTTTTTTGTCCTCTCACTTGAAGCTCCTTAAGCCTTTTCACACATTTAGAGGACAACGCTGTTTAGCTCAGTGGCCACAGTGCAGAATAGTCTTTGGCTAATACATGGTCCAATCCAAAATGATGGTCTGCACAAGTGATTGTGATTGCACTGCATATTCAGTGAATAATGTATAAATGTATTTGTTGCCAATTATTTTTATTTTTTTAACCTTTCCCTTTTAAATCTTTTCTTTCTCTATCTTGTTCTGTTAAGGCCAATTACAATGTGGATTGGGTTGCTGCAAGGGGTGGGGGGTGGGAGTTAACCGTTGGGTATTTGTATTTGTTTGTGTATGTTGTTTAACACTCATGTTGAATAACAATAAAAAAGTTGATAACAAAAAACAAAAAACGGATTGCATGTATATTCTGTATATGATGGTGCTGGCAAAAAGCTACAGTGTAGGAAGGGTATCCTTATAGGGTGTTCCCAATAAACTATACTGAAAAGTGCACAGGGGGTTATGATTCAGTATACTGCAATACTATAGGCAAGATGGCTATTATTCTATTACCACAGTCCCTGTAACATTCAGCATCATAGCTTTCAGTTTACATTTACAACACTGCTATTTAGTTGTTGGGGGTTTAAACACAAAAATCTATACAGTATTTTTGAGAATTGATTAAAAAAAAAATCACAAAACAAAATATTGTGATACTCAAGTGTATCAATATTTTTTTGCTCCCCTATTAATAGGAATACTTTTTAGTGGACACAAATAATTCAAATGCAGTATATTCTTGTTTTACTGTGATCACTTTTGAACACCTTGGTGGACCCCTTGAGGTCAGATGACCCCAGTTTCAGAACCACTTTGTGGGCCGAAGTGCAGTCCTTTGTATTTGCTCACACCCTCAGCACCTCTATCTTTGTCTGGACTAAAACCTTCTTGAAAACCCTAGCCTCCCATTTTTTTAGAAGTTGAACCACAGGGTCACTGAGCTGGTGTGTATTGACCATTCGGGTGCTTTGCTGTGGGGCAAAAGAAAACAAAAATGCAGCACAGAGAATTGAACTGTGACCTGCTGTATTCAAGTCAGCCCCTCTAAAGTCAGGGTCAGACTGTGCCTGTGATAAAATAGTATTTTCCACTTGATGTTCAGACTATTTTACTGGTTTTGTCCAAAAGTAGCTGTTATGTTTCGTTTTGTAAATTAGCCTTTTCTGATAAACACAAATATTTTCTTTTTAGCAATTTTGGGTACAACACAGCACTTTACTTCACAGCACTCAACTCAGCCACTCATTAATGGGAACCTATTGTGCTCCTTTTCAGCTTTATATATTTATTCTGGGACACTGGAGTAGTTTTGCATGATTCTCAGTTCAAAACAGAACAGAGACAAGGGCTATAATGGCTTGTCTGAAACAAGCCATTATAGCCCTTGTCTCCTTAAGGCCCTCCCCCTAAATCCCAAGAAGACAAGAATTAGGTTGGGAAAATTACTGATTACTGATACTATACAAAAACACAACTTTAGTCTGATTTTGGTGAAACTGTATCATATTTTATGTAGAAAATATTTTCTAGTCTTCCCTCTGATGTCCTCCGGCATGTCTGCTTGAACTTTCAGTGATTTAATTACTTCATTTAATTTCAGAACTGACAACACAAGTAGTAAGCACATCAATTTGATTAAAAACAAGACTAACAGCTTAAGGTGGTTCAGCCTCTGAGGAGGATGAATATGCTGACAACTGTCATGGCAGTCTGGCTCTGCTGTATTCTGTGAAGGCTTGTCATTTGTTTGTGATAAACATTGTGTTCTGAGGATGGCAGTCTAGACTGGATTACCAACCAGGAAAAGCAATCATTGGGAATGTAGGCTCCTGAAAGGTCCAGGTTTATTATGTTTTATTTTACAGATTCATTTCAGATATGTTTAAGAGTATGCCCCACTAGATCCCAAAATCAACTAAGGCCTTGAGGTGGGTCCTGCCTAACAATGAGGGCCTGTCTTGAAGAAGATCCTAGTGTTATTTGAGGACTTTATTTTAGTGTAGTGCAGATTATTCCTAAATTGAAATGAAATGACCACACAGAAAATCTGATAATGTATTTTAACATTAACATGGTGTTCATATTGGACAGGGGGTGGAAGAAACTCTAGGTTAATAACAGCTAATTTATGACTCAGGGCAAATCATAGACTGTTCAAAAAATGGAAAGGGTTCCCTCTCGGTAGAACATGAACACATTTAGTAAAATTCCATCCAAGAGGTTTTGATATTCAGTTTACAATTGTAAATCTTTACCTAACATGCATGTTATTGCTGTGACATAAGGTTAAGACACCAAAATCTGTAGGAATCCTCTGAGGACCATCAAAATCTATACCTGATTCCCAGGCAAAATGGCCAGCAGTTGTGAAATATCTTGGACAGACAAAATGACAGGCTGTTTGTGGAGATTTAAATATATCCGCAAAATTGTTAGCTTACTTAAACAGTTAACATATATATATATACCTACCCCCTTCCATCAAACAGTCAAAGTTGACAAATACTGCAGTGCTTCAAAATATGGGTGCCTGGTTAGCTCAGTGGGTAGAGCTGGCGACCTGTGTACTGAGGCTGAGTCCTTGCTGCAGCGGCCCAGGGTCCAAATCCGACCTGTGGCCCTTTGCTGCGTGTCATCCCCGCTCTCTGCCCCCCTTTCCTGTCTGTCTTCAGCTGTCACTATAATAAAGGCAATAAAAGCCCCAAAAAATACTTAAAAATAAATAAATAAAATAAATAAATCTGACGCAGTAGGTATCCCTCTAGCGTCATTTCTGATTGCTAACTCGACCGGATGTTGCGCACATTGCATCTTTATTTTTGCTAACTCAAAAGCTGAGCCCTGTGCATCCAGAAGTGACGCAAGAAGGATACCTACTACGTCATATTTAGAATTTGAAGAGGTGGCAGTGAGAATGTGTTGTCCATGGTTATAGTAATTCATGATATTCCCCACTGGAGTAACCTATCCTTGTTTCTATGAACAGCACACAGTATCAATGGAGAGGTATTCAGACAGTCAAAGTAGTATGACAAATGCTTTCTAGCTCAGTCGACTGTACTGAGTGAGTAACTTCTAGATCTGTGACTCCCACTCATCGAACTAAAGATAGGCCCTAAAGTCCCTGGCTTTCAGTCGGAGTAGTACTGTGATGATTTGCTGTAGAAAAAGCCTCTCCTGCTCTGAGCCACTTTCATGCTACATTGTATCCTATCACACCCCTAAATATCTGTAAAGATTGGGTAATTGCCTTCCCACTGTTACAAATGCAGCCTCAGAGTCTGTGTAGGCACCTTGATGCCAGGAAAGACTGTACAAACAGAAACTGTGTGCAAGTGGGAGAAATAGAAAGAGTGTGTGTGTTGTCACTCTTTTGCTGCTTTCCCCTCAAACACTGTAATCAAAAACATGTTTGAAAGTGGAGTAGACGTGATGCTTATGGTTGAATGTCTTCTCTGTTGTGTCTCTCTCTCTCTCTCTCTCTCTCTCTCTCTCTCTCTCTCTCTCTCTCTAGGCCCACTGGGATGGCCTGACCGGGAGAATCACTTTCAACCGGACCAACGGCCTGAGGACTGACTTCGACCTTGATGTCATCAGTCTAAAGGAGGAGGGGCTTGAGAAGGTTGGTATGACACCTGGTACAAAACACATCATATCAAGATGTAAATGAAGCAGTGAATTAATAAAAGAACACAGAATGACATGTAGGTGTGAATGCATTGTATCTGCAGTCCAGGTAACAGTGGATATGTTTTACAAAGAATTGATAATTTTACCAGTGACTCATCTGAGAGGAATATTTAGCTTTCTTTCCAAGAAATTCAATATCAAGCTCATGTTTGTGTGTAGTACAAAGCCGGAGTCAGAAACGGTTTGCCAACCATGGAAGGAAGACTTAACCTTGCTATGCAGCGAGAAAACAAGATCACACAAGAATCCATCTTTCCAGGTTTGAAGCTATGTGCTTGTGTCCAAATGACAGTAGTTCGAACCAGTCCGTCCTATGAGGAAATACCTGCAACTACAGCATGAGTGACAGGCGTGTCAACAATGGGGGCTTCTTGAGAGGTTAGCATAGATGGAAAAGATGTGTTTTCACTCTTCTCCTTACTTCAGCTTCAGTAAGAGTTTGCCTGCTCCTTGATCTGATTGGTTGAAGTTCACCTGCCCGCCTGCCCTTTTCCAAACAGTTTCCACTGACGGCTTCCCAGACAGTTCTCTGTAACAGAACATCTGTTAATGTTAGAGGTTACAGACTAGAAGCAGGAGAAAACAGTCTAAGCTGTCCAAAGTTAAAAAAAATAACAACTTGTACCACCACCTCTAAAGCTTACAAATTAGCATGCCTTATTGCTTTTATTTGGTCTGTACAACAAAGATAAATGTAAATCTTTCATAGTGGAACTATATCCTGTTGAACAACAGCAGTGTAGAATAACAGAACAGAAAAGAGTAGAATTTTTTTATGTTGGTGGTCACCAATGAAAGCAATGCACACCGAACTTCAATCTACAGACACTGAGAGAAACCGGCCAGAGCACAAATACACAGTGATTCACAATTTTTTCTGCCATCAGAATTCAAATTTGAAAGATGATATAATAAAATAAAAGTTAGTAGCATAAAATGGTCAATAACTTTTGTAGTATCTGCATCTAACTCTTGTTTAACCAGGCTTTAGTTGTCAGCGTAATGTGTTCTACAGTGTCCAGTAGCTTTTGTTTTATCATAAAAGGGGTTTGGATTAACATAAAAAATTATTAAAGAAAAAATACAACAAACAAAAACATTTTGGCTGTTATGGAGCTCTGAAAAGAGACGTTGCTACCAGAAAGAGAGTCCTCACAGCATAGTGCAGCCAGCATATTGCAGCTATGGAACTCATTGCAGCCATGGAACACCAACAAATGTTTGTAAACCTGTAGTGGCAGCTTCCAATCCATGTAGAGAGAACAAGTACAGTATATAAAAGCAAAATGGACACTATTTTCCATATAAACTGAAAACCCCCACATAATTTGGATATTATCATTAATCTGGACATTGTCATTATCCTGTCAGAGTGGAGCCTTCAGAATCTGGAATCTCTATATAGCTAAGCAGATTGTCTCAAGAGATCTAACTTGCCTTACAAGACAAGTTGAGACACTGTAATGGCTGCTTTTGCAGTCCAAAGTAATTGAACAAAAATGGCAAGCGACAGCTAACAGTACAGACATTAGATCCAGCTAGCTAACAGTGCAATCCGACTCTGTGTGTTTATGTGACAAACCAAACTGCTTTCAAGGCTTGCCAGGAACTCAAGCTGTTTCTCTTATTTTACTCAGAACCCTCTCATTTCTGCTCCTGTCTGTGCATAATAAGGAGACATCGAAGGTGTTTTTTGATTTTACATGATGTTCACAAAGAAAGTGGACATTCAATAAGAGGGTATTTAGAGCAAAAACAGCACAAACAAATGTAAGAGGCTGCAGTGGTGAAGAGATGAAATGATTTAGGAAGATTGGTAAGACTAATATATCAATGAGTATGAGTAACTCTTATAACATTTTTAAACTATCAAGGTTTTAAAACTCTGGAAAGTTATTTTGTTTCTGTGGCAATGGAGGTAGAGCAGGTCATCAACCAATCACAGGGTTGGCGGTTTGAACCCTAGCTCTTCCTGTCTACATATCAAAGCGTCCTTGCGTAAGACAATGAAGTTGTTCCCAATGGGCATGCCATCACTGACTGCGCGAGGAGAGATTTGATTGTAAAAACACCTTGTCTGTTAAAGGTTAACTGACAATATTATGGAAAGGATCTCTGCAGAGTAAGCTCCCTTTCGTCTAACCAGAAACAGCAGTTATATTGCTGTGTTAAAAACCACCAGACTCCATTAACAAAAACAGTGATTTTACCTTCATCCAAACAAAACAAACCTCACCTTGGTTTCTTTCCACTGTCCCAACAATCACCATCTAATATAATTCTGCTTTACAATGTAATGTTAAAAAAGGTTTTAACTATTTGCTGCCGTTTGTGTCATGTCAGAGCTGGGTTCTAATTAAAATTATTAATTTTTTTACTCAGTGCTAATGTCAGTCTGAACATGGACTTGCATTCCATCAATTTACTTTGAGGGATCCAACAAGGTCAAAAATGTGTCTGAGCTCTCAATGTGAACATAAATACATGGATAGAGTAGTTCAGACGTGTGTGGACCCCATTTTACTTAAGTACTTAATTTTCTTCTGCAGCTCAGCATAGAAACATAATGGACTGAAGCTTTAAGAGATATCCATTTGATTAGTTTGACATTCCAACAATTCCTAACCCTACCTTTAATGTCAGTTAGAATGCACCATGACATGTCATGGCATATGCGTGTTTGTGTCTTCCCATGAATAGGTGCAACTATGGTTCACATCTTTTCCTAGGAATGGCATCTCTCCGGAGTTAAGCAGTCAATTTAAGATTCATGAGATCATCAACGGGAAGAGGACCAGCTAACACCGCCGATACAAATATTATTCTTGAATGCAACTGCAAACACTTCTCACTTCAGCATCCTCCCGGTGCTCATCTCTCAGCAGCATCTGACCTCTGGACTGTGTGCTGTGTGTGCCTGCACCTCCATGAATAATTTACTCTATTAATAAAAACCCCTTCAGAAGCCCTCAAGCCTCATGAAGCCTGAATTAAAGAGTTGATTTGCAATTACAAAGCCTATCTCTGGCCCTCGCACGGGGCATCTGAGGAGCCCTGAGGAGGCTGGTGTGGGTTGGAGTGTTTGTGGTCCCTTCTAGTAATGCTCAGGGCGGTGGCAGTGCATGGGGTGTGGGAAGGGGGTGCTGACTGAGAGGCATGGGCGTGGAGACTTGAGGGAGAGGTGAGAGACATCAAGAGAAGCCTTGAGGCACGATATGATAGTTCCACCGTCCTCGTCTTTCTCCTTCCTTCCCTAGCATTCCCCCCCCATCATTGTCCTCCATCGACCCTCCACAAGGCCATAAGGCCAGCCAGATCCTTGTTCATCTATAACATTATTCCCTGCGGGACTCTAGAAGAAAGTGCCCCCTGACAGTGTTGAGGGTTCACACAGCTGTCAACTGTGTCTGCGGGGCGCTGCACATTTTTCTCTGTATGTATCAAGAAAAGAAACACAGGGAAGCTGAGTACAGTATATGTCTGCTGTACATGTCTACCCATGTGTTTGTTAGTATTAACAATTTAAAAAGAAAGATTTCCACCTTAAAATTTAGGTTAAGAGTGTAGGGGTGTGAGTAGTGGATGGTCTTGTGAGTATTGAGTATGACCTCAATAGAAGAAGGTTGTAGTAAAATAACTATGTGATACATGTAACGTAACTTAAAACTTCATAAAATTGGTTGTTTCTAGGTGGAAGCATTATCATTGCTTTTAAGAAATTGTAGAAATTTCCGATTTTCTGCCAAAAACAAAGTAGCCAAGTATTAGTTTTAAAATCAACAAAGTGAGGAATAATTTAACCAAATAGTGGTCATGCCATTTCTATGTGCACCTGTGATTATTGACATTATTTGCCCGTATAATTGTGCTTTACATGGATCTATCTGAGTATGTATACGTGTATTTTATCTTACAGATTGGTACCTGGGACCCTCCAAGTGGCCTGAACATGACAGACAACCAGAAGGGGAAGACGACTAATGTCTCTGATTCTTTATCCAATCGATCCCTGATAGTCTCCACCATACTGGTACTTTCATTATTTTTTCAATGATTCTATTTTTTGTTTTCTGTTTAAAAATTGCACCACTGTTTACAATTGTTTCACATTTTTCTTTCAGCTATCAAGCAGCTTTTACGTTTTAGTTGCATGTTGTATTATGTTAGCATCATTCTGTGAACTTAAGTATCTAACTTCTGTCACATGTTCTGTAGTCTGCTCTATCTTGTGGATACCTAAAGGTAGACTCCCAAGCCAGTTTCTAAACACTTTGCTTAATAGAGATGGATGACTTTCTCCTAGTTTTGTTGCTAGAACTAGGTGGAAACAATTAGAGAGTAAAAAAAAACCTGCATTGCAGAACCAATCCAAAGTCTTCAGGGTGGTGACACACGGAAGTCAAGTTCTATATAACGTTATTCGGGACATTCATTTTCGATGTTCTAAAAATCTCTCTCTGTGTTACAAAGAGATTCACAACATCTCCAGTTTATTCCACTATGAAGGAGAATGAGGGAAGAGCACTGTTTCAAATAAGGCGTGTCCTTGAAGTAAGGGGAGTACTTTTTTTAAGCAACCATTCTCGCAACCGTTCAAGCAACTACTTTGCATTTTAAATTCCCCAGACGATAGGTTGGTGTTGCACTCTTCAATTGTTTGGTGATTTCTAAATGCAAAGTAGTACACAGTGCAAAGAGAAAAACAGTGAGTCGGGGTTAGGGTCAAAAGTTGCCCTATGTCTTTGTACCAGATTAATCGAGGTAAAGCATTAAGGCTAGAGGAATGATGTAGCAGACTACAGGACCTAGACAAAAATTAGTCTTTCCAGACTTCTAAACAAAAGGTGCTTGTTTGAGCACCATGGAGACAAGACATGGGAGATGAACAGTATTAAATCAATGCACAAGTGTTATTGTTAACTTGCAGCAACTCAACTGGGTGTGTTTTACTCAGTATAGTTACCCACCTAAGACAGTGTTAGGGCCTGTAGAAGGAAACACAATGGGAGAAACTAATGGGATGCTTATCTCACCATCCACATCAACTGAGTCAGATATGTATCAGGATCTGACCCATTTAGCAAAACATAAACCTGCTCTCTGCAGTTCACTAATGTTATCTAACAGTCTGCTAAATTCAAACAGTTACCTCTTGCTGCCATTTTGGGCTGACATTGTGCAAATTAAATATTGCAGCTTTAAATGTCTGTTTATAGCCAAATCAAATTGTAATGGTGCTTTATGTGGGACCAATTATAGAAGGCTAGAACAGCTCTCAGCCATAACAGACTCCCTCCAAAGATGTCATTATTTTTAAGCTTTTCCTCTTGAAAAATCCTTCAGTGCTTTGCCTGAGCTGCCCTTTCTGTTTAGAGCACTTTCTGGGGATGCTGCTCTCAGACTCAATTGAAGTAGAGTACCCCAAAGCACAGCACTCTCAAATAGCCAGTTGACTTCACCACTTTGGAGGACTCCAATTTGGTGGGAGCAGTTTCAGGCAGGGAAAATTGACTGATTGATTGTCCAATAAGATTTCATGGTTTACGGCTCTGCCTCCTATCAACCGATGTATCAGGCATATTGTATTATTGTCTCTCTTGCCAGTGTGCCATAAAACCAAGAAATTCAAACCCAACTTTGAGAAGAGGCAGCAAATTTAAATTCTTTCTGATCTACAATTTTTTTTTTCTTTTCCCAGTGATATTAAGCATCATACAAATGTTGTATGAATACTAATCCATTTGGCTTTAGTAGCTAGCTGGCCAGCTGTCTCCTGCAGCAACCAGTCTTTACGCTAAACTAAGCTAATCCACTCCGAGCTCCAACTCCGTACTTGCGTAACACACAGATATGAGAATGTTATTAATCTTCTCATCTAACTCTCAACAAGAAAGTGAATAAATGTTGAACGATTCCTTCAAAAGATTTGAGGCAAGAAACAGGCAATGCAGTAAAAGAGTCTTGATTCATAATTGGGCCCTGTTTACATAACAACAGTTTTTGCACGGTAAACTTTTGTTGCAGTTTGGCCTTTCATTCACATGACAATGCCATGCTGGGGGCATGGAAACAGACCAAACTAGGTTCCAGAGTGCAATCTTTTGGAAACACCACTCTTACCATCGCCACATAAACTGGCACATTTGCTTTGAAAATTGTGACAACATGGCTCTACTTCGTGCATGACTATTACGAAATTCTGACTGGCATGATTTCCAATCAGTGTTTTCTTAAAATGTGATGCCTTATAGTACATGGTCACTCTGAGTAATAACCCCACTTTAACGTCCCTCCAGACAAAATTATCTGTTTTCAAGCATGTATTCACCACCATCTCTTCCTGTGTATACTCTCCTTGCTGTAGAGGAAAGTTTTTCTACGCAGGCATGTGATGTTCTTCTGGTCTTGCCTGGTACTACAAAATTTTCAATAATTTTTGCGGATCCGTGTGCACAAGGATGCTTTCACAACGTGTTCACATGAACACGGAAACATTTTAAAATGCAAAACTGTTGACATGGAAACAGGGCCTTGATCAGCACTGCCTAGTTCGACAGTTTGATCTGAGTTTTGTGAGCCTGATTCGTTACACTGGACGGACCTGCAGACTGGACGGAACAACCAATCAGAGCAATGAATTGTGTCATTAATGTCACACCTCAGCAATCTGGACTGGTGATGCTCCTCTGTCAATGGTCGTATAAAACCTGCCCCATATTAAAGAAATGGTTGTGATTGGCCGACCAGACGCAGCATGGATGGAATTTAGCTTGAATGCAAGGGTGGCCAGACACATCTGCCTGAGAAAATGAAACTTGGTAGATAAGTCTGGTTCCCAAGCTAGATGCAAACATTATTAACAAAAAGATATTCATTTTATTTTATTTTTTTAACTTTAACAAAAAAATATTATCACCAATTGGAGGAACTGGAGCTGTTATTTTTATGTCATGTACCTACCATGCCTCCTGTGGTTGCGTGTGAACACGCCTATACTCCTACATACAGTAGGAACAGACTATGAGAGCCATGACAGTGGAGGGAAACTTGTTGCAGCAAGCCAAATTAAAGCCATATATGATTCTGTTATTGAGAAGGCAAGCGTAAAAATAACAATATCAAGTAAATTGCGGGTTGTCATTATTTATCGCGGGCCTTCTTTCCTTCCGCGCGTGCTGTGAAGTGATTGGATTGCAGTTATTAGCGAAGACTCTCTGCGGCTGTAATTGCCATATCAGGATTGAGTCATGGGGAGATGTGTGATGGCTGTGAGCAGTGAGGAAAAGAACGGAGGGCTGACAATAATTGGGTTTGTTACATTTGATTGATGCACACTTTCATCCAGCTTCTCATCATTTTCTCGGGGATTATGTACTATAAAACATGATGTAATTACTGTTGAGATCTTGGCCTATCAACAGTTTATCTACTTTGGAAATCACTCCCGTAATGTTGCGGTGGAAATGAAGTACCTTTAGGCTAATGGCTGGAGCTGCAGATAATATACTGTGTAATGTCTTAAAGAGAGCAAGGAGCAGGCCTGCTTCCACTTACAAAGAAACAACCCATGTTTCATTAGTCACTGCAGGAGAATTGTAGGGCTACCTGCAGACTGCTCTAAAATATTAACTAATGTGCAAACTTGGGGTTAAATTTCTTGCTGTACATTAATAATGGAAGATTAATTTTTCTCTTACAAAGCAAAACGGCCCCAAAAAATAAGATACACAGTGGCATTGGGATGGGAATTGATAAGATTTCATTGATACCAATACCATTATCAGTTCTGCTTATTGGTCTAATACTTTGTTGATTATTGTATTGATCCCTGATCATTTTTCTGTGTGGGAAAACAAGTAGGCCTACACAGGTTTTCAGCATAAATGCAACTGTTGAAATAACTTGATAAGCTTGGAGGCATACATTTCTGATGGATTGAACAATTTGGAACAAGTTCACAATTCCTATCTCTACAGAAGCAGAGGCAGTTCAGGGGCAGAATGTACTTCATCATAACCATCAAATTTGGTGATTAAATATCTGTTCACCGTGGTTTGGACACAAGCAAGGGTAATCATTTTTAGTAAACCTATAATATGCTTGCCATCCAACAAGTCCTCCAAACTAGACAACTAAATACAAGGGTTGTTCAGTGACTTTCTGATCTGATGCGCCAATCAGCAGGATGGGATAGATTGTCGATTGTAGATTGTATTCAAAAATATTCTACCTTCTCATGTGTCATTGTTTTACCTATTAAGGAAGATCAAAAACATGTCAATCAAATGCATGAGGTAAATTATCTTTAGCTGTTTTTATTTTCAGTGTATGAAAAAGTTTTTTGATCTGAGTTAAAAGTACAATTGCAGAGATTTCTTGTTGAACAGGATGGAAGGACGGGTTTGTCTTCGCCAGCAGGTGTTGAATAAAACAAAATTAAATATGCAAACATGTATAATATGTCAATCTGCTATCATAATCTCGTTAATAGTCAAAATATTTGTCTGTTATATTCATCAGGACTAAAACCATCTGAAATAAGGAACTAGAAAAAAAAAAAAAAAGAAAACAGAGACAGAGAGGGGGACATTCAACCCAATGATTAAAACATTTGGCAGAAAATATTGAACAGATCAGGTCTCATTTCCATTTGGCTGTCAGTATTAAGGGCAACTGCAAACAAGCCGGTGCCAGAAGCTCACAGACCTTCCAGACTATGTCACATTCAGGAAAGAGACAGATGTGGGGAAAGAATGAATAAATAGGACCAGTTGCATGAATTACTAGATTATGCTGACAAATAAGTACTGTTAAGGATCATTAAGCTAAATGACAGAGCTATTGAACATATGTTATTAGTGTAACATACCCTGGCGATTATCTGCTGTGTGATGCATCTCATTTTCCTAATACGTTGGAGATCAAAATTGAAGAACAATTTATGAACACTTGATTTTTTCAGAAATAATGTAATCATCATTGCTCAACATTTGAAGGATTTTTTATTGTGGCTATACCATGCTACTAGAACAGTGTTTTACAAAATAACCAAGGCACTTCAACAAAACAGCCTTTATTTTGAAGAAAACCAATGATCAAAATTAGAGAACAGCAATGACTGTAGCATGGAGAAAGATTACAACAAAATCTTCTGAAGGTTACAACAGTCAACAATTAGTAGGAAGTGTACAGGCCGTTGCTTTGAATGACTTCAGCACCTCTTGAAGAAGTTTCTGATAGACATTTGCATTCACTCTGCCATGTAGATGTATAAGAGGCCCAACTCCTGCTGCAGAAAACATTGCCCAAACCATGACACCTCATCCACCTTTCACTGACTTGTTTACACACTTTGGGTTCAGTCTTTCCCCAGTTTGACGACAAACATAATGGTTTGAATGCTGCGTGTCATCCCCTCTCTCAGTCCTCCCCTTTCCTGCCTATCTTCAGCTGTCACTATCAATTAAAGACAATAAAAGCCTCAAAAAACTTAAAAAATAAAAATTGTTCTGAGGCTTTTGTTTAAATCGTTTTCTAACAAATGTATCAACTTCTGATCAACCCATATCAATTTAAGGCTTCCATTAACAAATTCTGGTTAGCCCAACCCACTTCCAGTTTAATCCATGCCCATAACGATTTGGGCTACAAATACAGATGATTGGTTGAACAGATACAGGCAATGGTGTGCTTGCTGATGCCTAGTGGTGATCATAAATATGTTTTTTCTCCAGAAACTATATGTACTATAGAACTATACATGTGAATTTGCCCTCTGGGTATCAATAAAGTCTTACCTTATCTTATCTTACCATGTGGGAAATGGAACAGCTCAAGTGTAGCCAATGTCCATAAAATCAGCACACATTTCATGTCTTTGTTGACGCTTTTAAACTTCAAAATAAAATGACTTTAATGGCACTTTGACTGCATCTCGCAGCAAGCATAAAATGAAACCTAATCAAACCAGTCTATGTCAACTTTTCTATCTGATGCAGATGTTCTCTTGACTGGACGTTTGTGTCTTTATAACAACATATGGTGTCTTCCTATAAGAAACATATGAATTTATCACGTTAACAAGAAACGTTTCTCTTTCTAATAAGATACACTGGTATTATGTCATAATGAGAAAATTGAAGATAAAGTGATATGTTGTTGTAAGAAGATAATCTAATTCATTAAACGTATAATATGCTAGATTTTCTGCGTATTACTTTGATTGTAAATATGCATTCATTTAATTTCTTTATGTAAGTATATAAATATCACAATTTCTTCACTATCTTTCTTTGTTTTGTGTAAGCCAGTGGGCAGTTTTCCATCACACCACTGCATGCTAAGAGCACCTGGATGATTCACTTTGTTCTCCGCTCCAGCCACACTGCATGAAAGGGAATCAATAATACGAAAATAAATGTTTAAAAATGACTCAAATGAGGCCGTATCATTTGTTTTTTCTTCTCAGGCACAAAATCCATTGTTTTTAATTTGTTGGAGAAGAATAGGCTTGATTTTGTGTTTAAGGCGAGTCTGTAGAGGGATGTGGAAGTGCTATAGCTTTAATTAGGTTTGCTTTACAGAGATAGTCGGCTTCTCCTTCACTCTCTCTTTTTAATTAAAGATGCACTGGCCTCCGTCCTTAGCCAGCCTCTCTGCAGGAGACAGGAGGGAGTGTTTGTCTTTGTATGTGCATTTGTATTCAGTGTGGCAGGGTAGGGAGTAACACCTAGAAGACCCTACACATGCTTATATCATTGTCAAGGATCTGATACTCATACCATCATACCATCATACCGACCCATATGGAGTCCCAGAGGTGGTTACCTGAAAACAATTGAATACATTTATTTTCAAGTTAAGAAGGTTGCTGGTCAAACTACTTTGACTAAAAGTTGTTGTTTTGACAGGCTCAGATAGTTATTTTAAGTGTCTGACAACATTATGAAAGGATCCCTACAGAGATACACCTTTTGTTCAACCAGAAACAGACTTAATATCACTATCGCTCTCCACCAGATTCCATAAACAAAAACAGTAATTTTACCTTGTAGATCATCATAACATTGTCACTGCATTCAAAGAGGATAGAAACAAAACAAAACTCACCAAAACCGTTCACCAAAATCCTCAATTCACTAACGTGGAAAAACAGCTGTTTCAGTGGCTCTACTCAGCTACACACGGAGCAGACTGGCTATGGAAATAAACCAAAGAGAGACAGCGATAGCAATACAGGCAGAGGAGTGTGACGTTTGCTGCTATATTATACATATTTTAAATCTCATATGTGTATAAAACCTGCCACTGCTGGGGGCTATGACAAAATCAGGGGGTATATATTTTTCTAACCAGAAGAAAGAAGGGCCACTTGAAAAGTGAGAAAATGTAATATAGTTACTATGTGTGTAAATTGCACAGAGAGGACGTAAAGTTGCAGTGGAAGTTGCAAATAAAAATATCCACTTAAAGATAAATAAAAATTAAATGAAATAATTTTATCAGTTGATTAGTGTTACTGTAACAAACAACATTAACGTTTTTATAAATCAATTTATATTATTTATTTCGCTTTATTATTTACTGTGATAACATTTGTGGACTTGATGCACACACTGCATCAGCAACACATGTAGTGTACGTAATCTTATTGGGCAATGTGCTCGTGTGTCAGATTATGTACTCACACTGGGCCCGTGTTGATACGATTAATTGGGATTAGAGCATGTGAGTAGTAGCTGGAGAACCACGCTGTTTGAATCAAACCGTGCCATTAAAAATTCTTTTGAACAGTATCTCCTTTGAAGCTGCAATTCTTAAAAGACAGCCATTGCTAAATCTCTATTGGTCAGTGTTGGCCTAATTCAAACCAGAATAAACAAATTGCATGAATTATTGCGTAATTTCAATGATTGGAGGGGAAGAGGCTTTGGAGCTGACTAATTATCAGATTTGGGTCAGTGCAGCATAAACCAAATCTACCATTGTACCACAGTGTTTAATCAAGCCTCCTAAATTTCAAGTCAAGGCTCATTTGTGAAATATGTGAAAAGTGACATTTTTCTTATGTTGTGGCTACCTGTCCAAAAAACATTATAACACCTCCATAGACCATTTTCAGTAAAAGGAGAGCTTTTATAATGTCCAGAAACAATCACGGGTATTGCCGGTTGTTCCAGTGAGAGGTGCTCTTTGTTAATGTGCAGAGCGACTGTTTATGATAATTACAGCCTTTCACAGTTGACAGGAGGTGAGAGGTCATAAGCTGGAAATGGGCTTGCAATAGCTTCTTGGTGCTTTACATGCTAGATAACAGTTGCTCCATCAGTTAACATGGCAGCAAACAGAGACTGGGAGAACACGGTCAGACAATAAGGAAAGGGATTCAATTATAATTTAAAGGGGGTGAGGAGGAATTTACTGTCACTGTGGTGAAAAGGTCCTTTCTGATAGATGAGAATAAAACCTAAAAATCCCCCCAAAAAAGCAGATGGAAGAGAATCTCAACGTATGATGCACAACCCGGTGCACAAGCGTGTTACCAGCACAACACCACTCCGCTGATCCAGTGTCCGACTCCTCCACAGTCGCTGGAGCTGATAGCACCCATTATAAACAATGCTTTGAGTTCCACTAGAAGCGCCACGATGTGTCCCAGAAGCATCTCTCCGCTCTGCTCCATGTAGTATACGCGGCTGGTATATTTGTGATGGAAGCCACAACCCACTGGAGTCAAACAGCACAGAGTATTTTGCACTGGCAGGAAATTAGAAACAACATAGATAATCCAGTCAATTTGCGCGTAGACTCCATAATATAATAATATAATATAACTGAAATTTAAAGAACCGTGGCATGTAGCTGTTTCAGATTGCAAATAACTGCACACTGCTCGCATCTGTATTTGGCGACCTGAGAATGAGAACAGGCTGTGAAGTATGTAGGAGAAACTACGGTGGCATACCTTAGCTTACAGCCAGTGTTTGGTTTGTCCGTTCTGGGCTACTGTTGAAACAGCATCTGTAGATAAAAAGGTGAATTTCAGGTGATTATACACTAATGAAAACATAACTATGAATATTATTTCTGCCAAAAGAGCATACAAGCATAAAAAGGCCATTCAGGAATGGGATTTGTGAATTATATTTAAAGACAGGTAAGAACCCAACAGTCAGGAGAGGGTGTGGGTGCATAAAACCATTTTCATACATATTACCCATCACTTTCTTTAATGGACGGCTGTCATCATTGGTTGTGCACTGAAAGGTCACAGATGAATAAGGTGTAAGTTACTGGCTTTCTTCATGTTGTCATTGCTCTCAGCAATCTCCACAGGTATCAGAAACTTGTAGAAATTACAAACACCCCAAGTTTACCAATCCCAGTTCTTGAGTGTATCGGCACTGGTTTGTTTTTGCCCATGTGTGCCCAAATTATGTGAATAGCACAAATGTGGCACTGGCTCTAGTTTCATGGCCACAGTAGTTTCTCCTACACACTTGGAAGGTGGAGCTGTATTCAGTTGGTTGCAATGGGCAACTTCACCACTAGATGCCACTAAATCCTACACGCTGGTCCTTTAACACACAATTTTAAAGCACAAGGTTTAAAAAAATATGTGATTTCCTAGAGCAACAACTACAAATTGGGTGTGTAAGGGTTTAGAACATTAATCTATAATACAAATTGATCCAATTAAATTTCAATTCAATTCAGTTTTATTTGTATAGCGCCAATTCATAACAGAAGTAGGGCTCGAGTTCAACACACAGTACCCAAGGTAATGAGCGATAAATAACCACAACTTAGCATATTTCCCCCCTCTACCTCCCCCTTAGACTCTAGCATTGGTAGTATCAGTGAGTGTCCTTCTGCATACAGTAATAAAAGTCCGTAGTCCTTACCTGTGTGGATTTAAAAAAAACACTGGCGTGCTCATTACCACTGAAGCAGTGTTTCAGTTACCATGGTGATTGGAAGAAAGGGATCCACTGCTCTTACCTTGGGTTGTTAGATGTCGCACTGAATGTGTTACTCACATAGTACACATATCACATGCACATCACACGTCTGACAGCCGTTGGTGTCGTCAACACTGCCATCGTATATATATTCCACTGGTTGGAATTTATGCCTGTTTTAAATACCAATATCTATTTACATTTTATTTATGTTCACCTTCAACTAGACGCCTGCACATACAGCGTGTTTTGGTGTTGGAACTGTATGTGTTGACATTGTAGGTGCTCTGGTATTGATCTGTGTGTGGACAGTGTTTTCTGCTCTTTCATCAAGATTACATCAGTATCCTTGCATTCATGTAGCTGCTGAGGTATAATGTTGCAGCACATGAGCTACAGTAGATATAACATATTGTATATAATGAGCTGGGTCAGCAATGATACAAATTTATGGCTGCAGTGTGGTCAAAGTGAGGCTAGTTGAGCTGATATCCTATTTTTACTTCACGGCAGCGATGGGGAAGATTTACATTATTACAAATTATAAGTGGTGAACTCAGTGGTACTAAACATAACTACTTTGTACTATAAATAAACACTTATCTACAACTGAGCCATAGTCTAATATTCACATGTGATAACAATTCCACACATAACGTAAGATGTGTTTCATTATCGGGGCTCAAGCAGTTTCAAACATTTTACATGTGAATTTACATCACACATTTACACTAGTGGGTTTTGGATATTTTACATGTGCTGAATGTTAACATAGAAACATATAGTTCTAAAAATTTGATTTAAAGCTGCAGTAGGTAACTTTTCTAAAAATAACTTTTTGTCATATTTAATATAAATTGTCTTTCTGTTTTGGCTCTGATTGGTTGTTTTTGTACAGGCCAATCCGGTTGATTCTTACAAATGCCATTAGGAGCACCAGTAGGAGCCAGAGGAACCAGATTGTTTCACAGATTATGTGTTTCATGTACTTCTGTCAGAATATAGTGAAAGTTTCAGCAAATATTACAAAAAGATTTTTAGAAAAGTTACCTACTGCAGCTTTAACCTTAATCCTACTGACAAACCCCAGAGGTATACTATACTGTGTCATATCTCATACACACTTTATTCTATCATTCTATCAAACACATTTTTCATGACTTTGTCATTTAGTTTGTCCTTAATGATTTCATATCACTGTTGTTTCTGTTTCAATTAGTGCTTTTTAAAAATACAGCTGTAATAGGGTTGTGGGGCATTTCATATGTGAAACATAAGTTACATAGGTTTCTGGATATTTCATATGCGATACATGGATTTCACATGTATTGTGTGTAAGAAAGAAAAGAATAATAAGAAAAAAACACAAATATGATTTTATATTTCGATTTTAAAAGAAAACTGTCACTGTTGTACCTGTTTTTGCTCCATAATCTAACATTTCTATCCTCACAGCGGTGGTATCATTATCCTCAACATCTGTCTGCTATCACTGTTAAAAGGCAAATATATGATATACTGCAAAAACAGCCTATTTGTTTGGGCTGCCACTACTAGTGAAAAGAACATCTTCTGGCCTGCATCCTATTAAAACCCCAGCCAGCGGAATGTGTCAGAGCCCGTTAGCAATCTTAAATGATTTTTCTCTTCAGTCATGGCACAGTTATATTATAAACAACACCTGCCTGACAATATATTTTTGGATTTATTTGTCTGAGAGAGACAAGGAAGTCGTAGAAATGAGGGACATGCAGCGAGAATGAGTGTCTAAGGCTAACAAAGACAGATGGTAGTACAGAGGTATAGACGGGAGGAAGCGGGAGGAGGAGGACGCTTTACAGGGAGTGAAGCGTGGAGGAAAGAGAGGGGAAGGACATGGCGGAGGAGACGCTCGGTAGACGGGAGGGAGAAAAGAAGCAGTATGAAAGAAGACATTAGTAATCTGCCCAGCTGTTTGTGTGAACAGAGCTGATGCGCCGGCTCTTGCTCTCTCTTTTTGTGTCCGTCTATCAGGATCTCTTATCTTATTGACAAAGCATGTGGTGCACTGAAAGCTGGGCCTGGGCCCAAAGCCAGCCTACTGAGCCTGAGAGGAGCACAGAGTCATTGATATAGGGGATTATCTCTTATTATGGTCATGCCTCACTTTGCACCCACCCTACCTCACATCACAGGATGGGGACTGCTGGCAAGTGCACACACACACACAAACACAGCAGCTTTACTAGCCGAGCCAGTGTGTGTTTGGGCTTGGGCGGCTCAAAAGCCTATCTTGCACATCAGACACCCTCTCAGATAGGCCTTATCAGTAGGTAAAAGATGCCAAGTGCTGCAGAGACTCATTCCTCCTCCTCTATTTCACCTGACAGGAAGAGCCATACGTGATGTTCAAGAAATCTGACAAGCCGCTGTATGGGAACGACCGCTTTGAGGGCTTTTGCATAGACCTGCTGAGAGAGCTCGCCAACATCCTGGGCTTCACTTACGAGGTCCGCCTGGTGGAAGATGGGAAATACGGTGCCCAGGATGAGAATACGGGCCAATGGAATGGCATGGTCAAGGAGCTAATGGACCACGTGAGTCTCTAAAGATCATTATTAAAAGGGGTGCATGGGTGTGAGCCCAGGAAACTTATACCCTAAAAAATGCGAGGTTAAAAAAAAAGAAAAAATGTAGGTAGTTTTTAATTACACTGATAACTAACACAGCAAGATGGGTTCTTATTAACTAAAATGCTGGGTTAATTCTACCACTGAAATTAGTTAAATATTTTATCCAAATGTTGGGTTTCATTAACTGGAATGTTGTGTTACTTCTACCTCATGTTTTGTTACTGTAACATCTATAGAAGAAAATTTTATTTTAGTAGACTACACATATCTATTAAACTTAGAATTAAATTAAATAAAAAAAATACAACCAAGAATTGGTAATGGAAACCATAAATGTATGCATTGCACTTTTAAGCAATTTCAGAAAATATGCATTGGATCATTCCAGTTTATACAACTTGGGTCTTATTTTCGTAGTTTTGGCCAATGCTTTATGTCGTTATGATACGATGTACACACCAATTTGGTGGTGAAACTGAAAGTGAAATGTTGGAATAACCAACTATTATTGCTTGGGATAATAGGAAGCCATTTTGACATGAAATAGTAGGGTAAACACAGGTGTTACCAATTAACCTTAATTATTAAGCATCATTGGTAACACCTGTGTTTACCCTACTATTTCATGTCAAAATGGCTGTTGTGAAAAAGGTCTAGTCCCTACTTCATACTAGTTGTAATAAACTGGACGTTGTAATAAGCATTGCAGAGTGGAAGGAAATAATAAAAAGGTCTCCAGGAATAAGTTTACTCACATAAAAATGATAAACAGACAAACTCAAAAAGACTACACTAAGTCTAAATCCTGTCACAATACAACAAATTCCCTTCTTCTTTGTATGTTTATTGTTTATTAAGGATCCCCATTAAAAGCACATGCATGTACCTTTAGTCTTCCTGGTATCAAAAATAAAGTACAAACATACAATAAAAAAACATAAACTTAAAATGTAATGGTACCAGACAAACCGACTAATGAGTGAAAACAAGAATAAAGTGATAACAGACAACAATTTAATACATATAAAAACAAAACAATAAAACAAACAAAACAAAACAATCAGACCAATATACATGTAGGGGTATGTTCTTGTTATATGGCAAAATATTTCTTTATGTGCTTTCTAAAAGTTGTTTTGTTGTTAACAGTAGATATGATATATTTGGCCCGAGCATTCCAGAGTGCTGCTGACCTGTATGTGACAGTAATTTTACAAAAATTTGTTCTTGGAGCTTGGAGCGTTATGTGCCCCGAGGCTGCACCTCTTGTGCTATAACAATGCACAGAGGCCATATGTACCTGATGAGCTAAACTGAAAGGGTTGTTGGTACTAATGATACTCCAAAGTAGCATTAAGAGAGAACAGAACAAGCAATTCAAATGTCAGAAAAGATCAGCTTTGTTGATCCAATGCAGGAAAGTATCACAGTACCAAAATAGATGCACAGTACAACAGAAGGAGCCCAAAAAACTATAGTAGCACTAAGGCTGGGTACTGAACTGCAGTACCTTCTTCTTCTTCTTCTTCTTCTTCTTCTTCTTCTTCTTCTCTTCTTCTCTTCTTCTTCTTCTTCTTTTTCTTCTTCTTTTTCTTCTGTGGATTAGACAGACAAGATGCAACAATGGTGGATATGTGCCAAACTGTTTGTTATTAATATTACTTTGACAGGTATTTATATTCATTATATAGTCCAATACTGTACAGATGCCCAGGGACTATGGCTTATTAGCTAACTCTGCTACATTTGCATTTGAGTGCAATGATTGATTTGCATTCCCTGGTAAATAAATAAATGAAAGATAGGTACTGCAATGTGTAATGTAAGATTTATTTCAGAGAATTAGTATCAAAAAATGCGTCATTCAGGAACCAGAATCAAAATCAAGGTATTGCTACCAATATTGAAAAAACGATACCCAGCCCAGAGTACTATATACAGTGCAATCAATTGTCACCTGTTAGGCAGTTTTCACATTTTTGCTCTCTGTCCACCTCAAGCATGCTCTCTTGTATATTAAGATCAGGTTTTACAGATGTGCCAAACCTGTTCTCATTTTTTTCATTCTATCTTGGTGCTAGTTTCATGATTTAAACATTAGTGTGAACTGTCATATCAACATCTATTACCATCTAAATGTTTGACCAGGAATAAGATGTAATGAGGAGGAGCATTACACTGAGACACACTAAGGGGGAAAGAAAGTGAAAAAGAAAGAATAGGGAGGTAACAGATGCTATTTGAGAGTATAGTGATGCGAGGATAACATAGATTCTGATGTGACTTCTTTCCCCTACAGAGCTTATTAAAACACACACACACACAAGCACACACAATCTGCTCACAGTGTAGATCATTACACCCGACAAAGTCCCAGTTAGGATAAACTGCATGGGCAGAAAAATATCCGGCGCTGCACGGCCGATAGTCGATAGCTGACCCCATTAGAAGCAGCACCCACGAGGGGTCAAGTCTCCCTTAACTCCTCTAGACTTGTCTTCTGCTTCTGCGCTTGATCAGCGCAGTGATTGGCTGTCATGACAGATAGTCTGGTCTTTAATGGGTGAAAGGCCCAATCCCCTGCGAGAAGATGTTCAGCGTGGGTTTGCCCCACTTTTTGCGCAGGGTCCTGGCTTGACTTAGACAGATGGTAATTGCAGCCGACAGGCCCTCAGAAGACTGGGGAGTGTGGACTCACAGGGAAGAAGTTCAGTTTAGGAAGAAATGCTGAATTGAGCTGAACAAGTTGAAAACAGCCCGTCAAAGGAGTTTAGCAAAATTATCTTTGCTCTGTCTAATGTTCAAAGTGGACTAAATACGTCCTGATGTATTTACACTGCATAGGGCTGCGTCAGAGTAGTCTGGGCAAATTCAGAGATGCCTGATATCAGCAAGACTTTTCATGTATCATGAGTTACAGCAAGCTCAGTTCATCCTCGAGTGATATATGGCAACCTTCAGAAGACAAAAAGGATATATCTTTGAGAAATGAACCACTTGACCTTGCTGTGAATGTTTAGCATTTATAGTCACAATGCAGCCCGAGATTTATTAACTGTCAACAGCACAACACACTTTTCACCCAAGATATGGTAACGTGACTTTCCTAGGCAGCCTCTATACTTCTCTTCTTTCTATCTCTAAAGCACACATCTCACATATAGGCACGCCTTCTGTGCTTGCCAAAACAAGGGATTATGCTGTATTATAAATAACTCTATAGAAACGTTCATGTTAAGTGGTGCAAAAAGCTTCTTGTGTTCAGAGTAAATTCTATAAGAAAACCTTTTTCCACTGCAGCACCTTAAGGTAATACATTTTTTATTCATGCACATGATCAATTTTGCGATTTTGGACTATTTTGCTTCCATAACATTCTTTCTGAGTAGTGGAAAGACAATGCCCAAAATAAACATTTAGGGGTTTATTTGAGTACCCTTTGTCTGTTTGCGTCTGTAGATTTCACCTAAACTTAGCATTAGATAATGCCTCATATATAATTTATAGCCTAATTAATATCACATTTATTTTCTTAAAACATTGCCATTTTTTATTTGTGATTACAGTATCTTTTGATTTACGGAGTGAAAAAAAAAAACCTCTGTAAAAACCTTTGACCCCAATTTTTTAACAAAATGAAATGAAACAATATTGTTATGGCTGTTGACCATACATTCTGATTTATGGATATCCAAAAGTCCTTCTGTAAATTCTTGACTCAAATGTGCAACAAAATGAATCAAGGATTTTAAACCTGGCTTTATCTAATGTTCAGATTTCTGTTCTGGAAAATGTATGCAAATTAGCAAATTTTGATTACATAAAATATAATTTGCATATTTATACATAACATTTCAGAAAACTTGTGATACAAAAAATAATTGCCTTCATGTAAATAATCAACTGGGGAAGTTTCATGATGATATCTATTCTGTCCCTAACAAACCCTAACTCTTAACTCTTACAACGTGGTGTCACAATTGTCTCAGGTTCTGCTTTTGTTTCCACTGTTCTTTACCTCATTTGGGGTGCTAGAATTTTGAAAATCATTATCTGTCACACCGAGGACACATAAAACCCAAGAGTATCCACCATTGTATTACTGCATCTATATCTACCAGATAGAAAAAAGATTCTGTAGAAAAGAAACAAGCAAAAAAGGAAGACCAAAGAAGAACTCTTGTTGGGAAAACAGAGATCCAAGTCCTCATTAGTATTTGGAGAGAGGAAGCTACTTAGATTGAGCAGAATCAGTGGTTTGAATTGAAATCGTAAATTTACAAAGTAGTGCGAGACATTGGATTTCATTTGGAGCCACATACGAGCGGACCCCCAACAGAGCCCTGCCTTGGCATATATAAGTGTGTCGTGTTTATGTAAGTGTGAATAAAAGGATAACAATAATAGCACCACTTCTTATGTTGTTGTGTGACAAATAACCACTTACAACCAAGCAGTGCATAAGAACGATGTAGTTGGTTCGGCACTAAAAGACAAAAAAAAATCTAGTCTTGTGGGGCAAGGTCTCAAGTTAATTGCTTCTGAACATTCTTCATCCTCCTTAACTGCCCATTATATCGATGTTAGAAGTATTTTCAGGCTTGATGCATTAGTGATGTCTAATCTGCTTTGGGACACAAGTGGAAACCAAACTCCTGAGGCTGCAAGAATGTTCTGACCAACACTTAATCACAGTCTACAACTGTCAAGCCCATTGAGCCTTATTCAGTGTTTGAATTGGACCAAAAACAACCTTAACCCTAACCACAACATAACCTTAACCCTAATTCTTTTGTTGTTTTTTTAAACTTTTTAACAATGACATTTTCAGTGCTTTTTTCTTAGACACTTTTATGCAGTTGTTTAGGAGTACCTCACCAGAATTGCTGTATGCTAGGTTTGAGAAATACAAAGGGCCAAACTGAACGTGCTAGTTTTAGGGCATGCATCAATGTAGTTTTTTTTAGACAGTTATTTAATAACTTCTATTGCATAACCCTTGGAAAAGCTACTGGTGACCTCAATGGTGGGTATGGCCTTTCTTACCCGAGGTGGCAGTACTCAGACTTTAGGGTAAAAAAATCAGAACGCTGGTACTCATTACCGGCGAGTACCAGGCACTGGTCTTATCCCCAGAAGAGGTTGTAAAATGCTGTTTGAAACAGTTAGCAGTTGCATAAGAGATATTTAAAGAAATATCCTTGCTTGGCTAACAACAGGACATAATAGGTATGTCCATAAAACCAGTGCTTGTTCTTTTTTGGTGGATGAAAGCTTTTACTAAACTATAATTTTCTAGTGTTTTCTATAGTAGAGGCTTTCAAAGCGGGAGGCCAGCCTCCCCAGGGGGGCTCCAAATGGTTTCACAGGAAGCTCAGTGAATGGAAGTGCAAAAATATTACATAAATTATTAGTTATCAAAGGGAGATCATATAGAATAGCTTAAATGTGTGTGATTTGTTTAAAGAGATAGTCATTTTGGTAAAATGTACACTTTCCCAGAGTCCAAAACATAATAAATGTCTTAGGACAGACCTTTTTTTCTACAATAAACATGTTTATGAAGCTATTATTAACACTTATATAGTCAAGGTACAGTGGCCCGGATGTGCCAATGGAGTCAGATTACTCAGATTGAGCAGAATCAGTGGTTAGAATTGAAATTGTAAAATGACAAAGTGGTTTGAGGCATTGGATTTCATTTGGAGCCACTGACTGGCAGACCCCCAACAGAGCCCTGCCTTGGCATATACAAGTGTCTTATGTTTATGTAAGTGCAAATAAAAAGAATGGCACCTCTTCTTACATTGTTGTCTGACAAATAACAACTTACTTCACTATCAATAATTTGTGCCCTTATATGGCATATATTTGAAATTTTCTGCTTTGTGGGTATGCAATAAAAAAAGCTTCTCAAAGTTCTTAAAAGTTCATGTTATTGGAAGCCAGGGGTTATAGGTTGTTAAGTTCTTGCTGTGGAAAAGGATTACAGGTGTCCCAAGATTTGCTGCAAATGTGATACAATTTCTGCTTTTTGGAACTGTGGCGAAGATGAAAATAAACCGATGCACTTAGCACTTTGTAGGCTACTCTTTAAACTAATGGACATAAAACCTCAGCAGGACTCTCGTATGTGGGAATCAAAAGGAAATTTCTGTGAAGATGTGATGGGCAGAATTTCCAGAAATAACTTTAAACTTTTGAAGGTCAAGGTCATCATTTGTTGAACATGTGTTTTTATCAGTATTTTTCACAATGTAACATCTTGACATTGTAGGATTGTCTTTTTAGGAGTGGCCTTTTTAAATGGAATGCTGCATAACATGTTTTACCCTTTACAGTCAAAGTTTTGGACTCTCACACACAATAAAGAACAATGTGGCTCAGACTGTGTATTAAAGTCAAACCTTAAGCTATACCAGTCTAATCATAGCTAGACCATTGGGAGGAAAGCAAAATTAACAGTTCTCCTGTTGGTCATTTCCTCCTACAGTCCAACCACTGCAGATCGTGTCGTCATGAATTATTGGTATGACAAGGACTTTTTATCTTAGTGCTCTAAAGCACTGGCAACTTGTCACATCTTGTATGTATCTCCCAGTACATCATATTAAGTATAGTGCTATGATACGCTACAGCTCCCAGCCATCCTAACAAAAAGAAAAAGTAGGTAAAGGAAATAAATGAATGCTTTGATTTAGGTTCCAGAGAGAGAAAGGTGAGTTTAGTAGTGGGAGTATACTTGATGGGTGGAAAGAGAAAGAGGGCTTTAAATTTCTCGCTAAGTGCCAGACTGTCCCAGTGTGTAAAGACCCTGTTTTCCTAATTTGATTGCCTCTAAACGCTTCCTGTGCCCGTGACTTATGGCCTATCTCTCTTCCCTTTTATGCTTCCTGTTGACAGAGAGCTGATCTGGCAGTGGCTCCCCTCGCCATCACATACGTGCGCGAGAAGGTTATCGACTTCTCCAAGCCCTTCATGACGCTGGGTATAAGTATACTGTACCGCAAGCCCAACGGGACCAACCCTGGGGTCTTCTCCTTCCTCAACCCCCTCTCGCCCGATATCTGGATGTATATTCTGCTGGCTTACTTGGGTGTCAGTTGTGTGCTGTTTGTCATAGCCAGGTAACATGCCACTTCCAGCGATCACAGCCTCACACACAGTCAGACACGTGCTTTAGCTGCCATCACTCGGCCTCGCCCATCTGACTAACAACAGGCTAATCTCTGTAATTACAGGATCCCGAGCTCACCACTCAGTGACAGTGCTGACACTAATCAACGGTCATGTATCAAAGCTCAGACTCCACGTCATTGCTGTGTAACGTGTTTATTGCAGTTTAACCATGATCACACAAATATTTGCCATTTTCTCCAGCATTAGACATTTGTAAAATGTTCGTAGAGTATCTTGTTTTAAATTGGCACTCGGCATGGCTGCTAGGTTACTCTGGGCCTGCTTCTACTCACATTTGTACCAGTAAATAAAACCACAGGAGATGCAGACATATACAGGAACACAGACCTGAGACAGAGAAGTCGTAGGCCTATCAGCGGTTTGAGGGTTGTGTGTGTGCTTCCGAGAGAGTGGCAGAAAGGTTGTGCACTCATATGGATATGTGTGCGTAAGTGTGTGTTTGGGATGTGTCGAGCTCGATGTGAACACTGCTGCTCCTCTCCCACCTTTCCCTCACTGTCCCCAGTGTCTCAGAGTTCATGCTGTCTTTTCTTTTCTCTTGTTTCCTTCACCTTGCTTCAAATACACCTATGACTCAGAGATATCTTTTTTTCTGCTTGTTTTGGTCCATTTACTGGCAAACCCAACAGGATATGGACTTACAAGTAGCTAGTTTATTAGAGTTTTGAGCTGTCACCTCACCAAGCATTTTGTTGGAAAAGTAAAATCTTATTGTAGTCCTTGTAACCTTTGTTTATTATCTGTACTGTCACCACTTACCCTCTCTGGTGTTAATAGCAGCTGACTATTCATAAAGATACAGCCAAGTATATCTGTCCAGACTGCTTTAGTATGCTAGGCTTTCAAAGCATAAAGAACTCTTGGCTATCAAATGTTGTTTCTCCCATAAAACCTCACATTTAGCGTTATTCTTTGTAGTTGCTTTGGATTACTTTCTCACTTCTCCACCAAAGCTCTCTTATAAGTGGGGCTACGACCTGCAATTTCAGGTCTCTTACTGCAGTTAATCGGTGCCACCCAAGTTCAAATGGCATTGCACTTGTTCAAAGAAACTGGACCCATGGAGGGAGTGCTGCAGAGTTTAAATACATTGCTCTAAATATGCTTGTTGTGAACATTTCTAAAGCTGTACAAGGTTCTAGAACCCGTTAGGAGTTGTGCTAATGGTGTTGGAAGGTAATGAAATTGTACTAAGGGTATGTTGAGTTGGTGGTTGACCAATATAAAAATGCAGGAATGCAGGTACTATAACTGCTTTAGATAGAAACATTCTTTGAATCAGAGATATTTCAGCAAGGAGAGAGCGTTTGCTCTGTTGGTATCACTGAATGTCACCCAACCCTAACTATGCTATAAGAAAACCTGCATCCATTGGTAGGTGTTATAACAGATACAAGAAGCTTATTATTTGCTTCTATGTCTATAAAGTTCAGTTTGATGATGCAGGCAACATCAAGAATGCTTCGGCTGGTGAAATGATACAACACATCATTTGTACCAGTTGTCTTTCCTTTTAGCGACTTTACTCAGACAAGTCCATTCAGTTGATGAAACTAGGCCAATATTTTTTGAAGGCTCACTCACTCGAGTGATCTAATGGCTCTTATTCAGCCAGTTTGAAGCATGGTGAATAAAAAAAGACAAAGAAAAGTATATGTTAACTCTAAAACTTTTGGGAGACATCGGCTCTCTTGAGGCCGTGGCCCGACAGTTTTACTGTTAACGCACGTGTGTTTTTCCGATGTTACTGGCGATATGATCACACAAGAGAATAAAAAGCGGCAACTGTCATCTAAGTTGGCTCAGAATATGCACCTATCTGTATTTAATATCACAATAAGTAAGTGTTTGGGTAAGTGTATACATTTCCCCCTCACTTTATTCCTTCTTCTCTCCTGTATACATAGATGCATGCTGGGCTACAGTTGCATGTTTTTGCTGTAGAATGTAGCACATTCAACAGTCTCACAAAATTTCATGAAATGAGAAGTCTAAAAGGCAGATTGCGTATTGTGAACAGATAATGTTGTGTGAAACAATTGTAATAATAATAATAATTAGCTTGTGCAGTTGAACTATCATAGCCAAATATCTTCTCACGTTCTTCCCCTTGTGGTATGTAGCCATGCAGATAGTTGAGCTAATATTTGCCCAGGTTATTTGTCTCTGAGATTTTGTACCTTTACTCCAATGCAATGGAGGTGAATATAGCTTTTGGTGCCCACCACATAATTTAACAGGCAACATGTCTTACCAGAAAGAGTGCTCCCGTTTTTCTAGATAATCCACAGGCCTAGCTGTAAACAGTTTTCACTCAATTTCACCTATTTAAACTGGAAAAATCCAGAGACAGATATCTAAAAAAAAACGGAACTATCTACATGGCTAGATACTATGTGTTAAGTGAGTTAACCGATTATTTAATAAAATCACTATGGGATCAGATAAATGTGAAAACTTTGTACCTTAGTGTGGTGGGGTACGCTCCCCTAGTGCAGGTGAGTGCAGTGTTAGTGCTTGTGAATGCAGTCCCATGCCTGACTCCTTCCCTAACCAACTTCATAATCAGGCCAGGTTATATAAGGCACCTGCTGGCCTATGCTCTCTTCTTTCGCTCCTATCCTGCTGACAACGGCAAAATACGGTGAGGGCAATAAGGGGAAGAATGGGGAAAGGACCAACCATGCCAACTGGGTAATTGCACCCAAGGAAATATTTTCTTAACCTCTAAGCTTAATTAATATTAATACTATTTATATAATTTGATTATTTCAATAAAGCAGTTGGTTTATTGTGAAAATGCATCTCTGTCTTACATCAGTAACGAGTCTGTGTGCCTTCATTATTTATCCAAATAATATTTAATTTTAGAGGTTAAGAAAATATTTCCTGGGATGCAATTCCCCAGCTGGTGTTGTTCGTCCTTTCCCCATTCTCCCCTTATTGCTCTCGCCAGACTAGCATATACTTTTTTTTCTGATCTGACTATAGCAGGAAAAGTCCCTTTTAAACCCTTACCAATCACAGCTTCATGTTTCACTGATATGGCAAATGGCTAGGTTTAGGTACAAGGACTGCTTGGTTGCATAAGCAACAAGTTCCTCCAATATGGCAATTAACTAGGGAATTACTATCACCATTGAAATAAAAACTACGAATAGTATAAAGTAATCCTGAGAGAACAAGGATTAGGAGAATAGGTACACTGGTAATTTACACCTCACAGTTCGTAGGCCAATTCTGGAGATTATGACTGTGAAAAGAAAGAAAGCTTAGCCCACAGTCACAACAACAGATAGTGGAATGTTTTCCTTATTTTTTTACCTTAATTCAAGGGAGGCGGGGCACAATCTTTGAGGCTGGAATTTTACACTTAACAGGCAGGTCCATTTAGAAAATAGTGCCACCTTAGTTTGGGTCCAAAAGAAAACAAACAGAAGGATAGACAAAAGTTGAAGCCCAAAAGTTAAATTCAGGTCAAATTCACCTGGATCCTGACTTTGGGTGTAGGCATTTGTGAGGACAGGTTAGGGTTAAGGTTTCCATTTAAGGTTAGGGTTTGACATTAACACAGCGATGGCAAAACCCATCGAACAGAAACGCATTCATACACTAATGCACAGCATCAGGAGCAATTCAGGGTTCAGTATCTTGCTCAAGGCTATTTCGACGTGTGGCGGGAGGAGCCGGGGATCGAACCAACAACCTTCCGATTAGTGGACGACCCACTCTGCCCCCCCCCCACCCCCACCTCCTACAGAAGAGGTTTCTTGTCAGTTAAATGTAATTTATTTTTTAGGTATTTGATGCTACCATTGTGCTGGGAACAATCTCTGCTTAACATTTACATCCAGGTTTTATTCAGATTCATAAAAAACCTTCTTTGTACAATGTCCTCCACTGAATCATGGAGGGAAAATTCATTTATTTTACCTTCTGTTCACATACGTCATTTGTATGTTTACAAAGCACACTCATTTCACAAACGTTTGTGAGACCAAACTGTCTAGCAGCATACATTTGACAGGCAATACCTAATAGTACAACAAGGTTTATTTATTTATATACTGTTTATATATGTGTGTACACATTGCACATTTTATCTATGTATGCTTGTGTTTGTGCTGTACTGTGTGACTGACTGTTTGTATGAGTGGGAGACTGACAGAGACCGAATACTAGGACTGACAGTGCTAGAGGCAGAGCAGCTTCTCTTCACCATGTGTAGGTCCGTACCACATGGCTGCACAGCTAAAAACACATGATTACTCTGTTGTTGCTTCTGCCTGCCCTCATATCTCCAGTTACTGATGTTAACGTTACTGGTTGTTATTGCTCTTATGTTCCCTCTAATGACATCAATAGCACTGCTGCTGCTTCTGGCACAGGTGATGAAACAGCAGGGGGGAAAAAACAACCTCTATAGTACATCACACCCCTGCTAAAGCCTGTGCATTATCACCTTGTTACACTTTGGAGAATCAAATTCCCTACATCCTACACATCAAGCGAATAAGATGAGCAAGACGCAGAGGTAAAGCTTGGCGACAGTTATCGATCAGGACGTTTGTGCAGAACATTCCTTGTCTTTCTCTCATTATGACTCATCATATTGACACCGAGTTGTCGCCTGTCTTGCTCAAAATTAGAATAGTTCTCTGTGTGCAAAGTCTTTCTTCCTTCACATCAAAGTGTAATCTATCTGTCTTTGAATGAAAAGCCTTTGGTTAAGTACGTGCTCATGTTAAAGGCACACCCCTCATCACGTGGTTGAAAATCTCTTCTGAATCCCATGCAGTCATCTAAGTAGGACGTTCTGGATATATGCTTGTACATTTCTTATGAAAAACTCAAATGGAGTGTTGAGTCTTATTAAGTAGGAGAAGACTAACAGTTGACCCTTCCTGCCCCTTGTATTCGCTGTGTTCTACAGTTGAGCAAGCCTTGGTCAGAACCTCAGTCATATGCTATGTGCTAGGCTGGTCTGTATTGACAGCTACATTTTGAAGATGGATAAATGATAAAAGCAACATTAAGTTAGCTAATGTTAGCAAATAGCTAGCAAACTAGCTAGCTAATCTACCTTATCTTTATCTAGCTAGTTACATCTGATCACTAATGTTAGCAAAACGCCAGCTAACAAGCCACCTAACTAGCTAATGATTTATTTAGATTTGCAAGGCTAGTTAGGTTTGGAGGTTCCAAAAGGCCTACTATGCAAATAAATACCTTCATGCAATAAGCTCCAATACATTCATGTCAGGTTTATCAAACAAAAACAAAGCTACATTACATTAGAAATGGTTCATAAAGACTGGACGATATATGATATTTAATACCAACATATATTTCATATATGTTATTATTATATAACATATATATTAAGGAGTACGGTCTAGACGTACTCCATTTGAAAAGTGTTCTGAGATCACTTTTGTTATGAATTGGCGCTATACAAATCAAATTGAATTGAATGTGTTCAGTCTGATGGGTAACAAAGATATACCACAGAGTTCCATGTGCAGTTGACAAACCACTGTCAGTACATATTGGTTGAATTTTAAAGCAAGTTGTCTGTGTTAGGCCAGTGTACAAAAAATTATTTACCCTGCACTTTTCATTATTGTTGCCCATTTTCCAAGGCACACCGTAATCTTTTGTGCTTTTGAATATGTTCTGTCTGTCTTTCAGTGCTGTACAGTACAGTACAGGCAAAGCATGGCAAAATAAGTTTTCAAAAGGACATTTCATATACAAAGTAAATGCTTGGAAGAAAGCATGTAGCATTAAAACATACATATACAGAAACAGCAATTTACAGAAAAATAAATCTTTGGTGGGATTTGGTCCTTTATTGTACACTATAGCATTCACGGTCAAAATCTCATGTGTGGACATATAAAGTCTATAATCTTGTTACAAAGAAACAGGACCATTCTGATTCTGTTGATTCATCTCCCCTGACATTGGTGTTATCGTGCGTATCATCGCTGGAGTTTTCGGCGGGATGACCCTGCCCCGGTAGAAAGATAAAAGCCTCACATTGTTTCTGCGCTGCTGGTGAATTTTTCACCTTTTTTTTCTGTCCACGCTTATCTCTGCACTGACCTTGCTCAAAGTTTCTCCCTCTGCAGCACAGATGACCTGAGATAATGTAAGGGCATTGTAATTGGATCAAAATGACAGCAAACGGGCCAAGCAGCTAAGCTGTGTTGTCTCCTGTAAACGGCATTGGTTTAGCATTCCCTGACCCAACCAGCAGCAGCAGCAGCAGTCCAACCAGCCACTCCCATTATCTAGCGCGATGCTGACAACTTTGCTCATCCATGTTCATGGCGAGCAGTAATTGGCTTTTCACGACATGATTGGAGGAAACACACTCAGAGACCTCTGCGCAAGCAACTGGGTCACATAGTCACATACGCCATGACAAGGTCGCAGTTCAGTTGAACTCAATTTGGCATTGCAAATTGACAAGCAAGCAAATCTGGGGCAAATTGAGTGAGCAGACGGATTGATTTAAGGCCAAGGATTCTCTTAAAGCAGGAATAAAGGGGACATTCAGAGGTCCTTGAGCTACACCACACAATATCCTCCGGAGTGTTGTAAGGGGTGAAAAGAAACACCACCGCTAACCACATTATAATGGCAAAGCCCATTAGTCAATGACAGTGTACCGTTATGATGCTGTCATTTCATCGATACAGCCATACATCTTCATATAGAGTAGCGTATTGCAGTATTTAACCCAGTACTACTGTATTTTACCCAGAGGACAATGGATCAAAACCTTGATGCCCGGCGGCACAGCAGTTTCATCTGCATTATTCTCCGTGCAGATGTTACATCTACTTGAGGTTATCGTTTCTGACTTCCAGTACAGTAAAAAGGCCCACACTGAGACAAGTCTACATTATGCATTGCAATTTGATTAGTCAAACCCTTGTGTCTGTTAAACAGCTTGAGTCAAGATAGGGCCCTGGTTCCCCCATCTTCTCTGGCACAAACCAAATCAGGTCAGGATGCTTAATTGTAGCCCAATCAACCTTTACTAATGTAATGTCACTTTTATTTAATATGAATAAATGAGAAATCTCTCTGCTTGAGGAGTGCGTCGAGTGAGGGGGAGTGCCGGGGCCGGCGTGGGCATGATGGGAATGAACCGTTTGATCTGCTGAATATTAATGCTCCTCCAAGATTATAAGGATTATTAGTTCTTTTCTCGGCTGACAATGGAGTTATTTTCAGACCCCATCGATTAAATTACTGAGGGAATTGCCTTTGATATGAGCACTCCTACGTGAGGAGTCACTTTTGGAATGTGAGTGGGGTTCATTCGAGCCCACTTCGCAAGTTTTGTATGTTATCGGATTTTAAAAACACACATAAGGGAGATTCAGATGAGACATCATTTTTTGTAACTTTATTTAGACTAATAGATTATTCAGTAAGAAAATCCAAATTACAGTAATTCATGTAATAAGCACGTCATTTACTAATCCAATTAACAGCATAGCAATCCGAGGTATGCACATGAAGACATAGAAAGGCTTATTGATTTGGGAAGTGTTCTCAGGCATAATTTGCAGTGTCTTACTCTGGACATGTCTAACCAACCTTTGCTTTCTCTCCCCCGTCTCCCCAGGTAGGACGACCCCTCTCGGTCTCTTTTATTGTCTTCACTTGTGTCTTTATGCAACTGCAGTAAACATATATATGTGTGTGTTCTCTGTTAACTGTCACAGGTTTAGTCCCTACGAGTGGTATAACCCCCACCCTTGCAACCCTGACTCGGATGTAGTGGAAAACAATTTCACCCTGCTAAATAGTTTCTGGTTCGGAGTTGGAGCTCTCATGCAGCAAGGTAGACGCCTCTGCCTGCCCCCTTTTTCTAGCACAAGTCCCACTTTTTTGCTGGGGGTCAACCTTTGCTCTTTGACCAGGCCCATGACCATGCATGGGGGCCTCTGTGCATGATGCTAGTAGAGTGCAGCAGGATGGACTGAGAGGGGATTTGAGTGATGTGGTCAATAAATGAGGATGGTGCTCCTGCATGCTCCCTCACACCCTCCCTTTCCCCACCAATTTACAGCCGTCTGAGCAGGTAAGTGTACCCACCCAGAACACCTGAGATGGATCAAATGAGTGAGATTGAATGAGAATGTGAATGTTCTGCCAAACCAATGCCATATCTTCTCAACTAGTTGGCATCTTTAGACTGAGAAAGAAAAAAAATCAAGTTAAATAGAAAATGGAATGTTATCACTTTAATAATTATGTGGCCTATATCCTTTACAATGCATGTCACTATGGGAGATATGCTGCATTGTAAATGAGCAATTCTTCCAAAGGAATTAACAATGCAACATATTTACAACAGGTAGTGATGATTTTAGGGCCTGGAAAGCATGTCTGTATATGTCCTTGCATCTGAACAATGCAATAAAGCACACAAAGAACTAGCTGCCCTAGTCAAAGCTGCTTTAAAGGGTCAGTTCACCCAAATTGCAAGAAATAATATAACCTTACCTTAAGTGGTATCTGGTCATGGAGATAGTTTTGGTTTTATATGTCCTGGTTTTGAACATGTCCCTGACATTTATGCCTCCACCCCAAGTCTTGCCCCATTTTGCTCTGTGCTCTAAAGTTGAAAAGACAACCACATTTTGAAGATAACTGAAATATGAACGTGACATAGCCTATATTGTCATATCTTAAGTTAGTTAATGTTAGCAAATTGCTAGCTGACTTGCTAGCTAATCTACATCAATAGTTAGCTAGTTAGTTAGTGTGTGGGTGTACAGAGCAAAACACTTCACTAACTCACATTAATCATTAGCTAGCTATCTGATAGCTATAAGGAAACCTTCTGAGTTTCTCAATTTGTTTAAATTCACTACTTAACTGCTACTTGAACTAGTTTTTACAGTAGTTAGGCAAAATAAAAATCTTAAGTCAAGCCCCATTAATTTTCAGCTTTCACCCATATTCCATGGTCATCCTCAGTAACCTGTACTGTACTGTATACAGTATAGGCTGCCCCACCTCTTAACACTTGACCAAAGTTCCATACATAGGTTACATGATGACAATTAAACAACTCAGTCCACTGAGAAAGATCATGAGAAGAAAGCTAGTAAGTGGATCTTGAGTGATTTTTTACACTTAAATTCCCTCTCTAAATTTGAGAAAACACCTTTTTAAATCACTTATTTGATATTTTTTTCATGAAAGAAAATAAATATTCACTTGTTCATAGATTACTTGGCTGTTATTTGCTTCTGTTAGTTTAAAAATTCAACAGCAAAATGTCTGTTGCAGGTACCCTGGATAATCCACAGAACACAGTTTCTTTTTTTTCATTTTACCGCCACCACTATATTTGGTAGAGGTTAAATCTCAAAGACAGATATCTCAAAACTTGGACAAATAAAAGCAGGACTATGTGCATGACAAGTAAGAAATATTTCTTTGGATGAAGTGATCCTATAAGTCCACAGACATCTGAATCTTTTTAGTTTTAGTAGCAGATAACTTATCCCTTGTTGGCTGGTTGCATGCTTACTTATACCGCATGCTTACTAATGTCCCCAAATTAGCTACTAAGTTTTTTCCACAGAATTTTATTTACTTGGCTCCAAAGATTCAAATATTAGTAAATTATTATTAAAATATGATGACTTGTTTGACTATAACACCACCCCAACAAAAAAACTCCCATGTAAATGTCATTTTAGCCTCTAGATGCAGCTCAGAATTGAAAGGCCAGCAGATCAGATGTGTAGGGTTGACGAGTTGAGAAGATGTGGCTGAGGGCCAGAAAGCTGTGGGATTAGACTAGACAAACACAGTGTCTGCATGGCACCGTGCTGGTCTGCAATGTAGAGAGGCTCCCCTGCCCGGCGGCTTGCCCCGCCCCCCAGAAAACTGTGGGATGTGCTGTTTGGTCATGACGTTACCTTGGGTACATGACAGTCAGCCCCAACCAGGCTCTGTTTGGGTCGGCTCGCTTCTCTGAGCGAGTCGCCCCTCTTTTCTGTTCTGATTTCTGAGGTGGAACACGATAAGAAGCTCGGAGCTGGTAATATGTTCCATCTTTAGAACCTGCGTCTGATAGCCGGTCATTGGTCCAACGTAGAACAAGCAGAATCCACTGCTGACAGTTCTGATGAATATGTGTTTGTTCATGTCTGCTACCTTGATTTTTGTTCCTGGTTGTGGTTTGATGAATGGGCAAAGTGGGTGGCTGGTGGCCGTGCTGGGTGACTTTGATAGGGTGCTTGAACCATGTCTGACAGTGTGGATGGCTTGTGCCTAATGAGAGGTTAAACTGAAAATTTCTATTGAGGAGACGACTGATTAAAGGTCATGTATATGAAATTCACCTTCACTAGAGCACCAACGTCTCAGACAAAAACAATGAGCACTATGGACGGCCATACCCCGTTAACTCAACCAGTAATTTTACCTAGCAGATAATTGTGAAACACACTTCAACCTGACTCCCCAAAAGTGCTGGGGTGGGTTTTAAAAAAAAAAAAAAAAATTTTTTTTTTTTTTTAAAAAAAATAATAATAGGGAAATTTTTTTTCTTTTAGCTTTTGGGGCCATTTATCACGTTCTATCAATTATTTTGGGGTTTATTGTAGGCAAAACTGCATGGACATGATGATTTAAATTTAACAACCCATACATTGGTAAAACGTGGTTTTTTTATCATTGCTCACATATAAAATCTGTATTGAGCCTGTACACATGCAACAGTAAGGATAGTCAGCATATTGTATACATTCTATTAGTTATCTACTGAAGGCAGGATAAGAATTTACCAACCCATACTTGGTAGACGTGGTATCTTTCTTTGAGCCTTAAACCACTGAGGAGGCTCATTTTTAGTAGGTATCCCTGTCTCCCTAAAGCCTGTCGTTGTATCTCCATTGCAGTATCAATAGTGGTGGGCTCTGGCTGCAGTTGGCTGTCATGTCTTTCCCTGCATGCACCCTCTACTAGACAGCTCACTCGGGGGACCGTGAGAAAGAAAGTTTGATGAAAAGTGAGAGTGCAGATTGAGTCTCGTACAAAGGGAGTGGAGCACAGAGTTCTTAACCTCCTATCTCACTGACTCTTTATCAGCTTTCCCTCTGAGTGAATGTACAAAATCCCTGCTTTCAATTGCTTAAGCTGCTTGAGTAGAATGGTCCTGATATTACCCAGGCCAACCTTCTTTCACCCAGACAACAAACCTCACTCCCACTCTACCCACGCACATATGCTCCTTCATCCTCTTCATACATTCTGCATAAAACTTGAATGAAAAACAGTCAGATTAACAGAAGATTTAGTGTACTCTATTATAAGAAATTAAAAATAGTAGAAGTAACTGATGCTGTGTTAAGCTAAACAACTCCATGTAGGAAGTGCAATAAATAAATTAATTTCATAAGACTGCATCAGTGGATTCACTTGCAGGGATGAAGTAAATCCATGCAGATCTTTACATATAGAGGCGAGTATGCTTTCAGGGCACAGGTATTACTGATACAATTAATTTGTTTAGTCTGGGGTATTTATTATGATAGCCCTCATTGCTGTACCAGCTACTAACAGGCCATCACATATGCTAAATACTTGCTGTTGAATCAGCAAGAGTAGGATGCAGTCACTCCATTCATACCACACAGTGTCGCTCACCCAACTGCCTGGTTGGGCAGCACCCTCCAGCCTGCCTTGTATTTGCCAGTATACACTGAGCTTGGATTCTATTTCAGTTCATTTAGGTTAACAAATAGATGCAGTCAGAAACTAAACCAAGATCCTTCAGAGATGAGGGTTGACCTTCATTGTCCATCACGGTCTAGCTCTTTGCATTCATCTGCAGCACGTCACTCTCCTGTGGCCTAGCCTCCACTCTACACTCTCTCCCTCTGTGTCTCCCCTCAGACAGGCTCACATTACGTAAGGCTTTGCCCCCTTGAAGCTTGGCAACCAATCAGAACCGACAAATGACAACCTGTGACCATGACAATACATTGTTCCCCAAAAGAACATTTGTAGAAGGTTGTAAGACAAAAGTCTCAAAAGGTTTGTCTATTCAATGAGCAGCAGTCAATGTTTGTCTGGTTAGCAACCAAGATGGTTTGGTTAGCAACCTTCGCAAAAATAAATGATCGATTAGGTAACTAGAAAAAATAAACTAGCTAGTGTGTTTGCAGTTAGCTTACCAGCTACAGTAGCAAGCCCCCCATGTAGTCATTATGTCATCAAGATTCCAGAAGCACAGTATGTTGCAAGAACGAGTGAATCTTCCTGTCCCACTTTCTATCTCTATATTCTAGCTAAATACCTATTACCAGGTCCAGGTCCAGGTCCAACCTTGAGGCTGCCCACTTTGCCCACTCTGTGTGTCTGTGTGTCTGAGTGTGTGATCCAGGCAGCAGATGCAGAGGCCTAGCCTGGCCTGGGTGCTGCCCCCTCTCCAGCCTAGTGCAGCGCCAGGCCTCACTCCCTCCTCTGCTCCTCTCGTTCAGGATCTGAGCTCATGCCGAAAGCCCTCTCCACCAGAATTGTAGGAGGAATCTGGTGGTTTTTCACGCTCATCATCATCTCCTCCTACACGGCCAACCTGGCAGCCTTCCTCACTGTGGAGAGGATGGAGTCACCCATCGACTCTGCTGACGACCTGGCTAAGCAGACGAAGATAGAATATGGGGTGGTAGAGGATGGCTCCACCATGACTTTCTTCAAGGTTGGTTACAGCTGGATATTATTAAACTGACTACAGTCTTTTTTTAGTGTCTAGTATAGTATTTTGCTGCTCTGTGTCATCGAGGGACATACAGGTACACAATATGGGTATGTCAAGACCTCGTTGCTATTTTGCAGTGATGTTAAATATGCATACTGCATGGCATAATAGCAATAGTGCTCACTTTAAACTAGAAATAGAAGTTTTTTGTTATGATGGAAAAGCATTTAATGGGACACTAAAACTCACTAAGGGTTAGTTTCTCTAAAGTGATCAACCTTGTGTAAACCCAAAATTAATACAAAAACACTGCTTTATATCTGACATTAAGTAAGATACAAATATCAAACTCTAACCTACTTAATAACCTTTCTTGTTCAAGTTTAGGTTAATTCATTCATTTTAGTTAAAAGAGAACTTCTGATTTAGTATTGTACTTACATTATGTAGGGAGACTCACTAGACCCTACATTTCCCATATACATCTCAGTATTGTCTTTTGTGAGACTCCCTTCTGACAACTCCTTGGATACAACCCAAAAATTGCAAGAATCATGCAAGTACAATTTTTTATGGGCCAAGGTACAGTCTGATCAGATGAGTTTTCAGCCTGAAATGGAAAATGTGTAGAGTCTCTGATGTCCTGATATCAATCGGGGAGCCTGTTTCACCGTTGTGGAGCCACGACAGCAAACAGTTGTTGAGCGGAGTGAGAGAAAATCAAGCCGATTGGAAGTAGCAGAGCCTAGTGGATGGGTTGGGGTGACCATGTCCTTGATGCAATATTGGCTTGTGCCGTTCACAGGACAATAGGCAAATAACAATCAGACTAGAGCAGCCACTGGTAGGTCTCCAAACTTCTCAGTCATCTGTCATTAACTTCAACCATGCATATGACTATAACAAAATTATGTTTTCTGATCTGCCACCTCTTTGGTTAAGTCAGGATGAAGCACAAAAACTACTTTGGTACTACTTTGACTTCCGCCTGTGTTCTGAAAGATGTAATTTGAATGACCACAAGAAGCCATTTTCATGTGAGGAAAGTCTCTTTCTCTCTCTAAGTTTTACAAGTTAACTGAAGCAAAATGGTACAAGCATTCATGTTTTTCATAAGATAAATGGTAATAGCATTGATTTTTCATCTAGCACTATCATCAGATAAAAGGTACATGTCTTGTTTTGAAGATCCAGAAACCAACCATTGGAATAATACTCATACACCTGACTCTTCTACTTGAACTTGTATGTGAATGATTTTGTGGTAATTTGATTAAACAAAGCTTTTTTTAAAAAATCTGTTCCCTGTGAACACAATAATAAAGGTGTTTAATATAGATTTTGACCCCGGGCCCCTTAAAAGACACAGCCTCAAGATTAAGTAATAATGCAGGCCCTGCCTGAAATATTGTATTTAATCGGTTCGAATTCCATAACAAATGTGTGATTAAGTATCAATTAAGTACCAAAAATCAAATGACACACACTGAACCAGGGGTTCTTGCCCATCTGTGTCCAGTTGGCATTCCAGCCTTACCTCTAAATAGTTAGTACCATGCATCTCATTTTGAAAAATAAGAGATGCGCAGCAAATTCCATGTTGCAACTTCACACAGTCTGTCATGTCTGCTATGATCTGTTAGCGTCTGTGTCAGCATCTCGTCTTGATTGATTTGATAAGCTACTCAGTCTAGCTAAACATTTGAGATGCTAGATCTATACAAGGTATTCTGGTTCGCATTCATAATCCTATGGCTCACCAATAACAGCTCAGCGCCACAACCTATAGCTGGGAAGATCTTCTAAAAACTGTTATTCTATCAACCGACCAAAAATGTATTTACTGCACACCAAGCGCCTGTTGGAAAGGGCTTTCAGGGACACCTGTATCATCACCCTGACTGGAACATGGCTCAACAAGGGCTTCCTAGATTGCAAGGGTAGTCTCGATCTCTTTACCATCATATGACAGGACCAGTCAGTCGGGCAAGGAGAGGGGTGGTGGGGTCTGCAAATGTCAACAACGTGCATTATAATAATATAAAAACCCACATCAAAGTCTGGACACCAGACATGGAGATGCTGAATTTATCATTACCTTTCTGTTTCCAATGGTATTTACCCACTGTGATCATTGGCTGCGATCATCCCACCCAGTGCGAACACCAAACATCAGCAGCGTACATACACCGAAGCCCTGGTGTTCATTCTGGGTTATTTTAACCTCTTTCCACCAGCATGTGCTCCCACAACAAAAAACTGGAGTGTCAAGGAAACATCAGTGATGCATTCAGTGCTTGGTACATCCTCCTGTCGGGTTTTTGTTTTCCTGCTCCCACACTACAAACTGGAACTGAAATGTGCCAAGCCTCAAATCCACTGTGCCACCCAATAGTTGAAGGGGATCATTACACAACTACAGGGCTCACTGGCATGCACAAACTGAGACATATTTTAAGGTGATCTGAATGTAAGAGTTCTGCATTACCAACACAAACAGAAGCCATTTCAGTGCAGGGACTGAGCTTTTCTTAACAGTCCACACACAGGTTAAGAATGACATTACCAAGGCCAAACTCAAAAATAATGACAGACTGGACCAAAAGTTCGGAAGCATTAACACAGAACAAGCTTTTCATAAAGTAAAAGCCTTAACAAAAGCATTCCACAAAAACAGACCCCACCATCTGTGTTTGCACTTTATACACACAGAGTGACATTCATAACCACTCTGCTGCCTGTTTCATGAGCTCACACATGCCCCCTTCACACTGGAAGATCTCTGACATCTGCTGTGCAGGTACAAACCTGGCAAGGCGTCAGGGCCAGATGGCATCCTAGCTCAGATGCTCAAGCTCTGTGCCATGGTACTCTCTCCGTTCCTCCACTCTATCATCTTCCGATCCTTCTGAATCCTAGAGGACAGCATCAATACCCACCTTCTGAAAAACATCCACCATCATACTAGTACCCAAGAATCCACAACCTTTAGAATCCAACCACTACAACTGGTCACACTCCAATAGTTGTGAAATACCTGAAAAAACTGAGTCTTCAGCTATCAGACCACAGCTGGATCCCCAATAGTTTGCCTATAGGCCCAAAAAAAGGACAGAGGATGCTGTGATATTATCAATAAACCCAGAGCCCCCCACCTCATGTTGTTACTTTATAAAAGCAATAATAATGATAGTAATGATAATAATAATGGAGAAAAGCGGGGTGCCCTGCCAGTTCACTTTGTCCTTGCTGCAGTGGCCATGGGTTTTATTCCGACCTGTGGCCCTTTGCTGCATGTCATCCTCTGTCTCCCCCCTTTCCTGTGGCAATAAAAAAGCCCAAAATGAAGAAGAGCCGGCTTCTGTGGGAGTTCTGTCCCTCCAGTCATAGCAGCCCTGAATTGCTTAAACTCGTTGTGAGCTGCGATGTACAAATGTGTACATGAAGCTTTTATATATTGTCTATACCTGTGTGTTTCTATGTTGTACTGGCTATGAAAAAAAATATCCATTTGCGACAATAAATGTATATTTGTTAATTATTTGTTCCGCAGGTCTTTCATCCCTGCCGCTGTCAGACTCTACAACACCTGATCAATGTTGTAGTTTCTGTTTTTTCAAATTACCACCATACCATAGCTTTACCACTTAACCATAGTTTTTTTTATATCTGTATTTATTTATTTCACGTAAAATGCTGCTGTGACAAGGGAATTTCCCCGTTGTGGGATTAATAAAGTAATACAATAAACAATATTTAATACTTTTACTAGTTTCCCACGATCAAATAATCTCTTTTCTGGACCCACTTATCCTGTTCAGGATCATGAGGAGCTGGAACCTACAGTATTGGTCACCAATCTATAGCTGGACTGACACAGATAGACTAACAAATTCACACCTACAGGCGACTTCACCTAACCTGCATGGCTTTGTACTTTAAACTCCTAGGCAGCCAGGTCATGTTCAAACCCCGGACTGTCTTGCTATGAGGCGACGGTGCCACCACGATCAAATACTAGTGTACCTTTTTGCCAGTGAAACAGCCTGGAAGCATGTTGCAGTCACAGTTCTGCCCCTGCCAAGGCTCTGCTTGGTAATCCCCTCAATGTAGGATCATATAGAATACCTGCTGCATATCAAGGATGTTGTGTTAATCTAGCCAAGTTTGAAAACTTCCCTGCATTAGATCTTTTTGCTTCGAGTTTCTCACGGCTGCTCTTTTTCCCCCTCTCTCTTGCAATCCGTTGAAGGCATTTGTAGCGTTGAGATTTGGCTGTTTTTCACACCTTGTTTTCATCCATCTGTGCAATGAGCACACATGAGTTTGCAGGTAACTGTGTGATTAATATGTTTGCGTGAGTTTCGTTTTCACACAAAAACACACTCACACCAATTCATTACAAAACTGCTGTGGTGATAGTTGCGCAGTCTCTTTATCATTTCACCCTACAAATTAATGAAAACAACAGTTGGTGTTGGAGGCAGCATATTTGCTTGTTAATCATCCAACCTGTGCCGAGGTCCCTCTGCAGCCATAATTCACAGCCTCAGGTCAGACACTGTTAGTCCAAATTATTTGTGCACTATGGGCTGGGTTGGTATACACACTGCTGATTATAGATTTTCTGAATTGTTTGGAATGCATGGGTGTCAGTTTTAAAATTGTTTCATTTTGCAGAATAGCCAGTATATGCTCCAAACTTCTCACACCTTCGACACAATGGTGTCTAAAAAGAAAGAAACTTATTATCAAAGATGGCAAAAAGAAAAACAACCTTAAATTTCAGTACAGAATATCACACATTGTCACCTGCAATTATTTAATCATAATTACAAATAAGAAAATACAATTACAATACAATACAGACTAACTACTACTACTCCATTTATTCAATTTATCTCGGGTGCCTGATATTCATGCTCATCACACCTAAACTAGTATGCTTCAAGGCTAAACACCTAGGATCAAAAAACTTTGGGTGACAACTCTACTACAACTTTAGAGCATACCTCCTGAGAATTCTGTGAGCAGAAGGACTCACATGTTAATTCTTCACGCCAAGTCTACACTTATGTTGAATTAAGTAATAGATGTGGAAAGTAAAGAGAATTCTGTGAAGAGCACCAAGACTTATTAAAGGTTCAGATCAATTTTAGTACAAAAATGTACAGTTTACTTCACTTACTTCTAGCAATACTGTATTGAGTTTACTGTCAGTAAATTCAACAAAACACATCAGTGTTTTTCTGCATCCATACACCTCTATGTGAAATTACAATCACTGAACATACAAACTTTGAGGTAATTATCCTGCTTGTACCATAGCCACCTGCCAACAAAATGCCACATGTCTTCAAAGTAAAGGTATAGATGAGAGCAGGCACACATCACTCTCTTGTCTTCAGAATGACCATGCCCCTTATAGGTGAAACAAGAACTGTAAAAGTGTTTAGTGGTACTATGCCTAAAAGCTGCTATGTCACATTTTGCACATCAAACACATAAAAATAAACACACTTTATGATTTTACTTCCCCCAAAGAGCAAAGGACAGTAAACGAAGAGATTTGTGGGTGTAGGCCATCTGCAGAGAGGATAAAAAGGGTAAACAGTCTGTGACAAACACTTCATCACAGGTTAGTTAATGATGATACTGAGTAAATGACGTGTGCTGACAGTGTCCGTAGATTGAAGAGAACCAGACAAGAGTCTTAGTGATAATGTAAAAATGAAAAAATATGGACCATAAAACAGCTGCTTTTAGAATGGAGTTTTGTTTGACAGTGTTGATCAGAGGGCATTTTAACCTTAATAATTCACATAAACTGAGCTGACCTTCCTTCTAATAATGAACCTTGTAAACAGCATAAAGTAATGAAGTGGAGCTAAAAGCGACATGTTTACTACTTCTGTCGGTAACACAAACAGTGATTCTGGTTCGCCACCACAATGGAATTAGTTTACATGAACGTCACATTGAATAGACGACCAAAAGAGAAAAATAAAGTGTCTTCATGGCAGAAACGGTGTCAGATGTCAGAAATATGAGATTCAAAAAGATAGTTGTATATGTCAGGTCCGTCCACTGTGACAGACTAAAAGGACACTTTCTTTATTTTTTCTAGATAATGACGCCGATCATTGATTAGCAACAACATGATTGTTTGCCTTGCTGGCCATAGGATTTAGGGTCCTAATATCTAAAAAAATATACGGTACTCTTATTTCATGCTGTTGAAATTGGTAATGACCTCGGAATTTGCATTAACCACCAGTCAGTGATGCAAGGCCAAAGAACCCGGATGGGCTGTTCTCAAAAGTAATTTCCTCAGCCTCAGAATATTTTGTGTTGCTAGGCAACATCTAGTTAAACAGGGGTGCGACAAGAATGCTCAGAGTTGATAGAAATACTGTAATTTTTTTAAATCAGGAAGAAAGATACATTTACTGATAGTAGCACTCCACTGCACTGCATGATATACATAATGCACTCTCTCCCTCACACAGCCTCACGTCTTACACTTTTACTGTGACTTATCCTTATCTCTTTATTTTCTCTCTCCCTCCCCTGCAGCTGTCCCTCAGGGCCACAGGCTGCAGCCTCACTGCAGCTAATGTTATTTCAGATGTTTTACATATTTGAGACAGAAGAAAAGATCTATGCAAATATCACATTTGAAATGAAATTTGTCTAGTTCACAACAGGAATTTAACTTTATTTTATTTAGTATGTTAAGCCTCACAACTTTTTTCTTCACATTGGTGCAGTAAAATGCTTGATATTAAGTATGTTTTTTATTCATCAGGGGCGCATGAAACACTTTAATGTAACATATTTTATTTTAAATGTAGGTTCGAATTATAGCTTACTGTTCTTAATACCTTTATTTTGAAAACCAGAAGTGAATATGCTGTAAATTTAAGTGCGGCTGATTTGACCACGGAGATCGGAGTAACGGCTGGCTTGAACGCAGTTATAATATCACAGTCGTTATCTCGAGATCTCAAATAAATTATATCATTATCTCGGGAAAACAAAGTTTTGTTATCTCAAGATCTCGAGATAATTAACTCGTTATCACGGGAAAACGGAGGAAATAAAATGTATGAATACATGGCCCTTTAGGGCTTCCGTACCATAGGACACATTATAAAATGTTTCTTAAGTCTGCACAATGGCAATACTGGACCTAGAAAAAGTCATAGATTATAATTTTCTTATGGAATCCATATTGTAACAATCCAAAAATGATGAAGATCTGGAATTCCTAACCTATTGTTCTAGAGCTGTTTTCCTGGAAAATAATTTTTAAAAGGCTACCCCTACTGACTAAAAACAGCAGGTTAGGAAAAACTAGCCTGATACTTAGATTTGAAATGTTGAAATGGCTAAATGTTTTGCGCTGGCACCGATGTGCTCCATGTAGCTGCTCAGCCTCTCACATCTTGGATGAGAAAAGAAACAGTCTGAGTTTCAACCAGGCAGAGATGCTTATCTTTGTAGATTTCTTTTTTTTCCCTGGCATAAAAAGGCAAATAAATATCAACAATAAAACAATGGTATCAGCCCAGAATTTCCCAATTGGTGCATTCCTGATATAGATATAGAACTCATAGCTGTTGTCATATATGAAAATGAATTTAGGTACTAATGCTGCTTGACAATCAAGATCAACTTCTTTGTTTAGTCAAACAAAATGAAAGTACAATGTACGAAGTACAAATACGTAAATAACTTAAATGAACAAATATCAGACCTACGTAACAGCAGAGTTTAACATGAGATGCAGCGGTTGCCTCTGTCTGAATCATGAATCCTCTTATTCTTTATTGGAGTATTAATGAGTTCAGGCAGATGCACAGGGGCAGTTGTCCTCCACTGAGTAAACATTCTGTTCACACATCCTGTCCGAGGTTTAAAACACACTGTTGTGATGATGGATAGAGTGTTTTGATTGGATTTATCATCAGTCTTGATTCAGTGCAGCGCACACACAGACGATGTGCGCATGCATCACAATCACCATTCAAACTATGGCAAAATATGACAAAATACCTACTGTTTGGGTAATTATTGACTTCTGCCATAAATACAACTCTAATGGTGACTAATTATGTAAATGTCTGCACGGGATAGTCTCTGAAGCATTGAAGCGTGTCACTCGTCTTCCTAGCAGGGACATTCCCAATGGACTGTCGCTACAATAACACTGAATAATTTAATAAGCAAACACACACTGCTGCTATGTCTTCCTTGTTAGCTAATAAAATCACATCGTATTAAAGGCAGTGCAGGTTTTTCGCTTTGTGTGTATAATGGAGCAATGGCCGTCAGAGTGTGTGACAGTAGCCTTTCACATAGCCATGGCACTGAGCTCCATGTCCCCAGGCTATACATGAATTGTTTTGTATTAGGCATTAGAAAAAGGAGAGGAACGCCTCGCCTCCAGCATGGTGATTAAATCAGGCAGTTAAAGCTTATTGAGATGATATTCCTGATACCTGAGATAGGAGAGAGGCAGGGTATGAAAGAAAAAATCTGGTATATTCTCTGACTTGCTCCAGATGATGACTGTATGATCCAGTGTTTATGATACATGAATACAATTCACAAGAAAATATCAGAATATTACATCGTATTCTATATTTATAATGGTAGAATGATAAAATGTTGTTTTTCCAAAAACTATTTCTGTGTAACAATTCACGGTACTTAACAAACCTAGGGGAAAAGTACATATGCTGAATATGATTAAACAGGTGGAACAGATACCTGCCATGAACAGACATTGCCAGATCACTGCCTAAAATGGCTGTAACCTTCATAAAAACACAGACAGTCTCTCCCTCAGCCTCGTTATAATTTAAATTAAAATTATTTATTTACATAAGAGATCATTCAGATGCATTGTTGCATATATATATATATATAAATGCAAATCAAATGAGATCATGTCCAACCTGAACGGCACACAGGAATCAAAAGGAATATTTTTCACTTCCGTTAATATTGCGAGATTAAACACCGGTGTCTGGCAAAATTAACTGACAAAAAAACATTAAGTCGTAATCAGTGTTGGGCAGCAAGGCATTACTAGTAGTAATATTACAGTAATAAAGTTACTTTCCCCAGGAACTAGTCGTGTAACTAATTACTAATAAATGTCAGTAATAGTATTACAGTTACTACCCCCCAAAAAAAAAAAAAAAAAAACTAGTTACTTTTGTAATCAAATCACATCCTTGGATTAATTTTTGTAATCATGGAGGGTACTAGCTTTGAAGGTGGAAATATTTATATTCAGCAGCTGGAAATATTTAGTTCATAATTTCAGCCTGATATTGCACTCGGTGTATCAGAAGTTGCAATGTTTATTAGAAACGTATATACAGAACAGCTTATAATTGAGCTTTGATTCTAGACAAGCAGAGTATCTCAAAAGGTCTGCTGAGAATACGCGGCTGGTCTATTTTTGATAAAAGCTATGGCCCACTCACATCAAGCAGCACAGAGCAGACCACATTGGCAGGAAGTCCGACTGAGAAATGTCGTAGAGAATCCAGTCATTTATTGAGTGCACACTCCGGATTGAATTTCTCACTAGATCAACAATGTGGCACCAGGCCAGATGTCAATCAGCTAGAGGCAGGTAAGAGGAGATTTGAAGCGGAGAAACACACTGTTTTGCATCCTTTTAAAGGACAAAATACACCAGTAAACAATGCCAGGCAGGCAGGCCACTCTACTTCTAGAACATTCTCTGTGGGATTTTAAGATGTGCGGATCATAGAGCCAAACCATGTTGCAGACGAGTTGTTATAAAGCCGATGGAATTTGGGGGTTAGATTAAATTCTGGTGAATCTCAGACAGACGCTAAAGGGTACCCTATACTTCAATATGAAACGCCAAAGGGCAGTGACAAAACGTTGGTATTTGTCTAGAAATGAGAACAAAACTGCCAACCCAAACAACACTGTAGAGGCAGAACACCTTAGCAGAGGTCTGTACTCTCTGAATGCCCTTCTAGTTATATAATATGTTCTTTACATTGGGCATTAATTGCTTTAATATCCTTTCCCTTCATATTTTATATATCTTTCTCCAAATTTCCCTGCAAGGATAATTAAGGTTTCATTCCATCTCATGTGAAATAGACACTGTAGGAGATAAAGAAGCAATGTGGTTCCTCTTCAGCTCTACATTCTTGTATCTGATCTGCTGCTGTTACAGTCAACTTTCTTGCAGGTCGAGCTGACAAAGCTACAAATGTGACTATGAGTGCAGAATTGGTTTTCCTTTTATAGCCACTTGTGTTTAGTGTCAACAGTGTATCATAAACAGTACGCGTAAAATCTGGCGTGAGAGAACGCTTCATAAAAGCAAAGTTGTTGTTTGTGCTGACAAAAACTGTGCGCCATTTCCCTCCGCTCTCTGGATTCTTTTGATTAGGGCCCTTTGAAAAATATGCAAACCACTTTGGCAAGCAGCAAGCACCGAGTCCTGACAAAGGACTAACAGAGTGTGTGTGTTGTTGATGACAATTCAAGGCTACACACACACACACACACACACACATACACACATAAACAAACTAAATACTGTATGCACAAATCCACTTTGTGTGTACTCACTCAGTTTTACTAAGATAAAATGTGCTCAGGAACAGAAACCAAGAATCTACAGTATGAATACACACAGTAGCACAGACATGATCACACACAAACACACATGCTGCTTAATAGTCCACTTCCTCTTCTTTTTACTCTAAAGAAACTGGAAACATGAAACACATCACTTCCTGTGACAGAAAAAGAGATGAAAAAGAGATACTGGGTGTTTACAGAAGCAATCTGGACGACTTCTATTATCTGAAGGTTAGATGCCTATTGTGTGACAGCAGCCCAACATCAAACAGCAGACACATAGCTAGATAATTAACTGATAGTAAATCATGTTATACTAACTTCAAAAATAGATTCAGTGTGAAGTTACTCAACACAACAAGTTATCGTTTTTTAAATTAAAAAATGTCCTTCTTAGGTCTGTCTGTGTATAGTTTTCATTATGCAGGAACAAAGCTATGGCATGCAAATTTCTGTTAAGTTTCATGATAATTCAACATGTAGTTTCTGACGTGCACATGCATTACCGACAGAAGCCCAAAAAGTCTAGAACCAGCTTCACAGGTTTTTCATTAGGTCCAGTGTGTAGGATTTAGTGGCATCTTGTGGTAAAGTTGCAGATTGCAACCATTTGAATACAGCTCAGCCTTCTAAGCTTGCAGGAGAAACTATGGTGGCCTTGCAAAACCGCAAAAGTTCCTATCTCGAGCCAGTGTTTGGTTTGTCCGTTCTGGGCTACTGTAGAAACAAGGCGGTCAACATGGTGGACTCCAGAGAAGACCTGCTCCTTCTGTAGATAAAAACGGCTCACTCTTAGGTAACACAACACAAAAAAAAAAAAAAACTGGCTATAGATAGGGCTGTATGCACTTTTCACACGCTCCACAGCTACCGTAGGTTCTATCTTCAAGACTGAGCTCAGAGGGAGCAGGTCTTCTATGATTCAACCATGTTGAACCGCCGTGTTTCTACTGTTGCCCAGAATGGCCAAACCAGACACTGGCTCTCGATAGGGTCTTTTGAGTTTTTTGTGAGTTTTCAGGCCACCATAGTTTCTCTTACATGCTTGGAAGGCGAACTGTTTCGGTTAGTTGCAATCTGCAACTTCACCACTAGAGCCACTGAATTCTACACTCTGGTCGTTTAAATAGTGACCATTTCTGCAGCATGTGTTAAACAGATACAGGCAGGCAGATAAAATAAGTATAAATCCATAAAACGCAAAAACAGAAAAAAGGGAAAAGGTAACCAGAAAGAATAAACACACAGGTGAGGGGAAGGATAACAAGACAGGTGAAAATAATCACGGTGAGGTAAACAGTCAAACCTGGAGGGGAAACAGACAAAGACAGGAAGTGGAGCAAAACAAGACAACAGAAGAGGAAAAGGACAAAATAAAATAGGAAACAACTAAAGAAGAGAATAGTTTCTCCGTCGTTCTTGGAATTCTATCGCTAGATGCCACTAAATCCTACACACTTGACTCACTGAAATCCAATTTGAAATACATTTTTACATTTGTAATATTTTGCTTCAGTATCAACCTGCTATATACTGCTAATCTGTTCATACTGTAAATATCTAATAGCTGTATATATCTTAGTGTATTCACCTCACTCTATTCATTCTGTTAATACTTAATGGAAATATCCTGCTAGTATATTCATATATATATCAATAATGTTTTTTTTATATATATATCCATGTACATATGCACATTACTCTGCACTATACTTCTTTGCACTTTTGGTTAGATGCTTAACTACATTTTGTTGTCTAGTACCTGTACTTGTGCAATGACAATAAAGTTAAATCTAATCTAATATAATCTAATCTAGTTACATTCGTGAACGCAGCGCAAGCATACATTTGTGATTAGTTATGAGCTAAGCTGTGATGGTAAGATAGTATGTGGAGGTAAAAACACTGCCATTGTGGATCCAAATGGGAACTACTGGGAAGAGAAGTGTGGATCAGAAGAACCACTATTTCACCAGGTTAGCTCTGGTTCATGAATCACCCACAGTCAACAATAACTAATCTTCGCATCTTAAATAAACCTGCCTCCTGCGTGAACTGTCAGTAGCTGAATAGGGTCAGCCTATGCTACTGTATTTTAATGTTGGTTATAATGGTTGCTGTGTTTTAGCTTCAACACAAATTCAACAAAGTTTATTCTGACACTCACACACTGAACCTTCCCAATCATAGTTTAATAAAGTGACTATACATATATTTATTTTCTAACTCAAAAAAGTTCCTCTTTTAAAGAACTTTGGAGATGTTAACAGTAAACCCCACAGCATTAATCTGCTCTACTCTTGATGAATATCACAAAGTAAATATAGTCTTGCATCTCTAATAACATTATCATGTTAAATGAGTCTGCCCTCTTTAAGTCTACTATTTGATTTTACAGAAGTGGGAATCATCCCACCAAAAGTGCACAGTAATCATACTGTGCACTTTTGTTTCCTGTTCCCCAAGATCCTGGAGCACCGCTTTAGTTTGATTTGTTATTTTGTTGACTCGGCACTGTTGGCCAGAAAATAGGCTCCATGGCTACTGTAAGCTGTTACGTGATGTTTCAGGACTTGCTGACCCAAACCCGCTCCTCTCCTCTATTCGCACAGCTCAGAGAAGTGAAGCAAATAGAACAATTAATGTCTTGTTTTCAGAGGAGAAGCTGAACTTTCTGTGGAGGGGTGGAATAGCTGTCTAACAGGGCCTGCAGGGGATTTCTCTGAATGGGAAGTTGAGGTTTGTGCTAGGAATTTAAATGTAGGTTTTTTACATAAAATAGAAACTGAGTAGAATGCTTTTTTAAGACCTTATGCTGTGGATGCTTATTCAAATGTCTCCACTGCTCAATAGCTAGGACATAAAGACATTTATATATGGGGGACAAAATAACGGAGAACAATGTGAAATATGAAGTTACTTAGTTAAACATTAAAACAGACCTGACACAAAGTTTAAGCATCAGGTTTGTGTTACCTATATCAATCACACCTTTTCACAAACAGGTCTCACTCCCAAGTCTTCGAATACAGCAGCTTCGTCAGTGTCAATCTGCTTCAAAATTACCCTGTAGGTACCAGAAGAGTACCAGAAGTCAGAAGAGGTAGTATAAAGAGCGAAAAAGTCCTCATATGGAGGTGGTGGGGTGGATGGATGGCTTAAACCAGTGCCTCAATTCGACCAAAGCAGGTGCCAGTACCCTAATTCAGCAGAACCCTAACCACAACGACTAGGTCAGAGCATCTCCAAACCTGCAGCTCTTGTGGGGTGTTCCAGGTCTGCAGTAGTCAGTACCTATCAAAAGTGCTCCAAGGAAGGAAAAGAACTGGGGACAGGGTCATGGGCTGAAACACTTAATGCTGGTTCTGATAGACAGGTGTCAGAACACACAGTGCATCACAGTTTGCTGGTATGGGCTGCAGAACATTATGAACACCAGGGTGCCCAGGTACTCAGAATGTTATGGCTGATCGGCTTATGTTTACACAGGAACACAGTTATGTAGGCAAAATGTTGCCTCTGATTGGCTCTAACCTTAACCAAATAAACCAGTGAAGGAAACAAACACTAGCCAATCAGGGCAGAGTGTTATGCAGCTGTTAGTGCCAGTACTCAGTAACAGTAACTACTGACCCATTTCATGTATTGGCTTAAACAAACAAAGGACTTTAACCCTGGATGCCGCTGTTTGTGTCCAATGTGAAGCCAAAAGTAAACAATTTATTTTAAGAAATGTGCGTAAGTCAACTTATGTAACATATTTAAGTTACATCAGGTGCGTTACGTTAGTTACGACCTTTTGCTAAACCTAACCAAATCTGTGACACAGAAAAGTCCAGTGTGAAACAGCTGGAACAGAGTAGCAAGAAGATGATCCAACCTAACACCAAAAAAGGGGTTTTTGGTCAATAACTCTGACTGTAAGAATTTTCTTCAATTTAAAGCTTCATTCTAAACCAACTGATCTAATTTATTTTTCAAGGAAGATTAGTAAATGCTCATATCACCATTCATTATGATTGTTGATGATGATGAACAATAGAACAAAAAGTTTCAGTCACAGGATTCTTTTAGCAGGAAAAGACAATAGTAGGTGAGATACAAATATAATTGTTGAGGTCATATATTTTATTTTACATGTTAATATTGACATCCTTACCAGATTTATTGGTTTAAAACAGCTCAACGCACCAAGCAATGTTTATATTTGCTCATGCAAATGATAATTTCAATGCAAATTTGTTGCGACTTTAATGCTATTCGGATATTATGAAATAATGTGCCTTCCCAAACCCATACTGAATTGATAAGCTGAATCAACTGATCAACAAAAGGATCAGATACTGTATCCTGTCAGTCTTGAATGTGTCTTGGTGTGAGCAATCACATGACAGAAACCAGCTAACACACAGTATAAAGATTCACTCAAGCAGTAATAGAGAGGATTACTCACTCTCCCTGCTGATCTAACTAAGGCTGAGGTTTTGGCTGGTTCTTTTCTCCCCATCACCCCACATCACTCACCACTGCCTAACATACAGCTGGGGGCCTTTCAGCTCCCAGTGACTGTGATTTCCAAAATGCCTAAAATCTACAGCACAGATCTGAATTCAGGAGGAGATTGTATAGCATTGCTAAACTGCAGCCACTTCAATATGATGGAGGATTAAACTGCAATGTTTTTCCAGATGTGTGAAAAAAAAGAAGACAGCATTCTCCAACAGAGGCAGGCAGATGAAAACTTTATCACACAGGTGATGACATGAGAGGATGAGACAGCAAAGAGCATTTTTTGGAACTGGTTACTGACGGAGCTGGAGTATTCAGATTCAGTCTGATTAAACAAAAAGAATGTGACATATTCTGCAGCGTTATGGATGGATTCATTTGGACTTGCCTGCTATTTCGGGTTGACAGCTATTCGCCGCGTGTGCCCGTCGCATTTTCAAGATCTCTCTTATGGTTTAAGCGTAATCAGCTCTGAATCCCTGTGTGGGGGCTCTGGGAAGCGCACCGTGGCTCTCTGCCTGACTTGAAGTGTAGGTGGTTATCTGACTCTCCATGTATTCACAGCCACTGCTCTCGCCTTATCAGCAGTCTGAAGCTTGCATGCTCAATCGCCTGATTTGTCAAGGGTGACTCTGAAAGATTCTGATAGGCACTCCGCAAATCACCCAGTTGATCTAAAATATCGACCAGCCACAAAAAGTCATTACACACAATAATGGCGGGCAGGACCTTGAAGATGTGACTTAATTAGGTTTCAAATGGCTTCAAAAATGCCTTCAAATCCGCTTCCCTGGAGAGTAATGCGCTCTTGGATTTTTCTCCGTGATTACAGGTGTAGAAAGCGAGGCACACTGCTACTGACAATGCTGCTGCTGCCCCTAACTATATGTGATAGCAGCAGCACAGACAGCAGAGATGTGCCGGTTGCACAAAATCACACCACTGCCGCTGTTTAGCATGCTCATCTGCTTCAGCCTATATTCTCCTCGCAAGCAATAATGACTGAGGCAGACAGAAGGCATATATTGCTGCTGGAGCTGCAAAAAAAAAAGTTCTGTTGAAGCAAATTTTCTTAATGAAATTTGGGAAATAATTGAATGTAAATGTCTCTGCAGGCCTTGATAGAGCTACGTACATTGGCAGTATTTAAATGAGTGATGTGAATGCTCTGCCTGTCATTGTTTCTTTTATTCACTCTGAACATTAGGTGCTGCTGGTACAAAAATAATTCTTCATTAACCTCCAACCTAGAACTTCACATCCATCAAAACACAGTACTGCTTTCTACCATGAATGAATGAGACATGGTTTGATTTTATATTGCTTTAAGTCTATGTAGATTCCCTTTTCTTACTCACAATGCCAATCTCTGTCTCCTCTCACAGAAAACAAAGATCTCCACGTATGATAAGATGTGGGAGTTCATGAGCAGCCGGAGACACTCGGTGATGGTGAAGAACATCGAGGAAGGCATTCACCGTGTGCTCACCTCAGACTACGCGTTCCTCATGGAATCCACCACCATCGAGTTTGTCACACAGCGCAACTGCAACCTTACCCAGATCGGAGGCCTCATTGATTCCAGAGCCTACGGGGTCGGCACTCCAATGGGTATGTATGTAATTACAATACATCATGTTTCGCTGAGGCAAAGCACAGGTTCTTTTTGGGCAAAGCTGCACTTTTAAGTGTCACAATGAGAGGCACTGTAGCAGGCAGTGACGGGGCAAAACTGCCTTCCTAGAATTGTGCTTCCTATCTGTCCTTCGCAACTGTCATTGTAGCCAACTTCATCTAATGTTTCGCTGCGTCAACACATTGACACAAACTGGGTATGTACAATCATATCATGATCAGGGAAGCAGTCTTAGGTAACTGTTTGGAAAAGGGCAAGCGCTTTCAAAAAATATTTTTTATCGGCGATTTTATGAGCCTGGAATGCAACAATTCTGGTGACAATTCAGTTCAACAAACTATTAACATCAGTCAAAAGTCTTAAAGAAAAGCCTTCCGTGCCATTCTTTGCTCTTCTTTCAATGAAGAAATACTGTCCACTTCTGACAGAACTGCAGCCGCCATTGTTGTTTTTGCAGTGTCTTCTTGCTGCAGGAAGAGTCCTAGCTAGCTCCGACCCCTGTAGCTGCCAGTACTGTTTGAGTTTCTGTTTGCGATGGCCTTTGCCATCACTGTATGAATGTAGTATAAAAGCAATTTCAATGATTGGAACTAGGAAGGCGTCATACAAGCACAACCTATTTACCATTCAAAACCTGGGTACTCAGCATGTGCATTCCAGGGTTCATTATCATTTCAAAATATTTTGTGCATTTTAAACGTTTGATTCTTCCATGCTTCACCAGATGACATGGTAATGACTGATAATCCTCCCTAGTAAAGCTGTCTCCAAATAGAACCAGGAATTTAGTAGTAGATCAAATGATGGAACAAAAACATGATCCTATCTAGGTCATGAACATTTCTATAAAATTTTGTAAACTCTAAACTGTGTAAACTGTATTCTGGCACGTTTACGCTGTAATACATCCCTGAGGGTAACCCATGTGGAGGAATACTTCTGGGGCTATCTCCAGCAGGCAGAGTGTAACAGTGTAACATAAATAGAGGGATGAATGGGGAGGGTGGCACATTACACGTTGTGCATGCGGAGGTGCAACATTTGATTACGGGGCTCAGCGGCAGATTGTCATAATCCTGTTACAAACGCAGCGAGAAGAAAAACTCTGGTTAAGTACCTGCAGAATTACAACTGGCAGATAATCTAACACGATGACCTCATGCTAAAGACTGCTCTTAATCACAATCATTCACAGAAAGGAGATTGTAAAATACTAGTGTTAATGTCTCCTGCAAACAGGGCTTCTGAGCAACATGCTGTATAAATGAATGCCAGTCTAATGAACCTGAAGCTTGAAAGCAATGGCTACTTGAAGTACATGTCCTGTTAAGGCACACTAATTTCATAAAATAGCTGGTCTCTTAACTGTTTTAGTAAATAAATTGCATTTTTTCGGGACTATTTGGTGCTCTAGTGAGTATTTGGGGCAGCGGATGGTGTATATGTGATTGAGTCCAAATAAACAGCGTGTGTGTTCATGGTAATGAAGGAACATCTCACCCAGTGCAAAAGTGCGACTCATTGATGCGTTTTTAATAGTTTTTCGGCAACAATCGAGCTATATGACACAGAGAAAGAAGATACAGCACGTTTTGATATGTATGTATATGCAGTAGAATCATTGCATTTTTGGTTTGGGTCTTTTCACAGGATTTGTACACAGTAATAAAATAAAGAATATCACCATAATTGTGCTTTGAAAGTGATGTGGTGTTTAAGTGTGGTGGATCATCTGATAGTAATTTTCACTGAATAATTTTGGGGATCCAGGATTGTTTACATACCGCGTAACCCGTAACATTGAGTTTTACCCTTTTATTCCACTTTAAGTAGCTTTAAAGTTGTCAAAACCACCTTTTCCCCCTCTCTCTGACAGTATCACATGTTGTGCATTGACTACTTCTTTACATAGCGTTTACGTTAAATGTGAGCCTATCTTGACTTCACCCATTGGTTTGTGGCATACCATTTTGAGGTTTCAAGTTTGGCATTATGGCCATCACCATGTTGATGTTTTTGGAGCCAGCAGTGGTGGCGTACTTCAGGTTGAGCTGCTCTCATTGGCTTAGTTTCATCTTATCCATAGCAGGAAACAATGGCAGATATTTAATCAGCACCACCTAGTTTGACAGTGTGATCTGAGTTTCAGACTCACTGAGAATGACTTATCAATCACAAGGTAGCTACTCCCTAAAGCATACCCTGCTCTATCGTCTATTTTACTCTAAATGGGACCATTATTTACTAAATGAACATCATGCTGTATGGAAGGAGACTGAAACTAGAGACTGAGACCATAAAATCATTAGGAAACTGTTTACTGAGCTCATAAATCAAGTGAGAAGTAGGCTCATTTCCCCATAAGACTCAATACTATGAGACCTCTTTTTTGCAGCCGACAGAGCTCCCCCTGCTGGCCATTAGAAAGAATGCTTTAAGACACTTCCACATTGGGTTCATTTCACAGACCCGGAAGCTTTGTCCACTGATTATATACTGTCAGTGGTTTACAATGTATTAAAAAATGGCTGCACCATTCCATCAAATTGTGTGTTTGCCCAATTTCCGTCTGCAATCACCACTAGAATAATAACAAAAAAAGTAGTTAAATACTCAGACATTTTGACACAAAAATTGTCACATTTAAAGAGATTATCTATAATCAGCGACTCCAGTCCAAAAAATCATCAGCATCCACCTTCAAAAATCTCCCCTTGTGGAGGATAGATAATATCCGCTGGCTGTATCCTTCTGACAAATCATGGAGATGTCCTCTGGGACCGTGAGCATTGGCAAGGTCATTTGCTGCTGTTTGTGTATGTGGTCAACCACAGAAGGTAATTTGAGTGACTGTTTTGCTGTGTGTGAAAACAGTGGAGGTGGGCTATATTTGCTTTGGGTGATTGCATTTCCTGACTGATGTGCTCCTTTTGATGGTTTGCTACAGTATGTGAACGTTTGCCTGTTTGCTGTTCTGCATGCATGCCTAGGTGACTGCACACTTGACTACGGCATAAAACTTACATTGCATATTTTACTGTGACTGTATACATAACAGTATATTAAAAATGTATTCGTATTAAACATGTATGTGTGTGTGTGTGTGTGTTACTGAAAGGAAGACAGGAAGCTCAAGAGGTTGAAGGGAAAGTGAGTGCTCGTCCATAGCAGCTTGTGCACTGCACAGATTGTCCGTAGTGAAGAAGGGAGGGGTGTTAGCATCATTACTCCCCGGTGGCCCATTCACATGCAGTCAGAACAAGGTATTTAAATTGCTAATCCTACCCTTTTAGTACCCTTTACCATATGTGGCCTGTATTCCCATGTAGCTGGGACCATTTAGCATATATCTCATTGACTTGACCGGAGAGTAGGTGTCGGCCTGCATTAGTACTCGGGCCCTGATAGAGCCACAGCACTCAACGTGTGGCCCCTTGGCAGCTCCCTCAGCTCAGTAATGGACAGACTTATTTCACCTCACAGCTGTTAGTCATTGCTAATGGTGTGTTTACTACATAAAACCTCTGCTAGCCAATTGTATCGATCTCATTTAAACATATTAAGGGCTGTTGTAGTGGATCCTGTGTGTGTATCAGGAGACGTTCACTACTGTTGATTTGTTTAAGATAACTGTATAGATTTGTGGCCTGGGGAACCTTTTTTAAATGAACAAAACATTTAAAATGCCATCATAGAAACTTTTCCAGGAGGCCAGAACCCATTTTAGGAACACAGAAACTTTACCGGACCTGTAGCTGTGGCTTAGCAGGTATAGAGGGTTGACTACTGATTTCAAGGTTGACGGCAACATGCTTAAGTGTCCTTGAGCAAGACACTGAAGCCCAACTGCTCCCAATGATTGGGGCAATGCCTTGCACGATATCTTGCAGCCATTGATGTGTGTAAAAGGGTCAATGAGAGGCAAATTGTAAATCGCTTTGAAGTCGTTTACCTGTGCTTCAACTGGTAGATTGAGGGTCTAACTTTAGTTTCTCAATCACAGTTCCTGACCCCAGAAAAGTCCCTGCTCTGAGGGTAGTACTACTACTGTAAAAAACAGGATTTGGACATTCTACCCAACAGAAACAATATTTATAATTGCTAACTTGACTGTATAATGACAACATGTTGAAAATGTGATACTGCCATGGTGGACCAGCATGTATATTACACATTCGGTGTGATACCGGGTTAAATACATAACCCAACACACATGAATGCAACAAAATACAAAAATGTAAGAACAGTGATGGTGGTTGATCATTGTGTCTATATTGGCCAGACAGGCATGACATTTGCTGTGAATATTTATAGTCCCCAGACGATGATGAAATCCTTTGAAAAAAATGCATGAAAAATATGGGGACATTTACTGGCCAATAATGAGAAGCAGCAATATTATGAAACTCAGACATGTATCTATGTATGTATGTACTGATTTATGGCATTTCAAGTTCCAGCATGTAACATTTAGAAAGATCTGTCAGAAAATAAGAATTGTTGTGTTTTTGTTACCTTAGAATAGCCTCTTCTACAGAGATGTTTCTACAGTACCCCAAAACCAAACCCTGGTTCTAGATAAGGGCTTGTGCGTTTTTGCAGCCACCATAGTTTCTCCTACACGCTTGGAAGACAAGTGGTTTCACTTTTGGTTGAAATCTGCAATGAATCTTACACACTGGTCCTTTAAATAGAGACCATCTCTGCATCATTTTTTAATAGATATGTCAAAGTGCATATTGTAATTAGAGGGATATCGTCAGATACTCCATGTTGTGGTTCTGAAATGAGAAAGTGGTATCAATGAATTCCTAATTATAACTGAATGAAAAGAAAACAGTTACGATGAATATATATATTCCACTTTTATCATGGCAGTTTCAATCTCTCATTTGCCCTAACGATCGCACCGTGGCTGTCTGCTGGGAATCAGGCAGGGGAATCTCTACCCTCCACAGTCTCACACTGTGAAGTTAAGATTAGTTTTTTTCATTCTCTCTTTAGCCTTGTATTTTTGGCAGTTTTTACGGTACTAGGTGCTCTGTAGTGGAGAGAGATTGTGTTCTCACTGATAACGACTCACAAGAATACTCCCTTTAGTTGTTTTCTTGTGATCATTTTCTGTGTTTATGTGTTTTTTTGACGGTGTATTTCCAATAGGTCATTAAACGCAATCTGTACTACCATCACAGGTTTTTTTTCCCCATTTTACACACATTTTGCAGCCACTGTCTCCTCCTCTGCCCTGAATGTGGTCTCAGGAGGCTCTGCATTATTCCTCATCCTTCCAGTCTCTTTGTCTCTCTCCCTGATGACTATCAATCTTCATTTAGCGTCATTAGGCTGCATTAATCAAACAGGGTAAGGGGGAAGTGTCTGTGCTGCTTGTCAGCAGGCTGCTGTCCTTCTAGCCATCTCTGTTGCTGCCTGCCAGGCTGCTTCGCCTCATAAAGAGGAAGGGTCCTGTATACATTTCTATGAGATAGAAGATGTCTGGCGCTGTGACCTGCAGCAACTTACCCCAACCCAAACCTCAACCCCTCAACTTCCCACCACTTTCACCACCTCCCAAGCACACTCTGGGATGCGTGTGATAGAGAAAGTATATTAGTCAGATAGCTCATGCAAAATGAAGATGCTGTAGGGACATCAATTCTCCGGAAGGCCCTTCATTTAAAAGCATTTACCATAGAGTATATCACCTCTATTGTGGGGATAACGGAGAGAGAAACTGAAAGAAGGGCTTATAGAGTAATTAATTATAAATACCTTATCAGATGGTTGCACAAAATAGGAAAAGCTGAAAAGACATTTGAATCATTAGCAATTAAACCCCATCTGGAAACCACAATTTCTCATGGGTAGTGTACTCACACCATGATCCATACGAGTATCCCTCCTAATTAAGATGAGACGAAGGTTTTGACGATTTGAAGAAGTCTTTATTTTAAAATCTTAATGGATACAACGCAGAGCTCATTGGATGGATCCAAAGCACACTCTGACACACTCTGATTCTGATGAAAACTGAAGTAAGAAAAGTTGGAGGTGAGTCACACCTTCAGCCTTCAGTTAGTTTGAGATCTCTGGAAGACAAACAGCATCTTTTTACGATATTTCGTAGCTGAAGCAAACACAACTGGACAAGTTTTGTAACATGATGGTCAAAAGTCATAAGATGGTCAAAGATGACACCAAGATTCTTAGCAGTAGGTTTCATCTTTGTGCATAATGGTCCAATAAACTGATCAACTGCAGTGACAAAATTGTCAGGTCCAATTAAAAGGATTTCAGTTTCGTCAGGACTTCAGCAGAAAATTGAGAGACATCCAGTGTGTGGTGGCAGCTAAGCAGTCATGGAGTTACTGGGTTTAGCAGAGAAGTCGATCTGTGTATCGTCGGCATAACAGTAGTATGAGACGTCTTGGAAGCGGCTGAACAAAAGACCCAGAGGAAGCATGTACAGGGAGAACAGAATTTGACCAAGACCCGACCCCTGAGGGACACCACACAGCAGGGGAGCAGAGAAGGACATATGTATATTTATGCAGACATTGAAGAATCTCTTAATCAAATGAAACCAGTTTAAAGCTGTACCAGGAATGCAAACCCATTTCTGTAATCTATCAAGTAAAAAGGCATGATCAATGGTATCAAAGGCAGCAGTCAGATCAAGAAGAATAAGGAGGAGGAACCTATATGATCGACACTTTTTAAAAAGATCTGTAGAGAGATAGGAGAATAATCAGACAGTAAAATGGGATGACTGAACAAGGCAGAAGGCAGTACGGTGAGGGGAAAATGAGACCTCAGAGCATCGATCTTGCCAATGAAAAAAGATAGGAATTTTTCACAGCGAGTAGAAGAGGGGGCATGAATAGCAGTAGGAGATGGAATTACAAGCTGGTTAATAGTAGTAAAGAAAAACCTTGGGTTATGTTTATTGCTAACAATCAGGTCAGAAAATTAGGCAGGTCGCGCATCTTTAATAGTCTGGTTCAATTTAAATAGTAATTCTTTCATGAAAAGGTGTTGGACTTTGGGTTTGGCCTTCCTATATTCCTTTCTTTGTTGTCTGATGTTAACATTGTAATTGTAGACAGACAGCACATGATTGATAGTGTGTGTGTCCTGATAGTGAGTGATACTTTAAATTAGGACAAATGACAAACATGATGGGAATAAATCAAGTTCCATCTATTAAAACTGCATAGGTGAAACTGGGTGCTCTTGACTGTTTTCCCTCAGGATCTCAATACATTGTTATTTTTAATAAAAAGTCATGAAAAAAACGGAATGATAAATTAAGCACATACGATACGGTACGATAAAAAGAATACTTTTGGGGTTTGCAGGGTCTGGGGCAGGATGAGGGTTAAAAGTGATGCAGAAATTAGATATAACAAGAAACCCCAAGATTACAAATGGAAAGAACTAGTGGAGCAAATTGAAAGCATGAAAAATTCACCTATAAAATCCATGGTACATAAAGGACAGAAAATGATGGCCTCCTTACGTGGCTTGTTTGAGCAGGACATTAGCCTATTTTGCCCGCAATTACAATAACCACATCATGTGTATCTGCATTCATTAGAAGGTGTCCATGCTGAGTAATAACGTAATGGTTGGACAGAAATCAAACGTATCATGAGTACTGCCCCAATTTAAGAAATTCTTACATACAAAAATGCATCTCATCTTCGAAAAGAAGTATGAATTTAGAGGAAGAAATCAAGAGAATATATTTATCATAGAATGCTTCCCAGCTTATGAAAATCCCCAGAATATAATCATTTTAAACACTTACACATATTTATTTGCCGCTCTCTGTGTTTGTTCCTGGTCTTAATATGCAAAACAAATCTCTCGATGTATTAAAAAGAGAGCAGAATTGCTCTTGGTGGGCTAAAAATACACATGTTCAGAGTGTCAGGCTTGCAGCGCATTTGAATTTCTATTTTTTTTTTCCTCACTGAGAGACAATGCATTAGGGATCTTTGTGCTATTACTCTGCTTTGATCTGGCAGATTACATCTATGTGTCTTATTCTGGATTCAGCGTGGCCTGTCACTTCGCTCTCCACTCTTCCCTGAATTGGAAGATTAAGCGTCTGTTTTATGGGCACACATGCAGAGGCCTGTTTTCAGCTCACAAATTAACATATTCTGTTTAGCAATGACAATGATAACAACACATTCCTCCATCTTACGTATCAGCCAACCAGACTCAGGAGAAAATGAACACTATGTCTGTGTCAGTCCCAGAGACATCTGAGTGATCTGACTTACAGTAATTCATCTTGTTAGTTAACAAAGCAATGTATGCAGCATTATGTTAATATTCACACAATAGCTTAGTGTCCTCATTTAGTTAATTTTTCTCATGTGATCAAATCTGATGATGACTAATAAATTTGAACAAAATTTCAGACATTTCTATCAGGACTACAAGGATATGATTAGTGAAATTAGATTATGTGCAATGAGAACTTGCATATGTATTTCATTTAAACAAATTTGAGTTTGTCAGAAAGTTGTCTGCTTAAAATGTATTTTTTATTAAACTAGAAATCTGTTGATAAATTAATTAATCATGAATTAGTTACTCAGGATAAAGTCCAACATGTGTGGTTACAGTCGCCTGTACTATATACCCCCACCCAACTCAAGATAATACCATTGCACATCCTTAACCAACACTATACATATAGAATCATCAAAAACATTTTGTATATTAGAATATTACACAAAGTTCTTGAATAGTGCAACAAAGTTCTTTCAAAAACAAGAAAAAGAAACTTGAAGCACTTACTGAGAAAAACAATAAAATGAGATATTAGATTGTCATCACATAGGAACCATTAAAGGCTCTGTATGTTTGTCGATAGTGACACCAGTGGCCGTTAAGTTAACTGCAGTCAGCATCCTGTTGCTTGCGCTTACTACGCACAGCCTAAATTTACTAGACTAGTGGTCAGCAACCGTTTCTATCAAAAGAGCAATTTTTGGCCAAATAGAGATAAAAATCTGTCTGAGCCGCAACACATGCAGTATTTGAGCCTTATAATGTTAATTTCACACCACAGATCAAGTATACCCGTAAACCAGCCACAGTGGTGGTCCATGCAATATTAAATTCTCTATTTTCCACTGAGTATTTTCTTTTTATGGATTGAAAATCCATAGCTAGCCTAGCCACTGCTATTAAGGTACCACAAAATATAGAGGAAAGAGTACCATGTCAGGATGTAACGTATGTTACACATTTTTGTTGAGGACATTTTGTAATTTCTTTTTTATTTGGTGTGTAATGGCTATACAGGTTACAATTTGAGAATGTCCAACACCAATGATAAATTTAAATGTTAAAAAAAAACATTAGTAATTTCCATATATTTTTTTGTCAATGTGCTTTTCAAGATACTCACAAACACTTGACAAGTTCAATAAAAAAGGTCCCAGAAAACTAAAACCACACTAAAGTTCGCAAAAAATGTGAAAGTTGTTGGCAATTAGACCCCATCGTGACATTTTTTAAGGGGATAGAGAAGCCTTGAGTAGAGTAGGATACCCCCCGATGGAATCTAGACACTGGTGGTGGTGGTAATGAATGAAGAGGCTGCTGAGATCTGGATGAGGAAGAGGAGCGGGCTTGTGGTCAGCTCAGACCTGGTTGCCAGAAGTAATGAAGCTGGGGGTGAATGGGTTAGGGCCATGGGGATTCACATTGAAATCACATCTGACATCAGCAAAGACATAATTGGCTGAGAAATCATAAGAAATCATGGTCATAGTTGTGTTTGGGGAGAGTGTCTCAGCAATACAGAATGCCCTGTCTTCACCATGTGTGGTTTTAATCCCTGGATGGTTTCAGAGGAGTCTGGTTTTGGCAGGCTTTGTATAGGAAGAGGAGTACTTTGAATCAAATCTGGTTGTTCTGGAGTTTATTAAGACTTTGGATGATAAAAAATGTTGTTGCCATCCATGGGTTCGCATAAAGAATGTTATCACAGTAGTGGAGACTGGATGTAATGAAGGCATGTAGCAGAAGAGAAGTGGAGGGATTGATTTATTGAAAAAGCATCAATAGCTGTTGAGGTTTCTTGCTTTGGACCAAAGCATTATTGGACTGATCATATGACCACTAGACAAACATCCATTTCTAGCAGTTATTCCTAGTGGAGTATAAAGGCCTGGGGTTTTATATGGATCCTCGAAGTATCACAGCCAAGGCCAGCCTTGCAATGCCATCTGGTTCTCTGTATGAAAATGGTGGATGGTCTGATGGCGTGCAGTGTATTTTACAAGTCTAATATAAAACCAATTTACAAAGGAAACACTGTTGCTCTATTTTCAACTCAGCAGGTCAGAAGGCATCAGATTGCTCACCCATTTTATGCTCATGTGAATGCTGGTTAGGACACTTGCCAAAACCTCGGCTGGCACAGAGCGGTGCAGGTCTTGACTGTATGACACAGTGCTCATGTTCATCTAGCCCACGGTATCACAGCGGAGGTCTTTCCATTTGTTCTCATCGGGCAGAGCTGGCCCAATTTCAAGGCTGCCCGTTTCTTTGTTGTACCAAGTGATTTATCTGACACACGTTGGCTTGTTGTTCCAGTCCGGAGCTGAAGGGAAGGTATCTACTGTAGATGGCAATGAATAAGTAGGAATGGATTAACATTCACCATCGCCATGGTGATAGATATGCTTTTAAAACACACTGGCCTGCTTGCTCTGAAATAAAGAGTCAGATACCAAAAGCCCTTGGGCAGAGATGAAGGACAGATGAGATGTTAAAGAGTGTGAACACAGCCTTGTGACTGCAACCACACTGCCACAAGACTGAGGGCTGTAGCTCAAAGCTCTGCTCCAGTAGGGGAGCGCGGCTCATCATTGTCACTGTCTAGGGTCTTTTGGGTCCACTACATAATACTGCTGCTAAACTGGCTCTGCATACTAACTACTAATCACAGAGATCGCTACTCGACTGGAGCTAGCCAATATGCTTCCTAATCTAAACATGTTTTTCCCCCCTGTGCTCCAGGGAGAGTTCATTCTAAGTGTTTGCGATAATAGGTGTTATTAGTTTTTTAAATAATTCAAGCTGCATTAACATCCTGATTGCGGCGTATAGGCTGTACCACAGGGAGGTTTGGGGAGTGGGAGTCTGGCAGGATTTTTTTTTTTTTTTTTTACAGGACCGTTTAGGTTTAATCAGGATTTGGATGTGCGACTGTTTTTTATCAGCAGAGCAGGGGGAAGGTGCTGGAGTGCTGTACCTGAGTGGAGAAAGGGAGGAGGTGCAGGGGGTGCTGGGAAAACAAAACAGAGGAGGGGGAATTCATTGAGTGCTCTGCAGACATCTCACATGGGCAGAAGGGGGACATTTCAAGGCTCGCTTTTGTTAACTAACTGAGCCAAGGTAACAGGTCAAAGTGAACATTAGCACAGATTAACTATGGTTTTAATTAAACAGCCATACAGGTAGAATGAGTGGAAATATGAGCCCCATAGATGTACTTAACGTTTATTAGTTGGTGTTCTTGGGTCCATGGGGCAAATGAAATGGTAATGCTAAACATTAGCATTAATATTTTACAATATTAAACATGTGCAATGAAATATATTGAATTGTAGATTGAATGTGCTTAACACTCACTGAAATATAATGGCGTTTTTATTTAAATGCACCAATACACAACAAAGTAGACTACCTAGTTATAGAAATGAATAACTTCCAGAGATAGGAAAATAGCAGAGAGACGGCTTTAAAACAACAGTATGAAATAAATGAAGTGCTGATTGGCTATAAAAATAAGAATCAAAACATAATACATATAAAATATGCTACAGTGTTGACTTAGAATCCTAAGTAACTTAATCACATTAACAAACACTGCTGGCAAATATGGGACATAGTGTATGAAGTTAAATACCAATTAGCAGCATTTACCAGCTATGAGAGGTCTGGTAATCAGAACAGTAAACACATTTTTAAACCAGTATGAAAACGAACCAATAAGAGCTAATTTGTGCACATTAAAATCAAATATGCAATACTTATTTTGGGTTAATTTTAACTTTTTTCTTTCACTTTTTTTCCTATTTTGCAGCCAAGACAGGAGGGGTTGCATATAGACAGTACATACTGTATGTATGAAAAATGAACCACTTTTTCACACATCAGTCACAACCCAGAAATGTCAAGAAACAAAGCTAAGCATTTCTAAAATATTGAATAACTGTATACATATCTGGTATATAAGCATCTATAAGCATACTGGGCTTTTATTTAATTTCTACTAAAATAATTAAATTTGATAATATGTATATTATATTTATTAAATGTGTCTTACTCAGCACAGGGAGTATACTAATAGGTCTGCAATTGTAACTACAATTTTCTAACTTTGGGTAAATATATGATTTTAGACTCTTTCCATAGTCCCAGACAGGTCCCACTGAGTAAGCATCTATTAACAATATGACATATTGGTTTGGAAAGCAGCCTAGCTGCAATTTTAAAAGGATTTCCAACCAGGTTATCTATACCAGGAGATGTTTCATCTGAAAGAGAGAGCAACATCTCCTCAGGTGTGTTTTGGTTAACCTTATCAAATGCAAAACCAAATCTTGAATCCTTCATAATACTGTTAACAATTCTGCAGGGTAAATTGACATCATCTACTTGCATGCAATACCTTAAGCTGTCTACTTTGTTGATAAAGTAATTAGCTACACCATATGGCCTGTTGATGAACTTTGCAGTGCTTCTACATACTTTGGAGAATTGTGTGACTTCTTGCATATTATTTCATTCAAGGTTTACCATAATTTTGTACTATCATTTACAAAGATATTATTTCATTTCTTTTTGGTGTTATTTAACTTGATAATCTAATTTGTCAACTTACAATAAAGGTTTCTATCTAAAAAGGCACCTCGATTTATGAGCATCTCCGGCGTTGTCAGTTGAAGGTTCTGACCACTGAAAATGTGTCAAACATGACTCCTGCTCTGCTCAGCAGTTGTGATTGATTTAGCCAAAATCAAATCATGTACCATCACAATAAAGACTTCATCTTCTCAGCTCACATTGTATGTTCTGAGGCATTTCATATGGGTTGACGCAAAAATATAAAAACACATTGAAACAACCTACTGTACAGACATAGGCTACAAAGACTGTCTGTGGATAGCAGCTAAAACAAACAATAGATATAATCATTTACAGTATACTCAACAAGTTTATGATATGTGCATACTGTGCAGTGATCCATCGTCCATCTAAGCCTCCTGTGTGCTCCCATAGAGTGCAGTAGGAGTGAGGATTTGCATTAAACAGCTCAAAATGTATTTCTAAAAGGAAAAAGATCAAATGTATTCAGTACATGTATTTTAATTAGTACTTGAAAGATAACATGGAATGAATACTTACATTACTGTTTCTCAGTCTTTCACTACAACCTAACTCTTAACTGCGTAAAACTGTGACTGACTTCAAGAAATCGTTAAAAAAAACCTCTGGTGCCTGTATTTTATCTGTACAAGTAAACAGCATTTTCTCGACACCATGCTAGGGCTGGGTGTTGGTACTCAATACCATTAAAGGTCCAAAAGAAATATATAAGTAACATTATAAAGCATCTCATCAAGCACGGAGAACATTTGTTGACATCTGCACTGAGTTCGTAAGACAAAAAAACCAAAAGGTATCAAATGAAGTACTCTACTATTGATATCGATATCACTTAAAGAGCACTGGGATTGGTATTCAGAATCGTATGTTTATACACAATCCTCAGCCCTAAACCAAACTTAGCCCTTATTATATCTGTTAAGTCGAGTGGGCAGTTTTGAAATCTGTGGTTTAAGTTAAAAATATATATATATACTCAGGTAAAATATTCAATATTTAATAAAGGTGTCTGTGTCCTCCACTCATTGACAGTATCAAGGCTCTGATTCAGTCATGTTGTTTGCTCATGCTGACCTCATGTCTTTTTGTCCTTCAGGCTCTCCGTACAGAGATAAGATCACTATTGCCATCCTGCAGCTTCAGGAGGAAGGAAAGCTGCACATGATGAAAGAGAAATGGTGGAGAGGAAATGGCTGCCCGGAGGAGGAGAGCAAGGAGGCCAGCGCCCTCGGGGTGCAGAACATCGGAGGGATCTTCATCGTCCTGGCTGCTGGACTTGTCCTTTCCGTGTTCGTGGCCGTGGGAGAGTTCCTCTACAAGTCCAAACAGAACGCACAACTTGAAAAGGTAAGAAATACTTCTGGCATTCATCTCTGCTTTGTTATTTAAAACAATGATAGCAGAATTTCTTACCATAACCACATATGCCTGAAAGGCAGTCTCATGGCAAAGACAAATAAATCTATAAATGCTAACAAAATGAAACAAAATATATGCTAAATATATTTATTTTGATCATTTCTAATATATAATCTGTTTGCCAATTAGCAGAAACTCACACTATAATGACGTGATGAATCATACGCAGTAAGATAAGGGTTGGTTTCTTTGCATTTATTCACTTAGGCCCAATGGCGACAACGAGATAAGAAACGTGAGGAATTCTGCTGTCACCATGGATCCAAGCTAGACTTTAACCACCATCTCAAATGACCTCAAGAAAAACTCCAGAAAACTTTTTTCTATTGTAATCTAACATGTAATCTAAAACTTCCCAAAACAACTGAACTGTTTTTTCCTTGTGGATTGGAAACACTAATAGAATAAATACAACTTTTGGAGTTCTGGCAGTAACACACAGTTACATCACAGGCACATGTATTGCTGCATGACCCACATCTTCAACAGCCACACCAACTAACACACACCTCCCCACTTCTGCTGCTGTCCATTTCCACTCTGCAAACTACCATCCTGCTTATACTGTAACTATTCTCACTATTCATATCTGTGGCTTTTAGCCCATACGCAGCATTTCTACATCAGTGCAGTAACACAACACAAGACATGTTGTTTGACTGGGGTTTCCAACACAGTCATCTTGTCAGATACAGCAGCTTGGACAGTGGTGCTACACTTCAAAATAAAACTCTGTGGCTACCATGTAGTGTTAGCCATCCATTAATATGCAACGTCTGGTTATCCTTTTTTAAAATAAAGCTTGCTAAGAAACAAATGGCCACAGTTTTGGTTGGGTTAGGAACAAAAACAACTTGGTTACATACATAACGTAACTTACCTAACTTATAAAGAAAAAGGTTATAAAACGTTGACTTTTGGTTTCAAACGGGAAACAAACAGCAGACTCCAAGGTTAAAGTCCTTTGTTTGTTTGACTAATCCATCCACCCCAACACCACCCTATGCAGACTTTCAAACATCACGCCAGATGGGCACATCCAGAAATTATGCTAGAGGAATACCTACAGCGCCCTAGTTGAAGGGTAGTGCCACTGACCCAGTTGCCATATTTGACGAGTTGGAAGTGAGAACGGGCGGCCCCAAACATTCTCACAATGGATAGTTGTTGATATAATGGCCTGCACCATTGGAGAAATACTTAGGGCAACTGTAAAACACCAAACATTAATGGAATTGAGAAATTTCACCATAAATATATCTACCTGAGATGTCAGTGTATGGTATCAACCCAATCCTGTCATAAATCCTTCAGTTTCACTTTATCCTGTTCAAAACCTGGAGCAATTTACTTACTTGTTATAAGAAACTATACAAAATATTATTATTATTACATATTATATCTTAATGCAGACTTATTCAGCTGCCAAAAATATCCAAACTTCTCTGTTCATTTTAACCTAGGTCTACCTTTGGGGTAGATGCAGCTGTAACTTTATAAATATGATTACAATACAAGTATGTGCTGTGGAATAAGTATTTAACATAGTACAGTGAATATTATAAATGTATTTTCTCTTTCAGAGTCACAGTGGTGCATTTTACAATGCAAGATATATTTACTTGGGTATTTTGTATTACTTAATGTGTTGGCATTAGCGGTCAAAATAGCAGTAATCTCTTTTTTTATATGCAGCAGTCAACTGCAAGATAGATGCTAAAGCAACTGAGCATTGTTTTCTGCAGCGGGTTGGTCAATAGCTAACTGCTTCAAGAGATTTAGTGTAGAAGCCAGTTAGGTACAAGCTAACATGTGGACTGCATCATCTCTCCATTTATAAAACTAAATATGTAACACTTTATATAGTATAGTTTTTTATCACAAGAGCTGACAGTGAACAGACTCAACACAGTGGCACTATGCCAAAAATATACATTTATTATGGTGGAAGGTGGAGAACCTGAAGAAAGTGTACATTAATGTAAGTTAAAAAAATCACATTTTTTTCTAAAATAATCTTTAAAGAAAAAAAGAAAAAAAACTTTAGGGGTAATGTTTTTAGTCACTAAAATATGTTTTAATACTTTTTTTCAGATTAATTTCAGTAACTATAAAGATGTATATTGAGATCATTTTCACATAGGGATACACAAGTTGTATATATTATGTAGTATGTTGTAAACCAATGTTATACTGCACCAAAATGAAACAATAGCCACAGTCATTAATACATAATACTTAGATCATTTTGTGAAATCTGGACCTTTTTATTACTGTGAAAATAATTCAAAACATGTTTGAAGGCTGTTTGAATATATTCTTGTAAGGTTTCTAAAATCTTTGAGGACAATTACTACTGACTAGAGATGGCATTAATCCTTTAACTAAGTCCTCTGCTGTTTTGCCTTAATAGCAACAGGCTTTCATGGGAGGAAAGAATTCCAGTTCCTGTAGCTATATACTTATCCTATATACTTACCCTGAAAAAGTTCAGTGACCACTTTCATCATTTGATTGTACTGATTGTACTGTGTTTTAGCTTGGCCCAGTGACCCTGTATTGATGAATTAGACACCCCTGTTGTATATTTTAACACACACATATAAACACACAAATCTACAAATCCAGTGTAAAGACACAGCACAAGACTGTGACTGAGAATAATGAATAATGAAGAATGGTTTGAAGATGGGATGGAATTTAAGGATGTCTGGGCACAATCCTGTGCTGTAACAAAATTGAAGAATGGTGTATCTTTAAGGTTTAACAAGTAAAGAATTTAAAAGCTTTAAAATGGAAAATAATCTAATCAAAAATCTCTTTGCTTTGAAATTGGAATTATTTTCTTGGAGTCAGTGATGAAGTAAGAATACAGATCCTATTAGAAGTAACAACAAAAGGGTACATACATCATGATCACCATGTTCACAGTAGGCATTTGCTATATCATAGTAGAAACATGTTGTAAATGGTACAAAGCTGTTGTGTAATCGACTGCACAAATAGATTCAGAATTAATGCAGAGAAGAAGCTAACTAGAAGATTAGGAAAATGTAGCAATGCAAGGCCCAACAAACCAGACAGATTTCTGAATGACACATTTAATACAACGAAAATCATTTTACAAACCAGTCCACAGACAATATCAGTTCGTCCAACCCTCTACTTTTGAATGGGATGCCTCATATGTGTGATGTAATTGCTGCTCTTCCTTATTATTAATGTGCTCCTAGCAATAAGACTACATTATATGGTACATTATGTAGCCCTCAGAGCCTTTTTGCTGGGATGCATGCATGTAATAAGAACTGCCTTACTGCCGGAGGTAATGTACCCTGGGCATTAAGGTTACCAGGGTACGTTATGGTGCTTCGGGAAGCCTTAAACACCACAGGTAGCAAATATGGGTGATCACTGACATCAACTTTCATACTGGTATTTCCTGAGGGTGGTGCAGGCAATTGTGTTAGCATCAGTCTTCCAAATGAAAATACTTCTACTGGGGTGTTGAATTAATACCTTCATAAGTAGTGTACATAGTCATAGTGTCATAGTAGTTTTTACATTCAGATATAAAACCAACAAGTAATCGCTTAATTCATCTAAATTCAGTGTGCTTTTTTTTTTAGAAAGTTCAATATATCACGCTTCAAATAATACATTCACAGCCTGTTTCCTGAGCCTTAATAGAAGGTTTGTATATCAAACAATGTAATAAGTAAGTATGCCAGGTTATAATGGAGCATATACCGTGAGATAAGACATACGCAGTGTGAGTGAGAGAACATTAATCCCTACACAAGGTTATTCATCTATTCAGAAACAAGCTAAATGAAGACAGACATGATGAATACACCCAACAGGCAACTCACAGGCAAAGAACACAAAGTCTGACTCATTTTTTTTTTTTTTAACATATTCAAGGTTTCCCCATTCAAATTAGAACACACCATCCTACAAACAATGACAAATTTGACACCTTGTATTGACAATGAATTGCTTGCACTTGTTTCACGCACAAATGCCACCACTGTCACACGTTTTGCACTCTGCTATGTGGACATGCCCTTGATTGGAGCAATAATTGACACTGTCACTCATTTGCCTGGGATTGCACACATTTATTTACTATTTAGACAATATAGGATCACTGGACTAGAGAAAAGTAAGGTTTGACTAATATTGGTTTTTGAAAGCCGATTTGAAGCTGCCTATAGCGATCATGTAAATGTGTCCATTCATGTCTTTGTTGACAGAAAATGCTCCTGAAACAGTATTTAGACCACCACTGAAACCCAGAAGAACTTAATGCTTTGAGGTGGCTATTTGGAAGAATTTTAATTTCTGATTAAGTGGATCTCCAGACTCTACTGGTCTATCCACAATCACTTTTACTTAGATGTTGTCCATTATAATAATAATAATAATAATAATAATAATGCATTTCATTTATAGAGCGCTTCTCAAGAAACTCAAAGACACTTCACATAAATAACCTACAGTTTTCTGCTCACAGAGTCTAAGTTTCAACAGTAACACCTTCTACTCTCAGTGTTGAAGTCTGAAGGACAGGCTTCACAACAATTTGCAACATTGCAACCTCCTGGAGGGACTGAGTTTGTTTGATCTACTTGTCCTCTTGCCTTGAACATTTTTGAGAGGTCTCTTTCTCCTGTTTGTGGTGGAGACACATAAAATGAAGATGGTCATTATAGATTGGGCCATAAAAATGTTTTAAATTGAATTTGATCTGTTTTGTTCTCTTTTGTATGAGGAGACAGAAGGTTGATACTGACCAAACCTGAAAATACCATTTTCACGTCCATTGGTAGCAAAATAGTTTATTTCTTCTACATTATCTGCATATGGCTATGATATTGTTAAGATAAAGAGGATCGTGGTTATGGTAAATGAACCATTGTTATATATAGTCAAGGTTAAGCAATGAAAACACTTTTTTTGTGGTTAAGGAGATATGATGGTTTTCAAATAGTAGATATTAATTGTCGGATTGTGCAGGACATGAATTCTGGTCTCCAACACCAATTACATTCTGTTGTTACATGTGGGGCACACTACTTGCTGCATTGCGTGCAGCAGAAACAATATGAAGACAATTGCAGCGATACTGGCTCCTTCCAGTTGGTGCCCAGTCAATATGTCCATATCCATCATCAGAAGCTACATTAGCCACTTTCTATCCACTACAGTATAACAACAGCAAAGAGATTAATACAAATACTGAGCTCAAGTTTAGCCAACACACAGTACTAAACAGCCCTCTTGTTTGTGTTGTCAGTGGTTGAATTAGTGATTTAGTGGGGCTGTGAATATTGTAAGCAACCTAGGCTACCACGGCTGGCTACAATGATAAATACATCAGCAAGTCTTAATAACATGCAACCACCATTACTAAGTCAGAGAAATAAGGTTGAAAATTGGAAAAGTGTTCCTTAAAGATAGAGGAAGCCACATACCTATTTAGAAGAAGAGGAAACTAATTACTGACTTCAAATTAGGAATGCGTGTGTTATAACGCAATTATATCATAAACATATAATGCGCAGATATGGTCAGGAAGGAACTTCAATAATAATGGCAGCTTATGACTCAGACATGCTGATATGAGATATTAAAAAAGACCAATACTTGAAAACCAATATATGGGTCTAACCCTAACCACAGCTTGATTGATTTAGTTCAGATATTGATTTGATAAAATGAAGATCCATTATAATGTGGAGCTTGTGCATCCCACAGTCCAGTGCTAATTACTATCAGGCTGAACTGTGAAAATGAACCGTCTATGTTGTTCCATTGTGAAAATCAACCATATATTTTGTTTCATTGCTCCAGGCTCCTCATATAATTGAATACCACCTACTTTTACAATCTGGGGTTGTTTTCTCACCATGATGCTCAAAGTGTCAAGTTGAAAAATGTGGTGCTAAGCATCTCTTTGTTGTGTTTCACATGCTTGACAGTGCACACCCTGCAATTTGCATTTTATAATTACTTCTGTTCTGTAACATTAGAAAGGAGCAAAAATAGCAGCTAGTCATTTATATAATGGGATGAGCCATACGCCCTCATATACAATAGAGGAACTGTTAATAGTGTTTTTAAAGGTTAAATAGACATGTTAACGCCACCAGTATGTGTTTTTGAGATTACTGCATTTAATAAACAGATTGTAATACCACGAGATGAGAGCATTGTCAGAAGAAAATATACACTTGTTAAAATTTTAATAAAAGTATGAATAAACATTTGATAACTTTACAAACTATAGACCTTTGATTCATCTGCCAGGACTCTGAGACTTATTTTCTTCATTTTCTTTGTCTCAAGTGTCTCCACTTCACATTATTTCAGTACCTTCCATCATCACTGCTACATGGCAACATTTTCATTTTAAAGGAGTTCTCCAAAAGAAATATGCTTGTTTGCCTTCAGATCCACAGGCAGATATGAAGATAGAACATTTTAATTTCCATGCACCCACTATAGAGGGACTTCTGGGAACTGTTTAGCCTATCTTAATACAAAGACTGGAAATTTGCTCCCATCAAAATAATCTGCGTTTCAACCGAAGCACTATTTGGCCAAGATTCCAGGTGTAGGTGGGTAATAAAATTGTCACATTCCTCAGTAAATTACAGGCGGCAGGTCTCCCAGGGACATGGATATTCAGCAAACTTGTATTGAAATAATTTGCCTTTCTCAGTGTAGTGTAGGTTAAATTTGAACTTGTAGGTTATGTACTTTTTAGTATTTTTTTTTAAAGTATCATCTGAGTACAATGTGTCATTATCCTTACTCGTTAATATAACAATGTTTAGAACTTGTTCTGTGAATAGCTCTCTTACTCTTGTGAGTAACAGTGGTTTAAGCCCCATCCATTCACAGTAGGGATACAAATACAGATAATTGAATTGGTTGAACAGATACAGACGGTGTACTCACTGTTATACCTGTTATTTTTTCTCACTGAAAAGCATATTTGCAGTAACAATAGATGAAACATTACAGGACCATAGTAAGTAAGTAAAACTTTATTTATATAGCACCTTTTTGACACAGAGATCCAAAGTGCTTTCCAAACAACAAATAAATAAAACACACACAAACACAAACATAGAGAGCATGTAAAAACAAAGAAAGGAAGATAAAACAAAAGGGGAAAAAAACTATAGGCTATATATTTACCTAAATAAAGAACATGAGTGAGCCAGTTTTACTTGTAGCAAACAGCTTCGACTGGGAGCACATTTTAAAATACATTGTTAAACTGACTATAGTTAATTCCTTACCTAAACAACGTACACATTTAATTTGGTGATGCAAGATTATATCATTCATTTGATAACAGCTGTCCAAACAGGGCATTTATTATTTATTTGTTTTATCTTGTTAGCCAGCAAGCTAGCTAGTCTCCCAAACTGTGAGCCAAATGCAGGAATTATCTTGCTTTTGTGTCACTGGGTTCTCCAAACTGCTTCTACAACCGTAATGTCTCATTTGCTATTTTTGAAGGTTTGAACCAAACAAGATACCACATACAACAAGACGGTAGTGTTGGACTTTCTGTTTTTTTTTATTTTCACTTTTGAAGGAGCTAAGCTAGCAGATTCCTCCTGGTAGCCTTTGTGTTAGCTAGGCTACTGTAAACAGTTCCTGAACCTCCACATACAAAATGTCTGTAACTCTTCTGAGCTGACTGTGGGTAAGATGGCAAACGAGGGTTTCTCTAAATGTAAATGTGAGTTTTTCTTTTATTGAAGTAGTATAGTGTACAGTAGCTTACTGTTACTTTCAACGTTTTCACTGAGTTTTGGATAGATGGAAACCTCTGCTTCCCCGTAAAGAAGATGTCTGTGTGTTAAAATATGCTCCCGAAAAATGATTCTTGCTAATTTAAATTTAAGTTAAATCTTTCAGAAAACTGATTTGGGACTCCATAATTTTCCACTAAATCACATGCCTCATAGACTTTCAATGGAGCATTTCTTTGTCATCTCCATGCTAGCCTGTCAGATTTCCATGATTACCATGGTTGTCCCCTTCCTCCCCTCTCCTCCTCCTCCACCTCCTGCTCCTTTCTCTCCTCTCCTGTCCCTCCCTCGCCCCCTCCCTCAGCTCCTCCTCCGCTTCCTCCTCCCGCTCCTTCTCCTCCCGCTCCTCCTCCTCCTACTGCTTTTTCCTCTCTTCCTGCCTGCTGCTGAGGCTGCCGCAGATTAACCTGAGTCGGGGTGCGGGGACCACCAGCTGTGTGTGAGGAACCCATCTCATCAACCCAGCACACACACACACACACACACACACACACTACACGCCTGCATGCATATGGATGCACACACATGTACACGTAGAGATGTCTGTGCTGATGTTGGAGTTTTTTTCCTCTGGATTTTTCGGAGGAACAGCTGCATTTGAAGTAGAAACATATTTAGTGGTTGAGCTAAATCTCAATGGGTGGATCAAATAACATCCTGGAATCTATCGCTGTATCCCATGTTAGCGTCCACCCGACATAGTGTATGTAGTAACAGACCATTCAGGCCCTTCCACTCCAAAGACTCCTCCATATGAGACCAAGAAGCCTTCTTTTGTATACATTCAGAGGACTATCTGTATCTCTTGCCAGACAAGAGAGCCAATATTCTTTTTTCCTGGGCAACGTCCTATAATAACACTTTTTTAAAACAACAAATTGGAGGGATTTAGTACCGTGGAGTGGGGTGTGGAGTACCTCATCAGCATTGTTGTAGGTGGGGTAGAAATACTGAGGATCAAGAACTAAACTTGCTACAGGGAGTTTTGGGACATCAAAGCACCAAAGTAGTTCTTTTTAGGCAATTATTTCACAACTTTTATTGTATACCCCTCTGAAAATAGTCCATACCTTGGTGACCTTAGTGGTAGGTTAGATTTAGGCACAAAAACTACTTTCTTAGGTTTAAGAAAAGATCATTATTTACCTTTAAAGAATTTGTTTACTTTTCACACGGGACACAAACAGCTCAGCGCAGTCTCCTGGGTGAGCCATCCATCCACCGCACCACCTCCATATGCAGACTTTCTCACTGTTTATACTACGTCACCTGACTTAAATGGCGGGCACATCCAGAAATAACACTATAGAGGGATGCCTACAGCATCATATCTTGAAGCAGAGAGCCACTGACCGAGCGGCAGCATTTGACGACTTGAGAGTGAGACCGGGTTGGCAGAATCGTCCAATGTGGATGTAATTCCTAGGACACTGGGATGCATTATTCCTGAGAATGTAAGTTGAGATTGATTTACCATTAACCTAGTATATGATTTGCTAATGACCGACGACAACTCACATGATACGAGATAAAGATGGTGAGCCATTCAGTGACAACTTCTGTTTGGTAAATTTGGCAATGTACAACAAGAATAGGCTGAAACTGCAAACTGTAGTGCTGTGGTCACATTTGGGGCATAGATGCTGGGTCAGTAGCGCACTGCTACTCTGAAGGCCACATCATCATAACCTGCAATCTTATGGGCCATACCTTAAGGCTGCATTCAGACTGACATTAGACAGTACCTTAATCACGGAGGACCCCGCATTGATATCAGTCTAAGTCCCTTCCTAGTGTCGTTCTCTGAATTAGTACTTCAAATTTGTCTGTGACCTAATGACCCATCCATCCACCCTGACCTCCTTCCTATGCAGACTTTAGACTACATCACCTGACTTCCTCATCATCTCCTGTCATTATTACTACGGCCACTAGAGGTTGCAGCATAAAAATAAACGTAAATATGGGTTGTAATATGCTGCTTGCACAATTGATCTATTAGGCTCCGGCTGTTTTCTGAGGAAGATGGACTGATAACAATACCTGAAAGTAAATATTAAAATAAAATAAGAATGTCAGTCTTCCCTTTGCAAGTGATGCCTCTTTTAAGGTCATGTTCACATTGCATATAAGTCCGATAATGCTGTTTAATGCTGTCTATCCCCATGAATGTCTTCAGGTTATTTAAAAAGCACTTTTTGTTAATGAGCACACAGTAGAAAGAGTTTGCACTAATGCAAATTTTTCATACACATTTTAAAAAATATCATCCTGGATGCTTTTTTTTTAATTGATTTTGAAATTTTACATCATTAAATATATTGAAAATGCACCGCACAGGCAGCGATGATTTGCTAACTACTGGGGAGAAAAGTGTCAGTAAGGAAAATGATCAGATAATGAATTTTGGGAATCACAAGAGTATGTCTCTTACACATGAATTTCATTAATAAATATATATTTTTTCATACCTTTTTAACCTTTTGTCAGGAAACTATTTATGATGGACGACAGGATCACGGTACATGTGTCTGAATAATGGAAAAAAAAAATTTTAGGGCTGAAATTTCAGGACAAAAATAATGTACTTGGAGGCCAAAGGTTTGGATGTGGCCTAAATCTCTCAAGGTTTTTCCACTTGTTGGATTCTTCACAGTCACACACACATAAAAAATATGTGTTCAGATGGACAGGCATAGAATCAGCAACAATCCGGACATACTTAATCCACCGAGCAAAGCGCAGACTGCACTGCACCAAATGTGGATGACAGCTCAGAGGAGCCCACAGATTAGGCAAACCCTCAAAGCAGCTAATCATTTACTACCCACCAGGGGCCAGAGACGCAGAGTAAACTGAGGATTACAGCGCAGCCGTGCCCCATCCCATCTGCATCACAGCTTCACATCTGTTCCTCTTCCATTCAAGCTAAACGGAGCCCATTAGTTCACTCTTACAGGTGAGGGGGCTTTATATGCCGGACTTCCAGAAAATCCGAATAATAGACCAACAATATTCATTTTAAATTGAGTCTATTCTGCATTCATTATTTGCTTGGTAAACATGTATTCTAGGGTTAGGGATTCATTTTAGATTACGGCATTTATAAAATCCAAACAGAATAAGATTAAAACAATTAATATCCCCCTGCAAATGTCCTCATGATATACAGTTTCACTAACCATTATTCATGTGTACGATCAGATAATAACATGGATGGAAATACACTGTTTTTTTTTTTTTTATGTCTGCTCTCAGCATTAGATTTACAACCTTTCCATTCTCTTCAAAGCAGGCCGGTCCTTCCTTTGAGCCATCCCACAGTGCCAGGCAGCAGTGCAGCCGCAGCTGATTATTGAGCGTCATAAAAACTCTGTAATCCAATGACCCAAAACAGCCGCCATCAATCCAACATGCCACCAGCAGGCAGCCATGATGGCAACGTGTCCCCTGAGTGTGAGCGAAGTGGGCCTAGTGTTTCCCAAAGCCTGGAGCTATATGGCTGTTACTGGTGAAAAAACTGCCATGCCATTTAATTTTAACGGGGGGGGATCAATAGCTATGAAAAGCCTGTTTCAGAGTGGCTTAGACAATCAGAAGATACAGTGAGAAATAGCCTACATGTGAAAAAATATATATTTGTAGACATTTCACGTGTTTGTAGCCGATGTAACACACAGTATAGTATTGGTATTAGCACTACACAGTAAATGGACCTGATTGGCGTTCACATTAGCCAACAGTGCTGAGCATGTGTTATGCCCCCACTGCTATGTCTACCTTCCAGTCAATACAGCCGGACCTGGGACCAAACACAACTGCTGACTCTGACAGAATACAGTACCGAGGTGGTTTTCTTGCCGGGTTTGGCTCCTGGCATCTCGGGGCAGAACTACTTAGCAATCTTTCCATCAGGAAACAGTAAATTACATTGGTACTGTGTCTGGTCCAGCTACTGAGCCCAGTTCTGTTGCTAGCTAACAGATACATTTACTACAGTACAGCAATTAGCAATTTACTACTTTAGCAAGTAGTTAAAGTTATGTGTCCACCAGGAAACTCTAAATCACACTGAAGCTGAGCATCCAGTTTCTCCCAAATCAGTAAATAACGTTGTGCTTTTGTGCATGTATGTAATACATCAGCCCTCAGCAACACTGTGGTAGCATAAGAGAGCACAGAAAAAGTATACGCTATATAGCTGAGTGCAGGAAACAAACTCTTAGATACCATCAGGAATAACCAAAAATACCAAAAAGTATGTAAGAAAATGGCTTTTTTCAGTGTGATAACATAACACAAACATAAATTATAACTTCATGGAAAATGTATCAGTGGATTAAATCAGCTGTGGACATTTTTCATTAATTCTGATTTACATAATTCCAGTTGCAGATTTGGTGTTAGTTGTTTACATTTGATCTAATATGCTCTGGTGTTTCAATTTAATTCAATTTTATTTGTATAGCACCGATTCATAACAAAAGTTATCTCAGGACACTTTTCAAATTGAGCCGGTGTAGACAGTACTCCTTATAAAATGATTTACAGAGACAGTTCCCACCATGAGCAAGCACTTGGCGACGGCGGCAAGGATAAAGAAACCTCAGACAGACCCCGGCTCTAGGTGGGTGGCCGTCTGCCTCGACCAGTTGTTGTTAGAGAGAGAGAGAGAGAGAGGGAGAGAGGAAGAGATGGCGGGTAGAGAGGTAGAGAGAGAAGGACAGAGACAGAGACCAAGGTGCACAGCAGCGCTGATGCATTTAATCAGAACAGCTGTTTGCGCAAAATGGATTAATTTGTCCAGGCTTTTTTTTAAAGTGGAGAGTTGGTGGGTTTTCCAGCTGTTTTTAATGCGCTTTGGTTTAGCTTTGTTAATTTTTTCGTGGACTTATTTGACTAGGCCATTATTTCTTATTTTCCTACCGTCTAGGCATTTGTTCTTTAAATATTTCAAAAACAAACTTTCCACAGAGATCCAGTACAGTTTAGAAGCTTCAATTTTTTGGAAGTGGAGAACTTCACCAAACTCTTATTTTCTAACTCATTTACCAAAACAAATTCATAAGGTTGTAATACTGTGTGACAATGTTGGGTTGTCCTGATTTCTTGCCGTGTATTGTGTAAAGAAACAAATGATGGCAAACTTACTATAACAAGCTTCGGTTTTACAACAGTGGCATTTTTAATATATTATTATTATTATTATTTTTAATTTTAATTTAGTCTGGGTAAATATTCAACAGACTGTGCATTATTTTTATATACCTGGACAGCTCTGAATTAATATCCTCATCACTGTTATGATGTATAAATATATTTAAACTAAATGTTACAAATCCTGAAACCAAAATATGGATTCAGCAACTTTTGAAATTCTCCGAATGGTGGACAATTTTAGCCATCAGTGACTTCCCCACTGTGTTGCAATAGTAAAGTCATATTTATCTGACCAAAACTATAGTATTTCAAATGCAATGTTGGATGCTAACTTATGTATTTTTTGTATCTGCTCTCAAATGTAATCATACTTGCGTTTTTGTAAAGTGACCATAGCATAAATAGAGGATAATTCATTTAGATGCATGCAGTTTTAAAAAAAAAATACCAGTGGTTGCTGAGGCTGTTGTTACTGCATGGTTCTTAGATTTACACGATTCCACGATTTTGCTGCATTATAGCTGGTAAAAATTATTTTAAAGATTTGAAATTATTATCTGTTAGTGAGAATGAATCTAACTTCTCCATGGCTACGATGAGGCACTAATTTTCATTCAGCCAGTTAGTGTGAAAAAGGTTTCATGTGAAGTTCAGGCGTGGTCATGCTGGTTTACTATAATTGTTCTAATGTTGATTGTTGAGTCTCATCCCCAGGGTGTCAAATACAGATGCTTTGGGGTCCTGGGAATGAGACTCAACAATCAACAATCTGCAAGCTTCCAACCCAAACCATCTTTGTATCTTTCTCGACTCTGATAGGCGGTTTTTGTCCAGGCTTGGTGGATTCTTGCAAATGCCATTACTTTTATGAAAGTTACCTATTGCAGCCTTGATAGCAAGGATAGGCATGGCCTTTGGGTAAGTGCCTGAATTATCCTCTGAGTGATTACACAGACCTCACACACCAATCACGCTTATTGTGTCTCATTCCCACTTGCATGTTAATATAATAAGTATAACAATACACTGGGTCACTGTACTAATGATTGCTTTCAAATACAACTGAACACTGTTTGTCACAATAAACTCCTTTTAGCTGGGAGCGCCAAACAATGGCTTTCCATTGTAGTGTCTCCAGGAGCAGGACTGTTCCATCCCCAGTTGCTGGTGTTGTTTCACACTGGAGATGCCACAGTAACTTATGTGAAAGGGGGAGAGAATGTGAAGAAGCAGCAGTTTAATTGGGCATGCAGCAATGTGGAATTCCAATCTGATGATGTGCATCAATAAGTGATGATGCTCCATGGGTCTGTAAAACCCAGCATGCTTACTGAGATTGTGTTCACGCACATGTGGAGACAGCTGTCGGGTTGGTGTTTGTGCATAGGTTTTGCACACAGTGCTGTGTGACTGCGGTGTAAGTTGTTTACATTGATGACGTGTTTGAGGCGTGTTACATAAAACCACAAGAAGGCGCCGGGCCTTTACAGCTCACTGTGGCTGTGGAGGAGGTGGTCACAGGTTCCATGCTAATGGAAAAAAACATCCAATATTGTCATTTAATTCAATGTACAATATGTAATTTCTGTCACTAGGGGGTATCTCACATCTAAACAAAAGACATTGTGAAATAGCGTGGGAACAAGGGAGTTGTTGTCTTCACTGCCACTGCAATCATTGCAGTCAACTTTTGACTTTTATCTCATCACTATGACTTTCTGTTTCAGAATTTAACTTGAAACTTTTCAAGACAAATCTTTCTTTTTTTTTTTACTGGTGCAAATGGGCTTCCATACAAAAGAGTAATAATATAAACAGTATTTGACAATTATTATTAGTAGTACTGTAATTTCCGGACTATTGAGCGCACCTGAATATAAGCCGCACCAACTAAATTAAAAAGAAAAAAAAAAAAGTACATATATAGGCCGCACTTAACATTAGATATTTACACAGAAAGATGGTACACAGACAGATTTTTTTATTTTTAATTAAATAAATGCTGCCGTCTCCAACGTCTCACCATCGACTCATTGATGCCAACCTTACCTGCAGCAGCTCTTCTTCGACAGCCAGATCGATTGCCTTTAACTTAAAAGCTGCATCATGTGCATTTCTTCTTGTGTTTTCCATGATGAGGGTGTGTGCATGATGCGCAAAATGACTGAATGAACTGAATGAATTCAAAACACAATCAAACTAGCGTCTTCCTCGGCGCGTTATCTCTTCCACCTGTCTGTCTCGCACTTGCGCTTCCTGCTAGAGCGCCCCCTGGAGGACGTTAGCCCGTAAAAATCTATAGATTAGCCGCATCATTGTTTAAGCCACAGGGTTCAAAGCGTGTGGAAAAAGTAGCGGCTTATAGTGTGTTTTTTAACACGAAAATATCATATATCGTCCCATCCTCAGTCTATACTGTAGAAAAAAGGAAGAAATGTTGATGTTGTAGATGTTGAAAAACATTGCCATTGAACATGAGCCAATATGATATTATCTGCTTCTTGGGTTGGTTTCTCAGTGGGAAGGCCTTTAAATGCAGCATCCCATAAAAGCTGCACTTCAGTAAACATTCCGAGTTTTCAAGTTGTAAAATGTAACACGGACAGCAACAAGGACTTTGTAGAACCCTTTCTCCTAACAAAAAGAAAATGACATACTGCTAGAAATATAATGCCTGGCAGATGTTAAGTTTTTTGCAGTCAATTTAATGACAAAACGTGTTTTAATGAATCAGTCTACAAAATTGCAAAATGTTCATACTGTATGTACCTGCCCTCAATCACTGACTGTCCTTCCCTTACAATATCCACTTGAAATGAAGCATGATTAACATTTTTTAAATATCATTTTTGTGGGTATTTTCTGCCTTTATTAAATGGATGACAGTAGAGAGATGGCAGAAAAATTGTTGGAGAGAGAGATGGGGAATGACATAACAAAAATCAACTCAAAGCTCCTGGTTGAAGTTAAGATCATTGTGTCGGATGAATATTAAACATTCATTTCAACATTTAATCACTGCTCTGATCTTTCCCTAACCATAACCAGATTTAAGAACATTAATAGAGTGGAAAACACAGTGCCAATGAACATGATGCAGGCAGCAAACCTTCTAAACCAATTAGGCAAAAGCATTTAGCTGGACTGGGATAATTATTCAGGCTGGGAATCTAACGTCAGCCCAGGCCAATGTCCACATAAGCAGCAGACCACTTACTGTATACTGAAGCTGCTCAGTTGAAACATTTTTTTTCTATTTACTGAAGCAAGCATAATAAAGCAACATTATGTAAGAATAGGTATTGGTTTGTGATTTGGCTGCAAATTAATCTTTTAGCTGTGTGTTATGATCAAAAACTAGCGAGTCAACAACTTGCAGCCAAACATGAAACAAGTGCAACAAGACAAGAAACTGCAAGCCAGCCAATATCACTGACTAGTCCAACAGCAAGAAGGCCAGCTCGCCATCTGTCTGCAGACTTTTATTTCACCAAGCTCTCCAACAACTACAAGCCAATCCCTCATTTCTTGTTCAGAGTAGTGACATATAAAAGATGGACTTCACGTCTCCACTTCCTCCCACTTTACAAAAATGAGCGGCTGCCATCTTTCACCTTTGGAGTCAGAGTCTGTCCGCCTAACTCAATCAAGAGCAGTGCTCAACTGTCAATCATGAGGTGAAACCCCCATTAGCTTTAAATAATTAATTAAAACTGAACTGATAAGAAATCTGAACACTTGAACATACATCAGCATAGTAAGCACAACCTAAAACGTCTTTGCGAAATATTTATTTGATGTGTACTTTGATGTATTGATGTGTCCCATCTGCTAACAAACATGGAAGCAGCAGTCTTTATGACCTATACTGCAGTCAGCCACCAAGGGGCAATAGAGATGTTTTGGCTTCACTTTTGGAGAGTTGTCATGTTGTTAATCATTATATATGTCGATGGTTCGGTTTCTCTCCCTTTTCTCTTCTTACGTCAGTGTCGCCTTCTGTCTCTTTACCTCTGCCAGGATGTCCGTCGAGGCTGCTGAGCCCGGCTCCAGTTCCGGTTCTGGTGTACATTTTCAGAATCAAAAGTCACATTGTGCCTCGTATGCCTGTTCTTGCACTCTTGCACTCAGTAGGAATGACAGAGGCACCATTCACCCTATTCAAAATTATTTTGAACCTGTTATTTTAAGGTAGAAAACTTACATAATGCTGTTTTAAGGCTAGAGGAATACATATTCATATATATAATGTTTGTGCACTTTTGGAGTGTTTGTTTTGCATCTGGCATTTTCTCTGACTGGAATTGAGCTCTGAGTAACTGGAGCTTCTTCCACCTCACACATTATTTATTATTTTCAATATTATTTCCATGCATACACATCTCCTGCTTTAGCATGATTAAGTGTCGGTGCCATTTATTTGTTTTTTTTAAAACAAAGAAGCAACTTGGCAGAGCAACAAGGGTAATTGTGATTATGACATGCTGACTCTGCTTGCATGGTTTCATGCACTAATCATGTCCCTTTCTTGTGAACATATATGTTATTTTGCAGCATTTAGCATCACTTTCCTCCGAGCTTTTCTCCTGTGTTGTCCATTTTCTGTACTGACTGAACATTGTGTTGATGTGTACGATCACGTGATAACAGGCAGAGGTCATTCGGTTAAAAGCAGCCAGGGATGGGCTGGATGGCTATAGTTCTGAGTGACTGTAGCTGCCTTGTGTTGTTTTCTCTTTAACAATTCCTTTTTGCATTTTTCACACTGGCCTGACGCTCTAGGCCACCAGTAATTCTCCCAGTGCTCCCGATGGCAGGCCTAGCCGGCATAAACATTATTTTAAGGGAATGCGGGTGCCAGGGACTTGTTGGTAAATTTTTATTTGCATCCATAGACAATCTTAAAATACTTCTCAGTACAACATTTTGAGATGTGTCTCATTCTCATGTTTCTACTATATGTTTTGTGGAGAGATATTTACAGCTACAGCATTCTTTTTGAGTATCAGTTTTCCTTTTAATGGGCTGCACATATGTGAATACATTTAATCATTCAATTATGCATGAATCCTTGCATTGATTACATATTCATGTATTTCATATGCAGTCAAGCTGTATACAGTGAAATTGTTTGGCATGGTGTCCAGATGTTCAGCTACAGTATGATAATCACGGTATGTGGATGAAGCTGCACTAGCCAATATTTAAATGAAAATAAGCAGAAATACAGCTGTCTGATCAAGTTAAGTTACAGAGTGGGACTGGAACACACACAAGTATCTTATCCCCACTGGAGATGAATCTTATTTTTCCAAAGTGAGCCGTCACATTTCTCCTCGGTGTACCCACCACTAGAATTAAATACAGTTGCTGCTGGATCCTGATTAGCAACCAGCTATATTTACTTTAACCGAAAAGGGTCTCCTGAATTGCTAACCTGACTGCGCCAGATAGTTTGTTACAGGGAAACATCTGGGAAGATGTTGTCATTGGGAACTGTTTGGAAAAGGGCAGGCACTCTCAAAAAATACTTGGCAGGTGATTGGATGAACCATCTATCTATCACTGTCTATCACAAACGAAATTCAACCAATCAGATCAACAAACCACAGAATGTAGTCAAACTCTTATGGAAGCCAGTCAGGAGAAGAATGAAAAGATCTTTTCCATGGAGAAAAGCCTTCAGTGCCGTTCTCTGGTCTTTCAATGAAGAAATCCTCTCCAGTTCTGATAGAACATTGTTGTTCAAGAACAGTGTCAGTGGATTGGTCCGGGACCACTGTAGTTTGGCCACAAACACATAGATTGAAATCTGGCTAAATTCTCACATGATCTTGTGAGTCCTGCTGCCTCGCAAGGTTACTGAATTGCGGCAAGTCAGCAAGACATCCAGAGGAATGTAGTAGCATTGTAAACATCAACCTCTGTGTGGTGGTACTGATGTTGTGATTTTAGCATTTTTTTCTGGGAAGGTTTTTTTAACTGTCCTAAGCAAATGACATACAAATGTTTACTGTCATATGACAAAGCCATCTAGTGGTCAGGAAATAATGACAGAAGCAATTGAGGAAATAGGTCGACGTTATTATGGAGTGATAAAGTCTGAAGAGGGGGGAGGTCTTGGTGAATGGATGGGTCAACATAACATCAAACACAGGCTGCTGTTTCATATCAACAGTCAGTGTTGTTTTTTTTAAGCATAATCATGATTGTTACGTAAACTTAACGAGGTATAACTATAACCATGACCAAACCACAAAGGTTCCCTAAATCTAACTAAACCTAACCAGAGTGTTATCACATCATAGAACATCAACAGTTTTGGAGGGCACAGAAGAATGAAGCTGACTTGGCAATAGATCAGATAACACTTGTGACATTGTAAACGGCATGAACAAAAAACTTTAAAAGGGCTTTTTCCAAGGACCCGTACCCAAGATTCATTCTTGTATTACCATGGAAGGATAATGCATGTTATGTATTGTTACTGGAATTTTCATTTCCTGTAGATTTCCAAACATTGCAAATTACACTGGGTTATCAACCGTCAGACCGACTCACATAGACTATGATTAAATATGGATGTAGTCCCCATCACACTGGTTTCTGAAGAGTCCTTGTGAAGCTCAGTGTGGTCAGTTCTGGCTGTCGCCATCCTGGCAGTCCTGGCTCCGCCGGCTCCCAGCTAAGCCAAAAATAGGCAAAGAGGTGGAGCTGAGGCGGGCCGAATGATGTCTGGTTACTGAAACCAGCAGCCTGTGATGGCACCCAACTGTTACTCAAAGCAGCCACACTCTTAAATATGCATAACTTTAAACCTTAAACAGGTGAGATATATGAAAATTCCCACACCCATACAGTTGTCATAAATAGAGAAATTAGCTATAGAGACCAAAACAGTTTTTTGTACCGGACTGTAAACATGTTTATTTCTGCTGTAAAATTGGGCATTTTAATATGGGGCGTTATGGAGATCCCCAAGTGGCCGTTAGAGCAACTGGAGTTTTTGTTACTTCTGTGTTGGCTTTATTTGTTAGCCACAGAGGTTACTAGGTTGCTAAAAAGTAATTTAATGTAATCAGGGGATTTGCAAAACTGTCCAATGCTGATGTTTAGTCCGGCGATAGGGGTGTGAAAGAAACAAGTTCCCCCTGATCTAAGACTGTCTAAAGCCACTATAGAAAACACTGGCAATTTCTAACTAATATAGAAGTAAAGTAAAGGCTACACACCAATATTTGTACTGAATGAAGTGAAATGAAGTGTTCTTTACATTACAGACTGATAATGCACTGCAGTTTGTGGATCTTCAACTAACACGTAGAATAAAAAGCCCTGCATGAGCAGCAGCAACAACCACAAATCCACAACTGATGTATTCTGACACTGGGTTGAGTAATTCCACGCCTTTACACTCTACTACACAGCCTATGGACCTGCATCCCCCTCCATCCCACTTCTCCCCCTGGTCCCATCCAGCATTCCCTCCATTCCCAGCCTGCTACACTGCTATTTCACCATTTTCACCAGCCCCAAGCCTAGTTTGTGGGTGGTGATGGGGGAGGGGTACAAAACTGGCTGCCCAAAGGGAGAACAGGCTTTTTCTCTTGCCTATAACATTTGGACAAGGGAACCAGTCTAAAACACGTTCCGTTCTCTCTTTCTTTTCCTTCTATAGAGGTCCTTTTGCAGTGCCATGGTGGACGAGCTGCGGGTTTCCCTCAAGTGCCAGCGTCGGCTCAAACACAAGCCCCAGCCGCCTGTCATGGTGAAAACGGAGGAGGTCATCAACATGCACACCTTCAACGACCGCAGACTGCCAGGGAAAGAGACCATGGCCTAAAATGGGAATCTCAATCACTTTTCCACCCTCTCTCCTGCAGCGAGGAGGTGTGCAGAGACACTGGGGCAAAGGGTGGGGGTAAATGGTAAAAGGGGGTTGTAATGGGGTTGCAATGTTTGACAGTTGGGTTATTTAGAATGCGGAGCAGAAGTGCTTGGGAGTATATTGACAAAATGTTGTTCTTGTTTCTTTATAAATAGCTAGGGATAAGAGATTCAACAATATTTCCTGTGGAAATAACTTGAACCTGGGTGAAATTTCAGCGAGTTACCTCATTACTCTTACCACCTTGGCAAGGCGGTGAACTGGTGCCAGGATTTTCAAAACCCAGGAGTCAAAGAGAGAGAGAGCCTGAAATAAATTTAAGATGGGACAGAGGTGGTCCCTGAAACAAAAATGAAAAAAAAAAAAGAATTGGACCTATCATCTTTAGCTGCTGCTTGCTCAGTCTTTCAGTCTTTCACTGCACAGCTCTAAAGAGGCTGGCCGAGCAGCATCAAGAGGGAGATTACGCGTGAATATATAGACGCTGGAGGAGAAACATTTGTAAAGTTTATTTTCAAAAGTTGTGAATAGAATGACCGCACGGGCTCTCGACTAAATTAAACCCAAAAGCCACGAAGGCTCCCAACATGTATAGAGAGGCATTGCTTAGTCACATATGATATTGATCAACATTGAAAATGGATATACTGTATATCATCCATCAGGCAATAAGTGATATCATTTATTTGTGTTTCAGAGTACTAACACTTCTAGTCTTTAATGTAGGGGGTGGGAGGGGGGGGATTTTTAGAGGCAGATTATATGGTGAAATACAAGCAGAGACTGCAGGAGTAGGGGCAATACATAGTGAACTGTTGATGTCCTGTAGTCACTTAACAGAAGATTATATGGAGGTACACACCGATAATGAAGCTTGGAAAGGCGTGGGTGCAGCTCACTAAGTCTAAATTCACAGCAATCACACAACACACAAACTCTATTTATTCAAAGTATTTATTGTTTTTATTTATAAAACTCCTTATTTATATCTCTACGGACTGGACTTTCACTACTGCCGTAAACACACCTCACTCGACTCTTTATGGGAATACACGGTTTCTTTCCATTTGCTCAGTGTCAAGTCTCAAAGTTTCATTTTGTACCGCTGTGGCTTTTTTTTTTATTATTTGGTTCGTTTCTTTGGCAGCAAAGCTCCACATTTACTTGTGCAAATGCAATTTCTATGAAAAAGTGTTTTTGTACGAAGAGATTCAAAATTTTGTAATGATTTTTATCAACACGATAACGCACCGTGAGGAGTGTCATCCGTGGCAGAGGGGTGGTACTCCAGGCTGGTAGTAAAGGCTTTCCTAGACACTAAACACACACACATAAACACACACACACACACACACACACACACACACACACACACACACACACACCCAAGAGTGCAGAGTGCACCCATCCTCCATGGAGCAGATTCACACCAATTACTACTATTAGTACTACGGAGCATTCTGGTAAAGCATAATGTTGTTTTGGAGAAGAAGAAAAAAAAACTATTTTTATCATGTAAAGGAATCATATTTAAAGAAAGATATTTTTACTTCACATGAAAGAAGAGTGATGATAATACTGGCTAGAGCAAATATATAGTATACACACACAGGAAGGGAGGAAGGCTGCTGACGATGCTTATCATTCTACACCCCCGATTACTGATAGACTGCTAGAATCCAGTGCTGAGCAATCGTGTGTAAATGGTTTTAAAAAGGAAAAAGATGTATTTAAAAAAAAAAATTAAGTAAAATAAAGAACACTTAACTAATTTTGAATTTGTTGTGAAAAACAATATGGAGTGCACACAGTTTACCCTTTGAAGTTGATGCACAAGTTTAAAGAAAATAAAAAAAAAGTATTCACAACTTCGACCTCGTCTGCCTCGTTATTGGATGTTGATGAACCAAGTGAAAACGACTTGTAACAGTACAAATCTATTAGAGGAGGGTGATTATGAAGTATACAGTATTTTACAGTATTCGAGGAGAGGGAACCAGAAATATAGTAAAGGCAATTCATTTAAGGGTTTTGAAAGGGGCATTTCTTACAGACACTGCACACCCACTGTAAACTCACTCAGGTTATTCGATATCGACCTGACTTTCCTGTTAGCATTGTTGCACCTCCCAGAGTGGGAAAAGGACTCCTTATTTACACATGGAGCCCAGTGACAGCTCATGTACCTCCAACCATGTTCAAATTCAGGTCTGATCAGCCAGAATCAATGAAGATAACCTGTGTGGGCGTGCAGGCCCTCTGACAAATCTGCCACAAGTTCAAGCACTATAACACACATTCCTGCTTCTACCAATGGACTGCACTCATGTAGTGCCTTTCTAGTCTTCACTGTAATACCAGATAAGTTCATTTATTAAAAAAATAGTTGAAACTGTTTACATCAAAAATGTGTCAAACTAACTCAATTTGGTAAGTTAAAACACATTTTTGATCAAGTAGCTTTAGTAATTGAAATTAAGTGACACTGACTTAATTTTCTAATTTTTTTTGTAGTGTGAAAACAAAATACCTAGTAAAAGGTACTTAATCTATAATCTTTCGTTTGTGTTACTTAAAATGTAATCTGTCAACAACTCTTTTGAGTTAAAAATAACTGTGCTTCACACACATTTACATTTTTCATACACTGATGGCAGAGAAAAACTTTTCTATGCACATTCACACACACCAATGCAAAACTGGTGTTCAGTATATTGCTCAAGGACACCTCCACATGCAGCAGGAAGAACCGGGGATGGAACCGCCAACCTTCCGATCCTGCTCTACCTCCTGAGTGACAGCATTCAAACAATTTGTGACATGCAAGGCCCATGTATATTTGGCCTGAGTGATAAAATGTGACCAATCATCCTCAGGCCCCATGAGCCCCTTTTCGTTTTCACTGGCAGCATGCAGGCTAATTACTGAACTAAGGTGGGCAATGAATGGGCCCCAAGTGTGATATCTGTTAGTTGTTATTGTCCCACTTTTAGCCTCTTTAGCAACTCACAAGGGTATTGGGTCTATATTAGGCCTGTGCGCTCCACTCGTATTTATATTTCATTCTTATTATTTTAGCGGCTGACAATGAAAATAATTTAAAATGGTAAATGGACTGTACTTATATAGCGCCTTTCTAGGTTTTGCACAGCATTGGGAGCAATTTGGGGTTCAGTGTCTTGCTCTTGAAAACTTTGACATGCTGCAAGAAGAGCCGAGGATTGCACCACCAACCTTCCAATTAGCTCCCCCTCTCTGAGCCACAGCCGCCCACAAATGTACAAATCATGCGCGACACACACACACACACACACACACACACACACACACACACACACACTATTGCTATTGTTATGTTACTATTGCCATCATTACTAATTTCATTCTCAATATTACGGTTGTTTTGGTTACAGAGGCTGCTTTGTATTCTTGTAATATACTTATTATTTCTTTACATCACTATTCAGTAATAATTCCATCATTGTTGCGGTTGTTTTTGTTAAATTATTTTATTTAAATTATTTTTTATCCATATCTTTTTTTCCCCTAATATATCTTTTATTTATAAAAGGGGGGAGGGGAGGGGAAGAGAGGAGAGGAGAGGAGATGGGGGGGAAATAGAAGAGAAAAAAATGACTCTTTTCCTACATCCTTGTGTGATTTTTGTGTGATTTGTATATTTTATGCACCACTGCACCAAGACAAATTCCTCATATGTTTAAAAACCTACCTGGCAATAAACCAAATTCTGATTGTGATTCTGATGAACAGGCTCTCTCTCTCTCTCTCTCTCTCTCTCTCTCTCTCTCTCACACACACACACACACAGACACATACAGGAATCCTTTACAATAGGCTGCACTGTGCTCATATCATTTATCCTAACTCTTGTTTTTTTGTTCTTTTTTTTTTTAGTATTTGTTTTTTTGGTTTTCTGTCACACAATGTATAGGTATAACAAGACAAGACAAGACAAGACAATCGTCATGTCTTGTTTCACCTGTCTGTCTAATCTCACAAAATAAGGTTGAGGTGACAGAGTCAACAACTGCACAGCTGCATTATCTGTCCATTGTTTTCTTATAGACTATTGCTGTATTTTATTATCTCAGATGTCATACATTTATTTTTTTTTATTTCAATCATGACCAAAAGCTGCTCTTTGACTATAAAGCTCAGTTTTTGCATTCTATTATATATATAAATATTTGTTTTTCATTGTGTTCTGTACTTTCATGGAAAATATTACTCTCTTCAAGAAATATAACATTTGAACAATTCCTTATGTGTCAACAACAACGTAACAACACAAGACTCTAGTAGATAAAGTGCATCATTTGCCCACAGTCTGACTGTCAGTTCGGCAGTTTCATAACAGAACAATAAATGCTGGTTGGTGGATTAAATATATGCAGAAATAAACACCAACTCATAACACTTTTCATTTACCGTCTATTATTATGTGTGTGCCGGTATTTGAGTTTGAGTTTTTTTGGCTGTTACCATAGTAACTACCTGTATGAAGGTGAAATGCCGTTAGAACAGTGCCTTACACAAACAGTGAAGGGCAGAAAGTTCCAGCTGTGAGTCACGCCTCTTTTAAATGTCACAGGTGCTGAAAACATTAAAAAGAGATACACCTGTGTATCCTCACTCATAGCTCCTCCAGCAAGCCTCCTCCCTCCTCTAGATGCAACTGAGCAACTGAGATGTCCTTTAAGATGGCGCAGAGATTGATTTCTGGGTCACAGGCAGGGGGACGGAGGAGAGAGCCCAAATTAGCAATCATTCTCAAGAACATCAGGCCCCTTTTTGTTTTTTTAAACTTTAAAACAAAACACAACACCACCAACCCACTACCCTTTTTGGTTTTCACTGACAAACTGGGCCAATTACTGGGTAAGGGTGGGCCCAAAGTGGGGTATCTCTTTGTTGTCTTTGTTGTGTAAACATTCAAATAATCTTGTAGCGTAAGTCATTAACACAAATAAATTAATATCAAACAGGGCCTATGTGGACCATCCCTCAAATAGCTATGGGGATTGTGGTACATTCAAGGTTATTTTATTGTCATTTAGAATGCAAGGTTGTAAAATTAACTTTTAGATATAGTTAATTGATTGATAAGTCATGAAAACTAGTAATTAAAATAAATGACTATTTTGCATAATGAAGTGCTGAGAAAGAGTTTAGCAGTCTTTTCATTTCATTTCACTTTGTTTCCTTTCATTCATAATTTTAGAAACTGAGCTATGAAAGAAATCCAATAATCAAGAACGGTTTAACTAATCTTTACTAAAACACACAAAAAAACCCCCAAAAGTTCAAGAAGGAAAAGATGTTCACTGCAGCTTTAAAAAAGGGAAAAAACGAAGTTAATTTTGGTTGTGTATTATATGTATTTTTTTACTAGATCAGAGATCATGTGACACAAACTGTTAACTTGAGATTTTTTAACACATTTTCTAAAAAGCTATAAGACATTCAGCTCTATTCCACCATTATCTAATAGAGTTAAAAGCATCTGTTCAGCCCGGTGAGCTGGTCACATGGTCGGAAACTTGTTCATAAAACCACCACACTCAGCAGAGGCCCGACCACTAGACAAGGTCAATGCGTAACCAATCCCTGACCTCTGTCAGGGACTGCAGTCCAAGCTAGCCACAATGACTCAGCAGAACGGCAGCCAATCAGATTAAAGCGCCCATCCTCCTTGCCCTGACCCCCGAGGTGGCAGAGATCTGAGGAGAGGAGCTGTGGGAGATGCAGCCAGAGATTACATTACACACATTTGTATTTCATTGTTTCTCCTGCTGGTCTGGAGAGGAAAGGACTTATCTGCTCAACCTCAGAGTTTGGCTGTGAACTTCATATGTGTCTGGCAGCAGAGTGACCCTGGCATTAGAGCTCCATCAGTGTATATTTGTACTGGTTATAACATAAGGTCAGTGTGCGAACTATACCGCGGCTTTCGGGGGGGCTCACTTATGTGCGCGTGCCTCAGAGCGAGGACTTACTCAAAAAAAAACACATCCATTCTTACAAGCCTGTACGCCTACTTGCCTTATGTCAGCACATATAAGCACATATCACATCCATCCTTTTAGACATGATGACTGCAAAACATGGCAGTAAATACAATTCAGCACCGAAATTGAGCGGGTCCAGCGGTTCCAGCGCAAATGGTCCAGAGCGGCTCTGTTTTTCGTTTCCGATGTCTGATTTAAAGTGACGTTTAAGACATAGCGCCCCCACGCTTCAATAGTGAGGACAAGAATTGCATGCAGGCCGGTATCATTGTTAGAGTGAAATAGTGAATCATACATTAAAAATAGCCTAATTTTACAAATGATCCATGATTATGACAATACAAAAAAACAAAAAAACAAAACAAAAAGGAAATGCATGGGAAAAAACAGCATTTTGCCAATATTTTAGAGACCCCCCCAAAATTTCACAAATCATGTTTTCAGGGGAGCTCATGTCTCATTAAGGGGGGCTGAGAGCCCCCTGGCTCCCCTGTAGTTCGCACCCTGCATAAGGTGTTCACTGACCTCTATGCTAGAGTTAGCTCCGTCTGTGAAGAAGAGATGCTTAATTCCATGTTCACATCCCACTGAAAGGAATGGCTGTTACACTCTTTCAACTCATTTATAGCTGGTATTAAAATGCGTTCTCTATCCAGACACAGTAGGATACATGCATTGTTGGTTTCAGCACATGGGATTTATTGACAGAAAGAATAATATAGAATGTCACCAGACTCATCCTTTAAAGTATATCATGCTGCCGAAGTTGATAATACCAGCTGTGTGTGTTGTGTATCTAGTGGAGCAGAGATTCCTCTGAAACACTAAGTGTTTTTACTCCTGACCAATGAAAAACTCATCCACCAATTCCTGCTGTACAACCGGCTCCTTTCTAGTCAGTCCCCACCTTCTGTCCCCTGCCCAGCTCATACACTATTAAAAATGTCCATGATGTGCTCAAAACATTCCAAGGCTCATGATGAGAAAATGACAATAACAATGCCAGTGGTGGACAGCAGCCTGTACCGCTGCACAGAGCTCAGCTGTAGCTGTCTCCTCCCTGCCCAAAGGTGGCAACAGTAGAAAGAAGATACGTTTCTTAATGTGTAGATCATTACAGTGTAGCCTGTGGTGTTTCTCCCCTTTGTGTGTGTGTGTGTGTGGTTTGTGTGTGTGCTTGTGTGTGCGTGTGTGTGTAGGTGTCAGCCTCTCCATTATGGACGTTTTCACACGTAGGTGCACTCAGATGAGACATTAATCTCTGTGCCTCAGCTGGGTCGGTGGGGGCAGATAACCAACTCACATGCCACATCCCATTAATTGGCTAATTATCATGGCTGGTGGGGAGCGGCTCTGATCTGGACATTGGAGGCAGAGAGTGTGTCCCTGGCTGCGGCTTGCATCTCAGGGGTCACATCCTGTTGATCAATCAACAGTTGTAATGAAGCTTTTAATGGAGCTGCAGCAGGGTGACATCTTTGAGATGTCTGTAGTCCTCGTTTGTCTGTGATCAAGTAACATTAAAGCATAACAACCTTTTTCAACATGGAGTCTGTTTTACCATTTTCTCCGAGAGCTGTAATTTTTATAAAAACAACTTTTTGTCATATTTGCTGAAACTTACACTATATTCTACGGAGCCCCTAAAGGAACATGGAATTTTTAAAAAATGAAACGTTTCTCCTGCTCACGAGATAAGTATCTCGTGCTCACAAGATACTTTCTTGTGCTCACGAGAAACCTTAGGTTAAGCACAGGCAGTTGTGCTCCCTGTACGTATGCCTCTAGGCTCATTAACTGCGGTCAAGCCAGCCGTTACTAGGGTGGCCATTCGTCCGGCACAGCCTTAAGACGGACACTAATTTGTCCTCCTTTTGAGAAAATAACAAAAAAGGTCCGCCTTTTGACACATTACCTTGTTAGTTTAATACTTATTGGCTAAAAATGTGTGTCAAAATAAGTAATTTCATTGGTAAGGCTACATGTTCTGACCTATCAACACATGGCTCATTTGAATATTCAAATGAGCCATGTGTTGATGTGCCACAACACTCTCATGAGCTCAAGCTCTCAGCTACAGAGAAGGTAAGGGACTTCTGCAAATTGGTGCAGTAAAAATGCTTGATATTAAGTGTACTTGTAGTCTTATATGTGTAGAGGTCAAATATACCATCCATAGCCAGGAATTATTGAGCAATGTGTTTTTACACTACCTCAAATATAAGAAAAGATGCCACTTGGAGGTACAAACATGGAACTTTTGTTTTGGCATTTCTCCACATTGGTGCAGTAAGCACGAGATACGTATCTCGTGAGCAGGAGAAAGTATCTTGTGAGCACGAGAAACGTTAAATTTTTTATTTCTTTTTCCCATGTCCCTTTAGGGGCTCCGTAATATTCAGTTATATTCAACTTTGAGTTTCATTTAATTTAATTTGCTAGTTCATCCTTGTTTGCATGTGTCTGTTTGTTTCCACATTGTTGTATGGACAACTTCCTCAGTTTTTGGACTTTCTTCTTGATTTATTGGATTTGGGGTTTTTGGACTACTCCCTTCTGCACTTGTAAGTTTATGTTTCACCACCTTTTTCAAACGAAACCATCTGAACAGCGTCTCTGATTTTGTAACTCTGCTTACACAATTGTAATAGAAACTGTGCTTTTAACCCTGGCAGCTGGACATTCCAAAAAAGGTGTATTTTTCATGTGTTTATCCAGGGTGAAAACTTTTTTTAGACTGCTTGTATTTTCCCTAAGAGAAATCTGAGGACAATGGAGGTTAGAGTTGCCATACTGATGAGGAAAAAGGGCTGTTTGTGCTACGATGGAACGGGAACATGTCCTGAGAATCCGCGATGGTGTGTTAAATTGTAGGTGAAATTCACAAGGTCTATCCAAACTTATCATGCAACAAAAACAATGGCAGCGTCTTGGACTCTGACAAAAAGGAGTGGAAACACAACTAAATCCTCACATGGCTGTAAGGGATGAAAAAAATGTTTAAATCACACCATGCGTAATATGATGCTGAATCAGAAGACAATACATTTCTTCCCTGAGTTGAAAGAAATAAAAGGGGTTAGGCTGTTGTGTTTCTTGGTCTGTGTGCAACTGGAGATTATTGGCCCAGTAAACACGGGGCTGAGCGGTTCAGGGGAAAGCAAGTGAAAAGGGAAAGTCACAGGCGTTTATCCGCTTCTGATCCCCACCACAGGAGATTTACAGACATAATCCTAAATTCCACTGGGGGAGAACCACACGGACCTTACAAGCCATGACCAGATTACACAGATTGAGACCCACGGAGGACTAATGGAGCATGACCAGATTATGGCGTCTGAGATCCACCTGCCCTTCCTGTAGAGAGACCCTTTATGGAAGTGGTGCCATGTTGCCTGTTCTGCAATGGAAAGTCTCAAAAGTGTTACTAATGATTGTAAAGTTACTGTAAATTATCATGTGCAGATACATGTAAGGATGTATGAAAATTTGCCATGTCTCCTAAATGAATACAAGAAACAATGAAGGTTGCTCATTCTCAATATTCTGTTTTCACCAGTCAAGAAGTTCTTGAAGACACATGAAGTTCTAAAAACCTGAAACCTGAAATATGAAAAAAAAAAACAGACGGCCTTTCTCAATTGGTAGCCCCTGTACCCCAGCCCACAGGGTTAAACAAAAGGGGACTTCATTACATGAACAACCTGCTTTCTTAACCCCCTACCCAGCTAATTTTTTAAAGATCTCGAGCCATTTCTAGGACCTACAATGCTGAATATTGATAATTTATTACTTACAACTGACATTGTCCCCACTAGCACTACTGTGGTTAAACCTCCGCTTAGGAAACCACACCATGGTCTCTGAATGATAATCAACCAGTCTCTAACTTTCCATTCTATAAAAGTACCAGAAGGATTTCGGCTGTGGTTCAGAGGTAGAGCAGGCTGTCCATTAATGGCGGTTTGATCCCTGGCTCCTCTCGCTGTCGAAGTGCCCCTAAGCAAGGAAACGGAACCCCATATTCCTCCAGTTGGAGGCAGCCACTGCCATCAGTGTATGAATGTGTGTGGCATGTAGTGTACAGTGCATTGAGTGGTTGAAAGACTAGAAAGGGGCAATAAAGTACAGTCCATTTACCTCAGCAACTTTTGGCCCACGTATTTTACAGAAGATAAGACCAATTCAGCATGTTAGATGAGGAATTAAAATCGCCAATTTCAGAAAAGAGTATTTGGTCATTAACAGTATCAAATGTGTTCCTTTAGTCTGAATATATCCTTTGTCCAGTTTAAGTTTGATTTTCTGAATTTGCTGTCTTCTAGCAATGTTTGGAATAATGGTGACTGTGGTGAGTAGTCAGCTGTTCTGCAACGCATTTCTCTCTGATTTTGAAGATGATGGGTAAAATCAGTGCCTGAAAAGAGCAGATGCTCACCGGCAGTACCGGCAATTTTCAATTATTGCCCACATGCGTACCCTTACTACTTATTGCCTAACTATTTATTGCCTATCCCCACCTCCTGGTGGGTTTAGTATGCACCCTTAAAGACCTACGTAACGTTTGATTGTTTGTCTCTAGCTGCTTTGTTGTATTATTATCTTGTTGTTCTGCTCCAGGTTTTTAAAATCGTTCCCGATTTGTTTGTGTTTTCCTCTAGCTTCACCTGTCACACCAACAACTACGTTTGCTTTAGCTACTCGGATGTCCTTTGTTACCCTGTTTCCTAGTTAAGTGAAAATGTGTCTGTCAGTCAATAACTTTGTCTTAAAAAATGTTGTATGGGCATGACTCTGTCCTTCATTAGTCTCTGTATATCACCATTATTCAGGAGAGAGTATATTCACTGAATTGACAGGGTTTTGTGTAAGAAGACAACTAGGACCCGTTTTTAGTGAGCTTTCTGGCTCTAAGGAGTAATTTTCCTAGCTGTGTGAGGTCAAATTTGCGATTTGTCTCAGTGCCTTTTTTCCCAGTTGACATTAAAATTGCCCGTAATAATGACTTCCTGCATTCCCTAAAAATAGTGCATCATTTTCAGAGGATACAGATTTTGCAGAGGGCAGTGTGAACTCCAACAAGGATTAAAGACATTTGTAGCAACAGTTTGACATCTAGAAAGATTCTCAACAGAGCACTGGATGTCTTTACACACTGTAATTTAACAAAAAAACTGATTACATTTAAAATTTTAAGTAAAACTAACTTAATTTTGTAATTTTTATTTGTACTGTGAAAACAAAATACCTAGTAAAAAGTACTTAATCAGGAATGTTTCTTTAACTTACAAATCTAAGTTAGTGTCACTTAAAATGACTTCAATTGTAATGTAATACATTTCAACAGTTTTTTGTGTTAAAATAACTTTTGCATCACATTGTTGATCAAGTAGCTTTACTAATTCTAACAGACACTGACTTAATTTTGTAATTTTCATTTGTAGTTTGTAAATAAAATACATAGTAAAATGTACTTAATCAGGAATGTTTATAAAACTAAGTTAGTGTCAATTACGAGTAAAAGCTGCTTCATCAAGAATCTTTTGAACTTGCAAAAACTAAGTTTGTGTTAATAACATTTTCAATATAATCTGTTAAAATTAATTTGCATCCCATTACAGTGCATGATATGTGATCTTAATATAAAACAACAACTCCCCACCTCTACCCATGGCTCTATCTTTCTTGAAGGCATAAAATGGTAATTTAATCACTTTTTGAGATAATTGATGTAGTTTTTCAGCTGAATGCTACAGTACTTACAGTCAATTGTGAATACTGTACACTTTCTAAAAAACACTGTTTGTTGTCCCACAAGAACGAGTGCCTAAGCTGCATGTCTATCCTATCTCTCCCTCCCTATTTTCTCCTTGTCATCTGTTTTCACTCTCTCCCCTAGCTTTCGGTGTTCTCATTTCAAACGTGTTGGATTGGGATTTTTCTCCTCCAGGAAGATTCAGTCCCTCATCTTGTCTCTCTCTTTCTCTTGTGTGAATGTTGCCCCTGTCTCTCTGTCCTCCTGTTTCCTTTCTCCTATCCATGATGGAGAAGCATGTGTGTGATGGCGCCTGAGAGTTGCTTGGAGCTCTCATACATCCATATTTTTCATGATTTTCTCATCCTGATTAATACTAATTTTACTGAAGGAGGGGGTTACATACGCTTTAACCAACTCAAAAGGAAAAAGGCATGCTCTAAGAGTAGGTATTTTATTTTGAAAATTGACAGGATTATCTATGCTGTTTCTGTGTTTGACTTCCTGCCATTGCGATCTGCTCTGTGCTCTGGGTCGTAGCTTCCATCAAAAATAGACCAGCTGCGTATTCTTCATGGAGCAGAGTGGAGAGACACTACTGGGATGCACTGCAGCACTTCTGGTAGAATTTTGAACATTGTCTTGAACAGGAGGTATCAGCTCTGCAGTCAGTGCTGTCATACCTGCTGGAATATGGGGGTTAGAAAAGGTAAAACAAATATACACATTGTATTGTACCAAAGCACCATACATACAGGAGCCAGAGCCTTCAGTTACCAAGCTCCTCTCCTGTGGAACCAGCTTCCATTTGTGGTTCTGGAGGCAGACACCCTCACCACATTCAAGAGTAGGCTTAAGACATTCCTCTTAGATAAAGCTTATAGTTAGGGCTGGATCAGGTGAGTCCTGAACCATCCCTTAGTTATGCTGCTATAGGCCTAGACTATCGGAGGATTTCCCATGGTGCACTGAGCTCCTCTCTTACTCTCTCTCTCTCTCTTTCTGCACTCTTTCATGTTCCATTAATGCATGTTACTAACTTTACTTCTTCCCCGGAGTTCTTGTGCTTTCTCGTCTCGCAGGTTCTCATGGATCCTGGTGGAGCCTCCTGCCATGGTCCTGCTTGACTCCCATTGCTAATATCACTGATATTATTATTATTAGTATCATTGTTACTACAGATACTATTATTACTATCATCACAGAATGTTACATTTGGCGGTATGGCTCTGTTCTTGGACCTCCTTGCCCTTCCACGTGCCTACGTGGAAAACCTTAAGGCAGGGAGAGCACACCTCCCTGCCCTTCCATGTGCATACATGGAAAAGTTTAAGCCAAGGAGAGAGGCAGCAGAGACCCCCCAGGGTACAGAACAGAGCAAGCATCAATGGCAATCAGAAAATGACATTGATTAATTAGATACAACATAAAAGGAGGAGCTGGGGTGGAGGTGGGTTGCAAAGCTGCTTGTAGAGGAAGCAGCAAAGATAGGCAGGCTAAAGCAGCTTAAATAAGGCGCCATGCATGATATTCGCCAATTGGATGCTTGAGGGAATCAGCTGAGCTGTCAGCTGACTGTGTATGGTTTCCAATAGGAAGCTTAGGAGGAATCAACTGAGCCATCAGCAGATGTGTGTTTACATTAGCTGTGATCAGCTGATATAGCTGGAATTGAGAGCTGAGCTTGACTTCGTGGCCTTCCTGAACTAACGCTATGCTTAATTTGTTGCTACTGTTGTTGCTCTGCACGTCTGTCTGTCTGTCTCAACCCAAATGGTCGAGGCAGACGGCCACCCACCTAGAGCCGAAGGGTCTGTCCTAGGCGGTCTAGACCTGCTCTATTTGAAAAGCGTCCTGAGATAACTTCTGTTATGAATTGGCGCTATACAAATAAAATTGAATTGAATTGAATTGTTTAATCTAGTGGTGGATGTTATACATCTTTCACATGGGTATTTTTTTTATCAACTGACATTATAGAGATTGTGTTATTGTGTTATATTATTCTAGTTTATGCTGAGTAGTTCCTTATTAGGTGAGGGGTATTACAATTTTTCTCAATTGTTTACACACAAATACTGGTACTTGAGACACAATGACCACAACATGTAACTCATGCACCGACCCCCTGAACCAATTCTGCTAAACTACAAGCACAATTCCTGCTTTACACTCAAATTGCAGTTCTAAAACACACTTTTTTCAAAACACTACACACAATTCTCTGCAATTGGCACAATTTTCATGAAGAAAATATCTTGTTTTCACAAGGAACACACTGTCATTCAAAATTCTAAAGTTAATTGCCCTACTATGCACACTGACATGGGCAAACACCTGTCACACAGTGTTACAATTAGCAATCAGAGCTTTAGCATAAAAGGGCAACAGGTGAGCTCTTCTGTTTTGGAGCAATGGATGCCAACATTGGAAACAGAGCCAGAGCCAGAGCCAGAGGAGTAAGAGTAAGAATAAGAATAAGAGGAGGAGGACGGGGAGGACGAGGACGAGGAAGGCCAAGGCCAAGGACCGTAATCTCTGATGAGATCCGAGCCACTTTGGTTGACCATGTGGTCAACCATGGTCTAACAATGAGGGAGGCTGGGCAAAGAGTACGGCCAAATTTGAGCAGGCACACTGAAGCATCCATCATCCGGACTTTCCGAAATGAGAATAGGTAAGAAATCTACTCTCACTAGAAAATTGCAGTACTGCATATCAATACAGTACTCAGTGAGTACAGTAGTACAGTATTGCCTGTGGACTGTTCTGTAGGACTGTAGAAATAAACAGTACACAGTATTGACAGTATTTTACTTTTTGTTTGGCAGAACTGAAAGATTACCAACACAAGGTGGTCGGGAACGTCTTCTGTCTCCTGAACAGGAAACTGAAATCAGGAACATGGTCCTAGAAAATAACGCAAAAACATTACGGCAAATACAAAGAAAAATAATAGAAAACAATGAGATATTACAAAATATTGATAGGGTAAGATTATCAACACTGGACCGTGTCTTGTGCAGAAATAATCTGAGGATGAAGCAGGTCTACAGGGTGCCATTTGAACGCAGAAAAGAGAGAGTCAAAGAATTGCGATATAACTATGTGCATAGGTGAGTCCTATACAATCCCCATTGATGCATACTCTCAACACTGGATAAATTATACATATTTCAGTATTGTAATCATAATGATTGTGCTTCACAATAGTGACCACTCCATGTCTATTTCTGATATTGTCTGTATGTGTGTTTCAGAGAGTCCTTGAGCTAGAGGTGGCTGCAGTGGAGCACCAGTTCATCTTCATTGATGAGGTTGGATTCAACCTCACAAAAACACGAAGGAGGGAAGGAATATCATCGGCCAGCGTGCCATTGCTGAAGTCCCTGGCCAGTGCGGAGGGAACATCACAATGTGTGCAGCGATTACCCACCACGCCGTCATCCATCACCATCCTACCCTTGGCCCCTACAACACTGCCCATCTGATCACATTCCTGGACACCCTACACAACACACTCATTCTACCAGATCAGATAGACGGCCCAGAGCAGTACGTTGTCATTTGGGACAACGTAAGTTTCCACCGGGCTGCTCTGGTTCGTAACTGGTTCACTGCCCACCCACGCTTTAATTATCTCCCTCCATATTCTCCATTCCTCAATCCTATTGAGGAACTTTTTTTTCTGCCTGGAGATGGAAAGTGTATGACCGAAATCCACAAACGCATATACCCCTTCTCCAAGCTATGGAAGACGCATGTAGAGATATAGCAGTTGATGCTTTTCATGGCTGGATTCGCCATGCTAGGCGATATTTCCCCCGCTGCTTGGCCAGGGAAAACATTGCTTATGACGTGGATGAGGTGCTGTGGCCAGACCGAAACAGAAGAGAGGATGCAGCATAGTTTTTTTTTTTTTACAGTAACTGTATACAGTAAATTCTTCTGTTTTGTATGCAGACCACTGTATGTGCAACTTTGTGTTGGTTGGGATGTCACTGTGTACATTGTTTTTGTGGGAAAAATAAAATATATTTGTTACCGTGTATTTGTGTGTTTATTTATTTAGTATAAAAACAATATTCTCAAATATTTTACAACACACTTATGTATGTACTGTCTGTAGTAAGTGTAACACTGAACAAAAAAAGGCCTAAGTCATTATGATGAATGGAGAAGAAGTGTTTTCCATTCATCATAGTGTTTTACACTGAGCACATCAGTGTTCAACTCGTTCTTATAAATGTCTATTCATATGATGGTTTGTGTGTGTCATTTGAAAATAAAATACCATTTTGAGAATGGTATGAGGCATGCTTTCAGAAAATGTGTGTAAACAATCGAGAAAAACTGTAATATACACCGATCAGCCAGTCTTAGCAGTGATAGGTGAAGTGAATACCACTGATTATCTGGTTATCATGGCTCCTGTCAGTGGGTGGGATATATTAGGCAGCAAGTGAACATTTTGTCCTCAAAGTTGATGTTAGAAGCAGGAAAAATGGGCAGCGTGAGGATTTGAGCGACTTTGACAAGGGTCACATTGTGATGGCTAGACGACTGGGTCAGAGCATCTCCAGACCTGCAGCTCTTGTGGGGGGTTACTGGTCTGCAGTGGTCAGTACCTATCAAAGGTGCTCCAAGGAAGGAAAAGTAGTGAACCAGAGACAGGGTCATAGGCTGGCCCATAGCCCAAATAGCTGAAAAAGTTAATGCTGCAGACCATATACACCATTTCATGGAAACCATATGGCAGTGACCTCTTCCAGTAGTATAATTCAATTTCAATTTTTATTTATAATGTGCTGTGCAACAAAGCAAAAATGGTATGGAATGGTTTGAGGAACACAACGATGAGTTCAAGTTGTTGACTTGGCCTCCAAATTCCCTAATCCCTAGGGATGGGGATCGTTAATATTTATTGATATCGATACCTTTTATCGATACTCCTAATCGATCCGAGTCTTTATCGATACCACTATTTGGTGGAAAGACGACGTGACAATATGTTTTTAACAGAACTGGTATTGCTTTTATTGCTGAACAAGTGAGCATAACAAAAACGTTTCTAGCCTTCAATAAACATGGCTAATGTAATAGGCCACTTTGAAATGACATAAAACTAACAATAGAAAGAATATATCAGCAGTACCAAATGAAAAATAAAATGTCATAATGTATATAAATTAAATAAATAATATGCCTAACCTAATAGTCGTTTTACTGAGCCAACCTGAACACATCATCACGCAGCACGTCTGAAACTTTATTTACTTTTCAAACGAACTAGCTTGTATGCTGCCGATTACAACATGGATTTCACAATTGGAAAACTATTTTTAACTGACGGGACAAGCTGCAAAGTCTGTGTGCGCCTACCGCTGGTACTTTGAGTGGATGATGAAGATGGGCCCGTCTGTGGTGCGGCAGCAGCAGCAGGAGGAGGAGGAGGAGGAGACAGAGTCTTTTCAACCCGGAGACAGTCGAAGGTACTGCATTTGGCCTTTATTTGATGCACAATGCTAATGTGCTTGGCCATTGAGGTTGTGTTCCCCCCTTTACAAGAAATGATTTTGCAACATAAGTTGCATTTCGCTTCCTCTTTATCTTTGAGCTTGGCAAAATGAAGCCAAACTGTTGACCTTTTCGCCCGTTCAGCCATCCTCGTGAGCGAAGTTAACTGCCAGACTTCACTTGTTTTACTTTTAATACCTGTTGGCTTACAATTTCATTCAAAACCATTGGTGGACACGCTGCAGTGATTGGATTGATTAGATTTAAATGCGTTGACGCGACTCGAGGGACACAATTACGTTACAGGACCTACGGGAGAAAAAAAAACGACGAGACTCGATAGCGGTATCGATAAGTCCAAATGTTATTGATTTTCGGGTTTTGAAAAAAGTGGAACCGGGTCCTTGATAGAACCGGGTTTCGATCCCCATCCCTACTAATCCCTCCCTCCTGATCCATGGATTCCCCACCTCACAATTTACAGGATATAAAGGATCTGCTGCCAACGTGTTGGTACCAGATACCACAGCACACCTTCAAAGGTCTAGTGGAGGAGGAGTCCCTGCCTTGATGGCTCAGGACTGATAAGGGGCAAAAGGCGAACCTATACAATATTAGGCAGATAGTCATAATGTTAAGGCTCACCAGTGTATATATCAATAGCTTATATTTTGATACATTTTGTGGACACAGGGTCTTACGTATGAAATGTCATGAAATGTTACGAAATGTGTTTTAAAATTTTCTAAGATTGTATTAAGATGAAAACAATGTCATGTTTGTCCTCTCTCCTTTTTTCCCCAGCCTACGTTGAATGAATCTCTAATTAAGGGAGGTTATGAGGGTTAAGATTAAGAGAACATGAGTCTCTGTTCAGACCGACTCTGAAGACAAAACATTAATAATTCCTTAAAGTTTGTTACCTTACCTCTATGTGCTCCAGTATACACTGGAATATATCCATTGCTTGTCAGTCTGCCCTGGGATAGGAATCCCTCCTCTGTTTCTCTTCCTAAGGTTTCTTCCATTTTCTTCTCCATTAAAGGGCTTTTTGGGGGAGTTTTGGAGAGTTTTGGAGAATTTGAGGGTGTGAGGTCTATCCTTAGAGGGGACTCAATTTGAAATGTAGAACCATTAGATCACTGCTTCCCAACCTATCTCAGCATTTGTTTCACATCTGAAGAAAAGTAAATGTAAATTAATTAAATTGTTAATTGTCTAATAGAACAAGTCAAATGTCAGGGACAAGAAAACACTGAATTTGTCAAAAAATAAGCTGAATAAGTCTGTATGATAGTTAATAAGTTTTAAAAAATACATAATACAGACATAGCATTGTATAAACTGTTTCCTAAACAGCAAATAATCTGCTCAAAATTCATCCAAATCATTTGTTTTACACAAACTTCTTGCAGTTACTGAGTTCACTATTTTGGTTCATTGTACAGTTTTGAATGTAATATGAAATATCCACTGCTGTAGAATAATGTTAGGCTTTGTTTAAAGTGTATTTGTACAGGTGCCACACACACCCCTGTAAAACACTTCTAATATACCGGTTTTCCTGCAGGTTTGTGCGCTGTGGAGCACACAGAGTGATACTGTATGTCCCACTGGGTGGCAGGTGCTGTGCTACAGGGACAACAAATAGCAGCAGCCTTGCATTGTTTGTTCTATTAGCCAACAGCAGAGTTACAAGCAAAGCTACTAAAAATGGGAAATCCATGTGTAAATCACTTCTTCATAATCCGTTACTGCAGCAACAAGCTCAGTCTGCCGCCGGCTGTGGGCTGAATGAAAACACGACAAAGCCATCAAGGCGCCTCATCTGTAATCCTTCCCCAGGATACAGCTCACAAAACAACAGCACAAAAAATAAAAACGCTGTGTTTTGTTCCACTGCAATCAATAGGGCCAACAAATAGTATGTAACACTGTGTGGTGAAGCTGTACTGTACATATAAACTGGTCGAGAGGAGAAAAAGTTTGGCTGAGGTCCCCTCTGAGATCACTGTAATTAAACTTTTAATAAGCCCAGGGTCGAAGCGCTTGGCAACTTCAACAGCAAAATGATTTGGAAATTAAGGGATGTCAAGTGTGTTTACCTGTGATTAAGGGCCACACAAAGTCTCAAAGGGCTTTAGGATGGACAAATTGTTAAACAGCAAGTCAGAGCCTCCACAAGAACAAGGAAATCATTTGTAGAGAACAACTAAAAACAACACATGAGTCACCTCAAAGGAGGTGAACAAAGAGGAATGCTCGCTTCCAGGAAGCTCAGGTGTGCAGTGTGTAGAGTGGGAACACTGAATGTACATGACTTTTGAACTCACAGATTTTTACAATATTAACTCAATATTCAACATTTAAGACCGATATTTCTTAAGACAAGAATAACGTTTACCACTGTGATATGACATGCGATCCCACTCCAGTTATTGACTCTATGTCAGGGGCTCTCAAACTTATGATTTTTATTCAAGTTTCAATTTCAGGATTGTTTAATTTTTTTATTTAAATTTTTTTATTTTATTCATTTCAACAACAGCAGTTGAAAAATGCTAAGCACCCACCATACTGTTAGAAAACATTACACATAACAAATTGCATTTATAACACAAGGTATGGACTGAGTCCGGATTGACTTGCCATTCATCTGAGAAGGTCCAGACTTACTTTGAGTCTCAAGGTAAGATGAAGAATGCAGTTTGACACGCTCCATAGGAGTCCAAACAAAACACAGTGATACAATGATAAGTGATACAACATTTGGTAAAAATGTTTGAATTTGAATATAGTACTATACAACGCCCCATAGCTTTCTATATCTATAAAAACTAAATGATTCAGTAAAATAAACTGATCACTTGAAATGCAGCCAAAAACAGTTTGTTACTGCTCTACCTGTGCCTTCCTAAGGGCCTGCTCCATGCCATATAATACAGGGGTCATACCTGGGACATTTTCATAAGGAAATATAAAAATAATAGATTGGGCGACAAAGATAAAATTAAAATTTTTACTGAAATGAGAAATTTGGATCCTACAGTGAATATCACAATAAACAGACTGCCTAAAACTAACCAACCCAACCCCACAGGTCTCATGTATGACATTTTGATTGGACTCAGCAGAACATGAGAACTGTGCATATTGGCTTCAGGTGGCGCGAACAATGGCAACAACCATAGATCAAAGGTAACACAAGACAGGCACTCTACTAAAAGGGGCCAGTAATACTAATGACAATCATATTATAACAAATAAATACCCTAATAAAGAAACCAGCAGTGTCACCTTGGCATTTCTTTTGATGGGCTGTAGTAAAAATCAATGAGGTTTGAAATTTAACACATGCTCAGTCATCATGTCATATTAACATAGGAGGTGTCCTGGTTGTTTTCAGGTTAAGACACATACCATATAGCCGCAAACATAATTTCATTACTTTCTCTTCCTGCTACAACTAGAATCCAGACACTGCTGGATTATTTTATAGCGGGACATCAAAAAAGCAATATACTAATATAAAACTGAGTATATGGGCATATGGAGATGAGAAGAAGTTAAGTTGTTTCAACAAATAATACAGTTCGGGCTTTAAAATGATCCATGGTTGGTTTAAGCACTTAGCCAAATATCAAGATACAAGAGGCATCTGTTTAATTTAGGAAACAGTTCCCTTAAAAAGGATAGTTTCCCTTTTTTCAAGTTGGTCTTAAAACAATAGTCTGGTCAAACAGGTGTTACTGTTTCCTAATGAATCTCAATATAAAGCCCCCCTTACACTCAATGAACAGCCACTGACATCTGGCTTTTGTTGTCAGTGGGAAAGGGTACAATCGGCATTCATTCCAGGGTCACATGACTCTGCAGTGGTCACAGTTATTTATCAGCAGTGATGCCACAGGTTACCTTTCATGGAGTCCACCATGTTGAACTGTCATGTTACTACAGTAGCCCAGAAAGGACAAACCAAACACTAGTAGATAGTGCTGTTCGGGTTTTACATGCAGAAAGGGAGGGTGAAGCGAGTGAGTTGCTATCTCCAACTACACTGCTAAATGCCATTAAATAATACACACTGGACCTTTAACTAACTAATGCTAAAACTCATACTGACTTCAGCTCAATTTTGGAATTTATCTTTACACTGTGGATTTCATCCCCAATCACTTGCGTTATGTGTGCATTATGAAAGGATCATTTAATGAGCCCAGTATGAACAGGAGGAATGGTTAGAGCAAGCTAAATCTGTTTTAATGTACATGTGGGCATGTGAGTATTGTTTGAAGACAGACTTGTACATTATATAATACATGGAACACATTTAATGAGAGAATTTCTAAGATATTTCTTGATCTTGGGATTGTACATGTCTACAGTCGGTAAAGCGTATAAACTAAAGTAAAGCAGAGGCTCACTGCATTTTCACCCAACCAGATGAATAAAAGTAAGGAGCAGTGACAGGCAGGATAACTCGCATAACTTTGATCATGCATTATGAATTCTGGATGTATTATTCATATGGGCGGAGAAGCACAGCTCGAGGATGTGGCCTTTTCCCCCACTCCCTGGTCCTCACTCCTACATGAGGTAATCCAGCCTTGTTTTCTCTCCACTGCCTCATCTCCACCTGCAAATCAGAAAATCCCCCCCCCCCTCCCAAGGCCTCATGCTCTCCACCTATCCACCAACACATCATTTGCTCAACTGTGATATGCTATGAGTTTATCAGGGGAGAAAAGGCTTGTTTCTGTTTTTGATCACTACACTTTCTTGTACGCCGGTTTATTGATGACAAAAGCTCAGGCATGAAGGCAAAGTGAAAGTTTTTATTTCATATGTCTAGCATTATACATCACCTACACTCCAGTATCTGCTGTTTCTGAGGGCCAATATATTACAGACATCTATGCTGGGCCTCACTGATGACTATACAAAAGCAAAACTTTATTCAGTGATTTTGGTGAAAATATTTTCTGGTTTTCCTTCTGATGTCCTCAGGCTGCTAAGCTTTAAGTCTACAGAGTTTCCTGCTGGATGGATAGTTTTAACTACTTGCTAAAGTAGCTAACCGCTAATTAGCTGCTGCTAACTGTACATGCTGTTAGCAATTTCTAACTGCCGTTAGCTCAGTCAGCTATGCGGCTAACCTAACTGACCCAGCCATGGGATGCAGGGAGCCGAACTGTATTCTGTAGTCCAACAGGCGCTGTTAGTCAGGGGAAATTGTCTTCGCTCCCGGGTTTGCCTGCTTTCACTGGAAGGTAGACATTAGCTCTGGCTCATAGCGCTGAATGCATAGCAGTGGGGATGTAACACACACTCAACGGGGGAACTAAACAGGGGAAGTGATAAAGGATACCTTCAATTAACTATTTCTGGCTAACAGGTTGAATTAAATTTGACAATACTGATCAAAGGACGTTCTGCTACTAGGGTCCACATCAGTTTCTCTCGCGATTCTCGTCTTGCACGCTTAAATCTGGACTTGTTGTCTTATAATAGTAACAAAAATCTTGAGAACATCCTCCTCTGGTGTATTTAGTTCCATTGTGCATAATGTATCAGATCACTCATTAGGTCTACTCCCGCAGCTTGTCGGATAAGTGATGGAGAGGCTCATCTTAGACTTAATAATAACTGTAATCTTGGGTCACAACAACCATTTGGACTAATTTGCTATTCACTGTAGTGGCACTTCCCTGCAATCCATCTAGAATGATAAGCCTGTCTGTGATTCAAAGAGCTGAGAATTGGATTGTTTTATGTTTTAAGAATCAAATAAAACCAAACCAATTAGAAGGAGAGTACTGGGTGTGATAAATGTCTCTGATCACAGGGAGAGTGTTCTCTATAAATTAGCAGATGGAAAGGTTGTAAATATTCACAATATCTGGCATTCAAGGAGCCAGGCATTTGCAGATTTTTTTCATACACACCACCAGGGTTACTTCTAAGACCATTCCCTGGTGCCTCAGGGGATTTCATTTCATTACTATTTTATAATAATTATAGTACTTTAATTATAGTTTAACTATATTCAACTTCTGTGTCATGTCATCAACACATTTCTTTCTTCTTTGTCTTTCAATAAATACCTGTACAAGCACACTAAGACCACTAGTTTTTGTAACTTCTGTGTTTGCTTCATTTGCAGCCATGGAGGTCGACACTTGTTCAAGCGTGTAGTAAACATTTTACATTTTAGGACTTTAAACGGTTGCAGATTGGTTCGGTACAGGCACAAAAACTACTTAGTTGTGTCCTGTGCTTTGTGTTAAAATAAGTATGTAACGTAAGTTATGTTACATACATAACATGAGTAATGACTTAGGCAAGTTACAAAGAAGTGAGCAAGGACTTTTGGTTTTACATGAACAGACTCCTGTGTTAAGGTCCTATGTTAGTTTGAGCCATCCATCCACCCCATCCTCCCATATGGGCACTTTCTTGCTCTTTATGCTATGTCACCTGGCCAGCTATGTCATCCAGAAATTACACTAGACAGTCCCTCCAGAATTTCACAGGCTTTTTCTTGTCGCAGCCTAAAATGGCAGCTTTTCTTAAAAAAAAATAAAATAAAATGTTATGAAATTGTGGGAGAAACTTAAAACTGCAGTATTGATTTTTATTTATTTTTTTTGGTAAATTGCATTAAAAACTTGTTCCAGTGAGAATACAAAACTGAAATTAATTAGAAAATGTAATTTCTCCACTGTGGACCCCTTCCAGCTGGTGCCCACCTTGCCTAGCAAGAGCCATGCATACCACATTAACATATTTATGTTACATAAAAGTCTGATGGACTGAAAGTAGTTGAGCTTTGGCTAAAGCCAAACATTAGGGTTCTCTCTGCCATATCCCGATGGCAGAAACCCTATAAAGTAATAAGGTTAACTAGTCGGCAAGAGATGAGAACATTTCCAGCAATCCCACGCACGTCTGTCCATTTTGAAAGCTCCTTTAAACTGTTGCCCAGTTGCAGCAGCTGCACACATCGTGTAAGCCGCAGCACAAACACACAAACACAACTCTAGAATCAGGTCATACAGCAGCTATTCAAAGAATTTACTTCCTAACTCTGCCTCTGTCGATCGATATCAACACCATCAACATGAGCTCCACAAACACAACTGTGCGCAGATACAAAGAGCGTTTGAAGTGAGAGGAAAAAAAGAGCAATGAAGGGAAGGAGAGGGATGTATCAGAATGTTAAAGAAAGGGGAAAAGACAAGGCAAATAAAGGGAACAAGGATGGAGGGAAGGAGGTGGGGAAACAAGAAGAAAGGGGTGGAAAGGATAGATGGAAAGGGAGCCAATTGGGTCCTATTGAAGTTAATCCTCATCCAGCAAGCGTCCAGCCTCCTACCTCACAATTAGAGGCAGCTGTAGCTTCAGCCATCATCTTGATATTCACTAACTGTCCTATAAACACAGTCATTAAACTGATGGATCCACCTTTATGCCCAGCATTTGCATTCTCCTCAAAGACGATGTTTACTGCCATTTGAGGGAGCAGATCTAAATGGAGGAAGTGCTGCTGCATTAGCACTTACCACCCCCCCAGAGGTGAGCACAACCTTGAAGATGGAAAACAGACTGATTTGTTTGGCTCACCCGTGAAAAATAATATTCATGCAATTATGTAGCATTTGTATTTATGGGTCACAAGTCAGGTGGCAGGCTCTAAAAGGCAGCAGATTGTTTCTGGATGAACAATGACTTATTTTTCTCATGTAGACTGTATTGTCATTATGTACTGCTAAGAAGAAACAGCAAGGATATATTTATAACTGGAATAGCTCTTAAATGGCATTTACTAATGTTCTTAATTAAATACTTTGCACATGATGTGCTCCATTTATTACTGCAGGCATACCGGTTACAGCAATAATCTATTCATTATTCATGACTTCATTATTTACCATTAGAATAATAAAACATTACAAGATAATGGATCTTTTTTGGCATCCGTTTGATGTTGTCATAGCCTCTGTCAGACTGACATTCATGAAAGCAAACCTTCACAGTAAAATCAGTTTATTTCCATGGAATCGCTGGGAACCTTGGATTTGCTGGCGCACTATGGACCAATACGTGGCAGATAGCAAGTTCAAGTTATTTTGGCTTAAAATAAAACAAACCTTAAAGTACCCTTAATAATTCCTTATTTTTTTCTCTGACAACACCGTAATATAAAATGTTTGGTATGGTAGCCAGAGATACCTTAACTTGCCCATTAACACCAGCACCGCCAAGACGCTCTTGTACAAACGTTGGGTAACACATTAAGCATTAGTTAAGCATTAATAGATACTGAATTCATCATTTATAATGCATTTTTCTGACATGAATACACATTAGTACGTAGTTTATAAACAGTTAAAAATGTTTTATTCATCATTGATAAGCACATTAGTTATGGATTAGTAAATAGTGAATTCAGTATTTACTAATCCATAACTAATGTGCTTATCAATGATGAATAAAACATTTTTAACTGGGTTTATAAACTACTTACTAATGTGTATTCATGTCAGAAAACTGCGTTATGAATGATGAATTCAGTATCTATTAATGCTTAACTAATGCTTAATAGTGTGTACTCATTATAAAGTGTGTACCCAAACCTTGTAGAAAACTACGAGTCTAAATGGACTGTACTTGTATAGCGTTTTTTTAGTCTTCCGACCACTCAAAGCACTTTTACACTACATGCCACATTCACCATTTCACACAGTGATGGCAAAGTCCATCGAACAGAAACAGACATTCACACACCGATGCACAGCATCAGGAGCAATTTGGGGTTCAGTATCTTACTCAAGGACACTTCGACACATGGCGGGAGAAGCCGGGATCGAACCATCAACCTTCCGATTAGTGGACAACCCGCTCTGCCTCTGAGCCACAGCCACCCGTTTACAGCCCACAACTCTACCTAAATGTGTTTCTGATGTTTTCTGAAGCCTAGAAGGTAGTAAAATAAAACTTCGAGCATTTATACCTCCAACCGCCGCCACAATTGAGTTGACTGCAGCTGCCATATACGTTATTTATTTATTAATATAAAAAGAGTGGAGTGGTAACCTCAGAGCAAAGGGCAGAGCGAAGGGAGTAAAACAGACTTTATGATCTAAAAATTGCTATATTAACTACATTTATGAATTATGTAGAACTTGGAGGCATTCTTGTTTAGTTAGGTGACTTCATGACAACCTTATATACTCACCCAACCAGCCAGGTGTGTTTTGGGTAGACAGGTGGAGGCTGTGGTTGTAGTTGTATGATCAATTTATCAAACACCTGTCGACTCTCATCTACTGCTTTTCCAACCAACTGAGCATGTTGAATTGGCGGCGGGTACCATCGGTGAGACAAATCACTCTGATTGGCTGTTCAGCTTAAGTGAATCAGTGGACGAGAAGAGAAACAAGTGAACAAATATTTCATCCATATGGCACATCTGCAGTCCTAGGTCTTCCAGTGTTATTTTTTGAATGATGAATGAAGACTACTGCCACCTGCTGGTAAGGGGAGCACTAACCTCTCGCACATCGGTTGAATGTACATACTAGATGGTTGTTTGCTGTTGTCGGTGTGGTGTGTTCTGGTGTCACTTTTTTGCCAAGACACAGGTCACGTGAGGAGACACAACAGTCGTCTCTTGTCACCGCTGTTTCTTTGACAAGTTTTCCACCCACTGTAGTTCTCTTAGTGGTATTCAGTTGGTTCACCACTAGATGCCACAAAATCCTACATACTGGTCCTTTTAGTAAAAGAGGAGAAAGTCATTTCAGTTTGAGTGTGTGATATGCAACATTCCTGTCCCCTGCCTTTGATATCAACGTGTGACAGAGTGACAACAAAACTGATCTTATCTTGGCAACACAAAGGATTTCAAAATAGAAGAGAAGCATCCCCACACAGGAAAAGATAAACTGATGCCCATACAGTAAAAGAAAATCAGACAACAAATGTCAGCTTTTCTAGAGGTTGCTGAATACCCGTCTCTCCTCCTTTCAGCCCAGAGTGACTCTCCCAGACAATCTGTCTGTCTCTAGTAGTGAGAGCTGTAGAGGTTCGTCTATGTAGTGATGCCTATACTGTCTTGTTTTATTGAGCAATAACAAGTGATTTTAATAAAACATTTACAACTCTCTGCTCCATAAGACTGTAGGAGTCAGCCATCCTATTGTTTAAAACAGGTGGGAAATATACCTGTTGCTGCTGTTTTTATGTATTTCTCTTTTAGTCAACAGAGCCTATGAGCAGATAGGGCTGGAGTGTGCACTGGGTGAGAGACATTCATACCTACAAGTAGCCTATCTAACCTGCATGTCTTTGGACTGTAGGAGGAACCCTGAGGAAACCCACGTAGACATGGGAAGAACAGTACAAACTCCAGAAAGAAAACATTGTTGAATTATATATAGAAAAGTCTAATTTTTGTATTTCACATACCTGTTAAATGTTTAAAATGTTTGCTATCTTGAACACTATTGTGAACATAGAGGAATGCTAACGGGAGCATTGAGGGTTAGCTACTAGAGCATGTATTTAACTACTAGATTCATTACTAGACTTTCACCTAATACTTGCTAAAAAAAAAAACACTGGAGAATCACCTTGTAACTTCTATAATCAACTTTAATTAAAGTGTATCACCCCAACACTCAGTAAATGCCTAAGTTAAAGGAACTCACCTAGGAATTGAACGATGGGGTGTTTGGGTTCGATTTAATAAGGTAGCTACCACGAAGGTTGACCTGTTTTGTGTGAAACTTTTTATAGCCCAATACTTTATGAATAACCAACAACACTGTCAGACTAAGCAGTGGCTCTATCACACTTACTCTACACTACTTTAAATAACTGACCCAGACAACTCTTTCAAATGAATTAAACAATAGTTTACTAACCAGTTTAACACAAATAATATTTACCTTGTTAGTTAACAAATAGACTTTATAGATCTTTCAAATAAAAATATTATAGTTGAAATACTTAATTGTAAACAAAATACACTTTAACACTTATAATAAACAACATGGAATTGGCAATATCAAAATACATTTCAAAACTTAAATGATCTCAGGTCTCTAACATTCCTAGTTCTTACCACTTTAATATGATTTCTCTGTACTCATCAGACTCAGATCAAATATGCTACTTAACTAAAGTCCAAACAAAACAGTGGGCCCACACACACACACACACACACACACACACACACACACACAAACAATAAAAGTTGCACTGTGTGTGTTGCTCAGTGTGCGGCAGACAAATCTTTATCCTCAGTGGCAATTAACAGTCACACAGAAGATCCAACTCACGGTCTGGAATAAGTCCTGGAGAAACAGTTCATGAAGAGATGAAGATGAAAGCAAACGGCAGCAGAAGCAAAGTCCTCCTCAGGAAGCTCCTAACAGTCCTTTCCGCCAGCAATGGCGTCCTCTTGGCTAGCAACTCGCTAGCTTTAGCTTAGTTAGCACAGTCACTCTGGCAAAACTCAAGCGCCCTAATCCACTGTGTCCAAGTTACTGTCCTCAGCTACAGCTTCTTCTGTTACTGAAACATTCAGCAAGGTATCTACCATAACCTCATTATTTCTGAACTTTACTTTAGCTCCACGTTTCTCTCTCTTTCTGTCAATTCTCCTGTCTCTCTTGTTGTCGCTTTTTCCTCCCGCCCCTTTTTGGCTCACTCCCTTACCTACGGCCAATTACCAACAGGTGACACTGAGTGACATATACAGCAACCAATCAAATGAAACAGCATGAACCCATGACACAAATGTGGATATTCCTATTTAGTTTAGCACACACTGTTCTTCAGCTACTATATAGAACAGTTTATTGGAACTACTTAATCAACTATTCACACTCTACTGTATTTATTATGAATGTATGTTAATCTCTCGGTTAACATTTCATCTTTCACTGCTTTCAACATTAATTACTTTCAGTTTACTTGCATTACTGAATTATTGAATTCATTCATTTAAATAATTATTTGTATTACAAATTAACTTGTTTTAATCCCTGTACTTTTACACCAGGGTACAAAAGTATTTTTGGCGCCAATTGTTTTATCATCAACTGACATGGATTGGTTGAAACTGCTTACAAAAGTGCAGAACTAAAGAAATAACCAGTAAAATTACACTATGGGTAATATCCAAAGGATTTGTCCCATGTCTAGTCTTTGAAAGGGCATTCATTGACTCCCATAGATTTATTTTCGTTGTTGAACAGTTAACTGCTAAAACCTCTGGAAAGGCCAACCAACTGTAGGCCAAAATCTAAGCAGAAAAAACAAAAAACATTATGTCCTGGATTTATTCATTCTTTACCTTATATATTATGCAGAAGAAATGAGCTTTAAATATTCAAGCAGTCTTACTATTATCAGCCCTCTGCTCCATTGCTTTGGCAGGTATCCACTGTTATCATTGCTGGGAAGGAAATTATAGCTCTATCATCTGGCCCAGAAGCAGTGTCAGCCCACCCCAGCCATGACCTCCACCATCCCAACCGCTACTCCCAACCAGCCTCTTTTCATCTTTATTATACAGGTTGGAAGCGCTCAGCGCATCTCCAGCATAATAAAACTGGATGATCATTGTTCCGGCCTTTCTGAAAGTCAAAGCAGGTCAACAGTAGTCCAGATCACTTCAATTGAACTCAAGACATTGCCAAGACCTTGTCCAGTCCAGGTTAGAGGAAGAGCTGGTCCAAATGAGATCAAGACCATTTTCATGACCAGACCATAGCAAATGTATTAAAAAGGAAGGCCAAAATAGTTTGTGTGTGTGTGTGTGTGTGTGTGTGTGTGTGTGTGTAAAAGGATACCTGAGTAGTTTCTATAGATGTGCCTGCAGGAGCTGTGGAATAATGCACTCTAGCATTGCTAGGGCGGCTGTGGCTCAGAGGTAGAGTGGATCGTCCTATAATCGGACGGTTGTTGGTTCGATCCTCCCGCTGCATGTCGAAGTATCCTTGAGCAAGATACTGAACCCCAAACTGAAACCGATGCTGTGCATCGGTGTGTGAATGTGCATGAATGAGGTAGTTTCTGTTTGATGGACTTTGCCATCACTGTGTGAACATACAAAGGTTTAAATCAGTTCAATTGCCTGTAGTGGTGAGTAAAAAATAAACCAAATCAAATTACTCAATTTATGATATTTTCCTGATCCTCTAGCCAATTCTTCCAATTCAGGATCATGAGGGGCTGGATCGTTGTGATTCTGATATACTTGCTCTCGTAGGGAATCCTGTCTTAGACCACGTTCACACCGCAAGTCTTAATGCTCAATTCGGATTTTTTGTTCAGATCCAATTTTTTGTTTGGCTGTTCACATTACCTTTTAAAATGTGGCCTATATCAGATTCTAGTGTGAACTGTTTGCTGTTTCGAACTGACCCGCATGTGCAAAAAGCAATCACAATGACATCAGACGCAGCACGCTGTTGCACTAAAGTTAGGGAGGTTATGGAGGAAGTAAGCATTTTCGCTTTTATTTCAAAATGTTTGTGTAATGGCAGCCGTAACATTAATGAGCAGGTGGTGAGAAAGAGAGCCAAATTGGCTATTTTGGCCTTTTGCGGGGTTACGGCTGCAAATGACTTATTATTATTAACTTATTATTAACTCGCCGGCGCATAATTGTGACAAATGTCGATGTAGATTGACGTAAAAGTCGCATCAAATCCGCCTTGGTTGTTCACACTGCAGCCGCATTGAAAAAGTTAGACCTGGGTCTGATTCAGGACCACATATGGAAGTCATCTAAATCTGATTTGAAAAAATCAGATTTGGGCCACTTTTGCCTGCAGTCTGAACGTGGTCTTAGGCTTCACTGCGCTGTAGATCATTAATAAAAATCTTTAAATAGCAACAAGTTCCCAAGTCGTCATATATCCACTTCAAAATTTGATGCTGTACGTATCACTCTAGCATCATTTGGGGAAGAAGTGAAGGTAGCAAGAAAAAATGCAACGTACAGTTAGATTTTCAAAATAAAGCTTGTGTAGTTGATGGTCGCAAGTTGATTTCTGTGTGACTAGTAAATGTTTGTCAGGATAATCCCTGGCTGGCACCCTATAAAAATAATATAAAATACAATAAAACAAAAATAATTTTGCGTGCAAAAGCCATCAGAGTATGCCAATTATTTCGTTCTTTATACTATGTTACCTGACTTTCATTAGCATTATATGAAGAGGATGGTCACTGACCAAGCGGCAGTATTTGACAACTTCAGAGTGAGTGTTATAAATACATTTACAGGACATCATATATATGCATTCATTAGAGTCAGAACACAAACAGACATTTCTATGTCAAGTTATCTATTGATCAGTTCGTATCAGAGGTGGTGAAAGTACTGACATTACCTCAAGTAGAAGTTCAAAAACTATGAAAAAATGTTCTGGTAAAGTAAAAGTACTGATTGAACTTCTTTACTTAATTAAAATTGAAAAAAGTACAGACTCTGCAACTCTACTACTACTTGGTTTCTCTGAAGGACATCCCTACTGGCTTTCTGTGCAAAGCTAACCGAAAACCCTTAAATACGGTCTTCCTCTCTTTTCTGGTTTGTCTTTTCATGTCGTTTTCATTATGTTCCGTCTTTCATGCATGATTTGCAGCGGTCTTTATGTTGGGAAGGCGTGCAGTGATGCAAAATAATCGATAATTCCCCTCAAAAGCATTAAAAGTAACTAAAAGCCTGGTTACAGAGATTTGTTTAAAAATGAATATTCAATGAAAGCACAGATACCTGAAAAAAGTACTTAATTACTTAAGTAATTATTTTGTTACTTCCCACCTCTCATTGATATAGGAATACTCTGTGTGCTTCAGTACTATTCAGCCACGAATGACAATGCTACCATGCAGGTATAATGTTTACTATCTTAATTTATTGGGTTACAATACTAGCATTAGCTAATTAGTGCTAAACAAAGTACAGCTGAGGCTAATAGGAATGTCACTAGTTCCAGATTCCTTTGAGAGTCGATGAACTGAAGACATATTGAGTCATACTTGCATTATATTGAGCAGTAATAGAGTAGCAAAGCAGACATTTTTCCTCCATGGGAAAGTCACTGATTAATTGTCAAAGTAATCCAGCTGAGCACTTTACATAGTGACCTGTACCGTGAGGTTCTGAGCACATCAAAGCTCAGACTCCCACCTTATCCTCCATGACTGTGTACATCCCAAACAGGGCCAGACACATGTGGTGTCAGAGGTCTAATCTCCCAGCATCCCACACTGGGGGAAAAAACGTGCTCAGCTCACAAATCAATCAATAGCAATGAGGCCCAGCTTCAGGCGAGGCCAGGTACCACAGGGGGTTGTAGTGGGCTCAGTGCCAGGGGTCTGGAAGAGCCTCTTTATGCTTCTGTGTCATTTAGACAGGGTAAGCAAGACCTCAAGCAAGATTTCTCTGTTCCTCTTTCTCTCTCTTAACCATCGCCAATTAAAGCGAGCAGGGTTTTTTTCTCCTCTAATAAGAGTCGATGATTAACAGAGAGCTGGCAGGAGTGAGCCTCCTGAGCCGCAACAGACAACCACAGCAGCTCCAATGGGCTGCAGAGGGTGTTTTACATCTTACAGAGGCGTGGACTCGAGCCACAAATTTGATGACTTTAGACTCGACAAAATCCAGATAGACTTGCAACTGGACTTAGATTTGAAATACCAATGGCTTCACTTGGACATGAGCCTTTTGACTTTAAAAGACTTGATACCTTCCCCCAAGCCCAAAGATGAAAAGGTATGTTATTTAAAACAGTGTGAGATGAATCAATTAATTCCCTTCATTTCCTGAATCGATATTCAGTGTTATTCCCAACAAGCTGACAATCTATTTCCCAAATTTGTTTGAACCAATCCAACAGCATCCAATCAAGTTGCAGTCGAGAAAGCTAATTAGCTAGCTAATGAGCTATGTAGATTACCTTGCTAGTTAGCTATCATTTTATTAACATTAGCTGAATTCAGATGTGACTATCACTTTTATCTTTTAACCATCTTCAAAATTTGGTCTTTTCATACATAAGTTATTTCAGGACACTTTTCAAATAGAGCAGGTCTAAACCGAACTCTTTATAACATTATTCACAGAGACCCAACAGTTCCACCATGAGCAAGACCTTAGCGATGGCGGCAAGGAAAAACTGCCTGTTAAAGAGGCAGAAACCTCGGACAGACCCCAGCTCTAGGTGGGTGGCCGTCTGCCTCGACCAAAATATAATTTAGTTTTGTTCATTCTGGTGTTGAAATGGCCTTACATTTGGTGAAGACTACATTATGATTTGTCTAGGACTTGGGACTTGACTCTGCATTTGCCTGCCTTGACTTGAGACTTGAGTGCAAAGACTAGAGACTGGAGCTGGGCAATAAAAATAAAAACTCTAATCTTTCATAATAATTTAGAAAAATCTATTTATTTTTTTTTCTTAAAAACAATCTTCAAAAGACACCATATCTTGGGCTATGTGATCGCGTATGTAATGTTTTATCACTGGGGTCTCTTCTTATATGGGATACTATGGGGAAATTATTCTACATGTTTTATGTAGAGTGACTTTAGTGGATTGGGGAGTCCTTGGCAGCTGTATATTTCCACATTTCCACATCCAGTACAAATAATATACATTTTACACTATTTCATTACTTTAAATGAGTCAAAGGTGTCAATATCGGGACTGTAAATAAAGCAACTTTATATAAAAAAAAGTTGGTGATCAAAAACATTGCTCTGAAGCTCACTTCGAAAAATAGTTTTCTAATAAATACAGCAACTTCTGACCAACCTACAACAATTTCAGGCTTTAGATGAACAACTTCTAGTTAGCCCCACCCACTTCTGGTTTCAACATTACCCACTTCCAGTGTAAGCAACGCCCATTCTTGGTACAGATAGGAATACAAATAATTTAATTGGTTGAAAGGATACAGATAATAGGGTAATCGCTCTTCCCCAAACTATTCCGTTTAGTTTAAATCTCCATTTTGAGATGAATACATTTTTGGCATCATTCAAATTAAAATCGACTTTTCTCAAAATAATTGCAAAATAATGACTTGGTTGCACCTCTGACATCCTGCTTACATAGCCGATGTGACACTGTACCATAAAGCATTTCTCTGAATCCAGAGACAGGATGGTAAGGAGAAGTGAGGATTTAAAGGTTGTTAGGTGCAGGAGATTGGCCCAGCAGGGGAAGAAGGAGCAGCAAAAGATATTTAGAGTCCTCTGTATGCACAGGGAGATAGCTGCTGTCTGACTTAAAAAAAAAAAAAAAGAACTCCATCCTCCTACAGACACTTTGTGTTTATTGCATTGTGTGTGGGAGATAGACACAAAGACATGCTGCTACCACATTGGGCCATCCTTTCCTTAATATATTAGCTCATTTAAATTCAATTTAAGCCATCCAGTTTTCTAAACTGCTTATCCTTTTCAGGGTTGCGGGAGGCTGGAGCCCAAGCTGCAAGAATTGAATTCCTCCCAGCCACTTTTGCCTTTTCTTTACATACATTTTGAATTAACAGGTGAGGTGAATATTGGGGCCTCGCTGAGCAGCCCCGCAGCAACGATCACCCGTCCTGCTAACATGCCCTTAAGCAAGACACTAAAGCGCTCCCTACGGCTCTGCTGATAACCCTTTGTTCTGACCTCCTTGTGGAGAAGCCAACCAAGATGATGTTTCTTTACCACTGATACAAGAAAAAAATCTTTATAATCTTTGTATTCTGTTGCAGTGTGGCCTAATTTGACCTAAGTTTTCTCTCCAGTAGACACTGAATACAGCAAACTCTGGTATTTCTTTTGACTTTTGACCCAGGTAAATGCTGCAGGACACATCAATTGATGAGACAGAGACATGAGTTTCACTATTAAAGTTTGATATTGTATTGATTGAATTATTATTCCAACAACTGTGGTTTTCAAGTTAAGTTACAAAGCTATTGCTACTGTGTGTTCAAAATAATTCATGCAGTAATTTTATATTAGGATCTTTTCATTTGGTCCACAAACTTCCACCAACTTACTTGATTCAAATTGCATTTCCTTGGAGAGCCACAACAGTGATTAAATATTGCACTACCATAAAGCTGTTAAAGACAGTTAAAGTGCACAATGAAATTGTTAATGCTTATGTTTAGCAGGTGTAATGTTTATCCATTTCCACCCATTTCCACGTTACTGGACTTGAGGCTGCTCCTGCTGGCTCTCTTCCTCTCCTTTGGAGCAACCACAGCACCCGTTGTAGTAGGCTGGTCCTGCTGATCTGGCTGGGTGTATTGTCTCAAGGTTTGCTGCTCTTTAATCCAAATTCCTAGCTTCCCTTTCTGACGACTATAGGCAATTTCAGCCTCAGCACCTGCAAGTGCTGCTGTTTTAGTTAATTTTGGGTTAGCTCTAAATTCAAATCAGACATCAATCAATGGTGTTTTCAGCAATAGTAGAGTATAATGATAGATTAAAACAAATGTAGCAAGTTAGAAGGAGCTACCGGCTACTGCACCTACATGTGCCCTTTGCCAACAATTAAGTAGCAGTGTTTTTTAAAGTGACCACCAGGGGGTGCAGAAAGTTTGAGGGAAAATACTAAAACATTTAAATCAAATTACTAATCATGTGACATCCCCTATTATATTATAAAATAATTATAATAGTATAGAACATATCGGAATCTTATTTGCCATGCCAATCTTTCTAATTGCCTGCCAGTCAAAACATTATTCATCATATAAATCGACAGTGTTGACCTGGTAACAGCCTGCCACAAAGCTGTTGCTCCTCAAATGTAGCTAGTTGGTTTTCTTGCTCAGTAGCTAGTTCAGTCTGTAGGGATTTGACTTTGGAGGGTCACCAGTTTAAGTTCAGCACAGACCACAGTATGGAGGATGGCCTGGTAGCTAGAGAGTTGCCAGTTCCACCACCTGGGCACTGCCAAAGTGCCATTAAGCAAAAATGTAGCAAAGCAGCAGCCCATCACTCCACATCTGCATGTCTATAAGCCCTGTGTGTGCATGACTGTATTTTGGGCCTATGTGTGTAAAACACAATGATTGGCATGGAACTTAGATAACTGCAAAAGTGGAGCAGAGAACTTATTCCTGGCCAATAGAGCAAGCAGCCAGAGTCAACCAAAAATCACCAAACTGTCCACTGTGGACACTACATTGGTTCGAGCATGCAGACAGGAATGTTGGCTGGTTAAGGGCCAGTATCAGATACCGGCTGTATGTAGGGACAAAAAAGGTCCCCAAAGTCTTTGCCAAACAAAGACATCCTCCAAGTCTGTGCTGCCTTTTATGCCTGACAGGGTTCAGTAGCCAAGTGGACTCGGCTGATTGGTCACTGGTGCCAGATGTTTTAGGCAACCTCCTGGTGTTCTGTCAGCCAGGCCCAAAGCTGGCTCCAGTGCCTGGCGAGGATTTGTGTTCCTGTTTAGTGGGAACTATCTGATGCTTCACAGGGGCTCATGGCATGTACCACTGATGATAGGTTTTACCTCAGTTGGTCTTAAGCCTGGAGAACCTGAAGGGTCAGTGAGAAGAGTGTCTGAACTCAGGTGCATTACACTTGAAACCTTTAGTCCTAATCTCAGCATTCCAGTCTTATGCGAACCCACCAAGCCATGTCAAATGATTTTGGTTCCTGATTTGAGCCTTGATTGCTTGGGTCTGAGAGGAGGATATTCTTGGGTGGCCCATCTAGTGTACAAAGGTCCTATGGCTGTTTTTGATCACTCAGCTGTCTGGTCTGTGGTCATCTGAGCAAAGTCAAGTTTGGGGTGCAAGACTTAAAAGGTCCAGTGTGTAACATTTAAGAGGATATATTGGTAGAAAGGGAATATAATGTTCACAGGTAGGTTTTCATTAGTGAAACAATAAGAATCAGGTTTTCATTACCTTAGAAGGAGTTCTTTCAATTGTTGAAAGGGAGCGGATCAACTTCCATGGAGTAACATTTGAGCAAGCCTCAGTGAGAACCTTGAACCACAACTTTCTCGTTTCCTGTACTTTTTTGCTTTTTGGGTGGCTGTGGCTCAGAGGCAGAGCGGGTCGTCCACTAATCGGATGGTTGTTGGTTTGATCCCTGGCTCCTCCCGCCACGTGTCAAAGTGTCCTTGAGCAAGATAAAAATAAAAAATAAAAATAAAATTAGCAAATCTCAAATAAAAAAAATGCTCAGAGATTCATGCTTCTATATTCAGAGATATTCGCTATGTCACTATGTTTTTATTTAATAAAATTTGATAAAAAACAGTTTGAATTTTTTGATTTTTTTTTAAATTTATGATTCAACTTAAATGATGGATTATTGACTTCTGTAACCTTTTAGCTTAGGTTGTATAGATTTCAGGGATATGAATCATTTTAAGATACTCCAAGAAATGACAAAAAGATAAAAGCGACATATTATATATAGTCACATCAAAAGCTAATTAGCTAGCTAACGATTCATGTAGATTAGCTAGCTAGTTAGCAAACATTTTGTAAATATTAGCTTAACATTAAGCTAATGCTACTGACTATATGTCACTTTCTTTTAACCGTCTTTAAAATGTGGTTGTCTTTTTAACAGAGTAGCCTCGCACATAGTATATCTAAGTACATGAAAAAAGGAAGCTGACTGAGGTTCCAAAAGGGGCGGGGCTTATGAAGGATCTAGCGGTGCGTTACGTGTGTTGTACCCTGGGGCACAGGTGAAGACTCTACTGAGCTAATATTTTTCTCTTCCTATGAAGAGCAAAGCAAAGCAGTTCTTCCTGCCTGCCGTGCCGCCATAGTGCAGTCTCCTTCGTGATCACCACTGACAGATGCCTTATTGCCGCTGCTCACCTCTATCACGCTAATGGAGCAGCTGCACCCCTAACAGCACTTCAGCTGATGGGTGCACATTAGAACATGCAAGGCGTTCCTCTCTTTTCCATTATTCCACGATAATGCATCCAACACAAACACACGGCCACATCACACATACACTGCACTGTACATACACACAGCACACCACGTCCCCGCCATCAACATAACATTTTGCCCTGTCCTTTGGGAATGTGACCAGCAGTGAAGCTCATCTGTGATGGAGCTGGAGGCACTTGCACCGTCATGTACACCACAGCCAGGCGTCTAATATGTAGATTTATCATCCCGTTCAGCAGCTTTCACATTAATCACCTGTCAGGACGGCAGCCACTGAGCTCACACTGAATGCATCTATTTTGACAGAAAACGTATCTGGCACTAGATGCACTGAAAATCTTCTACAGACACGCTCTTGAACAATATTTAACAGAGTTTATAACATGTAATTAAGGCTGGAATATGCATCTTTTTAAACATAAAAAAAAGGATGCATCATATTAGTGTGACCTTTTTTTTTAAAATGTATTGCCATGAAACACAGGGTGTTTGACCTTGTATACTCTCTATAAGTTGGACCACTCCAACATGAATATTCATATGAATGTATAGATAGCCGTCTTCCTCTGCCTCTCTCTCTGCCTCTCTCTCTCTCTCTCTCTCTCTCTCTCTCTCTCACCCCAACTGGTCGAGACAGACGACCATCCACCTAGAGCCGGAGGATCTGTCCTAGGTTTCTGCCTTTTAACAGGCAGTTTTTCCTTGCCCTTGTCGCCAAGGTCTTGCTCATGGTGGTACTGTTGGGTCTCTGTAATTAATGTTATAAAGAGTTCGGTCTAGACCTGCTCTATTTGAAAAGTGTCCTGAGATAACTTCTGTTATAAATTGGTGCTATACAAATAAAAATTGAATTGAATTGAATTGAATTGAATTTGTGCAAATGTTTGGCTGAAGATGATGTAAAATACTTAACTTTGACCTTAAATGTTGTGAGCGTTCTCTGTGGGTGTGCTGCTGGGGCTGTCAGTGAGACATTAGTAAGCTGCAAAGCAGGGGAGTCAGAAGGAAATCTCCTTAAAAGAACTAGGAAAAAAAAACAAAAGGCAACTAAAAGGTGCCGGCCTAAGGCATCAGCACTTCAAGGAGACAGAAATGATAAGGCCTGCCATGTGCACTGCCAGACAGGTAAATATGTTTTCTGGTACTTTGCACGCTAGTGGAGCAACAGTCTGACAGATGTCAAACTGTTTATGTAGGATGACTGACAACGTATGAACTCGGCCAGCTGAAGGTGAGGGCGCCTCATTCACTTCAAGCTACAAACGTTGCACATTGTTGTGTAATGAGTAAGGTTTCTTCTTACAGCAGAAATAATGAGCCACTAAATTTGTTTTAGATGATATACACTGTATATTCAGTAATTCAGGACTACATAAAAAAATTCAATTTACCTACCAACAGTAAACTGTAGTATTTACAACCTAAGGATCTGAAGAACAGTCTCTTTTTTGGAAACAAGAGACTACACTTAGTATATTAGTATATAGTTTACTTGCTTAGTATCGTTTGTTAAATTCTATCTAATCTTAATTGTTTCTTTAGGAATATTTGTTATAGTGAACAACTAAGTTGTCTGTACTCACAAATAAATGATGTGAGAGACAATCACACTACCAGGCAGGCTAGCAGGGCTTCTCTTATTAAATCACAACCTAGAACAGATTCAATGTGTAGATCCGTATCTGTATATAGAGATGTACAGAACCTAAGGGCTGATCTTGAGAAATATTCATGGGGTGTCCAGAGGTGCAGCAGAAATATATTTAATTACAAACAATCACATATAATCAATACTTGCTTGGAAAGGCCCACAAATGAAGATATTTGAATCATATCATAGGAAAAACTGGACTGGACTCAAATATAACACAGTCCATGCAGCAGGATGCCTCTGGAGATTTTATTAAAATAACTTACAAGCAGGTGTATGGTGTAAGGCAGATACATGGGTATAAGTATAAGGATGAAAAAACCAGGAAGCAACGTATCCACAGACGAACCCAAACTGAACTGACAACTGACACAACTGAACACTGAATACACAGGTGAGGTGAAAGGACAACGACAACGAGACACGGTTGAAAATAATCAAGATGGGGCAAACAATCAAACTGGAGGGAAAACAGACAAAGGTAGGAAGTGAAGTAAAATAAGACACAGGAGGAGTAAAACTACAAAATAAAACAGTATTTGACACCAAACTAGGGTGGCCTGGCATTTTTCTTAACCCAGTTCCACCCCTGATAGAGCCGTCACAATGTGGAACAAGTGAACTGTGATCACTGAAGAACCCAGAAAGGCAATTTTAAAAACATGTAATTAATAATAATGTTACTGATCATAACAGCTAAGATGGAATGTAACTGGATGTGTTGTGATGTTTTTACTGATGATTTTTACATGTCTGTGTTGGTCTCATTAAGACCTTTTCTATGTGTTATATGTCTTATTATATACCTCAGTGGCAGCTAATGAGGATCCAAGAATAAAGAAAGAGAGGAAGGTCCATTGAAACTGTAGTAGAAGGTGTATATGTTGCTGGTATAATGTCATATGACTATGAACAGATCCTTTTCACTGTCTATTTTTCACAGAAAGGCAGTTGACAGTTTATGGCAGTTAACGACTGCATTGAAAATAGGAATATTGAAAATAAAATGTAGTTTATCGAACTTACATTTGCATTTTTCATTAAACTTATAGTAATAGTATTTTAGGAATTATGCATGACTGTTTTTTTTTTTTTAAATAACCCCCAGCAGTACTCCAAAGCACCCCCTAGGGGTACGTGTATCCCCATTTGAGAAACACTGCACTGGTGTAAGGCTCATGGAATGTCCAAAAGAATAAAAAAGTTGTATCCTGAATACAAATGTGATGTTGTTTTGATATTTATAGTGGTCAAGTGATTGTTTTGTGCTTTTGGTGGCACTGGATTGAGTCGGGAGGTCATAAAAATCGTTAAACATGACCCTTTTATGAACAGGAAAACTCAAATTCAGCCAAGTGGTCATGCTCTGGATGAAAGTGTTGGATGGACAAATGGGCATATAAGAACAGACGGTGATGAAGGCCAGGTATGAAATTAGGAGCCAAACACTTCTGTGCTTTAAAGGCAATCACTAACATCTTGAGTTTAGAACTCAGGTAACCGATGGAATGATGCAAGGATTGGCGTGGTGTGTTCTCATCTTTTTATGCCAGTTAAAACTATGGCTGATGCATTTTGGATAAGTCGAAGAGTGCAGAGAATTTTACCCATGAAGACAGAAGGGAAATCACCCTGACAGAATGGAATAATTGTATTATATTGTACTGACTGTTTTATAATACTGGGTGACAATTAAATATTTTTTTCTTGAATTGAAAAAGAGTGATTGGTGATGAAGGTAATGAGAAAAGTTGTCGTAGGCATTTCTAACTTTGTTCTTCTTTGTTCTATTTCTGTCTCAATTTAATTAAATTCACATGCATTTATGATTAAAATCCACTTCCAACATATACAGCCTATGCAGAAAATAAAGTATGACAGGGTGTAACATGGGCATAAAAAGCTTTGAACTTAACCACTCTCTAACCACTGTCTACCATGAATAGTGTACAGTTCGGTCAGCCAACTCACGTTTGAATGTTTATTACAGCAGTATAACATATTTAGATTTTGGCGTCTTGGCTCCGACCTCATCACTCCCCGCTGATATGTTTACATAAAGATATTGGGGAGTGATGAGCAAATACCTTAACCCTAACCGGAGCCTACAGGTGGATGCTGGGGTGGTGGTGGGGCTTACAGACCTGCAGGCAGCAATAGCTTACAGAGCAGCAGCAGCAGCAATACAGATGCAGGGCAACAGCGGTATTGACAGAGCAGAGGGAGAGCTGGGAATTTGTGCAGTTTAAATAGACCGCCAGATTGGAAGGGAGCGCTTGGTTAGTGATTATGGAGTGAGGCATGTCATGTGTATATCCAAGCAGCTCGAGTTGACTGCCTGAACTAGCTCGCAGGCTTCGCTCCATTAGTGGCAAATCATGGCCCATGGGTTAAATCTGGATTTTTAACAATAAATATTTGGACCCTGATTTGCAGTGAAACTACTGTAATCTGGACTACTGGGTTATATATATACTAAAAATGGACGGGGTTGCGAGTCCTCCTAGATTTTAAGGTGTGTAAGAAAACTTATACACCGATAGCTCAGCAGTTCGTTCACTTCTGTGAAGAAATGGAAAGTAAGCTCTTTACACTACATCACCTGAATGGATGGAGAGGAATTACATTGGAGTTGAAAGTTAAAATAACAATTTGATTGATAGTCGCAGCTGATGTTTTTTGTTCTTATTTATTCACTCTTTGGTGCCAGGGAAACAAAAAAATCTACAAAGATACAAAAAAAGTCTGCCTTTTGCAGCTCAGTCTGTTTGTCTTCTCATCCAAATGTGAGACAAATGTGCTGCTGCATGGAGCATGTGTATTTGTGTGGAATTTGTGCCACTGTTGAAAAACAGGGGTGATTATTTCTTAATATCCAAGTTGGAAATAACCAACACAACATGTAGCCAGCAGAAAATTGATGCAATACAACAGCTAAACATCAGCCACTGAAATCGATGAATACCATCCTATTTGCTGATAGGGGCATATCAGTCAACAAGGTGAATATCACCTGATAAATCCATGCATTGCAGACGCTACAGGGAGCCTTTTGCAGCACTGGTATTTGAGGACCTAGGATGAGAGCGGGTTGTATATCATTAATCTGCTGTGGTCATGCACTGACCTGAAAACTGTAGATCTGTGCAGATCTTTGACTTGCTGTGTGCCAATGTGCACTGACTCTGGGCTCAAAAATGTGATGTATAGTGATCCACTAACAGTCCAGGGATTAATGTGAGACACACCCACTGATTGTAGGCTGGAACCACATTTCTCATCAATCACAAAGACATTGTGGAATATAATGATAGGTAAAAATGGAGAGCGCAAGCATTTTCATACTTCTGGGAGACAGCTTCTGTGTTTTAGAATATCAGACTTCCTCTGCATTGTATTGATTGCTTCTTACTACTTCAAGTTCTTAAAAACTTAATTCTTTAATTAGTAAATGAGAATATGTTGGAACCGGCAGCTGCTGATGCAAAAGAGCAGAGCCCTTAAACACTCTGCAGCTCTGTGTTTACCTGCGGCGGCGTAGGTGGGAGTGCAGTGCACAGCAGAAAGTTTTGATGTGATATTTGTTAGTGAAAGCGTGAAAGATGAGCTCGGCACAGCCGGTGCACTCTGTATTGATTAGGCACAGTTTGATTGCAGGATACATAAGTTTTAATTAATCATTGGGGTAATCAAAATGGCAGCGATATTCTAGGCTCGAAGCAGACTTTTAGGACCAATCTGAAACACTATTGATTAACAACCTTTGCCTTTTTCCTCTAAAGAGCCACTCTTGCCAATGGAGGCTGAGAGATTGACCTTTCAGTCCGGCACACACCCAAACAAATCATCTTTTTTTTCTTTTTATCTGTAACATGGAGATGCCTCCCCTACACACACACACACACACACACACACACACACACACACACACACACACACACTGTCTCGAACTTGCTCTCCCTCCCCCTAACACACACAATCTGCTTCATTTTCCATCTGTGCAGAAATAAGTCTCTATAACAGTTACATCAAAGTCCTTTCAAAAGTACCTTTGGTCATGTAACAGTGTGCTTTGATCTCAGACTCATCTTTGTAAAAAGATAGATTATTTGTTTACAAATGCCTGTTTTAACGATATTTTGGAGTCTCAGTCAGAATGATTTAAGAGTTTGTGTGACTGCATGTCTCTAATCTTTAGAATACATATATTCTCTGATATTTAGGAACATTTCTGCTGTGTTAGGATCATGTTAGATACAATGTTCTTCATTTAAAATGCATTTGAGGCCTAGCTTAGAATGAAAACAGTATTTATTGTGTATTGCAGTGCTGTCATCTTTGATTGCAAAACCCAATCAGTGATTTTAGAAAAAGCCTTGCTGAATTCTCATACAAAAAATAAGCACATTTGTAGATTAAAATAACTTATTTCAACATGTTCTGTCCCTCCTTGCTCTTCTTTTCAGTCTCTTCATCAATTTTTTTCTTATTTGCAAGCTCATAAGATTCAAGTTCAAGCTGTTTTTCATTAGTTCCTCCTGTATGGAAGCGGATAAGGGCCACAGAAAAATTTCTTTGAATTCTTTGTTTAAAGTCAGAATTTAAAAATATATATATAATTGACTTCTTTCTTTAATCTTTGAAGTCAGAATTATACCTACAGAAAAATTGCAATGTAATATTATATTTTATACAGTGTACATATTGTATTATAATATATATTTTGTTGAATTTTTATTCTATTTATGATATTTTCTTTACTCTTTGCACTTCATTGCCAACCTTAATGTGCCAACTTTAATGTGCTGCTGTGCCAACTTTATAAATCAATAAAGGAACACCTTAATTCTGACATTAGTCATTGAAGTAATCCTCTTCCGTACTCCTGGATCTGTTAAAAGATAATTGAATTTTTTTTTTTGTCCATCATTTATAGTTATAACATTGTACATTGCACAGTAAGAGATTGTTGAGATCTGGGGACTATATTTACGTGGCTATATGCAACAAAGTTCAACAGGGCAAGAAACACAAAGCAGATCAGCAAGTATGGCAGGCTGGCAATCAGGATGAGAATTTTTAACACCTATTTGAGAGGGATAGCTGAAGATAGACAAGAAATGGGGGAGAGAGAGAGAGGATCTATTGTCAACAATGGAATATAATATTGATAGGTATGTTTTAATTAGTGTATAATCACCTGAAAATAAGAATTGTGGTTTTGTTACCTTAGAATGAGACATTTTTATCTACAGAGGAAGTGGGTCCTCTTCCACCATGTTGAATCGCCATGTTTCTACTGTAGCCCAGAACGGACAAACCAAACCCTGACTGATATATTTTAAGTTTTTTCTTCTACCCCTACACAGCCCAAGTTGTCAAATACAGATGCAAGTGGTGTTCAGTTAGTTGCAATCTGCAACTTTACCACTAGATGCCACTAAACGTGGCTGCTGTGGCTAAGAGATAGAGTGGGTCGTCCACTAATCGGAAGGTTGTTGGTTCGAGCCCCGGCTCCTCCCGCTACATGTCGAAGTATACTTGAGCAAGATACTGAACCCCAATGCTGTGCTCTAAAAGGTAATACCTATTCTTACTTAAATTACATTAGTGTACTTTACTTATTTCTCACTATCCTGTTGATTGAACTCATGACATGTCAGTAATGTACTCGTTTTGCCTGAAAGAGGTATAAAACTAAGCTCACGTGAGTGAAGTGAACTTGTGTTGAGTGAACTATAGAGTGAACACAGCGTGGCTTTGCACATACTCAGGAGAGCAGAAGTCTCCAGAAACTGCGTGGACCGAAACTTTTGGAAGAAGCAGCAAGTTTTCGGAGTCTCTAGGTCAGTTATTCAACTTCACTGAGTATTTATATTTTTCAGCTATGATTTCATTATTTACAGCTGAACTATGGCAGGGCATTTTTCTGTATGTTGTGATAACTTTATCTCGTGGCAGGCTAATGCGAATGTTAACTAACGTTAGCCAGGTTAGCTAACTAAAACGGCCATGCCTCGAGCCTGTAACATACTCCTCCCAGCTGGACGTGCCAGGAACACCTGGTGCCCTGGAGGCATTCCATTTTTATGTTAAATGCTAATTTGATGCTGATACAAAATTAAAGATTGTGGCAAGCAGAGAATGGGCACACATGTTTCTACACTGAGGCTCGATGTGTGCGTGCGTGCATGTTGCGAGCACGTGTCAGAATTCTGAAATATATGTATGTGTATATATATATATATATATATATATATATATGTATTAAATAAAAAAAAACTTCCCTCTCACCCTCTTGGGGTGGTATCTGTGTGTCATCCTCAAGCTCGGGTCCTCTACCAGAGGCCTGGGAGTTTGAGGGTTCTGCGCAGTATCTTAGCTGTAGATCCTGGTGGTATGGATCACCGTACAGCTTGATGTCATCCATGTAGAGCAGGTGGCTAATTGTTGCTCCACTTCAGAATTGGTACCCGTAACCACTCTTCGTGATAATCTGACTGAGGGGGTTCAGGCCTATGCAGAACAGCAGTGGTGATAGCGCATCTCCTTGGTATATGCCGCATTTGATGTTGACTTGGGCAATTGGCTTTGAGTCGGCTTCTAGGGTTGTCTTCCACATTCCCATCAAGTTCTGGATGAAGGCCCTTAGGTTCCTGTTGATACAGTTCCAGACATTCCAGTATCCACGTGTGGGGCATTGAGTCGCAAGCTTTCTTGTAGTCGATCCAGGCGGTGCACAGGTTGGTCTTCCTGCTCTTACAGTCTCGGGCGACTGTTCTATCGACCAGTAGCTGGTGCTTGCTACCAATTCCCTTCTGAGCCCCGCTCATGTATTGAGCTACGTGCTTACTCATCTTAGCCGCGATGATGCCTGACAGGGCCGGTAGTTGGATGGGATGGGTGTACTGTGTATCAGCTTATTGGTCTCAGTGATGGTTCTGTAGGGATTGTTGTTAGTGCAGTATTCACATCCACTAGCAGATCTTCTGAAGGTACTTTACAAGTCAGCTTCGGTATTCGTCGGGGGTTCCAGGTTTCTAATTGTGCCATGATCTTCATTCTCAGGTCAGCAGCTCTTGTACTAAGGCTGTTGGTATTTGTTGGGGCTTGGTACCCAATCTCTGATTGTGGGGGTGATGGTGGCATCCCCCCGCTGACCTGTCGTCCTGGCGCAGATGAACACAAGCAGTCAGTTGTCTACATACCTGTCCTCAAAAAGCTCCAGACTTTGTTAAACAAAGATGAAATCTTGGACAAGGCTCACAGCAGTGATGATATGCAAGGATATAGGACCTTCAGGGATGGTTCACGTTTCAAAGAAAATACTTTACTGTTGGAAGAGAATTTTAAGATTGCCATGAGTCTTTACATCAATGACTTTGAGGTTGTAAACCCTCTTGGGACTTCTAAAAAGAAACACAAAATCTGTACGGTATATTTGGTACTTGCAAAAATTTCGCTCTTCTCTCAAATCAATACAGTTAGCCCTTCTTTGTAAGGCAAACACTGTCAAAGCATGTGGATATTCTGAAGTCCTTCGTCCACTCATTCAGGATCTAGTGCTTCTTGAGAAGCATGGTGTATATGTTAAAAAATTGGGCTCAAGTGTCAAAGGGACCATTTTGTATATTGCAGCAGATAATTTGGCTGCTCATTCTTTGGCAGGATTCAAAGAAAGTTTAGTCTCTGATAAGATTTGCCGCTTTTGCATGGCTACGCAGCAGGAAATGCAAGATAAGGAAGTTAAGTCTGGTCACTTCGTCTTGAGAACAAAACAAGACCATGATCGTCAGGTTTGTGAAGTCCAGCATGATGCCCAGAAGGCAAAGCAATATGGTGAGAAAAGGAGCTGTCCTTTAAGTGATCATTTGGAGCACTTTGCATTCATGACTTGATAAAAACAAGAAATTTTATTTTTTTTTTTTCCCACATTCAAAAAAAAAAAACACCCCTCCTATTCCCCAACATTTTTTTTAATATATTTTTTTTTTTATTTTTATTTTTTTTTTTTTTTTTTTTTTTTTTTTTTTTTTTGTTTTTTTTTTTTTTTTTTTTTTTTTTTTTTTTTTTTTTTTTTTTTTTTTTTTTTTTTTTTTTTTTTTTTTTTTTTTTTTTTTTTTTTTTTTTTTTTTTTTTTTTTTTCTTTTTTTTTTTTTTTTCTTTTTTTTTTTTTTTTTTTTTTTTTTTTTTTTTTTTCTTTTCCCTTTCCCTATACAGGGTGTTTTTTTTTTTTTTTTTTTTTTTTTTTTTTTTTTTTTTTTTTTTTTTTTTTTTTTTTTTTTTTTTTTTTTTTATCTTTGTTGTTTGTTGTTGGTTTGTTTTGTTTTTTGTTTTTTTTTTTTTTTTTTTTTTTTTTTTCTTTTTATTTTTTTTTTATTTTTTTTAAGTTTTTTATGTTTTTTTTTTTTTTTTTTTTTTTTTTTTTTTTTTTTTTTCTATATTTTTTTTTTTTTTTTTTTTTTTCCCTTGTTTTTTTTTTTTTTTTTTTGGGTGGCTCCCCTGTATTTTTTTTTTTTTTTTTTTTTTTTTTTTTTTTTTTTTTTTTTTTTTTTTTTTTTTTTTCTTTTTTTTTTGTTTTTTTTTTTTTTTTGTCTTTTTTTTTTTAGGTTAATTTTTAATCCCTTTTTTTTCCCCCCCCCACCCCCCCCCCTCCCCCCCCCCTTTCCCTTTCCTTTTTTTTTTTTTTTTTTTTTTTTTTTTATTTTTTTTTGGTTGGGGAATGTATTTTTTTTTTTTTTTTCTTTTTTTTGTGTGGTTTGCGGTTTTTTTTTCCTTGTCTTTGGGCTTTGATTTTTGGTGAGGTGGGGGGGTTGTTTTTTTTTTTTTTTTTTTCTTAACTACACCATCCTTTCTTCCTTTTTGTTTTGTTTGTTTTTTTTTTTTTTTCTCCCTTCCTTCCTCCAGGATTATTGAGGGGTTGTTGGGTTTTTTGTAATTTTTTTTTTTTTTTTTTTTTTTTTTTTTTTTTTTTCTATATTTTTGGTGGGGGGGGGGGGGGGGGGTGGTTATTAGGTAGTAAAAAAGGGGAAAAAAAAAAAACAAAAGGGAGCCCCCCTGAAAAAAGAGGAAAAAAGGGGGGGGGGGTGATAATTTTTTTTTTTTTTTTTTCCGGGTGGGGGTGGTTCATTATTAGTTTTTTTTTTTTGGGTGGTTTTTTAAAAAAAAAAGAAAAAGGTCCCAAATTGTTGGGGTTTTTTTATTTTTTTTTTTGTTCCCTTTTTTTATAAAAAAAAAAATATTGTGTAAAATTATTTTTTTGTGAAAAAAGATTTTTTTTCCCCTTTTTTTTTGCCCAGCAAAAAAGTGAATAAGTTTCCCAACAGGTCAAGCCAGTTAAAACTATTAACATTTTTTTTCTTTAAAAACTTTTAGCCTTCACACAGTTACCAAGCTCCTCTCCTGTGGAACCAGCTTCCAGTTGTGGTTCAGGAGGCAGACACCCTCACCACATTTAGTGGGGTAGGCTTAAGACGGTCTTCTTTGATAAAGCTTATAGTTAGGGCTGGATCAGGTGAGTCCTGAACCATCCCTTAGTTATGCTGCTATAGGCCTAGACTATCGGGGGATTTCCCATGGTGCACTGAGCTCCTCTCTTCCTCTCTTTCTCTTTCTGCACTCATTCATGTTCCATTAATGCATGTTACTAACTTCACTTCTTCCCCGGAGTTCTCGTCTCGCAGGTTCTTATCGATCCTGGTGGAGCCTCTTGCCATGGTCCTGCTTGACTGCCATTTCTAATATCACTGATATTATTGTTATTATTATTATTAATATCATTGTTACCACAGTTACTATTATTACTATTGTCACTGCTCATCTGTCTGTTTGTCTCTACCTCTCTCTCTCTCTCTCTCTCTCTCTCACCCCAACTGGTCGAGGCAGACCACCACCCACCTAGAGCCGAATGGTCTGTCCTAGGTTTCTGCCTTTTAACAGGCAGTTTTTCCTTGCCCTTGTCGCCAAGTGCTTGCTCATGGTGGTACTGTTGGGTCTCTGTAATTAATGTTTTAAAGAGTTCGGTCTAGACCTGCTCTATTTGAAAAGTGTCCTGAGATAACTTCTGTTATGAATTGGCGCTATATAAATAAAATTGAATTGAATTGAATTGAATTTTTAAAGTTGGCTTCATGAGAATGGATGAGGCCAACGTCTTGAACAAGTTTCATTAAGGTGAAGGTGGTTCTTCTACACCTTGTGCATCTTTATGGCCGTGGCAGCTTTAATAGAGAATTTATTTATCATTCGGGTCACAGTGATGGGTAGGGACTTTTCACCCACCACAGTAATGTTCAATGTTCAAGCCAAGTTGAAAACAAAGTAGACACAGAAGGCTGCAATTACCCCCTCTTCAACTCCTGCTCCCCTGCACAGATCCACACCATCCACTCTGACAGAAACTGGAACCTTCCTGGTAAAAGCCATTTTCCAGTCGTTGTCTACCAGCTGTACAGTTGGGTAGGGACTTTCAGCCCTCACACTGTCAAAGAAAGCAAAAATGTCAGAACAATGGTGAAGCCAATGTTCTAGAGAGAGACACAACCATGTGTTTTACCTCAAACCTCTGTGGACTAAAATTACTAACTGCATACCTGTCCCAATGTAATGAACTGGTCGACCTTCTCTTTAAAGATGTAGGGCAGCAGGATCAGTGCAGCACGAAGTCAACATCTGTAAGACAATGAAAGGAGTCCTTAATAATTTATTTTAACATCAAAAAACAGACAGTCTTCTCATTTCAATCCTTCAATCAAGGTGAGTTTCCATGTGCTCCCTCTTGTTGTCTTCAACAAAATACCTTTTGTGTCATTTAGAAAAACATAATTGTGCAATGTTGTGCTTTGTTATGCAATATATTTAACATTCAAATATATTTGAGTTTAGAAAGAAAATCAAATGAAATGAGCTATTCAAATGTAATTTTTGTTTTGTTTCACACATTTCAGTAAAAGTGAATGCACAAGTTTAATGAACACCCAGTTAGTTACTATGTTACCAAAAACAGCTTTTTGCCCTCCCGACTAATGTTTCCCAAGCATTGATTTATTTGTGGCGGCCTACAACAATTTAAACCTTGACAGACACATATGGATTTTCTTTTTTACTATTTAAATTGGGTAAATTCTTATTTCTTTGTCAGCCCCTCCTTGACCGGCCTTCAGGTGGAACAGTCTGAACAGCACTCCTGTCCTTGCACACTCAGAGCTGGGCTGTGGAGCTTAGCACGCAGTACATAGCTGCTAGTCAATATTAACTCGAGTGGATAACGTTAATGTTAATTCTTTAACTGAATTAACACTAAATGGTCAACAGGCCTATATTCTGTTCTTCACTGGATTTATTTTGTTAGTTGTTGACAGAATGTGAAGCTGTGGTCTGTACACTGTATCGTTCAGTTATTTATTTGTGGAGCGCAGATATTACTTAATATTAATTTATTTTAAAGACAGCCACCCCCATAAACTCTCCAACAAAACTCTGACATGATGACACATTTTCTACAGAAGCACTTAAAATAGAGTACTGCCCATAGCAACTTTCTGATGATGATTATTCACTATACACACAAAAGTAACAATACCTTGTAGATCCTCGACCAGCATTTCCTCTCTTGCTTACACGTAGATTTTGGCCAGTGGGGTTTTTCCCTGAGCAAGCTTGAGCACCTTCGACGCAACACTAGTGAAGCCCTCTTTCAAGCACCGGCATAAGTTGACAGATGATGGATGGATCCTGTCAACCTCAAAGGTTGATAGAAAGGGTAGATCCATTTTACCAAAATCATGTCAATATTGAAGGACAAAACCAGTAGTAAAACAACTTTCTTGCATGCCTTGAAGTTACATTACACTGTTACTATTCCAAGCAGTCTTGTCAAAAATATGGATTTTTTGATACATAGATACTGAATATTTTAAATGGTTTTATTAACTCATTTTCCACAGTATCGATACTGAAAATGCACTTCTCTTTTCTCCTCCCGACAGCGACTTGACACTCGCACCGCTGCAGCGACCACATAGGCCCAACTCCTGTCACTCACAGCGCCGTCTACTATTTTTTTAGAAGTCCCGCCCTACTGTGCTGTAATTGGCTAGTACTCATCACTTGTGATTGGATTCTGGCAAAGGATACAAGCAAGCCCATATAAAAGTGACATGAAACATGCTAACAAAACCAAATAAGCAAAGCACCTGCAGGACTGACTCTCCTCTATAATGAACGCGGAGAGGTTGGAGACGTCTCTCCCCTTTCAACATCACTAAAGTAATAAACAAGATGGCCCAGTAAACTGTTGTTGATAAGATAGTAGTCCTGTTGTTTGCCCAACAGACATTTGTAATTCCCTAAACTAAGCTAATCCCCCTCAGAGCTATCAGACCTGAGGAATCTCAGACAGCAGAGATTTAGTTGATAAGAAATACTTTGACTAAGGTAAATTAACTGATGCTGTTCTGCTTAACACACAGTACTATTAACTTTACTAACTAAGATAAGTTGATTAGATAATTTAGTAATTTAATTCAGAAATTTAATCAATGTTGTGTCGATTTTCCCCAGTGGTATGGTATCGAATATCAATACTTTTCAAAATATTGTACTGAAGTTAGAAATGCCAGTATTTTGACAACACTAAGTTCAATAAAGTCCTTAAATTGATGTGTGCTTTGAAAATTGACTAAATGATATGTGATTCAGATTACTTACCCCTGAGGGTGTTCTTCAGAAAGGGTATTTCTTGAGTATATCCTCCACAGTCATTCCATCTGCTATCTCTCTTCGCCGCCACGCAAATGTTCGCTGCATGCAGTCTTTGACAATACAGGTGTCTGGTTGCATTCTCTCGCACTGGACACGCAGGATGTTCACGTCTCTCAATACAGGACGCATCCTCACCAATGATAGCAAACCTGATGGAAATAAAAACAGGTTTACCTCACAATGCAAAAACATTTTTTCTCATCTGAACTAGAATGTTGCAACCACACCAAAAGAGCCTCAATTACCATACCTACATATGTCTTGTAAAATATTATTGTACACTAACTTCTCTAAGAACTGTAAGCAGCTGCATTAATCCACTCACCCCTGGCACAGATCTGCAATAGGTTCTTGGAGCTTCCCCAGACTGTCTGGCTCTCGTGTGCCCAAACTTCTCCTTAGTCCTTTTCACCTCGTCTTCATGAACCAAAGGTGCACGCTCCGCTTTGAATTTGCGTTTGAGGGACTGATGCCAGGTATGCTAACACAGACAACACAACAAAGATAACCTCCCATCATTAAATATTAATTTCATGAACTTACCCAAGGAAAATAACATAATACACTTTAGGGCTGCATGATTAATCTCATCGAATTGTAATCGCAATGTCGTCATGTGCGATTACAAAATCGCAAAAAGACTGTGATTTAGGTCCGTGTATGTTTTGGTCATTGGATTTTCCTTTCAGAAACGGGTATTAAAAAACAGAAAACGAGTGGTTATTTGATTTTCGTTTTAAAATACAAAAATTAAAATTGAACTACAAGGCGTTTTTCTTTTTCATGGTCAAAAAGGGATGAGCGAAATTAAAAAAAATATTCGATTTTCATTTTCTATTTCATATAACAAAAAATAAAATCAGTAGAAAACAGAAATGGAAAAAAGGCCTGTTGTTTCATATTCTGAGACCGGATGTTGTCATTTACAGGACGGTGCTGTGTAGAAGAAACAGTAGGCTAGTAAACTGCGGTCAATCCAGCCGTGAGTCCGATCTCCGTGGTCAAAACAGCCGCACTTAAATTTAGAGTGTACAAGTATTCTCAGCATTATGGTAAATGCGGAGAAACGCCGTATTTACTTCCGGTTTTCAAAATAAAGGTATTTAGAACAGTACGCTATAATTAAAATATGTTACATTAAAGTGTTTCATGCGCCCCTGATGAATAAAAAAACACTTTATATCAAGTATCTTTACTGCACCAGTGTGGAGAAATGCCAAAATAAAAGCCTCATATTTATGCCTCCAGAGATTGCATATTTGACCATATTTGAGGTACTGTAAAAACATATTGCTCAGTGTTTCCTGGCTACTGATGGTATATTTGACTTTTACACATATGAGACTACAAACATACTTAATATCAAGCATTTTTATTGTACCAATTTGGAGAAATTCAACAATAAAAGTCCATATTTGTACCTCCATGTGGCATATTTTCATATATTTGAGCTACTGTAAAAACACTTTGCTCAATAATTCCTGGCTATGGATGGTATATTTGACTTCTACACATCTAAGACTACAAGTATACTTAATATCAAGCATTTTTACTGTACCAATGTGGAGAAATTGAAGAATAAAAGTCCCATATTTATACTTCCAGATTCCATATTTTCTTATATATGTGCTGGTCCAACAAGCCCTGACGCCCATCCCCCAACAGCTTCTTGGTCCCACACTTACAATCTATGATTATACCCCTATATGTTGTGAAAATGGTACAGACATGGACCCTTTGTCAGGTTGAAATGTATGTGTACCTTATCGACCTAGAAAAGGTACATTTTAGTACCTTGTGGATTAAATATGATCCTTTGAGGGTACATCACCAGCAGTTGTACCTTAGAGCACATAAATGGACCTCATCTGTAAAAGTGTTAACATTGTAATACATTAGTGTAAATGGACCTCATCTGTAAAAGTGTTAACATTGTAATACATTAGTGTAAGTGTAAAAATGTATAGTTTTTTATAGTGGGAGAAGAGAAATGTATAAAGCTGTTTTATAATTTGTAATTCGGAAATTCTGCATTGATACAGTTGCCAGTTTTTGTGATGTTTTGTGTAATAATGTGTCAATACTGCCAAACATTGTATGATTGGAAATATATAAATAGAAAATATTAGAAGTTAAATCTAAATGTCATTGATAAATTGTGTAATGAATGTCAAATTTAATAAATGTGGTAAGACATTATTTTTTACTGTTTCACATGCTTTTTTGAGTACAAATTTGCCATCCTAAGGTACAAAGGGGCTTGTCACGGGGGCAGTAACGTCAAAAGGCCAAATTTGTACCATTTCTAAATGGTCCATTTAGGTACCATAACATTTAGGTCCATATTTGTCCCCAGGGGTACATATTTGCTCACATAAGGTACAAACTGTAAAGGTATCGATATGTACCCATGTTTAGGGGTACAATGGGTGTACATTTGAGGGTACTGCCCCAGTGACAAGCTGTTGAACCCCTAAAGGTACAAATTTAGCACATAATTTCTAACAGTGTACCTACCTATTATCACAAATATAATTGTAACCAGTACAAGTTAACGTTAGAATCTTTGGTGTAACATTAGCAGAGTAGTAGTTTGGTTCCTTCAGTCAGTCATAAAGTGTGTAGATAAACTTAGGTTGCAGTGTAACAGTTACTGTGTGTTATGTTTGCTGCCACAGAAAAGAAATAAAAAGTCCCTGGTTATGTAACATTACTTTGGCATCTTCTTGTACTAGCCAGCGCTACAGTTATGAGTCAGGCTTTAAAATAGTCTGTAAAACCTGACGTTTCCCAAACATGTTTGGGAGCTGGAACGTGTGGGTCAAATCACAGGTCATCAATCTGATCACTGATTTTTTCAAAGTCAGTAGAAGTACTAATACCAACCCAACCGGTAAAATACTGCACTAAAGATTCTGTATTCTAAACCTTTCTACGGTAAAAGTATGCCAGCAAAATGTACATAAAGAAGTCATTGTGCAGTAAAATGTTCCTGTCAATATTTTACTGTTATATATGATAGTAATACTACTCCAATAGTACAATGTAGATAATGTTTTTGTTCATGTAAAAAAAAATATATATATATATTCTCAACTGGAATAAACAACAATAAATGTCTCTTTCATCTCTTTAATTTTTGGATGAGTTTTATGAAAATGTGGCCAGAAAGATTTGCTATTAATATTTCAAGTAGGTCAAACAAAATATTTTTATGAGCGTTGAGAACAAATTGGCAGATGTATCCTGCCAAGTGCTGTCTGCATGTGCAGAGCGTTTGTCTGTGTGTAACCACATGGCAGCTAAACAAACACAAACACTGGGGGCAAACTGCTGCACCACATATCTGCATCAAATATTCACATGAACTAAATGAGGGGAGTACCTATGCTGGAACACATTTCCTGTGACACCGGCTTACATCTCGGCACTGTTTATCAGGAGGTGAGATAAAGGGGGGAGGCAACGGGGCGGGGAGCGACACTCGGTGTTGATGACAGAGGAAAACAAACATATTTCCAGGCCCACACTGACTCCCACGCTCATTGCCAGGTTTATGTATGATTGAAAGATTCTGCATTTAATGAAATGCACAGGAAAATAGTCATCTTCATTATAGATTCAGCTGCCTCGCTAGTACACATGTAAAATGACACAATATTGTAATTACCACCTTCATTAAGTCAATGTATTACTATCAAATGCAAATTAGGAAGATAAAGTCAAGCCTAAAAAGGTAAAGTTCAAATATGCCACAAGTAAGAATAAGAAAACTGCATAGAGATCATTCACAAGTCTGTGAAAATAAGAAGTGATTTATTTAAATGCCAGTTTGATGCTATACTAGGCTAGACTAGATTTTTGATTCACAAGAGACAGATAAAAATTAAAGCTGCAAACAGCAATGAATGGGCCCATGCAGGGGAGAGTGCTCAAGTCGTTTTGCCACACCAATGTGCAAGACCCATTTATTAGGTACATTTTCACTACTGCCAAATTTTGTGCTATTTGTTGCTTTTTTCCCTAAGGTTACATTGTGAAAGAATTTTTTGGAGCATCACAACCCCCAAGAAATGACTCATTTCACTAACAGAATTTGACCCAATCAGTATGATAACATTTCGAAACTCTAAAGAGCCGCAAGATTAAATCATTTTATCCCTATTCAAGTTAGCAGAAGGCCAAATTGGAAGTTAGCCAGCAGAAGTATGCTCTTGTGTGTTCATGCGCTACTGAGCAGCTTTCATAAGAATGAATTGATTGCCGCCTCCAATGCTGTATTCAGTTCTCCTCATACACACATGGACTTGACTTGATTGCTCCTTCAGACCCGTGTTTTCACAGCCTGAGTAGTATTCCCCATGTCTTAAAAGGAGTATATGAGGCTGCCCTAGCCAGTGTGGTAAAAGTGATTAGTAAAATCTTTAATGCAATTAGGTGGCCTAGTTAAATGGTACAGTTAAATGATCATAGTTCTGTTTAATTTAATCGTCTATAATGAATATTTTTCACCCCACTAGCAGCAGAGAGGACAGATTTGGTGTAGAGAGAGGTATCACAATACGTTAGGCCAGTGCTAGACAGCCTGGTACCTACCTCAGGATCCATTGACAGTATGTAATTAGTAGGCAGAGCCAAAGCAGAAGTGCATTCTTTCTAATGGCCAGCAGGGGGCAGCAAGAAGTCTGATAGCATTAAGTTTTATGGAAAAATTATTCTACTGCTGACTTGATTTACAGTTTCCTAATGAGTTTATGGTCTCAATCTCTAGTTTCAGTCTTCTTCCATACAGCATGATGTTCATTTAGTAAATGATGGTCCCATTTAGAGTAAAATAGACGATAAAGCAGGGTATACTTTAGGGTGGGGCTACCTTATGATTGACAAATTATTGTCAGTGAGTCCGTCCAGCTCAACGCACCAAACTCAGATCAAACTGTCAAACTAGGCAGTGCTGATCAGATATGGATCCAGATTCTGTTACTGTGTTGCCTATTTCTCAAACAAACATATTTTAGTGTACTGCTTAGGTGTAATATGAGATTGTGTGTGAGCAGACGGGTCGAAACTGTGCAGCCAACGAGAGTCGCTCAACTCACAGTACGTCACCTCTGCTGACATGGCGTCGACCATAATGCCAAACTCGAGGCTTCAAACCAGTACTCCACAAACCAATGGGGGCCATCACGATAGCTTCACACTTGGGCCTAATAATAGGTTAAAACATCATTTAACATGAATACAAGGCTTCCATAGAAATGCTCACCTTACTGTTGGCACATTTCACTGTGTATTGGAAGATAACTGCAAATTCATAGCACCACCCTGACTGTAGCTTCACTTCTGGTAAGGCTGCATGAACAACAAAATAATCAGTATGTGTATTTTATTTGTAGGACATAATGAACATTAAACCCTTTAAGAGTCACATGGAATTAGACTTCAACCAATATTTAAACAGAACAGAATCCTCACTCACTTACCCTTGACTTATCTGTATACTTCTGTATCTGTTTCCCTCTCCAGTAAAGTTGTTGAGATAATCAGTGCTTTAGTTAATATGTGAAAGGTGCTTTCTGATAAATAGTCCTCTTTCTTAAATAAGACACACACACACCTCTAATATTTCTGTATTATCTCCCAGCACTTTTATCTCAGCTTTCCTGGCAGCAGGCTTCGATGCGAGCCTCTCCCTCTTTCATAGCCCATATTTTTCCCCCTGACTTCCCACCGTGCTCTTTCAGATGACAGGGGAGGCTGTCAGCTTCAAAAACACCCGGTCCGACCTGAAAACTCTAAAGAGTTCCTTTCATTCTGTGGCGTCCCTGTCCTCCCCCCTTGCTCCAGCCTCCCCCGTCCCACCCATCAACACTACCACCAACCACCACCACACCCACGCGTTCCTGTCCCTCTCCTGTCTGAAAGCATCACACTTCTATTCCGTTTGTTCCTGATTAGAATCACCAGCCGTCTGTGAAGTTCAAAGTTAAGGCAAACAAAATAACTCCATTACTATTTTTTATAGAAACAAAACCTCTCTGGGAATAATTGTGAATGCGGACCCTGAGTGCACCCCCCTGCTTCTTTCTCAGACAAAGTGGGAAGAAATACAGGCTATAATACAAACAATAAATACATAACGAGGACAAGATGTTTGAAGTACCCTCTTCAGATCTGGGAGCTTATTGCTTAATGCATTCCTGGGTCTAGGTGTCTGCTGATGGTGTTGCTTCCCCCCTCTCCTTGCCGTACCTCATTTCTCCCCCAGAGCTGTCAGATTTACTTCCAATTAACGTATATCTGTTCCAGTCCAACGACTCAACATAAGCACTGCTGCTGCTGCCGCCGCCGCTGCTACTCCCAGCTCACAACTTCTCAAACTTTCTGCTGTTGCTATGGTGTCTGTCTTCTTCCTGCGAGGGGCTGATTGCCTGAATGTTGTTCAGCTCTCTGCTGGCAAATAAAGGCTGCTTCTTTTCCAATATGGGAAAGGTAAACAGTGCACATTCAAATATCCCTGAGTTCCTCACATATTTTTTTGTTGCTAAGTTTGTTCAGTGTTGGGATTCAGCCAGTATATACACATCTAAATGTATACAGCATCAACATATTAATATAGACTTTATTTATATAACACTTAATTAATTAATATTCAGGAGGGGAAATTTGTTGTTGAAGCAAGTAAATAAGCCGGAGAAAGAAAAGGCGAAAAAACTATACATAAATCAAAATCAGAAAGCTATAAACAGTACAGAACTATTATATTAATTCAGTTTATGTATGAATTTTGAAAATAAATTAAAATAATTTTGATTTAGTCTTGGTTGATTTGGCGGCACCTTAGGTTACCAGTGGTAATGGCAATATGTTTACTTATACCATGGTCGGGGTGAAGATTCTGATTGGCTGCAGGGTGTTCATTAATTCCTGATGTAGGACACCTACTAAGTAGTTTCAGTTAAATTGTCAGTTCACCGTTCCAAATGAATGCGCTGAAAAAAGTTGAAGGAAAGTAAAATGAATATCTATATAAATATATAATAATATCACAACACTGAGTATAGTCCTTCAGTGCCTCATCCTCTAAACATAACAAATCATCTCACATCACATTTGCTATTCGACTTGTTATTTCCAGCTGCAGTACTCTTGGAAAAATCTGTGGAAGGGAAATTTGTGATATTTATTTGGGGACAATGCTGGATAGCTAGCCAGCTAATCTTGTTGTTAATACCGTCCATCCACTGATTACTATTTGTCGATCGTACGCAGTGTTATTAACTATGAATCTTACTAGCATAACATTGGCTCTCTGGCTCGTAGCATAACAGCTTCCTGTCTTGTACTGACCAAATTTGAAGTCGACCTGATCAATTCTCTATGAAGAATTTGTTAAAATAATGCAAATCAGCAAAAATGACCACTAAATTAAAAATGTCCGACTTCCTATTGGATTTGGTCCTTGATGTGACATACATGCGTAAACCAATGTCCATACTTATTGGTGAAACATTCTTTGGGGGCTGCATTTAGGGGGTGCTGTCAAGCCATTTTGCTACGCCAATGTGCGAGACCCACAGAATACATACATTTTCACCACCGCCAAATTTTGTGCCATGTTTCATGAATGTTGGCGGCCGCCAAAAATGTGATTCATTCAATAAAATAATAATAATAACCCAAGCATTGTCAATAGGGCCCTTGCAGTGGTTGTAGAAATTACGCTTAACACGTCCATTATTGTCACAGGTGGGGTAACGTTAGGTTCAATGGGCAGTCAATCAAAAACCTGGTGAGTCACTACAGATGCCAAAGGGCAATGTTGGTATTGTACTGGGACTGAGAACAGATTGGAGTCACAGCTCTGTTTAGGGTCTGTATAGCAACATGACATAAAAAAGAAATGTAAGACAGATGGCATGTACTCTGCCTCAGTCATACAGATAGCAGAATCGAGTCAAAAATGATTTGACATTGTATAGTTTGAAATCTGGCCAACAGCCTGCTATCTTAAAAAGAGAACTGCACATGAACTTTAGTTTGGAGCCTTTAAAACACAAACATCTCTCTCACTCTCTTTCAATGCTCCAGGGAGAGTCCAACTGGCATAGTTAGAAATTTTCATTTGGACTACAGAGAAATTTCAGTGTGTGTCCAGTGATGGTGCCAACATGTTGGATTTAGAGGACTGGTAAGACAGATAAATTAATCAACAGCCTGGACTGGGTTTTTACAAAGAGCCTGGATGTTTTTTTCTCGCTTAACAATGAATCTGACTTTTCTGCTGGTCATGTCTTTCAGATATGCTATCCTCTGGAGCTTTAGATATGTCTACACCCTAGTCAGTTCAGTTCAACTCTAAAGCAGAGCAAGTTCCTATTCTGCGACTTTTCTAAGAGCTTCTATTTGTGAAACAATTTAGACATAATGTATGAGTTGGACTGTCAACTAATATCCAATATCCTGCCAGAGATCAGGAGGCAGGATTAAGTCAAATCAGCTTGAGTTATATGTTTTTGCCAGTTAAAATAAATTGTATTAACTATGGATGAAAACTAAATGCAGTGATCAGGCTTTTCCAATCAGGAAACAGTGAAAAACAGTATTTGATTTTTGGTACCACTTTCTAATAAGGCAGACCTTATGAAGCGGTTCTAAGTTCAGTTTTAAAGGTCCAGTGTGTAACAATTAGGAGGATCTATTGTCAGAAAAGGACCTAGGTATGTTTTCAACAAGAACTTACCTTAGAATGCACGTTTTTTTTTATCTACAAATGCCGTGGGTCAGCTTTCCTGTCTACCATGTTGAACCACCATGTTTCTATAGAAGTCACAAAGGCACAAATCAAAATCTGGCTCCAGATACGGCAACTGCAGCTTCTCTGTCATGTTTAGAGGGCGAACGGTATTGTTGAAACTGGTAGGGACCAAAGATTTTAAAACAGACAATAACCAATAATTAGACTCTCTCGCAAAACACGCTATAATTTATTAACCAGCTAACTAGCCAGCTAGGAATATTTTTTATTACTCCTTAAATATTTACTACTTAATTACCCCAGCCAACACTTTTATATTTCATGATAACGTCTTTGGAAAAGCCCATGGAGTCATTCTCTGAAAAAACTAAAATTTACTCAGAAAATGTAGCCTATGGCATCTGCATGTGGACGTTTTGGTCTGAAGATCATACGAGAGAAAAAGTTAGGAGTGGGCCTGAAACTATTTGGATTCATCCTTTGGGGATGATAAATATCCACAGTCAATTCAATACAAATCCAGTAGTTTGCAAAATAATCTAACATGTAAACAACAACATTTAGCTCCACAACTTGCAGTTTGTAGGTCCTGAACGTGACGTGCTACGGTAAGCGTACTGACTCATTTCTGGTTTACTTCCTGCTCTGTGTACACTGTTTGGTGCTGTAGCTCTGTCAGTGAACTCTAGATTAGTTTTACTCGTTACAGCGGTTATTTTCCCACTTAACATTTAAACGTAGACTAGTTCTACCTAAGCACTCGGAGTTACTCCTTCTTTTAACGACTTTTCGCTATTTTCAAAGTTTTTCATACACGCTAGCTTCAGTAACATTAGCAGTTAGCTATGGTGTCCCCCTTACCCTCTCCTCTGTCCTGCTCAGTGTGTCAGATGTTTAGCTATTCCTCTGCCTCCTTTAAAGATAATGGTACGTATATTAAGTGAAGTTTATTTACTGCGCTGGAGGCGAGGCTTAGCGAGTTAGAGGAACGGCACCGCACCACGGAGATATCTTTAGCCGCTATAGTTAGCCAGCCCCCAGTAGCCGGTGCGGTCCGACCGAAGGTAGCTTCTGTTAGCCGTCCTCCGGTAGTTCCCCCGGTAGTTCCCGAGCAGCCGGGAAGACAGGGAGGCTGGGTGACTGAGCAAAGGAAGACTAAAACACCAAAGCCCACAGTTCACCACCAACCCATTCATGTTTCTAATAAATTTTCCCCACTCAGCGACACACCCGCTGAGGAACCAACTCTGGTTATTGGCAGCTCCATAGTCAGAAACGTGAAGTTAGCGAAGCCAGCGGCCATAGTTAAATGTATCCCTGGGGCCAGAGCGGGCGACATTGAATCATATTTAAAACTGCTGGCTAAAGATAATCGTAAATATGGTAAATGGACCTGTACTTGTATAGCGCCTTTCTAGTCTTCTGACCACTCAAAGCACTTTTACACTACGTGCCACATTCACCCTTTCACACACATTCACTCAGTGATGGCAAAGTCCATCGAACAGAAACTAACATTCATACACATTCACACACCGATGCACGGCATCGAGAGCAATTTGGGGTTCAGTATCTTGCTCAAGGATACTTCGACATGTGGGACCAGGGGCTGGGGATCGAACCCACAACCTTCCGATTTAGGAACGACCCGCTCTGCCTCTGAGCCACAGCCGCCCTATGGTAAGATTGTTATCCACATCGGCGGTAATGACACCCGTTTACGCCAATCGGAGGTCACTAAGATTAATGTGGAGTCGGTGTGTAATTATGCTAAAACAATGTCGGACTCCGTAGTTTTCTCTGGACCCCTCCCCAATGTGACCAGTGATGACATGTATAGCCGCATGTCGTCATTCCACCGCTGGCTGTCGAGGTGGTGTCCAGAAAACGATGTGGGCTTCATTGATAACTGGAAGCCTTTTTTGGGAAAACCTGGTCTGATTAGGAGAGACGGCATCCATCCCACTTTGGATGGAGCGGCTCTCTTATCTAGCAACATGGCGAAGTTTATTTCTAAAACCTGACAGTCCAGAGTTGGGACCAGGAAGCAGAGCTGCTGTCTTACACACTTCTCTGCGCTTTCTTTAGAACAGTCACCCACCCAAAACCCCATAGAGACTGTGTCTGTCCCCCGACCACCTAAATTATTTAAAGAAATAAAAACAAGAGGAGTTCAACATAAAAATCTAATAAAAATTAAAACCAACTCCTCAGTAGCACAAAATAAGAGAATGAAATGTGGGCTGATAAATATCAGGTCTCTGTCCTCTAAAGCTGTTTTAGTGAATGAATTAATATCAAATTATGATATTGATTTACTTTTAATTCTCTGAGTTTTTATCAAGTTTAGTCCTTAAATCAGATAAAGTAATTATTGTAGGTGATTTTAATATCCATGTGGATGTTAACAATGACAGCCTCAGTAACGCATTTATCTCATTAATAGACTCAATTGGCTTCTGTCAGAGTGTAAATAAACCAACTCATTGTTTTAATCACACTCTTGACCTTGTTCTATCATATGGCATTGAATTTGAACATTTAATAGTCTTCCCACATAATCCTTTCCTATCTGACCATTATTTAATAACTTTTGAATTCATACTATTAGATTATAAGCCATTAGGGAAAACTTCCTACAGCAGATGTCTATCTGACAGTGCTGTAGCTAAATTTAAGGAGGAGATTCCTTCAGTGTTTAATTCAATGCCATGACTGAATTTAACAGAGTCCTATAACGGCTTTAGTCCCTCTGAAATTGATAATCTTGTCGATAATGCTGCAGGCTCACTATGGTCAACATTAGACTCTATCGCTCCTATAAAAAGGAAATTATTAAAACATAGGAGATTAGCACCGTGGTACAACCACCAAACCCGCCAGTTAAAACAAATAGCTAGGAAATCTGAAAGGAAATGGCGCTCTTCCAAATTATCAGAATATTGCTCAATTTAGCAAGATCATCTTAAAACGTATAGAAAGGCCCTCCGTAATGCCAGAGGAGCCTATTATTCAGCACTAATAGAAGAAAATAAGAATAACCCTAGGTTCTTCTTCAGCACTGTAGCCAGGCTGACAGAGAGTCACAACTCTATTGAGCCACATATCCCCATAAACTTAAGTAGCAATGACTTCATGAGCTTCTTCTATAATAAAATTATTACTATTAGAGAGAAAATTAATCACCAACTGCCATCAACAGTTATCAGTGGCTCTCCAAGTTCAGGGACTTCTGCTAATGTAAACTTAGATATATATTTAGACTGTTTTTCTGCTATCGATCTTCATCAGTTAACTTCAATCATTTCTTCATCGAAGCCATCAACCTGTCTGTTAGACCCGATCCCAACTAGGCTGCTTAAAGAAGTTGTTCCCTTAATTGGCACTTCTTTACTGGATATGATTAATCTTTCTTTATTATCAGGATATGTACCACAGTCCTTTAAAGTAGCTGTAATCAAACCCCTTCTTAAAAAAGCCCACTCTTGACCCAGGGGTTTTAGCAAACTATAGACCGATCTCTAACCTCCCCTTCCTCTCTAAGATTCTGGAGAAAGTAGTCGCCAAAGAGTTGTGTGACTTTCTACATAACAATAGTTTATTTGAGGATTTTCAGTCAGGATTTAGAGTTCATCACAGCACAGAGACAGCTCTGGTTAAAGTTAATAATGACCTTCTGATTGCTTCTGACAATGGACTTGTCTCTGTACTTGTATTATTAGATCTTAGTGCTGCATTTGACACCATTGACCATGATATTCTTTTACAGAGACTTGAGCATCAAATTGGCATTAAAGGAACCGCACTAAGCTGGTTTAAGTCATATTTATCAGATCGCTCGCAGTTTGTACATGTTAACGATGAATCTTCAATAAATACTACAGTTAGTCATGGAGTTCCACAAGGTTCTGTACTTGGACCAATACTATTTACTTTATATATGCTCCCTTTAGGCAACATTATTAGGAATCACTCCATTAACTTTCACTGTTATGCAGATGATACGCAGTTATATCTATCAATCAAGCCCGATGAAATTAATCAATTATCTAAATTACAAACATGTCTTAAGGACATAAAATCCTGGATGACCTGCAATTTTCTGATGTTAAACTCTTAAATTCTTGTTCTTGGCCCCAAAAACCTTAGAGACTCACTGTCTAAAGATATAGTTACTCTAGATGGCATTAACTTGACCTCTAGCACCACTGTCAGGAATCTCTGAGTTATCTTTGATCAGGATTTGTCATTTAACTCCCACATAAAGCAGACCTCTAGGACTGCCTTCTTTCATTTACGTAATATTACAAAAATTAGACACATACTATCACAGACAGATGCAGAAAAACTAATCCATGCATTTGTTACTTCAAGGCTGGATTACTGCAACTCTTTATTATCAGGTTGCCCCAATAAGTCCATTAAAACGTTCCAATTAATTCAGAATGCTGCAGCACGAGTACTGACAGGAACTAGAAAAAGAGATCACATCTCTCCTGTACTAGCTTCTCTGCATTGGCTCCCTGTAAAATGTAGAATAGAATTTTAAATCCTCCTCCTCACCTATAAAGCTCTTCATGGTCAGGCCCCTTCATATCTTAAAGAGCTCATAGCACCCTATCACCCCTCTAGAACACTACGTTCTCTGAATGCTGGGCTACTTGTGGTTCCTATAGTCTCTAAAAGTAGAACAGGAGCCAGAGCCTTCAGTTACCAAGCTCCTCTCTTGTGGAACCAGCTTCCAGTTGTGGTTCGGGAGGCAGACACCCTCTCCACATTCAAGAGTAGGCTTAAGACATTCTTCTTTGATAAAGCTTATAGTTAGGGCTGGATCAGGTGAGTCCTGAACCATCCCTTAGTTATGCTGCTATAGGCCTAGACTATCGGGGGATTTCCCATGGTGCACTGAGCTCCTCCCTTCCTCTCTTTTTCTGCACTCATTCATGTTCCATTAATGCATGTTACTAACTTCACTACTTCCCCGGAGTTCTTGTGCTTTCTCGTCTCGCAGGTTCTTATCGATCCTGGTGGAGCCTCCTGCCATGGTCCTGCTAGATTGCCATTGCCAATACTGTTGTTGCTGTGCACCTGTCTGTCTGTCTGTCTCTCGCTCTCTCTCTCTGTCTCTCTCTCTCTCTCTCTCTCTCACCCCAACTGGTCGAGACAGACGACCACCCACCTAGAGCCGAAGGATCTGTCCTAGGTTTCTGCCTTTTAACAGGCAGTTTTTCCTTGCCCTTGTCGCCAAGTGCTTGCTCATGGTGGTACTGTTGGGTCTCTGTAATTAATGTTTTAAAGAGTTCGGTCTAGACCTGCTCTATTTGAAAAGTGTCCTGAGATAACTTCTGTTATGAATTGGCGCTATACAAATAAAATTGAATTGAATTGAATTGAACTGGTGAGTATGTATGAATGGGAAAATCATCAGTCCAATGTTTGTTCCATCCAACAATTTATTATTGTGAGGTATTATGAACATTATAGGCTCCTGGGGATACTGGCAGAGTTTAAAACTTGTAGTCTTAAATACCTTTGTCAAATGACTGGAATGTATTAAAGACAAAGCACTGTTGTGGTACAGCGATAAGTTCCCAACATCGTCTGTTATCCTTGAAGATATACTCTTGGGAAACTGGGCCCTGATCAAAACCCACAAAAATTAGAAAATCCTTCAGGAGATAGTCTTTGTTTACAGCAGACGCATCATTTATGTGCTTTCAGAATACCATTAAATCTGAGTGTGTGTCTAAAAGATATCTAAGACATCTATAGTTTAAGATTTGCTCAGACTAAGTATGGTGTTGTTTTTTTTATTTCATACGTCACTAATGAGTGGGAGGAAATTTAAGTTGGTGGATAATGTTACCTTTGAATTAAAATCATGACCATTTCTTAATGACTGTACATAGTAAATACAAATCCTTAACACTGCACTTGGAAGGAAGTAGGATACATTGTCAGGCAAATGGTTGTGTAATCACTGCTGGTAACTGTGGCTTTAGGAGGACAAAGGAGTCTTTCCAATCTTCTCTAAACTAATACATCATTCATTTCAAATGCAAGAGCTTCATTTTATAATTCTCCTAATATTCCTTTCAGCACCCATTCTCTATCTCAGACAGTAAAGGGGGGAAATGATTTGAATTAATCAATTAAAATGCTAAAATGATAAATTTGATTTTCCTTGCTTATCATAATTAAACATCCTCCTTGTCAATACTGTCCTGCACTCACATTGTGTGAGTCATTTAGTGGCGTTTGGAATTGTTATTGAACCCAAATTAATCTTCTGAGACTCCAGTGGATGGATTGGGCTTTGTATAATGTACTCTGAAGCCATTTAATCCTGTTTAATGTAAGTCTCCATCTCCTCTGTGAGGGAGTGTTGTCAGGGAACAAAAGGGAGTTAAACAGAGGACAGAATGGGAGGAATGCAAATACACACATAGAATATTAATATTATTACCTGTGATCTTTCATTCATCATCGAAACAATACCTCAAAGACAGATGTGCAGCATCACTGTCAAATAACTGATAAAAACACCAATTTATACAGACCCAGGGAGCTTTCTGATAACAATAATTTTTCCATGTTTGAGAATGTGATGTAAAGTCAACCGGATATGAAAAAATTAAAGTTTTTTTTTACTTAGAAAAGGGTTCATTGTTGGGTTAGTTGTGATTTGATGAACTCATATAGATAAATAGCTTTGAACTGACACTGTAGCCTATGCAAGTGTTGAGCATTTACTTCAGGACCACTTTTGTGGAAAGAAAACTTTATTTCTAATTGCAGCATGTTATATCTTGCGATATGACTCTGTTCTGGAACCTCCCTGCCCTTCCATGTGTATACATGGAGAGCGTAAGGCAAGGAGAGCAGCAGCAAAGACCCCCAATAGAGTACAGAACAGGGCGGGCGTCATGGTGACATAAATGACATTGATTAAATCAGATACAGATGCATGGAGGCAGGTTGCAAAGCAGTTTGCAGAGAAAGCTGCAAGGGTAGACATTATTATTACCAAATATACGAAAATCTGCATTTTGTGGGTTAAAAATGACTCAAAACGCACCTGCTCATTAACTCTGACCACTGCTGTGGTCAATGTAAAGGCCATGCCCCCTAAAATCACTAACCTCGCAGGTGTCTGATGCATTTTTTAAATTTGTGAGTAAGGGGGCTAGCAGAATTGAAGAATTGTAGTTACCCTTTAAATAAGGCACCCTATATGGTATTTGTCAATTGGATGCTTAGAAGGGAATCAGCTGAGCCATCAGCTGTGGGTTGTCTACAATTAGCTGCGATCAGCTGATGTAGCTGGGATTGTGAGCTGAGCTAACTCTATGTTCAATTCAATCTGCTCAATTGTGCACTGGTGTGTCTGGTTAGGCTGCAGTGACACTGCCAAAAATGTAGTTGGCGGTGGGGTTTCGCCACTGTATTGAGTTTCTTTGTGTACTCCAAACAATCGCAACTAAAATTGAGCGGATCATGAAAATGACTAGTTCAAACAAAAAAAATAAATAAATAAATAGGATAATGATAACATTATTATGGTTTCATTCAGAATGAAAGCATTTTTGAAATGGGCATGGAGCAAATCCAATATAACTATATGAACAAACTAGGTAACAGTAGGGTAATCAGTTGGATTGCCAGAATCTACAGTGTGAAGCCACATAGCCACAATAATTAAAGACTAAACAATAAGGCATATATGCTATATGTTATGTATATATTGTGCTATCTCAAATCTTTTGTCGTCAATATACCTTCTTAAGACAGTAACTTCACTGTATGTCTGTGTCTTAGTTTGGGGCAGCTGTGGCTCAGAGGTAGAGCGGGTCGTCCACTAATCGGAAGGTTGGCGGTAGTGTCCTTGAACGAAACACTAATGACACAATTGCTCCCGATGCAAATGATTAGGTGCATTTGGCACCTTGCATGGCAGCCACTGCCATCAGTGTATGAATGTTTGTGAATGGGGTGAGTGTAGTGCATGTAGTGTACAGCGCATTGAGTGGTCAAAAGACTAGAAAGGCGCTATATAAGTACAGTCCATTTAACATTTAGTTTTATGGTGAGATGCACTGTGTTGATTTGAGGGATCTAGCAGGGGAAGTACAAAAACACATTTATAGACAAGAACGAAAATCTTAAAATGATGATGAATAAATATAACTGGAAGTCAGTGCAAAGACTTAAACACAAAAAAGGAAGTAAAGGGGACTTAGGTCATCAGGATCAACTGCTACATAGAGCTGAGCATCATCTGCATAGCAGTGAAAATCAAGACCTTGCTTATGGGTGATTACCTCTAGTGTTTACATACTGTAGGGCCTCAGCCCGTTCAAAATGGCAACTGGGACTGCAAACCTTTCTTTGTCTCCTTATGCTGCGATCCATCTGTCTTGTAAATCCCCCGCCTGAGTTGGAAAGTGTAAATCTCGCAGCTATCTCGCAACATTTCACCGAGACACACCCCCTTTTGGTCGGAATATCAACCGTCCCACTCGGGGCTCCTCAGAGTACACCGAGCTGAATGAGGGTGAACGTACGACTCGCAAAACAAAGATGGCTGCGCCCATATTGAGATGTATTTTATTTGAATTTGTACTACGTTGGTCGTTTTAATGTCGATTTTAAATGCTCTTACACACTTGTTTACATTGCTGCTTTAGTCTGGTCGCCAATTTATGCGTTGCACGGTGTTGCTGTGCGTGCAATACAATGTAAAGTTTTGTTTTCGAGCTGGTTTGCTAAAAAGGCTAATGTAGCTAACAATAACACTAGCCTGCCACTGCCCCTGGTGGCTCGAGACAAACGCCACAGCACTTGTTGAAATTGAAATAGGTGAAAATGGCAAAATATTATTGAAATGTAAGGCTTGCAATAACGGAATTACTTGAAATGTTAGTGTTTCTGTAGAAAAACATTACTATTTCACATTGACCTGAAACAGTACCCAAAAAGCAATAACAAGACAGCTGCTTCATTGGCTCCATGTTCCTTCCGACACGTAATGCACAAAGACAAACTGGAACGCTGTAAGTGGTACATACGCCACGTTCTCGCATCAGAGCAACTCGGGTGGGGGATTTACGAGACAAATGGATCGCATCATTAGACTAAGGAAAACCCAGTTGAACTCAACTTCCCAGGGTCCTTAGCGTTTCACACCTGGATGTGAAACCCGCCAACAGACCCAGCTCTCAGACGCCACTGGTCAAACTGGCCGCTGACCAGCGATGTCACTTTTGTAAATAAATACAGCTGAGAGACACATCTCTGTCTCTCTTGGTGAATTTTGTTTTACTGTTTGGAGATAACTCTGCGCAACTTAAGGAGTCTTCCCTCCTTTTTTTCTGATCCGCCATTTGGCCATGGTAGAAAAGTTTAACTTCGCTTTGCTCCAGTATCCAATCCAATCCAACTTTATTTGTTAAGCACTTTAAAAACAACCAAAGTTGACCAAAGTGCTGTACAGGAGAATAAATAAGACATCATAAATGTAAACAGTGATAGTGATGATGAAGACCACTGTGAGGAATATAGACAGTGATGGCGATAACACTGGAAAGTTCCCGTTGCAGATAACATGGACGAAGTCCGACGGCGACGAGCTCGATGTCCGGGCTGCAGACACGCTCTTTCACACAGACGTGCCCGGCGTTACACCACCTGTTGTTTATGAGCACAGACAGTTCCCCTCCTTTCTTCATGCCGGTCGCGGTGGTGTCCCTGTCGGCTCGAACCGCCTGGAAGCCGGGAGTCCGGCATCTGCTTGTGTAGCCACGTTTGTAGGGTTTATACCTCCTCTTCTTCATCCTCCGTTTAACCCCCACTCTGCGGCCTCGCCGTCTCCTCAGCTCCTCCGGTATGGAGGGTCTCTCTCCAGTCAGGATGGTACCTCAGGGCGATCATCTGGTCGCGGGTGTAAACAATGCAACTCGCCGTCGCCATGGAGACCCGTGCAAACAAAAAATAAAAAGTGCTCCAAAACGCCAAAAAAGTATTTAGGCGACGTGAACAAAGTAGTAAGAAAGTAAGAAAACAGTTAAAAATAGCAAAAAACACAGGCTAAAAACACACTGAAAACACACTAAAACTACAACAGTGATCGGAGCTGCCATGACAGGCTGCCGTTGTCGCCGGCGCCATTCCATGTCCAGTAATACCGGTACATTCACTGCACACAACAGCGAATATCATCTCCTGAAGAACGAACCAAAACGACCAGCTTCCCCTTTTCCCGTGTCTTCCCGTCGATGATCGCCTGTGAATTCTCCTCCGCCGCCGTGCCTAAGTAGTAACAGGACGTTTCTTTTCGCTGACGAGCGTTAAGATAAAGGACCCACACGCACAGCTATTCCTGGCCACTCAACGCAACAGGAATTATGTGTACAGCCTCGGGATCACACGGAGTGATTCCCACAAGTAAGGCTTGACATTCTGGGCAGATTTAGTTTAAAAGTTAAAGAGACACTTAATCATTGATGTGCATTCTATGTTTGATCGTTGTTTGATTATTTTGTTATTTTCATTTGTATTGATTTGTTTTACATTTGAGCGTTGCTCGTTAACTGGTATAGTGAATGCTATTGGGAGTTTGACTGGATGAAACTGAGGTTTAGAGGACTGATCGCTTAGTCTTGCTATTGGGAGTGATATCATTACAGTTAAAAGGTCCCGCATGCCTCTCCTATTTTACGCGCTCTTTCTCTCTCTCTCGCTCTCTTTACCTCCACTGACTTAGGAACCTACACACACGTAGAGCGACTATCACCGCGGTTCAGAGCTGTTCAGGCCTGTTCCGCTAACTCCGTTGTGTGTATTCTCGCTTCCCCACACGTGGTCTCTGTCCTGAGACCGCCATTCACCACAACTCTCTCTCTCCTTTGTTACCTGTGGTGTGCTTCAGGACCCCGACAGGGTCTGAGACCACCATCTTTCCCCTTTGTTACATTCACACCTAAACACACGCGCACACACACACTTGTATATAGGTTCCACTATTCATTAGGACTTTTTTTTATGCCTTTGGTTATATTGTGTGGAATTGATTGCATGCTTAGCATTACTAGAATATAATAAATTATGTTATATTTAAGTGCCTTTTGGTTGTTTTTACTTGAATGTTGTGTGGAAACCAGCCTCTGCTACACCAAGAAATCTAAAGCTTTCCCTTCAGTATACTTGTTACCTTCTTAGACTCATAACTTCATTGTAATCAGATTACAGTGGATTTGTGGTCTGAGAATTGTAACTAATACCATTTTATTTTGATGATTTAATCATTAATTAAACAGTCATAATTTGTGGTAAATGAATTAGATCAATAGACCTGCTATCATTTCCCTCTGTTTAGAGGTTGGTGCCCGAGGACTTTAATTAAGTTAAAGCTAAATGTTTAACATTCAATCTAAAGATTATGTTTGATAGACAGTTTATTGATCCAAACAACCTGTTGCACCTACAATACATACATTTAAAAGCAGTGGACCCAGGGCAGAACCCTGGTGCACCCCATATGGAATGTCTGTTCTTTGTGATGAGAAGCTTGCTTTTCATGTTAACATGTGCATGATGGCTACCTCACATAACCTCCATTACTCCGAAGCATCGGTTATGTACATGTTCAAAAGCATTTAGTTAAGTACACAAGTGTTTGGAGCATCGGAGATGTGAAGTAACGCCAGCAGCAGACTAACTTGTTGACACTGTGCACAATCTGCAGTTCGTAATGAACATATTCTGGTGACGGCCAGCTAGGGATGGCTCAGCCCTGATCCGTCATTCAGTAGACATACTTTTTAATCCTCTAGGTACATACAAATGTAGGCACATATAACAGTCACATTGTAGCCACACACGAAATTGAAATTAAATTAAAACTACATATAACAACATTGAATTGAATTCACATTTACAGTATCTCGCAACACTTGGTAATAAAGGAATATTATCTCTCTTATTTATTCATAAAACCCCAAAATAGTGAGCCCCATCTATTAAACAAGATATGCTTGGTATATCTCAACTATCAGTCTGACTCCCCATAATTAATACAGCAGCTTATCCTCGCTGTGGTATTTCTACCTGCCAACTCATGAAGGGAGCACTGAATAATCCTAAAAATATAGTAATGTTAATGTTCATGCAAATGTATTTTAATGAGTCGCACATGTAACTGCTTGAGTGTGTTGGGATGCCTGTTGCCATGGTTTCAGGTGTGACAGCATGGTGATTTAGAGGTAGTGGGTGTGAATGAAGCCTTGGCTGGAAACTTGCATCACAGGAAGGTGCTTGGCATTTGAAGGGCAAGAATAATGCAGGCTATATGATTTGAGGTTGGAAAGCTAGAGACTGTGAACATAACTGTCCGTCATGGTGTCAAAACTGGCCTGTTAAGTACTGAGAAGTGTTGTTTGACTAGGTTTTATTGCTTTTTATCATTTTTGTAGTAAGAAAGCTTAAAAAGGGATATATTACAGTATATACATGTATATTCTATTCTATCTTCCTGTTGCCTAAACTGAACTGGCTGGCTGAAAAATCAAAGTCGTGTCAATATGTTTTGTAAGATGCCGTGATTTTAAGGGATTACATCCTGGCGGAGTCTTTCATTTCCTCCTGTGGTGTAAGGTGATTGACAGCGAGCTGGGAGGAACGTAATGCTGCTTAGATAAGAAAGCACTCTACTTGAATGCAGCTTTTGAGCAAGTTTTGACCAAATTGAATGAAGGGCTCATGTTTATGGGATAGATTATCATTGTGAAGCTTTCATAATGTAGAAGAATAAGTGTCAGTAAATGGGATAAGAAGATCCTGAAATACTGAGCTCTTCTGACTGATAGCAGAAACCAGCAAGGAGAATGTAAATTCAATTCAATTCAATTTTATTTGTATGGCGCCAATTCATAACAGAAGTAATCTCAGGACACTTTTCAAATAGAGATGGTCTAGACCGAACTATTTCTAACATTATTTACAGAGACCCAACAGTACCACCATGAGCAAGACCTTGGCGACGGCGGCAAGGAAAAACTGCCTTTTAAGAGGCTCTAGGTGGGTGGTTGTCTGCCTCGACCAGTTTCTGTGAGAGAGAGAGAGTGAGAGAGAGAGAGAGAGAGAGAGAGAGACAGACAGACAGACAGACAGGGAGAGAGAGAGACAGACAGACAGACAGACATGGTGAGGAGGAGGATTTTAAATTCTATTCTAAATTTTACAGGGAGCCAGTGCAGAGACTAATTCAGGAGAGATATGATCTCTTTCACTAGTTCCTGTCAGTACTCATGTTGCAGCGTTCTGAATTAATTGGAGCGTCTTAATGGACTTATTGGGGCAACCTGATAATAAGGAATTGCAGTAATCCAGCCTAGAAGTAACAAATGCATGGATTAGTTTTTCTGCATCTGTCTGTGATAGGATGTGTCTAATTTTTGTAATATTACGTAGATGAAAAAAGGCAGTCCTGGAGGTTTGTTTTATGTGGGAATTAAATGACAGTGGTGCTAGAGGCCAAGGTAATACCATCTAGAGTAACTATATCTTAAAGAGACATGTTAGTCAGTTAGTTCTCTGTACTCTGTCAATAATGTTTTAAAGAGTTCGGTCTAGAACTACTCTATTTGAAAAGTGTCCTGAGATAACTTCTGTTATGAATTGGCGCTATACAAATAAAATTGAATTGAATTGAATAGTTAAGTTTTGAAGATTTTACATAAAGGTATATTGTAGAAGAGAGACCTGAGATGAAATTACATACATACAACATAACAAAACAATGAAGTCAGAAAAACAGTCATCACACACAGAAACACTCAATAAATATTCACAAATAATTGCATTACACAAATGTTAAAGTTGTAACTTTAACCACTGACTTAACTGCAACTTATCGAATACATTTCAGTTGTGAAGTTTAAAATATATTTTTTTGTACCATAAAATCCATCAGAACACCAGAAAATGGTTTAGGTAACTCTGTTAAAGTTAGGAAACCTTTATAGTAATAGTCAAAAAGTGGCTGCAATTATATACCAAACTTAGACGGTCCTCTCCCAAAAAAGGGCTGTATAGGTGGTCTGTGTAAGCAGCCGGAGGAAGTTAAGACATCCTTTGTGGTGGAGGCAGAATCTGAAGACTTGAGGGAAGTCTCTTCCATATCAATAGCAGAGACCTGGACCAAGTCAAAAAGCTGCTCTGTGGCAAGGCGTGGGTGAGATTCACCTTGAGATGCTGAAGGCTCTGGACATTGTTGGGCTGTCATGGTTGACATGCCTCTTTAATGCATTGTGGAGGTTGGGGATAGTACCTGTGAAGTGGCAGACTGTAGTGGTGGCTCCCATTTTAAAAAAAGGGGGCGAGGAGGATGTTGCTATGAGAGAGCTGTGTCTGTATTCTTGGCACAAAGTAAAACATGTTTAAGTGGGTGACAAGGTTGCCCCTTGTCACTGATCTTGTTTGTGATATCCATCGACAGGATCTGAAGAGGGTGAAGAGAATGTTCGGTTTGGGAACCTCAGAATTTCGTCTCTACTTTTTGCAGGTGACCAGGTTCTGTTGGTTTTATCAGACCATGCACGTTGGGGTTGCAGCTGATTTTGAAGCGGCCAGAATGAGAGTCAGCACCTCAAAGTCTGAGGCCATGATCTCATGTTTTCTCTCTCTTTCTCTGCCAGAAAACAGTGGATTGCTCCGTCCCCAAGTTGGGAGTAAATTGCTGGCCCAAGAGAAGGAGTTCAAGTATCCTCGGGACCTTGTTCGCGAGATGGTCAAATGGAGCTTGAAATGGACAGCTGGATTGGTGGGGAATCAGCAGTAATGCAGGTGTACTTCCAGACAGTTGTGAAGAGGGAGCTACGCTGGAATCCAAAGCATTTCATTTACCAGTAGATTTACTTTCCAGCCCTCACCTGTGGTCATGAGGTTTTGGTAGTGACAAAGGAGTAGAGCATTACTTCGGAAGAAAATGGATGGATGGATGGATTAATGGGTGGATGTAACGTAAATTAACTTACATCCTCTGTAATACACTTACATTCACACACTTATTTATTCTAATTTTAACCCACAAACCATGATCTTTTCCTAAACGTGACCAAGTGGTTTTGGTGCCTAAACCTAAAAAATTTAACAGTGACCATTTCACAATATTAACTACTTTCATATTATTGTTACCATGATGGCAGACGCCTGGTATGCCTGCCGCTGATACTCTCCAAGTCATAGTCATTTAGGGAGTCATTGGAAAATTGTTGTTTAGGTATGAGGATGTTATAAACTACATAACGGCAATGACTAACAGCCACTAAAGATTGTCTGGAAGATGTACTCAGATGTAGATAATAATAAAAAAATAAACCATTGGGACCCTGTATGTGACACATTATTACCTGTGGAACATTGCTAGTTGCTTCACATCCTGATGTATTCGTACATATTCGAATATGTATTCGTACACTTTCGAATATGTATTCGTACACATTCGTATTAGTCTTTCTCACCCATTCTGGAAAACACTGCAGCCAGTTCTATTTGTTATAGTGTACCGCGCTCCTGGACCGTACTCTGATTTTATATCTGAATTCTCTGAGTTTTTATCAAGTTTAAATCAGATAAAGTAATTATTGTAGGTGATTTTAATATTCATGTGGATGTTAACAATGACAGCCTTAGTAATGCATTTATCTCATTAATAGACTCAATTGGCTTCTGTCAGAGTGTAAATAAACCAACTCATTGTTTTAATCACACTCTTGACCTTGTTCTATCATATGGCATTGAATTTGAACATTTAATAGTCTTCCCACATAATCCTCTCCTATCTGACCATTATTTAATAACTTTTGAATTCATACTATTAGATTATAAGCCATTAGGGAAAACTTCCTACAGCAGATGTCTATCTGACAGTGCTGTAGCTAAATTTAAGGAGGAGATTCCTTCAGTGTTTACTTCAATGCCATGTCTGAATTTAACAGAGCCCTATAATAACTTTAGTCGCTCCGAAATTGATAATCTTGTTGATAGTGCTGCAGGCTCACTACGAAGAACATTAGATTCCATCGCTCCTATAAAAAGGAAATTATTAAAACATAGGAAACTAGCACAGTGGTACAACCACCAAACCCGCTAATTAAAGCAAAAAGCTAGAAAATGGCGCTCTTCCAAATGATTAGAATATCGCTCAATTTGGCAAGATAATCTTAAGACCTATAGAAAGGCCCTCCGTAACGCCAGTGGAGCCTATTATTCAGCACCAAATGAAGAAAATAAGAATAACCCTAGGTTCCTCTTCAGCACTGTAGCCAGACTGACAGAGTCACAGCTCTATTGAGCTACATATCCCAATAACCTTAAGTAGCAACGACTTTATGAGCTTCTTTTGTAATAAAATTATTACTATTTAAGAGAAAATGAATCACCAACTGCCATCAACAGTTATCAGTGGCTCTCCAAGCTCAGGAACTTTAACTAATGTAAACTCAGATATATATTTAGACTGTTTTTCTGCTGTTGATCTTCATCAGTTAACTTCAATAATTTCTACATCGAAGCCATCAACCTGTCTGTTGGACCTGATCCCAACTAGGCTGCTTAAAGAAGTCGTACCCTTAATTGGCACTTCTTTACTGGATATGATTAATCTTTCTTTATTATCAGAATATGTACCACAGTCCTTTAAAGTAGCTGTAATTAAACCCCCTTCTTAAAAAGTCCACTCGTGACCCAGGGGTTTTAGCCAACTATAGACCGATCTCTAACCTCCCCTTCCTCTCTAAGATTCTGGAGAAAGTAGTCGCCAAAGAGTTGTGTGGATTTTCAGTCAGGATGTAGAGTTCACCACAGCACAGAGACAGCTCTGGTTAAAGTTAATAATGACCTTTTGATTGCTTCAGACAATGGACTTGTCTCTGTACTTGTATTATTAGATCTTAGTGCTGCATTTGACACCATTGACCATAATATTCTTTTACAGACATCAAATTGGCATTAAAGGAACCGCAGTAAGCTAGTTTAAGTCATATTTATCAGATCGTTCGCAGTTTGTACATGTTAACGATGAATCTTCAATAAATACTACAATTAGTCATGGAGTTCCACAAGGTTCTGTACTTGGACCAATACTATTTACTTTATATATGCTCCCTTTAGGCAAAATTATTAGGAATCACTCCATTAACTTTCACTGTTATGCAGATGATAAGACATGTTCGTAATTTAGATAATTGATTAACTGCGTAAGGACATAAAATCCTGGATGAGCTGCAATTTTCTGATGTTAAACAGAAAAAAACGAAATTCTTGTACTTGGCCCCAAAAATCTTAGAGACTCACTGTCTAAAGATATAGTTACTCTAGATGGCATTACCTTGGTCTCTAGCACCACTGTCAGGAATCTTGGAGTTATCTTTGATCAGGATTTGTCATTTAATTCCCACATGAAGCAGACCTCTAGGACTGCCTTCTTTCATTTACGTAATATTACAAAAATTAGACACATCCTATCACAGACAGATGCAGAAAAACTAATCCATGCATTTGTTACTTCTAGGCTGGATTACTGCAACTCTTTATTATCAGGTTGCCCCAATAAGTCCATTAAAACGCTCCACTTAATTCAAAACAGGAACTAGAAAAAGAGATCACATCTCTCCTGTACTAGCTTCTCTGCATTGGCTCCCTGGAAAATTTAGAATAGAATTTAAAATTAAGCTCTTCATGGTCAGGCCCCTTCATATCTTAAAGAGCTCATAGTACCCTATCACCCCTCTAGAACACTATGTTCTCTGAATGCTGGGCTACTTGTGGTTCCTATAGTCTCTAAAAGTAGAACAGGAGCCAGAGCCTTCAGTTACCAAGCTCCTCTCCTGTGGAACCAGCTTCCAGTTGTGGTTCGGGAGGCGGACACCCTCACCACATTCAAGAGTAGGCTTAAAACATTCCTCTTTGATAAAGCTTATAGTTGGGGCTGGATCAGGTGAGTCCTGAACCATCCCTTAGTTATGCTGCTATAGGCCTAGACTATCGGGGATTTCCCATGGTGCACTGAGCTCCTCTCTTCCTCTCTCTTTCTGCACTCATTCATGTACCATTAATGCATGTTACTAACTTCACTTCTTCCCCGGAGTTCTTGTGCATTCTCGTCTCGCAGGTTCTTGTCGATCATGGTGGAGCCTCCTGCCATGGTCCTGCTAGATTGCCATTGCTAATACTGTTGTTGCTGTGCACCTGTCTGTCTGTTTGTCTCTCTCTCTCTCTCTCTCTCTCTCTCTCTCCTCTCTCACCCCAACTGGTCGAGACAGACGACCACCCACCTAGAGCCGAAGGATCTGTCCTAGGTTTCTGCCTTTTAACAGGCAGTTTTTCCTTGCCCTTGTCGCCAAGTGCTTGCTCATGGTGGTACTGTTGGGTCTCTGTAAATAATGTTATAAAGAGTACGGTCTAGACCTGCTCTATTTGAAAAGTGTCCTGAGATAACTTCTGTTATGAATTGCCCCTATACAAATAAAATTTAATTGAAATTGAATTGAATGTATATGCATGCCTTATACTGCTGCTACCGCCATCACTCATACAACATACTCCACAACTTTGATCTGACTTTTACTATATACATCAATACAAACACAAGTTGTAATGGAATTCATTCCTCCTTTCTTGTTATGATCGTTCTCTCCAGTGTAATTATTTCATCCAGTTATCACAGCAGTGAAGACCAACTCCTATTATGAGCCTCATTGATCTGCAGAGGAGACAATATGCAGTAGATTGCAGATGGCATATTCAGTCTATTCAAATAAAGTCACTGGAACTCTGCTGCAAACACAACAGTCAGGTAATGTTTATACGGCAGGTGCTGTAACACCATGCGACAGTACATTATTTTCCCCATACTATTTTGAATAAAAAAAATTACATTTATTTCTGATGCTAAAGAGTACTTCATTTGCCCTTTGTTCATAATGCTTAGGTCAATGAAAGAATTGTGTGCTCATGAAGATTTTCCTCTGTGTTTTTTTTTCCCCCCCAATAAACAAGCATGCATATCCGACTCATGTATTAGGTGTGAATAAAAAACAGTCATTCTTTTGTATCACAGAATCTTAAGATAGTTTAAATGCATGCAATTGCATGTGTTATGTCCATGGAGGTACAGGTGAAAACACTGGCTCTAGATAAGGTCTTTCGTGTTTTTATTTCCGTGGCCACTGTACTTTTTCTTTTGCTAGATGCCAAGTCCAACACACTGGCCATTTAAAACCATAAAAGCCCTGAATTGGCTACAGGATTTAGAGTCGTGAAAACTATCTCATAGTCTCTCATAGTCTCCTAATCCAGATCTCGTAATTAATCCAGATCTTTTTCATAATTATGAGAAAATCTGACTAAATAAGACATAAAAAGGGACTTTTATGAACAAAAAAAATCCAATATTGCATTTCCATACAAAGAAAATCTTGTGTTCCACTACATTGAAAGGACTTTGTGGAAAATAACCTGGAGGCCCACTGGTGTGCATTCGGCTCAGTTGAACATCCAAGCTTCTCACACAACTGCCTTTTCCAGCAAGGCAGTTTGAGGGCTGGTTCAGAGCTCTTGGCCAGGTAAACTTGTTCAAACACGACACTTTGCTGGTCTAGAAAACAGAACCACATACACCCTATTGTATGTGGTCGGGGGAACCTTGTGGTCATGTATTTAGCACATAGATGTTTTGAATGCAACAGCTAGCTTCTGGTGACTTAGCATTACCCCAGCAAGTATAGCCACTAATTTGTCACATAAATGTTTTGTTCACGTCATCAATGTTTTGTTCGTAAAATTCCCATGTTTGGTAGATAAAACACAATAAAGTGCCCAATAGGGTGCCCTTCCACTTGACAAAATGTGATAAAGTGCCCCCATTTTTGAATTAGCCAAAATGGGCAAAGAGGTGGAGCTGAGGCCTATGTTGGCCAAGTAAATGTATTCTCAACAACTACTAGCCTACCAATCGGCAGTGGGTTGCTAAAGAAATCCTAAACACTTGTTAATACGTCATGATTGACCAAAATCAGCATTCATTTCTTCCAGCTCTACCTTAAAAACGCCATCAACAGTATCTGTTTTGTTTTGCTTTGTTCCTTGAACTCATTATTGTTTTGACAGTGTAACCATGAAGATGATAATGATTGTTTTCTGGCTTTCCTTCTGCTTGTCATTCATCGCTGGTTAACGTGCAGTTCTGACTCTATTGTATCAGCGGTCCTGTGTAGCATTCTCTCTTCCTATGCTGGCTTATTGTGAGGGTGTGTCTGTTGCATCCACACCATGCCATTAGACAGGCTGCATCACAGAGGTGACTACTGTAATTTTCCCCCTACCTCTCTGTTTGCACTCTCCAACACTCAGCGGCTGAAAATTGCAGTTGGAACACAATGACGTGATGTGACTACTGATGCCTCACAGTTTCCCAGAACCAGGGCTCCCTGCTGTTTGTCTGAGATGGTTGAGTTGGTTGGATGAGTTTCCCCTCTCCAATCTCCCACAGGCTGCAGAGATCCGTACTCATGTTTATACAGAGCTGCTGCAAGTGTATCTATCTGCTGTATCAGTTCACTCATTACTTGCTTTTATTACTAGTTTGAATACTTCACATGAATAAGTAACTGCTGAGAACATTTGCTTTACAGCCCCCCAAAAAATGGATGGACATGGAAAAAAAGTTACAGCTTGGTTTGTTGTAGTCACTGATAGTGAGGGTTAGTGGTGGGCGGATCGATCCAAAATATCGATATATCGATACCACATTGGTATTGATATTGATCGACACCAGTGTAATGATATCGATACTTTAGTTTCAGTTTCTGTCCTGTCCTCTGCTGCAGAGGCAACCTGGCTGTCTGTCTCTGTGTAAGTGCCGCTGCTTTTCAGTGCCGCTCCTGTCAGCGCGGAGCACAGCCAGGCACACTCTGCTGCTCCTCCCCCATCTTGTGCTTTAATGTCACGTGACCCAGGTAAACAAGCAAGCAGGTCTGCTGGCCAGTAGTCACACACACACACACACACACACACACACAGATGAGAGATGGAGCAGAAGAATGGCGGAGAGAAAGAGGAGCGCTGTGTGGCTTTATTTTCAGGTTAAAATGAAACAATGGCAAATTGTTTACAGGCTGTAAAATTCAGTGGCAATACTACAAATTTATATAAGCACATGAAAAATCATTCAAAAGAAAATATAGAGCTACAGAAACGGAGACGAGTAGAGAAATCCCCCACCCCCTGGCCCCGACAGACCCACACCACCTACCCAGAGGCAGCGGTCATTAATAGAGGCCTTTCAGTTTGGCAGAGAATATACAGGTAGATAATAGTTGTGAAAGTAATATTTTGGTCATCTTCGGCATTAGTTCATATATATTTTTAAGTGCAACTGGTCATTTGTTACTTTAGCCAACTCAATAAAGTATGAAGTATGCTAAGACCTTGAAATAATACATTTATCCCATTGAAAGGGAGAGGAGCACCTTAAGTGTCGGTATCGGCGATACTGACTGGTATTGGATCGGTATCGGATCGATACCAAATCTTGCGGTATCGTCCACCACTAGTTAGGGTGTGTGAGAGTGTTTATGCTGTTCAGTACAGAAAAAAGATGAGCAGGGGCGGATCTAGAGGGGTGGCCACCCCAGCTGCCATTTCAGTTTGGTGTCAAATGCTGTCAAATTAAATTAATTTGAAATAATTTTTAAAAATAATATATTAAAAATAATTAAATGATCTCAAATAACCACATTTTGGACTAAGTGATAGGCTGAAGGTCAATGAAAAAAGACATACTGTATATTTGAAAAGATTTTTAATGACACATATATTTCTATTCAATGCTTTCCTAATGTGTCACAATTATGTTTTTGAGTACAAATATCTTCATTTGGGGTATTTTCCAAGCAAAATTGATATTTGTGATTGTTTGTGATGAAATCAGTCACATTTCTGTCACCACTCCATGCCACCCTCTGGACACAGAACATGTGGTCCAAAAGATAATATAATGCATGCTGCAAAATTATTATTTTTTTTTTAATAATTATTTTATTTGTTGGATTTGAACTACTCCTTCATAAATAAATACAATAAAAATACAATTCTTTCTTTTTTTTTAATTATTTTGTTTGGCACAAAATAATCCCTGCAAATGTGTGCAAACTGCTGGCTGCGAACACATTTAGAGATTTTCCAAAAGTCTCGGCAGCTGTCATGAGGTTATGAGATCATGAAATCACACGAGAATCCACCTTGCCAGGCTTCAAGCTATGCACTTGCATCCAACCACACTGGTTCGGATCAATCAGCGTCCTGTGAAGGACTACACAACAGCTACGGCATGAGGTGCAGGTGTGGGTTAACACTACGTGGGTGTGAGAAGTGCCTGTTTATTGGAAAAAACAATGGCAGCTGCTAAAGAGGTTAGCGTAGCTGCTGCCAGCAGATCACCTGGTAGAGCTGCTGCCCCGTGTACCAAGGCTCAATCCTTGTTGCAGAAGCCATGGGTTGGACTCCGACATGTGGCTGGGTGTCACAGATTTAATTTGTTTTTAACGTCATTGTTGACCGATTGATTGATTTTTTTAATTTAATACTACAGCTGATTTATTCTCTGCTCTGTATACAGACAAAGGTCTTTCAGCTTCGTGAGAACAAAGTCATATGCAATATAAGGATTAATTGGAATACACTCACTACAATCAATCAAACTCAACACTTCCTGTGTATTAAATGCCTACTAGGAAAGGAACAGAATATGTGCTTTGAGTTACTAGAGGGATTTTTTTCAGTGTTAGAAAAAGTACATAGATAGATAGATAGACTTAATCCCCGAAGGGAAATTAGGTCGTTATAGCAGCCAGGTACATTAAAATACAATAAAATACAATAGCATAAAATACAACAATAGGAATAAAATACTTGGATAGAAAATATTAAAAAAAAGATAAAAAGGTAGGTCCTTTACTTAAGCAAAAGTACTAATACAACAATGTAAAAATACTCTATACTTACAAGTCAAAACCCTGATTTAAAACCTGCTGATTGGTCGGTGATAAAATCTTTTTAAGAAAGGTAAGTACGTATCATCAGCAAAATGTACTTGAAGTATCAAAAATAAAAGTAGGATAGTGGCGGTTGTGGCTCAGAGGCATAGCGGGTCATCCACTTATCGGAAGGTTGTTGGTTTGATCCCTGCCTCCTCCCGCCACATGTCAAAGTGTCCTTGAGCAAGATACTGAACCCCTAATTGCTCCTGCTGCTGTGCATCGGTGTGTGAATGTGAATAAATGAGTTAGTTTCTGTTCGATGGACTGGTCGGAAGACTAGAAAGGCGCTATACAAGTATCCATTTAAAGGACAATTCCGGCGCAAAATGAACCTGGGGTTAATAACACATGTGTACCGAGTTGGTCCGTTCTCTGGGATATGTTTTCATGCTAATCGACCGTGACCGGTTTTAGCACAAACCGCTAATTACCTTATAATGCTAGTCAACGGGGCACAGAGTAACGTGAAAAGAAAGCTATTTCTATACCACTAACAAGGCTCAAAATAGCACCACACTTACAGGGTAGCATAATGAGGGCCCCTACCTGTAAACCGAAGCATTGAGAACTTTGTAAGTGTACAGACAGTTTATTAAAAAGATAGTTTAGAACAACAGTAGCGTTCACGTATACAGGCGGGCGCCATCTTGGGAAAACAGTCACGCGACCAGTCGAACTCTCTGAGATGTGAAGTGAATCTCGCATGAAACGTTGTTGCCGGAAGAAAGCACTGAGCGCATAAGAGAAGCACTGAACGCAACAGAGACTAGTGCTTCCACAGGATACACACTGAAGAGATGGCGGATTATTCAACCGAATTTGAAGACATCAACAACGAACCCTTTCAGTTTGATGGACGTCCTTATCTTTTCGAGCCGGAATATACAGACGAAGAGCTGCGGGAGCGCCGTTAAAGGGCTACGAGAGAGAGAGAGCTACCGGTAGTCAATGCCGCAACACAGCCTCATACTTCGGGAAACTGGCGATGTACCTGCGGACATTGTGAAGCTATGGCCACCGAAGAGGAGTGCCTGTGTTGCACAGAGTGGGACCTGTTGCTTCGCGTCCAATTCAAATACATTACTCTAAAAGAAATAACAATATAGAGTGTTGATAGATGGGTTACAAAGTTGAAGTGTACTACAATTGCTATTATGCCTGTGTTGCTAGTGCAATTGAACAGGAGAACAGTGCTACTAATTTTCACAGCTGTGAACTTCCTATCCTTTTGAGAATAAAGTAATGAACTTGTAATAAAAAACTGAATTAGCGTCAGGGCATACCTGTATGTTTGAAAAGCGTCATTTGCCTTAGATCACAGAGGAGAGTTTTATCCATAATGATGCCCTTCAAGGCACGGAAAGCAGGAGAATCATTTTTCAGCCATTTTTTTCGTATTTGCTCCTCCTCTGTGAGTGATGGGTGAAGACATTGATATTCTAAGCCGCCATCCTTCTCCCATCTATGAACACCACAAACGTGGTACTGCAGTGATGTCCAACGCTGCACACATTCCTGATAAACAAAATAGAGTCGACTGTTTTACCCTGTCAAATTATTTTTTAATACCCTAATTGTTTTAGTATGACACAATGTCTTCGGCCAAACAAAATGTGTTTTCGGACATATACAATTCATAATAATTCCAAAATTATGTTATCTCAAACAGTACACAATGTCATTGTTACCTCCTCATCACCACGGCTTGAGCTGCAAGACCAATACAGGTGATTGCTGCTTGATCTGATCCATGTCTGCAGCACTCTGTTTTCAGCTTTATTTGAAACTTTCACAAGCTTCTTCTTTACACCTAGGTTCACCAACAACAAAATGAAGAGAGAGGATGAGGGGGGCATTTTTCCATGTCATCATCCACAAACATTGAAATACGTTTGTGTGGTTATGTGTTCATATTGTAGATGTGATACTTACTCTTATTGACATGCCATGGGTCAAATTCATGCCTTATGTTGGTGTAGCTGTCCTTCAATATTTTCCGAATGGATGGAGATCTGTCTGTTGACATGACTCCAACATCCACTCCCTTGGAGATCAGATGGTCCAGGCCTCTCTGAAACCCCATTGCCTCCATTGCAACAGAACTGGATGCTTCTGTAACCTACAGAATAACATTATCTTATTTGTCAGAACATGGGCATAGTCCCAAGCAACCAAATGCTCTGTTATTGCCATGGTAATGTCATTTAACACAAGAATAATGCATTCATATTTACCTGGACTAATTCATAATGGACAGTTTCTTGCGAGGTGTCATCTTGGAAAGAGTAGGTAGAATATTTACTGCTGACACCTGTTGGAAAATAAATACATTTACCTTCATAAATATAAATGTATATAGGCAAGTTTAATAGTCCAACCAAAGTTCAATTAGTGATCCTGCTTACCTGGACTGTCACACCTTGCATCGCCACATAACTCAATCTTCTGTCCTGAGGCAGACAGCTGAGTGAGTCGCTCCATGATTTTTTGCTGTTGGTCTTTGTAGGCATTGTTTATGACAGGAATTAAATATTTTGACTGAATGTTGTAGTACTGTGTTTTTCCAGGAATCGGAATGTTCATAAGATCCACCCAGTCCTTTATGTCAGTGTATGTGGCTCCTATAAAGAGTGTTGCCGCACAGGTCAGGAGATTGTCTCGTCCCATGTTTGTTTGGTCAGGACATGATGCCCACTCCCTTGAATGTCCACGCAGGCATGTCCAGTAGATTTTAAGTTGGCTGGCTCGTGTCACCATCCTTTTCTCTTCAATTGCTGTACCACACGTGTGGCAGGTCTTGAAGAGCTCCAGCAAGTTGGACTCGTCCACTATCCACTTTCTTCCTGCCCATCCATTGGTTGTCCCTTGGTCAGAAGCAGAGCCCGAACCTGATCCTTGGCTGGAAGGAGTAGTGTCACTCAATGGCTGAAAGCTGACATCAGCAGGATCTTCCATCTCCATCTCCCCAAAGCTAACACTTAGATCATGAACAGATGCTTCTGAACCTTCCTCTATGTCTTCCTGTTCGTGTGACATTACATAGTTAGGTAATTTCAGAAAAAAAATCAAGCTTTTACTTCGGAATGTAATATCAACATTATCACCGAGGCCAAGGGTACTTGAAAAAGATACAGGAAGCCATTCAACTCACTTGTGACATAGCTCCACTGCCTGCATGGGTAGGACTCCAATGTGATATTGATTCTGCACCCATATCCTGGTAATTCTAAAAAACAGTGTTACTTCATTTGTTGCCATGGGTGAATGTCAACACTACTTGAATATTGACTTGATGCAGAGCTTACCTCTGACAGTTGCCATGTTGGAGGCCGTGCGACATACATTCCAGAGGACGTTGGTGTTGTACGTGGCCTGACAACAGCATGCTCAGGAGTTGATAGCGAAAGTCTGAAGGGAGGTGGTGGACCGGACCTCTTTGACCGAGCTGCTTCTACACTATCTACGTGTTGTAGCCTCTTTGGGGTAGACTGTCGGAGTGAAGCTAGATCTGATATTATTTCTTGAGCAGAGGGTTCAGAACCACTTGCCTAAAATGTGGAAAAGTACATTGATCAACACACACATCTGAATGCACTTACTCACTTACAATATAAAGCATTGCAAATGAAACTAATGTACTCTACACAAGATACTACAGACGTTGAAAAACTACACAACTTATTTTAGGATAAAGTAATGGCATCCTTGGCATAAATGCTGCTGTTTAGCATCATAGGATTTTGACCAGCTGTCCCAATTTAGACCATCTCCCACCCACAAACCAATCACCCACCCCCCCCAAACTACAAACCAACCTCAGCCACACTCATATCACAGCACAGCCAGGTTAGCACACCTGGACAACTTTTCCAAGAACCTTCCCCTGTCCACGTTCCCCGTTTATTTACACAGAGGCAATGGAAATGCAATCAACAATGTACATTTTTAATGAAGGTATACCTACAGCTGTACTGCAAAAAGGCTTGACTTTAGCAACAGCAAGCAAATAAAGTTTACAACGCCTCTTCCAGCAACAACGTGAGTTCGCGCGACATTCACTTCAAGTTTGTTGTCGATGTCTTCAAATTCGGTTGAATAACCCGCCATCTCTTCAGTGTGTATCCTGTGGAAGCACTAGTCTCTGTTGCGTTCAGTGCTTCTTTTATGCGCTCAGTGCTTTCTTCCGGCAACAACGTGAGTTCACGTGAGATTCACTTCACATCTCAGAGAGTTCGACTGGTCGCGTGACTGTTTTTCCAAGATGCCGCCCGCCTGTATACGTGAACGCTACTGTTGTTCTAAACTATCTTTTTAATAAACTGTCTGTACACTTACAAAGTTCTCAATGCTTCGGTTTACAGGTAGGGGCCCGCATTATGCTACCCTGTAAGTGTGGTGCTATTTTGAGCCTTGTTAGTGGTATAGAAATAGCTTTCTTTTTACGTTACTCTGTGCCCCGTTGACTAGCGTTATAAGGTAATTAGCAGTTTGTGCTAAAACCGGTCACGGTCGATTAGCATGAAAACATATCCCAGAGAACGGACCAACTCGGTACACATGTGTTATTAACCCCAGGTTCATTTTGCGCCGGAATTGTCCTTTAATTTCTCTGTCTTGCTTTCTTACCTTCTTAGGTTGGAACAATGATGGTGGAATACCTCCATAAGGCTGAGGTGCCAAGGACATACCCCTACATTCTGACACTGGGAGATCACAATCAGTGCAGCTCTCAGGCATTTGCAATTCTGGCAGGACAGGCTTTGGATCAAATCACACTGCTTCAGGCAGTTGATGTATGCTTCAAGGCATTTTCCATTTTTGACATCAACAACCCCAAGCAGTGTGCCCCTGTGTGGAAGTTAATCCAGAAAGTGGTCTATGAAATGGAAGATGGTGGTGAGTCCACACCTGTGAAATTTCTCCATACAGCAATACTTGCTTTGAAGTAGAGATGAAAAGAGCCCAATTACGCCATCCTTTTTCTTCTTTTGCAAATTGGATCAAACTAGTTCTACATGGTATTTAATAATGCCCACTTCAAGAACAGTTTTTTGTTTTACATTGTTTTATTGTTGAAAGTTTTAATGATATAATGACAACTGTCACAGTCTGCCTTCTTCATTACCTGTTCAAATCAGCCATCTCAGTACTTTTCCACTAACCTGCCCCTGCTCCACTCTGCCAGTCAGCCAAGCCTCCTCATCAGCCACTCTGCTCACCTGTGCACACAAGCTGCTCCTGATCACCAATTAAGCCAGTATATATACTACTCCTGAGCAGTCACTCATTGTTAGATTGTCCCTTTGTATTCATGCAAGGCCTCCCAGCATTGTTCGGACAGATCTCCCAGCTTCGACCCTGCCTGCTTCTGACCATCCCGCCTCGTCTCTTCCCTGGATATCGCCTCAGCCTTCTGTCCCCGACCACGAGCTTGGTTTCTCCATTCCTGGTTTCCATCTGCCTCTCTCCTGGGCTGTTTGGTGTTTCCCCACGACGACTACACAGCGTGAGTTCGACAATCTCCTCTCCTGTGAGTTTCTGTGGTTCAGAGTCTCTGAGCGTATTGTCACACATACCATTGTGTGCACACACCCACCTGCAAGCTCTTCAATTCCTGCAAAAGACTCTAAAGACACTGCCTGCTCTGTTCTTCCACAAACTGAAAATAAAGGTTATCAACTGATTCCCTGCCTAAGCGTGCTGCCTTTGGGTTCTAAACTGACCCCGTTACAGGGTTGAACAGGTTGAATTTTAACTAATGTAAAATTGGATATATATTTAGACTGTTTTTCTGCTGTTGATCTTCATCAGTTAACTTCAATGAGCTCTACATCAAAGCCATCAACCTGTCTGTTGGACCCAATCCCAACTAGGCTGCTTAAAGAAGTCGTACCCTTAATTGGCACTTTACTGGATATGATTAATCTTTCTTTATCAGGATATGTACCACAGTCCTTTGAAGTAGCTGTAATTAAACCCCTTCCCAAAAAGCCCACTCTTGACCCAGGGGTTTTAGCCAACTATAGACTGATCTCTAACCTCCCCTTCCTCTCTAAGATTCTGGAGAAAGTCGCCAAACAGTTGTGTGACTTTCTACATAACAATAGTTTATTTGAGGATTTTCAGTCAGGATTTGGAGTTCATCACAGCACAGAGACAGTTCTGGTTAAAGTTAATAATGACCTTCTGATTGCTTCTGACAATGGACTTGTCTCTGTACTTGTATTATTAGATCTTAATGCTGCATTTGACACCATTGACCATAATATTCTTTTACAGAGACTTGAGCATCAAATTGGCATTAAAGGAACCGCCCTAACCTGGTTTAAGTCATATTTATCAGATCGCTCTCAGTTTGTACATGTTAACGATGAATCCTCGATAAATACTAAAGTTAGTCATGGAGTTCCACAAGGTTCTGTACTTGGACCAATACTATTTACTTTATATATGCTCCCTTTAGGCAACATTATTAGGAATAACTCCATTAACTTTCACTGTTATGCAGATGATACGCAGTTATATCTATCAATCAAACCCAATGAAATTAATCAATTATCTAAATTACAAACATGTCTTAAGGACATAAAATCCTGGATGACCTGCAATTTTCTGATGTTAAACTCAGAAAACTGAAATTCTTGTTCTTGGCCCCAAAAACCTTAGAGACTCATTGTCTAAAGATATAGTTACTCTAGATGGCATTAACTTGGCCTCTAGCACCACTGTCAGGAATCTTGGAGTTATCTTTGATCAGGATTTGTCATTTAACTCCAACATAAAGCAGACCTCTAGGACTGCCTTCTTTAATTTACATTACGTAATATTACAAAAATTAGACACATACTATCACAGACAGACGCAGAAAAACTAATCAGATTTTTATTCAAGGGATTAACCAACTTTTTTATCAGGTTGCCAATAAGTCCATAAAACCCCCAATTAAAACCGCAGCACGAGTACTGACAGGAACTAAAAAGAGACACACCCCTGTAATACCACTCTGCATTGCCCCCTATAAAATGTAAATTGACTTTAAAATCCCCTCCTCACCTATAAAGCTCTTCATGGTCAGGCCCCTTCATATCTTAAAGAGCTCATAGTACCCTATTAAAACCTTCTCAATCTGGGCTACTTGTGGTTCCTATAGTCTTTAAAACAGGTAGCAGGGCCTGTTCTATAGCCCCCCCAATAAGTCCAGTTCGGGAGGCAAACACCCTCACCACATTCAATATTTATAAATTCAAAATTGCTGGATCAGGTGTCCTGAACCATCCCTTAGTTATCTGCTACAGGAAAAAGGTTCCTGGTCTGAGATACTCTCTTCCTCTCTTTCTCACTCATTCATGGCCCTTTAATGCATGTTACTAACTCCACATCTCTTCCTGTCATGGATCCTGGTGAGCTTCCTCCATGGTCCTGCTTGACTGTGCAATCCCTGTACCCCTTTCTCTCTCTCCCCCCCTCTCTCCAACTGGTCGAGACAGACGACCACCCAACTTTAGCCGAGGATCTGTCCTAGGTTTCGCCTTTTAATATTTTTATTTTCGTTTAAACCTGCTTTATTTAAAATTCTACCCTCTACCTATAAAGCTCTTCAATGGTCAGGCCCCTTCATATCTTAAAGAGCTCATAGTACCGTACTACCCCTCTAGAACACTATGTTCTCTGAATGCTGGGCTACTTGTGGTTCCTATAGTCTCTAAAAGTAGAACAGGAGCCAGAGCCTTCAGTTACCAAGGTCCTCTCCTGTGGAATCCGCTTCCAGTTGTGGTTCAGGAGGCAGACACCCTCATCACATTCAAGAGTAGGCTTAAGACATTCCTCTTTGATAAAGCTTATAGTTAGGGCTAGCTCAGGTGAGTCCTGAACCATCCCTTAGTTATGCTGCTATAGGCCTAGACTATCGGGGATTTCCCATGGCGCACTGAGCTCCTCTTTCTGCACTCATTCATGTCCCATTAATGCATGTTACTAACTTCACTTCTTCCTTGGAGTTCTTGTGCTTTTTCATCTCGCAGGTTCTTATCGATCCTGGTGGATCCTCCTGCCATGGTCCTGCTAGATTGCCATTACCAATACTGTTGTTGCTGTGTCTGTCTCTGTGTCTCTCTCTCAAATTCAAAATGGGCTTCATTGGCATGAAAGTTTTTCAAAAATATTGCCAAAGCAAAGTATTCAAATACAGTACAATAAATCAAAGATATATACATTATTATATGAACATTAGATTAGTTATATACTGTGTGTGTCTCGATCACTCACTGTCCCTCAGGTTGTGGCATGTTAATACATACTGGGCAACAAGGTGTGCCCGCTCTCCTTCTCCGAGGAGTATTTCTAATTTGGAGAGGTCGTTCAGCTCTTTGAAATCTGATATCTGAAATCTGGAGATGCATTTTTCTAGTATTTAATTTTGTACATTGTAGGAGAGTGCATCTGTCTCAAACTCACCTGTCAAACAGTGACCACATTTTCCGTTTTCTTTTGGTTGCCATGATTTTTTTGTGTCTTCCTGTTTCGATTGCCAATTTGTGGTCACTGAGCCTGTACTTGGTTAGGATCTGTCTCTGCTTTATATCTCTGACAGAGATATTCTGCTAATTCATAATCTCTTGTAAAGGCAAGGTAACATTCAATCTACTTTGGCTTTTAGTTGTTTCTTCCCAATGGTCCAGATAGCTTTCTTTACATTGTGCTATAATTTGCTTTACTCTGACCAGCCTCACAACAACACTGCTCTACAAACAGTAATCAGAGTGTCTGAGAGGGGGCAGTACCAACTGACATTGGGGACTCTTTTCTGGGCTCAGTTCTTGGGTTTGGAGGGGCTGGATTTCAGGTGGTTAAAAAAGTTGAGCTTTCTCTGCTGAATGTTATCAGTGGGTATCTGCCTAATTCTGCTCTACATGCATTTGTTGGTGTGTTTCTGTGTACGTGTAAAATGTATCTGCAGAATTCTGCATGTAGAGATTTTGATGGATGTTTGTCCCAACGGGAAAAGCTGTGATGACTGAGTGGACCCCATACTTCACTACCATACAGCGCAATGGGCAGGATGACACGATCAAATACTTTAAGCCAGATTTTTATTGGAATATGGAAATTATAAAATTCTCTTAATTGCATATAGAGCTCTTCGAGCTTTTTCTTTGTGCATTCACTGCCATGTTGAAACTCCCTGATGCTGTTATGGTTATACCAAGGTAGGTATAACTCATGCTGTGTTCAATGACATGATTATTGATGGTAAATTGGTGTTTGTTCTCATGACACCTGGGGTGTTTTTGAAAGATCATGACATTGGTTTTCTTTGTTTACTGCCTCTCTCTCACACTCACACACCCCAACTGGTCAAGACAGACGACCACCCACCTAGAGCCGAAGGATGTGTGCTAGGTTTCTACCTTTTTAACAGGCAGTTTTTCCTTGCCCTTGTCACCAAGGTCTTGCTCATGGTGGTACTGTTGGGTCTCTGTAAATGTTATAAAGAGTTTGGTCTAGACCTGCTCTATTTGAAAAGTGTCCTGAGATAACTTCTGTTATGAATTGGCGCTATACAAATAAAATTTAATTGAAATCAGTGGTTCAGTTCAATCGGTGACTTCAAGTTTTTTTTGTAGATATTATAGATACTGTTTGTAAAATGCTTCAATGTTTGTCATCAACTACTAGTTTGTTTTATTTACATCCCATGCTTTTTTTCCCCCTTTTTTAAAACGGTGACTGTTTCTGAATTTTTTTTTATGAATTTTGAAAAATATTTTTCTAACAGTTTTTAAAGTGTTTATTGCATATGATTTGCATGACTACATATGTGATATTGTGTCCAAATAATTTAACCATTGACTGTAGTCCATTGCAATACTGTCTACTGAAACTATATCTCATAATGGCATGCCGTTTAGGAAATAAATCCTTGAATATATGGAATGAAGCTTGGATATACTGATTAAAAAAATTGAGAATACAGAATGAAATTCAAAACCTAGTTGTATCCTTTTCATCAGAAGTGCCTTCTGAATGTGCTGGTTTTACAAAATGGCATCAGTTGAAATATTCCAATACTTTAACTGGAAGAAGTTTTTGCTACAGGTTGTACTCCAAAACACACGAACAGTTTGGAGACTATATCGCGTCACCTTGAGGATCATATTTCCATTATTGCGACATTCATAGTGCTTATGAGTAATGTTCAACAAAACATTGTCGAAAATAACATTTTGCGTCAGGATTTTGCCTGAGGCCTGTTGTAGTCGGCCTGCCATGATTAAAAAGGGAGCAAACTTCTTCGTAGAAGAACGGTATTGGGCACGGGTACTATCGGGAGGATTTTGGCCAGTACAAGCACTTGCCATTGAGTTAATAATGTCCTCATTGCTCAGTATTGCTGACACAAGGTTCTGAAGCTGACTGACTCATTCTCACCTCTTGCAGCAGCAAAATACAAGATGGCAGCAGTGCCTTGATGACGTCAGTCAAGTTTCATTCCATATATTCAAGGTTCATTCAGTATATTCAAAGATTAATTTCCTAAACGGCTCTCGCTCTCTCTCTCGAAGTGAGAAATTGACTCACTGATCCACTCCACCAGGATCTACAGCAACGACATAGGGATGTCATTCGGATTGGACAAGTGCGGCCGGATGGTCTCAAAGAGAGGCAAGATGATCAGAACTGAAGGGGTTGACCTACCAGAGGGCAACATAGGTGATATCCAAGACAGCTACAAGTACCTTGGTGTCCCACAGGCTAATGTAAACCATGAGGAAGACGCAAGGAAGTCAACCACAACCAAATACCTCCAGAGAGTAAGGCAGGTCCTGAAAAGTCAGCTGAATGGCAGGAACAAGATCCAAGCCATCAACATGTACGCACTACCAGTCATCAGATACCCTGCTGGGATCATAAGCTGGCCAAAGGAGGAGATAGAAGCCACAGATACCAAGACAAGAAAGCTCCTCACCATGCACGGAGGGTTTCACCCCAAATCCAGCACCCTGAGACTGTACGCTAAGCGGAAAGGGGGAGGCCGAGGACTAGTGAGCATCAAGGCCACGATCCAGGATGAAACATCAAAAATCCAAGAGTACATCAGAAAAATGGCCACAAAGGATGAACTGCTAAGTGAATGTCTCAGGCAACAAAAACCCAATAAGAGTGCGGAGGAAGAGGAGCAGACAACCTGGAGGGACAAGCCCCTACATGGCACGTACCACCACCAAATTGAAGTGGCTGATATCGAGAAGACCTACCAATGGCTGGAAAAGGCTGGACTCAGAGACAGCACAGAGGCACTGATCATGGCAGCACAAGAACAGGCCCTAGGTACAAGAGCCATAGAGGCCAAGATCTACAAGAGTAGATCTGACCCAGGGTGCAGACTATGCAAAGATGCCCCTGAGACAGTCCAGCACATAGTAGCAGGGTGTAAGATGCTAGCCAGGTCAGTGTACATAGAGAGACACAACCAAGTGGCTGGAATGGTGTACAGGAACATCTGTACCCAGTATGGAATAGAACTACCCAAATCCCAATGGGCCACACCACAGAAGGTGGCTGAGAACAACAGGGCCAAGGTGCTGTGGGACTTCAGCTTCCAGACTGACAAACAGGTCCTGGCCAACCAACCAGACATAGTGGTGGTAGACAAGGAGCAGAAGAAAGCGGTGGTGATAGATGTGGCCATACCAGCAGACGCCAACATCAGAAAGAAAGAACAAGAAAAGGTTGAAAAGTACCAAGGGTTGAAAGAACAGCTGGAGCAGATGTGGAAGGTCAAGGTGAGCGTGATCCCCGTGGTAGTAGGAGCACTTGGGGCAATGACCCCCAAACTGTGGGAGTGGCTCCAACAGATCCCAGGAACAACATCAGAAACCTCAGTCCAGAAGAGCGCAGTCCTAGGAACAGCTAAGATACTGCGCAGAACCCTCAAACTCCCAGGCCTCTGGTAGAGGACCCGAGCTTGATGACACACAGATACCACCCCAAGAGGGTGAGAGGGAATTTTGTGTGTGTGTGTGTGTGTGTGTGTGTGTGTGTGTGTTAGTTCAGACAACTCACACTTGAATGTTTATTAAAGCAGTATAGCATATTTAGATTTTGGCGTCTAGGCTCCGACCTCATCATTCCCCGCTGATATGTTTACATAGAGATATTGGGGTGTGATGAGCAGATACCTTAAACCCCCAGGTGGATGCTGGGGTGGTGGTGGGGCTTACAGAGTAGCAGCAGCAATACAGATGCAGGGCAACAGCGGCACTGACAGAGCAGAGGGAGAGCTGAGAAATTGTGCAGTTTAAATAGACCTCCAGATTGGAAGGGTGCGCTTGGTTAGTGATTAGGGTAAGTAAGGTATGTCGTGTGTAGAACAGGGCAGCTCGAGTTGACTGCCTGTAATATCTCGCAGGCTTCTCCATTTAATATTAACCTACATTTGGATAGAATATTTACCCAATTTATTTGGTAGGACTAACTCAGTGATGTAGTTAATATAAACCAGCATGTTGGTCCAATAGTTACTCAGATTGAGTAGTTTTTAACCCAGCATTTCTTAGGGAGTGGCGCACAAAGCAATGAGGCAGGACTGAGGATGTGTCAATGTCAATGGTGTGCAGATTTGGATATCCCAGAGGACTGGACGGTAGGTCACTCCAACCGATTCCGACCTGATGGCATTATTATGGCCCTGAGAATAAACATAGAAATAGGCAACCTGCTTGCTGATCTTGTTGTTTTTTGCAGGTAATATAGAGCAGTATTAAATTGAGACTGTTTTATAACCAGTTAAAATAAAAATTAAAAAATCTAAAAATTAAATTCATGTGAATACAACCAACCAGAAGTGCGCTCTGCAGTGTACACTGTAGGAATGTAGCAACTTTGGTTTGAAGCAGTGGCCGCCTGCACACTGACCTGTATTTAAATCCCACAGGGCTGTTGAGGCAGTGACAGCTGTATTTTTTATGTGATCTGTTGCTTACTAAGACAACGTTAATATTGTATGGGCCCAAGTGGGGACCTTAAAGTGCTCTCCAGCTGTCACTTAGAGCAAAACTACTTGGGCATTAAGTCACTGTAGTGGTCTCACCCTATTCCCAGCTAAATGAACAGAGTGGTCCACATTCTCAAACACACACATTTCTGTAAGTGCAAAGCTTGTGTTATGTCACTGGAGGACTTGGCTACCTGCAGTTTTACAAAGCCTCATTTTTTAATGCTTCTTAAATTAAATATAGCAAACCCGACTACCCACTAAATAAAATTATGCAAGAAAAATATTATTTTCAATTGAAGGAAGCTAATACAGATTATGTGTGGTAAGTAAAAACTTAAAAAAAAGGAGTAGTTTTTAAGAATTACATTTTCTGCCAAGTGAAAGAAGATCAAAACAAAGTTATGGAATATTGTTTAATCTTGTACTTGTATTATTGACTTTTCAAGTCTTGTTTAGCCATCAATGTGCAGCACCACATTTCAGAATTTATAATCTCCAATTTGGGGGTGGCTGTGGCTCAGAGGCAGAGCGGGTCGTCCACTAATCGGAAGGTTGTTGGTTCGATCTCCATCTCCTCCAGTGTCCTTGAGCAAGATACTGAACTCCGAATTGTTCCTGATGCTGTGCATCGATGTGTGTAATGCATTAGTTTCTGTTCTGTTCAGTGATGGGCTTTGCCGACTCAATGTGTGTGAAAGGGCGAATGTGGCATGTAGTGTGCTTTGAGTGGTCCAAAGACTAGAAAGGCACTATACAAGTACAGGTCCCCATAAATACGATGTCTGAAACTCAAAATGAGGCAGGAAGTGAAAGGCAGAGTGGGTGAGATGCAAAGATGAAACCTGTACTGTGCTACTTATTGTTAACTCATGTCTTCCCAGTCGACATGTGTGAAAGAGGTCACAGTGACCTTTGACCTTTGAGTCAAAAGTGTCTGAACAATTGTGAAATATGGTCATCCAGTCTTATTTAAAAAACTGTGAGGTCACAGTGACCTTTGACCACCAAATTCTAATCAGTTCATCCATGAGTGCAAGTGGACATTTGTACTAGAGCCCTGTGCCAAATTGTTTTTCTTAATCCCACTCCAACAACCATTCTGACTAATTCAATTAAATTCCGTTTTATTTGTATTGCGCCAATTCATAACAGAAGTTATCACTTTTCAAATAGAGCAGGTCTAGACCGAACTCCTTTATAGCATTATTTACGGAGACCCAACAGTACCACCATGAGCAAGCACTTGGCAACGGTGGCAAGGAAAAACTTCCTTTAAAGAGGCAGAAACCTAGGACAGACCCTGGCTCTAGGTGGGTGGTCGTCTGCCTTGACCAGTTGGGGTGAGAGAGAGAGAGAGAGAGAGAGAGAGAACAGAGGTAACAACAGAAGGACAGAGACCAAGGTGCACAGCAACAACAGTAGCAACAACTACACTAATAGTAGTGACTGATGATGATGATGATGATGATGAACATGAAGAAGATGGTGACGACGACGACGACAACAACAATGGGGGACAATGAGCAGTGATTATAGTAATAATAGTATCTGTAGTAATAATAATAATAATATTAATAATAATAACAATATTATCAGTGATATTAGCAATGGGAGTCAAGCAGGACCATGGCAGGAGGCTCCACCAGGATCAATGAGAACCTGCGAGAGGAGAAAGCACAAGAACTCCGGGGAAGAAGTGAAGTTAGTAACATGCATTAATGGAACATGAATGAGTGCAGAAAGAGAGAGAGGGGAAGATAGAACCTCAGTGCATCATGGGAAATTCCCCGATAGTCTAGGCCTAGAGCAGCATAACTAAGGGATGGTTCAGGACTCACCTGATCCAGCCCTAACTATAAGCTTTGAGAAAATAATGACTTTGAGATACTTAGTCTTTATTTTTTAAAGTTTCTCAAGTTTCTCATTACAATGACTTACAGAATCTTTTTTTCTGTTACATTGGCAGAAATGGACTTCCATACAACGAGGCCTAAGGTCTAATTTGAAGGAAGTCCCTTGAGGCATTCCTGAGAGATCACTGAACTGGAAGGACAGAGAAACTGAAAACATAATGACTCCGGCCACGACTATCACTGGCATGGAGACAAAAAAGGGCGAAATTAGAAATTAAAATCCTGTGTTTTGTTAATGCATGTTCCAAGTAAAGTCCTGGCTCTCTCTGTATTTGAGATGAATAGTCTCTGGCCAGAATTAATGTGTTACAATATATGTTTAAGTGTATTACAAGGTTTTAATTTTATTGGGCGCTGACTGCAAATCTTGAAATCTAGACACACAGGAAGACATTATGAAAGTAAGTATTATAAATACTGCTTTTAAGTTTTCATAAATACAGTTGAGGGAAATTAGTACATTGTCCTCAATTCATTCCACAACGCTACACACTGTGAAAGGATTTATTTTGGATTTCACACTTGCCATCACACTTAAATGGTCCCGATGTTGGAGAGCTTTTAATAATTCTTGGCATTGATTTCTGAGGCAGCTATGAATCATGGCTTAATGTTTTGAGGGAATAACAATTAATTTGTGGGGCTGATTGATGTCAGGAAAACTCATTTCGCCCCACAGGAAAAAAGGAAACATATCTGACACGTTTAACGGCAACCTACATTTTCCACTGGTTCATAATCCAATTAGCAGAGCGGCGTTTATATTGAGTCTAAGCACATGGATAAGTCTCTGTGTATCACTCAGTGTAATGGATAATGGAACATCTACTGAATATGAACACTGGTAAAAAAAATATATAAATGCACTCACACATTGTTCATGTTTCCATACACTCAGGATGTGACTGAACTAACATGGAATTAGACAACACTGATGTCTCTGGAATGATTCTGACTGCCACAAAGTCACTCAGGCGGCTGCTCACACAAAGAAATACAGGTGTACTGAACATGCTAGGCGTGTTGCGGGAGGCAGTATTGAAGTATTTAGAGAATTGGACACCATTTGTAACACTGGGACATCATTCAATCCCGTTTTTCACCAACCACATTTGCAGTGTTAGCAGACAATGTAGACATATTTTGGTGAAAATTTAAGTTGGACAGTTGCTAAAGAGTGGTTTTAGGAGATTCTATGGATGTTTTGAAACCTTTTGCCCCATAAACCTGGGTCATTTTTAGACTTGTGGCTCCATGAACAAGCAAACTCTTTTTATCCACCTTCAAGGTCCGTGTATGTTTTGGTCATTGGATTTTCCTTTCAGAAACGGGTATTAAAAAACAGAAAACGCGTGGTTATTTGATTTTCTTTTTAAAATACAAAAATTAAAATTGAACTACAAGGCGTTTTTCCTT